>NC_092709.1:220977592-222320455 GCF_047496885.1 Scyliorhinus torazame
GTGAGAGTGGATGAGTGTGTGTGAGAGTGGATGAGTGTGTGTGAGAGTGGATGAGTGTGTGTGAGAGTAGATGAGTGTGTGTTGAGAGTGGATGAGTGTGTGTGAGAGTGGATGAGTGTGTGTGAGTGATGAGTGGTGTGAGAGTGGATGAGTGTGTGTGAGAGGATGAGTGTGTGTGAGAGTGGATGAGTGTGTTGAGAGTGAGAGTGATGAGTGTGTGTGAGAGTGATGAGTGTGTGAGAGTGGATGAGTGTGTGTGAGAGTGGATGAGTGTGTGTGAGAGTGGATGAGTGTGTGTGAGAGTGGATGAGTGTGTGTGAGAGTGGATGAGTGTGTGTGAGAGTGGATGAGTGTGTGTGAGTGTGGATGAGTGTGTGTGAGTGTGGATGAGTGTGTGTGAGAGTGGATGAGTGTGTGTGAGTGTGGATGAGTGTGTGTGAGAGTGATGAGTGTGTTGAGAGTGATGAGTGTGTGTGAGAGTGGATGAGTGTGTGTGAGAGTGATGAGTGTGTGTGAGTGTGGATGAGTGTGTGTGAGAGTGGATGAGTGTGTGTGAGAGTGGATGAGTGTGTGTGAGAGTGGATGAGTGTGTGTGAGAGTGGATGAGTGTGTGTGAGAGTGGATGAGTGTGTGTGAGTGTGGATGAGTGTGTGTGAGAGTGGATGAGTGTGTGTGAGTAGTGAGTGTGTGTGAGAGTGGATGAGTGTGTGTGAGTGTGGATGAGTGTGTGTGAGAGTGGATGAGTGTGTGTGAGTGTGGATGAGTGTGTGTGAGAGTGGATGAGTGTGTGTGAGTGTGGATGAGGGTGTGTGAGTGTAGATGAGTGTGTGTGAGAGTGGATGAGTGTGTGTGAGAGTGGATGAGTGTGTGTGAGTGTGGATGAGTGTGTGTGAGAGTGGATGAGTGTGTGTGAGTGTGGATGAGTGTGTGTGAGTGTGGATGAGTGTGTGTGAGAGTGGATGAGTGTGTGTGAGAGTGGATGAGTGTGTGTGAGTGTGGATGAGTGTGTGTGAGAGTGGATGAGTGTGTGTGAGAGTGGATGAGTGTGTGTGAGAGTAGATGAGTGTGTGTGAGTGTAGATGAGTGTGTGTGAGAGTAGATGAGTGTGTGTGAGAGTGGATGAGTGTGTGTGAGAGTGGATGAGTGTGTGTGAGAGTGGATGAGTGTGTGTGAGAGTGGATGAGTGTGTGAGAGTGGATGAGTGTGTGTGAGAGTAGATGAGTGTGTGTGAGTGTGGATGAGTGTGTGTGAGAGTGGATGAGTGTGTGTGAGAGTGGATGAGTGTGTGTGAGTGTGGATGAGTGTGTGTGAGAGTGAATGAGTGTGTGTGAGAGTGGATGAGTGGTGTGAGAGTGGATGAGTGTGTGTGAGTGTAGATGAGTGTGTGAGAGTGGATGAGTGTGTGTGAGAGTGGATGAGTGTGTGTGAGAGTGGATGAGTGTGTGTGAGAGTGGATGAGTGTGTGTGAGAGTGGATGAGTGTGTGTGAGAGTGGATGAGTGTGTGTGAGTGTGGATGAGTGTGTGTGAGAGTGGATTAGTGTGTGTGAGAGTGGATGAGTGTGTGAGAGTGGATGAGTGTGTGTGAGAGTGGATGAGTGTGTGTGAGTGTAGATGAGTGTGTGTGAGTGTAGATGAGTGTGTGTGAGTGTAGATGAGTGTGTGTGAGAGTGGATGAGTGTGTGTGAGAGTAGATGAGTGTGTGAGAATGGATGAGTGTGTGTGAGAGTGGATGAGTGTGTGTGAGTGTAGATGAGTGTGTGTGAGTGTAGATGAGTGTGTGAGAGTGGATGAGTGTGTGTGAGAGTGGATGAGTGTGTGTGAGAGTAGATGAGTGTGTGTGAGAGTAGATGAGTGTGTGTGAGTGTAGATGAGTGTGTGTGAGTGTAGATGAGTGTGTGAGAGTGGATGAGTGTGTGTGAGAGTGGATGAGTGTGTGTGAGAGTGGATGAGTGTGTGTGAGAGTGGATGAGTGTGTGTGAGTGTAGATGAGTGTGTGTGAGAGTAGATGAGTGTGTGTGAGAGTGGATGAGTGTGTGGGAGTAGATGAGTGTGTGTGAGAGTGGATGAGTGTGTGAGAGTAGATGAGTGTGTGTGAGATTGGATGAGTGTGTGTGGGAGTAGATGAGTGTGTGAGAGTGGATGAGTGTGTGTGAGAGTGGATGAGTGTGTGTGAGAGTGGATGAGTGTGTGTGAGTGTAGATGAGTGTGTGTGAGTGTAGATGAGTGTGTGAGAGTGGATGAGTGTGTGTGAGAGTGGATGAGTGTGTGTGAGAGTAGATGAGTGTGTGTGAGAGTAGATGAGTGTGTGTGAGAGTGGATGAGTGTGTGAGAGTAGATGAGTGTGTGTGAGATTGGATGAGTGTGTGTGGGAGTAGATGAGTGTGTGAGAGTGGATGAGTGTGTGTGAGAGTGGATGAGTGTGTGTGAGAGTGGATGAGTGTGTGTGAGTGTAGATGAGTGTGTGTGAGTGTAGATGAGTGTGTGAGAGTGGATGAGTGGGTGTGAGAGTGGATGAGTGTGTGTGAGAGTAGATGAGTGTGTGTGAGAGTGGATGAGTGTGTGTGAGAGTGGATGAGTGTGTGTGAGAGTAGATGAGTGTGTGTGAGAGTGGATGAGTGTGTGTGAGAGTGGATGAGTGTGTGTGAGAGTGGATGAGTGTGTGTGAGAGTAGATGAGTGTGTGTGAGAGTGGATGAGTGTGTGTGACAGTGGATGAGTGTGTGTGAGAGTGGATGAGTGTGTGAGAGTGGATGAGTGTGTGTGAGAGTGGATGAGTGTGTGTGAGAGTAGATGAGTGTGTGTGAGTGTAGATGAGTGTGTGTGAGAGTGGATGGGTGTGTGTGAGAGTAGATGAGTGTGTGTGAGAGTGGATGAGTGTGTGTGAGAGTGGATGAGTGTGTGTGAGAGTAGATGAGTGTGTGTGAGTGTAGATGAGTGTGTGTGAGAGTGGATGGGTGTGTGTGAGAGTGGATGAGTGTGTGTGAGAGTGGATGAGTGTGTGTGAGAGTAGATGAGTGTGTGTGAGAGTAGATGAGTGTGTGTGAGAGTGGATGAGCGTGTGTGAGAGTAGATGAGCGTGTGTGAGAGTGGATGAGTGTGTGTGAGTGTAGATGAGTGTGTGTGAGAGTGGATGAGTGTGTGTGAGAGTGGATGAGTGTGTGTGAGAGTAGATGAGTGTGTGTGAGAGTAGATGAGTGTGTGTGAGAGTAGATGAGTGTGTGTGAGAGTGGATGAGTGTGTGTGAGAGTAGATGAGTGTGTGTGAGAGTAGATGAGCGTGTGTGAGAGTGGATGAGTGTGTGTGAGTGTAGATGAGTGTGTGTGAGAGTGGATGAGTGTGTGTGAGAGTGGATGAGTGTGTGTGAGAGTAGATGAGTGTGTGTGAGAGTGGATGAGTGTGTGTGAGAGTAGATGAGTGTGTGAGAGTGGATGAGTGTGTGTGAGTGTAGATGAGTGTGTGTGAGTGTAGATGAGTGTGTGTGAGTGTAGATGAGTGTGTGTGAGAGTGGATGAGTGTGTGTGAGAGTGGATGAGTGTGTGTGAGTGTAGATGAGTGTGTGAGAGTGGATGAGTGTGTGTGAGTGTAGATGAGTGTGTGTGAGTGGAGATGAGTGTGTGTGAGAGTAGATGAGCGTGTGTGAGAGTGGATGAGCGTGTGTGAGAGTGGATGAGTGTGTGTGAGAGTGGATGAGCGTGTGTGAGAGTGGATGACCGTGTGTGAGAGTGGATGAGTGTGTGTGAGAGTAGATGAGTGTGTGTGAGAGTAGATGAGTGTGTGAGAGAGGGATGAATGTGTGTGGGAGTGGATGAGTGTGTGTGAGTGTAGATGAGCGTGTGTGAGTGTAGATGAGTGTGTGTGAGAGGGGATGAGTGTGTGTGAGAGTAGATGAGTGTGTGTGAGAGTGGATGAGTGTGTGTGAGTGTGGATGAGTGTGTGTGAGAGTGGATGAGTGTGTGTGAGAGTAGATGAGTGTGTGTGAGTGTAGATGAGTGTGTGTGAGAGTGGATGAGTGTGTGTGAGAGTAGATGAGTGTGTGTGAGTGTAGATGAGTGGGTGTGAGTGTAGATGAGTGTGTGTGAGAGCAGATGAGTGTGTGTGAGTGTAGATGAGTGTGTGTGAGTGTAGATGAGTGTGTGTGAGAGTGGATGAGTGTGTGTGAGAGTAGATGAGTGTGTGTGAGTGTAGATGAGTGTGTGAGAGTGGATGAGTGTGTGTGAGAGTGGATGAGTGTGTGTGAGAGTGGATGAGTGTGTGTGAGAGTAGATGAGTGTGTGTGGGAGTAGATGAGTGTGTGTGAGTGTAGATGAGTGTGTGTGAGAGTGGATGAGTGTGTGTGAGAGTAGATGAGTGTGTGTGAGAGTGGATGAGCGTGTGTGAGAGTGGATGAGCGTGTGTGAGAGTAGATGAGTGTGTGTGAGAGTGGATGAGTGTGTGTGAGTGTAGATGAGTGTGTGTGAGAGTGGATGAGTGTGTGTGAGAGTAGATGAGTGTGTGTGAGTGTAGATGAGTGTGTGTGAGAGTGGATGAGTGTGTGTGAGAGTAGATGAGTGTGTGTGAGTGTAGATGAGTGTGTGTGAGAGTGGATGAGTGTGTGTGAGAGTAGATGAGTGTGTGTGAGTGTAGATGAGTGTGTGTGAGAGTGGATGAGTGTGTGTGAGAGTAGATGAGTGTGTGTGAGTGTAGATGAGTGTGTGTGAGAGTGGATGAGTGTGTGTGAGAGTAGATGAGTGTGTGTGAGAGTGGATGAGTGTGTGTGAGAGTGGATGAGTGTGTGTGAGAGTGGATGAGTGTGTGTGAGAGTGGATGAGTGTG
Organism: Scyliorhinus torazame; assembly: GCF_047496885.1. Lineage (NCBI taxonomy): Eukaryota > Metazoa > Chordata > Chondrichthyes > Carcharhiniformes > Scyliorhinidae > Scyliorhinus > Scyliorhinus torazame. The sequence continues at coordinate 220,982,405 of NC_092709.1, forward strand.
TGTGAGAGTAGATGAGTGTGTGAGAGTGGATGAGTGTGTGTGAGTGTAGATGAGTGTGTGTGAGTGTAGATGAGTGTGTGTGAGTGTAGATGAGTGTGTGTGAGAGTAGATGAGTGTGTGTGAGAGTGGATGAGTGTGTGTGAGAGTAGATGAGTGTGTGTGAGTGTAGATGAGTGTGTGTGAGTGTAGATGAGTGTGTGTGAGAGTGGATGAGTGTGTGTGAGAGTGGATGAGTGTGTGTGAGAGTGGATGAGTGTGTGAGAGTGGATGAGTGTGTGTGAGTGTAGATGAGTGTGTGAGAGTGGATGAGTGTGTGTGAGAGTGGATGAGTGTGTGTGAGAGTAGATGAGTGTGTGTGAGAGTAGATGAGTGTGTGTGAGAGTGGATGAGTGTGTGTGAGTGTGGATGAGTGTGTGTGAGAGTGGATGAGTGTGTGTGAGAGTGGATGAGTGTGTGTGAGAGTGGATGAGTGTGTGTGAGAGTAGATGAGTGTTTGTGAGAGTGGATGAGAGTGTGTGAGAGTAGATGAGTGTGTGTGAGTGTAGATGAGTGTGTGTGAGAGTGGATGAGTGTGTGTGAGAGTAGATGAGTGTGTGTGAGAGTGGATGAGTGTGTGTGAGTGTAGATGAGTGTGTGTGAGTGGATGAGTGTGTGTGAGAGTGGATGAGTGTGTGTGAGAGTAGATGAGCGTGTGTGAGAGTGGATGAGTGTGTGTGAGTGTAGATGAGTGTGTGTGAGAGTGGATGAGTGTGTGTGAGAGTAGATGAGTGTGTGTGAGAGTAGATGAGTGTGTGTGAGAGTGGATGAGTGTGTGTGAGTGTGGATGAGTGTGTGTGAGAGTGGATGAGTGTGTGTGAGTGTAGATCAGTGTGTGTGAGAGTGGATGAGTGTGTGTGAGAGTAGATGAGTGTGTGAGAGTGAATGAGTGTGTGTGAGTGTAGATGAGTGTGTGAGAGAGTGGATGAGTGTATGTGAGAGTGGATGAGTGTGTGTGAGAGTGGATGAGTGTGTGTGAGAGTGGATGAGTGTGTGTGAGAGGGGATGAGTGTGTGTGAGAACAGATGAGCGTGTGTGAGAGTGGATGAGTGTGTGTGAGTGTAGATGAGTGTGTGTGAGAGCAGATGAGTGTGTGTGAGTGTAGATGAGTGTGTGTGAGTGGATGAGTGTGTGTGAGAGTAGATGCGTGTTTGTGAGAGTGGATGAGTTTGTGTGAGAGTGGATGAGTGTGTGTGAGAGTGGATGAGTGTGTGAGAGAGTGGATGAGTGTGTGTGAGAGTGGATGAGTGTGTGTGAGAGTGGATGAGTGTGTGTGAGAGTGGATGAGTGTGTGTGAGAGCAGATGAGCGTGTGTGAGAGTGGATGAGTGTGTGTGAGAGTGGATGAGTGTGTGTGAGTGTAGATGAGTGTGTGTGAGTGTAGATGAGTGTGTGTGAGTGGATGAGTGTGTGTGAGAGTAGATGAGTGTTTGTGAGAGTGGATGAGTGTGTGTGAGAGTGGATGAGTGTGTGTGAGAGTGGATGAGTGTGTGAGAGTGGATGAGTGTGTGTGAGTGTGGATGAGTGTGTGTGAGAGTAGATGAGTGTGTGTGAGAGTGGATGAGTGTGTGTGAGAGTGGATGAGTGTGTGTGAGAGTGGATGAGTGTGTGTGAGAGGGGATGAGTGTGTGTGAGAGCAGATGAGCGTGTGTGAGAGTGGATGAGTGTGTGTGAGTGTAGATGAGTGTGTGTGAGAGTGGATGAGTGTGTGTGAGAGTGGATGAGTGTGTGTGAGAGTAGATGAGCGTGTGTGAGAGTGGATGAGTGTGTGTGAGAGTAGATGAGTGTGTGTGAGAGTGGATGAGTGTGTGTGAGAGTGGATGAGTGTGTTTGAGAGTAGATGAGTGTGTGTGAGAGTGGATGAGTGTGTGTGAGAGTAGATGAGTGTGTGTGAGAGTGGATGAGTGTGTGTGAGTGTGGATGAGTGTGTGTGAGTGTAGATGAGTGTGTGTGAGAGTAGATGAGTGTGTGTGAGAGTGGATGAGTGTGTGAGAGTAGATGAGTGTGTGTGAGAGTGGATGAGTGTGTGTGAGAGTGGATGAGTGTGTGTGAGAGTGGATGAGTGTGTGTGAGAGTGGATGAGTGTGTTTGAGAGTGGATGAGTGTGTGTGAGTGTAGATGAGGGTGTGTGAGAGTAGATGAGTGTGTGTGAGATTGGATGAGTGTGTGTGAGAGTGGATGAGTGTGTGTGAGAGTGGATGAGTGTGTGTGAGAGTAGATGAGTGTGTGAGAGTGGATGAGTGTGTGTGAGAGTGGATGAGTGTGTGTGAGAGTGGATGAGTGTGTGTGAGTGTAGATGAGTGTGTGAGAGAGTGGATGAGTGTGTGTGTGTGTAGATGAGTGTGTGTGAGAGTGGATGAGTGTGTGTGAGAGTGAATGAGTGTGTGTGAGAGTGGATGAGTGTGTGTGAGAGTAGATGAGTGTGTGAGAGTGGATGAGTTTGTGTGAGAGTGGATGAGTGTGTGAGAGAGGGATGAATGGGTGTGAGCGAAGGATGAATGTGTGTGGGAGTGGATGAGTGTGTGTGAGAGTGGATAAGTGTGTGAGAGAGGGATGAATGTGTGTGAGAGTAGATGATTGTGTGTGAGAGTGGATAAGTGTGTGAGAGAGGGATGAGTGTGTGTGAGAGTGGATGAGTGTGTGTGAGATTGGATAAGTGTGTGAGAGAGGGATGAATGTGTGTGAGAGTGGATGAGTGTGAGAGGGATGCATGTGTGTGTGAGAATCGAACATTCCAGCAACACGCTTCCCATTTGAACCAATGGAACAGCAACACTGCTCTCATTAAAAATTAGAACACGCTATGACCCAAGTACGTTTTTACTTAGGGAACCTTTGAATTATAGTAACTTTTTACATATAAGAAATAGAAACGACTTCCAAAATTAAAATTGTGTTCATTTGTCGCTTTTGTGTGAAAGAATTCTTTTTTGGAGATTTCACTCATCACCACAATAAAAAGGTACGATTTTTGCCCAGCACCAGGTGCGGAGCGGGATAAGCCAAAATCGGGTTTCGCGCTGGGCACCAAGACATGAGCGATGATCCAACCTGCTACACCCGACACAATCTGGATCACACCCTCACGAGGTGTGATTTGGATTGTCATACTTAAATGAGTCATTAGGCTCATTTAAATACGCAGTCTTTTAAAAGACGGGTATTCACCGGCCCTACCGGCCAGGCGGCAGGCCGGCACTAATTCATAGAATTTACAGTGCAGAAGGAGGCCATTCGGCCCATCGAGTCTGCACCGGCTCCTGGAAAGAGCACCCCACCCAAGCCCACACTCCCACCCCATCCCCATAACCCAGCAACCCCACCCAACACTAAGGGCAATTTTGGACACTATGGGCAATTTAGCATGGCCAATCCACCTAACCCGCACATCTTTGGACTGTGGGAGGAAACCGGAGCACCCGGAGGAAACCCACGCACACACAGGGAGGATGTGCAGACTCCGCACAGACAGTGACCCAAGCCGGAATCGAACCTGGGACCCTGGCGCTGTGAAGCAATTGTGCTATCCACTTCGCTACCGTGCTGCCCACTAATTAGTACTGGCCTCCAGAAACAGAAACCAGATGTGATGGCCACGCCGGGGCTCGGAGGCCATTCGCAATGAAGGAATGGGACAGGGCAGTGCCATGGTACTTCTCCTGGCACCTGGGTAGTGCCAACCTGGCACCCTGGCATGGCCAACCTAGCATCATTGCCGGTACCACAATTATTTCCAATATATATTAATGACTTGGACGAGGGAAGTGATTGGACTATTGTCAATTTTGCGGATGACACAAAAATAGGTGGGAAGGCAAGTGGTGAGGATGACAGTCTACAGATGCATATGGACAAGTTAAGTAAACTTGGCATATGGAACATAATGTAGAAAAATGTGAAGTTATGCACTTGGTAGAAAGAATAAAGGAGTTGAATTTTATTTAAATGGAGGAAGTCTGCGGTAAACTGCAGCACTGAGGGATTTGGGGGCCCTTCTACATAAATCACAAAAAGCTGGCATGCACGTTGAGCAGGTAATTGGGAAGGCAAATGGAATGTTGGCCTTTATTTCAAAGGGAATGGAGTATAAACATAGGGAAATTCTGCTAAAACTATACAAGGCACTAGTTAGACCTGGAATACTGTGAGCTGTTTTGGTCCCTTATCTAAGGAAAGATATACAGGCATTGGAGACAGTCAGAGAAGGTACATTAGGTTGACCCCGGGTACGGATGGATTTTCTTGTGAGAAGTGGTTGAGTAGGTTGGGCCTGTGCACATTGGAATTTAGAAGAATGAGAGGTGACCTTATTGAGACATATAGGATTCTCAGGGGGTTTGTCATGATAGATGCTCGGGTTGTTTGCCCTTGTGGGAGAGTCTAGCGCCAGAGGGCATAATCTCAGAGTAAGGGGTCGCCCATTTAAAACAGCGATTAGGAGGAAATTCTTCTCTCAGAGGGTAGTGAATCTGTGGAATTCTTTATTGCAGGGAACTGCAGAGGCTGGGTCGTTAAGTATGTTCCAGTCTGAGGTAGACAGATTTTTAATCAGTCAGGGAATCAAAGGTTGTGGGGATAAGGTGGGAAAGTGGAGTTGAGGATTATATCAGATCAGTCATGATCTCACTGAATGGCAGAGCAGACACGATGGGCAGAATGACTTAATTTTGCTCCGATTGCTCCTTTTAGTCCGGATTTATGAAGGCAAAATCATGCTTGACAAATCTATTGGAATTCTTTGAAGATGTAACCAGTACAGTTGACAAGGGGGAGCCAGTCGATGTGATATATTTTGACTTTCAGAAGGCATTTGACAAAGCCCCGCATAAGAGATTATTGTGCAAAATTAAAGCACCTGGGATTGGGGGGAGTGTATTGAGGTGAATAGAAAATTGGGTGGCAGAGAGTAAACAAAGAGTAGGAATTAATGGGTCCTTTTCAAATTGGCAGGCAGTAACTAGTGGGGTACCACAGGGATCGGTGCTGGCACCCCAGATATTCACAATATATATTAATGATTAGGATGAGGGAAGAAAGTGTAACATCTCAAAGTTTGCAGATGATACCAAGTTAGGTGGGAGGGTGAATTGTGACGAGGATGCAAGGATCCTGCAGCAAGATCTGGACAGGTTGGGCGAGTGGGCAAATCAATGGCAGATGCAGTATAATTTGGATAAGTGTGAGCTTAGTCACTTTGGAAGCAAAAACAGGAAGGCAGATTACTACCTGAATGGTTGTAAATTGGAAGAGGGGAGTGTGCAGCGGGACCTGGGTGCCCTTGTGCACTAGTCACTGAAGGTAAGCATGCAGGTGCAGCAGGCGGTAAAGAAGGCTAATGATATGTTGGCCTTCATTACAAGAGGTTTCGAATATAGAAGCAGGGATGTGTTGCTGCAGTTGTACAGGGCCTTGGTGAGGCCACACCTGGAGTCCTGTGTGCAGTTTTGGTCTCCTTCTCTGAGGAAGGCTGTTTTTGCTCTCGAGGGAGTGCAGCGAAGGTTTACCAGACTGATTCCAGGGGTGGTGGGACTGTCGTATGAGGAGAGATTGACTAGGTTGGGATTGTCCTCGCTGGAGTTCAGAAGAATGAGGGGGTATCTCATAGAGACTTATAAAATTCTAACAGGACTGGACAGGGTAGATGCAGGGAAGATGTTACCAATGATGGGAGTGTCCAGATCAGGGGGTAACAGTCTGAGGATTCAGAGTAAACCATTTCAGACAGAGATGAGGAGACATTTCTTCACCCAAAGAGTGGTGAGCCTGTGGAATTCATCACCACAGGAAGTAGTTGACGCTAAAACATTGAATATATTCAAGAGGCGGTGAGACATAGCACTTGGGCAGAATGGGATCAAAGGCTATGGGGAGAAAGCAGGATTAGGCTACTGATCAGCCATGATAAGCCATGATCGTGATGAATGGCGAAGCAGGCTTGAAGGGCCAAAAGGCATCCTCCTGCTCCTATCTTTTATGTATGTATCTATGTATCTACGTCTTATGGACAGGGTAAAGGCTACAATCCCTGAGGTGCGGGAAGTGTTGCTTCCTGAATTAATTTGTGCCCTTCTCCATAAGAATTTTAAACCGGATTTTGATGTATAGATGTCTGCAGTCAGAGTGAGACTCACTAATTATTTTAATGTCCTGGAATGGTTATATTGTTTTACTTAAAGTTAGATCTCTGTGATGGGGTCATTTTCTTTCTGTTATTGTTAGCATTCATTTACATGTCTTTTTTTTAACAAATGAGCAATGTGCCCAAATGAATTTCTGGATGGACAATTAAGTGAATTGATTGATCAAATAATTGATTTTGAATAACTACCTCTATTTATTGACCAGGAGCCAGAGGGATTAGTTTTTCTCTTATTGATCAAACCCTCTCATCATTTTGTTTTTGCATTTATTAGGGTCAATTTCCATTGCCTTCATCTGGAATTAACCAGGCAGTGATGGCCTCAAATAGATTGGATAGCTTTGCTGTGGCATTAAGAATAGCGATACAGCCAGTTTCATTTTGCCTCTCACTATTAAGCTAATATTGAATAAGCAAATCTTTGAACGTAAACACTTTCAAAAGCCCCAAATATGAAACAATCTGCTTCACAAATTTCTCCATATGTGTGGTATGTTTCGAGACATTCTCTGCATTACATGCATGCTGAACAGCAAAAGCAATGTCCTGTAGACAAAACTATGCAATCTCAAAACCAAGGATCAGGTCAAAGATAAAGAAGTCACAGGGACAAAGGTGGAACACAACTTTAAAGTGAAAAAGTCAAGGCCAAATTATTAGGAAAGTGATCGCAAGATTTCGCAACAGTTCTATCAACTGGTATTTTCTCAATAATAACCTGCTCACCAATGCTCCATTTCAGTTCCACCAGCACCACCACCCAAGACCAAATTAAAAACTTGATACAAATGTTGGCAAAATATCTTCAGAGGGATTCTCCGACCCGCCCCCGCCGGATCGGAGATACCCCGGGGTCGGGGTGAATCACGCCCCGCCGCTCCGACGCCGGCTGCCATATTTTCCGGTTCCGGTTTTCAGGCGGGGGCGGGATCACGCCACGCCAGTCGGGGGCCATTGGCAGTGGCCCCCCCGGCAATCCTCTGGGCCCCGATGAGCCGAGTGGCCGTCGGTTTCTGGTCAGTCCCGTCGGCGTGAAATGGACATGGTCCCACACGTCAGGACCTGGCTGGTAGGCCGGCTGGTGCGGTCCGCGGGGCGCATGGGGGGATACGGCCCGAGGGGGGCCCCCCACGGTGGCTAGGCCCGCAATTGGCATCCACAGATCTGCGGGTGGGCCTATGCCTTGGGGGCACTCCTTCCTACCGCGCCGGCCCCTGTAGGGCTCTGCATGGTCAGCACGGAGAAGAGAGCCCCTTGCGCATGCGCAACAATATGCCAGCCGATCTGCACATGCGTGGAACCACGCCGGCGGTTCTGCGCATGGGCTAACTCACGCCGGCCCTTCGGCTCTAGTTGGCACGGCGCCAACCCCTCAGTCGCCGGCCTAGCCCCCGGAAGTGCGGAGGTTTCCGCAACTTCCGGTTGGCCCGACGCCGGAGTAGTTTGCGCCATTTTTTAATTCCCCGACGGCGTTGGGCCATCGGGGGATTCGGGAGAATCCCGCCCCTTAACTCCAGAGGTGAGGTGTGTAATGTCCTGCACGGAACCTCCGGGGTGGGAATGCTTGTCTTTCTCATGTTCCTTGCAAAATCATAGAATTTACAGTGCAGAAGGACGGCATTCGGCCCATCGAGTCTGCACCGGCCCTTGGAAAGAGCACCCTACCCAACCCCACACTTCCACCCTATCCCCGTAACCCCACCCAACCCAACCTTTTTTGTACACTCAGGGCAATTTAGCATGGCCAATCCACCTACCTTGCACATCTTTGGACTGTGGGAGGAAACCGGAGCACCGGAGGAAACCCACGCAGACACAAAGAGAACTTGCAGATTCCGCACAGACAAGCCGGGAATCGTACCTGGGACCCTGGAGCTGTGAGGCAACTGTGCTAACCACTGTGCTACCGTGCTGCCCCGAGCTCCACCGCTGGGGTGGGGTATCTCAATTAACCAATGTTTAAAAGGTGGGTCAGTAAGGCATCGACCAGAACAGGAGCCCGATAGTGTACATATCATTTGTGTAAGCAAAACTTTGTTTCTTATTTTACTTGCCATGCTCTTATTAAAAGGTGAAAGTCACTACCCATGATACCAAGACCGCATTCAATTGAGTATGGGACCAAGGAATAGTAAAAATGTAGTCAATGGGGGTAAAATCTTTTGTCATAAAGGAAGTTGGCCATTGTTGATGAAGGACAGTCCTCACAGCCCCGAGACAGTGTCCTCGGCCCAACTATGATCAACAGCACGGGCAGCACGGTAGCACAAGTGGTTAGCACTGTGGCTTCACAGCGCCAGGGCCCCAGGTTCGATTCTCCGCTGGGTCACTGTCTGTGCGGAGTCTGCACGTTCTCCCCGTGTCTGCGTGGGTTTCCTCCGGGTGCTCCGGTTTCCTCCCACAGTCCAAAGACGTGCAGGTTAGGTGGATTGGCCATGCTACATTTCCCTTAATGACCAAAAAGGTTAAGAGGGGTTATTGGGTTACGGGGATAGGGTGGAAGTGAGGGCTTAAGTGGGTCGGTGCAGACTCGATGGGCCGAATGGCCTCCTTCTGCACTGTATGTTCTATGTACTAACTCTTTCCTCAATGACTACCCTTCCATCACATGGTCAGCAGTAAGAATACTGTTGACGATTGTAAAATGTTCAGTTCTATTTGCAATTCTTTGGATAATGAAGCAATTCATGCTCATGTACTGTAAAATATAGACAATATCCAGACTGTGACTAATAAATTGTCGATAACATTCATGAAAGGCAATATACATCTCCAACATGACACATCTGAGAACAACTTGCATTTGTATAATGTTTTTCACATAGTTAAAGGTTACAAGATATTCAACAGCTACTAGGCAGGGTTAGAGATGTGCTAGAAAGTAGGCAGTGTTCATGATGGAGAAGATGTGAACAGTTTGTTCCAACCTGAGACAATGAGCGGCGAGGAGATGGATTTGGTAACTAGTTAATGGTCTGTGGTGGGGAGTAAACGCCATAGCTTCATTCTTTTCAATGCTTAATAGGAGGAAGTTTCATCTCATCCAGAACTGAACATTGAACAAGCAGTTTTAACAATACAATGTCTGATTCTTATAAAGGGCCCAGTTTTGAGAGATCTTGCCATCTTAGTAGAAACTCACTAGCTGCTTCCAAGCGACTTTCAAGCGCTGCAATTGGCACTCCTTGTCATTCCAGTAGATGTTTAAGATGCACCCATTTTAATGGAGGCACTAATGTTCCCCCTGGAGTGCATGGGAGAGCCAGGCAGCAAACAAAATGTTCCCACGTAGGTCGCTCACAAGTCAACCCCTTTAAATTATTTTGTCAGGTGAAACACACAAAGTAATTTAAAGGGGCCACATACATTAAAGAATTTCCCACACACAACAAAAAGTATTAGTCGGAACATCAGTAGACACCTGCCCAATATAATTATACATGATTTTACTGTGACCCGAAAAGCTGTGTCAGCGTCAAGATCTCTACGCAATGGCACAATGTGATTCCTGTTACAACCAGACATTTACGTTGATGACCAGGGCCATGAACACACATTTGGTTTTGCTACAAGCTATTGTAGATCAAAGAATCTTCAGCAAGCAATGAAGAAGTGGGGATGCTGAGCAGAACAAGCACAAACCCATAAGAAACTCAAAATCATTTAGAACAGGAGGACAGTATGTCTTCTGCCTCCCATCGCTTGACAGAGCATATATTTTATTACCATAGGGATCCTCTTCAACATTAGATTTGACAATGATTGAAGGAGGGGGCAGTTCTGAACTGCAGTTGTACAAGATATACTTCTTAGCCAAGAACATTTATAATATCACAAATAGTTTAGTGTAAGAATCTAGATGCTGGTCATCCATCAAAGCAAGGACATTATAAATAGGAGTAAATTTAAAGAGGAGTTGGAGAATTTCTTCATACTAAATCAATGTCAAAGCATTTTGGAATCTACACAAGCAGGCAAAGTCACTAGAAATTTGTGTGAATAAACTTGATTGACTCCAAATTGTGGAAATAAAAATCATGGAATTTCTAGCAATAGGGATGCTGCAGGAATAACGTCTTATTGGCTTCCAAAAGTTAATCAAAATAAAATGGCTTTTTTTGAAGTAAGTAACAAGCGAGGGAGTGTGTACGACAGCTACATCCCTGGGGCAGTCGGGCAACCCCAGCCTCTTGGAGGTCCACGCCAGGATGGGTGGTTGGCTCTTGAAGGATAAGCGGTACCCGCTGAGGGCGTGGCAAATGACGCCAATACAGAGGCCGGTGACCAATGCGGAGACCCAATACAACGAGGCCCATGAAGCCACCCAGGATGCCATTGAGCAGTACATCGGACTGCTCAAAATGTCCCGATGCCTCGATCGCTCTGGTGGTGCACTACAATACACCTATGAAGGTTAGTCTGCTTTGTGGTGGTCTGCTGTGCCCTCCCCAACCTGGCACAGCAGCAGGGCAACATGCTGGAGGTTGAGGGAGAGGAACATGTGGCCACCTCCAACGAAGAGGAGTGTGAGGAGGCGCCGAACCAGGAGAGGCTGGAGGATGAGCCTGGGGAAGACCCACAGGACCAGCCGGAGGTTGGAGGACTAGCAGCAGACACAAGAGTCCACCAAGCCTGGAGGGCCCTCATCCTCATCCGCTTCACATAGGACACGGCCTCGTCCGCCATTCCCCTCTCTCCCCCTCTCCCCTTACCACCCTCCCCATTCCTCAGCCTTCCCCTCCCTACCCTACCCCTCCCTTCTCTTCCCCTCCCTTCCCTCTACCCACACCCCCTCCCTCAACCTTCCCCCTCCTCCCTCCCCCCTCCCTCCCCCCCCTCTTCCCTCTCCCTCCCTCACCCATCAGCCTTCCCCTCACCAACCCCCCCTTCCCCTCCATTACCCCTGCCCACCACCTTTTTCCCCCTCTCAGGACCTGTATCACATCACTCCAGGGCGATGGGGCTGTGTGGCACTGTCAACGGGTCAATGTACAGGGCAGAAGGGTGATGATAACTGGCCATAAGCTGAACTCTGGTGCTCCTCAATCTATGCCATTGTCTGACTCCTGCCTGTCTGCTGACAGCCCGCATACACTCATCACCTGCACCTGGGTGCCTTGGAGGGGGGGTGGTGGGGGTTGGGGGGGGGGGGGGGGGGGCGGTTGATCTAGGCCCACCATACCCGGGGGAGGGCAGAGGGTAACTGTGGGATGGGGACGTAGAGGGCTCACAGTGCAGAATAATGTGATAGAGGCTTTACATGTCTCAGGTGTAATGTGTTTTAATGGTGAACAATCGTGACCCTAACTGTCCCTGGTGACTGCTGGTGCTGCCCCCTCCCCCACCTCCCAGTGCCCTCTCAGGGATCCTGTAACTTCCATGATCTGCTGCTACATCTAGGTGTGTCTCCATGATGCACATCAGAGGTGGAGGCAGCCTGCTTCTTACCGCACCCTGTGGCCTTTGTTGCCTCTGGTGGACGTTCTCTGAAGGGCCAGGGGCCAGAGGGCCCCGGCCCACTTGCCTGTAGCTCATGACTCGCTGTGCTAACCTGTTCCACCCGCTGACCCCTAATCGCACCGTTGTCAGGAGGAGGGGACCCTGGAGAACTGGTGACCGCCATCATCTCCCTGTAGGGTGGCTCCGGGTCAGCCTCCAGAGCTCCCTCCTCCCAGTGGGTGCCTGTTGGGCCCTGGGGGTGACCTTGGGATGGAATGACAACTGGAGTGAGCTTCAGAAGCCACTGCGTCATCTGGCTCTGCCAGTGCTGGCAGCTTCAATTCCCGACTTGGGTCACTGTCTGTGTGGAGTCTGCATTTTCTCCCCGTGTCTGCGTGGGTTTCCTCCGGGTGCTCCGGTTTCCTCCCATAAACCGGAAAGATGTGCTTGTAAGGTGAATTGAACATTCATTTTAAAAGGTCAAAGGCTTTAAACATGGCACACAAGTTGTACATGAATCAGGAAAAATAACTTTCGTTGGGGAACACTAATCAAGGTTGAAGAGCAGGAGCTGTAATAGACTTTTGAATGACTATATGGAGGTGGATAAAAAGATATAAGGCTGCCACCTTCGGGCCTGAAAAGTGTCCAGTCTACCTCACATTACTGAAGGGTAAGTGTCTCAAATATTTGAGCAACATGTGAAGCTATCCATGGCACGCTGTAACTGTGCAGTCGGGATATTCTCCACCAACAGGATGCTGCCATCATTCCAAATAAAACACATCTGTCTATCACAGATTCTGCAGGCCCTGAAAAGGGGCGTCACCGGGGAGTACGCCGCGCCGCCTGGGGCCATTGCCAGAGGCCCGCTCTGCCATCCACACGTCCCTGACCGGCCGAAGTCCCAACGGCGTGGATCTAACCTGGTCCAGCAGGTCGGGACACTTGTGTGGCAGCTCCAGACTCAGCCCGTGGCCGCCCTGGTCAGGTGCGGGCGGATCGGAGGCCAGAGGGGGCCTTATAGGTGGCCAGGGAATGTTCATGCAGGGGTTGAGGGTCAGCTGCGCGGCCGATCAGGGGTTCTCCTTTGTGGATCTACCTCTGCAGTCTGAGTCCACCATGGAGCACGGCGCGGCCGCTGCTGGAGGCCTCCGCCGTGTGCATTTGCTGCGAGATTTACTCCGGGTCCCTGCTAACCCCCTGCAGGGCTGGGAATTCTTGTCCCTTTAATCCAGGAGTAAAACTCCACAGTTTTGACGCTGGCAACCTCATAGAGGTGCTGGAGCAGTTCGGGCTTGAATCAGGGTTCACCTCCTGGGTGAAGCTCCTATACAACGCTCCCATGGACAAACAACACCAACTCCCGATACTTCCAGCTGCACTGGGGCACCAGGCAGGGATGCCCACTATCCCCGCTGCTGTTCGCCCGAACGATTGAAACACTAGTGATCGCTCTCAGAACAGCAAAATACTGGAGGGGGATCCAAAGGGGCGGCAGAGAGCACAGAGTCTCGCTCTATGCAGATGACCTGCTCCTCTACATCTCGGACCCACAAAGCAGCATGGACGGAATCATCGCACTCCTGAAAGAGTTTGGTGCCTTCTCGGGCTACAAACTCAACATGAGCAAAAGCGAGATCTTCCTGGTGTACCCATAAGGAGGAGGGACAGTACTAGCGGGACTGCCGTTTAAACAAGCCCAACACAAATTCCGCTACCTGGGGATCCAAATCGCTCATGACTGGACGGGGATCCACAAATGGAACCTGGCCAGTCCGCCAGAGGAATTCAAAAAGGACCCCTGCAAAGATGGACACACTCCCACTCTCCCTCGCGGGGAGAGTGCAGATGGTCAAAATGAACGTACTGCCCAGGTACCTCTTCCTACTTAGATCTATCCCGATCTATAGCCCCAAGGCCTTTTTCAACTCACTGGACAAATTAATCATGGCATTTGTATGGTGGGGGGACGGGGACGGGGGTGGGGGGGTGGGGGGGGGGGGGGGTAGAGAGGGCTGACACTGTACTGAACGCAATGAGGAAGAAATGGGAGGATGACTTGGGGCTCGAAATAGGGTGGGGGCTCTGGAGTGAAGCACTGCAGAGGGTCAACTCTACCTCCTCGTGCTCAAAATGATCACAATGATCTTGATGCGGATATATCCTGACTGTTGTAGCAAGTGAATCTCATTAAAGATTAAGGGCGGAATTCTCCGTTTCTGCGGCTAAATGCCGACGCTGGCGTGGGACCCGTGGGGCTGAATTCTCTGCCGTCGGAATGCTCCATTTTGCCGGCAGCCCGGGGTGTTTCCCGACGGTGTGGGGCTGCCCCACAATGGGAAACCCCATTGACCAGCCGGTGAAACAGAGACTCCCAACGGCATACTGAACCAGAAATCTGGCACGGCGGGACGGAGGGACCCGCCCATTGTGTTTCACGACCGGCAAATTGGCGCAAACCTCTCTTTGATTCCGGTGCAGGTGAGGGGCTAGCACCGGCACCCCGTAAAACACCCACGGATCACACAGAAAATGGCCAGAGATGGACTGGTCCCAGGCAGCGCATGTGCACGGCTGACGACCTGCAACCATCTTGCCGTGCAACATGGCGCCGGCCGTGCACGGGCCCAACCAGCAAACTGCTACTCCACAGCCCACCCGCTGGCCACCACCCACCAGCCTCTCCAGCCACGCTGAAGCCCCCTCAGCCAGTAGCACGGATGCCGACCAACACAATCCGCAGCCACCATGCCGGGTTCACGAGTTTTGGGAAGATATGTGCCCCGTGCCGTTGGGAACTCTGCCCATCGGGGGCGGAGCATCGCGAATGGGCCGACCATTAAGGCCAACGGCATTGTGAACTGCACACGACGCGTGGCATGATGACAGATTCAGCCTTGAATAATTTCAATGACCAAGCCTCCACTGCTTTCTGGAGAAGAGGATTCCACAGACTAACAACCTAAGAGAAGAAAATTCTTCTTATCTCCGTTGTAAAGTGGAGACCTCTAATTCTTAAATTGGGTCCCTTAGGTCTAGTCTTCCCACAAGAACCTATCCACCATAGTGCCTTACAATACCTCATAGAAATGCTCATGTGAGTCACACATTTCTATACTGGCTGGACTATGGATGTCCGTATCTCTGACTCGCTCTGTAGCTTTAGAGACAGATGCATCACCTTCTGCTGAATCTTCTCTTGGGCTGTCCTTACCACCAATGTCGATTCTGGATCACTTGTGATTTGTGTGCAAGGATGTTCAGATGTCTTCTTTAATTCATTTTACGCGATGGAGGTGTCGTTGGTTAGGCCAGCATTTATTGCCCACCCCTAGTTCCCCTTCGGAAGGTGATGGTGAGTTGCCTTCTTGAACTGCAGTCCTTGAGATGTAGGCGCACCCACTGTGCTGTTAGGGAGGGAGATCCAGGATGTTGCTCCAACAATATTGAAGGAACAGTGATATATTTCCAAGTCAGGGTGCTGAGTGACTTGGAGCGGAACCTCCAGATGGTGGGGTTCCCAGGTATCTGCTGCTCCTGTCCTTCTAGATGGTAGTAACTCCTGGTGTACTAATATCTGCAATGATTTTTGGGAGGAATTTGTGTCACCAATATTTGCAGCTTCCAAGGTGGCTATCACCTGGGCTTTGGACATCATCTTGGAGATATTAGCACATTAGATGAACACTCAAAGAGCATACCAATATGAACTCTCTCAGATCAATGGGACTAATGTACCATTGGAGTAAGGGTACTCCAACAACACCAACAGGTAGGTGCCTCCCTATCTCAGTATGGCAGCAAGTCTCACCACTACCTCAAACAATAGTCAAACAATGCTGTAACACCTCAAACTGTGCTGGAACATCATCTAAGCCAGGCTGGTCTGGCAGCAACTGAAGAGCTGCACCTTTCCCATTCAGTTAGCATTGCAAAAGGCCAATGAGACAGTAAAAGCGAGTGGCGCTGTGATAAAGGGCATGGAGGTAGCTCTCTCGAGGCATAGTGACCAGATTACCTCTCTGGAAGCTGGATGATACAACTGTGGTGGGCCGGATCTCAAACAATGACGAATCAGACTACAGAAGGGGGATAAATCACTTGGTTGCATGGTGTACCGAAAACAACCTCTCTCTAAATGTTGGAAAGACAAAGGAATTGATCGTCGACTTCAGGAAGCGCAGCACGACACACACTCCCGTCTACATCAATGGCTCCGAAGTGGAGATGGTCGATAGGTTTAAGTTCCTGGGGGTCACCATCACCAACAGCCTATCCTGGTCCACTCACGTTGATGCAACAGTCAAGAAAGCCCAACAACGTTTCTACTTCCTGTGGAAGCTAAAGAAATTTGGCATGTCTGCATCAACCCTCACAAACTTCTACAGATGTGCGATAGAGAGCATCCTATCCGGCTGCATCACAGCCTGGTATGGCAACTGCTCGGCCCAAGATCGCAAGAAACTGCAGAGTGTGGTGAACTCAGCCCAACGCATCACACAAGCTTGCTACCCTCATATTGATTCTGTATACACCTCCCGCTGCCGCTGCCTCAGGAAGGCAGACAGCATTGTCAGAGACCCCTCCCACCCAGGTATGGCCTTCTTCCAGACCCTTCCATCAGGCAGAAGGTACAGAAGTCTGAAGACCCGCACATCCAGACATAAGAACAGCTTCTTCCCCACGGCTACAAGACTCCTCAACGACTCCCCCTCGGACTGATCTGTTCCCTGTAAGAACACTATTCATGATGCCCTATGCTGCTCTTGCTCATGTATTTACTTTGGTCCCTTGTTGTGCACTATAACCAATCACTGTTTGTCGATGTACTATTTGTCAATGTAGTCTGTTGATTATTCTTTTTGTCTACTATGTACGTACTGTGTACGTTCCCTCGGCCGCAGTAAAATACTTTTCACTACGGTACATGTGACAATAAATCAAATCAAATGTCCCTGAAAGCCGGTGTGAATAAAGAACTGTAGGCCAAAGTGGATGATCTCGAGAATTATTCTAGGAGGCAGAATATCAAAATTGTGGGGTTGTCAGTGGGAATGGAAGATCCAAATAATAATAATAACAATCTTTATCGTCACAAGTAGGCTTACATTAACACTGCAATGAAGTTGCTGTGAAAAGACTCGAGTCGCCACTTTCCGGCGCCTGTTTCTCCGGGATTCTCCGACCCCACACCAGGTTGGGGAATCACCGGCGGGGCAGCGCGAATCACGCGATGCCGGTCCGACGCCGGTCCGCCGATTCTCCATGCGCGAACTCACGTCGGCCGTGGCGCCTGCGGAGCCCGTGCTGACGCCCGTATCGGCAGCTGGAGCAGCGTGAGGCTCTCCAGTGCCGTGCTGGCCCCCTGCGCGGTGCAGGATCGCTGGTACTAGGGGCCAGATGACGCCGTCGTAAAACGCTCAGGCTCGGAGAATCCCGCCCGATGTCTTTCGGGACTTGTGGGAGGAAACCCGTGCAGACATGGAGACCGTGCAGATTCCGCATAGACAGTGACCGACCCAAACTGGGAATCGAATCTGAAACCCTGATGCGGTGAAGTCATAGTGCTACCCACTATGCTACTGCCCACACGAATCCCACTGAATATTTTTTGAAGATGTTTGAGAAGATGGTGGGGGAGGGGGATTTCTTGTCCCTGCTGAGCCCATCAGCAAACTATCCCTGCTTCCCATCCCCCTGCCTCCTACCTCTTCACCCCAAATAATACAACCAAATATACATGCAAATAAGATTAAGGCGAACTAAAACTCCTAAACCCCATTTCTACTAAGCATAGCCCCAAACAGAATTTTAAAATGTGTTTCAGATCCAAGGGTGGATCGATCTAGGCCCACATCGTTGGCTCCATCGGTGAGGCATAGGCATTGTTGGCTTTTATAGAACAGTTGGGGGATGCAGATATGTGGCATTCTTTGCACCCAAGGGATAAAGATTTATATTTTGTCTCCCATGTTCATCAGTTTACTCTCAAATTGACATGTTTGTGGTTGGTCGGCCTCTCCTCCCCTGAGTGAATATTTGACAATTCTGATTTCTAGAGCCAGGTCCCTCACAACGCCCACCATGGAGATTGAATACGGCGTTGTTGACGAACCAAAGATGCTGCGTGTTCTGCCATTGGGGAATATGTTAAGTTTAATAAAAGTGAGCTTAGCTCACCTTCTACATTGTGGGAAGTCCATAATGGTCATCAGGGTGAGATAATTTCCTGCAAAGCACACATGGAAAGGACTGCAAGGGTGGAGTAGCAGAGGCTGGTGGACTCCATCCTCGAGGTGGACCATCAGGACTCACCTACCATCCCGGAGTTACTTGTGAATAGGAAAAAGCTGCAGATGCAATTTACATAGAACATAGAACATACAGTGCAGAAGGAGACCATTCGGCCCATCGAGTCTGCACCAACCCACTTACACCCTCACTTCCACCTTATCCCCCTAACCCAATAACCCCTCCTAACCTTTTGGAACTCTAAGGGCAATTTATCATGGCCAATCCACCTAACCTGCACGTTTTTGGACTGTGGGAGGAAACCCAAGCAGACACGGGGAGAATGCGCAGACTCCGCACAGAGACAGTAACCCAGCAGGGAATCAAACCTGGGACCCTGGCTCTGTGAAGCCACAGTGCTAACCACTATGCTACCGTGCTGCCCCAATTTGAATTACGATCGACAGGTAAGGCAGTGAGCTCACAGCGACAATCGAGGAGGACCAGTCTTCTTTTAGCTCATCAGCTGAGGTGGCAGGCTGATTCCCAGGATATTGGGCAGATAAGGGAATTGGGCAGCAGTTTGCTTTCCGCCCTGCCTAAAGTCAACAGGGCTTTTGAAACATTCTATTGGGATCTCTGTAGGTCAGAGCCCCCGGAGGAGACTTGGGCCATGGTAGAGTTTTGAGACGGGTTATCCTTCCCATTGGTGGAGAGGCGGAGGAGTTGGAATCCCCGTTGGGCCCCTCAGGAATGGAGCCTATCTGGGGATGTTGTCTCTTCGCCTGGCCAGATCAAGCTTGTTATCTGGGAATCCGGTGGGCCACGATGAACCTTGCTCCATAAATTAAATACTGCTATTCTGGTGAATGGGGTCAAGTGTGACTTGCAGAAGTGGGATAACCTCCACCTGCCCTTGGCAACCAGGGGGTAGACTATTAAAATGAATATCCTCCCTAGATTTTTATTTATTTTTTCTCCCTAAATCCTTTATTGTCAGAGTTAACAAATTAATGTTCTCTTTTATTTGGGTGGGTAAATCCCCAAGAATTCGACGGGTGCTTCTCCAGAGGGCTAGACAGTCAGGTGAGTTAGCTTTTACCCAATTTGTGATATTATTATTGGGCAGCCAATATTGAGAAAGTGCTGGGGTGGCTTAGTGATCCGAGTTCCATATGGGGACAAATGGAAGCCAGTTCATGTCAGGGCTCGAGTTTAGGTGCTTTAGTAACTACCTCGCTTCTGTTCTCTCCTGCAAGGTTTTCTTCAAATCCAGTGGTGATGTCCACCCTGAGAATCTGGAAGCAGCTCAGACAGCATTTTAAACTTTGCTCCATGTCATTGTTGGCCCCTATTTGCAATAATCACCTCTTTGTGCCGGCGGGCTTAGACTCGACGTTTAGGTCATGGGACAGGAAGGGTTTGGAGAGGTTTGGGGATTTGGTCATGGAGGGAAGGTTTGAGAACCTGAAAGAAACATTTCAGCTCCCTGGAACCAATTTGTTTAGATATTTTCAGATTCGCGATTTTCTGCGAAGGCTTTACCTTCATTTCCCGTGTTCCGATATTGAAAATAATTTTGTGCTGCATTCACCGCCCCGCCGCGCCACATATCTATTTCACCCAGCCGGCGAGCTGCTCTGTTACGCCGACCGGTCAATACGCTGCCCCACGCCATCAGGAAACCCCCCGGGCTGCCGGCAAAATGGAGCATCCGCCGGCGGGGAATCCAGCCCATTATCTTTGACCCGATCTGGTGAGGGGAGTATTTAGAGTATTTAAGGTCAGATTCTGTGAGTGGAATCGGCTCCATTGAATGAGGTGAAGGAGAAATGGGAGGGTCAATTGGGTCCTATTTTGGGTGATGAGGTGGGGAGCGAGGCTCTTCGTAGGGCCAACTCCACGTTCTCCTGTGTCCGGCTTAGTCTGATCCAGTTCAAGGTGGTGCACAGGGTTCAGCTGAGTCATTTTCTTTCGGGGGTGGATGACAGGTGGGAGTGGTGTTCTCGGAGGTCAGCTAACCACATTTATATGTTCTGGTCATGTCCCAAGTTGTTAAGCCTTTGGGTCTCTTTCTTCAACACCATGTCAGAGATTCATTTTTAAAATAAATTTAGACTACCCAATTCATTTTTTCCGATTAAGGGGCAATTTAGAGTGGCCAATCCACCTACCCTGCACATCTTTTGGGTTGTGGGGGCGAAACCCACGCAGACACAGGGAGAATGTGCAAACGCCATACGGACAGTGTCCCAGAGCTGGGATCGAACCTGGGACCTCGGCGCGTGAGGCAGCAGTGCTAACCACTGTGACACCGTGCTGCCCCTAATGTCAGAGATTCTTAAAGTCGAACTGGAGCCTTGCTCATTGGTGGCCATTTTCAGGGTATCAGACTCGCCAGTGCTGCAGGTGGCGGTGAAGACGAAAGTCCTTGCCGTTGCCTCATAAATAAATTGGAGGTGAGTTCTGCTTGGGTGGCGGTCTTCTATTCCACCCGGTGTCTCGGCCTAGTTGGGTGACCTACAGGATCCCTCTAATAGGAGACGATCAAGTATACCATTAGGGGGTCAGTAGAAGGCTTCTACCTAAGGTGGCAGCCATTCAAATCCTTTTTTAAAGGGTCAGTCACCGTCAGTTGTTAATGGGGTTTTAGTTTCTTGTTGGGGGTTAGGATTGGATTTGATTGTTGATTGTGCTCTTTTTAAATTGTAACTCGAAGCATCAGTTATATTATTCTGTTATTTTGTTTAAATAATAAAGTTTTGAATAAAATATTCAAACAATTCTTCCAATCCAGAGCCAATTATATTTGTAAAATCGCCCCGTTTGTCATCCACATCTGCATAAGGGAGGTGACTAATATTTTGTATGAAAGACAGAGGGAAGTATGTCACTGAATAGAGTGCAACATGTTTGGGTAATATTGGGTGTGATCTAACAGCCGCATCACGCCAGGCGAGAATCCGCACCAGTTGGTTCGATGGCGGGAGAGGCCGAAATTGGGAGGCGTAGCTGTAAAATCGTGTCCAAATAATTTTCAGCAGATGTGACAGGGTAGATGCTGAGAGGTTGTTTCTCCTTGTGGGAGAGTCTAAGACCAGAGAACATAATGTCAGAGTAAGGGATCGCCCATTTAATACAGAGATGAGGAGGAATTTCTTCTCTCAGAGGGTAATAATAAATAATCTTTATTATTGTCACAAGTAGGCTTACATTAACAATGCAATGAAGTTACTGTGAAATTCCCCTAGTCGCCACATTCCGGTGCCTGTTTGGGTACACTGAGCGAGAATTCACAATGTCCAATTCACCTCCCAGCACATCTTTTGGGAATTGTGGGAGGAAACCGGATCATCCGGAGGAAACCCACGCAGACACGTGGAGAACGTGCAGACTCCGCACAGACAGTGTCCCAAGCGG
The DNA here is from genome assembly GCF_047496885.1 of Scyliorhinus torazame. Lineage (NCBI taxonomy): Eukaryota > Metazoa > Chordata > Chondrichthyes > Carcharhiniformes > Scyliorhinidae > Scyliorhinus > Scyliorhinus torazame. The sequence goes on from NC_092709.1 coordinate 221,003,672, forward strand.
GAATAGAACCCAGGACCCTGGCGCTGTGAAGCAACAGTGCTAACGGAATACTTTGCAGCAGAGGGCTCAGTAAATATGTTCAACTATAAGATATACAGAGTTTTAATCAGTGAGGGGATCAAGTGTTATGGGGATAAGACAAGAAAGTGGAATTCAGGATTATCGGGCGGGATTCTCCGACCCCCCACCGGGCCGGAGAATCGCCGGGGGCCGGCGTGAATTCCGGCCCCGCCGGTTGCCGAATTCTCCGGCACCGGAGATTCGGCGGGGGCGGGAATCGCGCCGCGCCGGTTGGCGGGCCCCCCCCCCCCCCCGCGATTGTCCGGCCCGGATGGGCCGAAGTCCCACTGCTAGAATGCCTGTCCCGCCGGCGTGCATTAAACCACCTCTCTTACCGGCGGGACAAGGCGGCGCGGGCGGGCTCCAGGGTCCTGGGGGGGGCGCGGGGCGATCTGGCCCCGGGGGGTGCCCCCACTGTGGCCTGGCCCGTGATCGGGGCCCACGGATCCGCGGGCGGGCCTGTGCCGTGGGGGCACTCTTTTCCTCCCGCCTTCGCCACGGTCTCCACCAAGGCGGAGGCGGAAGAGAATCCCTCCACAGCGCATGCGCGGGGATGCCGTGAGCGGCCGCTAACGCTCCCGCGCATGCGCCACCCGGCAATGTCATTTCCGCGCCAGCTGGCGGGGCACTTCCGCCAGCTGGCGGGGCGGAAATCAGTCCGGCGCGGGCCTAGCCCCTCATGGTTAGGGCTCAGCCCCCCAAGATGCGGAGGATTCCGCACCTTTGGGGCGGCGCGATGCCCGACTGATTTGCGCCGTTTCTGGCGCCGGTCGGCGGACATCGCGCCGACACCAGAGAATTTCGCCCATCATGTCAAATCAGTCATGGCAGAGATGACCTGATGGGCCAAATGGCTATATGTTCCTATGCCATATGGTCTTACACAGGTGCCCAAAGGCATCCTTTGGTTTCAGTTCAATCCCTCCAGGATTTTCTGAAGCAGGCAATTAAAGCAGCGAGCTGCTCTTTCCTGGCCCCGCGGCACATACCCCCCAGGTTTGCCCTCTATATCCAATTTCTAATGGGTGTGAGCTCATAGTCTAAAAGAGACAGTGCTTGTTACGTCTGTTGATTTACAAGTGTTTCATATTACACTTGGCTATAAAATTCTACAGGAATGCAACTTAACTAGACAAAAGAATTGAACGTAGCTGTCCTAGAGTTGCATGGTTCAGGCAATTGAGGTGTGTGCTTTTGATCTATATATCATGAATTGCAATACAGAATAGGACTATTAAGAAAGTTTGTTAGTTTCTGTTGAAACAATTTGTCTTGAAGTTCCCCTTCTGTTTACTTCTGTTCATAGTATTTGAAATAGCCTAGGCTTTTCCCTGCTCATTTTTAAGTAAAATGGCTTCAGTGAAATAAACTTCCCTTAACCTTCCTCAGTGTCAGATGATCTGTGGGACAGTGATAAGTTGGGACTGCTGGCGTTCTTGACATTTCATTTTTACTGAGATTCTGATTAGTTTTCACGTACCATTTATCTCATGGTGTACTGAGCTGCCACCACATCCTGAGGATTGCTCAGCCAAACCCTAGTTACATGGTCATGAAATCATGATTGGAATCTCCTCTTCAACCACTCATCGTTGCTGGTATTTGAAGGTTGTTTCATATTGTTATACAGAACAGCATAGAACATAGAATATACAGTGCAGAAGGAGGCCATTCGGCCCATCAAGTCTGCACCGACCCACTTAAGCCCTAACTTCCACCCTATCCCCTCCCATCCTTTTTTGGTCACTAAGGGCAATTTATCATGGCCAATCCACCTAACCTGCACATCTTTGGACTGTGGGAGGAAACCGGAGCACCCGGAGGAAACCCACGCAGACACGGGGAGAACATGCAGACGCCGCACAGACAGTGACCCAGCAGGGAATCGAACGTAGGACGCTGGCGCTGTGAAGCCACAGTGCTATAATGGGTAATTGATAATAAAAGGACAGACAGACAGACATACGAGATCTTAAGCAAGCTAATAACAGATATTATGCTTGTGTCCACAGAAATCCAGAACCACAGAAGCCACAGGAAGACCACAGAAAAAAGAAGAGAACATGAAGACAAACATCATGGTCTACATTTGGATCTTCCCGGGACCACTCCAGTTGCACGCGGACGCGACCCCCCCTGACCCCTACCCCACAGGCCGTGAATGTTTCCCATCCCTGCCATACATTACACCCAGAGACAGTAACTGATACACCAACCTGGTGTGACAAGTTTATCACCTGGTATTCCCTGTCCTACATTGTAGAAGCACTACTAGTTACTGCAATACTCTGCAGTGTCATCCAGACACTGAGACGTAAGAAATGGCAAAGAAAAGCCTCCAGCACTCCGGTATATACCTTCAGACCCCCTATTTTCGGACTTCCGCAAACCCCCCACTCTCTTTAAGTGAATTAAAGTGCATCAATTTTTTTTTTTTTGTTTGTTCTAATAAAAATATGTAAAACTCTGTGCTTGACTGCCAAGCTACAGAGACCTGTATTGCTGCTTCTGTATAGTTTATAATGTTGTAAATTCTTTTACTTGACTAAGGATAGTTTAGATAAGAATAGTTAGAGGTTCCCGTGTTTTTATTTTGTAATGCATGAATGTCATAGCGCCCCGTAGAATTTTATAATAATGTGTGTATATAAAATAATTTATGTAAAGTTCCAAACCATAAGACAGAGTAGAGTAGAGCCTGCCCCTGCTTACGGGTGCTTGACTAAGGAAAAGAACAAAGAAGATGCAGTAATATGATCCTTCACGCTTCGCGTAGGCGATCACAAGGAGGGAGTGTAGCCATCTGGGATGGCCACTTCCAGAATACAAAATGGACGCTCGCAAAGAACTGTGGACAATGCTAGAAAACAAGCAGGCACAGAGCCTGAATGTATATTTGGGAAACAGCTCCCAGGCGGAATTGAAACTATGGGTCGATTAGCATATTGATGGCCCATCTCCGGGAAACAAAGGAATGACACTCAGGTAACCAATACTATTGCAGACATCCCTGCGCCAGTTCCCCAACTGAAAAGCACAAACAAAGCAAGGCCAACGGCCACCTAAGACACGCTCAGCCATCAGGGCACCCTCCCCTTTCTTGGTCAAGATCGATAACAGTGATCGAGAAGCAGTCCAATTAAATGGGACCAAGTTTAAGGCCCACCTAAAAGCTCGCAAAGCCCCTCCAGGTATAAGAAGGAACCCACACAAGAGATTCGCTCTCTTGGACTTGGCTCTCAAAGCGGAGAGACCCGTCCACCAGCATCACCAGAAGCAAGTAAGTCCAAGGTCAACGCTCGCTACCAGACAGATGACCTTAGCTGTTCTCCTGTATGTCTTCTAACTCAACAGCCTCAGATCCGAACATCGGCCATTGTTCCTCTGACTAAGTGGGCACCCGAAGTTAAGTATAGGCGTTAGCGTTAGAGATAGTTTAGTTTGTAGTACTGTTGTGTATGAGTAGATCTCACTGTGTGTGTAAATAAATAGTATTGACTTTGAACTAACTAACTGGTGTATTGGCTCTTTGATCAGTTTTCGGGTTTGAACCTTGTGGCAGTATCGAGAGATACCTGGCGACTCTAATGTAAACATAATTAGGATTAAGGAAGGCAACAATATTGACCGCCATATTTATAACCAGATAAACAGAGCAACAGGTTGTTAAGTCTTTTGGATGTTAAAAGGACAGCTTACAGGGTTACTTAGTGTGGTATTCTTTGGGGGGTGTATTTGATTTACTGGTTGCTAAGATATTCACTGTTTGTTTTAAAATGGTTAACTTGAGTTCATAGAATAAACATTGTTTTGTTTTAAAAAACCACTGGTCCATATTCTGCTGTACCATACCTGTAGAGTAAGCCGTGTGCTCCCCATACCACAAACTATTAAAAGTTGTGGGTCAGGTGAACTCCAGGATACACTTTGTGATGCTCTAAACCCTGGCCCTTAACATAATGGAGATTGAAATCACCCATGATGATTACAATGTCTTTATTTAGAATTTTCTATTATTTCTTCCTGTGTACTCTATCCTACTGTGTAGCTACTGTTTGGGTTATTATAAACTACACCCATAAGTGACTTCTTCGCTGGATTCTCCGTTTGGGAAACTAAGTCCCCACGCCGGCGTGAAAAAGGATGGCGGTGTTTTACGCCAGGAAAACTGGCGTAAAACGGCCACTGATTCACCATTTTGCTGGGGGATAGCAGGGAGGCAGCATAGAGCTCCCAGCTCTAGCTGCCGATATGGCCCAGAGCACTGCCGGGTCCGTGGCCACGCATGCGCATGGTGGCGGCCTGCAGCGGCCGTGCCATGCTTCATGGCGAACTCAGCCTGCGGACCAGGACCGCAAAAATAGTACCCCCCCTTCGGCCGCTCGTGCGCTCCAGACCGCCCGCCCACAGTGCCCCCAGCTCTGAATGAAGCTCCCCTTGCCCGTGGATCGGCCCTCCCCTGACTGTGGCAGCACCGGACTGAGTCTGCAGCCGCCACGCTGAGTTCACGACAGCTGAGACCACATGTGTCCCATGCCATCAGGAACTTGGCCGGTCAGAGACAGAACATGACGGGGTGGGACTCAGGCAATGGCCTGAGGCTGTGGATACTTGGTGCGGTGTACTCCTGGAGTACGCCGCTTTTCAGCATTGCAGAAGCGGCACCGCCCCCGATTTTTGAGTCATTGGGGATTCTCCACCCCCTCGCCGAACACGATTATGCCATCCAGGAGAATCCAGCCCCCAAACTGTCGTATTTCTAATCTCTACCCAAACTGATTCTACTTCTTGATCTTCTGAACTAGGGTGATTTCCCTCTATTGTACTAGTGTCATCCTTAATTAAAAAAGCTACCCAACCCTCTTTTCCTAGTTTCCTGCCCTTTCTACATTTTCATGTGAGTGGGTAGCTTTGAATTCTTTGATTTGTCTTTTTCAAGTTCATTCTGTTTTGAAAGAATTCCGTAGATGTTCTTCACCTAACGTAATGATACACATTGCTTCAGATCAGCCGCTATTGCGCTCTTGCCAATTTTTAGATAATTTCTGTACCTCCTGAAGCAATAAAAGACAAAGAGAACAAGCTATAACACAACAAACCAACTAAACCTCAAACATCCTTCCTCTATTAATTCAAGTTTAATACAAAGAAAGTCTTTTGGCAAAGAAATGTGCTATCCATACAGACCTGAGTAGAAAAATGTAATTTACTACACTTGTTCTTGAATTAAATTTGACCCGTCAATGGCTAACTGATGCAGGGCAAGCCTTTATTACTGATATGTATGAAGAGTGACTCAAGTAAAAACAATTTGAACCCAGAACATTATTCATAACAACAAGCTAGTCAAAATCTAATAACTTAGCAACATGGAATTGTTAATGCAATAATTTAGTGGTAAGGCGAAATAATATTTTTTAAAGGTTACCTTCAAATGTCAGAACTCTATTTAGCTTTATTTAACTAGCCCTTCCACATGCTCACATGAATATGGTACAAGCTCATTTTTAGAAATGCAAGTGATGGATAACTTTAGCAAAATGTAGCAATGATAAGTTTCTAGAATGACTGGGACCCTCCAACATGCCCATGAGGAATAATCTGAAGTTATGTTACGTTAAAAAAAACATTTGGTTTTAAAGCTGCTAGAATTTCCAGCGAATTCCTTAAAAACCATAACCTTGGGTGGAGTGATGTTTTAAAGTTCAGGGTTAACTTGTGCAAACACAAGCAGAAGGAACATAATTTTAAGCAGTTGATTATTATTTTCTGTATTAGCCTTGTTTCCATTGATGCTGTTGGGTGGATAAATGTCAACATTTTGTTACTCATGGGTGTAACATGTTCTTCATAGATTGGATTGTTATTTAATGGCAATGCCATTTGAGGTTTCTCTGTAAGCAGTTTGGGCAATCAAAAGGAAAATATATCAGAATGAAAGTAAATTTATTTTAATAATAAGAGTCTTTATTGTCACAAGTAGGCTTACATTGACACTGCAATGAAGTTACTGTGAAAAGCCCCTAGTCGCCACATTCCGGCGCCTGTTGAGAATTCAGAATGTCCAAGTTACCTAACCACGGGCGAAATTCTCCCCCAACGACGCGATGTCCGCCGACTGGCACCAAACACGGCGCCAATCAGACGGGCATCGCACCGGCCCAAAGGTGCGGACTGCTCCGCATCTTTGGCGGCCTAGCCCAAACATTGAGGGGCTAGGCCGACGTTGGAGGGATTTCCGCCCCGCCAGCTGGTGGAAATGGCGTTTGTTGCCCCGCCAGCTGGCGCGGAAATGCGGCGTATGCGCGGGAGCGTCAGCAGCCGCTAACAGCTTCCCGGCGCATGCGCGGGAGCGTCAGCGGCCGCTGTCAGTTTCCCGCGCATGCGCAGTGGGGAGAGTCTCTTCCGCCTCCGCCATGGTGGAGACCGTGGTGGAGGCGGAAGGGAAAGAGTGCCCCCACGGCACAGGCCCGCCCGCGGATCGGTGGGCCCCGATCGCGGGCCAGGCCACCGTGGGGGCACCCCCCGGGGCCAGATCGCCCCGCATCCCCCCCCCCAGGACCACGGAGCCCGCCCACGCCACCTGGTCCCGCCGGTAAATACCAGGTTTGATTTACGCCGGCGGGACAGGCAATTTCTGGGCGGGCCTTCGGCCCATCCGGGCCGGAGAATCCAGCGGGGGGTCCCGCCAACCGGCGCGGCCCGATTCCCGCCCCCGCCCAATCTCCAGTACCGGAGACTTCGGCGGGGGCGGGGGCTTGATTCACGGCGGCCAACGGCCATTCTCCGACCCGGCGGGGGGTCGGAGAATGACGCCCCACATGTCTTTCGGGACTTGTGGGAGGAAACCAGAGCACCTGGAATAAATCCATGCAAACACAGGGAGAACGTGCAGACTCAGCACAGACAGTGACCCAAGCCGGGAATCAAACCTGGGACACTGGCACTGTGAAATCTGTCTGGAGAATAAAAGAAAAGCACAGCCGAAACCGAGGGGCGGGGTGGGGGGGGGGGGGGGAGACAACGGGGAAGGGGGAGGAACCATAGACCAATCCAGAGGGGAATGAAATGCATGTAGGGTCAGTTAAACGAAGGACAAACTAAACCTCTCTGTATAATAAAGGAAATTAGCGCGGGTGAGAAAAATGTGATGTGTGTATATACAACTGTTTATAAACATGGGAAATGCCAATAAAAAGATTTTTTTAAAAAGAAATAGGTTTGAAGGAGCTCCTTAAAGTACAAGGGAAGTGGAGCAATTTAGGGACGGAATTCCAGAGCACGGATTCGAGGTAGCTGAAGGCACAACTGTCAATAATGTGTTGAAGGGCGACAGGCAAGAAAGAGGCCAATCAGAGGAACTGAGAATTTGGTTTGTGGGTTATGGATATGTGGGCCCAAAACCTTCCCTCCTCGTTTGTGGCAGGGATTTTCCAGTGCCTTTGAAAGCGAATGGTGTTTTGGCTGGAACGCCAAATTCTCTGTTCTCATTCACAACGGGTCCCACCACAGACAAAACCAGAGAATCCTGCCTATGGTCTTTGTGATAATACATTAGAGTATAGGAGTGATTGGCAGAATGCAACATGGTTGATCAGGAAGAACTTACCAGTGCATATTGTTTATTGTCCAACTTAAACTTTGGTGTTATATGAATTGAAAATATAAAATTACAAGGACTATTGAACCATCTAAAACATATTGGACTGATTACCACCTGAGAAAGATGACCTTTGAACAAATATATTTAACTTGGAAAACTGCCTCACGACAGCGTAATAAATAAAAGATTAAGGTTTTCTTTTTGATATGCCGGGGATGAATGAACCAAAAACAGTTCCAAGGTTCACTCTGGCTTGGATTAATAATTGATTATTTTAGTTCTGCGTCTAAGTCCAAAATGAAACTAAAATCCAATAACTGTACTGAAAGGGAGGAAGTCCTGTCAGGACTGAGCTTAGGTCAGGAAATTGGGTGCACAAGCTCAGGTACCAATACATAAAGTGCCACATTTCAGGGAAAGGTATGCTGCAATGATGAGTAAAACCAGCTTCTTTGCAATATTTTAGTGATCTCAAACTCTTGCCATGCTGAAATTTATTTTCATTGGCTGAGTTTGATTCTCGATGGCCACCTTGCTCATATAGGTTAGGCTCATGACTAAACCATTGACCTGGTCTGCTGAGAGCTAGTGGAACTGAAAATTCTTGGCCCTTCCTCAATTAATCAATCGGTGTTGAAGTTCCTGAGATGGCCTGTAAAGTACAGAGTATCCATCTGTCCCACGTAGGCACCAGCAAAGCAGAAGGTGGGAGTGGACAAAGGGCTAAGGGGGAAGGGACTCTCTACATTGGGAGTTCTCATGGTCATGGTCCTGAAACCCTCTTGGGTAGGGTTGCCACAATTCAGTGATAACTGGTATTTACACTTTGCAAGACACCAAAGTATAAAGTTGGCCCATAAAATTAAAATGTACATAAGGCAAGTTCTTCCTGATGAACACTTCTTCTTGATCAACCATTTCTAAGTCGAAATGTAGGAGATAAACAAATCAAACATAAAAACTGCTTGTATATGAAATTTATTTGGATCAAAATAAATAATTCTATGACTAATATCTCAAAATTCAAGAAAAAAACTAAAAATAAATTCACCACTTATTTTCTCTGCAGCTGTACTAAACACGTCTTTATGTAAGACTTCTTCAGAATAAGTAGATGTGTTATATTGCATAGTGGTAAATGAAGATTTATTTTAAAACGCTGCGCCATGTCACTATGACCTCAAGACTAGTGAAGACAGAACATGATCAGGCAGGAATACTTGGTAGCTAAAGGCCCACTATAAAGGCCAACACTATCTAATTTACCTTCTAAAACAGCACTCGCAGGCCAACGGCAGAACCTGATGTGGTAGGTCAGCAAAATCTCTTGGCTGATTGTTTGCCAATACCTTTAACAAGTTTCTTAGGTGGGAAGAAAGCCAAGGGAGTCTAAGAATCTTTGGCTTGCATCAATGTTACACTTTGGTGTGAATCTGAAAGGTGTCACCGAAACTAAAGCATGTGGATATCGAGTAAATATACAGTCAGACTTGGCTATAGTGTTATCAGGAACATCCATGCAATGAGAGATCAACATTTAGAATGGACTTCTGGGCAGAGTAGTGGAGATGGAATCACCTAGGAAACAATGAGATGCAGCAATGAAAGGAATAGTCTTCGAAAGATGATTATACCATATGCACCTAGGGCAGAAATTTATCCCTCCCCCTCCCCCCACGGCAGGTTCTGAAATGGGGGAGAGCATAAAATTGGAAGGATGGGATTCCTCACAGCATTCCGCCCCCCCCCGACTCAAGCACAATTTCATGGTGGGGCAGAAAGTGCCTCTCTGTGGCCCTTAAGTAGTCACTTAAGATCCTTAAGTAGTCACTTAATGGCCACTAAAGGGTCTTTTCTCAGGCAGCCTCCATTTTTATTCTGGTGGTTGGGGGTAGAATGGGAAACATAGAAAAAACTTTTCTCCATTTCGAACAAGAAGTGGGATGGGTAGTGGTGAAGTGGGTGCCTTAATCTGAAGGCACCTTCAGAGTTGCGGCACCCTCCCCTCCAGGACCTTGGACCTCCGGGCCTCCTTCCTTCCTGGCCGAACCCCTGACGCTGCAATTGCCCCCAACCCCCAGGGAATCCTCTACCCTCCCGCCTCCAGGACTTACCTTGAGGGTGGTTCTGATGCTTGGTTCCTGGCTGAGCACTGCAGTACCATTTCTGGCCACTGCAGCACTGTGCCTGGGCGGGCTGGAGAGCTGTGGCTAATTAGATTGGTCAACAGCTCTCATGGGCGGGACTTACGTCCAAGGCCGGAGGAACTCCTGGCCACTGCGAATATATGCTGAAGTGCGCATTAAATGGCAGTGAACTCCCAAGAGTTGGTGATAGCATTGGCTCTCAAGGATGGCGAGAAGTCGGTGCTCATCATCCTTAAAATTCTACCCCTAATGCTATTGAGAAAAGAGTGGGGTGTCACCTTTAAAAAGAAAGGGAAAGCAGAAGTTTTAAAAAAAACTTGAGGAGTGGTATTCAGAAAGAAAACAAAAGGCAATGTGATCAGACAATTTGGGCGAGATCCACCGGTCATGTTGCCCCCGGGATCTACCTGCTACCCGGCTCACCACACCTCATGAGATCTAATGCGATCTCACGAGAAGTTGTGATGTGAATCCTGCCAATTGTGGGCGGGATCACTTTCTGGAAAGTCTGCATATTAGAATGAGACTGCGAGTTTCACTGTAATATGCATTCCCGAGATCTAACCAATGCTTAGGATCTAACCTCTTCACCTTGGAAACCTCAAGTGAATGCCTTTCAGTGATGGTCTCCACAAACGGGGATTAGCTAGAACAGCATGCATGTGGGTCTCCCAGGGGATTGAAGGCCTCCAGGTGCATGCCCTCTGGGCAGGGTGGTACCCTGACATTTCTGATGCCACTTGAGCACCCTGGCACTGCCAGCCTGGCACCCTGGCACTGCCACCTGGGTGTCAGCCTGGCACTACCCAGGTGGCACTATCAGGTGACGGGGCATTGCTAGCGTGCCAGGCTGGCAGTGCCAAGCTGGCATTTTCTGCATAGCAGTGATCAGGCTGGGGGTGCCCTGCGCGGGTGTGGGGAGATCCGGGGATTTCCTTATAGTGAGTTGGGGCTTGGAGAGTGTTTGGGGATCACGTCTGGGGCTTGAGAGATTGGGACGCCATTTAAAAATGCTGTCCCAATCTCTCGCTGCACTGAGGAGTTCCGGTGAGCAGAGTTCCTCACTGCAGAAAACAGGGCTAAATGCAGCCTCATTGGGGAGTTCGGAGGCTAACAGGATAACACTGAGCTCTGAGCACCAGGAAACATCCTGCTAATCATGTGCACTATGGGACTCTGTCCCCATTCGGGTAGATTGTGCCCCTTGACTCCTGTGAATTTTTAGTCAGGACTGCCTCATGCCCCATCTCAGGTGGTGACTGTGCAAGTGGTGCGGGGTGACTGGCAACATAAAGCAACATGAGAGATAATGGAGAGACACCACACTTCAAAGCAAAGGGAAAAGATGAGTGTTTTCGCCTAACTGGCAAATTGAATCATGGTTCCTGACCTCAATATTTCCCTTGACAATCAACGGCTATTGCATAACACTACCTCACCTGAATATAGCTTTCAGTAAAATTAATTGATTGCCTCTATAAAATGTTTTGGTGCATTTAGAAATTAGCATGTCTTAAACCAAATTAAAATTCAGGGATCAATTGTATTTTGCATCCCACTCCTGGTGCAGCAAAGCAAAAAGGGAAAGAGCTGCATTACATCGATTTATCGAATCATAGATGTTCAGAACAGTTGAAGACCATTTGTCTCTTCGTGTCCATCATGACTCTCGACAAGAGCAACTTGGTTAGTCCCATTCCCCCACCCATTCCCCAGAGTCCAGCCGTTTTTCTCTTCAGATAATTATCAGATTTATTTTTGAAGAACACAACTGAACTAACTTCCACCACACTCCCAGGCAGTGAAATCCAAATCCTAACTACTTGCTGTGAGAAAAAAAAGAGGTCCTCCATGTCATCTTAGTTCTTTTGCTAATCACCTTAAATCTGTGCTTTCTGGTTTATGATCCTTCCACCAACGGGAACAATTTCCCTCTCTCTACTCTGGCACCTCACGACTTTGAACACTTCCTTAAAATCTACTCTTAACCTCATCTTCTCTAAGGAGAACAGCCCCAGCTTCTCCAATCTATCCAAGTAACTGAAATTCTTCATCCCAGGATCTATTCCTGTAAAGCTTTCCATTATCCTCTCCAATGCCTTCCTCCAATGTGATGCCCAGAATTGAACACCACACACCAGTCATGACCAAGTCATTGGGCAGAATTCTGCCAACCAGCCCACAGCGGGTTTGATGTGGGCGGGCGCAGTGAAACTGGCAGGAGACAAAAATTCAGAAACCCGCCAGTGTAAAGTCACGTTGCAATTCCTCCAATGGTGGGTCGACCTTCCTGCTGGCAGGTGGCGCAAATTCCATTTGCATTTTTTTTTCAAGTTGTTTGCATCTCATGAATGCTCATTAAACCAGATGCCCACTGGTGACCCATCCAGCCTTCTAATCTTGTGTCATATCAGTGGGAAATTATGTCAGTGTCAAACCCAATTATTAAAGAGCAGCATGCACAAGGCGGACCTCAGTTCACCAGCGACTTTGAGGTGAGTGCAACACTGCTATAGTGCTGCATTGCTCCTGATGCATTGTGCACCACTCTGCCGGAGCAGCCCTCCATTCTCCATGTCGAGCTGGTCTTTATTGTCAGCACTGTGCTGCTGGGCTCATGGACCCTCCTGTGTCACCATCTCAGTTCAGTACAGTGCCTGGGGTTGAGGTGTACACCAGTGTCTATCTGGACAGCACTGTGATGTAGGACTCATGCAGCCATCACAACTAAGGTCCAAAGTCTGACCCCGGTGACTGAGGGAGGAGAAGGTTAAGGGCAGATTGCAGGTTTCTGGTGGTCTGACAAAGACAATGGGAGCAATTTGGAAGGAGGGCTGTGCAAGGTTGGGGGGTGGGGTGGGGGGAGGGTTAAGGCTCACAATGGCAGGCAGAGGGGCAAGAAAGTGGATGAAGAAGAAGAAAAATGGAAAGGAAAGTGAAGACTGAGGGGATGGGAGCTGGACCCCGACAGACATGAAAAGCTCACAAACAAGAGGGTTAAAGGAATATCACATCATTTACTGGAAGGGGGTGGGTGAAGACTCCATAAGCAGTGGGTAGAGGTCCAAGTGCGGCATGGGCGTCTCTCAGGTGATTGATTCGGGGGGAGGTTGTTTGAATTGAGAAACAGGCTTCCCCTTGAGGTTGCCAGTATTTTCCCCCTGGGTTGTTGACACCCTGCACAGTTTGGTGAAGACAGGTGGACTGGAGAGAGTGATATGAGTGTGCTGGACTGGTATTTAAATATGGCGCCAGGACCTTTGAACCCGTCAGCTGAGGACGGGTGGATGAATCACCTGCTGGGAACATGTCTGTGAATAAATAATGAGGTTGCAAGTGCTGATTCAAGCACGGGATTCTGTCATTCTGGCCAGCAGGTCAGGCTCTTCCGGAACCACCGCCATCACACTGCGGGTGCGATTCTCTGGAAAAGTTTCTAAGCGCTATCGAGTGGGAATTGCTGCGAGCTTCCCGGCACTCGGTTCAGCGAGGCGGGGAACACTATTCAACATTAATTGGTCCATGGGCTGCTCGCCCCAAATGACGGCATGCCAGCTGATGCACCGGGACCACGCTCGCCAGCCCGCTGCTAACAAGGTCGAGCAGGACTTAAGCTACACTTGCTCAGCCAATCCCAGCCAGCTCACAACAATGGCTCTGAGGAAACTAGCCCCAAGATTCGGGGCTGCTGAACGACCTGGGGAGGCTCCTGGCTGCGGTGGAGAGGGATGTCTTATTCCCCTGCGGGTGGAGATGAGCCACAAGGCAACTAGTGCTGCCTGGGATGAGGTGGCGGCAGCTGTCAGCTCGGGGAGTGTGACCAGGAGGTCCGGCTTCCAGTGCCGGAAGAAGGTCAACAATCTATACCGTGCAGCACGAGTGAGTAGACACCAATGATTACACCCCCCCCCCCCCCAAAGGGAGCATCCAACCCCCCAGGTGACGGCCAAACCTCCCTCCACCCGCTCCCCCGTCAACCCTCCCTCTCTTCACAAATCCACCACCCCCCGACAACTGTGAACCACACCTGGGACTAACAATGTCCTCTCTGTGTCTCCTCAGGAAACGCTCTCCAATAATCTTCGGAGAGGGCCCAGACTGGTGGTGGGGTGCCAGAATTGAGAATTCTCACCTCCTTCGAGTAGCAGGCCCTGCAGGTGATCGGTGCAGCCGAGGACAGGGCGATCATCTACGCGGAGGCTCGCGGACACCGCAGAGGTGAGGAGGACCTGTCAAATGTGAGTAGTGATTGCATTGCTGACTGACCCATCCCTCCCACTGACCACATGACCATTCTCCCACAGGTCCTCCAGCCAACGGCGTCGGCCCATCCCAGGTGGCGCCCTCTCCTGGCCCCCAGGAGAACACCTTGGAGGAGAGTTCCGAGGATGCTACCATTATAGTCACATCGCAGCTATCATCCCCACCCTCCACCAGCGCAGATACACACACCTTGGTGGGAATTGTTAGTGGACAGGCTCCTGGGGCACAATCTGGTGAGCACCGCACAGCTGCTGATGCACATCTGGTGGAGGCAGGAACCCCCAGGCAAGACAGCAGTCGGAGGTCTGCTGGATCCCTGGACCCAGCTGTATCCCAGCCTGATGCTGTGCCTCTGGAACAGGGTTACCCAGAGCTGATGGAGGTGATAGGGAGCGGCCGGGACATTCAGAGGGAAATGCCAGCATCACTCCAGCAGATCCATAGCCAATTGGAGGAGTCCAAGAGGCTACGGACGGAAGAGATGAGCAGAGTCCAGCACATGGGCTGCTGCCTCAAGAATCTGCAGACGATGCTGCCACCTTCTCCTGTATCTGGCCGGATCGCGTGGCACCAGCACAGCTAGGGCAACCTTTAAGTCCAACATCCCTACCATAACGTTCAATATCTGTAAGACATTGGGAGAGGGTGTTAGACTGACAAACAGCGGTGGCTGCCAGCCCAGCCCCTCCATTCCTTCACTGATCCCCCCCCCCTCGCTCCTAGCCGGAACACCCTGCCCTCGTACTCCAGGCCGCAATGGGCCCCCCTAACTCAGCCCCAATCCCTGTACCCTGGACACCCGCTCACAATGTCAACCAGGCAGATTGCTGGCCTCCTCCCCATTGCACTCACCCACCCTCCAGCCGTGGACATGTCCCCGGAGCTGTGTCCCTTCCCCTCGGTGTTCTGATGTAGGCTGCTGCATGTGTGGTGTTGCCTCCTGCAGTGTTCAGGCATCACAATGTACTTGGGATGCTGGGCAATGACTCCCACACGCTACATGGCCCGCCCAGCCGCGGGAACCCACTTGGGTTGTGTGAAGTGCTCATTTAACCACGATTGCCAATTCTCGCTTAGCAATAGCCTCAGCTACACGGACAGAGACCTCGGCAGTCAGTGGGGGTTATGGGCGGTCGTGGTGAGGACAAGCGTTAAATAACTTTAGAGTATCCAGGTTTTTTTCAAATTAAGGGGCAATTTAGCATAGTCAATCGACCTAGCCTGCACACCTTTGGGTTGTGGGGGTGAGACCCACACAGACACAGGGAGAATGTGCAAACTCCACATGGACAGTGACCCAGGGTCGGGATCGAACCTGGGACCTCGGCGGCGTGAGATAGCAGTGCTAACCACTGCGCCACTGTGTCGCCCCTTCCTGTGAGCAAAGTTTTACCTCCTCCTCTCCCCACGAAAGCCCTTCCGCCAGGTTCACGTTTTTCAAAAGAAGTACTAATCGGTGCCAGCATGAGCACTTGCTGGGGAGGCCGATGAATGATGGGAGGCCGTTGGATATGGGATGGCTCTCGTTAATTGTAAGGAAATGGGGCTTAAATTGTGATAATTGGTTTCTCGCCATACTATAGCGGGATCCCGATTTCGCCTCGGGAACCGGGCCGATTGCATCGCAAACTGTTTGCCACCTGGCGGATCTCATTTTTGGCCTCTCCCGCTGTTCACTGGCCTTGTTTCGCTTGAGCGAGAGCGCAATGAAGCCGGAAGATCACACCCTTAGTCTCAAAATGGAAGCATTCTGCCCAGGGCTTTTTTAATATTCATCATAACTTGCTTGTTTTTTAATTTTTTGGGTGGAATTTAATGTTGATGGAAAACAGCTGGAATGCCAGCGTTGTCGTTTGGAGTGGAAGTAGTATAGACTAAACATAATCTCCTGGCAACCAGCCAACCAGCTAGATAAAAATACAGGGCCCATTGGCACGACCCCCTGGACTCGCGCGCGGTCAATTCTAGCCCCACCCTGAGTCACAACACAAGTGGAATTAGATATTATTTAAAAATATCTTAGGACCTTGGCTGAGCCCAGTAAACTACAGTCACCAAGTTTGCAACTTTAAAGCAAATAACCTTTTATTATGTACAGTATTAGAATAAAAATGACAGGAAAATATAACTGACATCTAATATCCCTTTCTCAACTCTTTCGAACTACCACCACTCTCCACACCCTCACATACACATACACACACAGACAAAACGACACAGGGGAAAGGGTGGTTGAGAGGTAAATAAGGGGCTAGATTCTCCTCCCCGCCGCGCCACATTTCTATTTCACCCTGCAGGTGGGATGCTGCATTAAGCCAGCTGGTCAATGGGGTTTCCAATTGTGGGGTAGCCCCACGCCGTCGGGAAATCCCCGGGCTGCCGGCAAAATGGAGCATCCCGCCAGCGGAGAATCCAGCCCAAGATATCGGTAAAAATGAAAGGATAATGGATCTCTGATGCACTAGATGCTTCCAGTTAATGTCTTTCCGGTGTTCAAGCTGTTTTTTTCGGTTCTTCGTCCTTCTGGGCTTGAGATTGTTTTCTCTGGCAAGGTTGTCCATTTTCTCTGTGCTGTCAAGATCCTTCCAAGTTTATTGTAAAGATGTACAAGGCACTCACTGGTTTCAGAACAAGAATACGTTCTTTACTGCAGCAGTAAGAGAGAAAAGAAGAGACTGATCTTTCTTCTTTCAAGGTCTAATCACCTCTAGCCAGCTCTCTCAGAAGCATCAAGCGGGAACCAATCATTGACTGTTATCAGGCAGAACACTGTCCCTGGCCAACCCACAGGTTTCCAGCCAGCCAATCGAACTGACTTCCTCAAAAGTTGGTCTTAAGATTCACTCGGTGCCGACGAGTCTGTTTTTTCCTCTGCAAAACACAAAACCTGGAACACGTAGTCCTGGCAAGTAGGCTCCTTCAGCTTGAGTCCTCTGCTGAAAGGCATATTTTGATTATGGATCCACGCCAAAAATAATAAAATAAATTAAAGAAAATGGGAGCAAAGGAAATTACAGGAAGGACTCTTCCACCATTGTTACGACACCCTGGGCTAGTGACCGGTTGATTCCAGACCCACTTGGCTGTGTGACACAACACAATTGGAATCAACTATTAATTTTTACAACATACTGGAAGTCTCTGGCTAATAACTAGTTACAGGTTTGTACATTGAAACACAATTCATTTTTATCAACAACAATAACTAAAAATTAAACAGGCAGCATATACAACTGGTTAACTATTTTCAAATTCCTAACCCACTTCTTTAACTCGCCCCACCCTCTGCACACAAGACAGACCGTCACAGAGAGGAAAGAGGGGTGCAAAAAAGAATAATACGAAAAGTAAAACGATAAAAGCCTCTGTTTCAGACAGAGTCTAGGTCTACAGTTGGATGAGGTCTTCACTTTCAGTCAGTAATGGTTTTCATTTTTAATTTATCAGGATGTCAGGACTTCTCTGCAGTCTCAGAAACAGCAGGCAGGCAGGAAACCTTTTGGAGAGAGAAAGAGAGACACACACAGCTTCTTCTCTCTGCATCCAGAACATTTCTCTTCCTGGATTCTCTGAAAACCCCCACCTGGCTGAACCCAATCACTATCTGTTGCTGGGCAAGTTACAGTCCTTAGCCAATCCATTGGCTACCAACCAACCAATCAAACCTCAATCAACAGGTGTCAGAAAGTCTGAGTTCTTCTGTTCACAATCAAAATCTTCACAGCACAGTGTACTATTTTGCAACCTTTGAGTTCCTCACTTCCACGACTCGACTTAAAGGTCCATTAAAGATCCATGGACCAAAAATGATAATGACAAAGTAAAAGAAATAGGAAATAAGAGAATCAACATGAAGGGCCCTTGCACCATTCAATCAAGTGTTGGAGGTGGGCAGGAAGGCTGCATTTTCGGTGTCAGGTGATGGCAGCACAGGTGCTGGTGTCATTTTAAAATGGCAGCCAAAGCTGTCGGAAGTGGGTAAAATCTTCCTGACTCATTGTCTCTGCTGCTGAGAGGATCCACCATGCCGTACAGAACCTCCCCCACCCCCTGTCCTTTACCTACAGGACAGAAAGCATTGATCAATAAGACCTAGATCCCTTATTATCCACAAAACCTCCTGGGTGGGATTCTCCGCCCCGCCGCACCAGTTCTCTGGTGCCGTGCACCCCCGACAGCAGCAGGATTCTCTGTCCAACCAGCCGGCCAATGCGGTTTCCCATTGCGAGCATCCCCACGCCGTTGGAAAATCCGCGAGCGTGGATGCACTGCCAGCACAGCGGAGAATCCTGCCCCCAATATCTCCAGTTTTTGCAGACCTCAGTGCAGAAAGTGAAGTGAACGACTGTAAGTGGGTTGAGGAGTGACACAGAGCAGACAGAGAATGGTTCAGTGGTGCCTCCCTGCAGGTTCTCCTCCAGACAGCACAGGAATGGCAGGAGGTACAGCCAGGGTGGGGGGGGGGGGGGCTGATCTTTTAAAATTGCTTCAGGGTGTTGGGGGCCTGTTGCGCAGGCTAAAGTGGTGTTTGTATGGGGAGGGAGGGGGAATGTGTAAGGGGGCCATCGGGCAGGTGTCACCATGCCAGCGAGCAATGCTAGTGAACGGTAGGGTGGTGGGGGAGGAGGCCGTGATGGTTGGCCAGTTTGGGGGGGGGGGGGTGGTGAGGGGGGAATACGACGTGGCAGGTATGGATGTTGAGTGTGGTCATGGGCGGGGTGGGCGCCATCGTGGATGGGCTCAGTTCAGAGTGGGTTTGGGTGGGGCAGGGTCAAAGGGGGGTGATAGTGGACGATAGAAGGGGTGGAGGCATAAGCCTCCGGTACGAATTGTGACATGAAATGTCCGCGGGTTAAATAGTCAAGAGGTTCCTGGTTTTCGCACATCTGAAGAGTTTGAGAGCGGAGGCAATTTTCTTGCAGGAGATATATCCCCAGATGAAGGATCAGATTAAGCTGAGGAAGGGATGGGCGGTACAAATATTTCGCTTGGGGTTTGACTCAAAGTTGAGAGGTGGGTGGCCATTTTGTTGAGCAAATAAATTGGGTTAGTGGGGGCAAGGGAGGTGTGTGACCTGGTGGGGGGGGGACGTTTATGATGGTGAGTGGGGTGCTGGAGGGGACGCCGGTGGTGTTAGCCAACTTGTGAAGGTTGAATTTGGGACTTCTGGCGGATAAGGTGTTTTGTGAGAAGGTGAGTAGAGATTAAGAACTATGTGGAGTTCAATCAAAATGGTGAGCTGTCATGAGCCACATTTTGGGAGGCTGTGAAGGCGGTGGTCTGAGGTGAGATTATTTTGTTTCAGGCTCATAGGGAGGAGGAGGGAGGAGCACCAGCAGCTATTTGACAAGATAGTTGAGGGATATAGAAGATATTCAGCGACCCCCACGAAGGAGTTGTTGGCGGAAAGGAAGAGGTTGCAGGGGCAATTTGATCGGTTGACAATGGGCAAGGCGGTGAGGCAGCTGCGGAGGGCAAGTATGTGCAGTATGAGTACGGACAGGAGGCAAGTCGTTTTTTGGCCCACCAGTTGCGGCATCAGGTAGTGTCTGGGGATATTTTGCAGGTAAGGGCGGAGAAGGAGAAGCTGGTGTTAGAAACGGAAAAGATGATGGGACCATCAATTCACTCGAGACAAGAGTAAAGGTAAACCGTGGCTTTAATCAACTTAGAACAGTGCCTGCCTGCGACTGATACAATACTGTCCGCCGCCTACAGGTCGACCGCTCTTTATACCCCCCCTCAAGGGGAGCAGCCATGGGCGGAGCCAATACATGTCCCAATATGTTCCCCCATGGATGATGCCATACAATAGCCCATCGGTGGAGCCCACAAGGGAACAACATAGCATAGATGCAAATACAAAGGCAAAGCATGGTCCTGATACAGTGGTGGATTATTGGCATAATACATTCACCACATTCACCCCCTGTTAAAAAAATGAAGTCCGGCGGAGGTGATGGGTTCATAAGTTCAGCTGGTCCGGCGCACCGATCGTGCGATGTGATCGCCAAAGCTCTGGCGTTGCTGCTGGCCCGGGTGTCGAGCTCACCCGTGCTGGCATCAGTAGTGGGGGCGCCAGTGCGGGCACAGACGTGAACTCCGGGAGCGTCTCTTCTGGAGCTTCATTCCTGTGGACCGGTGAAGGGGGGATGGTGGGCGGGAGGGATCGCGGGAGCCATATAGGGGCGGGGACGCTGGTCATGATAGGTTGGGCGGGATATAGTGGAGGGGCGGCGGTGGTGATAGTGGTGGTGGTGGTGGAAACAGCGGGCGCCAGGTCCCGGAGGGAGGCCATATCCTGTCGGCTATCAGGGTGTTCGATATAAGCGTACTGGGGGTTGGAGTGTAGGAGCTGGACCCTCTCGACCAGAGGATCGGACTTATGGCTCCTGATGTGTTTTCTGAGTAGGACTGGCCCCGGTGTCTTCAGCCAGGACGGAAGTGAGGCCCCTGAGGTGGATCTTCTAGGGAAAACAAATAGGCGGTCATGAGGGATCTTGTTTGTGGCCATGCAAAGCAGGGACCTAATAGAGTGGAGCGCATCGGGGAGGACCTCCTGCCAGTGAGAAACTGGGAGATTCCTGGACCGCAGGGTCAGTAGGACGGTCTTCCTGACCGTCGCGTTCTCCCTCTCCACCTGCCCGTTTCCGCTGGGGTTATAACTGGTAGTCCTGCTCGAGGCAATGCCCTTACTGAGCAGGTACTGACGCAGTTCGTCGCGCATGAACGACGAGCCCTGGTTACTGTGGACATAATTAGGGAAACCAAACAGGGTGAAGACACTATGTAGGGCTTTAATGATGGTGGACGTGGTCATGTCGGGGCAAGGGGTTGCAAAGCGGAAGTGGGAGAACTCATCAATAATATTGAGGAAATATGTATTGTGGTTATTGGAGGGGAGGGGCCCTTTGAAATCGATACTGAGGCGCTCAAAGGGCCGGGATGCCTTTACCAGGTGGGCCATATCTGGTCGATAGAAGTGCGGTTTACACTCCGCACAGATCTGCAGTCCCTGGTCATGGCTCTGACCTCCTAGGAGGAGTAGGGCAGGTTGCAGCCCTTGATATAGTGAATAAGCCGGGGCAGCACGGTAGCATAGTGGTTACCAAATTGCTTCACAGCTCCAGGGTCCCAGGTTCGATTCCGGCTTGGGTCACTGTCTGTGCGGAGTCTGCACGCCCTCCCCGTGTGTGCGTGGGTTTCCTCCGGGTGCTCCGGTTTCCTCCCACAGTCCAAAGATGTGCAGGTTAGGTGGATTGGCCATGATAAATTGCCCTTAGTGTCCAAAATTGCCCTTGGTGTTGGGTGGGATTACTGGGTTATGGGGATGGGGTGGAGGTGTTGACCTTGGGTGGGGTGCTCTTTCCAAGAGCCGGTGCAGACTCGATGGGCCTAATGGCCTCCTTCTGCACTGTAGATTCTATGACCCCCGGGTGGCAGAGGTCATCGTGGATAGCCTGTAGTCGGTCATCTTGCGCGCTGGCGCATGTGCCTCGGGACAGGGCATCTGGGGGCTCGTTGAGCTTCCCAGGATGATATACTATATCTTAATTGTAGGTGGAGAGTTCGATCCGCCACCTCAAGATCTTATCGTTCTTGATTTTGCCCCGCTGCTTATTGTCGAACATGAAGGCTACCGATCGTTGGTCGGCGATGAGGGTAAACCTCCTACCAGCGAGGTCGTATCTCCAGTGCCGTACGACTTCCACGATGGCTTGGGCTTCTTTTTCAACCGAGGAGTGTCGGATTTCAGAGGTGGTGAGGGTGCGTGAATAAAACGCTACCGGTCTGCCTGTTTGATTGAGGGTAGCGGCGAGAGCGACCTCTGATACGTAGCTCTCCACATAGAAGGGGATGGACTCATCCATCGCGTGCATCGCGGCTTTGGCGATGTCCGCCTTGATGCAGCTGCAGGTCTGGCGGGCCTCAGTCGCCAGTGGGAAGATGGTGGCCTTGATTAGTGGGCGGGCTTTGTCTGCATAGTTGGGAACCCACTGGGCATAATATGACAAGAACCCAAGGCACCTCGTCAGGGCCTTGAGGCAGTGAAGAAGAGGGAGTTGCAGGAGGGGACGCATACGGTCAGGGTCGGGTCCTAGGACCCCGCTCTCCACGACGTAGCTGAGGATGGCTAGTCTGATCGTGCGGAAAATGCATTTCTCCTTGTTGTAGGTGAGGTTGAGTTTTTGGGCGGTTTGGAGAAATCGGTGGAGGTTGGCGTCGTGGTCCTGCTGATCATGGCCGCAGATGGTGACATTGTCCAAGTACGGAAACGTGACCCGCAGCCCGTACTGGTCCACCATTCGGTCCAAATGTTCATTGGAACACCGAAACCCCGTTCGTGATGCCAAAGGGGACCCGGAGGAAGTGGAAAAGGCATCCATCTGCCTCAAAAGCCGTGTAGTGGCAGTCCTCCGGGCGGATTGGGAGCTGGTGGTATGCGGACTTCAATCCACCGTGGAGAACACCCGGTAGTGTGCGATCTGGTTTACCATGTCTGCAATCCGGGGAAGTGGGTACGCATCGAGTTGCGTAAACCGGTTTATGGTTTGGCTGTAATCGACAACCATCCGGTTTTTATCCCCGGTCTTGACGACCACCACCTGAGCTCTCCAGGGGCTATTGCTGGCCTCGATGACTCCCTCCCACAAGAGACGCAGGACCTCGGACCTGATAAAAGTCCTGCCCTGTATGCTATACCGCCTGCTTCTGGTGGCGATGGTTTGCAGTCGGCGGTGAGGTTCGCGAAGAGTGAGGGAGGGTCGACTTTTGGTCTTCATATGGTGGTGACTGCATATGGTGAGTGGGGGCAGGGGCAGGGGCCCCCCGAACTTCAGGGTTAGGCTCCTGAGTTTGCATTGGAAATCTAGTCCCAATAGGAGAGGAGCGCAGAGGCCTGGAGCACATATAATTTAACATTTTCGTACTCGCCGCCCTGTATTGCTAGGGTTGCGGTAGTGCACACTTGGATTTGCACCGAGTGCGACCCAGAGGCGAGGGAGACAGTTTGGTGCGCCGGGAAAATTGGGAGCGAGCAGTGTCTTACCAAGTCCGGGTGAATGAAGCTCTCTGTTCTCCCGGAGTCGAAGAGGCAAGGCGTCTCTTGCCCGTTTACCCGGACGGTCATCATGGAGCTCCAGAGATGCTTAGGTCGCGACTGGTCCTGGGTGACCGTGCTGAGTTGCGGGTAGTCGGCGTGGTCAGAGGTGCTGGGGCGGCTCCCGATGGCTGCCCATGTTGATCGTATGCGTCGAGCGGCGTAGCAGATGACAGTCAAGCGTGGCGGGCGGCGAGAAAGATGGCGTCCAAGATGGTGGCCCCCATGGATCGCACGTGGCCGGCCGTGTGGGGGAGGATGGCCAAAATGGCGGCCCCCATGAGTCGCACGCTGTGGGGACTGGAAGATGGCTGCTCCCACGGATAGCACGAGGCCGATGAGGGGGCGGAGTCGGCAAACACGCTGCCACGCTGCGGGGTCTACGGGCCTGTGAGTCTGAGGATTGGGCCTGTGAGTTAGAGTTCTTAGACCTGGCCAGGCAGACTTTGGCGAAATGTCCTTTTCCCCCGCAGCTGCTGCAGTTCACGTTACGGGACGGGCAGTGCTGCCGGGGGTGTTGGGACTGGCCGCAGAAATAGCAGGGTAGCCCCCCCGTGATGGGCGGGCGGCCGCGCGGCACAGGCCTTGGGTAGTCTGTGGTGGGGGGTCCACGAGGGGGTCGCGTGGTCAGCCGGGAACGCGGTAAGGCTCTGGAACGCTACTTCCAGAGAGGAGGCTAACTTTACCGTCTCATCCAGGTCCAGGGCCCTCTTTTCGAGTAGGCGCTGTCTCACATAGTTAGACCGGACTCCCACCACGTAGACGTCTCGGATGGCGAGTTCCATATGCCGAGTGGCCGTAATGGCCTGGTAATTGCAGTTGCGTGCGAGTGCTTTGAGGTCATGTGGGTAGTCATCTAGCGACTCCCCGGGACGCTGGCGGCGAGTGGTGAGGATGTGTCGCGTGTAGACCTCGTTCACGGGCCGCGCATAGAGGCGTTCGAGCTTCGCGAGGGCATCTGCAGAGGAGGAGGCTTCGTCGAGTTGAACAGAGATCCGATGGCTCACCCGTGCGTGGAGGAGGCTCAGCTTCTGTTCGTCAGTGACGGAAGGCGTGGAGGCGGCTGCGAGATAAGCCTTGAAGCATCGAAGCCAGTGCGAAAAAATTTCATTCGCCTCCACGGCCTGCGGATCGAGTTCCAGTCAGTCAGGTTTGAGGGCCGATTCCATAGTTGCGTTTAAGTTGTTTAAATTGATGCGACCATCAATTCACTTGAGACAAGAGTAAAGGTAAACCGTGGTAATCAACTTAGAACAGTGCCTGCCTGCGACTGATACAATACTGTGCGCCGCCTACAGGTCGACTGCTCTTTATACCCCATAAGGGGAGGAGCCATGGGCGGAGCCCATACATGTCCCAACATGTTTCCCTATGGATGATGCCATACAATGGCCCATCGGTGGAGCCCACAAGGGCAAGAACATAGCACAGATACAAATACAAAGGCAAAGCATGGTACTGATACAGTGGTGGATTATTGGTATAATACATTCACCACAAAAGATAAATGAAGTGTTCAAGGCATTCTACGAGAGGTTGTGTAAGGTTGAATTGGTTGGAGAGGTGAGGGTTATTGGGCAATTTCTTGGAAGAGTTGGAGTTCCTGGGGCTGGAGGAGGGGAAGAGGCAGGCATGGAGGAGTCTTTGGGGCTAAAGGAAATGATGGATTGTATCAGTAGGATGCAGTCAGGGAAAGTCCCACGGTCAGACAGATTTCCGGCAGAGTTTTATAAATAGTTTGCGACAGAGTTGACCTCCCACTTGTTGCAGATGTTCAGTGAGATGGAGGAGAAGGATGAGTTGCCAGCAACGCTATCACAGGCATCGACTTTGTTGATCCCGAAAAAGGGGAAGGACCCATTGGAGTATCGGTCCTACAAGCCCATTTCATTATTGAACCTGGATGTGAAAGTACTGGCGAACGTGTTGGCATGTAGGTTGGGGTGTGTGCCAGATGTGGTCTCTGAGGATCAAACCAGTTTTGTGAAGGGTCGGCAGCTCTCCAGGATTTAGGGATAGTCAGCATGGATTTGTG
Source organism: Scyliorhinus torazame (assembly GCF_047496885.1). Taxonomy (NCBI): domain Eukaryota; kingdom Metazoa; phylum Chordata; class Chondrichthyes; order Carcharhiniformes; family Scyliorhinidae; genus Scyliorhinus; species Scyliorhinus torazame. Next base: position 221,028,880 of record NC_092709.1, read on the forward strand.
AGGGGTAGGTCTTGCCTTACAAATCTTATTGAATTCTTTGAGGAGGTGACCAAGCATGTGGATGAAGGTAAAGCAGTGGATGTAGTGTACATGGATTTTAGTAAGGCATTTGATAAAGTTCCCCATGGTAGGCTTATGCAGAAAGTAAGGAGGCATGGGATAGTGGGAAATTTGGCCAGTTGGATAACGAACTGGCTAACCGATAGAAGTCAGAGAGTGGTGGTGGATGGCAAATATTCAGCCTGGATCCCAGTTACCAGTGGCGTACCGCAGGGGTCAGTTCTGGGTCCTCTGCTGTTTGTGATTTTCATTAATGACTTGGATGAGGGAGTTGAAGAGTGGGTCAGTAAATTTGCAGACGATACGAAGATTGGTGGAGTTGTGGATAGTAAGGAGGGCTGTTGTAGGCTGCAAAGAGACATAGATAGGATGCAGAGCTGGGCCGAGAAGTGGCAGATGGAGTTTAACCCTGAAAAGTGTGAGGCTGTCCATTTTGGAAGGACAAATATGAATGCGGAATATAGGGTTAACGGTAGAGTTCTTGGCAATGTGGAGGAGCAGAGAGATCTTGGGGTCTATGTTCATACATCTTTGAAAGTTGCCACTCAAGTGGATAGAGCTGTGAAGAAGGCCTATGGTGTGCTCGCGTTCATTAACAGAGGGATTGAATTTAAGAGCCGTGAGGTGATGATGCAGCTGTACAAAACTTTGGTAAGGCCACATTTGGAGTACTGTGTACAGTTCTGGTCGCCTCATTTTAGGAAGGATGTGGAAGCTCTGGAAAAGGTGTAAAGAAGATTTACCAGGATGTTGCCTGGAATGGAGAGTAGGTCTTACGAGGAAAGGTTGAGGCTTTCTCATTAGAGCGTAGAAGGATGAGGGGCGACTTGATAGAGGTTTATAAGATGATCAGGGGAATAGATAGAGTAGACAGTCAGAGACTTTTTCCCCGGGTGGAACACACCATTACAAGGGGACATAAATTTAAGGTGAAAGGTGGAAGATATAGGAGGGATATCAGAGGTAGGTTCTTTACCCAGAGAGTAGTGGGGGCATGGAATGCACTGCCTGTGGAAGTAGTTGAGTCGGAAACATTAGGGACCTTCAAGCAGCTATTGGATAGGTACATGGATGACGGTAAAATGATATAGTGTAGATTTATTTGTTCTTAAGGGCAGCACGGTAGCATTGTGGATAGCGCAATTGCTTCACAGCTCCATGGTCCCAGGTTCGATTCCGGCTTGGGTCATTGTCTGTGCGGAGTCTGCACGTCCTCCCCGTGTCTGCGTGGGTTTCCTCCGGGTGCTCCGGTTTCCTCCCACAGTCCAAAGATGTGCGGGTTAGGTGAATTGGCCAATGATAAATTGCCCTTAATGTCCAAATTGCCCTTGGTGTTGGGTGGAGGTGTTGAGTTTGGGTATGGTGCTCTTTCCAAGAGCCGGTGCAGACTCAAAGGGCCGAATGGCCTCCTTCTGCACTGTAAATTCAATGATAATCTATGATTAATCTAGGACAAAGGTTCGGCACAACATCGTGGGCCGAATGGCCTGTTCTGTGCTGTATTTTCTATGTTCTATGTTCTATGTAACATTAGGAGGCTGCTGAATGTAATTATGACTCCGTCAGGGAAGCTGAGGTTATTGTAACCGTGGATGCGGAGAAGGCCTTTGATCAGGTAGAGTGGAGGTATTTGTTTGAAATTTTGGGTTGGGGCTGAAGTTTGTGGCATTGGTTCATCTTTTGTCCGCATCCCCTGTGGCGAGTGTGCATACGAATGAGATGAGTTCAGGGTATTTTAGGTTACATAGGGAACAAGATAGGGTGCCCGCTGTCATCACTGTTATTCGCGTTGGTGATTGAGCCCTTGCCGATGGCCCTTACGGCTTTGGCTCAGTGGCAAGGGATTGCGAGGGAGGGTTAGGGAGCACCGGGTGTCGCTGTATGCAGACGACCTGTTGTTGTTTGTGTTGGGCCTGCTGGAACAGAATTGTGGGCCTGTGGGAGTGATTTGGGGCCTTCTCTGGTTATAAGTTGAAAGTAGGGAAGAGTGAGGTGTTTCTAGTGAATGCGGCAAGGCAACATGGCGCCGACTACGCGTGGACCCTGCCTGTGAAATAGTGCCCCCCCCCTTTGTCTGCTTGCGAGCCCCGGACCACCCCCAACAGTGCCCCCAGCCCCTGACAAAGTCCCTCCTGCCCGCAGTTCGGCCCTCCCCCGACTGTGGTGGTGCTGGGCTGAGTCTACAGCCGCCAAGTTGAGTTCCCGACAGGTAAGACCATGAGCGGCCCACGCCGTCGGGAACTCGGCCAGTCGGGGGCGTGCCTCAAGGGGTGGGCCTCAGGCAACGTCCTGAGGCCGTCATTACGGCGTGCGACGTACTCTGTGAGTCTGCCACTTTGGAGGGGCGGAGCATCGTGAAAGCGGCACCGCCCCCGAATCTTTGGAAACGGGGATTCTCCGGCCCATCGCCAAAAGCGATTTCGGCATCGGAGACCAGAGAATCCCGCCCAGTATGTCCCAGCAGCAGCCCCATGTGGAATGGCACCATGTGGGTACCTGGCATCTGCCTCCCGGTGCCAGCGTTATCCACATCCTATGTGAGTGGACTTGTGAGGGAGACGTCCAGGATGACCCATCATGAGTTTGAAAGGTGCCAGCGAAGGAGGAGGTTAATTGATCGTTGACTGGCAACTCACTTTCCTTTCTGCCTGCAAGAGAAAAGGGCCCACAATGCTAAAGAGGGAGTGAACAAGGGCCATTGGCATCGGTTGCCTACCCAGTTACATGTTGTCCTGCAGCATTGCACAGAGGTTGGTGATGGCCTCCCTTCAGAGGTGCAGTTTTTTCTGGCACTGGTGCTCCAATGTCTGCAGTAATTCATTCAACTTGTCCAACAATCTGGGACATGGCTTGATCTGTCTTTGGCCTCTTTCCTGCTGCTGTTCTTTATGACACCTTGGTGTAGCCTGCCAGTCAGGGCCTGCATCTTTGTTGCTCCCTCCGCACCGATAATGGTGACTCTGGGCCCTGATGCATCCTTACTCCGTGAATCTCCTTCGCTGGATGCCCAAGGCCTGGCTGGATGATTCCCATCTTTGGATAACACCACCCCCTTCACAGGCTTCAGCCCTTGGATGGAATCTCCAGGGTAGCTGCTGTTTCCTTCACAGGCAAAGTTTCCACTCCACTGGAAGTTTTCTCTAGAATTGTTGGCTTTTCCCTCAAAGTCTGAGACCCCTCCACCTTTGACTAGTTGGGAATCCGAACACCCATGGTACCCATGCCCCACCTGTTAAATTGAAAGAGCAGCATTTAACCCTAGTCAGCAGTTTGTTAATTAGGCTGAAGGACTTTTTGAACAAACTTAATTACCAACCCACCACTCCTTGCGACATCATCACCTCGCTGCCACCCCAACACCCATGTATTTTTATCCCTCAGTCTGCCCTCAGCATGAGACCTCCAACTTGTAACCTCCTCCCGTGTGATTCTGTAACCCCCTGCCACAGGGTTCTCCTGAGGCAACCTTCATTAAATTCCACCATATGACTCTATTTTAAAGCCCAGCATCCTATATACTTTTTAAAGCACTTTCTCCACCTGCTCTGCCACCTTCAATGATTTGCGTACATATATCCCCAATTCCAGTTCTAATTTACAATTGTACCCTTCAGATTATATTGTCTCTCCTTATTTTTTCCATCAAATTGGATTGCTTCTCACTTCAACTTTCATCTGCCACATGTCCGCCCACACCACCCGCCTATCTCTGTCCTCTTGAAGTCTATCACTATCCTTTTCAATTTGAAATACCTGCAAGTTTTGTCTCATCTACACATAACTCCAGAAATCTGTGGCGTGTTCCAGTCCCTAAAACTAGTCCTTCATTTTGATGTACACAAAAATAAAATTAAGAATAGACAGAACGGGAAAAAGCAGAATGCTATCGTTTGATATGTTCATTTAAGATCCACCGGGCAATATTACAAACTGGATTTTATTTGCACAGTGTTTGGTGGCATAAGTAACGTGCAGGTTTGGAGTGATGGACTAGTCAGTCGTGCAGGAATCCTGAGCTGCTTTTACTGGGGAACAATGACAGCGATGTTGGCTACCAAATTACACAAGTGCTTCAGATTCTTTGATGGGGCTGTCACATCTCCCAAAAAAAGCATTGCTAACAAACATCACCACAAGTGTTGCTATATTGTTATCGCTGCACTCCAGCATTTCATAGCAGCTCAAAAGTCATTGCAGAATAGCAATGGGAAAATGTGTGGAATTCGATTCTAATGCTTTAATCTGTTCTTGTCTCCATGGATAAATGCAGTGTGAAGCTTAATTTCCTAAACTGGGATTGTTGGAGTGCAGGAAGCCTTCTGATAGACGTTTCAGGTTCTGCAATGGACTTTGACACCTACATATCTATGATTGACTTGTTCTGATGATGGGGCAACAGACATTCAACATACCTCATTACACGAGCTCTATAACACAGAGTTCTCCTATGCCCCTGCTGATGAGATGAATGACACGTGGGGGTGGAACGATTTGGCAGGAAGCCCAAAAATCATTTTCACACAGCCTGAAATTACAGCGGGATCTTCCAATGCTGCCCACCTGCTGAATCCTGCTGTAGGCCAACATCAAACAAATTTTCCATCCCGCTAAGGGAATTTTTGTTACTCAAGGGATGTGGGCTTTGTTGGCTAGACGAGCATTCATTGCACACCTATAACTGCCCTAGAGATAGTAGTGACATTCTTTCTTGAACTGCTGCAGTCCATGCGGTGTAGGTGCCCCCGCAGTGCTATTGGGGAATGAGTTCCAGGATTTTGATCCAGCGACAATGAAGGAACGGCAATATATTTCTAAGTCGGGATGGTGATTGACTTGGAGGGGAATGTCCAGGTGGTGGTGTTCCCAGGTGTCTACTTTCCATTTCCTTCTACACGGTCATGGTTGTGGGTTTAGAAGGTGCGGCCTAAGGAGTCTTGGCGAATTCCTGCAGTGCATCTTGCAGATGGCACACACGGCTGCCACTGTGCCTTGCTGGTGGAAGGAGGAAATATTTGTGGAAAGGGTGCCAATCAGGCGGGCTGCTTTGGCTGGATGGTGTTGAACTTCTTGAGTGTTGTTGGAGCTACACTCATCCAGGCAAGTGGAGAGTATTGTTGCTAACTTTTGGTTGGTTCAATTGGCTCTGTTTTATAACCTTTGCTCTAGAGTCGCCAGGTATCTTTATGATACCGCCACGAGGTTCAAGTTCAAGTAATGATCAATAACTCAACACACCAATTAGTAAGATTCAAATCAAAGCACATTTATTATACACAGTAAATCACTACTCATGCATAAACTCTACTTTCTAGGCTATTTCTATAACTAACAGGCCTATACTTAGCTTCGGAATAGCCCACCAGGTCAGGGGAACAAATGGCCTTTCGTTCAGGTCCTGAGTCTGCGGGATTCAAAGCTGGTATGGACTGGTAGCTAGGAGCGCCTATCTCGTAGCGAGCGTTGACTTGAGACTTACTTGCTTGGAGGCCGCTGGACACTTCACTCTCAGGGGTTGTTTCGCGTTGCTGAGTGACCCTGTCAAGAAGGACGATTTGAACTTGGGGGTTTTGCTTTATAGTCCCCAGGGGCTTCCCGCCCTTCGGGGCGGACCCCGTACCTGGTTTCAAGTGATTGGACTTCGCTCCAATCACTTGGTTCGATTTCTCCAATGCTGAAGCGGTTCCCTGATCATTGGGCAGTCTTTAAGTGTCCGTTAACCTCTTTTGTGTTGGCTCTTGCTGGCGCCGAGGAGTCTGGCTTGGCTTTGTTTACCTTAAAATGTTTTGATTGTTCCCGGGGATCGCTCATTAATATGTAGATGGCTGCTACATTACTATGCAGATGGCTGCTGGTTTCAGTACTGTCTGGTTCCTTACAGGTCTTAATACACATGATTTCTGTATTTGCTAGTCTTTGCCTGTGTTGGCTGAATTTCCCTTCAGCCTTTGCGGTTCTCCATTTTAAGTCGGGAAGTGGCCAACTCAGGTGGCTACAGTATTTCATCACAATCCTGACTTGTGCCTTGTAGATGGTGGACAGGCTTTGGTGAGTCAGGAGGTGTGGTACTTGCCATAGGATTCCTCGCCTTTGATCTGCTCTTGCAGCCACAGTATTTATATGGTTAGTGCAGTTCAGTTTCTGAGTCAATGGTGTTGTCTGTAAAATTCCAGACACTTTAACCGGTTTATCATTCAAACGTTATATGCAGGTGCCATTATTTGTGAACTGAACATAGGACAAACACAAATTCACAATTCAACACAAGTTTATTTTTAAACACAATAAAACAGTTATCCCTTAAATTATCCCAACTATAGTATGCCTTAAGATTCTTAATATTGCCCATGGCAATGAAGTGGACCAAGCTGTGGATCCAATCCTCTGAGTGTCAGTTATCTCAGAGCCTTTGCCTATGAAGACGGGTCTCGCACGCTGCTTCCTTCTGGTGGGTCATTGAGTCTTCCCCGCTGCCTCTGTGTCAAGTCTTCATTGGGGAGGGTCTCTGGATGCTCTTCCTTAAACCCCTCTTCACACCCTTCCAGAAGCTTCTCTGGCCCTCAGCCATGAGGTCCCGAGGCGGGGTCACAACACACAATGGAGTTGCCGATTGTAAGTCTGCAGGACACCAGGAACCCACCCCCAGGGGACAATCCTCAGGTGCATTGTCCACGCGTAACCTTATCCCATATATGGTACTGGAGGAAAATTTAGGTGCCAGAAAGTCTGGGCAATCCACAACAATCGATCCATTTGAATGGGGCCGATTATCCTCCAATGTCTTGTCTACAGGACAGGCTTGACTTGCCCCAGCTGTCACTCTCTGTCCAGTGTATTCAAGCTTGTCTGTGGCTCTGACTGGGGTTTTAATTTAAAGTGTCCAATTCTTAAATTAAAGTGTCCAATTCTGTATCAGGCCTAAGATTCAGTCCGTTGGCCATTTTACCTCAATGGTAACCCCAGGATGTTGATAGTGAGAGATTCTGCAATGGTAATGTATTGAATTATGATGGTTAGATTCTCTCTTGTTGCAGATGGTCATTGCCTGGCATTTGTGTGGCAAATGTTACTTGCCACTTGCCAGCCCAAACAGTTGAAGGCAAGACTGGGATCTTCCTCCTTTGCCCAATTCTCCATGGCGCCAGCAGAAACACATGCCTGATTGGATACATCTGGACGAACATGGTGTGCAAATGTCCGGTCTTACCTGAAGAAGGCCTGGGATTTCACCAGAATTTGAGATAGAGACTGTCAAAAGCATTTGACACTGGAATACCTCAGCAGAGGGTAGGGGTGAACCTTCCAGTTTCAGAGTATTCCTGGAAATCCATCTTTCTCAAAAGGTCTATCTTCTTTCTTCAACAGTGGGTCAGGGATGTCAGGCACCTTTTCAATATGGCACATGGATATGACATGTGCCATCAAGCCCACCCCACTACGGAAGACGGTGCAACATCCCCGGATGTATTATTAATAACAAGGGGGACAGAAGTTATGGCGTGGTTTTCTGTTGGTCTCTGCAGCAGGCAACACTCTCTGTCTCAAACCCTGCCACAGGACTTATTTTCACACGGGAGAATTCAGCCCATTGGGCGGGAATTTCCATGCACCCCGCAACATGTTTTGCAGCAGTGGAGGTGACCAGCCATTGACTGGCGATGGGACCAAAAGATCCCGCCATTGTCAACAGGTTTTCTTGTTTTATCCAACCCCTGTCACCAGGAAACCCAGGGCAAGGGTTCACCATCAGCAGAACCAGAAGATCCGTCAGCGAGAATGGCCAAAAATTCCAGCCATCGTCTTTTCACTGCACTATGCATTGGCTAAGCAGGGAATATCTATGGTCACAAAATGTAAAGCAGAATTGCAAATTTTAAAGTGTGCGACAACTTTTCTATTCCTATCATTAAGATGCTATCTACCCCAGGGACACACTCCTGCTCTCCCTTGCAGGGAGGGTGCAAAAGATCGAGATGAACGTGCTGCCCAGGTTCCTCTTCCTGTTTAGATCCATATCAATCTACATCCCCAAGGCCTGCTTTAACTCAGTTGAAAAAATGATCATGGCATTTGTGTGTGGGGGAAGGGAAGAACCCAAGGATTCCCAAAAAGGTCCTACAAAGAAAAAGAAACATGGGGGCTTGGCCCTACCAAACCGACAATACTACCATTGGCAGCCACAGCAGAAAGAATGAGGGGGTGGGTAAAAGAACTGGAAATGGAATGGGTGAAGATGGAGGAGAGCTCCTGTACAGGGGCGACACTCCAAGCCCTCGCCACGGCAGCGCTCCCATCTCCACCAGCCAAACACTCAACAAGCCCAGTGGTGGTAGTCACACTCTGAACCTGGAATAAAATGAGACAGCACTTCGGCTTAACCAGAATATCTACTATGGCCCCCATCTGCGGCAACCAGAGGTTCGCGCCAGTCACATTTGACGTCACCATTAAGAGGTGGAGACATGACGGGGAGATGCTGACTGTTAGGGACTTGTATACAGATGATAAGCTAGCAACCTTAAAGGAACTGACAGAAAAACTACCCCTACTCAAGGGGAATGAACTGCGACACCTACAGGTAAAGAACTTCCTCCGCAAGGAGACAACATCATACCCACGGACCCTGAGACACACAATGTTACTAGAACTACTAGACGCGGACAATCCGGGAGGGGGGAACTGCGGCGACCTGAATGGACAACTATTAGAAAGGGCGTGCTCTCCCCACTGGATGAGACATGGGAAAATGGGAAGAAAAATTAGGGATAGAAATCGGGTGGGGACTCTGGAGCAAAGCATTAACTCCACCTCCACTTGCGCAAGGCTAAGCCTCATGCAATCAAAATGAGGCACAGAGCACACCTAACAGAACCCAAATGAGCAGGTTCTTCCCGGAAGTGGAGGACAAATGTGATTGGTGCCAGGGAGGCCCGGCCAACCATACCCACTTGCCCCAGACTTGTGGGATTCTGGACAGCCTTCTTTGAAGCAATGTCCAAGTTGTAGGGGTGAGGGTGGAGCCAAGCCCCAAAATGGCAGCCTTCGGGGTATTGGGCAAGCCAGAACTATTTATGGGGAAGGGGGCCGATGCCCTTGCCTTTGCGTCCCTAATCGCTCACTGGAGAATCCTGTTTGGCTGGTGATCTGCAGGACCACCCATAGCTGCAGATTGGCTGGCCGACCTGTCGGAATTTCTCCATCTGGAGAAAATCAAATTCACCATCTGAGGGTCAGAAAAAGGCTTCCACAAGTCGTGGAAGCCATTTACCAACTTGTTCCAGGACATATTTGAAGCCAACAGCCAAGAGAGTGAGGGGAGGGGTGGGGGGGGCGCACAGGGACCAACAAGACATCAAAGAACAAGAAGAAGAGGAATCCTTGGGTTCTTCCCTTCCCCCACACACAAATGCCATGATCATTTTGTCAACCGAGTTGAAGCAGGCTTTGGGGATGTAGATTGATATGGAGGAAAGGAGAGAGGTGGAAGGATAGGGAGAGGGGAGGGGGGATGGGAACACCCGCAATAAACAATGGGGGGGGCCAAGAACAAGGCCACAAAAACAGGCCCCAGGACAAAATGGGGGCCGGACAAGGCTGAAATGCCCAGTACATGGAGGGGCACCTCCCCCCACTCCCACCCCACTCCCTCGGCAGAAAAGCCCATACCAACTGGCAGACCAGCAGAGCCAGTTGCAGGGCCTAGGGCCCTGCTGGGGCTGACACAAGCAAATAAGGCCAGGATGCCAAAATAACACCTAAAACAAGGGGGGTGGGGGGAGAGGGAGGGTGGAACTAATTGTGGTGAATGGAACTACTGTTAATTCACCAGTGCACTGTGATATCATGTTACTGCTGTATCGTATTCCGTTATGTGTTTAACCCTGCGGGCTCCACCTATGGGCCATTGTACGGCTTCACCCACAGGGGGATGTCGGGGCATGTACGGGTTCGCCCATGGCCCCACCCCTTACATGAAGTATAAAGGCAGCTGACCTGCGAGGCCGCATTCTTTGTTGTACCGGTCACAAGCAGGCTCAATTGTAAGCTGATTAAAACCACTGTTTACTTCTCAATGTGTCTCTCAGTGAACTGATGGTCACATCAATTTAATCAGCTTAAAATACTACTATGGAATCAGCCCTGAAACCTGACAGACTGGAACTCGATCCACAGGCCGCAGAGGCGAGAGAAATGTTTTCGCACTGGCTTCGATGCTTCAAGGCCTATCTCGCTGCGTCGTCTACGCCATCCGTCACGGACGAACAGAAACTGAGTCTCCTCCACGCTCGGGTGAGCCATCGTATTTCTGTCCAGCTCGACGGCGCTGCGACCTATACAGAGGCCCTCGCGCTACTCAAACGCATATATGTACGGCCCGTGAACGAGGTCTACGCGCCACACATCTTCACCACTCGCCGCCAGCGCCCTGGGGAGTCGCTAGATGACTACCTACGCGACCTCAAAGCCCTCGCACGCAATTGTAACTACCAGGCCGTTACGGCCCCTCAGCATAAGGAGCTCGCTATCCAAGATGTTTAAGTGGCGGGGGTCCGATCGAACTATGTAAGACAGTGCCTGCTCGAAAAAGGGGCCCAGGAACTGGAGGACATGGCAACACTAGCTACCTCTCTGGAGGTCACGTGTCAGAGCCGTACTGCGTTCCCCGCCGACCACCCGACCCCCTCGTGGGCCCCCGACCAGAGACTACACCAGGCTTGTGCCGCGCGGCCACCCGCCCATCATGGGCGGCTGCCCTGCTATTTTTGCGGCCAGTCCCAACACCCCCGACAGCACTGCCCGGCCCACAAGGCGAACTGTAGTAACTGCGGGCGAAAAGGACACTTCGCCAAGGTCTGCCTGGCCAGGTCTAAAAACTCGAACTCACAGACCCAATCCACAGACCCACAGGCCCGCAGACCCCGCAAAGTGACAGCGTGTCTGCCAACTTCGCCTCCGCACAACACGTGCGACTCATGGGGGCCGCCATCTTGGCCATCCTCCCCCACGCGGCCGGCCACGTGCGATCCATGGGGGCCGCCATCTTGGCCGCCATCTGCTACACTGCCCGAGATGTATGAACAACATGGACAGCAGCCTTCGCGGGGCCGCCCCAGCACCTCCGATCACGTCGTCGGCTACCCCCAGCTCAGCGCGGTCACCCTGGACCAGTCGCGACCGAAGCACTCCGGAGCTCCATGATGGCCATCCGGGTAAACGGGTACGAGACACCTTGCCTTTTTGACTCCGGGAGCACAGAGAGCTTCATTCACCCAGACATGGTAAGACGTTGTTTGCTCCCAATATTCCTGATGCGACAAACTATCTCCCTCGCCTCTGGGTCGCACTCGGTGCAAATCCAAGGGTGCACTACTGCAACCCTAGCGATCCAGGGCGCTGAGTACGCTAATTTTAAACTATATGTGCTGCCAGACCTCTGCGCCCCTCTCCTCTTAGGACTCAATTTTCAGTGCAACCTCAGGAGCCTAACTCTTAAATTCGGGGGGCCCCTGCCCCCGCTCACCATATGCAGCCTCGCGACCCTAAAAATCGACCCTCCCCCCCTCTTTGCGAACCTCACCGCCGATTGTAAGCCAATAGCCACCAGAAGCAGGCGGTATAGTATGCAGGACAGGACGTTCATTAGATCCGAGGTCCAGCATCTCTTGCGGGAAGGGGTCATAGAAGCCAGCAATGGCTCCTGGAGAGTTCAGGTGGTGGTCGTCAAGACCGGGGAAAAGTTCCGGATGGTGGTTGATTACAGCCAGACCATTAACCACTTTACGCAACTCGATGCGTACCCCCTTGCAGACATGATAAATCAGATCGCGCACTACCGCGTGTTCTCTACAGTAGATCTGAAGTCTGCATATCACTAGCTCCCAATCCGCCCGGAGGACCACCATTACACGGCATTTGAGGGAGATGGCTGCCTTTTCCATTTCCTCCTGGTCCCCTTTGGTGTCCCAAACGGGGTTTCGGTGTTCCAACGAGCAATGGACCGAATGGTGGACCAGTACGGGCTGCGGGCCACGTTTTCGTACTTGGACAATGTAACCATCTGCGGCCATGGTCAGCAGGACCACAACGCCAACCTCCACTGATTTCTCCAAACCGCCCAAAAACTCAACCTCACCTACAACACGGAGAAACGCGTTTTCCCCACATCTTCGGCTACGTCGTGGAAAACGGGGTCCTGAGGCCCGACCCTGACCGTATGCGCCCCCTCCTCCAATTCCCTCTCCCTCACTGCCCCAAGGCCCTGAAGAGGTGCCTTGGATTTTTCTCCTATTACGCCCAGTGGGTCCCCCAGTATGCGGACAAAGCCCGCCCACTTTTTAAGGCCACCATTTTTCCACTGGCAGCCGAGGCTCGCCAGGCCTTCAACTGCATCAAGGCGGACATCGCCAAAGCTGCAATGCGCGCGGTGGACCAGTCCACCCCCTTCCAGGTGGAGAGCGATGCCTCAGAGGTCGCTCTCGCCGCCACTCTCAACCAAGCAGGCAGACCGGTAGCGTTCTTTTCCCGCACTCTCACCACCTCTGAAATTCGACACTCCTCAGTCGAAAAAGAAGCCCAAACCATTGTGGAAGGCGTACAGCACTGGAGGCACTACCTCGCTGGTAGGAGGTTTACCCTCATCGCCGACCAACGATTGGTTGCATTTATGTTTGACAATACGCAGCGGGGCAAGATCAAGAATGACAAGATCTTGAGGTGGAGGATCGAACTCTCCACCTATATCTACGATATAGGATATCGTCCTGGGAAGCTCAACGAGCCCCCAGATGCCCTGTCCCGCGGCACGTGCCCCAGCACGCAAGGTGACCGATTACGTGCTATCCACGATGCCCTCTGCCACCCGGGGGTCACCCGGCTTGCCCACTATATCAAGGCCTGCAACCTGCCGTACTCCATCGAGGAGGTCAAAGCTGTAACCAGGGACTGCCAAATCTGTGCGGAGTGTAAACGGCACTTCTATCGACCAGATAAGGCCCACCTGGTAAAGGCGTCCCGGCCCTTTGAACGCCTTAGTATCGATTTCAAAGGGTCCCTCCCCTCCAATAATCGCAACACGTACTTCCTGAACATCATAGACGAGTTCTCCCGTTTTCCGTTTGCCATTCCCTGCCCCGATATGACCACTCCCACAGTCATCAAAGCCCTGCATAGTGTCTTCACCCTGTTCGGTTTCCCCAGCTATGTCCACAGCGACAGGGGCTCGTCGTTCATGAGCGACGAACTGCGTCAGTACCTGCTCAGTAAGGGCATCGCCTCGAGCAGGACTACCAGCTATAACCCCAGCGGAAACGGGCAGGTGGAGAGGGAGAACGCGACGGTCTGGAAGACCGTCCTACTGACCCTACGGTCCAGGAATCTCCCGGTTTCTCACTGGCAGGAGGTCCTCCCCGATGCGCTCCACTCTATTAGGTCCCTCCTGTGCACGGCCACAAACCAGACCCCTCATGACCGCTTGTTTGTTTTCCCTAGGGGAGCTACCTCGGGGGCCTCGCTATAGCCCTGGCTGATGACACCGGGTCCAGTCCTCCTTCAAAAACATGTTTGGAGCCATAAGACCGACTCCCTGCTAGAGAGGGTCCAGCTCCTGCACTCCAACCCACACTATGCGTATATCAGACACCCCGATGGCCGGCAGGATACCGTCTCCTTCCGGGACCTGGCGCCCGCAGGCTCCGACAACACGACCACTACTGCATCCCCCACACTAGGTCCTGTCCAACCTCCCATGTTCAGCGCCCCTACCCCTATTCAACCTCCCATGTTCAGCGCCCCTACCCCGATATGGTTCTCGCGCTCCCTCCCACCCGCCGAACCGGTCCACAGGAATGAAGCTCCGGAAGAGCCGCTCCAGGAGTCCACGCCTGTGCCTGCTCCGGGCCCAGCTCCACAGCGAGCCGAAACGGCTGCAACACCAGTGCTTCGGCAGTCGCAACGTACGATCCGGGCACCAGACCGACTGAATCTGTAAACCCGTCACCCCCGCCGGACTTCATTTTTAAACAGGGGGTGAATGTGGTGAATGGAACTACTGTTAATTCACTAGTGCACTGTGATATCATGTTACTGCTGTATCGTGTTACGTTATGTGTTTAACCCTGTGGTTCCACTTATGGGCCATTGTACGGCTTCACCCACAGGGGGATATGTCGGGGCATGTACGGGCTCGCCAATGGCTCCACCCCTTACAGGAAGTATAAAGGCAGCTGAACTGCGGGGCCACATTCATTGTTGTATCGGTCACAGGCAGGCTCAATTGTAAGCTGATCAAAACCACGGTTTACTTCTCAACGTGTCTCTCAGTGAATTGATGGTCGCATCACTAATCAACAGGAGAAAGGAAGGGAAGGAGGTGGGAAAGCACTACACATATGTAAATACACAACAATCACCTTTTGTAAACTATATATAAAACTGCAAAATTCCAATAAAAATATTTCAAAATAATAAAAAAGGAAAGGGGGTCGGGGTGGGTAAGGGGGATTGGGTTTTGGGGGTTATTCTAATGTTTGGCTTTTGTAAATTGTATTTGATCTGCACAGATTTGTTTATTTTGTAGTGCATAAAATGAAAAACCCCAATAAAAACATTTGGAAAAAAACACATGGGGCGTCATTCTCCGCCGACGGGAGTCTCCGTTCTGCCGGCGCCCGGGGGTTTCCCGACGGCGTGGGGCTGCCCCACAATGGGAAACCCCATTGACCGGCCGGTGTTACGGAGACTCCCGCCGGCCGGTCGGGGCAGAAATGTGGCGGGGCGGGTAGGAGAATTTCGCCCATGCTATCTACCATCAAATGAAAATGGGTTTACAATAATGAGAGACATCAGTGAGAAAATTGCCTTGTGTATTTTTATAGAATAATAATCTTTATTGTCACAAGTAGGCTTACATTAACACTGCAATGAAGTTACTGGGAAAAAAACCCTGGTCACCACATTCCGCGGGTACACTGAGGGAGAGTTCGGAATGTCAAAATTACCTAACAACACGTCTTTCGGGACAGATGGGAGGAAACCGTAGCACCCGGAGGAAACCCACTACATTTTGGGTCAATGTTTCAAAGATCATAATGGCCTGTGGGACTTCGGTGAAGCTCCACAATGAGGTAGATATTGGTGAAAAATAATTTACTTTTTGGTGATCGTCTCACAAGGTGTCACACCGTTGGTTAGTTCACATGGGCACAGCAGATCCGGCACCATAAATCGCTCTCATTCATGCTGTACAATTGGCCTCCCAATTCTTTCCTTACCACTTTTCTGAGCAAAAGGTTCAATCCTCTATACTTAGGTAACAGATATGTGTTTCTAATACGTTTCAAAGAATGGAATGCTCTTCGGCTAATTTGGTAATTATTTAACATATCAATTGAAGGGCTGAAGAATTTGGCAAACATTTATGACCACCTAAGTTTTTCCGAATCTTTGCACAGACCTAATTGTGATTTTTTTTAAAGAAAGTACATGTAATTATTATACATTGGAGTTTTCACTCTTCACAAGTTTATTTTCGCACCAATCCACATACATAAATTTAGAAGTAAGAGTAGAGGAAGATAGAGACCACAGATCATTTTATAGCACCATTCAGTAGATCATTATTTCATTCCCCTGCCCTTTCCCATAACCTTTAATATTTATATTTTTGAAATATTTAGCTGCTTTCTTTTTAAATGTCATTATGGATTCTGTCTCCACTATTATTTCTAATATGGCATTCCATGACCTAACATGCAGTATAAAAATAAATTCTCCTAAAATCTACTTTGGTTTTTTGTGTGACGAAGATCAAAACCTGATTTTCTCATTACCGACCAACAGATTGAGAAAACATATCTCGGTATAAGTTTTCCTCAGCATCTAAATACAACACATTATTTTATCATTTGCTTTCATACGTTAATCAACTTGCTGTGCATTTGCAATATTTTACAGCATTTATTTCAGATTCTCAATATGTTATCTATTTCTTTCAGATTTCCAATATTTATGGTTAACTTTTCACCTTCATATGAATCCAATAATGGCTGCTTATAGCCTCTGACATTTATTCAAGTCAGATTCCTGTGAGCAAAATTTCTAACAAACAATTGGGAGTACAAGTGATTCTCACTTTCACTGTACTGTGTCTGCCCTGTCAAACCTATTCATCAGCTAAGAGTTGAATGTAATTAATTTTAAGCAAATTAACCAGAGTATGATTTTATTTATAACATATACATTGGGGAATATCAATCAATTCTTATTAACTGTATGCAGCTTTTCTGTATTGGCTTTAACTCAAATATCTATGCAATATAACTTCAAAATAAATATTCCAAACTTTCCATATAGAATCACTACGGTGCAGAAGGGGGCCATTCGGCCCATCAAGTCTGCCCCAACTCTCCAAAAGAGCCCCCATCATATCCCCGTAACCCAGCCTAACCTTTTGGAAAACTAAGGCAGGCATTTTCAAAGTCGGGCTCGCGACCCGTGGATGGGTCATGGGTGGATGTCGGGAGGGTCGCGGAGCCGTCCGATTGCGCAAATTCGCGCGCAACAGCCACAGCAGCTGGCTTTTAACAATGCCGGCTGATTTCAAAATGACGGCTGCAACCGTATAAAAAAATGTGGGCGCACTGCGCATGCATGTCCGCTCATCGGTGCACATGTGTAGTGCGCCCGCATTCTTTTTATATGGCCGCAGCCATCATTTTGAAGGCCGCTCGCAGCCTTCATTGTTAAAAGCCGACTGTTGCGCGCGAATTTGCACAATCGGAAAGGTAGGAGAAGATTTTTTTTTAAATTAAATGTAATCTTCTTGCCTGAAGGGAGACAGAGAGCAGGTCACGGCCCCCGAACGTTGGCGTCACGTGCTATGGGCACAATTGCGATTCCTCCATTTGGTCAGCAGCAAACAAGTAATGAGGACTAAGCAGGCTTACCCCTCGCATTAAAGGTAGGAGAAAATGGTGGATCGCAAATGTCTTCCGGAGTGCGTCGCGAAGGTCAGCCCACATGAATCGCGAAGGTCGGCCGGCGTGGGTCCCGAAGGTTGGCCGTTTGGTAAAAATGGGTTCCCGGAAAAAAAGTTCAAAAAACACTGCACTGAGGAGCAATTTAGCATGGCCAATTCACCTAACCTGCACTTCTTTGGACTGTTAGAAGAAACCGGAGCACCCGGAGGAAACACATACAGACGGGGAGAAAGTGTAAACTCCAAACAGACAGTGACCCACGGCCGGAATTGAACCCAAGTCTCTGCCATCGTGAGGCATCAGGGCTAACCACTGTGCAACCGTGCCGCCCAAATATGAGATTTAGGTGTGATCTAACGGCCACGTCGCACCAGGCACAAAAAATGAGTGGGTCGATTAGATAGCGGGAGAGGCTAAAACCGTTTCCGATCATTTCCGATCTAACTGGCCCGCTCCTGTTGGCGATATCCTGATCCCGCCACGGCATGGCAAGAAAACAATAATCACCAATTAAGGGCAATCTTCATCCATTAATGGGAACGACCCTGTGTCAAACCGTCTGTCATGATCGAACCGTCTCCTCCAGGCACCATTCAGTACACCAAAATCGTGAATTCTCCCCGTGTTTGCATGGGTTTCGATCCCACTATCCAAAGATATGCAGGTTAAGTGGATTGGCCATGCTAAATTGCCCCTTAATTGGAAAAAATGAATTGGGTACTCTAAATTTACAAAACCAAAAGTGAAGCTAGTGAACTGGCTGTTATGGGTGTCATGATATCCACATCAACATATCATGGTGCAATCACACACACACTGATGGACAGGCAGTTGGACCAACCAGCACACACATAACATCGCAGCCAATCGCCAGTTAGAGCACACGCACTATAAAACAGGAAACACCACAGTTCCCGCTCATTCTACCAGGAGATAGCTCAGAGCACAGAGCTCACAGTGTGCCACTCAGACATAGACCATGTGCTGAGTGCCTCACTAAGATAGTGATAGGGCTGGGTCCACAGGTTAGCTGGTGAAGCATGTACCCAAGCCAGCAGTTGTAGTTGTCGTTGTTAAGACAATAAAACAGAGTTGTACCATCTACAGCCGTGTTGGATCATTTGTGCATTGGAACACCCAACACGAAATGATACCAGGACTGGAAACTAGCGAGCGACTGTGAGACCTACCTGCACCCTTTCAGAAATCCGCCATCCTGCTCCATGGAAAACATCAGCCCGCCGCAGCCGCTCCGAATCGCTGGTAATCTTGGCGTAAACTGGAAGCTGTTTAAACAGCGCTTCCAGCTCTTCCTAGAAGCCACAGACAGGGAGAATGCATCGGACACCAGGAAGATCGCCCTCCTTCTCTCTACGGCGGGGCAACACGCCATCCACATCAATAACTCCCTGGCATTCACGGAAGGCGAGGGCAAGACAAAATATAAGACGGTGCTTCTGAAGTTCGAGGAACACTTCAGCATGGAAGTCAATGAGAGCTTCGAGAGGGACCTCTTCCAGCAGCGCCTGCAGGGTAAGGATGAGCCTTTCCAATCTTACTTGACACACCTCCCTATCCTCGCGCAGTCCTGTGGCTATGAGGCCACCTCCGACTCCATGATACGGGATCAGATAGTTTTTGGGGTCTTCTCCGACACCCTACGCCAGCAGCTCCTAAAAATAAAGTGCCTCACCCTAGCGACTGCCATCGAGACCTGCGTCCTCCATGAGAATGCGACCAGCCGGTACTCCCAAATCCAGGCAGCCGAAACGGCACGGCACGGGTCCTACGAGGCGGAGCGGGTCCAGTCAATCGAGTTCCTCCCGGCCCGCGGCCCGGACGAGGGCGGCCATTTTGCGTGCTTTCCGAGGCCTCCCGCGCTTGTACGTGCCAAAAGAGGGGACGTTAACACAGAGGGACGTGATGCGCAGGCGCGCTCTACGCAGGACCGCACTGCGCATGCGCAGTGGCGCAACAAACGCCATGACGTCATGATGTGCGGCAACTGTGGCTCCACCCATTTAAAGCGGCAATGTCTGGCCAAAGCGCGACAATGCCTCCGCTGTGGCAGGATGGGCCACTACGCTGCCTGCTGTCGAGCAGCTCAACCTGCCAACTCCCAACAATTCCGCCAGCCTCGCAGGGACGTGCGGGCGATTCAGCCCCCCTACACTGAGTCATATCCTGATAGCATGCAGACCAGTGATACCAAAGACAGGGAGCCCTTCCGCGTTGCGGTAATCCACAAGAACCGGATGTCCCCAAGTCGGAACCACCAGCTGCTGCCAGTGCACAGCATTGATCCAGGCGATGAGTGGTGTGCCACCCTAACGGTCAACCGATCCCAGATCACATTTTGCCTGGACACTGGAGCCTCCGCCAATCTCCTCGCATGGTCAGCCTTCCAGACCTTGAAGGTTAAACCACCGATTCTGCCATCCCACTGTCAGCTGGTTGACTATAATGGAAACGTCATCCCGGCCACGGGGTCCTGCCAGCTCGATGTTACACACAACTCACACAAAGCCACATTATCGTTGAATCTTCGAAGGACTCTCTGCTAGACGCACAGTCGTGCAAGATCCTCCACCTCGTTCAGCGGGTACACACTCCGTCTCCAGAAGGCACGCCCGATTTCCCGGATGCAGACTTTAGGGCGCAGCTCCATTCACTCCTCGCGCACAACCAGGAGGTTTTCGAGGGCATGGGCACACTGCCCTACACATACAAAATACGGCTCAAACCGGACGCCACCCCGGTCATTCACGCACCTCATAGGGTCCCAGCACCACTCAAGGACCGCCTCAAGCAGCAGCTGCAGGACCTGCAGGACCAAGGAGTGCTTTCCCGGGTCACGGAGCCAACGCCATGGGTCAGCTCCATGGTGTGCGTCAAGAAGCCCTCCGGCGAGCTCCGGATCTGTCTCGACCCAAAAGATTTGAATCACAAAATTATGAGGGAACACTACCCCATACCCAAACACAAGAAATCACGAGCAAAATGGCTCGGGCAAAACTATTCACCAAGCTTGATGCCTCAAAGGGCTTTTGGCAGATTCAATTGGATCAGTCCAGCAGGAAGCTGTGCACTTTCAACACTCCATTTGGCAGATACTGCTACAATAGGATGCCATTCGGCAACATCTCGGCCTCCGAGGTGTTCCATCACATCATGGAACAGATGATGGAGGGCATCGAAGGGGTACGTGTCTACGTAGACGACGTTATCATCTGGTCCACCACACCACAGGAGCACATCTGTCGTCTCCAGCGTGTCTTTGCATGGATACGAGATCAGGGCCTGCGCCTTAACCGAGCCAAGTGTTCTTTCGGCCAGACTGAGCTAAAGTTTTTGGGGGACCACATATCCCGGTCAGGGGTGCGGCCGGATGCCGACAAAGTGGCAGCCATCGCAGCCATGCCGCAGCCATCGCAGCCATGCCGCAGCCATCAGACAAGAAGGCAGTGCTGCGCTTTCTCGGGATGGTCAACTTCCTGGGGAAGTTCATTCCTAACCTTGCTTCGCACAAGATGGCTCTTCGCCACCTGGTCAAAAAGACAACGGAATTCCAGTGGCTGCCCGCACAGCAGAGTGAATGGGAGGAGCTCAAGGTCAAGCTCACCACCGCCCCGGTACTGGCATTTTTCGATATCACACGGGAAACAAAGATCTCAACTGACGCCAGCCAGTCCGGCATTGGTGCGGTACTCCTGCAACGGGACGACACTGCATCATGGGCTCCGGTCGCCTATGCGTCTCGGGCCATGACCCCCACAGAACAGCGCTATGCGCAGATTGAGAAGGAGTGCCTAGGCCTGTTGACTGGCATCGACAAGTTTCACGATTATGTATATGGTCTTCCGCAGTTCACTGTGGAGACCGACCATCGCCCCTGGTCGGCATCATTCAGAAGGACCTCAACGATACGACCCCTCGCCTCCAGCGCATTCTGCTCAAGCTCCGGAGGTACAACTTTCAACTTGTCTACACCCCGGGGAAGGATCTCATCATCGCAGATGCTCTGTCCAGGGCGGTCAACACACCGCCCGACTCGGAGGGGTTCGTTTGTCAGGTCGACGCACAAGTAGCCTTCACATCGGCCAATCTGCTGGCCACTGATGCATGTCTGGCCCACATTCGCCATGAGACTGCGGCTGACCTTCTTCTACAACGTGTGATGCGCCACATGACAGAAGGGTGGCTCAAGGGGCAGTGCCCACAATTTTACAATGTCCGGGACGACTTGGCCGTCATTGACGGTGTCCTCCTAAAGTTGGACCGGATTGTGATCCCACGCAGCATGCACCGGCTTGTCCTCGAACAACGGCACAAAGGCCATCTCGGAGTTGAAAAGTGCAGGCGGAGGGCCCGAGAGGCTGTGTACTGGCCGGGCATCAGCGACGACATCGCCAACATGGTGCTCAACTGCCCCACCTGCCAAAGGTTTCAGCCGGCGCAACCCCCTGAGACCCTTCAGCCCCATGAGTTGGTCACGTCCCCCTGGGCGAAGGTGGGCGTGGACCTCTTTCATGCGCTCGGCAGGGACTACATTATTCTGATTGACTACTTCTCAAGTTATCCGGAGGTCACACGCCTGCACGACATGACGTCATCAGCTGTCATCCGGGCATGCAAAGAAACCTTTGCTCACCATGGAATTCCGCTCACCGTCATGTCTGACAACGGGCCTTGCTTCGCGAGCCAAGAATGGTCTTCCTTTGCCACCTCATACAACTTCACACACGTGACGTCCAGTCCCTTGCATCCTCAGTCGAATGGCAAGGCGGAAAAGGGCATCCACATTGTGAAGCGGCTCCTCTGCAAGGCTGCTGATGCCGGATCTGACTTCTGTTTAGACCTGCTGGCCTATCGCTCGGCCCTACTGTCCACGGGCCTCTCGCCAGCCCAGCTGTTGATGGGTTGCACCCTCAGGACCACTGTGCCATCCATTCATGTTCCTGACCCTAACCATGCTCCAGTATTGCGAAGGATGCAACAACAGCGTGCTCAGCAGAAGGTGGCACATGACGCTCGGGCGACTGATCTTTCTGCCCTGGTGCCTGGAGACAACGTACGTATACACCTACCGG
Source organism: Scyliorhinus torazame (assembly GCF_047496885.1). NCBI lineage: Eukaryota > Metazoa > Chordata > Chondrichthyes > Carcharhiniformes > Scyliorhinidae > Scyliorhinus > Scyliorhinus torazame. Next base: position 221,051,003 of record NC_092709.1, read on the forward strand.
ATGGTGGCTGGTCGGCAACCGCCGAGGTTCTCCACCACGTGGCTCCCCGCTCATTCCTGGTTCGCATGCCCGATGGCTCCATTCGCCGCCGTAATCGGCGGGCCCTTCGTCTGGCTCCGCGCTCGCGATGAGATCATGCACCGGTGCCACACCCTCCTGTTGTCCCTGATGTCGACTTTGTTGAGCTTCCTGCCACTCTGCCTATTCCTCTCTCGCCCGTGGCCAGGCCCATTCCTCAGCCGGTGGATCCTGGCCCACCCTTGAGGCGGTCAACCCAAATTCGTCGCCCATCTGAGAGACTTGACTTATGAGCCTGTTAGCACATTGGACTCACTGAATTGTTTTACAGTACTGTTAACGAGTTTCTTTTCTTGTCGTTCATTGTTCCAGAAGTTTTCTCTCGTCGTTTGCTGATTGCATTTGTTCTGTTATTGGTACAACCTCGTTGCTATGTTGCACCTGACACCTTCCTCTGTATATACTTTAGCCTCATATACATGTTGTAAATATTGCACACACATACTCAGAGGCACTCAGTACACACTTCTATTTATTAGCATGTCGGCTCATATCCTTGTGAAAGGGGGGATGTCATGATATCCACATCAGCATATCATGGTGCAATCACACACACACTGATGGACAGGCAGTTGGACCAACTAGCACACACATAACATCGCAGCCAATCACCAGTGAGAGCGCACGCACTATAAAACAGGGAACACCACAGTTCCCGCTCATTCTACCAGGAGATAGCTCAGAGCACAGAGCTCACAGCGTGCCACTCAGACATACACCATGTGCTGAGTGCCTCACTAAGATAGTGCTAGGGCTGGGTCCACAGGTTAACTGGTGAAGCACGTACCCAAGCCAGCAGTTAGTAGTTGTCGTTGTTAAGACAATAAAACAGAGTTGTACCATCTACAGCCATGTTGGATCATTTGTGCATCGGAACACCCAACACGACAATGGGGATCTAAGGATGTGAGTCGACATCTTCAAAATTGGGCAGTACGCCCAGGGGCACCAGGACTGCTGCCAGTGCTGGGAGGGGAGGGGGAGCCCCTGGGGTGGGGGAGGGATCGGGCTCGGTCTACGGAGGTCAGCCGCCATCATTGGCGGGGTCGCCCTTGGTCCGGGGTGAGCATTGGGGGGGGGGGTTGCTGAGCCCATGGTGCCCCCGCCCCCCCCTCCCCCCCGGCAGAGCATTGAAATAAATAAATAAATAAGCTTTATTGGCACAAGTAGGCTTACATTAATACTGCAATGAAGTTACTGTGAAAATCCCCGAGTCGCCACATTCCAGCACCTGTTCAGGTACACGGAGGGTACAGGAATTGAACCCGCGCTGCTGTCCTTGGTCTGCATCCCAAACCAGCTGTGTAGCCCATTGGGGCAGCTCCAGCTGCTGCTTGTCCTTCCCACCGAACACCCCTATGGAAGAGTCCTGTACATGGTAATATGGTGAAGATCACTTCAACTCCCACTGACCGTGGCGGCCGCTGGCTGCACAGTTGAAGGTTGCTAATGGGAAATTGGCAGTTCTAGTAATGTGAGCACTTCACAGCTCTCATGTGGGTCCCTGTGGGTACACGTGACATGTCACAGGTGGTTGTTACGGCATAGCATCCCAATCAGGCTGTGAGGCCTGGACACTTGTCCTGAACTCCGGACGCATCAATCCCACAGAGGCAGCAGGCAACATTAGAACACCCAAAAGCTGGCCCTCAGCACTGGGAACATTCCCGTGACCAGAGGGTGGGTGTGTGGATCATGGAGGGAACCAGCACTCGGTCCAGTTGATGTTACCAACGCGTGGCTGGGGTACAGGGTCTTGGGTTTAGTACCCAGGGGCCACCGCTGCAGCCACAGTTGCGTGTGCAGGGCGTGTTGGATTGCACCCGGTGGGATGGCAGGGGTTGTGAGGGGGATCTGAGGGCACCAAGGTGGAAGCCATAGCTGATTGTCAGTCTCACATATTCTCCAATTCCTTACAGATATTACAGTCTTGATGATATCCTGGAACCCACGGAAATTGCCCTCGTGGTGGCATAGGCAGGCCAAATTGCCAGATGCCAGAAAAGACAGCGGCAGCAGCGTCGACAGAGGCTTGAGGCAGTGGTCCATGTGCAGGAGACCACGTCATACCCTGAGAGCCAGGCCACCCATCAGGCCGGGGAGGTTCTCAGAGGGGGAGGCCGGCGATGGCCCAAGATGAAATGAAATGAAAAATGAAAATAGCTTATTGTCACAAGTAGGCTTCAAATGAAGTTACTGTGAAAAGCCCCTAGTCGCCACATTCTGGCACCTGTTCGGGGAGGCTGGTACGGGCCAGGCATCGCTGGCCTTTCAACAGATGACAGACAGCATGTGCCGCAGGAAGCTCGGCCTCAACAAGGGGACGGTGCGACACCTGTGCCATGTCCTCGTGGACTTGGCACCACGTGGAAGGGGAGGAGGATAACCGCTCCCTGTGGCCATCAAGGTCACAGAAGCCCTGAACCTTTACGCTTAGGGTTCTTTCCAGGGCTCGAGCGGCGTTTTGTGTGGCATATTCCAACCAACAGCGCACAAGTGCATCCATGAAGTCACAGATGCCCAGTTTGTTCTGGCAGCTGACTGCATAAACTTTGACCTAGACTAAGCCCAACAAGATGCCCGGGCAGCGGGATTCTCCACCATCGCTGGGATACCCAGTTCCAGGGGGAATGGAAGGCATGTATGTCGTCTTGCACTCACTGGGTGGTCCGGCAGTGCCCTTCGTCAACAGGATAGGTTTCCACCTGTTGAACGTCCAACTTGTGTGCGATCATCAAATGAAGATCATGCACAAGTAAGCACACTTGCCAGGGAATGTGCATGACAACCAAATCGGGCATCCGCCAAATCTTCGAGGGGCACTCCAGGGTGACCGGCTGGCTCTTGGGGGATAAGGAGTACCCGCTTAGGACCTAGATAATGATGCCAGCTGGGAGGCCTAGGGATGGAGGACATGGAGCGCTGGTGAGGGTCCAGCATGCCCAGAGGAGCAGTGCAGAGACCCAATATAACGAGGCCCATGTGGCCACCTGGGCTGTCATTGAGCGGTGCATTGGACTGTTGAAAAAGTGGTTCAATGTCTTGACCGCTCTGGTGGTGCACTGCAGTACACCCCTAAAGGGCTGACCACGTTATGGTGGTCTGCTGTGCCCTCCACAACCTGGTACAGCAGCAGAGTGACGTGCTGAAGGTGGAAGAGGACGGAAATGCGGCCACCATCGAGGAGGAGGACAAGGAGGAACCAGGCCAGGAGGGGATGGAGGACAAGCCTGGGGAGGACCTGCGGGCCAGCAAAGGGATGGAGGACATCCAGCGCGGCAGGGGTCCAGCATGCCCAGAGAACCAGGGAGTCCCTCATCCTCTCACGCTTCAAGTAAGACATGGCTTTATCTCTCATCTATCGCCCTCTTCCCTTCCTGCCTACTGTTTCCCCCCACCCATTGCCCCCCACGCCTCACACCACTCCCTCCCTCGCACCCGACCATCTCTCCCACCCACCTATTTCCCGCCCTTGCCCCCCCCCCTCCCTCCCTCCCACTCCCCCACCCATCCCCCCCACTCAATCGCCTTTTTCTACCTTCTCAGGATGAGTGTTACATCACTCCCGGGTGATGGTACTGTGCCGGCACTATCAGCCGGTCAATATACAAGGCAGGAGGGTGAAGATAACCTGCTGTCGGCTGAGATCTGGGCCGGGATTCTCCCTTCTGGGGACTAAGTCCCGACGCCGGTGGGAAAACCGGCGCCAATCACTCCGGCGTCAACAGCCTCCGAAAGTGAGGAATTCACACTTTCGGGGGCTAGGTGAACGCCGGAGGGGTTGACGCCGCTCCAGCCGGCGCCGAAGGGACTGCGCGAGTTCCCGCATGCGCCGAAGGGCTGGCATGATCTCGTGCATGAGCGGAACCGCCGGCGTGAGTCAGCGCATGCACCGACCGGTCGGTGGGCCACGATCGCGGCCAGGCCACCATCCCGTCCCTGTCCCCCCCCCGCCGGGGTCGGATACCCCCGCGCCCCTCTGAGGACCGCCCCTGCCGGCTTACCTTCCAGGTCCCACCGGTACCTGAGTTGAGTTATTCACGCCGGTTGGACTGGCCAAAAATGGACGGAAACTTGGCCCATCGGGGCCCGGAGAATCACGGGGGAGGCCACTGCCAGCGGCCCCTGACCGGCGTGAGGGAATCCCACCCCCGCCCGAAAAACGGCACCGGAGAATACGGCAGCCGGCGTCGGGGCGGCAGGGCGGGATTCACACCACCCCTGGGGACTCTCCGACCTGGCGGGGAGGTCGGAGAGTCCCGCCCCTGGTGTTCCTCAATCTAGGTCATAGTCTGACTCCTGTCTGTCTGATGATTGCAAGCTCACACCCACCTACACATGGCATGCCTTGCGGCAGTGGTACAGCCAGGTCTGATATCTGGGAGCCTGCTGGGCTGGGGCCAGGGGGTGTGCATCGAAAGGGAGTTAATTGTAAGGTGGTGAATGGGTGTTGGGCAGGCAGGCTGCTTTATCCTGGCTGTTATCGAGTTTCATGAATGCTGTTGGAGCTGCACCCATCCAACCAAATGGTGAGTATTCCATTACACTCCTGACTTGTGCATTGCAAGTGGCGGACGTGCTTTAGGGAGTCAGGAGGTAGGTTTCTTGACACAAAAATCGCAGTATCTGTCTGCATAATGATGCACTTTCACAGACTTAATTGATGAACATAAAAGGTATTTATTAATAAGAATTGTACAGCAGCCGTCATGGTTGTAGCTAACGCACAAAATGTCTCTGCCTAGGAACCTCTCTCACCATGGGATGATTCCATACTCTGAGTCCCAATTGGTCACACAGGCCATGTGACCCTTACTCTGCTGTACTGTCCTTAAAGGGGTAATCACCCCAGACTGACTCTTGTAGTCACAGTATTTGACTGCGGAACATATGGTTGGACGCAGCACATTGTCTTGAGGAACTGTTGGAATGATATGCTCCCACTGAGACGATTGACCTCCTACAAGCAGTCATCTTTCTTTGTGCTAAGCATGATTTTTCCCACTGAGCGTTCCCACTGATTCCCACTGACTTCAAATTTTCTGGGTTTCCTTGCTGCCTCACTCGGTAAAATGCTGCCTTAATTTCAAGGGTAATCATTATCACCTCACCTCACCTCCGGAATTCAACTGTTTTGTTGTTTTGTCCATTCTTGGGCGTAGGCTCTAATGATCTCTGGAGTGGAGTGATCATGATAGAACCCAAACTGAATATTGGTGAGCAGCTTCTTGCATATTAAGTTTCAGTTGATAGCATTGTCAACGACAACTTTCATCACTTTGCTGGTGATTGAGACTGCGCTGATGGGAGAGTAATTGGCTGGATTGCTCTTGCCCTGTGAAAGGAAGTACTGGGAACATTGAATACTGGTTGAGGCCAGGTCTGGAGCACAAGTCTTGAGCACTGCAACTGAGATACTGTCTGGGCCCATATCCTTTGCTGAACCCAATCCCTTCAGCTGACTTGTGATTTCTCATGGAGTGAATCGAATTGACTGAAGAATGGTATCTGTGCTGCCGGGGACCTCAGGAGAAGACCAAGATGGATCATTCACCCGACAATTCTTGATGAAGATAGTTTCAAATATTTCAGTCTTATCTTTTGCACTGACTTGCTGGGCTCCCCATCTTTAAGGACCTCCAATTAATTCATGACTGGATCTGGCAGGGCTGCAGATCTTTGATATGATTTGGTAGTTAGTTATGAGATCACTTTTGCTTACTCCTGTATAACATGTTGTTTTCATTGTTTGGCATCCATCCTATGCTGCAGATTCGCCAGGTTGGCAACTCATTTTTAGGTATGTCTGATGCCGCTCTTTCTTCTACACTTCATTGAAACAGGGTTGGTAAATATATACAGGGCCCAGATTTTCTTTTAATTTTCAGACTATTCTGACTTTATTTTCAGTTTATATCCAAAATATAAGGTGGCCAAGTCACATAGGGAGATGGCGCAGTCACTGGCTGAGGTGGCACAGTTGAAGCGTGATGTGGCGCAGTCCCAGAAGGAGATGGTCCACTCCCTGTGCTCCATGGCCGCGAGCATGCAGATCCTGGTCGAGACCAGAGCGGGCCTCAGGGACTGGCAGTGCCAGGTAGCGGGGGAACCTCAGGGGTTAGCTCCTCTTGCACCCCTGTCCCATGGAGTAGCTCAGCGGCCATTGGGCACCCCAAGGGAGCAGGAGGTGATGGGGCACATGCCGGTGACTCCCGCAGTTATGGTGCCGGAACACCGCAGCACCTCGTGCTCCCCCCTTCCTGCCCGATGCATCTGGTGGGCAACAGGCAGAACGGGGAGGTACCACTCCAGCCAGGATACCCGAGCAGCAGCCGGGCCCATCCAGGCCCCGTCTCCCCAGAAGACGCCTGCCAACGGGGACCCAGGTCACAGGGCAAGAATCCCAGCAGGCCACCTCCACCCCTATTGTACCATCTGGGGATCCAGCTAGACTTTGCGTTAGGGCCCGTAAGGTCAGAAGGTTAGACACTAGTTAAGTTGGCACGGATGCAGGGCACAGTTTATTTATAGGGGCGAGGGCACAAATCTGTATCCATTCGTTCATATTAAACACCTGTTACAACCTGCCTCAGTGCGCTCTCTGATGGGTGAGGGGTGGGCTGGTCTGGGCTGGCTGGGTGGGGGGCCGGGGGAATATGTGGACGTTGGTGGGGGGGGGGGGGTGAACCCTGTGGGTCGCCTTTGCTCCCCACCCTCCTCCCCCGACCACTCCCACCACCGTCACCCCAGGGATTCGATGACACCGTGTGATGGAATGACCAGCTCACATGCAGGGATCACCCAGGTGGACACTGGAAAATGCTACCGTGGGCAGGAGTCAGACGTTGTGAGATGATGCGTAGCACCAGAGCTCATCGCAAAGCGGGTTGTCATCATCCTCCATCCCATGGACCAGACCCAGTGTTCCTGCCAACCCAGAGGCAACACTCCATGGTGAGGCAGCTATGTATCATGGAGGGAGTTGCAGGTGAGGGGTAGCTGGGGGAGAGTGAGGGGGTGTGAGATGCCCCTGGCCAGTTCCCCCCCCACCTCAGTCGGTGAATCTGGAACCGATCAGAAGGTCCCGTGCGTCGTGCAGCCTCCCGTGCCTGCCTGGGCCCCAGGTCCCACCCATCCCCGCCTTCCCCACATCCTCCTTGTTGTACAAAGCCTGACGTTCCTTCGCCCCCTCCAGCACATCGCCCCTCTGCTGCGCAATGTTGTGCAGGACACAGGAGGCCGCCACGATGCTGGCAACCCTCTCAGCATCATACTGCAGGGCCCCTTCAGAGCGGTCCAGGCACCTGAAACAATTCTCCAGGATGACGAAGCACCGCTCGATCACGCTCCTGGTCGCTGCATGGGTGTCGTTGTAACAGGTCTCGGCTTCGGTCTGTGGCTTCTAATAGGCATCATCAGCCACAACCATAGTGGGTAACCCCTGTCGCCCGGAGCCAACCCCTCAGACAGTGGGTGCAGTGTCTCAAACATGTAAGGAATCGCCGAGTGTACCAGGATGAAGGCGCCGTGCTCACTGCCTGGGTATCGGGCGTACACATGTACGATGTGCAGCTGATAGTCACATAACAGCTGCGCATTCTTCGAGTGGAACCCCTTTTGGTTTTGGTTGGTGTGAGCGGCTTGTCATCTGCAGGTGCATGTAGGGGGACGTGCATCCTGCCTGGACCCGGGGGCATCCCGGCAATGGCAGTGAACCCGGGCATCCTGGTGAGCTCTGTCCACCAAGTGGATGTATTGAGCCCCTCGGCTTATAGGGCCTCCGTGGCAACAGGGATGCCTCTGTGCACTGAGGTCTGTGCGATTCCGGACAGGTCCCCTCTCAGTGCCTGGAAGAACCCTGTCGCGTAAACGTTCATGGTGACCGTCACCTTGACGGCCTGGGAGCGGGTATCCTCCTCCATTCCCCCGCGGTTCCAGGTGTGCCACCATCTGGCAGATATGTCACTCTGTCTCTCTGCTCAACCGGAGTCTTCGACGGCAGACCTTCCAATGACAGGCCAATCTGGGAAACACGAGGTCTCACGCAGTGCTTCCTTGGCACCTCCGCCTCTTCGACCCGTTGGGCGGCCGGATCTCCAACCTGGGCAGCTGACAACTTTCCCTCTGCTGCATGCTCCACTGCTGCACGCTTCCCTGCTACAGCTTCTTCCTCCTCGAATAACGCCCGCTCGTACAACCGCAGGGCATCCCAGGGCAAGGCCAACATTGCTGGTTGAATTCCAATATCCATTGCCTGCAGGGGTGAAAGGTCGGCATGTTAGCATGCTGCAAACCTCTGTGTCCAACCGAGTCCACTGGGCTACATGGTGGCCCTAGTTGGCACTGCGGTCTCTGCCCCCGCATGTTGCCCACACCCATCCCCACACCCCTGGCCCTGTCGATGGCTGGCACCATGGGGGCCTCTAGTCTATTTTCCTTCTGATAATGCCATGTTATCTTGTATGCCCACCTAAACAAGGAAATAGGGTATGTTTATTAGCATATGATTTGAAAGACAGCACCTCTGACAATACAGCATTCTCAGTTCTGCATTTAAATTTTGGCACTGGTCATGTAGTTAAGTCCGTGTTGGTCCTTATGGAATCATAGAATTCCAGAAGGCCAATTGGCCTGTTTTATCCATGACAGCTCTCTGAAAGAGCAACTCAGCTCATCCCACTCCCCCACCCTTTCCTCGTAACCCTGAATTTTGGTTTCTCTTCATGAGCTTATCCAATTCCTTTTGAATCTGCCTCCCCCACTCTCTTAGGCAGTACATTTCAGATCTGAACCATGTGCATGTTCTTGCTCATGGTGCTACTGGTTCTTTTGCCATTAATTTAAATTGGTGCCCTCTGGTTCTCGGCCCTTCCGTCAATGGGAACTATTTCCCTCTATGTCTTCTGTCCAGACCTCTCATGATTTTGCATGCCTCTACCAAATCTCCTCTTGACCATCTTTATGGATAACAGCCCCAGCTTCTCCAATCTATCCACATACCTGAAAACCCTCATCCCTGGAATTACTGCAAATCTATTCTTTACCATCTTGAAGCCTTCCCATCCTAAAGTGTGGTATCCAGATTTGGATGCAATGATTCAGTTCAGGCTAAATGTGGGCGGCACGGTAGCACAGTGGGTAGCACTGTTGCTTCACAGCGCCAGGGTCCCAGGTTCGATTCCCGGTTTGGGTCACTGTCTGTGCGGAGTCTGCACATTCTCCCCGTATCTGCGTGGGTTTCCTCCGGGTGCTCCGGTTTCCTCCCACAAGTAATGAAAGACGTGCTGTTAGGTGAATTGGACATTCTGACTTCTCCCTCTGTGTACCTGAACAGGCGCTGGAATGTGGCGACTAGGGAATTTTCACAGTAACTTCATTGCAGTGTTAATGTAGGCCAACTTGTGACAATAAAGATTATTATTATTATTATTATTATTATTAATAACCTTCTGCCTCAATAACAACACATGTCCTAATAGGTCCAAAATGGACCCCAAGGGTCCAACCATTAAAAAACAATGAAGATAATTTCTATTAATTACTTCTAAATAAATATTTTCAACAATTCCTAGTACATTGGTGAAGTTCCCTATCCTATTTGAAAATTCCACCAATATTTCCCCCCCACCCCACAAACAGATGCTTACTTATGTATTAAAAATAATATTGCCAATTGTACAGAGTTGCTGCTGTTGAGCTGGTGCATAATACCCTACCAGTTATTTTATTTTATTTTATTTATAATTTTTTTAGCCATGCTCTTCTCTTATATATATATATATATATATATATCTTATTCTGTGTACGTAACGTTAAATATACTTTGTTCAAAAACCCAATAAAAAACATTTATAAAAAATTTTTTTTAGCAAACTATCCAGAATATTCCACTTCCTTTAATTTTGCTTTCAGGACTGTGAGCGTACTCTAAGACACTGTTAAATGTGTTTGTGCTGATATGCCTGTGGGCTATATCATAGTTGGACTGTGTGCGACCTCCAACCAGCAGATGGTGGTACAGACAGACCATGCGGTCTCTAGACTAAGGTCATGTGACCTGTGACTCCGCTATAAAGGGAGACACATCCGGCCATCTTCAGGAGAAGATTGAAAGGGTAATAAGACATACAAGTGAATGATCAGTGCTAGGTGCAAGTTCCAGAGGAGTAATAAGGAGACTCCATGATAACGTATTCTGTATCAGATTGCTATCTTACCACACAAGACTCAATAAAAGATTCTGGTTTGGACAGGTCAAAGTGTTTTGTGAGTTTCTTCGTGAAGTACAAAGGACTAAACACAACAGTGTTGTGACTTGAGGGTTAAACACCAGTCCAAAGTTTGTTCAGGGGTTTTGCTGTTCCTTCTTCTAAAGGAAAAGGAGCTGCCAAACAAAATAATGGCTCATAACTTAATCTTGCCAGCAGGAATGCCACTTCTGAAATTCTAATGGTAATCTACTGGTTTTGTGGTCAGAGGCTAATCATTATAGTCCCAACATATTTCTGCAAGAGTTCATCAAAGCAGCATGCCTCACCCAACAATCCTTTATCAATAATTTCCATGCTGCCAGGAATTGGGCAGTCCTCCTCCAATTCTTAGCAATCAACTCCACCCACAAATCTTCGAATAATGTAATGCCATTAGGTTTGGAATATCATCTAGGCTTGGGATAACATGTGGCAGATATATTTGTGCCACATATGGGCAGTCGATTACTATGCCAACAACATAAAGCCCAAACCTTCACCATCAGCATCACAAGTACTTGACCATCAACATGCTGAAGTGCATTTGGAGGGGGCAGTCAGGCAGGGCTGGGGCATCATTGACCAGATATTTAACTGGGGGGTCCGGCATATTAAAAAGAACAAAGCAGAAGCTGGGTACTCTGTGATAAATGATTTATGTCCTGAAACCTTCAAGTCATTCCATCTTCTACCAGCTTCAAATCAAAAATGTGTTCCATCTGGACCAGAGCAGTCTGATTGATTGTGTCTCCTGCCATTGGATTCAATATCCATTACATGTATATTGTGACTGATGTATTATCCCCAGGAAGCACGAGAGCAACTCAATAAACTTACTTCTTAGTCTCTTCTTCATGACCTTTACCACCAAGAAGGATAGGACCAGCAAGATCATGGGAACAATATCACACTAATTTCTGGCCATCCTTCCTGCAGGATCTTCTGGTCCCTCCAATGGGTCCCCACAATAGGTTCACAATACCAAATGCCATTGACATTGGCAGAACCGGAGGATCTTGTCACCAGCCAATGGCAAGTCACCCCCACCACCGGAAAGCAGGCTGCAAGGGGGGGTGAAAGGTCCCACCCTTAGTTCCCCTTCAAGTCACACGCAATCTTGAGTTGGAGAGATAACATGTTCTCTCGTTGTTGCTGCCTGTGAATGTCAGAATGCCTTACCATTATGGAAAAATCTTCATCATGTTGACTGAAGTGGTTCAAGGTGAGAAATTAGCCACGGGCAAAAAACATCCACAGCCCAAGAATTTATTTTCATTTTCGCAGTACTTTTTTTTCTTTACAAATGCTGATTGGCCTGTTGTGTATTTCTAGCATTGTTTATTTGTTATTTAGCATGGTTATCAATTATCGCCTCATTTTAGGAAGGATGTGGAAGCTTTGGCAAAAGACAAAGCTAAAGCATTAGCAACAATCTTCAGCCAGAAATGCTGAGTGGATGATCCATCTTGGCCTCCTCCTGAGCTGATGCCTGTTTTCAGACCATTCATTTCATCCACATGACATCAGGATATCGCTGAAGGCATTGGATGCTGTGAATGTGATGTAACCTGACAACATTTTGGCAGTAGTATTGAAGGCTTCTGCTCCAGAATTAGCCAAGCAGCAAACCAAGCTGTTCCAATAGAACTACAAAACTGGCATCTACCCAACAATATGGAAAATTGCCCGGATATGTCCAGTCCACAAGGAACAGGACATATCCAACCCAACCAATTATCGCCCCACCCTACTTTCAATCATCAGCAAAAGTGATGGAAAAGGTCATCAACGATGCCATCAAGCGGCACTTATTCGGTAATAATCACTGATGCTGTTTGCATTTTGCCAGGGTCACTCAGTTCCTGACCTCATGACATCTTTGGTCCCAACATAGTCAAAAGAGCTGAACTGAAGAGGTGAGGTGTGAATGGCTGCCCTTGATATCAAGACACCATTTGACAGGGTTTGGCATCAACGAGCACTAGCAAAACTGGATGCTAGGGCTCAATGGGAATCAAGGGGAAATCTCTGCAATGGTTGGAACCATGCCTCGCACAAAGAAAGATAGTTGTGCTTGTTGGAGGTCAATCATCTCAGTCCCAGCTCACCGCTGCAAGAGTTCCTCAGGATAGTGTTCTGAGGGCAGCACGGGGGCGCAGTGGGTTAGCTCTGCTGTCTCACGGCGCCGATGTCCCAGGTTCGATCCCGGCTCTGGGTCATTATCCGTGTGGAGTTTGCACATTCTCTCCGTGTTTGCGTGGGTTTCGCCCCCACAGCACAAAGATGTGCAGGGTAGGTGGATTGGCCCCGCTAAATTGCCCCTTAATTGGAAAAAATGAATTGGGTACTCTAAATTTTTTTTTTTTAAAGGATAGTGTCCTAGGCCCAAACATCTTCAGCTGCTTCAACCATGATCTTCCCATCATCATCAGGTTATAAATGTGGATGTTCACTGATGATTGCAGCATGTTCAGAACCAATGACTGTTTAAAGGCTCCTCAGGTATTGAGGCAGCCTGTGTCCATCTGAAATAGAGCTGGTCAACATTCAGGATTGGACTGACAAATGTCAAGTAACATTCATGCCAAACAAGTGCCAGGCAATGACCATTTCCAGCAAAAGAGAATCTAACCATCTTCTCTTGACATTCAAAGGCATTGCCATCACTGAATCACCCCATATTAACATCTTGGGGGTAACCATTGAGCAGAAACTTTATTGGCCTAGCCATATAAATAGTGTAGCTACAACAGCAAGTCAGACGCTGGAAGTTCTATGGCAAGTAATTCACCTCCTGAATCCCCAAAGACGGTCCACCATCTATAAGATACAAGTCGGGAGTGTGATGGAATATTCTGCAGTTGTCTCCAGATGCTGTTCCAACAGCACTCAAGAAACTTGACATCATCCAGGTCAACGCAGCCCGCTTGACTGGCACCCAAACCACAACCTTAAATATTCATTCCCTTCACCGGTATCACACAGTGTCACAGTCTGTACCATCTACAAGATGCGCTACAGCAATATTTCAAGCCTCCTTTGACAGAACCTTCCAAACCTGCGACTCCGGCCACGTAGAAGGACAAGGGCAGTAGAAGATTGGGAGCACGTGCAAGCTCTCCTCCAAGCACACACCATCATGTCTTAGAATCATAAAGCCAAAGTCTTGTGTTCCCATTCTAGGGCAGCACGGTAGCATTGTGGATAGCACAATTGCTTCACAGCTCCAGGGTCCCAGGTTCGATTCCGGCTTGGGTCACTGTTTGTGCGGAGTCTGCACGTCCTCCCCATGTGTGCGTGGGTTTCCTCCGGGTGCTCCGGTTTCCTCCCACAGTCCAAAGATGTGCAGGTTAGGTGGATTGGCTGTGATAAATTACCCTTAGTGTCCAAAATTGCCCTTAGTGTTGGGTGGGGTTGCTGGGTTGTGGGGGTAGGGTGGATGTGTTGACCTTGGGTAGGGTGCTCTTTCCAAGAGCCGGTGCTGACTCGATGGGCCGAATGGCCTCCTTCTGCACTGTAAATTCTATGATAATCTATGAAACCTCATTGTCAGTGTACCTGCACTAGATGGACTGCAGGAATTCAGGAAAGAAAAGGCAAAACAGTTATTATAACAAAAGCAATACAATAGCCACTCCCAAAGCAGTCTGTTAAGAAAATGAATTCTATGTTAAAAGGAAGTAGGGCAGAATTTTATGCCTCCATAGTGGTGGGAGCTGGACTGCTAAATGCGGTGAGCTTTTGAAAAGTCCTTCAACTGTTGTGGGATTGTAAAATCCCGCTGGAGTGAAATTCCACCCATAAAGTTGAAAATGCATATGCCTTGCTTGGAGTGATCATCTGGCTTCTCCTGGGAAAATCTTGTAAAATGAAGGGGAACCCCCTCCTTTATCAACAGGACATGTTGAGTCTCTAACAAGCTAGTATTATGTTGCTTTTGTAAGGCTCTAATGGTAGTAGCACAGTAGAATGAAAAAAAAACACAGTCCTCTTGATCTTCACGCTGGGTTGTTTTATTCATTTAGGGATGTGAGCAGCCCTGGCCAGGGCAGCAATTATTGCTCTTCCCAAGTTGCCTTGAAAAGGTGGTGATGAGCTGCCTTCTTGAACCGCTGCAGTCCCTAAGATGTAGGTACACCCGCAGTGCTGTTCGGGAGCATGTTCCAGGATTTTGACCCAGTGACAGTGAAGGATTGATGATATATTTTCAAGTCCAAATGGTGAGCAACTTGGAGGGGAACTTCTAGGTAGCGGCGTTCCAAGGTATCTACTGTCATGTCCTTCTAGATGGTTGAGGTCTTGGGTTTGGAAGGTACTGCTGAAGGAACCTTGGTGAATTCCTGCAGTACATCTTCTAGAGGGTACACACTGCTGCAACTGTGTGATGGTGGTGGAGGGAGTAAATGTTTGTGGATTGGGAGCCAATGAAGCGGGCTGCTTTGTCCTAGATGGTGTCAAGCTTCTTCAATGTTGTTGGAGCTACACGTATCCAGGCAAGTGGAGAGGGGGAAGGCCAATTTTAATAAGATCAGATATGATTTGGCCAGAGTGCACTGGGAGCAGGCACTTTTAGGTAAATCTGTGACTGAACAGTGGGACGGATTCAAGAAGGAAATAGGGAGAGTACAGGGCCAACATTTTCCAATCAAGAAAAAGGGTGGAACCAACAAATCCAGTGAACCCTGGATATCAAGGGATATACAGCATTGGATAAGGTGAAAAGGGGAGGCTTATGGCAGATATTGAGGGCTCAAAGCAGCAAAAGCCCTAGAGATGTATAGAATGTGCACGAGGGAACTTAAAAAGGAAATTAGGAGAACAAAAAGGAGATATGAAAGGATACTGGCAGGTAAAATAAAGGAAAATCCTAAGTTGTTTTACAAGTACATTAAGAGTAAAAGGATAACTAGGGAATGAGCAGAGCCCATTAAGGACCACAGTGGTAATTTGTGTGTAGAGCCAGAGAACGTAGGTAGGGTTTGAAATGAATACTTTGTTTCGGTGTTCACTCGTGAGAGAGACAGTGTGGGTACAGAAATCAGGGAAAAGGACTGTAATAAAATTAAAGAGATTAACATAGACAGCGAGGAGGTTCTGAGTGGTCTGGGAGGCTTGAAGGTAGACAAATCTCCAGAGCCAGATGAAATATATCCCAGGCTACTAATTGAGGTAAGGGAAGAAATAGCAGGGGTGCTGGCAATATTTGACAATTCCTGTCTGGCCACAGGAAAAGTGCTGGAGGACTGGATGATAGCCAGTATGGTTCATTATTCAAGAAGGGAGGAAGGGGTAAACCAGGAAACCAGTCAGCTTAACCTCAGTGGTGGGGAAACTATGAGAAGCAATTCTGAGAGTCAGAATGAATCTGCATTTGGAGATGTAGGGATTAATCAAGAACAGTCAGCATGGTTTTGTTAAGCGGAGGTCATGTTTGACTAACTTGATAGAATTTTTCATAGAGGTGACCAGGTGTACTTGGACTTCAGCAAGGTTTTTGATAAGGTCCCACAGGGGAGACAGATAGTGAAGGTAAGAGCTAATGGGATCCAAGGAAATTTGGCACATTGGATCCAAGATTGGCTGAGTGACAAGAAGTAGAGGGTTATGGTCGAGTGGTGTTAGGTAGTTGTTTTGACTGGTGCAGATGCGATGGGCCCAAGGGCCTTTTTTGTGCTTTATGATTCTATAACTCCATGAGTGTATTCCTTAACACTCCTGACTTGTGCCTTGTAGATGGTGAACAGACTTTGGGGAGTCAGGAGGTGAGTTACTCTCCGCTGGATTCCCAACCTCTGGCCAAGTCTTGTAGCCACAGTATTTAAATGGCTGGGCCAGTTCAGTTTCTGGTCAATGGTGACCTATAGGTTGTTGATAGTGAGGGATTCAGCGATTGTAATGCCATTGAATGTCGATGGTTGGACACACCCTTCCTGGCGATGATCATTGCCTGGCACTTGTGCCGTGTGAGTGTTACCTGCCACTTGTCAGCTCAAGCCTGGATTTTGTCCAGATCTTCCTGCATTTGCACATGGTGAAGCCTATTCCAGTAATTTTCTGTTCCTTCAGCACCAGTTATACATGAGCTTATTTAACAAAGGACGGTATTAACCGTTGGGACTGGATGGTACAAATGGTATCTGGCAGTATAACTGTAGACCTGCATTTATCTTTCAGCGACTTATGGTTATACTACAAGATGCACAGATATATTAATAATTGAGAGCAGTGGGATGTGTTCAGGGATTTGGTTGATGGGGCCGGGGGTCTGGTGGTGGAGGAGGGCCTGCGCACAATGCTGGAAAAGTTACATTTATTCCTCTTGCCTTATTGTCTTGAAAGCGCTGGTCTCGTTCTGGTCAATTTGCATGGCATCCTTCTAAGGGCAACATGTCTGTCTAGATGTTCAGTACCCAAAAGCCTTGGTGCCCCTGCTCTGCTCCAGAATCCATATACTGAACCCTTCCCATTTACATGGCGGCTAATAATATATATGGCGCGAGCCAGACTACCTCCCTAGCTTAAATATGAAATGATCTATTTAATTATTACTAAAGGAGAAAATAAAGTTCAACAGTCATAATAAAATCAGCTGAACACTATTCATTGAAAATATGTTTCAGAATGGATTCTGTTTATTTTACTTAGCATTCTTAGTTACATTTCAAAAGTATTGAGTAAACTTTATCACAAATTATTGCAATGAAACTGCACTACAGCTACACCCAGGGCAGAGATCACATAGGTTTTCTGAATCATTGTGTTTTCCACTGAGCTGATAAGGGAATATTTGATCAATAATGTACACAACTCAAAGTATCCCGCACATCATATCAGGCAGTTTGCTGTAACACACAACTATCGTCTATATCCTTGTAGTCATACTGTGTAAACTTGGCCTGTGAATGCTTAATGCATTCATACAAAACTCCTTTGTCCATTATCCTAATGGAGTTATTACCCAATTTAACTCAGTGTTCTAAGTCGGTTACTTAAACATCCAAATGGATATTACTTTGGCTTTTGCAATTGTCTGCTATCCATTGGAGCAACAGTAGGATATAAAAAAGTTATTGTTTATTCAAAACCAGATTAGACAGGTCAAATTTATGTCCAGTTAATGATTGATGGAGAAATGTTCAGCAAAGAGAAGATCTGTGCACATTAGCAATCAACTCAGAAACATATCTAACAATTGACAGTTCTTCGGAAATGATTCATTTTGAGTATCATTTTGGACCACACCAGAACAATGCAGTGAAATGTTAAACTCTGAAGGTTGCAATGGAAAACATCAAACATTGAGATGATCTAGGGCAGCACAGTGGCGCAGTGGGTTAGCACTGTGGCCTCACGGTGCCGAGGTCCCAGGTTCAATCCCGGCTCTGGGTCCGTGTGGAGTTTGCACATTCTCCCTGTGTTTGCGTGGTTTCACCCCCACAATACAAACATGTGCAGGGTAGGTGGATTGGCCACGCTAAATTGCCCCTTAATTGGAAAAAATGAATTGGGTACCCTAAATTTAAAAAAAAACATTGAGGTGATCTACATCTACTGCAACAACCTGGGGCTGGAATCTCTGCTTGGGAGTCTATGGACACGATTTGACTGCCTCGTCCTGCCCGACTTGGTGTACATTTATTCCTCTTGCCTAAACGTCTTTAAATCACTGGTATCGTTCTGGTCGATTTGCACGACACCCTTCGAAGGGCAACATGTCTGTCTACATGTTTAGTGTCCAAATGCCTTGGCGTCCAAATGTTTTGCTCCAGAAACCAGAGACTGAGCTCTTCCCATTTACCTGTGCAAGCCTCATAACAGAGAACCACCACCGCCCCATCCCCCACCAGCACCCACTGCATATCAGAGACCACCATAACAGAACCCCCCCCCCCATATCAGAGACACCGCGTAACAGAGGACCCCATATCAGAGACCCCCTAACAGAGAAGCCCCCATATCAGAGACCCCCCCCCATAACAGAAAACTTCCAAGATCAGAGGCCCACATAACAGACAAACCCTCAAATCAGAGACCCCCATAACAGAGAACCCCCCCATGCAGAGACTTCCCATAACAGAGAGCTCTCCCATATCAGGGACTTGCCATAACAGAGAGCTCTCCCATATCAGAGACCCCCTCCCCAATAACAGAGAACTTCTCAGATCAGTGATTTACATTCTGGGGGGGGGGCTTGCAATGGATTTTTGGGGGCACCTATCTTAAGTACCTTTGGCCCACCGTGAGGTCCACCGTGTCAGGACCAAGCTCGCAAATACATGCGCCAGTCCAGGCCCTTGTGAATTCCAGCACAGGGTGCCAAAGCATCACGGACGAGTGCAGAATCCAGTGTCCAGCTCATTCAGAAGATGCAAATGGGTCATTTTGCCCTCCAGGTGGGGGGGTGGCAGGGGTGGTAATTGTTGTGGGCCAGGGCTTAGAGAACACCAAGTGTATCATGGAGTTCACCTGACCCACAGCTTTTAATAGATTGTGGTATGGGGAGCACACGGCCCACTCTACAAGTGTGGTACAGCAGAAATGGAAAAGTATTTTTTAAAGCAAAACAATGTTTATTCTATGAACACAAGTTAACCTTTTTAAAACATACAGTGAACATCTTTGCAACCATTAATTCAAATACAACCCCCAAAGACTAAGTAATCCTTTAAACTTTCCTTTTAACATCCATAAGACATAAAACAAAACCTTTAACAACGCACATCAGGTTAAAGTCACGACTGAGAGCAGTTATTAGTTTTAAATCATCAAAGGATCGATTTACAGTTTTTAGATTACAGAGAGAGAGACTAATACCCCGTCTGGCTGTGACTGCAGCGATCCAGCTCTGAAAACGAAACTAAAACACACCCCGCAGCAAACAGCCTAAAACGAAAGTAAAAAGCTGACAGATAGCCCAGCTCCACCCACTCTCTGACATCACTGCAGTAATAAGCACCCATTTCTTAAAGGTACTCTCACTACAGATATTTATATGCGCACCCATTTATAGACACCCATTTCTTAAAGGTCCTCTCACATGACATAATGGGTGTGTGGGACAAGGGTTGGTGCCAGGAGCATAGTAATGGCTACTCACCATGGCCACCCTGAGGTGGGCATGCAGCTTTTTATGGCACTGCTTTTTAGTCCTGGCGGTGGGACCCATGGCGCTTACGGACTCTGCCACTTCTGTCCAGGCCTGGTGTATGGTGATGGGTGGCAGCCTCCTTCCCACCCCAGGGAACAGGGTGGCTCTGACTCTCCTCCACGGCTTCCATCAGGGTCTCGAGCTCCGCATCTGTGAACCGGGCTGCCGTTCTTCAGGCTACCATGTTGTTGGCTGCAATGAGATTGTGTGGGGAGAGGAGTGCTGAAATGCGGCTGCAGCTTGTCAGCCTCTCGAGAGCCAATCCCGACCCCAGTGATTCAGACACCGTTTGTCATTGGCATTGCTCTCATTCCACGTGGTGCCGGTGCTGGCCCATTAACGGATCCTGAATTGCTCCAGGGCCAGTGCCGCTTCCGCGGTCGTAGAATACCACCGATCCAGTCCCGGCGTCTACACTTAACCTGAAACAGAGAACCCGGCCCTGTATGTTTGGACTTCCAAAAGGCATTTGATAAGTTACCACAAGAAAGGTTGTTGCACAAGACAAAAGCACATGGAATTCATTCATTCATGTGGGCTCCGCCTGAAGGCTGGTCCTTGACTCAATGTCAGCTGCTTTCTCCTCTACTGTTTTCTTGGCAGTTTTTGTCAGTGGCGGTTTGCCGTTGCCAAGTCCCAAGTCCACCTCAGTCAGAATGAGAATTGAATCCATGCAGTTGGTGTTATTCTGATTCACATACTCACCATTTAGAAAATTGAGCTAACTGGTCCACGTGGGGTTAGGGATGATATATTAGCATAAATAAAAGATTGATTAAAAGCCAGAAAAATGAAGAATAGGAAGAGAAAGAATTTAAGAATGGCAGGTAGTTACTAGTCGGGTGCTGCAAGGCTCAGTGCTTGGAACTCAGCTACTTACAATTTATATTAAAGATTTAAATGAGTTTCCTGATGATAGAAATATAGGTGCAGAAGTTGTGACGAGGGATATGCAAAGTCTGCAATAGGTGAAGTGAGTTAGCAAGAAGTTGGCAGGTCACCAGATAATAGTAATCATATTAGTGTCACAAGTAGGCTTACATTAACACTGCAATGAAGTTCCTGTGAAAATCCCCTCGTCACCACATTTCAGCGCCTGTTCGGGTACACTGAGGGAGAATTCAGAATGTCCAATTCACCTAATAAGCACGACTTTCGGGAGGAAGCCGGAGCGCCCGGAGGAAACCCACGCAGAGAAGGTGCAGACTCCGCACAGCCAGTGACCCAAGCCAGGAATCGGACCCGGGTCCCTGGCACTGTGAAGTAACAATGCTAACCACTGTGCTACCGCGCCATCCAATTACAGTAAGGATGTAATTGCTCTGGAGAGAGTGCAGAGACAATGTTGCCAGCGCTGGAGAATTTTTGATATGAGGAGAGATTGGAGAAGTTGTTGTTTTCCTTGGAACAGAGAAGGCTTAGAGGTGACATGATTGAAGTATACAAAAATGTGACGGGGAGAGATAAAGGAACAGGAGGAACCTGCTTCCCATGGCAGAGAGTTCAAAAACCAGGGGTCATAGATTCAAGCTAAGTGGCAGAAGGATTCGAGGGGACATGAGGAAAATTTATTTTACACAGAGAGTGGTGGGAGTCTGCAATTCACTGCCTGAGTTGGTGGTGAAGGCGGAGCCCCTAAAGTCTTACACAAAGTACCTGGATCTGCTCCTTAAGTGCTGTAAGCTGCACGATAATCGGCATGTACCTGGGTGTCTTTGGGCTGGCATGGACAAGATGGGCCAAATGGCTCCCTTCTCTGCTGTTTTATTTCGATGGTTCTATGAAGTATGATTTAGGAAATGTGGTATTATTCAGAATAGGAAGACAGATTTGAAATGGCGAGAAACTATTAAATGTTGGTGTTCAGAGGATTTTGAATGTGCTTTGTTATTTGCACAAATTTAGGTTGTGTCTGTAGGTGGGGCACTTCTTGGATGATTACTTGTGCACATATAAAGAGATACTTCATCATCAACCTTGATAATTACATTTTAATTTAATTTGTTAAGTTTCCTTTTGAGGTTTTAGTTTAGTTACAATGCCCCATCAGAGACTATCATTTTTGTTTAATTTATTGATTATTGTTTCATTAAAACGAGTATAAAGAGATACTTGCATCATCACTTCCGGTATTGACATTTTAGATTAGTTAATTAAATTTCCTTTTGATATTTTGTTTTATTTGCAGTGCGCCGCCAGAGCCATCATCCCCTCTCATTTCTGTATAATTTATTGGTTTATTTTATTTAAAAGGGTACAAAGAGACCTAGTGCGGAGTGGGGGAGCGGGGAGGAAGATTTCCTCAGCAGCCTGCACCTGGGCCTGGCCATGTTGGCCATTAACAGGCCCAAGGCACATGAGGAGGTCATCCGACCTGACGGTCTGTTCCACTACCACGGCTACATTCACAGCCAAGTGGCTTGGGAGAGGGAGCACACAGTGTCTGCTGGTACGCTGCAGGCCCTTTGCAACCAGTGGGTGCCACGGGCTAAGGGATGCATCATCTCCAGCGGTAATGATACTTTACTTTGGTTAGTTAAGTTTCATTTGATGCTTTGTTTTAGTTACAATGCTCCACCCGTCTTTAATTTGTTTACTTTACTGATCATTTGATCTATTGAAAAGAGTATAAAGAGATACGTCAGGCTACCTTTAACTTCTGTGGCCTTGATGGAGTCCATGTTCCATGTCTATACATTACCAGGGTTTATAGCCATCGTTTGATAATTTGAAGGGATTGTTCCTCACATTTTGGCTGCGCTTCAACCCCATGCTCCTGATCTTTGATCACCTGTTGCACAGCGGGACAAGGCGGGAGGAGGATCTCCCTGTAAACCTGTTCCTGTACCTGGCCAAGGTGGCCATTAGCAGATCCAGGCAGTAGGAAGTCAAGCATGTTATCCAACCTGATTTTCCGCCCCTCTTCCATGACTATGTTCACGGCGGGATGTCGTTAGGAGCAAGCGGTGTCTTGTGCAACCAGTGGACGCCACAAGGGCTGGAGTGCATTGTCAACCCTTTTAATTTAATTAGCTAAGTTTCCGTTGAAAGTTTTTTTGTTGCAGTCTTCCTTTATGGGGCTGACACTCTTGTTAATAGTTCATTTGTTTGTTCCATTGGTTATTTACTGGTTCATTAAAATAACATAGAAAGAGATGCTCAGGCTACCTGTAAATTCTGCAGCCTTGAGGAGTTTGTGTTCCATGTTTACTTAGATTGTGTGAGGTTGCCACCAGGTTTTATTACCTAAGGGAGCTGCTCCACAAATTCTGTTTGCACTTCAACCCATGGGGCCACCTGGGGTAGAGGGGAGTAGTCAGAGAAACTGCATGTTTGCCTGTTCCTGAGCCCGACTAAAATTGTCATCAACAGTTCTAGACAGCAGACAGTTGAGTAAATCATTTACCCTAACTGTCTCCCCTTCTTCCATGGGTATTTCTATGTTATATTCCAATATAATATCTGCCGATATACTTGAGGCTTCTGCATCTGGCGGACACTGCACAAGCTAGAGCATATTTTATTCCCCCAAAGAATTCCAATTTCATTTTGCGAAGTTTCCTTTAAAGTTTTGTTTTTTGTAATGTCTCACTTTGTGGGGATCAGCTCAGTTGGCTGGACGGCCAGCACGTGATACAGAATGAAGCCAATGATGAAGGTTCACTCCCTGTACCGGCTGTGGTGGTTCCTGGAGGCCAGTCTACAGGAAGCAATTTGAAATCCCAGTCACCTCTTGATTTTCTTTCTTATTTAAAAAAAATGTTTTTATTGGTTTTCACATTTTACGTTACAAATTTCAGTTCCTAGGTTAAGTTAAAGGTTGCGAAACACACATAATACCGAATAAAAACAACCAAGGAGAAATTACGGTTATAGAAGAGATAATCCAAAGAGCAAAAAAGGAAACAAGATCAAACAAAGATAACTATATATATTTACACGTACTTATCTCCCCTCCCTCTGGAGGTCGGCCATGGTCCCCATTTGGCCAACCTGCCTCAGTTGGACTCCTCTGTGTAGCTCAAGCATTTATTACCCGGCGTGTCGTTATTTTATTTTATTTATTCTTTTGTGAACTTTTTGCCCCCCTTCCTTCCTCCCCCTTCCCTTCCCTCCTCCTGTTCCTTTATATTTTGTGGTTTGTCTGTACTTCCCCCACCCCCCCACCCCTCCCACCCCCCCACCCCTCCCACCCCCCACCCCCCCGCCCCCCCACCCCCCCACCCCCACCCCGCCCCCCACCCCCCACCCCCCCCCACCCCCCAACCCCCCACCCCCCCCCCCCACCCCCCCCACCCCTCCCACCCCCACCCCCCCACCCCTCCCACCCCCACCCCCCACCCCCCCACCCCCTCACCCCCCCCACCCCCCCACCCCCCCCACCCCTCCCACCCCCACCCCCCCACCCCTCCCACCCCCACCCCCCCACCCCCCACCCCCCCACCCCCTCACCCCCCCACCCCCCCACCCCCCACCCCCCCACCCCCCCCACCCCCCACCCCCCCACCCCCTCACCCCCCCCACCCCCCCACCCCCCCACCCCCCCCCCACCCCACCCTCCCCCCCCCCCACCCCCGCACCCACGAATACGAAAATACAGAACACAGCAAACAGAACAAATGTTCATAAGTCCAGTCTCTGGGGTTTGCGTCTGATCCTGGTCGACCGCCGGAGAGGTGGTGGTGGGGACGACAGCGCCTTGATGGGCGGGATTGAAGCCTGACTGGTAGCCTCATGAGTCGAGGTATCAGGAGGTGGCAAAACAACAGAAGGAAATGCAGAAGAATGTGGTTGCAGGCAGGCAACTTTGCGCAGTGCCCGTCTGTTTCATCGCACAACAGAACCATGAGCCAGACGCACAACATACGAGCGGGGGGCAGCCTGTCGAACAACAACAGCTGGAGCTGACCAGCCTCCATCAGGGATCTTGACCCGAACAGTGTCTGATGGGGATAACATGGTCAAATCGGTGGCATGAGCATCATAGCCCTGTTTTTGCCGGTCTCGGAGTTGCTGCACCTTCTGCAGCACCGGGAGGTGATCCAGATCAGGCAAGTGTATGGCTGGAAGTGTCGTTCACAGATCCCTGTTCATCAGGAGTTGAGCCGGCGACATGCCAGTGGACAGTGGGGTCACCCTGTACGCAAGCAGCGCAAGGTGAATGTCAGACGCAGAATCCGCGACCTTGCAGATGAGCTGCTTCACTATATGCACCCCTTTCTCAACTTTTCCGTTTGACTGCGGATAATGTGGGCTGGAAGTGACGTGTTTGAACTGATACGACTGGGCAAACAGAGACCATTCAGGCTGCTGAAGCACAGGCCATTGTTACTCATGACAGTGAGTGGTATACCATGCCTGGAGAACGTCTCCTTACAAGCCTCGATGACGGTCCCAGATGTGAGGTCTGAGAGCTTCACGACTTCAGGGTAATTGGAAAAGTAATCAATGATTAACACGTAATCACGACCATTTGCATGAAAGAGGTCGATGCCAACCTTGGACCACAGAGAGGTTTTGATTTCATGCTGCTGAAGTGTTTCCTTACTCTGCGCTGGCTGGAAGCGTTGACAGGTCGCACAGTTAAGGACCACGTTCGCGATGCCCTGGCTGATCCCGGGCCAGTAGACAGCCTGCCTGGCTCTGCGTCTGCACTTTTCCACACCCAGGTGGCCCTCAGGGATTTGACGGAGCACCAAGCTCTGGAGATTGTGTGGAATTACAATCCGGTCCAGTTTGAGGAGGATACCATCAACCACCGTCAGGTCGTCCTTTACATTGAAAAATTATGGGCACTGCCCTTTTTGCCTGCCATTGACTAGGTGTTGGATAACACGCTGCTAGAGGGGGTCTTTGGCTGTCTCCTCACGGAAACGAATCACCTTCTCATCTGATGCCGGGAGGGTGCTAGCACACAACTGCACCTGTGACTCAATTTGCCAGATGACGTTCAGCGGTTCACTAGGCATGGTGATGGAGCGGGACAGTGTATCGGCAATGATGAGCTCCTTGCCAGGCGTGTAGACCAGGTTTACCTTCTGAGTTTGAGGAGGATGCGCTGCAACCGAGGAGTCATGTCATTAAGGTCCTTGTGGACAATGTGGACCAGGGGCCTGTGATCAGTCACGGCTGTGAATGTCGGCAGGCCGTAGACATAGTCGTGAAACTTGAGAATGCCAGTGAGAAGGCCCAGGCATTTCTTCTCGGTTTGTGCATACCTTTGTTCGGTGGGCGTCATTGCCCTTGATACGTAGGCAACCAGTGCCCAGGATGAAGTGTCATCGCGTTGCAGCAGGACCACACTGATGCCATCCTGGCTAGCATCTGTCGAGATTTTCGTTTCCCTGGCTGGGTCAAAAAATGCCAATTCGGGTGCATTGGTGAGCTTGGCTTTCAGCTCCAACCACTCTGCCTGATGGGCCGCCTTCCACTCGAAGGCAGTGGACTTCGTCACTAGGTTACTTAGGGCCGTGGTGTGAGGCCATGTTTGGGATGAACTTGCCCAGAAAATTGACCATGCCCAGGAAGCACAATACTACCTTCTTGTCTTCCAGGACCTTCATGGCTGCGATGGCCTTGACCTTGTCTGTGTCGGGGCACACGCCCTGCTGAGAGATCTGTGTCCTAGGAACTTGAGTGTCGTCATGCCAAAGCATCATTTGGCCCTGTTCAGCTTCAGGCCATTGGCATGGACACGGCGGAATACCTGCTGGAGATGGGAAACATGCTCCTCAGGGGTCGTGGACCGTATGATGACGTCGTCCACGTACACACGAACCCCTTCGATGCCCTCCATCATCTGCTCCATGATGCAATGAAATATCTCCGATGCCGAGATGATGCCGAACGGCATACGGTTATAGCAGTACCTGCCAAACGGTGTGTTGAAGGTGCAGAGCCTTCTGCTGGACTCATCCAGCTGGATTTGCCAGAATCCATGTGACGTATCTAACTTCGTGAAAAACCTTGCATGTGCCATCTCACTGGTGAGTTCCTCCCGCTTCGAGATGGGGTAGTGTTCACGCATTATATTCTGGTTGAGATCCTTGGGATCAATGCAGATGCGCAGGTCTCCAGAGGGGTTTTTAGCCACAACCATCGAGCTGACCCAGTCAGTCGGTTCGGTTACCCTGGAAATGATCCCCTGCTGCTGCAGCTCCTTGAGCTGCTCCTTCAGGCGCTCCTTCAGCGGAGACACAACCCGGCGTGGTGCATGGACCATTGGCTTGGCATCAGGTCACAGTAGGATCTTGTACCGATATGGCAAAGTGCCCATCCCGTCAAACACCTCTGGATACTGAGCAAGGATGTCGTCAATGCCAGCTTGAAGATCCACGTTGGAGGATGTCATTGAATAAACCCGCTGCACCAGGTTTAGCCTTTTGCAGGCATGCACTCCCAGTAGGGATGCCCTGTCCGGCTTGACAACTTCAAACCTTAGCCGTGCATGGGTACTCCGGTTGGAGACGAGTAGATGGCAGGACCCCAGTGCTGTGATGGCATTACCGTTATTGTCCAGGAGCTGGCAGGCTGCTGGAAGGACCTTGGGGGGCTTCTTGATGCGTTTGAAGTCTGCCTGTGAGAGGAGGTTGGCAGAAGCACCTGTGTCCAGCTTGAACTGGATGGAGCAGCGGTTGACCTGCATCACCACACGCCATTCGTCCTCCGAATCCACAGCAAGGATGGACTGAATGCGAGATGAGTTAGGTGTGGCATGTTCACGTGTGGTAATGTTGCCCTCTCGGTAGGCGGACTCCAGGCACCCGTCCTCTGGATCCATTGTACTGCCAGGATCAGAATCCTGCAATCGTCGTTGCACATTCTGGACGCGCCGTCGTTGGAATTGGCAGTGCTGGTCTCTGACTGGTGGTGCAGACCTGCACAAGGCTGCATAGTGCCCAGGCTTCCTGCAGTTGAAACATCGTCTGCCTTTTGCAGGGCAGTATCCCTTTAAGTGGGCATTGCCACAGTTCGGGCACGTCATGATGTCGGCGTCATGACGCGGTGTATGTCGTCGCACCTGTGCAGTGCGGTCAGCAGACGTCTGCACCTGCGCAGCGTGGGTGTCAGCCTCTTTGTTATCCCGTTCGCATCGCGCATGCGTGGGGCTCTGGGAAAAGCGCGCGAGATGGCCGCTGTCTTCAATGCTGAGGCGCTGCATCCGGGAGATGGCCTGCGCACTTACTGCCTCATGGGAGGCAAGTTTCTCATTTTCAGCCGATTTGTATGGGAATACCAATTTTTTGCGTGCTCAACACTATACATGTTTCAATCGCGACTGACAAGGTCACATGCTTGATTTTTAAGACCTGCTCTCTCAGAGGATCAGAGTGAACTCCAAATACAATTTGGTCTCTGATCGTGGAGTCAGCAATATCATCAAAGTTGCAGGACAGCGCTAGCAGGCGGAGGCTAGTTAAGAAGGCATTGAAAGATTCATCTTTACCTTGAAGACATTGTTTGAATATGTAGTGCTCGAAGATTTCATTGGTGTCCACTTCACAGTGACTATCAAACTTGTCCAAGATGGTCTGAAACTTTGTCTTGTCCTGGCCTTCGTTGAAGTTAAACGAGTTGAAGAGTTTGATGGCTTGATCACCCGCTGTTGAGAGAAGCGCGATCTTTCTTGCATCAGACGCACCCTCGATAAACGTTGTCTATATAGCATGCAAGAAACAATACTTTTCACTGTATACTAATACATGTGACAATAATAAACCAACCAAAAGAAGAGAGTGCAGTGCGGGCACACAGGTGCGTACTGCACAGATACGCAAATCAAAAATCTTTGCAGCTTCAAAATTACAAGGCAAAGGCTACCCTGGCAGGAAACAGTCCAGGACATGGGACAACTTGAATGAAAGTAATTACAAAGACATGAGGGAGGAGCTGGCCAGAGTTGATTGGAAAAGGGGCCTAGCAGGGAAGACAGTGGAACAGCAATGGCAGATGTTTTTGGGAGTTATTCGGAAGGCACAACAGAAATCCATCCCAAGGAAGAAGAAACATGCTAAGGGGAGGACAAGGCATCCATGGCTGACAACGGAAGTCAGGGACAGCATAAAAGCAAAAGAAAAGGCATACAAGATGGCAAGAATTAGTGGGAAGCCAGAAGGTTGGGAAGCCTTTAAAAGTGAGCAGAGGATAACTAAAAAAGCAATAGCGGGGGAGAAAATGTTGGTGATCTTCCCAAAAGGGAACAAAGTTACTGAGCGAGCGCGTTTAGCCGCGTGTTTCCCGACACTCGCAGTGCCGAGAAACACATGGCTATTCAATGCGACTCGCTTTGAATAAGGGGCCTAAATGGGGACTGCGCGGCTGAGGCTGCATATAGCCCCAGTTTTTACAACGGGGAGACCCGCTCGCCGGAATGCCCCAATGTATCGAGAGATAGGGATGCCATTTAAAAATGGCATTCCGATCTCCAAGGCCCACAAAAAAAATTCTCCGACTCTCCCTCAACCCTATCGCAACATGGGAGGATCCTCCGCCCCCCCCCTACCACACACACACACACACACCAACGCCCACATCGGGCAACTCCAGCCCGATCACATGCGTGCAAAAATGCCAAACTGGCACCTTGGCAGTCCCCTCAGACCTCGACACCGGCGTCATCAACCATGACCTCAGTGGGTATCCCATGTCCCCCACAAGCCAACACATCATCCTGCGCTGGTCCTCGAAGACACCGGGGATCTCTGAGTGCTCCAGAATGTAGCTGTCATGCACGCTCCCAGGGTAATGGGCACACACAAGCATGATTCTGAAGTGGTGGTCGCACACGATCTAACCATTCAGGAGATGGAGCCCCATCCTGTTAATATAGGACTCTCCCTGATGCCCCAGGGCTTGCAGGGCAGCATCCATGCCATCCCGGTGATGGTAGCAAGGCCTGCAGCCTTAGCTTCTTGGTGGGCCTGGTCCAGCTCAAATGTGATATAGTCTGATGCCCGGGCCTACAGAGCATCCATCACCTCCCGGATGCACCTGTGGGCTGATGAGTGTGAGATGCCGTACAGGACCCCGCTTGATCTCTGGAAAGACCCGATGGTGTAAGCATTTAGGGCTGCAGTGACCTTCACGTTCACCAGGAGCAGGTGGCCTTCTCCACAGGATGCCATGTCCACAAGGTCGTGGCACAGGTTTCACACTGTCTTTCTGCTGAGGCACATTCTTCTACCGCATATGCTGTCCGTCAGCTCACAGAATGACCAACAACTCCTGCACACGGTAGCACAAGGGTTACTTCACAGCATCAGGGACCTGGATTTGATTCCCACTTGGGTCACTGACTGTGCGGAGTCTGCACATTCTCCCCGTGCCTGCGTGGGTTTCCTCCGGGTGTTCCGGTTTCCTCCCACAAGTCCCAAAAGACATGCTTGTTAGGTGAATTGGGCATCCTGAATTCTCCCTTAGTGTACCCAAACAGGCACCGGAGTGTGGCAACTGGAGGATTTTCACAGTAACTTTATTTCAGAGTAATGTAAGCCTACTTGTGACACTAATAAAGATTATTGATTATTATTAACCCCTGGCACATTGCTGGCCTTGTCTTCTGGGTCCCTCCTCAGCCTGATGAGCAGCCAGTAACCAGGGCGTGCGGCAGCCACCAGAACATGAGGTGCAACCTCCAGTCTGAGTTGGCGTTGCTGCCTTCTATGGCGTCTGCCCACCACAGCTGCCATGAGCAATGCGAGGTTAGCCTCTGTGGGATCAACACCAGCAAACATTTCTTTATCTGGAAGGAATTGGAGGAGGAGGGAGACCAACATCAGTTAGGGCTTCCATCAAATCGCCCACGCATCCCCCACCTTACCATGACTGTCCTGCTTTCTCTCAGAGTGCCATCAAGCAGGCTAGTTGTGCTGGCAAACCTTGCTCTGCACACTCACCCCTGGCCACCCCAGGAGCCCCTAGACCCCAGACTCTGCCTGGATAACGTGCTCAGCTGCCCTCCGCTCATCCACACACTTGTCCATTGGCTGCGAGAGGATCCTCAGTGGTGAAGCCAGACTCTGTTTTTTAAAATAAATTTAGAGTAGCCAATTCATTTTTTTTCCAATTAAGGGGCAATTTAGCGAGTCCAATCCACCGAGCCTACACATCTTTGGGTTGTGGGGGTGAAACCCATGCAAACACAGGGAGAATGTGCAAACTCCACATGGACACTGACCCAGAGCCGGGATCGAACCTGGGACCTCGGCGCCGTGAGGCATCAGGGCTAACCCACTGCGCCATCTTGCTGCCTCACACTCAGTGTTTGATTGTTGGCAGCTGCCTCTATGGTGCTGAAGCTTCGAGAGTTCAGGCACACTGTTCAGGCATCAAATCTTCTCGTTTTTGAAAAGGAGTACTGAATGACACCCAGATCATATCCCGCTGGGGAGTCGAGTAATTCTCGGAAGGCCGCTGCATTCGACTTCAATCTCGTCAATGAGATTGAAATGAATACAAATCTGGGCGAGATTTGGAACTCACCATTGGGAGCGGGCAGGGTGAATTTGCCCTCTCCCGCTATTCACCTGTCACGCCCTGATCCGCGTGGGGTGCAATGCGATTGCTGAATCGCGGCCGATATCTCACAAAGTCCGATTTGAAAATCTCGGGTGGGATCCTCCACCTCGCCGCACCTGGCGGCAGCAGGATTCTCCGACCCGGCAGCCAGCCCATTGTGGGCGCTCTCACGCCGTCGTGGAATCAACGGGAGTGAGTGCACTGCCGGCGAAACGGAGGATCCCACTGACAGAGAATCCAGCCCCTCACCTTCAAAAATATTTTTTGCCTTATCTCCATTTTAATCTTTGTAACTGAAATTTTCTTCATATCTTAAATAACTTTCAGCAGAAGTTTTGCAATGAACTAACTTTTATTTTATTTAAGATGAAAGCTGTCTGCTTGTTTCTTTTTTAATTGAACTGCTCATAAATGAAAAAGGGATCACACACGCACGCAAATTCTTAACTCACGACTACTTTGAGGAAACGTCTTTTATGTGGTTCTGACATTTGTGATAAGAGTTCTGCAAAACAGGATATGACAGAGCAGGAGCTGATTGAAGATAGGCTGAGTGATCATGACATGTTGGACAGGGCTATCACATCCAAAGACCAATTGTCTGAAGTGGATACTTGGGTGACATATGTTCCAGAATGGTACCGTGAATGGGGGGATGTGACTATTGCAGTACATGTAAGAGAAGTCACTGGAAAATTAAATAGTGGTTAATCATAGAATTTACAGTGCAGGAGTTGGCCCATCGAGTCTGCACCGGCCTTTGGCAAGAGCACCCCACCCAAGCCCACACCTCCACCCTATCCCCATAACCCATTAACCCTACGTAACCTTTTGTTTGGAAATAAGGGCAATTTAGCATGGCCAATCCACTTAATCTGCACATCTTTGGACTGTGGGAGGAAACCGGAGCACCGGAGGAAACCCACGCACACACAGGGAGAACGTGCAGACTCCGCACAGACAGTGACCCAAGCTGGGAATTGAGCCTGGGACCCTGGAGCTGTGAAACAACTGTGCTAACCACTACGCTACCATGCCGCCCATTAAATGTTCAAGGTGAAGGCCAAGAAGTGAGATCCATAGACTGGCAGAATAAGGTAAAAATTAGAAAATAAGAAAGCACAGAGCAAGTTCGAACAGTGGGTCTTAGAGTAATTCTTGCGTTAGAAAACAATTATGTACCAGAGAAGGAGTCTTCAAACACACAAGAGAGAGATCTTATAATAGAAGCCCCAAAAGACATCAAAGTGCAAGGGGAGGCCACAGCTTGAATAAATTACAAGATGAAAAGAGAGCTATGCAGTCTCAAGATAAGATTAGTGGTAGCAGTCCTCATGACCGTGATGGTGACTGCCAGTAAACTAAAGGGTAAGCGAATAAGAGTGCCAGAACAAAAGGAGTTAGATAATAAGAAGGAATTTGAAGTTTATTCTCAAGTACCAGATAGCTAGGGGACAGCCAGCTTTGTTAACCTTTTGTATGGAAAAGGCCTCGCAGATGGACTTGTCAGACTAAAGTGATGCTCGTTGCTCGGGATTTTCAAAAACGACTGAATGATACAGACGTTAAATTGGACTATCCCATAACGAGAAAAGTAATCCTCAAAGTAGTTTTAGTTCTTTTAGCCACATGCTTATGGCAGTATAGAACAGTTGACATCAAAGTCACATTTCTGCAGTGTGAAATATTTCAGAGGTAGGTGTTTCTGAAACCACCTAAAGAGACAAGTAATGCTGAAGGGAAATTATGGAAACGAAACCATTGTGTTTATAAACTGAGTGATGTCTATAATACCATCAATTTGCTGTGTTTAACTAAAGGCAGACCCTGCAGAAAAATATTGGGGTATCAAAAAGCCTTCTTCATGACGCATGTTTAGGGTTTCTTATGGGGTGATAATGTGTCATTTGAGAAATGTATTGTGATATGAGATTAAATTGAAAGTCCAACTTCAGGAGCTTTTAATTATTTTACTTTTAACATTAAGCAGAATAGGTCCAGAGTAACTGTGGGTAGAATTTTCCCAAAGATAGACAGAGTGGCTCAGTGGGCGAGAGAACCGACGAGGAAACCATTGGTCCCAAAGGCAGCTTTCCCGGGTTGAATCGTTCAGCTCATAGCCAAGAAAAATGAAGGAGCGGGTTCCATGATATCACGCTGGCAACAACGTCAGTTTTAAAAGATCATGTTGCCCTTTTTAAAAGGGTCCCGGCTGCAAGAAATTAAAAATAGAAAATCCTCCCCCGAACAACACACCTAACAGAAACACCCCACCCCCCCAAACCCCACAACAGTCTCTCCTCCCGGCCCCCCAAGGGCAAGGGCAGTGCCTGGGGCAGTCCCCTTGGTATGACCCTCTCCCTCCTGAGCAATGCACTCATCTGAACACCTGTGGTGGATTCTAGTTACCAGGCACGAGTTCTGGAAGACCCGTCGTGATTCATGTCAACGCGCCCTCACACCGAGGTGAATGGACAATCTAACGGTGGGGGAATATCAGGCATAGAGGCCTGATAATTATGTTTAAATGTATACAAATGGAGATTGACAGTGGAACGTCAGGATTCCCATTACATTGTTCACGGGGCAGAGGGCGGGGACAATCGCTCCGGGAAATAATGCTGACCTAAACGACATTTTGGGAAAATCCCACCGCAGTTCCCGCACCCTGAAAACAAGAGTGGAAGTGCCCCTTGAATCAGTGTTATTGTAGCCTGTTTAAGCATGCTAGATCATCACAGAAAGATGATGTCTCACCTAGAGAAAGAACAGAGGGAGGGATTTCCTGACCCTTCCTGCCAGCATTTCCTGTGGGAAGGTCAAATTTTTGATGCTAATTGTTTTAAGCAAAGTCATGGGGTTGACCTTTTTATCGGTAATATATTCAAGGGGTTGACATGAGTGTTTGAGTTGGGCCCATGTAAAATCCATAAAAGACTGTCACAATGGAATAAAGTAAAAACAAACAATTCTATAGAATTCATATTAATACTAACATGTATTTATTTTATAACATAACAATCTATATGCATTTTATCCAACTCAATATAAACAAATAACAAATTAAGTACAACACTTCACAATGGAATCCTCAGAAATCACGATAATCACCATCTAAATCATCAAACAATTCACCCCAATCATCTGGTTGTAAAACAGCATCGTTGTGGAGCTTCATCATCAGTCGTAACATTAACATTATCATCCCACAAGTAATCATTCTCAGCCCCATCAAGAGCATTTGATATTCTACACTTCAGAAAATATTTTTCTAACCATAATGGGATGAAGTTAATTCTATATATCTCACTGATTGACACAGTGAGGGTGAGAGTACTCACATATTTCTGGCCTGAGTGAATGTTCTACACCTTCCAGCAACCAATTCATCTTTCATTTATTGGGGCAACTTTGCACCATCTTCCACCATCAGTGATGACGGCGACACGGGTGTAAAGACTCCTGAGAATCGGGATGTTCATGCCCACAAAGGGCAAAAACTTCATTTTAATAGATCAACATACATCTCATTACCACATGATTTCCCCCTCACTGAATATTGGCATCACATCAAAGGTAAGCACATCCCCGGGGGGGAGAGGGAAATGCCTGGCATTGACCCTGGCACAGGTTGGTAAACCTGGTAGTGCCAATCGGTGCTGGGGGAAGTGCCAATGCCCTCTAATAATCTTTATTATTATTGTCACAAGTCGGCTTACATTAACACTGCAATGAAGTTACTGTGAAAATCCTCAGTCACCACATTCCGGTGCCTGTTCGGGTACACTGAGGGAGAATTCAGAATGTCCAATTCATCTAACAGCACGTCTTTCAGGACTTGTGGGAGGAAACCAGAGCACCCGGAGGAAACCCACGCAGACACAGGTGAATGTGTTGACTCCGCACAGACAGCGACCCAAGCGGGAATCGAACGTGAGACCCTAGCGCTCTGAAGAAACAGTGCTAACCATTGTGCTACCATGCCTCCCATAGGGAACCCCACTGGGGGTGGTGTTCGAGTTATATTTGTTGGGGTGAGGATCCCCAGATGCTGATGCTTGTAGTGGGGTGGGGGGTGGGAGGGAGGGGGAGTCCCCTCATGTTGATAATTGTGGTGGGAGGCAGAGGAGCCCCCGATGCTGCTGGTGGTCGGGTTGTTGGTGAGAATCCCAATGCTAATGGTGGTGGGGGAGATCCTGGTGCTTGCAGGGTTTGGGTCCCTCGTGTCTGAAAGGAGGGGGCTGGGAGGTTTATTTAGTGCTGATCGAGGCAGCTTTTTAAAGGGCGCCCAGATCTCTGTGGTGCCGGCCTTGCCGGCTCTTTAAGGCCCCGCCCCATAACAGTGATGGTCTAAGGAAGGATGTTTTTGTTCTAGAGGGAGTGCAGCGAAGGTTTAGCAGACTGATTTGTGGGATGGCAGGACTGATGTATGAGGGGAGATTGTATCAATTTGGATTGTATTCGCTGGTGTTCAGAAGAGTGAGAGGGGTTCTCATAGAAACCTATAAAATTCTTACATGACTAGAAAGCATAGATGCAGGAAAGATGTTCCCGGTGGTTGGTGAGTCTAGTACTAGGGGTCACAGTCTGAGGATTCAGGTAGATCATTTAGGACAGAGATGAGGAGAAATTTCTTCACCCAGAGAGTGGTGAGCCTGTGGAATTCATTACCACAGGAGTAGCTGAGGCCTAATCATTGTATGCTTTCAAGAAGGAGTTAGATATAGCACTTAGGGCGCTAGATATGGGGGGAAAGGGGGATCAGGCTATTGAATTGGATGATCGGCCATGATTGTAATGAATGGCAGAGCAGGCTTTTTTTTCATGAGTTTTGTGCAGCTCCCAGTACCAGCCTTGAATTCTAGAACCCCAGCTTTATTCATTTCCCTGAGGATGTAAAGTCGGATGGTTACACAAGGGATATCATCACCATTTTTGCCGATACTCGTCAACACATTCAGCTACTTAAAAAGAAAAATTAAGCCACCATCTCGCTGATACTGAAGCGGGACAAGGACCCGGAATCCTGCGGGTCTCACAGGCCAATCTCCCTGATCAATGTGGATGCCAAGCTCCTGGCCAAGGTCCTGGCGGTTATAATTGAGGACTGCGTACCGGAGGTGATTGGGGATGATCAGACAGGGTTTGTGAAAGGCAGGCAGCTAACAGCTAACTTGAGAAGATTGCTTAATGTGATCATGATGCCCCCGACGGGCAAGGAGGTGGAGGTAGTAGTGGCAATGGACGCTGAGAAGGCCTTCGACCGGGTGAAGTGGGGCTATTTGTGGGAGGTGCTTGGACGGGTTTGGGTTCGGGGAGGGTCTGGTTAATTGGGTCAGACTATTGTACCAGGCCCCAAAATCTAGCGTTAGGACGAACAGTACAATGTCAGATTATTTCAGACTACACCGCGGGACCAGGCAGGGGTGCCCACTCTCCCCGTTGCTGTTTGCGCTGGCCATAGAGCCTTTGGCGATGGCGTTGGGAGCTGCGAAGGGGTGGAAGGGAATGACTAGGAGGGGGGGCGCGGGTGGGGGGGGGGGGGGCGGGTGGAACATAGTGTCTCTCTCTATGCGGACGACCTGCTCCTGTACGTGTCGGATTCACTGGCCGGGATGGAAAATATACTGGAAACATTGAGGAAGTTCAGCTGGTTTTCTGGGTACAAATTAAATATGGCCAAGTTTGTGGTGCAGGCAAGGGGCCAGGAGAATAGGCTGAAGGAGCTGCCATTTAGGCTGGTGGAGGAAAGTTTCCAGTACTTGGGGATACAGGTGGCACGGGACTGGGGCAGGTTGCATAAGTTAAATTTGACTAGAGTGGTGGAGCAAATGAAGAGAGAGTTTCGGAGATGGGATGCACTCCCGCTGTCCCT
Source organism: Scyliorhinus torazame (assembly GCF_047496885.1). Classification (NCBI taxonomy): domain Eukaryota; kingdom Metazoa; phylum Chordata; class Chondrichthyes; order Carcharhiniformes; family Scyliorhinidae; genus Scyliorhinus; species Scyliorhinus torazame. The sequence continues at coordinate 221,087,871 of NC_092709.1, forward strand.
TGCGGGGAGGGTGCAGACGGTAAAGATGACAATCCTCCCTTGATCTCTGTTCATTTTCCAGTGCCTCCCGATCTTTATCCCACTGTCCTTCTTCAAAAGGACTGGCAAAATCATCATGAGCTTTGTCTGGGTGGGAAAATCCCCACGGGTGAAGAAGGCGATGCTTGAAAGGAGCCGCAGCGAGGGGGGACTGGCATTGCCGAGTCTGATCAACTACTACTGGGTGGCTAACATAGCCATGATAAGGAAGTGGATGGTGGGTACGGGGTCTATCTGGGAGCGAGTGGAGGCGGCTTCGTGCAGGGGCACCAGTTTGGCAGCCCTGGTCACGGCTCCCCAACCGCTGTCGCCGGCCAGGTACTCCACCAGCCCGGTAGTGGGCGCGGCCCTGCGGATATGGGGCCAGTGGAGGAGGCATGTGGGGGGGTTGCGTCTGTCTGGGCTTCAATATGTGACAACCATCGATTCGCCTCCGGGAACATGGATGGAGGGTTTCGAACATGGCGGCGGGCGGGGGTGGGGAGGGTGGGCGATATGTTCCTGGAGGGGAACTTTGTGAGTTTGAGGAGGTTGGAGGAGAAATTTGGGCTGGTGAGGGGAAATGACTTTAGGTACTTACAGGTGCGGGACCTTGTACGCACACAGGTCCCATTCTTCCCAGGCCTCCCGCCAATAGGGATCCAGGACAGAATAGTCTCTAGAGGAGAAGGAGGAGAGGGTAGAGTCTCGGATATCTACAAGGTGCTCATGAAGGGGGAAGAGTCCCAGACAGAGGAACTGAAACTCAAATGGGAGGAGGAGATTGGCGGGGAGATGGAGGACGGGCTGTGGGCGGAAGCTCTGAGTAGGGTAAACTCAACCGCAACATGTGCCAGGCTTGGCCTGATTCATTTTAAGGTCGTTCACCAGGCCCACATGACGGTAGCTCGGATGAGCAAATTCTTTGGGGTAGAGGACAAGTGTGCTAGATGCGCAGGAACCATGTTCACATGTTTTGGGCATGTCCCAAGCTTAGTGGGTACTGGGAGGGATTTGCGGGGGTCATGTCCCGGGTGCTGAAAACAAGGGTGGTGATGAGTGCAAGGGTGGCAATTTTCGGGGTTTCGGAAGACCCGGGAGTCCAGGGGGGGAAAGAGGCAGATGTTCTGGCCTTTGCTTCCCTAATAGCCCGGCGGCGAATACTGCTGGCATGGAGGGACTCAAAACCCCCGAAGACCGAACTATGGCTTTCGGACATGTCAGGTTTTCTGGGTATGGAAAAAATAAAGTTCACCTTGAGGGGATCTGTACTGGGTTCGCCCGAAGGTGGCAACCATTCATCGACTTCTTCGCGGGAGCGTGAACATCAGCAGGGGGGCGGGTGGGAGGAGCGGGGGGGGGGGGAGGGGGGAGATTAGAGTAGGAGGGATAAATAGGCGGGTAGTGTCTAGGGGAGAGGGGCGGGCATGTGCAGTATGGTTTGATTGAAGTATTGGTTTTATATTGATGTTTGCACGTTTCTGTTATCTGTAACTGTTTACAATGCCAAAAAATACCTCAATAAAATTGTTTGTTAAAAAAAAAAGAAAAATTAAATTTAACTATGTTCTTATCATTCTTTCTCGAAGGCATCATGATAGACTCTAGCAAGCGTAAGTTAGTCATATTGAGAGCTTGCAATGGATGTTTGAGCAACAGTTAAGGCTAGCCATTTCACACTGCTACTATGCAGCAGCAACACAAGTGGTATTGCCCAGTAACGGGATACTGTCAAGCTAAAAATATAGTCAGCCTATCACACAAATAAGTAATGTGGTATATAAATATTAGTACAGATGTGATGCCAGGTATGTCGACCATACATCTCAACAGCTGGAGGATTGTGTCAAACAGCATGTCCCTTCAGCTGCTCGCAACAAACAGAATGATCGTGCTCAACCAGACCGTGCTTGCAATACTCAGAATATCGTGTCCAATATTAGGTGTGATTCTGCGATTGAACAATCCTGAATGTGCTGACAACCAATTTAAGATTATCAGTCAAGCACATTATGTGGTTCACTTACAGCTGCTGGATAGTCACTTCATGATCTAAATATCAATAATAATATTAATCTTTATTGTCACAAGTAGGCTTACATTAACACTGCAACAACGTTACTGTGAAAAGCCCTCGTCGCCATATTCCGGTGCCTGTTCGGGTACACTGAGGGAGAATTCAGAATGTCCAAATTACCTAACAGTACGTCTTTCAGGACTTGTGGGAGGAAATCGGAGCACCCGGAGGAAACCCATGCAGACACAGGGAGAACGTGCAGACTCCGCACAGGCAGTGACCCAAGCCAGGAATTGAACCTGGGACCCTGGCACAGAGAAGCAGCAGTGCTAACCACTGTGCTACCATGCCGCCCATCACAATCACAACTATTTATTTCTTAAATTTCTATATGTGATGAACATAAGAAATTGCCATATTGTATTTTTACAGAATGTTCTTTAAACCTCAGTTAAAATGTATGCAAACAGCATGACTGCTAGAGCTGTGATTATAAATGAGGTATTGTGTTAGGTCCTGAGTAAACAAGTTAATGCATCTCCCTATTTGCAGGAGGCAAAAGAATGCTGTGTGCTTTGAGTGTAACAAAATAGCTAATGGGAGGGACCAGGTCTGTATGAAAAGGCAGTTGCCTCCAGGATCAAAGCTCAGCAGAACGAGAAACAAGGAAGCAAGTTTAGATGTTGTAACTGTTAACTGTAAAACTATTTTGTTGTTGCTAATGTGCTTAGTTCTGTGTTCAAATTAAAGTTTGCTTTGACATAAAAGTTGTCTACTGGTCAGTATTATTACTCCTTTGGTGCAGTAACATTCCCTCACAGTTTTACCAAATGCAAATAGGTTTTAGTCCAGGATTTTTAAAAAAGTATTTATATTCAAAATGTTTAACATTTAAAGCATTAACAGTACAAAATAAACCCAACACAAACCCCCAACACCTCCCTTGTAACCTCAACCAAACCCCCACTTTGCTCCTCCCCCCCCCCCTGCTTAACAGCTGACGGTAATCAGCTCCTTGAAATGTAGTGTAAATAAATCCCATCTCTAATGGAACCCCTCACTCGCCCCCCCCCTCCCCCCTCCCCCACCCCCCGCCACACACCACCCTCCAGAGCAAATTGCACCTTTTTCGAGTGCAAGAGCTCCATTAAACCTCCCAGCTTCACCGAGGCACAGGGTGGAGAAACTGACTTCCACCCCAACAGGGCCCGCCTGCGAGAGATCAACAAGGCGAAGGCTAAAACATCTGCCCCCTCTCACATCTGCAACTCTAGCAAGTCTGACACCCTGAATAATACCTCCAGGGTTCTGGGCTCTAAATCCACATGCACAATCACCAATATGGTGCTGAATAATAGAATCATAGAATCATAGTATTTACAGTGCAGAAGGAGGCCATTCGGTGCATCGAGTCTGCACCGGCCCTTGGAAAGAGCACCCTACCCAAGCCCACGCCCCTACCCCATCCCCTTAACCCAGCATGGTTTTTCTTTACACTAAAGGCAATTTAGCATGGTCAATCCACCTAACCTGCACATCTTTGGAGTGTAGGAGGAAACCGTGGCACCCGAAGGAAACCCACGCAAACACGGGGAGAAAGTGCAAACTCCACACAGACAGTGGCACAAGCCGGAAATCAAACCTTGGACCCTGGAGCTGTGAAGCAACTGGGCTAACCACTGTCTACCATGCCGATCTCCAAACTTTCTCCAACTTCGGTCAGGACCAGAACATATGTATGTGATTGGCTGGGTCCCTCTCACACCGCTCAGAAATATCCTCCACCCCCTCACACAACTGGCTCATGGTCCAGTTCGTAAGATGCACCCTATGCACTTCCATTAGCTGTATCAACCCCACCTTGTGCATGAGGTTGAGGCATTCACCCTCCCAACAGCTCACACCACTGCTCCTCCTCCAGCGCCATCTCCAACTCTTCTTTCCACTTAGACTTAATGAGATCCTCCCCCAAAATCCTCCCATAGATTACTGAGATGTCAGCATCCCCAACCCCATCACCAACAGCACCCCCTCTAAGAACAATGAGGGCGGTGCCACCAGAAGTCAGAAAAATCTTTTTCGTGAAATCCCGCACCTGCGTGTACCTAAAAACATCCTCCTGCGGGATCCCAACCTTCTCCGCCAACTCCTCCAAATGCGCAAACCGCCCTTCTAAAACAAATATTTCATTTTGATCGCTCCTTGCTCCTCTCATGCCCGAAACCAAGCATCCACCCTCACTTGCTCAAACACATGTTTCCCTTGGATCGGCACTAACTTCAACCCAGTCCCCAACCTAAAGTACTGCCGAAATTGCAGCCATATTTTCAGTGTGGCCAACACCACTGGACTACCCGGGTACTTCCCTGAGGCAAATGGGAGCATCGCCTTTGCCAAGCACCCGCAGCCCCGACCCCTTATAAGAGCCTGCCTCCATCCTCACTCACAAAGTCTCCATCTCCCTACTCCAGCCTCTCACCTTCTCAGCGTTTGCCGCCAATAATAGTGTAACAAGTTCGCAAGGTCCGACTGTCACTCTCTCTGAAGTCCCGTCCTCCTCATCCCACATCAAACCTCCACGCAGGCCTCTGTGCAAGTCCCTACTCTAAGACCACAACAACCCAATGTGGAGCATGGTCCGAGAAAGCAATCGTAGAATATTCTGCCTTCCTCACCCTGGCTAACAGCACCTTCCCCATGAAAAATTAGTCCATGACAATCCTTGAATACACATTATGTACTGGCGAAAAGAATGAGTATTCCCTATCCCGTGAATGCAAAAACCTCCACGGGTCCACCCTTCCCATCTCCCTCATAAACGCAGCCAACACCTCCGCTCCCCCCTCCTCCCCAACCCATCCACCTTTGGATTAGCACTGTATTAAACCCCCCCCCTCTCCAAGTATTAACTGGTGCGTATCCAAATTCAGTATGGCAGCCAACACCTGTTTTATAAATCCAATTTCAGTCCCAATTCAGGGCGCACCACAAATCTCCCATCCAAAATGCCCATTACTATTACATACCTGCCCCCCTGGTCAGCTACCACCTTCTCCATCTGGAACCTCACCCTCTTACCCACCAGTATCGCTACTTCTACTATCAAAGCCCAAGTGGAACACCTGACTCAACCAGCCCTTCCGAAGCCTCACCTGGTCCTTCACCCTCAGATGGATTTCTTGCAACAGCAACACGTCAGCTTTCAAGCTCTTCAAATGTGAGAAGACTCTTGCTCACTTCACCAGTCCCCCCAGCCCTCGCATGTTCCACATGACCACCCGAATCGAAGGTCTCTCACCCCCCCCCCCCCCCCACCCCCAACTCCTCCTATCCATTATAGCCGCTACTCCTAAACCCGCCGACCAGGCAGGAACCAGCCCAAATCCAGTCACCGTCAGCAACCTACCCCTACCCTCCTTGCCAGGAACCCCCAAGTCACTTCCTCACCCAATATGGTTCCCATCCCCACACCATTCACATCTTCTTCCAGGCCCATCAAAACCTATCTGTACAGGTTCAAATGGTCGCAGTCCCTCCCCCTACCTCGCCCAACTTATGGCTGCTAGCGAGGTGGCCCTTGCCAGAGCCCCTCCCCCACATAGAGAAAACCACCACATCGGCCCCACACACCCAAAACATCCAAACTCTCTTGACAGTAATCCCTCAAACCCAAAAGAAACAAATCCCAACCAATTACCACACAGCCCCAAACCATCCCTTCCCAAACACAACTTGAGAGGAGAGAAAAACACAAGAAAAAAGAAAAATGAAAGGAAGAAAAAAAGAAAAAAGAAAAAAAGATTATCACAGCAGAGTCTAAATTAATTTCAGTCACAGTCCTTCAACTTTCACGAACCTCCGCCTTCTCCGCCATCTCAAAATAGAAGTCCTTGGAGTTAAATGTAACCCTCAGCTTCGCCGGGCAGACAACCCCAAACCTCACATTGCTTTTGTACATCGCTGCCTTTGCCTGACCATAGGCCCTCTGCCTTCTTGCCAATTCCGCTGTGAGATCCTGGTACATACGAATACCATCTCCTTCCCACCTCACCTCTCAGTTCAGCTTCCCCCATCTCAGCACCTTTTCCTTTACCTGATAGCTATGGAAGCATACTATCACAGCTCTTGGTGGCTCATTTGCCTTTGATTTCAGCCAGAGCAACCAGTGAGCCTTGTCCAGCTTGCAGAGGGAGGGGTCCTCATCATCACCCATCAACTTGGCGAACATCTCCGCAAGGTATTCCATCAGCCGTCGGCTCTCCTGCCCCTCAGGCAGTCTCACGGTCGTTAGATTCTGCCTTTGTTTGTTTTTTGTTTTTTTATAAATTTAGATTACCCAATTCATTTTTTCCAATTAAGTGGCAATTTAGCGTGGCCAATCCACCTACCCTGCACATCTTTGGGTTGTGGGGGCGAAACCCACGCAAACACAGGGAGAATGTGCAAACTCCACACGGACAGTGACCCAGAGCCGGGATCGAACCTGGGACCTCGGCGCCGTGAGGCAGCAGTGCTACTCACTGCGCCACCGTGCTGCCCAGATTCTGCCTTTGTGACCTGTCCTCCAGGTCCTCCACCTTGGCTGTCAGTCCTTTGTTACTCTCCTCCGCCCTCCACAGCTCCTCACCCATCGAGGTGAACTAGTTGTTATGCTGCGACATGCTTTCGCCACACCCTTCAACGCCGCTTCTTGCTCCTGCATCACTATCATAGATTATCATAGAATTTACAGTGCAGAAGGAGGCCATTCGGCCCATCGAGTCTGCACCGGCTCTTGGAAAAGAGCACCCTATCCAAGGTCAACACCTCCACCCAACACTAAGGGCAATTTTGGACACGAAGGGCAATTTATCATGACCAATCCACCTAACCTGCACATCTTTGGACTGTGGGAGGAAACCGGAGCACCCGGAGGAAACCCACGCACACACAGGGAGGACGTGCAGACTCCGCACAGATAGTGACCCAAGCCGGAATCGAACCTGGGACCCTGGAGCTGTGAAGCAATTGTGCTAACCACCATGCTACCGTGCTACCTTATCGATGCCTTTGCCAGAGTCTCCTTCAAAGGTGCAAGAGTCTAGTCCACCCACCCCTTGAGCAAGCTCACCATCTCCTTGCGATGCTTGTCAAAGGTCTTGGAAAACAGCTGCTCAAACTCCCCGCCATCACCTCGGCAGCTTATCCACCGTGATGGGTGTGCCCCCACTCGGCAAGCCTGTCCCCACCATCTTTCCTCCCACCAAACTCACCACTAAACTCGCCGGTGGAATTCCGCTCGCCTCGTTTGTCCCCAAATTCTTTTTTTTGGGGTTTTCAACATCCTTTGGTTACCTTAGATCGTCCAACAAATAATTATGCAAAATTTTCCCCAAAAACTGGGCAAATAGGGCCAAAAATCAAAAGCTCTAGCAGGAGCCACACAACGTGCGACCTCCACCTACATGTCATTACTGGAAGTCATCCAATATCAGGGTTCTGGTCCAGACCCATAACAGAAAGTACAAGTTTATACTTTTCAACTGTGATGGTCCTTGTGCTTTTCGGGGGGGGAGGGGGGGGAGGGGACCTATATTTTAGTTTGGGGCGATGGTCCCTGAAAGAACTAGACTTCTCTGGAAGTTGATTTCTTTTTTTTTAAATTTAGAGTACCCAATTCATTTTTTCCAATTAAGGGGCAATTTAGCGTGGCCAATCCACCTACCATGCACATCTTTTGGGTTGTGGGTTCGAAACCCATGCAAACACAGGGAGAATGTACAAACTCCACATGGACAGTGACCCAGAGCCCGGATCGAACCTGGGACCTCGGCACCATGAGGCAACCGTGCTAACCACTTGCGCCACCTCGCTGCCCTGAAGTTGATTTCTTTTAAAGGCATTTCCAGTAACTTGCCATGTGACCAAACTGCCTGGGAGATAAACAATAGAATAAACAAGTAAATTATAGGGGTGAATAGATTACTGTCAGCAGTTTAGTTTAGAACAAGCTGGATGTGGGGGATATCTTTTTCAATCAGAGTTCAGTTGAATTTTTCTGTGCTGGCTAAAATGGTTTAAAATTCATGATAACTTGAGGACTCTGCGAACAATGAGTAGGACTTCCGAGATAGACAAGCTGAAAAGAGAGTGGGAGAAAGTTCCTAGATGCAAGACTCAAGAGAATTCTGACCTGAGGTGGCAATGCTAAAATACTTGTGATGCCTGCACTATATAGGGAGTCTACAACAATGGAATAGTTATAGGAGATTTGAAGGAACAACTTTAACAGCAATAAGTATTAAAAAATGCCTATCCTGAGACTAAACTGACTATCCTGTCTATACCGAGATCATATCACAATTAATTGAAAGGTATCTGGAATGTACAATCAATTAGATAGTATTCCATTACCATGCCAACTCTCCAATCTTATTATTGTACATTTGATTTCAGCCCTTGAACATTTTATTTTATGTCCTGTTGGACACATAATTCTATTTAGTTTTGCTCCCTCTGAGAAATATTCTACAATGATACATGAAGGCAAGTGCCATTATAAAATGATAGAAGTGTGTATGTATGTTGATTTGTTATGTTGTAGGTGTAACATAAGCGGCTTCCTTGTAGTGCACTTGATAAAGGAAGGTTCAGACGTGGAGATAACTTCAACACGTTTATTAAACTATTTACACTTCTATTACTCGGGTTCGACACTACTGCTAATCCTACTATAGCTACCCAGACTGACTAACCAGCTGCTGCAATCCACGTGGTGGGTGTAATATTGAATCAACCCTGTGTCTGTACTCACTGACTGTCTCCACTGGAAAGAGGCAGATCATGTGTGTGGTGTCCTTTATATATGGGTTGGTGTAATGCCCTCTTGTGGTCGTGTCACCTCTGTGTGTATCGTGAGTGTCCATTGGTCCTGTCCTATCCAACTGATCTATTGGTTGAGTGTATGTCTGTGATGTCTTTGGTCTTCCCTCTAGTGTCTAGCTAGACTACATGCATTTACATTGATGCACATCACCACATATGTGTATGGAGCTGATTTGCCTTTGGTATAAATGCAGTCTAGATGTGTACAAATGGTTTAAAAGATTGCCTGTTTCAAAAGATGAGCTTCCCTCACTATTAACGTGAACTCTGATCTTAAATTTGTGATGTTGTATTTTGAAACATTAGGAGGTTTTTAATACATACGTTACTGTGTGAAAGTGACATTGAACTGATATCATGGGTGCAACCAGAAACTGGTGTATATATTTTCACCAAAATCAGTGTGCAGGAAGGATAATGTTGATTTGGTGGAATAATTCAATATTATTGGAATGATTAACAATCCCCCAAAGAAATTCTTAAATATCATGTTGCAGGAAATTTATATTCTTATGCTTTGGTATAAGTTCTAAAACATGTGTGCCTGGAAATTACTCAATATAATAGTTCTACCAGCAGCAAGTGTGCAATGGCAGCCAGTAATTGTAGGACAAAGGGCATCTTATTTCCAGATGTTCCATAATCTGCAGAGGCATGAAAAGTGCATGCGTTAACCTGGTCGTGATAGTCGTTGGGAGCTTTATTGTGTATGAATGAGGGTGGAGTTGCCTAGCTTTGAGGAGTCCAGTGCCCACGGGAGGAGCGCTAGTGCCCACGTAACAGCCTCCCCGAACAGGCGCCGGAATGTGGCGACTAGGGGCTTTTCACAGTAACTTCATTTGAAGCCTACTTGTGACAATAAGCGATTTTCATTTCATTTCATTTTTCACGTCCTTCTCCAGGTTTTTATTTTCATTTTTATGTTCCGTCTTGCAAATAGTTATACAGTTGAAGGATTTTGTACGTTTAGGTAACAGGTTTAAGTTGCCCATCTACCAGCTCATCATGTGTGACACAAAATGGACATGTGGCATGTTGACTTAGATGACATCTACTGTGAAGCCCCATTAGGGCTCTTATGCAGATGTTCAAATGATGCTTTGATACAGCTAACAGTGGCTGTGACCTATTATGCTGCTGCTCTATTGTTTATTCAAGATGCAGGTGCCATTTGCTATATAGTACTGCTGAAACTGAGACTGGATTGGAGGAGGAGTAACAAACAGTTAGTGAATCTCGTGCACAACACACAATTTCCACTGACATAACTTCACTCAGCATATAGCAGAGAGCTCATTCATGTACATAAACAAAGAGGCGATATGGTGCTGCAGCAGAGAATCTTGTGATGTACACCATCAGTCTGACTTTTCTTCTGCACGATAACCTTCTCGAAGCATGGGTTTAAAAGAGTGTGGTGATGACACTGGAGCACCTGGAACCTTGCTGACCAGTGTGATCAACAATATATCTCCATAATCAATCAGATTTAAGGATTGAGAAGAAAACAGACAAAGAACTAAGAAAGGCTGTAAATTAGAGACAAATTAAGTACAGAAGAGTAAATAAAGAGAGGGAAAGAAAGGTTTGTGGTATTTTTTAAAAGATAGGCTTGCAGACGATCAGGGTACAAACAAACAAGAACTTTATTGGAAAGATCTTCACTCTACAGGCTGTTGGATTGACTGCCCGCTTGCCCAAGCAAAGAGGCAATGATGTCATCAATACGTCACGTGATCAGACTCTTAACGTGACCTTGTTCGAACTAGGAACAAGTAGATTCAATAACGAAAGAGAGGAAAAAAACAAATAATAAAGAAACGTTTTTTTTTATTTGACATTTTTTTAAAACTCTAACAACAATTTACTGCTTGTAGGAATAAGAGTTTACACTTTAAATCGTTCCCTTTCTCGACCCGGAGGTTAATTAGCATTGCATTGGCAATTGTCAAATTGTTAAAAGAGTATTTACAGTATTATATTCTAACCCACCCTTTCAGCAGTGAGTTAATAGGCAGTTAATAGGCACATCTAGCTACTTCTTGAAGCGAACAGGAGGTTAAGGAGAAAAATGCCATTTGCATGAGGCTAACAGTGTACTGATATAAATTGACCAGCAAGTTCCAGAGATTCACAACTCAAGTGTACCTCATAACTCCCAAACATTTTGGCTGATTTATTTATTAATAATCACATGCACTTTTTCCACATTGATATTTCAGTCCAAAGTTCAGTCCAAGATTTCTGCCACATATCTAGTGATGTCATGATGAAGGAACAATAGCTATGGTGAAGGAATTCTTGGAATAACATTTTAATTTTCAGCACATTGCTTATGGGGAAATGTCTTGAATTAATTTTCCTTGACGAAGTAAAAATAAAAGCCACCCCCTTGCCACCCTCATCCACCAAAATGCTAGTCGGGCAGAGCAGGCCCACAGTACTTTCCACCTGACATGATTTAACAGGCAAAAAACAGAGTCCGTTTTGGGCAGTGCCAAGAATGACCCCGCTATCGAACAGACTCTCCCATTTTGTTTAGGCCTCAGCGAGGAACACCCCACCAAGTCTGCACTTACCTCACTTTCTGGTAACTTAAAATGCCATTTTAAAATGCTGCCCCAATCTCTCGAACCCCTTGGACATGCCACCATGGTTTCAGGACCCCCCACTGATCCAATGTATCTCTTGGGGATCCTCGAGCTCCCCCCGCATCCCATGTCTTAAGGGCAGGGCACCCCAGGCCCGATTCCTGGCACAGGCAACCTGGTAGCTGGGCACCTTGGCACTGAACACCTAGACACCCTGACAGTGCAGGGTGGCATTGTCAGGGTGCCCAGGTGACAGTGCCGATGTGCCAGGCTGGCAATGCCAAGATATCCAGGTGCCAACAGGAGTGCTAGGGTACCACCCTGCCCAGAGCACAACCATCCAGGTGTCTCTAATGGCTTGGAAGACCTCCTACGAGGTGCCGTTACACCTGATCCACGTTTGTGTGAACCAGTGCTAAACGGCACCTTGGCGAGTTCGCCCAGGTGCGGGCATTAGATCCCAGGCCTTGAGAGAATCAAGCACAGCCATATTTAAATAAGCCATTAAATATGTTAATCTGGATCTCGTCCAGCGAGTGCTAGGTTCAGATCACGAGGCCTCTCACGAGATTTTACAGCCTCATCGCGTCACCGAGTCTGGCGCAACGAGGATTAAATCCCGCCCAATATTACAGACATTAGATAATGAGTTGGCAGTTGAAAGAAGGGAAGGAAAATCCAGAAGCAATAGCTAAAGGCCTTCAACCTTGAGATGTTGTTGACTTCCTGCAAAATAAAGCAATGGAATGTTCGCAGCCTTCTCCGATGTCTTGCGATACTCTGCTGATAGACTAGTGAAAGCACTGTAAAAATTACAAAACATGCCATTTATGTGGTTTTGGCAGGGGTTCCATTGATCTTTAGTTGCAGTTGCAATGTGAGATCAGGAGAGCGCTGAGGAAAATCCTAATAATTCACCTCTATCTTGTCTGCCTCTTCGGAGGCATTCTAATTTGAGCAGGGCCTCAGTTCTAGTCACTCTCAGGCTGTGGGAATTGGCTGGTGTACAATGTATAAAGTGAGGCAGAAGTCGCTATAATGACAATCCTGTCTTATGTAAACATGATTCTAATCACAGAAATCTTTGGCAACATACAGGAGTTGGAAGTTCATTTTCTCATTTCTCTGACCCTCTATTACCTCTATTCTGCATTTGAAAGTTCTGGGGCTGGATTCTCTGCCGTGCCACATTTCTGTTTTACCACGCTGGCGGGATGCTCCGTTACGCCGGCAGGTCAATGGGGTTTCCCATTTTGGGGCAGCCCCACGCTGTCGGGGAACCCCCGGGCTGCTGGCAAAATGGAGCATCCCGCAGGTGGAGAATCCAGCCCAAGGATTGGCTGGTTTCAAGTCAAAGGAATGTCAACCTTATGATTCAAGTACCTCCAATACAGCTTGAAGAATATGTCCCGTATAATTTTAATATGTTGCTTGCTGTATAAATTTGATCCACAACAAGGACTGTACATGAAACCACTATTAAGGAATGGTCTTCAGCAAGGTAATGGCTGGCATAAAAGAAAATCATTTGGAGAACTGGTGGATTGTCATAAAAAAGAGCCAACCGCTTCACTATTGTCTTTCATGCCAATCTGCCACCAATACCTAGTCCGGCTACAAGTGACTCCAGTCCAATACCATGGGCAGTATATTACAGGGGTGGGATGAGGCTGGCAAATGGATGGCTTCCTTGGAAGCATTGTCAGCGTGGGGCCAATTCACTGGGCACCAGCCTGCCCGGAGTCATAAGGTGCCGTGGGACAGGTTTAATAGGCTGCCAGTCGGACTTTTGCCCTCACTGGGCAGGATGTCAATTGGATTGGCCGGCAGCTCCATCTGTCAAAGCAGCACAAGGAGTGTATTAGTAGATGCTGCTGGGACTGCAAGCAAACCCAAGAAGAAGGCCCATGGATCGCAAGTCCTGTAAGTCCAAGGTCTTGAGCATGGAAGATTTGGGCAGTTCAGGGCATGGGCGGTACATTGCCAGAGCCAATTGGTTTATTAACAAGCTCAATTGACCATTGATTGTTTATATCCAAGTCCACACTCTTCAGACAAACTAGAATAGTTTTCAAATCTTTTGATTTGTCAAATGCTTTGACAAAGTGTCATCGGACTCGAAACGCTAGCTCTTTTCTCTCCCTACAGATGCTGCCAGACCTGCTGAGATTTTCCAGCATTTCCTCTTTCGCTTCAAATTGCAGCATCTGCAGTGTAGCCAGTTAAAATGGCTAACTCCCGATTTAGAATGGCTAACTCCCGATTTAAAATGGCGAACGGCAAAGGCTGATGGGAAAGTCAGCCAACAGGACACAAACAAGCAGCTGCGGGTTGACTGTGTATTTACCTCTGGAAAGGCCAGACAAGATCGATACCGGCTACCATCAGCATAACAAAATACCAGCCATCTGCATATTAATGAGCAATCCCCGGGAACAATGAGCAACATTTAGAAACATAAAGCCCAACCAGACTCCGTGGCGCCAGCAGAAGCCTATGGGAGGTGAACGACCACCTCAAGACCGCCCATCGATCAGGGAACCGCTCCAGAATTGGAGAAAATCGAACCAAGTGATTGGGACAAAGTCCAATCACTTGGAACCAGGTACAGGGTCCGCCCCGAAAGGCGGGAAGCCCCTGGGAACTATCAGAATCAAGCCCAAGTTCAAATCGCCCCTCTGCTTCTCTTCTGGACCGGGTCACTCAGCAACGCGAACCAACCCTTGACAGTGACTGGCCCAGTGACTTCGTCCCAATCACTTGGTTCGATTTTCTCCAATGCTGGAGCGGTTCCCAGACACCACCCTGCCGGCCCGACCCCTCGTCCTCACTTCCAGTCCAACCCTCCCTCCCTCCATCCTATAGCGCCTACCGGAAACGCAGAGGTAGGTATAGCCCCCGAGGGATAGAGGGACATGTCCCTGACACAGGTGGGCTGTTAGGCCTGGAAGTGCTAAAATAACCTGTGCCCGGGGGCAGTGCTGGGACGGCCCGAGAGGGAACCCCTCTGGGGGAGGGTGGGGGGCGGACGCTGTGCATTTATGAGTGGTGGTGGTGGGGGGGGGGCACAGAGCAGACACTGGTGTGGTGGGGGGGGGGGAGAATGCCGGCAATGGGTTTTGGGACAGTCGGGGGGCGTTGAATGGCAGCCAGGATTGTCGGGGCGTGAATGGGGAAAGCTCCCGATACCCTCATGATGGGGACTGGGGGAACCAGTAGGCTGCAGTAACGATCAGGCCACATGGCGCCTCGATCTCTGTCGGGCCTGTTGCCGGCTCAATGAGGCCTCGCCTTCCAGAGTGATGGCATAAACCACCGCCAGTCTTTTTTCTCAAAGCGGCTCAATGTTTGGAGATCTACATGGAGGCTTTCAGCCTGACACTTTGCCAAATTCTCAGAAGATTCCGGCCATTGTGTATATTTTTGATTATTCAATTAATATTTAATTAGAATTAGGGGCTCCTTTTTAAATTGTTCCAGTTTACAATCTTATAATCTGCTCTGCTCCTTGTATTTGTTTATCAGGTCTTTAAATGTATTGCTTACTGAACTCTTCTTTATTATTTATATGTCAGATTTTAATTTAATGAAAATTGGAAATCTTTTAATGTTAGGATTCTCAATTTAATTAATATTCATTTTATCGCTCTGGATTGATAAATTAATTGAAGACTAAGCTTAATCATATGGTAAATTATAAACCTGATTTAGTTCTGTCATAAATTTATAATTTAACTGTAGTTCCTCAGGTCCCACCACTCCTCGGATTTGACTTCTCCAGCTTTAGAATTACTCCATAGAAGTGATAGTAGCTTCATGGAGAAGAAGCATGCTACCCTGGTAACTGGGACAGTTCCAGATTTTCAAGCTTTTTTTCCTGGGACTCACTTTTACCGACCGGCCGACCTTTGGCCGGCCTCCGTGACCCACGCCAGCTGCCCTTCGCGGCGCACTGTTATTGTTCACCTTCAATACAACAGGTTAACCTGCTCGGTACTCACAATCTCACTTGCCTTGTTATTCAATGTTACATTTCTGCTAAGGACTTCAACTGACGATTTAAGTTCTCACTGCATCCTTTGAAAAAAATCAAGACGTTTGTCCTCAAACTCACCAGGCTTAGTCTTCAAATGCCTTTGAAGTTTTGAGGGTTTTACTCTTTCATGTGGCAGTACTTCCCTTCATATAACACACATGGGCTTTGCATCCTGATTTGCACTGGCACAATTAATAAAGCCATACTTCAAGTAATCATCTTTATACAGCTTTGCTCCTGATTTCAGCTTCTTCTTAATGGGTTGTTCACCAGCGGCCCTGGAGCTCACACCACCACTGCTTTGTCCTGCTGTGGATTCTCCTGTGTTGCTCTCTCCAGCAGATTTAGTTGTGAGATCCTGGCCTGTTTGTGTCTCTGGCACTCTCTTCTTTATTATAAAACGATCCATTTAAAATTCTTCAGTCACGTTGCTTGCTTGCTGGCAGCTACAAAATGGAGGGATCTCTTTTCAGTGATTTCACGCCTAGAGAACGTGACGCAAGTGTACAGAGCACATGACCTGCTCTCTGTCATCGCTTCTGGTGGGAAGACTCCTGGGGCAGCGCGCTGATGTCTGGAGGAGATGGTCTGCCCCGCTAGGCTCCGGGCCTGCACACTGCTACATCCAGCTGAGGGGGCATGCATGTGCAGGACGGCCGGCTTTCAAGAAAGCCGATTGCGGATAGCATTTTGAAAAGCCAGTCACGGCCGTTGGGCACTTTTTCCCGTGTTCGGGAACACTGTGACCGATCTCTACGTGGCCCTCCCGACACTATCAGCTAGCCGACACATCAGGACCACCAGCTGTCTCTATGTCCTGCCTTTCCACCACGCCTTTGCTCCCATCTATCCTGCCCCCGACCAGGAAACCTGACAATCTCTGTGTCAAAACTTGTGTGTCACACCCAGGGCCCACATCACACTGCAGCTAAGCTTCCAGCGCACACACACTTCCCTCGCTCACCCCCATCTGGAGGACCTGCCCATACTCAAGCATGGAGAGGAATTGTAGCATAGGTTGACCTTCTCCATCACAGTTGCCACACTGAAAATAAAAATCGCTTATTGTCACAAGTAGGCTTCAAATGAAGTTACTGTGAAAAGCCCCTAGTCGCCACATTCCGGCACCTGTTCGGGGAGGCTGGTTCAGGAATTGAACCGTGCTGCTGGCCTGCATTGGTCTGCTTTTTTAAAAGCCAGCGATTTAGCCCAGTGTGCTAAACCAGCCCCTGCTGGCAGGATAACACACAGCCAACAATGTGAGGAGATCCACAGTAGATGCCAGCTGGGGAAACAGGAGAGGGACCACAGAGCCTATCGCTGACATAGGTTGCAACAGCCACCAGTACCGCTGTTAGCAGGGACGGGTGATGAGGATCCCCACATCACAGGCCAGGTACCACTCACTGATGGGGACAGGGTTGCAGTGCGGGCGACAACATATTGAGGGGCCCGGCTGAGGGTTGGGGGTGAGTGGGGACGGGGACATGTTGAGGGTGGCACAGCAGTACAATTCAGGATGACATGTAAACTGGTGACTTTGGATTGCCCAGGGACTAATCATCTTGCTAACGTTCTCTGTCTCTTCCCCACTCCTCCCTCCGCTGCTGCCGTTCTGGACGCACGGAGGCTGGAGGACTCGGTCCTGCTCAGGTAGAATCCCGCACAAGTGGAGCCTGCCCCAGATGAGATGGGGCCAGCCGACTGTTCAACAAGCTGCGGAGGAGGTGCGAAGGAGACTCTGCATTAGGGCATGTATACATCGTCGGCGCCTATCCTTCCAGGAGCTGCCGGACCACTGTGCCGATGCCAACTCCAGCTAACTAGGGAGACTGTGCAGCACCTGTGCCAGGTGCTGGCACAGCTGGCACCGTGGTGTATGGAGGAGGATAGCCGCTCCTGGTGGCCATCTATGTAACGGTCCTTTATGCTTCCAAATCTTTCCAGGGCTCGAGAGGCGAACTGTGTGGGATCTAGCAAACATCTGTGCACAGGTGCATCCGCGCTGTGACGGGTGCCCTATGCGCCTTGGCATTGGACTATATCACCTTCAATCTGGACATGGCCACCAGAATGCCCAGGCAGCTGGATTCACCACCATCGCTGGCATGCCCTTTGGTTCAGGGGTGATCGATGGAATGCATGTCCCCCACTGACCACCAATCCAACAGGGGTTGTCCTTCATCAATAGGAAACAGTTCCACTTCCTGAATGTGCAGTTGGTGTGTGACCATCAACTGCACATCATGCATGTCTGCACCCAATACCCAGGCAACGTGCATGACCCTTACATCCTGGCATCACTCTGCTCCCTCGGGTGACGGGTTGGGGACAAGGATTACCCACTGAGGTCATGGCTGATGACAACTGTGTGAAGGTCCCAGCCCGACATGGAGAACCATGCAGCAATAAGGAGCGTCACTGACTGGTGCATCAGCTTGCTCAAGATACACTTCCGATGCCTGGACCACTCTGGTGAGGCTCACCAATATAGCTTCAGGAGGGTGTCGAGCATCGTGGTGGCCTGCTACGTCCTTCATAACATTGCGCAGCAGAGGGGCTACATGCTGGAAAAGGAGGCAGAACGGCAGGTTTCATCTGACAATGAGGACGAGGAGGGCGTCCAGGAGGAACCTGGCACGGCACTGCAGACCACCCAATGTGTGCTCCAGCCGCCCACAAACACAGTCCCCCTTCCTCTACCCCACCTCTCCAGACCCGCCACATGCCCCACTTAAAATAGAATCCCTCTTCCTGATAACCTCTCACCCTTCCTTCTCACTCAGTCCTTCACTCCACTTTCCCTCTCCCTCAGTGCTTCACTCCATCTCCCCACTTGCTCAGTCCTTCACTCTACCTTCCATCTCCCTCAGTCCTTTACTCCACCTTCCCCTTCACCTTCCACCTATTCCCACTGTCGCAACTCCCCTCCCCCGAGGGTCCTACCAGCATCACCACGGGGTGTTGGCCTTGGGTAGGCAGTATCAGCAGGTCTTGTCTATGGGACGGAGGATGATGACATCTCTGTGAGATGTGCTCTGATGCTGCTTATTGTTTGACAAAGTCTGACTGCTGCCTTTAGGATCACATTCCACTGTCCAGTCAGGTGATGTGTGCTGGATCAATCATTCTAATGACCCCCTACACCTTGTGGTTTGCGGGAGAGGATGAACGATTAGGGCTCACTCACTGGGGGTGCAGCCATACAAGCTGTCCCCATGCCCTGCGACCTCTCGCTGAGGGTGTCACCACGTGGGGCATTCATGTGGCATGGGAGCCCTTCCCCACCCCATTCTCAAAACCACCCATCCCCCAACCCAGCAGATCCTCTACACCCAGCCCCAGTCCATCCCTAACACCCATCAGACAGATGTTAGAGACAGGTTGAACTGTTGGTGCAAGCGTGTTTAACGGTGAGTATATACATTGTTGTGTCCTAACCCCCAACTATCATCTATGTGCTTAACCCATGTCAACTTAAGTGTCATCATTCTTTCTTATCTAACGTGCTCTACCGTTCTTTCTACGTGTAACCCCAAATAGCACATCAGAAGTGGAAGTGGCCTGCTGCGTGTCTTGCCCTCCGACCTGTGATGCCCTTAGTGCCGTCCTCTGGAGGGATAGGGCTTGGCCGACTTTCAGATGTCACAGGTGACAAGGTCTCAGCCTGTTCTGCCTGCTGCCCATGAGATATGCCAGTGTCAGATGGGGGAAATTCAGAAGCGCAGCAGGAGGCACTGGCAGGGATCCCGTCACTTCCTCCTCCCTTGGGTGTTTTCTGGCCCACAGGCTACTCCATGGGACAGAGGTGAGGCCGGAGTGAGTTCCGGAGGCTCAACCGTCATCTGAGGCTGTCAGTACTGGAGGTCCGCCCTTGTCTGAGCCGTGGTTGCAACACCCTCAACCATGGAGCATTGAGACTGGGACATGTCCCTCAGTGAGCGAGACATGCCCCTCACTGCCCTTGTCATTCCCTCACTGCCTCGGTCATATCCCTCTATGCATGTGACGTGTCCCTCTGTGACTGGTCAATGTCAGTCAGTGCCCGGCCAATGCTCTCGACCCCCTCAGCCATGACCCTTTGTGAATGGGCCAAGCTCTGGAGCATTGCGGCAATGTCCATCTGCGCCCAGAACATGTCCACCTCTGGCTGGACTCTCCTGTCCTGTGCATCAGCCATCAAAAGCACAGTGAGCCCAAGCCTTGGAAGTGCTGTCCCATGGCTCCAACTTCCTGTCCCACCACTTCCACTGCGGACGGAACCCTTTTAGTGTTGGCCTGGGTACCACGAATTGTTGGCACCATCTCCAGGCCTGAAAGTGGTTGGATTCCTCCAGCTGTACCTGCAGACGCTGGAAAGTTGCTGACACCACCTCTGTGAATCTTGGCTCCGTGTCTGTATCTCCACCAGTGATGGGATTATACTTTCTAGAAGGGCAATGCCTGTCCAGACAACAACTGTTTCCTGGGATCAGGCTGCCATCTGAATACCTGCTCCCTCGGGGGTCCCCACCTCCACCTGATTTGCTGTAGATTGTGTGTAGTGCGCACCAGAAGGTGAACCAGGAGCCTCATCACTAAAATGCCCCACCAAGGTGACAGTGTCCGCTGAAGGCTATTTCAAAGGAGAGATTAGCCTTGTTAGTTGTGGTAGCACTTCACGCTCTTTAACTCTCAAGTGCCTCCTTGAATGCATGGGTGCCATGTTTCAGAGGATGATTAGTGCACTGCATGTCCAGCAAGCTTTGATGCCTGAAGAGTTTGCCTGAACTCTCGGAACGTCAGCACCATAGTCACAGCTGCCAACAATCAAACACCAAAGAGCAGGACTTCACCAATGTGGACCCTCTCGCAGGCAAAAGCTAAGCGTCTGGATGAGCGGAGGGCAGCCGAGCACGGACTTCCTAATTTGTCGGCATAGATCTCGGGTCTACGGGCTCCTGATGTGGCTGGGGGTGAATGTGCCGAGCAAGGTTTTCCCACATAACTGGCTCACTGGATTGCACTCTGACAGAAAGCGGCACCACATGTGCAGGGGGCCGCCACATACACTGAAGGCCTGGCCACCCATAGGCTGAGGAGGGACATAGAACAGAAGGCCAGCGACGTGCCAAGATGTACAGGAGTTGTCGGTCCTTCCATGAGCTGACGGACAGCAGATGCCGCAGAAAACTGCATCTCAGCAGAGACGGTGCGGCACCTGTGCCACGTCCTTGCCGACATGGCACCCCGTGGAGGAGGAGAACATCCACTCTCAGGGGCCGTGAAGGTCACTTTTACACCCCTAGGTCATTATAGGACTTGAGCGGGGACCTGTATGGCATCTCCAAATCTTCAGCCCGCAGTTGCATCCGGGAGTTGTCAGATGCCCTGTATGCCCGGACATCAGACCACATCACCTTCAACCTGGAATAGGCCCACCAAGATGTCTGGGCTGCAGGATTCCCCAACATCCGCAGGATGCTGCAGGCCCAGGGGGTCTTCAATAGCAAGCATGTCACCCTGTGAGCACCAGGGCATCAGGGGTGCACCCCCTGAATGTTCAGATTTTGTTCAACCACCACCTGAGGATCATCCACGTGTGTGCCCGGTACTCTGGGGGTGTGCATGACAGCCACATCCTGGAGCACTCAGAGATCCCCAGTGTCTTCAAAGGCCAGCTCAGGATGATGGGATGGCCCGTGGGACCAAAGGATATCCTCTGAGGCCATTGCTGATGGTGCTGGTGTCTGATACCGAGGGGGAGAACCGAGATAATGAGGCCCACGTTACCACCTAGGCTGTCATTGAGTGGTGCAGCGGGCTGCTCAATATGTGGTTCTGATGCCTGGAATTCTCCGGAGGGGTCCCACAGTACCCCCTTCGTGGTCCACAATCTGGTACAACAGCGGGGCTGACATGCTAGAGGAGGAGGAGGTGGAGCGACATGCAGCCTCATTTGAGGAAGAGGAGGCAGACCAAGAGGGGCTGGAGGGCGAGCCCGAAGAAGAGCCGAAGGATGGAGGACAAGGGGTGGCAAGGGTCCGAATTGCCGAACTGTAGACCGCCTTAGTCTCCTTGCTGGAAGGCCCCGGATTAGGCCTCAGAGCTTCCTCCTCCCCGAGGGTGCCCATAGGGCCCTGGTTTACTCCGTGGGATAGAGGGGCAGTTGGAGTGTGCCCTCCAGAGGCCTCTGAGTGACCCATCATTGCCATGTCCTAGAGGCTCAGCATTATCCGCACAATGGTGTTGACGCCCTCAGCGATGGTCCTCAGTGACTTGGCCACACTTGAGAGTGCCATGGCATGGTCCACACATGTCTGGGATATGTCACTCATCAACTGGGACATAATGTCAAGGCCCTCAGCCATGGTCGTCACAGACTGAGCCATGCCTTGGACACCACCACTCATACACGGACGTCATGCTCCAGGTTTTCCACTGTGGTCACCATCCTAGTGTTGGCCTGGGTGCCACACATTGTCGACACAATCTCCTGCGCCTGAAATCTTTGGGACTCTTCCAATTGGTCTTGCAGTCACTGGAATGTTGCTGACACTTCCTCTGAATGTCACAGCTGTATCCTATCATCTGCATCAGCTCCTGGAGAACCTTGTCGAGAGCCTCGACATCTGTCTGGAACCCAGCTTTGTCCTGGGATCCAGCAGACCTCTGACTGCTGTCCCCCTTGGAAGTTCCTGCCTTCACCTGATGTGCCTCAACAACTATGTGGTGCTCACCAGATAGTGCCCCCGAAGCCTGTCCATTAATGTCACACACCAAGGTGTGTGTCTCTGGGCTGTTGGTAAGTGCGGGTGACAGCTGTGACACATCATCAGTGTTATCGTTGGAGCAAGTTTGCTGATGACACAATCGTAGAGGGTTGGATCTCGAATAACGAGTCAGAATACAGGGGGGAGATAGAGAACCTAGTGGCATGGTGTAATGACAACAATCTCTCCCCCAATGTCAGCAAAACTAACGAGCTGGTCATTGACTTCAGGAAGCAAGGTATTGTACACACCTCGATCTGCATCAACGAGGCCAAGGCGGAGATGGTTGACAATTTCAAATGAGGTGTGCACATCACCAAAAATCTGTCCTGGTCCACCCACATCGACACTACCACCAAGAAAGCACAACAGCGCCTAAAAGTCCTCAGGAAACTAAGGAAATTCGGCATGTCCACATTAACTCATACCAACTTTTACAGATGCACCATAGAGAGCATCCTATCTGGCTGCATCACAGTCTGGTATGGCAACTGCTCGGTCCAAGTCCGGAAGAAACTTCAGAGAGATGTGAACACAGCCCATTTCATCACATGAACTTGCCTCCCATCCATTGACTCTATCTACACCTCCCGCTGCCTTGGGAAAGCGGGCAGCATAATCAAAGAGCCCTCCCACCCGGCTTACTCACTCTTCCAGCTTCTGCCATCGGGCAGGAGGTACTCAAAAACCGCTTCTTCTCCACTGTTACCAGACTCCTAAACAACCCTCTTATGGACTGATCTGATCTTATCACATTTTCTCTACCACGTAGTATTACACTCCTGTATGCTTCGCCCGATGCCTCTGTCTATGTATTTACATTGTGTATTTTATGTCTGCCACATTATGTATTTTCTATTCAAGTATGGAATAATCTGTCTGGACTGTACGCAGATCAATACTTTTCACTGTACCCTGGTACACGTGACAATAAACAAATCCAACATCCTTCCTCTGAACTCTTGGGTGGCAGGGGGGTACGGCCCCAGCTTACCCGCCCTCACCAGGTGGTTAACCTGCAAGGCAATGGGCAGGTGGCGAGTGAGAGGGAAGGATAATTGTCTGGGATATCAAAAACTCAGGTCATCTGGATAAAGGGGCAGCAGACCCTTACCTCTCTGGTGCAGGCTGACCTTGCTGTTGGTCACTGCTGTCTCCTTGGGGCAACCCCGCGATCTCCAGGGCCCATTCCTCAGAGGGGGTGAGGACTAGGATCTCTGGAATTCCAACCCTGTCTTGCCCATTCCCTCTTATTATGGGCCACCTTCTTGGTATTTCCAGCTTGGGAAATTGAGACTTTGCAGGTGGGACTGATGCCATGAGAGATGTGGTAACTTATTCTTCAGCTCATTGGAGGTAATTCGTCTTCTTCCTACGTTGGACTTGGAGGCCTCTTGGTCATGCTGTCCGCACTCACTGCAGCTGCCACTGCCTCCCAGGCGGCATTGCTGACCCTGCTACTGGTTCTCTGACCCCCTCAGGGGAACAAGGTGTCCGGCCTCTCATCCACAACATCAAGGAGGCTGGCCAGGTGGGCTCCGCAAAGCGAGGAGCTAGTCTGTACACTGTCATCCTCATTTCTTGACTGTTATTGCGTGCTGAGGGGGCGTTTGTAAGCAGCTTCCCCCACTGGGACCTCGGCGTCTTGAGGCAGCAGTGCTAACCACTTGCGCCACTGTGCTGCCCATGAACAGAGTTCTTGATGACTTCTGATGTAGGGCTGGTGTATGTCCAGGCGTCCTCCATCCAGTGGGGGTTGGGCAAATCAGATAGCGAGGGAACCACTCAGGGCAAGATTCACGCGGGAGCTAATTTTTGGAATAAAGTGCGATTGAATACAAGCCACAATCTCGCCATTGCAGCCGGCGCAAAAAACCCCGCCAAACCCACCAAAATGGTTTGGTTGAATCGCGCCCATGGGGGTGGATTCTCCGATCGCCAACGACGGAATCACGTTTGGCGATCGGTCTGAGAATCCATGTTTATGCTGGAATAGGGGTCAGCGCCGTTTTTGCGATGCTCCGCCCCCGATGGTCCGAGTCCCCGGCGGCATGGGACACGTGACCTCATAACATTCGGGGACCTTGCGTGGCGGCTGCAGACTGTGTCCAGCGCCGCCACAGTCAGGGGGAAGCTGTTCCGTTGGCAGAGGGGCTTTGGCAGGGGCTGGGGTGACTGGTAGGGGGTCAACCCTACTGGCGAGTGAGGTTGCAGGACAGAAGTTTTTGGCAGGCCGGGTCCGTGCGCGGCTAGCGCCATGTTGCACGGTGCGGCCACCACAGGCCACCCCCATGTGCATGCGGCGGCCACAGACCCAGCCATTCTGCGGCCATATCCGCAGCTAAAGCCGGGGGCTTTACACTGCGCGGCTGCTAGCCCCCACCGGCGTGGCACGATTCGCGCGGCACCGCGCTGATTCTCCGGCCAGGCGGGGGTCGGAAAATTACGCCCTCTGTTCATGAAGGCCTTTCTATAAACATTCATTCAAATCATAGCTGGTTTCTCAGCCCGAGAGTACCTTATCCTTAGAGTTCTTCAAATACAAGCTCAGAGGTACTCAAAAATATTCATTCAAGTTTTAAGTTTATATTCAGTGGCAGATAATAGACATGCAGAGGTGGAATATTTCTGCCCTGTTACTTGTTCTGGCCCGATGAGACAAATTCCTGTCACATTATGATCCAACAGCAGCCTGACATAACTTGGAATAGAGGAAAATGAAACCACAATGTAAACTTCTATAGTATAAATTAATCTTATATGTACCCATTAAAGTTGCACAGAGATGTTTAATAAGGGCCTTCAAACCTGTAGGTTTTTTGAAGTGTTGATGAATTACAGAAAATTACAACTTCTGATTTGTACAATAACTAAAACACATTTTGTGTTCATGTTCCGACACCCTGGGCTAGTGCGCAGTCAATTCCAGCCCCATAGGCTCCGGAGTCCCAGCACAAGTGAATTAACCAATAATTTGTTTAAGGTTTCTGAGATCTTTAGCACTTGATTGCTCCAATGACTTGCAGGCACCAGATTTGTAAGTTGAACACAACAACTGTTTATTTACAACAGAAATAGAGTTGAAACATGCATTAATTCTAGCAGAATAACAGTCAGCTAATCTACTGTTTCCCCCTTTTACTTGTGGGGATGAGACACATGCAGACACAGGGAGAATGTGTAATCTTCTCTCGAACAGTGACCTGGGGCTGGGATCGAACCCAGGTCATCAGAGCCGTGAGGCAGCAGTACTAATCACTGCGCCACCATGCTGCCCTTCTTATCTCTTAAGATAACAACACACCTGCTTTCCTGGCACTCAATCCACCAATGCCCTTGTTAGTGCCACACTGCTGGCTGGTCCAACCTGTTCCAGGCCCTGTTGAGATTTTACAATCCATGGCCAGGCGCTCAGAAGTAGAGTGCTAACCACCTGCTGGAAGGTTCCTACCACAGTCGTCTGGAAGGTCATCAATGGAAGCTCAGCAACCTCCTATCTTCCAAACAGCAGCCATTGAGACTTTGTTGGACCACTTAGACAGGAAAATTACTTCTCAATGAGCTGCTCTGGTACTGAGTGTCAATAGCGGTCAATGCTACTCTAGCTCGACCATCTCTTCATGCTCTTTGCCAGCTGTTTAGCCCTCAGGATTGCAAAGTAGCTCAGCACGGTGGCGCAAGTGGTTAGCACGGTTGCCTCACAGCACCGAGGTCCCAGATTCGATCCCGGTGATCTGGGTCACTTTCCGTGTAAAGTTTGCACATTCACCCAGTGTTTGCGTGGGTTTCGTCCCCACAACCCAAAAGATGTGCAGGATAGGTGGATTGGCCACGCTAAATTGCCCCTTAATGGAGCCGATCGCGGGCCAGACCCCTTCGGAGACTCCCCCCCCCCCCCCCCCCCCCCCCGGTGAAGGAGCCCCCCTCCCTCCCCACAGGCCACTCCCCGAGCGTTCCCGCAGAGTTCCCGCCGGCAGCGACCAGGGGTGGATGCCTCTGCTCAGGGGTATACCACAAAGCTCCTCTGGAACGAGCTGGATTTTACTTGAGCAACTTTTGCTCAGTTGTGTTTCTCTTCGGGTCATGGCTCTCATTGTGGGCGTGTAGCTTTAGCTGTGCCCAGATTACCAACAAGAACCATAAGACATGCCAACCAGTGACCAGCCTGTAATTTGACAGCATGTTTGGGATAATAGATGCACAAAGAGTTCATGTCGGGTAAAAAATCAGAGACTTACCTGAGGTCACGAACCAGCTGTGCGGTGTGAGAGAGGAAGCCCTAATGATTGGAAAAAAAAGCTCAGGCTCTTGATAGGAAGAACACAAGGCAATGTGGGGAATCCTAATTCACTCTACCCATAAGAAAGGAGATCTGGGTGTTCCCCTTGGTGTGCAGATGGCCCCACCACTATATTGATGGACCGTAAATGGTGAGATGTCTGTGATACCACCTGCTGTAGCCTGAAAGGATTCTGTGGCAAAAAGTGTTCAGGGTCATGGCAAACTTGACAGTCACAGACAGTGAAGTCCACGCCAAGATGCAGGACTAACATTGTGACTGCAACAGATTACATAGCTCAGCAGCAATCTCCTTTGTGAAGTGAAGATACTTCCGACACTGTGGGGGAAGAGCCCCTGAATGCCAGCTAACAACATGGCCTGCTGTGACGTGCCTTTCTTCTCCTCCCTCTTGTGACAGCTGCCATTGTTCTGTGCTCTCTTCCTTGTTATCTCGACCTGAGG
Source organism: Scyliorhinus torazame (assembly GCF_047496885.1). Classification (NCBI taxonomy): domain Eukaryota; kingdom Metazoa; phylum Chordata; class Chondrichthyes; order Carcharhiniformes; family Scyliorhinidae; genus Scyliorhinus; species Scyliorhinus torazame. The sequence continues at coordinate 221,114,892 of NC_092709.1, forward strand.
GCCAGCCGAATGAGTCCACATCCATGTTAGCAGTCAAATTGTTTATGAGACAGCAACAGTGCAATGCCAACAATATCTTTTTCTGTGGAGACAAACTGGACCTCACTAAAATCAAGAGTGAAAAAATACAAAAAGAATCCAATATCTTCTAATGACAGACTAACAAGGAATGTGTAAGTTCTATTTAAATAGCGTTGGTAAGGGGTTTTTCTCCCTTTAGCGCCAAGTCTTGCTATGTGGGTTCAGCCTGTGGTGGCGCAAATGCTTGTGTATTCCAATATTGAAAATGCTTCCTGTGAGAAGTCATGACCCTGAATTGAATAAGTTATTCATTCAGGCGGCACGGTGACACATTTGTTAGTACTGCTGCCTCACGGCGCCAAAACCCCTGGTTCGATCCCGGTCCGGATGACTGTCCATATGGAGTATGGAGTTTTCACATTCTCCCCGTATTTGCGTGGGTCTCAGCCCCACAAACCCGTGCAGCGTATGTAGATTGGCCAGGCTAAATTGTCCTTTAATTGGAAAAAAAAATGAATTGGATACTCTAAATTTATTTTGAAAAGATGAATAAGTTATTAGTAAGTTCTGATGTACAGTTTCAACACCAAAACAGAGGCCCAATTCGATATAGCAGGCAGTGGGAGTATGTGTGCAACTGGGAGTATGTGTGTACTTCCTGCTCAGTATGTCGCGTGTTTAGGAGACTGTTTATTGTTGTCGGTTAGCATCTGATAACTGGGTGTGCATGATCAAATTTCTAAGTAATACTGTTTAAAATCTTTAATAAAGCAAGGTAATTAAAGCATGGCAATCAAAATCTACGTGAATGTTTTATTGCACCGTGTCAAATTACCAAGAGCTGCACTTGATTCTAAGGCTGCACTTGCTTACAGAATGCAACTGCCATTGTTTCTAGTCCAGTTTTTCAGTGACTCTGAGGAAAGAGAATGAGTGGGCGGGGTTTTTGCCATCAATCTGGTGGGGCGGGGCCTAATAGAGCATGGAAGGCCGGCTCCACTGAGATCAGGGCGCCATTTTTAAAGGGCACCCCAATCAGCCCAGAAAATAAATAGTCCTCAGCTCCCCTCCCCCCCACCCAACACTGGCACAGAAGACACTCCTCACAAGCATTGGGTTTTCCTCCTCCCAACACCTCAGCAAGCTCAACGGGACAACCCCACCCCCAATGCCAATAACGGGGAACCCCCTCACCACAATATCAACATCAGGGCTGCCCCCCCCCACCCCCCACTTCAACCGTCCCCAGCACTATAGTCTTGGGCACTGTCCCCCATCTCTCCCCCAGCAGTCTTGGGAGCAATCTCCTCACTTACAGGCATCAGCTCTCCCCAACACACATTAAAAAAAATAAATTTAGATTACCCAATTCATTTTTTCCAATTAAGGGGCAATTTTTTAGCGAGGCCAATCCACTTACCCTGCACATCTTTGGGTTGTGGGGGTGAAACCCAAGCAAACACAGGGAGAATGTGGAAACTCCACACGGACAGTGACCCAGAGCTGGGATCGAACCTGGGACCTCGGTGCCGTGAGACAGCAGTGCTAACCACTGTGCCACCGTGCTGCTCTCCTCCCCCATACACATAAGGGGAACCCCTCCTGTGGGGTTGCCGAGACGGTCCACCCCTGGCACTGGCCTCTGGCACTGCCCAGGCATGTGCCCCTCCCCCTGAGAAGTGTACTCATCTTTGTGCGCCTAGCGGGAATCCCAACTCTCGTGATATTTTGTGCCCACGTAGCCATTCTTGCCGAAGGCTAATACAAGCACAAAATCACCCCATAGATATTTATAGCAGAGAAAGAGCTCCTTTAGCCCACCATGACTGCATCAGGCACCTACCTTTTCTAACTTCTTTTGTTTATTCCACCTGCTGCCATATCTGAATATCAGAAAAGACTGATAGTGGAAGGGGAAAAGGGCGTTGAAGCCGCAGCACCAATGGTGGCTTTCTCCACTGTATAGTCCAGCACATGGAACCACGCCACCATCAATTTAGTGCTTTGAAGATCGGGGTGCCATTTTGAAAAACCACCCCAGTGCAGAAAGGTTACCCAAGAAACCCCGCCTCCCGTGGGGGTTCCCAAGCCCGGCCGAAGAAAATACGAACAGAAAATACCAACCAATGCCTTCTGTGGGTCCTCTCGTGACTGAAGAATTGGATGTGAGGTCAGCATGGATACCAGCGAGCTGACAGTTCATGTTGCCATTTTTGGTGCTCAGGAGATTTTCTGCAGCTGCACAAACTCTGCCCATCCTCTAGGTCCATCATTTGGTACAGATAGTCCTGGAAATAAGCAGAACCAAATGTCTGTGCTTGACTCAACATGGGAAAGGTGACCTGCAATGTAGGTTTTAAGGCTCTGTTTTAGGGCGTTATTGTATCATTTGTACTGACCACCTTGATGTAGGTTGCCCTGAGAGAGTTGCCCATAGAAGATCTGCTTGGGGATTCTTTGGTCGCTGCACTTGTAGTTGTCTTGTTGTAAACACCATTTCCGCTGTCCCACAGTTGGTCCTAAAACCACACTGTGATTCCAGGACATCATCCTGGAGATTAAAAAGATCCTTCATAAAATCACACAAATGTTACAGTGCAGAGAAAGGCCGTTTGGCCCATCTTTTCTGCACCAGCTCTCCACCAAGCATTGTGATTTAGTGCCATTCCCCTGCCTTTTCCCCATACCCGTGCGCATTATTTGTATTGAAATAATCATCTAATGCCTTTTGTGAATGCTCGATTGAATCTGTCTCCACCATGCTTCCAGGCAGTGCATTCCAGACTCGAACCACTTGCTATTCGAAAAGGTTTTTTCTCACAGTACACTAGCTTCTTTTGCAGATCAACTTAAATCTGTGCCCTCTCATTCTTGATCCTTTTACAAGCAGGAACAGTTTCACCCCATCTAAATTCTCCAGCCCCCACATGATTTTGAACATTTCTTTCAAATCTCCTCTTATTACTCTCGAAGGATAACAATCCCAACCTCTCCAATCTAATAATAATCGCTTATTGTCACACGTAGGCTTCAATGAAGTTACTGTGAAAAGCCCCTAGCCGCCACATTCCGGTGCCTGTTCGGGTAGGCTGGTATGGGAATTGAACCCACCCTGCTGGCCTTGTCCTGCAGGAAAAGCCTGCTCTTTAGTCCACTGTGCTAAACCAGCCCCTATCTATCCTCATTGCTGAAGTTTCTCATCCTTGGAACCATTTTTGAAAACCACTTGAGCACTCTCTAGTGTATTCACATCCCTCCTATAGTGTGGCACCCAGAACGGTACACAGTATTCCAGCTGAGGTCTGACTAGTGTTATGTAAGGATCTTTCATGTGATTAGGAGACGACTTGTTCCTCGGTATTTGCCACAAACATTTTTGGATCTTTTCCATTTACAGATGCTGATGATGTTAGCATCCTTGGGGTCTTATTGAACGTTTTCCTGATTCCAGATACTCTTGAAATCAACTGTAAGTTTGTCAACAGGCTGTGTGTTATTGCACTTCCAAACCTCTGCTGGAGTGATATCTGGGCCAGGCTTTGCCTTGGGTGGTTGGTTTCATTGCCTTTGTCACCTTTTCAGTGGAAAGAGGAAGGGAAAGGCTTTTTTTCTCAGGAAACTGTTCAATTTGAAGCAGCGAACCTGCTGAGATGTGGGAGTCTCTCTTAAGCTCGGCGAAGTGCTCGCTCCACTTTTCCTCACAGCTGCTTTATCGGGGATTTGTTTATTCGTCAGCTGTTAGGAGAGATCAAAAGTGAGCCATATGCAGTTTTCAGCACATTGCAAAAACACGGTTCATTCCTCAAAGATAGATGCTGCAGCTCATCAGCTTTTGTATTCCCTCAATCTGCTTTTCTCTTAATATGTGCTAGAGTTTGTGCTTCGCATTTTTATATACTTTTAAAAAATAAATTTAAAGTACCCAATAATTTTCTTCCAATTGAGGGGCAATTTAGTGTGGCCAATCCACCCTAACCTACACACCTTTGGATTGTGGGGGTGAAACCCACGCAAACATGGGGAGAATGTGCAAACTCCACACAGACATAAGAACATAAGAACCAGGAGCAGGAGACGCCCATCTGGCCCCTCAAGCCTGTTCCGCCATTCAGCTCCACTTTCCGGCCCGAACACCATCACCCTTTATTCCTCTTTTCTCCAAAAAGCTATCTGTCTTTATCTTGAAAACATTTAATGAAGGGGCCACAACTGCTTCACTGGGCAGAGAATTCCATAGATTCACAACCCTTTGGGTGAAGAAATTCCTCCTAAACTCAGTCCTATATCTACTGCCCCTTATTTTGAGGTTATGCCCCCTAGTTCTGCTTTCACCCACCAGTGGAAACAACCTCCCCGCATCTATCCTATCTATTCCCTTCATAATTTTAAATGTTTCTATAAGGTCCCCCCACATCCTTCTAAATTCCAACGAGTACAGCCCCAGTCTACTCAACCTTTCCTCGTAATCCAACCCTCTCAACTCTGGGATTAACCTCGTGAATCTCCTCTGCACACCCTCCAGCGCCAGTACATCCTTTCTCAGATAAGGAGACCAAAACTGAACACAATACTCCAGGTGTGGCCTCACTAATACTTTATACAGTTGCAACATAACCTCCCTAGTCTTAAACTCCATCCCTCTAGCAATGAAGGACAAAATTCCATTCACCTTCTTAATCACCTGTTGCACCTGTGAACCAACTTTTTGCGACTCATGCACTGGGACACCCAGATGCCTCTGCACAGCAGCATGTTTTAATATTTTAGCATTTCAATAATAATCCCTTTTGCTGTTATTCCTACAGTGACGCGGGGCCAGGATCGATCCCAGGTCCTCAGCACCATAGACAGCAGTGCTAACCACTGCACCACCGTGCCGCCCTCATATTTGTTATATACTTGATGCTTGTTTATTTACTGTGGAACTACTAAAAGACTTGCATGTATGAGCTGTTTCTGTTTGAGAAGATGGGAGATGTTTTCATCATTCTCATCAAACCAGTCTGGGTGCTTGCACCAACCAGGACATCTATTAAAGTCTTGAAAATCTGATCATGGAGGTGTTTTGATTCTTCTCCTAAGTCACCTAGAGGCAGAAAATCAAACTTCAGAGCGGTGCCAAGTTGTGTCACAAAAATTGAAGGTGCTGGTAGGATTCTTGAGGCATTTAATATCTAGCTTTGTCTGTACCTAGCAAGTTCATTTATGGTGTTTTCACTGGATCTTGAGAATCTGCTTGGTACATATCAAGTGGCTGTGTGTCCAGATGTCAGCTCCTCACCTGACATGAGTAATCTTAATGTTCAATCCTTTTCCTTCTGTTTGACAAACACATGGTCAAGGAGATGTCAGTGTTGCGACTGTGGGTGTTGCCAGGTTGTCTTGTATTTTTCTTTCATGCAGAACATGGTCAGCATTGGCACACAATGAAGGTTGGAGAGTTCCATAAGAGCTTTCTACTTGAAATTCAGGTTGACCAAGGATGCATATCCATATGATATGGCCATATCCAACTGTCGCGTTGAAATCACTCGCAAGGATAAATCTGTCCTCTTGAGGGCTGGATCACAGGAAATGGTGAAGATCATCGTCATAGAACGTTTCCTTTACACCATCACTCTTAGTCATTGTGAGAGGATATGCACTTATGGGCTTTGCTGCAGGGAAAGGGTTAGCTCAGCAGTTGCTCACTGATGCCCTTGGGAAGGTTTTCCAGATCCTTTGTAATCTCTCTCCTGAAGGCAAAATAGGTCCTGCCTCTCTACATTCTGCATGAGGTAGACTGCTCCAAAAGAAAGTGTACCTTGTTGCTATTTCTTCAAATTGGCCATCTCTTGCTGTCCTTGTCCCAGTACGCACAGTTTTGTCTATATCAGGGGTTCCCAAGCTTGCGTTTGTGGTCCACTAGGCCATGAAGAGCCTCTAGGGGGTCCGCAGAGCAGGCAGCCACTACATGACTGGCAAACACTGGTTCAAAAGGACCAACCGACAGATTTCAAAAATAATCACAGCAATGAAATAGGTCAATCAGAGCAAGGCCACTTGGAGCACTGGCTGCTGATAGGCTGGCTCATGATCAGAGGGGCTTTATTCTGTTTGGCCCATTTGATTTATTCCACATCGCTGTTGCTGGGCAGAAAAAGTCACAGCCATCAGTGAGGATTGAATAGCAGCAGTCAGCGACAAAAAGATTGATGGACTTGGGTGAAAGAGTAGAAAGTGGAACTGACCCTTTTTAACGTGCTGGAAAATCTAAATATTGATGTTCACTGGTAACTGATGTACAGATACAAAGAACACAAAAGATGAGCATCTTGGCACAACAAGAAATTCGTAGACAAATGGTCTGTCAGCATTTCATAGAATCATAGAATTTACTGTGCAGAAGGAGCCTATTCGGCCCATCGAGTCTGCACCAGCCCTTGGAAAGAGCACCCTACTCAAGGCCATGCCTTCACCCTATCCCCGTAATCCCACTGAACCTTTTTAGACATTAAGGGAAATTTGACATGGCCAATCCACCTATCCCGCACATCTTTGGACTGTGGAAGGAAACCGGAGCACCCGGAGGCAGACACGGGGAGAAAGTGCAGACACCACACAGACAGTGACCCAAGCCGGGAATCGAACCTGGGACCCTGGAGCTGTGAAGCAATTGTGCTAACCGTTGTGCTACCATGCCGCCCTTTATTGCAAATTAAATATTTTGAAGCAATTAAAGCCTTGTCTTTGAGGGATCATTAGCGTAGGGTCACCATATTAATTTGCCATGATCAGAGGGGTGTTCTCTGATGAGAGGTGAAATATATTGGGCTACATTTATTTCGGGATTAGGGAAAACTGTGAGGTGGTTTTGATACATATACAATTGAAAGATGTGGGAGGTTGTTTCCCCTGACTTTGGAATATAGAAAGAGAGGGTGCTGGAAGAGTGTTGCTGGGTAGATTTGAGACAATCAGTTAATTATTTGAGGGCCGGGATAAGGTGAAACTACTTCCCTGAAATATTTGGAATGTATTTTAAATTCTCTGCTACTGTGGCTTCTGGCTGTTCAATTGTTGAGTAATTCGAGGCTGATTTTATTGTTGCCAGGTTTTATTCAGTCGTGGGATGTGTACTTCGATGGTTGGGCCAGCGTTTATGATCCATATCTAATTGTCCCTGTTTGTAGTTTATTCGGTGTTAATGTTGTCCTCTTAATAATGGGTGATTGGAGAATTACTCTTACAGCAAATCAGTAATATGGGGTGGAAGTGGTGTTGTGGTATTGTCACTGGACTAGTAACCAGAGACCCAGGTTAATGCTTCAGAGGCATGGATTTGAATCCCACTACGGCAGATGTTGAATACTGAATACAATAAAAATTCTGGAATTAAATTCTAATGATGAGTCCATAGTCTATTGTCATTTCTGATTTGTAAGTTGGGAGATCACTTAGCATGATTGATTGCATGCTGGTTGGCATACAATTAGCCCTGTGCTATATAGCTTCACCAAGTAGTTGCTTCATTTTTCGGTGTGCCTGGTGCTACTCTTGTTATTGTGTCCAAAATTCCTCAATGAACCAGGGGTTAATCTTCTGGTTTGATGGTAATGGTACAGAGAAGAATATGCTGAGCCATGAGGTTACAGATTGTGGTTGAGTACAGTTCTGCTGAACCTTCAACACAAGGTATGGATGGATGCCTAGTTTTGAGCTCAGTAAGAAGTCTTACAACACCAGGTTAAAGTCCAATAGGTTTGTTTCGATATCACTAGCTTTCGGGGCGCTCCGAAAGCTAGTGATATCAAAACAAACCTGTTGGACTTTAACCTGGTGTTGTAAGACTTCTTACTGTGCTCACCCCAGTCCAACGCCGGCATCTCCACATCGACTAGGGGCTTTTCACAGTAACTTCATTTGAAGCCTACTTGTGACAATAAGCGATTCTCATTTCATTTCATTTCATAGTTTTGAGCTGTTAGATCTGTCCTGAATCTATCCCACATTGCACGGTGATAGTGCCACACAACAAGATCCTATGAATACAATGTAATATTTTATTCCACCTGAGTATAAATGAACATTAATGATAGAAGAGAGTGAAATGTGATGCTGTAACCTTCCAGTGAATGTATATTAGTGTGATGTATTGTCTTGTTGAACAAGTCTTGCAGGTATTAAGTATATTTGGGACAGACAAGCTCTCCGTGCTTCAAACAAATAATTCTTGATTAATCTTGTGGGAAAATATATCCTTGGCTGTTGATTCATTACCAGGTAACTTTAATTTAACCAGTCCCCATGAGAAGATAAATCCAGCTTATAGCTTTCTCCAATGACAGACTTCAATAAATGCTGCCGGCTTTTACTTTTGCATCGCGATCAAATGCCCACAGGCAATACAGAATCCTCTTTTTCTACTTGTTCCACTAAAATATGTCACAATTATACATTTTTAAAATACTTGAGTGGATTATAAAATATGGAATTACTGTATCTTTTAAAACCATTCTATATACTAAGGTTACAATTACACTGCTACATTTTTGCCATTGCATGGCCACTTTCACAGTGATACAAAGTTAGAGTATAACTCTAGATGCAGGTTAATTCGGGACACAGTGATGCAAGACTCCAGCATAAATGCTGTTGCCTACTGTCCATATTATAGCTGACCGTACCAAATTTAAACAAGGTGGCTTTTGTTGTGTTTGCATAAATCAATTGCCGGTATATTTAAATGTAACATAAATAGCATTTCAACATGTTCAACAGGGCGGCTTGGTGGCACTGCTGCCTCACAGTGCCATGGACCTGGCATTGATTCCGACCTTGTGTGCAGTTTGCAAGTTCTCCCCGTGCCTGTGTGGGTTTCTGGTTTCCTCCCACAGCCCAAAGATGTACAGGTTAGGTGGATTGGCCATGCTAATTGTCCCTCAGCGTTTAAAGGTTGAATGGAGGATTACAGGGATAAAATGGGCGATTGGGCCTAGATAGGGTTTTTTTTGAAGGGTCAGTACAGACTCAATGGGCCAATGGTCTACATCTGCACTGCAGGGATTCTATGATTCTATGTAAATGTGTGTTTTGTATCTTGCTCAGTTGGAGCAAATGGGACCTGGCAGAAATGCAGATAGGTTTGAAGAATTGAGAACCTAATGGAGGGCTGGATTAATAGAGTTAACATTTTGATTCTAATTTTAGGTGTAGAAAAGAGGTAGGAAGGTTAAAGACATCTTTGCCTCTTCAGAAGAATCATATTTGACTTGAAACATTAACTCTGCTTCTCTCTCCACAGATGCTGCCTGACCTCTCAGTGTTTATTTCAAAGCTTCTTGCTTACGGTGTGAATAGGTTGGATGTACAGAAAAGCGCCTTCAGTAGCTTGGGTGGCTTAGGTGTAATTTCTGCATTACTGAAACCCAACAAAAGCTTACCAACACATTCGGAAAAACTGAGACAGCTCAAAGCAACGGATGATTCTGAGCATATAAATTTGTGTCAGGTTTCTCTCTCTATCTCCTTATTACACATAAAGACAAGAAAGTAAAGTGAAAGTGCCGTATGACACAGGGTTGACATAACTTAAGCTGCAGATGTGCCTGAGATTATATGAAGGAAAACGACTTAAAATACACAACAACACAGTGATAGATTAAAACATTATTGAAGGAGATGTGAGCGCTGAAGGCAACAAATTCATTTTCTGCAGGGAGCTGACTTCTAAAATAGTTACTTTTCCACACTTCATAATAATTTATCCTAAAGCCTTACAGATATTTAAATCTGAAAGTAAACATAATAAGAGCTTCAACATCGCATTATAGGATAAAGTTAAAATGAACAAATTAAAACACACTATTGAAATAATGAATGGATAAATGTCAAGAGCCATGTTGAACATACATGCACATTCCCACCACTTTTGGTTAATTGTCCTCATATTTCTTTATTTGTCTTAGTGCATTTTTGTTTGTAAATCTCTTCTGTGAAATGGCCTGGGACATTTTATCACATTAAAGGTGCTATAGAATTGCCATGGAGATCTTGTGGTGCTGTGGGTAATGTCACTTGTTGCTAACTTTTGGTTGGCTCTTAGTAAACGTTGCTCGTTGTGTCTTTACTTAATTCCTTTGCTCTGGAGTCGCCAGGTATCTTTATGATACCACCATGAGGTTCAAGTTCAAGTACTGATCAATAACTCAATACACCAGTTAGTACATTTCAAATCAAAACACATTTATTATACACAGTCAATCACTAATCATGTATAAAACTCTACTTACTAGACTATCTCTAACACGATAGGCCTATACTTAGCTTTGGAACTGGCCCACCAGGTCAGGGGAACAAATAGCCTTTCGTTCGATTCTGAGTCTGCAGGCTTCAAAGCTGGTATAGACTGGTAGCTAGGAGCGCCTATCTCGTAGCGTGCGTTGACTGGAGACTTACTTGGTTGGTGCAGCTACTAGGCAGGTCACGGTCAAGGGTTGTTTCGAGCTGCTGAGAGACCCTGCCAAGAAGGACAAATTGAACTTGGGGACTCTATTTTATAGTCCCCAGGGGCTTCGCGCCCTTTTGGGCAGACCCCGTACCTGGTTCCAAGTGATTGGGCTAAGTTCTGATCACTTGGATCGATTTCTCCAATACTGGAGCTGTTCCCTGATCGCTGGGCGGTTCCTAAGTGTCCGTTGGCCTTCCTTTGTCTTGGCTCCTGCTGGCTGGCGCCGAGGAGTCTGGCTTGGGCTTGTTTACCTTAACTGTTTCCAATTGTTCCCGGGGATCGCTCATCAGTATGTAGATGGTTGTTAGTTTCAGTGCTGTCTGGGTTCCTGCAAGTTCTGATTACAGGAAACTTTGCACCTGCTTGTTTTTCCTGCGTTGGCTGAATTTCCCTGCATTCTTGGCGGATCTCCATTTTAAAGTCAGGAATTGGCCAACCCAGGTGGCTACACACCCTCCTTGTGATCCCTAACGCGAAGCGTGAAGGATCACATAACTGCGTCGTCTTCACTCCCTGACCCAGCGAGCACTCCTCCATGACCTCTACACTGACCATAATTATGCAAGAAAATTTTAACTGACAATTCTAAGTGCCGCTATGTCACAACAGGGACATGCAGTACAACATATAAAAAAACGATACCTCTAACTATCTTCCATAAACTACACTCACTTAAACATCCAATCATACTAACTTCCTAACAATACAAAAATAATAGCAGCATTCACATTTTCCTCTGACTTGGCGGTCAAGCACAGAGTTGTACAATCTTTCAGTTGCAAATGAGACATATTTCTTTATTTACAAATGACGCAAAATGAATGTCCTTTATTGTAGATCAAGGGGTTCGGGGGCCTAGTGAAGACCAAAAATAGGGGATCTTATCCTGTATACCAGGGTGCGAGAGCGGTAGGCTCTCCTTCGCCATTTTCTCATGCGGATAGTCTGCACGATGCTGCAGAATATCGCCAATGCTAAAAGGGGTTCAATGACATGAAAGGGAGTACCACGTTATAAACCTATCACACCATGATGGTGTGTTGTCACTTGTCACTGGGCTCTTGGTGCTATGGGGAAGTGAATCATTGACGGCCGGGGGGGTTGGAGTCAGGGGCTTCACGTTCCCGCGTAACCGAATACAAATTATAATGATAACGAAAAACACGTATGATGTCTTCATTGTTGTCTTCTTTCTTGTCTTCTCTTCCTTTTCGTCTCTTCTCTCTTCCTGGAGCTTCTGGAATTCTGTGGATCAAGCATAGTTTCTGTTACTATCTTGTTTAATATCTTGTACGTTAGCATGTCCGTCTTTAAGTGCCAATTTCTCTTTATAATTGGTCACCATGTGTGACCCCCTCATTTATTTATTTTTAAAACTGAATATTTGGACTAGACATCTAAGAAAATATAGCCGTACTACGAGCCGTCTCGCAGCCTGTGTGATTTACCATCCCAGTGTTTGAGGATGTAAATAGCATAGGGAAGCAACCTAAGGGTTGCCAAAACCAAACAAAAGAATTTTGAACGTAACGAGCCAAAATGGGGTGCGTATGGGCCGTGGCGGGTAAGATTTGGATGGAATCCCCGGGTAGGACGATGATCAATGCCGTATGTGCCCTACCTGAGCGTAGCTGACCAGAGGGGGGTCCTCAGGCAGGGCGGGGACCAATGCCGTTTCTCCATTGCCTGAGCAACCGGCAAGAACAGGGAAGAATGTGGTCGTCGTGGGGGGGCTGCCTCTCGAATAAGGAGAGCAACTATGAATCGGGTTCTGTCGACAAACTAGTTCCTCTGAACTATTGTCTGGGACAAACTTGTACCTTTAACAATTTTCTGTCGACAGACTAGTTCCTCTGAGCTATTGTCTGGGACAAACTTGTACCTTTAACAGCCGGGGGGCGTTAAAGAAGTGGTGACGTGGGGTCGTGAAAAACATTCCGAGTTGACACACAACACTTAACGACAACACTAATCGAACAAACATTCAACAAACATGGTGCAGGTTCCATCAGAAAGGACACCTTTTCTCCCAAGCGGTTCCGTTTAAAACATAATCTGGACACCTCAGTTATCAGTTGCGAACAGGGTCGCAAAGGGGTTCTCGTTTTGGGAGTCAGACTCAATGTCATCATCTTCTCCCGGATGCCATACTCTTGAATGGATGAGGGTTGCTAAAGCTGCATGGTGTGACTTAGGGTCCATCTCGTCGTTTCGGATGAGCCTGTACAAATTGTCACGGTGCCAAATAGTCGTGTCTAATTCTGTGGAGATGGAGTCGGGGTCGTCATCGTAGGGCGGTGGTCTTTGGTGAGGTTTGTAAAGGATTGTGATCAGATTCGCTGGGTGTGCGTCCTGTTGCATGGGGATAGTAGGGAGGCGTGCTGTGGCTATTGTCTGTGTCACAGTCGCTGTCGCTGCTGTCGCTGCGTACCGGGGAGGAGTCTAGAGTTCGGGGGTGGAGTCGAGGTCGAGTCCGTGGATGGGGTGGACGTGTTCGGGAAGGGTAGGGATACGTTGGCTGTGGGCGGGGCGTGGTCTGCTGTGGCGAGCATGACATGGTGTGCGTGGTTAGATTGCGAGCCATATGCCTTGAGCTGGTTAATATGAAACCACGCGGTCTTCCCGTTGGGGTACTTAATCTTATAAACGGAGGGGCTTACTTTGTCCGCAACGGAGTATGGACCCGAATACTTAGGTGACAGGAACGTGCTGGGGTTGTAAATGGAGAGCATGACCTACTGTCCTACATCAAACTCAGTCGCATGCACTGTCTTGTTGAAACAGGCCTTGCTCTGTTTCTTCCTGGTGCCTAATTTTACTGCGGCTGCTAGCTGAGCCATTTTTACATTCTCTAATCGTTGTTTCATTGCGTTCTCGTGTGTGAGGGCCGTCACTTCAGAGCTGTTCAAGTCAAGTCCTAATAAGAATTCTGTGCCTTTCATGGGGCGTCCGGTCTTGAGAGTGTGTGGGGTATATCCTGTGGATGTCGAAACAGTGTTACACAAAAACATTAGTGCAAAACGGAGGACTGAATCCCAAGTGGTGCTGTTTTGTTGGACCATTTTCCTGAGGGTTGCTTTTAGGGTCCGATTCATTCGCTCCACGATACCACTTGACTGGGGGTGGTATGCGATGTGGAATTTTTGGGTAATGCCAAATAGCGTGAGGATGTTCTTCATGACACGGCCCGTAAAATGGGAACCTTGGTCGGATTCAATGCTGCGGGGGAGTCCCCATCTCGTAAAGATGTGGTGGGTTAAAATCTTAGCTGTACTCTTTGCCGTGTTTGTTCTAGATGGGAATGCTTCTACCCATTTCGTAAACGTGTCTATAACAACTAACACATACTTGTGACCATTCCTGCAAGGGGGCAATGGTCCTATAAAATCAATCTGGAGGTTAGTCCACGGGCCATTAACGGGGCGGGTGTGGTTAAGCTGAGCTTTCTTCGCGTTTCTGTCCGGATTGTTTTGGGCACAGATAAGGCAATTTTCGACATAGTGCGTGACGTCTTCCTTTAAATTCGGCCACCAACAGAGCTGCCTGAGGTGGGCTGTAGTGGGGTCAATTCCCCGATGCCCATGACTGTCATGGAACAAACAAATAAGCTGATTCCAGTCCTGTTCAGGAACCACATAAAGGGTGTCTTTTAGGATCACATCGTCATGTGTGGTCAGTGCATTTTTAAACCTATCGTATAGGAAAATTTTCCTTTTAAAATCTCCCTGAGATTACTATCTTGCTTCTGGGCCTACACTAATATTCGATATTTGTCTGTGAGACCTGAACCGCATTCACTGGGGCGCTTTCGGGGGGGGTTCCAAAAATATCCATATCTGGAACCTGCTTGAGTCAGTGCGTCGGCTTTTACATTTCCAGGTGTGGAGGAACGGTGGTGACTTCGTACTTTAGTAATACCAAATATCCTGTCCTGTGCTTTGTCCAAAATGTGCAGGAGCAATGGGGCTGAAGGGAGGGGTTTTCCGTCCGCAGAAACAAATCCTCTTGCTTTCCACAGGGGTAGGAATTCTGTGAGGCTGTGATAGACATAGAGGCTGTCCGAGTATATGTCTGCTGGGCTGGGGAAGGAATTTGGGTGATCTACAATGTATGCAATGGCTGCTAGTTCTGCCGCCTGCGCGCCTAAGTGTCCTGGCAGTTTTAACGAGATTTCTTCTAGGGCGCGTCCCTGCGCGTCCTCAACATAGATGCCGCATCCTGTAATGCGCTTCCCGTTTAATATAGTGGAAGAACCATCCACATTTATTCTCAAGGGTGCGCATGTGTCTGTGTGCTGGGGGCTCTGGGGTGAACTACCTATCTTTTTGGGGGGTGTTTTCGCGATAAAGGGGCCTGTGTTGTGGTGCGGTGAGATGATTTCACATTCGTGGGGGGTGCCTGGGTACTGAAAGTTGTCGGCTAAGGAAGTGTGGGTCTTGGTCCTTTTAACAGTGATGTCCCGTCCCTGCAGAAGAAGGGTCCTTCTGGCTGCTCTGATCTGGCTTACTGTATCGTCTGTAAGTCGTCCGTCTTGTAAAAGTTGGGTGGGGGTGTGTTCCGTGAGGATGGTGATGGGGTTTAGTCCGGTGATATATGAAAAGTATTGAACTGCCCAGAAAACTGCGAGCAGCGCCTTTCACAGGCCGAAAATCCCTGCTCCACAGGATCTAAAACTCTGGAGGCATAAGCCACGGGTCTTAACTGTTTGTGCCATTCCTGGAGAAGCACGGCCAAAAGGGTACGATCTGTGCGAGCTATCTTTATAGCATAGGGGGAAAGCGGGTCTGGAACCTGTCGTGTGGGGGCTACAATGAGTGCGCGCTTTAAAGCATCCACAGCATCCGTGTGCCGCGGAAGCCATTCCCAAGGGGCTCCTTTCTTTAGGAGTTCCAAGAGGGGCGCTGCTTTGGTGGCAAAATCGTCAATATGTTTTCGGCAGTAGCCAATCAGTCCTAAAAACGACCAGAGGGCGGAAACATTCTGGGGAAGGGGCAATTTGACAATCGAGTCAAATCTTTTATGCTCGATCTCATGTTTACCATGCGTGATAATTGTTCCCAAATATACCACTTTGTTTTCCAAAATTTGGGCCTTCTTGGGGTTCACTTTGCATCCAATTCGCTGTAGCAGTTCCAGGACTTCGGACAGAAGTGTGATGTGCTCTGCCTTGGTGTCTGTCATGATGTGGAGATGCCGGCGTTGGACTGGGGTGAGCACAGTACGAAGTCTTACAACACCAGGTTAAAGTCCAACAGGTTTGTTTCGATGTCACTAGCTTTCGGAGCGCTGCTCCTTCCTCAGGTGAATGAAGAGGTCTGTTCCAGAAACATATATATAGACAGATTCAAAGATGCCAAACAATGCTTGGAATGCGAGCATTAGCAGGTGATTAAATCTTTACAGATCCAGAGATGGGGTAACCCCAGGTTAAAGAGGTGTGAATTGTATCAAGCCAGGACAGTTGGTAGGATTTCGCAGGCCAGATGGTGGGGGATGAATGTAATGCGACATGAATCCCAGGTCCCGGTTGAGGCCGCACTCATGTGTGCGGAACTTGGTTCTCCCACCAAGTATGTCCTATACTCCCGGGACCTGTTTCCTCATTTGAACAAAAGTCACTCCAAAGGGGCCATCTCTTCCCTTTGAGGTACCTTCTAATCTCAACTTCCCAAACGGGACACTGACCTACTCTGCTGCTGGTCGCTGCGACCACGAATTCTTGAGGGTTCATGAGGCGTTCCATTGGCCTTCATTGCCATTTTTCCTATCTGAATGCTCTCTTTTAAAATTTGGAACGAGTGGTACTAAGGCGGTGCTGTAAACACAAGTACGGCGTTCGCTAATTTCCGGAATACAAACTCCCGACAGTTTTTCGCAACAAAATCTATCAGTTTTACCTTATGGCCCTGTTAGTTACGCATGCATTAACGCGCTTCCGAATTATGAGGATTGATCGGAAACTGCTTGAACACTTCTGAATGTTTCTGTTCCCAATTGGACTCTCACTTCAAATTTTGGGTTCTCCCGGAGTGATTAGGCCACTTCTAAGTCGGGTCCCGTCAGATGTCGCCAGTAAATGTTGCTAACTTTTGGTTGGCTCTTAGTAAATGTTGCTCGCTTTGTCTTTACTTAATTTTCTCTGTTTTATAACCTTTGCTCTAGAGTCATCAGGTATCTTTATGATACCACCACAAGGTTCAAGTTCAAGTGCTGATCAATAACTCAATACACCAGTTAGTACGTTTCAAATCAAAACACATTTATTATACAGTCAATCACTACTCATGTATAAAACTCTACTTATTAGACTATCTCTAACACTATAGGCCTATACTTAGCTTTGGAACTGGCCCACCAGGTCAGGGGAACAAATGGCCTTTTGTTCGATTCTGAGTCTGCAGGATTCAAAGCTGGTATAGACTGGTAGCAAGGAGCACCTATCTCGTAGCGTGCGTTGACTGGAGACTTACTTGGTTGGTGCAGCTACTAGGCAGGTCACGGTCAAGGGTTGTTTCGAGCTGCTGAGAGACCCTGCCAAGAAGGTCGAATTGAACTTGGGGACTCTATTTTATAGTCCCCAGGGGCTTCGTGTCCTTTTGGGCAGACCCCGTACCTGGTTCCAAGTGATTGGACTAAGTTCTGATCACTTGGATCGATTTTTCCAATACTGGAGCTGTTCCCTGATCGCTGAGCGGTTCCTAAGTGTCCGTTGGCCTTCCTTTGTCTTGGCTCCTGCTGGCGCCGAGGAGTCTGGCTTGGCCTTGTTTACCTTAACTGTTTCCAATTGTTCCCGGGGATCGCTCATCAGTATGTAGATGGTTGTTAGTTTCAGTGCTGTCTGGGTTCCTGCAAGTTCTGATTACAGGAAACTTTGCACCTGCTTGTTTTTCCTGCGTTGGCTGAATTTCCCTGCATTCTTAGCGGATCTCCATTTTAAAGTCGGGAAGTGGCCAACCCAGGTGGCTACACACTGCATCTGAGTCAGTATCTCCAGGTTCAATTCCCACTCCAGGACTTGATGGCCAAGAAGATGCAGTCATAATGCAGCCAAACAGGTTGAGTGTCAATTTGTAAATCCTTCCAACATAAGCCAATGAATGGCGGGTGATAAGAGTGGGAGAGATCCTAGCTCATGCATGTGGTGGAAAGAAAATTGAAACATCTACCATTACTGCTCATAATTACAGACTGTAACCTTGTGGGGGTGGGATTCTGTTTGCTGGACAGCCGGAGTGGATCAGATTGAGGCCAACAGGGATTTGATCCCTGTTTTGGTTGCAATGGATTCAGCACATGCCCCCTTGTTCTAACTGTGGTGGACCTGCCTTTGGGTGGAGAACTGAAGAAGATATAAATGCCAGTCGTTGTTATTCTCAAGCTCTTATCTTCCAGTCCAGGATTCGTAATCTATTAAATTGTTACTCATTATTAATGGTACATGTCAATTTTCCCATGGATGCTGGCAGTTTCTCAATATTTACACATTCGACACTTATCATAACTTTGAACAGGTCTATTAAATCTCCCCTTAACGTTCCAGTCCTCCTCTCATTCGTGTGAAATGTACTTTAGGTAAAGTAATTAGCCATGGTTCACAAGAGGCAACAAGCGTCACTCCGTTAGAGATAGGCAAGTGGCTATATAGCTTGAGTGACATCAATTATTGAGCAAGGCAAGCCTCCATATATTACCACAACTAGTACAAGATTTGAACCCAAGTTATCGGCATCATTCTGAACGATACTCTAGCCATCTGAGCTAACTGACCCCCAAAATGTAACTTAAGTTGTTTATAAATTAAATTGACATCAATATTTGAATATTGCAAAAGATATATTTGTACAGTGTCAGTGGCTTCTGTTATGAGATCTTTATTTATTAAATCAAAGAGATAGGGATTGTCTCAGTCTCTGATTAATTTATTCTTGTTTAGGAGATTTTCGAGATGGCAGCCAGCAGTCTTTTCAAAAAGCAAAAGGGCATCTAATCTTCCCAAGGGGTATGTTTTTTTTTATTCGCTCATGCGACTTGGGTGTCACAGGCTGGGCCAGCATTTATTGCCCATCCCTAATTGCCCTTGAGGGGGAAGTTAAGAGTCAACCACGTTATAATGTTGGAGAAAAAACATGGAATTATACACAGAAATATTGGACTTTAAAAAGACCTGAGTTTTATATTTTAAAATGCATACAATCCCAAGATTGGTTGAAAATGTACAGTTAGCCACTGAGAGGAATGTCTGCAGGGTCTTTCCCTCAGGGACAATGGAACCCTCCATGTGCTTCCAGACAAGATACTCCCAAAACTATCCAAAAACCGATTACCATCTTTGGTAAAGACAAAGGAACAGAACGACTATCTGATCTCAAAGACCCTGGGTGTCTTGTCTTGACGAACTGGTGTCTTCCATTTTCCTCTTGGAATATACAAAGAAAGGGGTTACAAGTGAGCAGAGACAGCTGACAGGGCTTGCTTGTCTGCCTGATGCCTGCATGTGTCTGCCCTGCCAATCTGTGTGTGCACGTGCTTTGAAGAACAGTAGCTGGAAGTTTTCCACACTGAAAGTATAATACAGTACAGGAAGCAGTGCCCCTGCAGATGGAGATAACCATCTTTTTCAGGAATATCTAAAATTCTCTCTCTGATTATAGAAATCAACCAGCCAGCAAAAGGATTGATTGCATCTAGAAAAAGAATTGAATTTTGTCTACAAAACTACGCAACATCTGAGTCGAAGAACCAACTACTTGCTGCAGAAATCAACTATACCAGAATCAATTCATAGTGGTTGCAGTGTTTCATCACCTACTCCATGCAACTCAAGGACTGTTCCATATGACTATTTTATTTATATTTACTTGTTATCGGACTCAATTCTTACTCTTTTTTTAAAAAATAATTTTATTCAAATTTTCACAAAATATCAACAACAAAATACAGAAAGAAAAGAACAAACCCCCCCCCCCCCATATACATAAATAATAAATTAACAACTTTCATCAACACAAAGGCAAAAATACACGCCCACTCAAGAAAAACGAAAAATTAGAAACAAACCAACCCCCCCCCCCCCCCCCCCCCCCCCACCGCCACCCCCCCCCCCCCCCGCCCCGGGTTGCTTCCGCTGCTGACCATCTTCTAACGTTCTGCCAGGAAGTCTAGGAACGGTTGCCACCGCCTGAAGAACCCTTGTACCGATCCCATTAAGCCGAATTTCACCCTCTCCAATTTAATAAACCCCGCCATATCGCTGATCCAGGATTCCACGCTTGGGGGCCTCTCATCCTTCCACTGAAGAAGAATCCTTCGTTGGGCTACCAGGGACGCAAAGGCCAGAATACCGGCCTCTTTCGCCTCCTGCACTCCTGGCTCCTCTGCCACCCCAAATATTGCGAGCCCCCAGCCCGGCTTGACCCTGGAACCTACCACCCTCGACACCGTCCTCGTTACACCCTTCCAAAGGTCCTCCAGCGCTGGGCAAACCCAGAACATGTGGGTGCGGTTTGCTGGGCTCCCTGAGCATCTAGCACACCTGTCCTCGCACCCAAAGAACCGGCTCATCCTTGTCCCGGTCATGTGAGCCCTATGCAGCATCTTAAATTGTATGAGGCTGAGCCTCACACAAGAGGAAGAAGAGTTCACCCTCCCCAGGGCATCCGCCCACATCCCCTCGTCAATCTCCTCACCCAACTCCTCCTCCCACTTACCCTTTAGCTCCTTCCCCGAGGCCTCCGCCTCCTCCTGTATCACCTGATACTTTGCCGAGATCCTTCCCTCTCCAACCCACACCCCCGACAGCACCCTGTCCTAGACCCTGTGTGGCGGCAACAGTGGGAACTCCACCACCTGCCGCCGAACAAACGCCTTTACCTACATATATCTGAAGGTGTTCCCCGGGGGGGAGCCCAGATTTCTCCTCCAGCTCACCCAGGCTCACGAACTTCCCGTCCACAAACAGGTCCCCCATCCTTCTCATACCTACCCTATGCCAGCTCAGAAACCCTCCATCCAAACTCCCCGGGACAAACCGGTGGTTCCCCCGAATCGGGGACCACACCGAGGCCCCCACCTCCCCCCTGTGAGGTCTCCATTGCCCCCAAAGTTTGAGGGTAGCCGCTACCACTGGGCTCCTGGTGTACCTCGTTGGAGGAAGCGGCAGCGGCGCAGTCATCAGCGCCTCCAGGCTCGTGCCCACACAGCACGCCATCTCCAGCCTCTTCCATGCCGCCTCATCCCCCTCCAGCACCAACCTACGCACCATTGCCACATTGGCGGCCCGATAATACCCACAGAGGTTAGGCAGCGCCAAGCCCCCCCCCCCATCCCTGCACTGCTCCAGGAACACCCTTTTCACCCTCGGGGTCTTCTGCGCCCATACAAACCCCATAATGCTCCTGTTAACCCGTCTGAAGAAGGCCCTAGGAATCAGGATGGGGAGGCATTGGAACAGGAACAAAAACCTCGGGAGCACCGTCATTTTAACTGACATCACTCTACCTGCCAGTGAGAGTGGCAGCACGTCCCACCTCTTAAACTCCTCCTCCATCTGCTCCACCAGCCTCGTGAAGTTAAGCTTATGCAGGGCCCCCCAGCTCCCAGCCACCTGGACCCCCAGGTACCTGAAACTCCTCTCCGCCCTTTTTAGCAGGAGCTTACCAATCCCCCTCTCCTGGTCCCCCGGGTGCACTACGAACAACTCACTCTTCCCCATATTAAGCTTGTACTCGGAGAAATCTCCAAACTCCCTAAGGATCCTCATCACCTCCGGCATTCCCCCCACTGGGTCCGCCACATATAGCAGCAAATCATCCCCATAGAGCGACACCCGATGCTCCTCCCCACCCCTCACCAGCCCCCTCCAGTTCCTCAACTCCCTCAAAGCCATGGCCAGGGGTTCATTCGCCAGTGCAAAGAGCAGGGGGGACAGGGGACACCCCTGCCTTGTCCCCCGGTGTAGCCGGAAATACTCTGACCTCTTTCTGTTCATGGCCACACTCGCCACCGGGGCCTCATACAGCAGCCTCACCCAACTGACGAACCCCTCCCCGAACCTTTCCAACACCACCCACAGGTACCCCTACTCCACCCTATCAAAGGCCTTCTCCGCATCCATCGCCGCCACTATCTCCATCTCCCCTTCCCTCGCCGGCATCATTATAACATTCAAAGGTCCTTACCAACAGCAGGCCCAGCAGGTCCGCATAATTCTTGTAAAATTCAACCGGGAACCCATCCGGCCCCGGTGCCTTCCCCGCCTGCATGTTCCCTATCCCTTTGACCAACTCCCCCAACCCAACCGGCACCCCCAACCCCACCACCTGCCCCTCCTCCACCCTCAGAAACCTCAGCCGGTCCAGGAAGCGACCCATCCCTCCCTCTTCCAGTGGGGGCTCAGACCGGTACAGTTCCTCGTAGAAGTCCCTGAAGACCCCATTGATACCCACTGCACTTTGCACCGTGTTCCCTCCTCCATCCCTAACTCCCCCGATCTCCCTAGCTGCCTCTCGTATCCGAAGCTGGTGCGCCAGCATACGGCTCGCCTTTTCCCCGTATTCATATACCGCCCCCTGCGCCTTCCTCCACTGCACCTCCGCCTTCCTGGTGGTCAACAAATCGAACTCAGCCTGGAGGCTACGCTGCTCCCTAAGCAATCCCTCCTCCGGGGTCTCCGCGTACCTCCTATCCACCCTCACCATCTCCCCCACCAACCTCTCCTTCTCTCTCCTCTCCCCCCTCTCCTTGTGTGCCCTAATGGAGATCAGCTCTCCTCTGACCACCGCCTTCAGCGCCTCCCAGACCACCCCTACTTGCACCTCCCCATTGTCATTAGGCTCCAGGTACCTCTCTATACACTTCCGGACCCGCCGCTCACCTCCTCGTCCGCCAGCAACCCCACCTCTAGGCGCCACAGCGGGCGCTGGTACCTCTCCTCCCCCAACTCGAGGTCCACCCAGTGCGGAGCATGATCAGAAATGGCTATCGCCGAGTACTCCGTATCCTCCACCCTCGGAATCAGCGCCCTGCTCATGACAAAAAAGTCAATCCGGGAGTAGGCCTTGTGAACATGGGAGAAGAATGAAAATTCCCTGGCCCCCGGCGTCGCAAACCTCCATGGATCCACCCCTCCCATCTGGTCCATGAACCCCCTCAGCACCTTAGCCGCCGCCGGTCTCCTGCCCGTCCTAGACCTAGCGCGGTCCAGTGTCGGATCCAGCACCGTATTGAAATTCCCCCCCCCCCCCCCCCCCCCCCCCCGCCATTATCAGGTCCCCTGTCTCCAGTTCCGGAATCCGGCCCAGCATATGCCGCATGAACCCCGCATCGTCCCAATTCGGAGCATATACATTGACCAACACCACCCGCTCCCCCTGCAGCTTGCCACTTACTATCACATACCTACCGCCACTGTCTGCCACAATGCTCGACGCCTCGAACGACACTCTCTTCCCCACCAAGATCGCCACCCCCCGATTGTTTGCATCCAAACCCGAATGAAACACTTGCCCTACCCACCTCTTTCTCAGCCTTACCAGATCCGCCACCCTCAGGTGCGTCTCCTGAAGCATGGCCACATCCGCCTTCAGCCCCTTCAGGTGCACGAACACCCGGGCCCGCTTGACGGGCCCATTCAGTCCCCTTACATTCCAGGTTATCAGTCGGATCAGGGTGCTACTCACCCCTCTCCCCCACCAACTAGCCATATCCCCTCCTAGGCCAGCCACGTGCCCACGCCCCCCGCACGGCCCGTTCCCCACAGCGGCAGACCCCCGCCCCGATCTCCTCTACCAACTTCAGCTCCCCCTTGGCCATTCCAGCAGAAACCTGGTGTGTCCCCCCGCCCCCCCCCCCACCCCCGCCCCAGCTAGGTCCCCACCTAGCTGCATTGCTCCCCCATTGCACTCCCGTAAGTCAACTGACTCCTGCTGACCCCGGCCAATCCCGCCGCTCCATCGACTCCCCCCATTGTGGAACCTCCCCTCCTCCCCCGTCCACCAGCGGGATCTCAACCATTCCACTCCCAGCGCGGGAGAAAAAGCCCGCGCTTCCCAGCTCCGGCCCCGCCCCTTCAGCCCTAAACGTGGGAAAAAAAGCCCGCGCTTTCCACTCGCCTGTCTCCGCCTCCCCTGGCGCAGCACCCTTTCCAGGCCCGGTCCCACTACCCCCAACTCAGGCCTCTCCCCCGCCCTCCCCCCCCTCCCCCCCGCGGGGCCCCACCTCCCGTTCTGACCATCAACCCCCCAAGCAGTTTACCTACCCCCCCCCACGAGCCCGCCCGGCGAACCTAATTAAAACAATGCCCAATCAACCCCAAAAAAACAAAGAACCCCCCCTCGAAACACAACCCAACAATCCCCAACCATCCCTCCACCGCGACCCCTCATCCCCGACTCTTAGTCTGAGTCCAGTTTTTCGGCCTGAACAAAGGCCCACTCCTCCTCCGGGGACTCAAAATTGTGGTGTCGATCCTTATAGGTGACCCACAGACGCGCCGGCTGCAGCATACCGAACTTCACCCCCTTCCTGTGTAGCACTGCCTTCGCCCGGTTGTAACCGGCCCTCTTCTTCGCCACCTTTACGCTCCAATCCTGGTAGTTCTGGACCTCCGCATTCTCCCACCTGCTGCTCCGCTCCTTCTTGACCCACCTGAACACACACTCTCGATCAGCAAACCGGTAGAACCGCATCAGCACCGCCCGTGGTGGCTCGCTGGGCTTGGGCCTCCTCGCCAGCACTCGGTGGGCCCCCTCCGACTCCAAGGGCCCCTGAAAGGCCCCTGCTCCCATCAGCGAATTCAGCATGGTGACCACCTAGGCCCCCACGTCTGATCCCTCCAGCCCCTCCGGGAGACCCAGGATCCGCAGGTTTTTCCGCCTCGACCGGTTCTCCACCTCCTCGAACCTCGCCTGCCATTTATTATGGAGCGCCTCGTGCCTTCACCGCCAGGCCCAGGATCTCATCCTCATTCTCCGAGACCTTCTGCCGGACCTCCCGGATCGCCGCCCCTTGGGCCGTCTGGGTCTCCAGCAGCTTATCGATTGAAGCCTTCATTGGCTCCAGCAGGTCTGCTTTCAGTTCCTTAAAACAGCCCTGGAGAAGTTCCTGCTGCTCTTGCGCCCACTGCCTCCACGCTTCCTGGTCTCCGCCCGCCACCATCTTGGTCCTCCTCCCTCGCACCTTTCTTTGTTTCAATGCCACTTTTTAAATCGTCCCACTCCTGGTCCACTCCACTATCGGGGGAATGTTGCTGTCCCCTTCCCACACCGGGAAACGTCGAACAAGCGCCGTTACGGGCCCTAAAAAGAGCCCAAAAGTCTCTTTTTAGCAGGAGCTGCCGAACGTGCAACTTAGCTCCGCATAGCTGCAACCGGAAGTCCACAATTCTCACTCTTAATCCATAGATGCATGTGTTTTACCATTTCTCCTTACTTTTTGAGTCATTAATAACCATATTCACCTTAAGAAAACCTGGTTGAATTGGCTCCTTTTTAAATAGGACTATTTGGTCTGTGAAAGGTATGCAAGGGAAAGGAAACCTTGTTAGATTATACCATGTTGCAAGCAGCAGGGAGTGGATGGAATAAAGACATGGAGCCAGCCGTCACTCCTCACCTGCATCTGTAACCATTTGGGGGTAACCCAGCCGGATGGTCGAAATCGAGGCATCTTACCCGGGTCAATAACTTTTGGGGAACTTCACCCGGGGGTTGGCCGTAACAGGTATCAAAACTTATTTTGCTCTCTAGGGGAAGCAATGGCATAGTGGTGTTGTCACTGGACTCGTAATCCAGAGACCCAGGGTAATGCACTGGGGACCCAAGTTTGAATTCCACCAGGGCAGTTGGTGGAATTTGAATTTAATAAAAATCTGGAATTAAAAGTCTAATGACGACCATGAAACCATTGTTGATTGTTGTAAAAACCCATCTGGTACACTAATGTCCTCTGAGGAAGGAAATCTGCCATCCGGTTCTTTTATAAATTTAGAGTACCCAATTCATTTTTTTCCAATTAAGGGGATTTAATGTGGCCAATTCACTTACTCTGCACATCTTTTGGGTTGTAGGGCGAAACCCATGCAAACATGGGGAGAATGTGCAAACTCCATTTGGACAGTGACCCAGAGCCAGGATCGAACCTGGGACCTCGGCGCCGTGAGGCCACCGTGCTAACCACTGCACCACCATGCTGCCCTTGGAAATCTGCCATCCTTCCCTGGTCTGGCCTACATGTAACTCCAGACCCACAGCAATATGGTTGGCTCTTATAAATGTTGGCCCAGCCAGAGACACCCACATCCAATGAACAAAAAAAAAATCATGTCATCTTTATTTAAATAAATGAGAATGTAAAGTGTTACTAAAGAACCACTCAACTGTGACCATCAACATAACACATACAAGTCTGTGTTATACTTTTTTGCTCTTGTGTTAATGAACTAACCATAACTCAGAAATGTCAACAATGCTTCCATATTATTATGTTGGCTTGGGCGCACAGAGGCGCAGTGGTTAGCACTGCGACCTCAGAGCGCCGAGGACCCGGGTTCGATCCCAGCCCGGGCCACTGTCTGTGAGGGGTTTGCACATTCTCCCCATGTCTGTGTGGGTCTCACTCCCACAACCCAAAGATGTGCAGGGTAGGTGGATTGGCCAAGCTAACTTGCCCCTTAATTGGAAAAAAAGAATTGGATACTCTAAATTTAATTTTTTTAAATGTTGGCTGACTTTTGAAAATAATGGATACATTAATTGTCATCTATGTCTTTCGTTTCAATTTAACTGATCTGAGGAAACCATACACAGACCTGTACAGATGCACCAAGATCAGTTGCCTTCCCATGATAGAATCCCACTTATGGTACTTTCTATTAAGGCTGTAAAATATTCCAAATTGTGTATCTTCTTTCTCTCTGTTCCAATAAAGGAGAATGAATGCTTCACTACAGTACTGAAGGTGTGCTGCATTGGCAGAGGTGCTGCATTACAGATGAGATGTTAAGGCCTGACTTCACATAGCACCAAACACTAACAGTGACAACACCTTACAGTATTTCATTAGTCATGTAGTACTTTGAGATGCCTTGAAAACATGAAAGCTGCTATATAATCACAAACATTGTCTTTCTTTTTAATGATATGTAGTACATTACAATGACCATTTGACCCAATATTGACAATAGCAAATAGCCACTCACTTAGTAAATAAAGCTTATCCACCCGATTCCCAGAGTCAAAACAGGAAATGAATTAAACACAAGGGAATGCAGCCTGGAATTCCCCTGTGTGGGAGAAAAAGGGATTGATTTGGCTATGATTACCCATAATGCAAGGACCTGTCAACTCAGACAGCAGCAGAGAGGTCGAGTGAATCTTAAATATTTTCCCAGGGTTGGAGCGGCCAATCATATTTTTAACTGTTTTTGAACACTGACTGCTGTTGCAGGTTGACATTGGCAGAAATATCAGCCTTCTCATTCAGGAAGTACTCCATGTCCCTGGCTGGCCAGGAGAGAGGCAAGCATATCTGAAACACTATTTTATTCAAAGACCCAGACGATAAAGCGATGTTAAAGATTTGTTAATTCTGTTATTGGTCGGGCGGCACAGTGATGCAGTGGTTAGCATATCTGCCTCACAGCGCCAAGGACCCAGGTTCGATCCCGGTCCCGAGACACTGTCTGTGTGGAGTTTGCACATTCTCCCTGCGTCTGCGTGGGTCTCACGCCCACAACGCAAAGATCTGCCTGGTGGGTTAATTTGCCACGCTAAATTGCCTCTAATTGGAAGAAAAATGATTTATATTTAAAACAATTCTGTTATTGTTCACAGCAAGCAATATTCCTTTGCTTTTGAGCCTCAGAGGTCATTCTTGTTATGATGTTGTCAAGCAACAAATACCAACTCCCTTATTACCTGCCTTCTGACATCAGTTTAATAACCTGCCAAATCAAATATTAGTTTCAAGTAACAATGAACACTTCTCACATTATTGATGTTTTCATTGTGGAATTCTCAGCAGTCATTACAGAGAAAAGCCCTTTTTTGTTGATTTGAAGCTGAGCCTTCAGGAATAGAGAGCAGAATATTGGTCAATTTTTAATTTCTTCAAGTCTGATTCCTGACTTATTCACTTTTATTCATTAGTGTTATATTTCCTCCGTGAGTTTCGTATCTCACAGTCAGACATAAAGAAGATAGATCAAAACCAGTCAGTTACCGCTTGTTGTCCTCCTTCCAATCATCAGTAGAGAATTTGAAGGAGTCAGCCATACTGCCATGGTGGATTTGCTATGCTAACTTGCTGCTTAATTGGGGGGGGGGGGGGGGAAAATTGGATACTTTAAATTTTTAGAAATGAAATGAAACTGATGGATAGAACTTCATTGATGGATTCATCAAATTCACAAGGCTCCTCAGTGAAGATGATTTTTTTTTTAAATGACGGAGGTGGCTCCTATGACTCTGGCCACTCCAGTCATATGCTTGCTGGTGTACTAGCGAAGGAGTTCAGGAAACAGTTCTAGAAGCAGTGGACAGTTATGTCTGGGGACCTTTGGAAATTGATAGAGGAGGCCCTGGGTCCCATACGGTTGAAGCTGGCGAAAACCTCTGAGAAGATAAAGGAGCAGTGATTAATGGCATGGAAATGGCTTTGTCGAAGCACAACGAGTAAATTGCCTCATTGGAGGCTGTGATCGCTGTGCTGGCCAGCAAGAATAAGATGCGAATGGCTACGGTTGACGACCTCTAAAACAACTCGAAGAGGCAGAACTTCCGAATAATGGGGTTGTCAAGGGATGTGGAAGGCCCGACTCCCACTGCAAACTTTTTGCAAATATTTGGGAAGATGATGCTGGAGGGTGCATTTATGTCCTTTCCGGAGCTGGACAGAGGCCCATCAGACACTCCGTCATAAGCTCTGGCCAAACGAACCGCCACTGGCAGTCATTGTACAGTTTCACAGCTTCCAAAAGAAGGAACAGGTCCTGAAATGGATAAAAGAGACCGGGGCTGCAAATGGGAAGGTCACATCTTCAGGATCTACCAGGATGTTGGAATTGAGCTGGCAAGGAAGCGGGCGGCTTTCAACAAGGCCAAAGTGTGGAGTTCGATTTGAGATGGTGTATCCGTCAAGGCTTTGAGTGATTTATGAGTTGAAGGACTATTATTTTGATGCAGGTGCCTTTGTTAAAAAACATGGGCTCAGTTTGAGTTAATCGTGTGTTCTTGTGAGGTTTTTGATTATTGAGGGTGGAAAGGGATATTGGGTTTCCCTGTATATATGTGTTGGTAATTCTTTGTTCTTATCAGTCCTTGTCAGTGAGAATGAACAATTCTTTGTTCATTCTCAATTTCAACTGAGTTATTTTCTAGGTTATTTCAGAGGGCAGTTTAGAGTCATCCACATTGTTGTTGGTCTGTATCCACACATAGGTAAGGTAAAGTCACCACAGTCCCAGATGACCATAGGCTGCTTTCCCCATTGAGGGGGAAAACTGACTGGTGGGGATTTAACCTGAAGATCACCATACCTCAGGCGAGGGGAAAGGTTGAGAAGTCAGGCCTTCATGAATAATTCACAATAATCCACATATAGTCCAACGGCAATTGAGAATGGGCAATACAGGCTGTCCATGCCAGCAATGCCTACATCCTGTGAATGAATTTTATAAAGCTATCTAAATGTTTGTATTAGTGATGGTTGAGGTGGCCCTGTTGCCCTCTGGAAAAGTACAAAATAACTTTAATGTATTTTTTGCCTTTAACACAGAAATATGCCTGAAGCCCTTTTTTAGTTTTCATCTGCAGGAATAGTAACAAATTACTTTATCTTCTCACATTCCATTCTGCCATGGTAGAATCCTTTAAGATGTTCCTTTGTCAAACGTTTCTGCAGGGCTTTGATGGAAACGTCGGAACAGGAATAGGCATTTTGACCCCTCCAGTTTATTCCACCAATGAGATTGCAGGGTTGATGAAGACCTGGCGCCTCATATTCACCTTTTCTCCTTATCCCTTATTACCTTTGGCTGACAAAAATCAAACAATCCCAGTTTTCAAATTAACAATTCATCTAGCATCAATGCCTGTTTGCAAAAGACAGTCCCTAACTTCTGCTTGAGAGTGTGGTGGAGGCTGAGTCAACTGAAGCTTTCAAAAGGGAGTGGGATCATTATCTGAAAATGGACATTTTTCCAGTCCTACAGGGAAACGACAGGTGATTGGCACTCAGGAATTGCACCTTCAGAGGACCAGCACAGACCTTCTGTGCTGCAACCATTCTCTGATTGTACAATCCTTTGCTTGGAGAAATATCCCCTAATTTAACTCAAAGAAGAACAAAGAACAAAGAAATGTACAGCCCGGGAACAGGCCCTTCGGCCCTCCAAGCCCGTGCCGACCATGCTGCCCGACTAAACTACAATCTTCTACACTTCCTGGGTCCGTATCCCTCTATTCCCATCCTATTCATGTGGGATCTGACTCTAATTTTGTGACCATGCGCCCACATCCTAGACTCCCCAACGAATGAAAATAGTTTCTTCCAATCTATCATATCCATTCCCCTGAATACCTTGAAAACATTGACCAAATCTCTTTTTAATCATTTAAATTCCAAGGAATGCAACATCAGTTTGTTTCATCTCTCCTCTAACTAAAGCCTGGCAATCATATATCATTCTGGTAAATCTACATTGTAATCTTCCCAAGGCTAATTCTGGCACTCATGGTACTCCAAGTCTAACCAGGGCCTTGACAGTTATAGCAAGACGTCTACTCTCTTGAAATAAAGGCCAGCATTCCATTGGCCTTCAATTTATTTTCCAAATTTATTCATGGCATTTTACTGATCTCTGAACCTGGATCCCACCACTCTTTGGACCTCCATTGTTTCTACTTTTTCACCGCTGAGAAAGTATTCCACTTTTTAGGTCCAAAGTGGATGACCTCATGTTTGCCTACATTGAACACCATTTGCCAATTGACTTAATCGATTTGTAAAGAGTGTACTTAATTGTTTTAGTAGTGTTCCCTCAATTAATTATTGAAAATATCTCATTGATCAGTCCTTACTGATTAATTATGATTCCAGCGGCTGGCGAAGTTCACTAACCTGCCCTAACAGTCAAAGGATTATGGGCGGGATTCTGCACTCCCGCACCGAAGTGGCCGCGCCGTCGTGAACGCCGTCGAGGTTCACAACGGCGTGAAACGGCCCCGGCCCCGACCGATTCAGGCCCTGACAATGGGCCAGGATCGGGGCCGCATCACCTACACGCACCAGGCCTTGTCACCCGCGTAAAGGCGGTGCCGCATAGATAACGCAGCCGGCGCCGCATAACATGCGTCATCCGCGCATGCGTGGGTTGGCCAGCGCCAACCCGGGGCATGCATGGTTGCCGTCCTCTCTAAGTCCGCCCCACAAGAAGATGGCGGACGGATTTTGCGGGGCCGCGAAGGAAGGAGGTCCTCCTTCAGAGAGGACGGCCCGACGGTCGGTGGGCACCGATCGCGGGCCACCCCACATTTAAGGTACCCCCCCGGTGCAGGATCCCCCCTCGCCCCCCCACAGGCCCCCCCCAGCGTTCACGCACCGCTCACGACGGCAGCGACCAGGTGTGGACGGCGCCGGAGGGAATCCACCGTTTTGGCCTGGCCGCTCGGCCCATCCGGGCCTGAGAATAGCGGGGGTACCGGAGAATCGCCATTTTGGGTGTCTCCGCCGATTCTCCGGCCTGTGGCCCGCAAAACTCGACCGGGCCGTTCCTGCCGCTTGGGAGAATCGCGGGAGGGCGTCAGACTGGCGTCCCGGGAAATTTTGGCGGCCCTGTCGATTCTCCCAACTGGCGTGGGAGTGGAGAATCGTGCCCGATATTTCCATTCAAATTGACATGCTTTTGAAATCCAAAGACTGTCACTTTTAATTACATTGACAACTCTGACCTACCTATGCGATGATATTGCATGTGTAAAGGAACATCTCGATTTTCTTGCCAAGACTCATTAACAAGTGGGGGAATTCCTGTTTCTCATGCTTTTCAATAGCACTTAGTCCTGAAATTACTTTTCCACTCAATATTTATAATGGTAATTTGCATTTCAATGCTGCTTCAAATGTAGAAAAATGCCTTAAGGTAATTTGCAGTGAAAGAAAGGAACAGATGCTGATCCCTTGCGGGGAAGCTCGTAAAGATGAGTAAAGGCATGGTCACAGGGATACATTTTAAGGAAGCTGTTAAAAAGAGAGAGAATGGTATAGGTGGAATGTTATAGGAACGGAGTTCAAGACAGTCGGGTTGAGCTAGCTGACGGCGATGTCACTAATTACGGAGCAGGAAGGCATTCACAGAAGGCAGCAATCAGAAATCCAAAGGCATAAGAAGGTATATATAGCTGAAAGAGGTTGCAGAGGAAGGCTGGGAAGAATTTGTAGATGCATAGAGGGATTTTAAATTTAATTCATTGGGGAAACATTGCCAGTGGGGTGAAGGTAGCACATGTAGTAGAGGTGAAAGTAAGTAGACTTGGTGATGTACATGGTATGTGGTTTGAAGTTCAGTTTGAGGTTGAACAGAACACTAAGTTCGCATACAGTCTGGTTTAGCCCGAGGTAATAGCCAGGGAGGGGGATGGAGTGAGTGTAACAGGAGCAGCGATTTTGGTCAGGTTGAATTCAAGGGAGCGATTCCAATGGGAGGGGCTCCACTTAAACCAGGCTGAGGGCAGTGTTCTGACTAATTGAATTGCTAGGCTGGTAGATGGGGTTTTAAACTAATGAAGGAGGGTGTGGGAGGATTCAGGAAAGTGTAAATTCAAAAGCAGTAAAATAAATGTCAAGGACGTTGAGCTGATTAGCAATTTGAGGAAAAATAAGCAGAGTGGGTCAGGAAGGGATAGAAAACTTAACAAGATATTCGAGCATTAGGCAGTAAGGTGACATCAGCAAAATAAATTGGACAAAAGTTAGAGCTAAAGATATATCTGAGTGTGAGAAGTGTTCGCAACAAAATGGATACATTAATAGCACATAATCATAGAAAATGAGTTTGATCTGATAACCATTGTGGAAACAAGATTGCAGAGCGAACAAAGTTGTGAACCAAATATTCCAGGATTCTTGTCTTATAAAAGCGATGAGCAAAAAGAAAAAGGAAGAGGGGTTGTCTGATAACAAAGGACGGGATAATAAACTACAGAGAGAAAAAAGATCTTCAATCAGGACATGAGGCTGTTTAGTCAATTTAAGAAACAATAAGGGGCAGAAAACTCTCCTGGGAGGAACAAATAAGGTCCATTAATTGTTGTTGTCATGTTGAGCAGAGCAGAAATCAGTAAATTAGAGGATGCATGCATCAAGGAATACACAGTAAATTTGGGGAACTGTAATCCTCATATGGACTTGGCAAATCAAATTTGGAGTAATAGTGGGATGGGTTTTATGGCCCCTTGCCAGGTGTGTTTTTAATGGAGATGTTAGTCCACTGCTTTCTCTCCCACCCCCATCCTGCTCCCCATAATACAGTGGGTGGGAAAAGCACCTACTAGTCTGTCCACCCTTAGGCCTATTGAGCCCTTAACTGCTCAATTATGGGACAATAAAAGATGTAATTCAATTTCTGCCACCGTAATATGGTTGATAGTGGAAGGCAGATGAGAATAGGCAGCCGCCTTTTTCACCAACAAGTGAAAAAGTGGGAAGATGGGTACCTCCGTTGCAGGGTGTTCACTGTGCATTGGGGGCCTCCCCAATTCAAGGTAATTATAAAAATTATAATAATCTTTATTAGTGTCACAAATAGGCTGACATTAACACTGTAATGAAGTTACTGTAAAATCCCCCTGGCTGCCACACTCTGGCACCTGTTCAGGTACACTGTGGGAGAATGCAGAATGTTCAATTCCCCTTAACAAGCACTTCTTTTGGGACTTGTGGAAGGAAACCGGAGCACCCGGAGGAAAGCCATGCAGAAACGGGGAGAATATGCAGACTCTGGACAGACAGTGACCCAAGCCGGGAATCAAACTGGGGCTGTGAAGCAACAGTGTTAAGCACTGTGCTACCGTGTACAGGAGTCATTGGTCATTCCATGAGCAGACGGACAGCATATGCCGTAGAAGAATGTGCCTCAGCAGAGAGACGGTGCAGCACCTGTGCCATGTATTTGCAGACATGGCATCCTGTGGAGGAGAAGGACACCGGTTCCTGGTGGGCGTGAAGGTCACTGCATCCCTAAATTTCTACATCACAGGATCATTCCAGAGATTGACCAGGGACCTGTCTGGCATCGCGCACTCATCAGCCCACAGGTGAATCTGGGAGGTGATTGATGCTCTGTACACCCAGGCATCAGACTATATCATCTTTGAAATGGACCAGGTGCACCAAGATGCCCAGGCTGCAGGCTTTGCCACCATCGCCGGGATGCCCCAAGTCCAGGTCAAAGGCACGGTGCTGCCCTGCGAACACTGGGGCATCAGGGAAAGCCCTATATTAATAGGATGGGGCTCCACCTTCTGAATGGTCAGATTGTGTGCGACCACCGCCTCGGAACCATGCACGCGTGTGCCCGTTACCTGGGAGTGTGCATGACAACCACATTCTGGAGCACTCAGAGATCCCCGGTGTCTTCGAGGACCAGCGCAGGATGATGTGTTGGCTTGGAGGAACAAGGGATATCAACTGAGGTCATGGTTAATGACGCTGGTGTGGAGGCCTGAGACCGAGGTGGGGACCGATACAATGAGGTCCACATTGCCACCTGTGCTGTCACTGAGTGGTGCATCAGGCTGCTTAAGAAGTGGTTCCAATACCTTTACCACTCTGGCGGTGACTTGCAGTACACTCCCCCCCCCCAGAGAGCCTCTCGCTTTGTGGTGGTCTGCTGTGCCCTCCACAATCTGGAACAGCAGTGGGATGAGATGATGGAGGAGGAGCATCAGGAGGTGGAGGAACATACGGTCTCATCTGAGGAGTCATGCACGCTCCCAGGGCACACACATGCATGATTCTGAAGCTGTGGTCGCACACAATCTGACCATTCAGGAGGTGGAGCCCCATCCTGAGGAGGATAAGGTGGACTAGGGGAGCTGGAGGATGAGCCTGAGGAGGAGCTGGAGCAAGGAAGACAGGTAGTTGCAATGGTCCAACATGCCAGGAGGACCAGGGAGGTCCATGTCATTTCCAGATTCTCCTAGGACAAGGCTGTGTCTGTCAGCTCATCCCTGCCCCACTTCCCTTCTCAACCCCATTTCCCTCCCACCCCATTCCCCTTCACCCGTTTCCTACCCCATTTCCCCTCCCATTTCCTTCCCCCATTCCATCCCATTTCCCACCCCTTTTCCCTTTCCCCCATTACCAGCCCCCATCCCATCACACTGCTCCCCCCCAGCCACCCTGTTTCCCTCGCCAAGGGTCTGTGTAATATCACTCCAGAGTGATGGGCCTGTGTTGACAATGTCAGTGGGTCACTATACAAGGTAGGAGAGTGATGATCATTCACTGTGAAGAAAGCTCTGGTGAGTTACAGGTACCAAATTTGTAAGTAAAATATTTTTAAACCTGTTTATTTATAATAAGAGAAAGATATACATGCAACGGCAAAGATAGAACAACAATTTGCTAATCTAATCTAATTATTCCCCTAAACCCTAAGTGCCGTACTGACGCCGGATATAAATGGTTCCTGGCATCTACCAGCCTCCCCAGGGAGATCCCAGCTGGAGCCATTCAGTATTCTTCCATGCAAACATAGACCAGGCAGAAAGGCACCTGGGGGGGCCTCCCAAGCCATTGGAGGCCCCCGGGTGGTCAGGGACAGGGCAGGGTGGTGCCCTGTCTCTCCACCTGGCACCCAGGCATCTTGGCACTGCCACACTGGCATCTTGACACTGCCAGGGTAGCAGTGCCAGGATGTCTGGGTGCCAGGGCAGCATTGTCAAGGGTCAGGGCCTGAGGTGGGTCATTCCCATGAAAGAAGGGATGAGAGGGGTATGAAGGGTGGGGTAAGAAGGGTAAGAAGGGGCCTCTGGATGGTTGGGGGACTGAAGGATGGGGGTCTTGGAAGGTGGGGGGGGCCGAAAGGGGGCAAGGGAAGGCCTGAAAAGGGAGGCCCTCAGCAACCCCATAGTCGGATGTCCTCAATGGGGTAATGCCCAAGTGTTTGGGGGTGACATTGCATGTGGGTGAGGATGTGCAGGACCTTCAAGCTCGCTTAGAGATCGGGGCACACTTTCAAAAAGGTGAAGAGCTGGTCTGGCCAGCGCGTTCAGCTCCCCAGTGATGAAAACAATTCTAAATGTGGGTTAGCACTCCCCAGGGCCCTAAAATGTGAGTAAGTGGGGAACTCACCAACAGAGCCGGGGGGGTGGGGGGGGGGGACTTTTCTGTTAGATCGCACGCTTGGTTAAGCCTATGGTCTTAAATTTGAACAAAGCAAACTATGTGGGTATGAGGGAAGAATTGGCTAAGATGCTTTGGGAAACTTGATTAAAATATATAATAATAGATAGGTAATGGCAAACATTTAAATAATAAATTTGCAATTCACAAAGAATATGCATTACTTCAAGGAATAAGACGTCAAGTGAAAATGGTCACACTGTGGCTAATGAGAAGTTAAAGACAGCATTAGATTAAAGGAAGGCGCTTATTAAAGATTAATAAAACTGGAGGATAGAGAGGATCTTAGAATTTAGCAAAGGATGATGTAGAAATTGCAAAACCAGGAGATAAGCAGATTGTGAAAGTTTCCATAGGTATGTAAAAAGGAAAAAATTGCAAAAGTAAACTTGGGTTCCTTGGATACAGAGATAGGAGACAGGGGGGGAAAGATCAGGAATAAGAAAATGGTAGAGAAATTAAGTGAATATTTTGTATCTGTCTTCACAATAAAAGACACAAAAACCATTCCAGACGTATTAGGGAATCAATAGTCTAATAGGATTAAGGAATTTCGAGAAATTATTATTAGTAAAGAAGTTATACTGGAGGTATTTATAAGATTAAAAGGCAACAAATCTTGATTTGATAACCTAGATCATGGAGTTTTAAAGCGGGTGGAGAAACAAGCAGCACAGTGGCGCAATGGTAGCACTGCAGTTTCACGGCGCCGAGGTCCCAAGTTCGATCCCGGCTCTGGGTCACTGTCCGTGTGGAGTTTGCACTTTCTCCCTGTTTTTGCGTGGGTTTCGCCCCCACAACCCAAAGATGTGCAAGGTAGGTGGATTGAACGTGCTAAATTGCCCCTTTTTTGGAAAAAATTAATTGGGTATTCTAAATTTATTTTAAAAACGAGGGTGGAGATGGAGATAATTATGTATTCATTTTGACCTGTCATTTCCTTACTTCTGGAATATTTTCCATGTATTTAAACACAGTAAATGCAATTCTGTTCTTCAAGGAAGGAGGGAGAGCAAAAACAGGGAATTACTGGCCAGTTAAGCTGACACCAGCAGTAGGGAATTGTTAGAAGCCGTTATTAGGAATGCAATTATTGAGTGCTTAGAAAACCATAATACAATATGGAGGAGTCAATGCTATTTATGAAAGGGACATTGTGCTTGACAAATTTTGAAATAGCAATTAAGGGGGGAAGATAAGAAGGAACAAATGGATGTTATGTGTTTGGATCTTCAGAAACCATTCAATGATGTGTCTCACAAGAGATTGTTATAAAATTTGGGCTCATGGGGTTGCTGCAATATAGATGAGCATGGTTTTAGAATTGATCAGAATTGAAAATAAAGAGTAGAAATTTACAGGATATTTTTAGGTTGGAAGGCTGTAACTAACGGGGCACCTTAGGTAATTTGGACATTCTGAATTCTCCCTCCGTGTACCTGAACAGGTGCCGGAATGTGGTGGTTAGGGGCTTTTCACAGTAACTTCATTGCAGTATTAATGTAAGCCTACTTGTGAAAATAAAGATTATTATTATTCCCCCACAACCCAAAAGATGTGCAGACTAGGTGGATTGGCCACGCTAAATTGCCCCTGAAGTGGAAAAAATGAATTGGGTACTCTAAATTTTACAACAAAATTGTTATTATTGATCAGTGCTCCACATGGTTAGTGGGGAAGGGATTGGTGTGGGAGCAGATGGAGGCAGCCTCTTGTAAAGACACGAGTTGGGAGCATTGTTGACGCCACCTCTGCCATTCCCACCGGCCAGGTATTCCACAAGTCCAGTGGCGGTGGTGGCCATGAGGGTGTGAGACAGTGGCGGCAGCACTTGAGGCTGGAGGGGGTCTCTGTTTGCGCACCGATCTGTGGGAATCACCGGTCTGTTCCGGGGGGGGGGGGGGGGGGGGGGTACGCTGGATGGAGTTTCAGGGCTGACAATGGACGGGGATTGAGTGGTTTGGAGATCTGTTCATTGTGGACAGCTTTCCGAGTTTGGAGGGGTTGTTGGAGGAATTTGAGTTGCCCACGGAATGGTTTCGGTATTTGCAGGTGAGGGATTTTGTCTGGAAGCATCCATTCCTCACGTGCCGCCCCAAGGGCTGCAGGACAAGGTGGTGTCAAGAACAAGGGTAGGGGAGGGTAAAGTGTCAGAAATTTACAAGGGGTTGATGGATTGGGAGGAGGCCTGATAGGAGTAGTGAAGCGCAAGTGGGAGGAAGAGCTGGGTAGGGAGTTGGAGGCTG
Organism: Scyliorhinus torazame; assembly: GCF_047496885.1. NCBI lineage: Eukaryota > Metazoa > Chordata > Chondrichthyes > Carcharhiniformes > Scyliorhinidae > Scyliorhinus > Scyliorhinus torazame. The sequence goes on from NC_092709.1 coordinate 221,153,049, forward strand.
GGCTGTGGGAAGAGGCTCTGAGGCGTGTGAATGCACCCCCGTCCTGCACTAGGCTTAGCTTTATTCAGTTTAAGGTGGTCCACAGGGCACATATGGCTGTGGCCCGGATGAGCAGGTTTTTTGAAGGGGTGGAAGATAGGTGTTGGCGATGTGCGGGTGGGCCCGCGAAACATGTCCATATGTTTTGGGCTTGTCCGAAGCTTGGGGGATTCTGGCAGGGGTTGCCAATGTTATGTCAGAGGTCCTGAAGGTGAAGGTGGTCCTGAGTCCAGACGTTGGGATCTTTGGAGTGTCAGAAGATCTGGGAGTCCAGGGGGTGAGAGAGGCCAATGTTTTGGATGATGCTTCCCTGGGAGTCCGGAGATGGGTATTATTAGATTGGTGGGACTCGGGGCCCTCAAAACCGGGGATGTTGGTGACTGATCTGGCAGACTTTCTCAGGCTGAAAAATATAAAGTTCGCCTTGAGAGGGACTGTGGAGGGGTTTGCCCAGAGATGACAATCGTTCATCGACTTCTGCGGGCGGGGGGGGGGGGGGGGGGGGGGGGGGTTGAGGGGGTTGGGGGGGGGCATGTCGTGCTTGATGTGTAAATATATAAATGCCTCAATAAAAATATTTTTCATTAATCAGTGCTCCAACCTCATATCTATAATCCATCTCATTGTCTTAGGTGAGAGGAACAAGTGGAATACATCAAAGTTTGCAGTAGATACAAAGTTAAGGAAAGTAATCTGTGAGGAGAATGCAAAGAGGCTGGAAATGACATAGGTTAAATGAGACGGCAAGATTATGGTAGATGGAATATAATGTGGGGAATATCATGTGAAGTTATCCACTTTGGTGGGAAAAATAAAAAGGTAGAATATTTTTAAGAGCCGAGAGACTGTCAAATATTGTTGCATATGAATTACATAAAATTAACATTTAGTTTCAGCAAGCAGTTAGAAAACAAATGGTATGTTAGCTTTGTTGCAAAGGTATTTGATACAAGAGTAAAGAAATCTGACTACAATCATTTTGGGCCTTTGTGAAACCACACCTACGTTCCAATTTCCGTTTACTTCTAAGGAAGGATAAGGCTGACATAAAGGTTCTTTAGACTGATTCCTGGCATGCTGGGATTATCCTGTGAAGAGAGATTGAGTAGACCAGGTCTATGTTTTCTCAAGTTGATAAATTCTTATGAAGCTTATTAGGGTATATGCTGGAATGGTGTTTCCCTGACTGTGGAACAGAAGGTTAAAGTCACAGAATAAAATTTAAAAGGACTGAGATGATGAGAAATGTCTTCACTCAAAGGATTGTGCATCCTTGGCATTCTCAAACCCAGAGAGCTGTGAATTCTCTGTCATTGAGTATGTTAAAGAGACACATTGATAAATGTTTACATTGAAAGAGAATTAGAGAAATGGGAATGGTGCAGGAAGTTGAGTCAATAGTTTAGACATGATCTTAATGAATGGTAAAGTGGACTCAAAGGCCGAGTGCACTACTCTTGCTCCTATTGCTTCTGCTTATCTTATGTTTATCTTATAATTGTTTTGATTTTATGTACATTCAACTGGCGGAAATTCTAGCACATCCATGACTTAACACAAACTGAGATATTTGATACCACTGATAGCACTGGGATCAAGGAAAGAGGTGCAAAGGTAAATCTGAGTGCTTCCAGTACATATTTGGAAACAGATGTTTTTTTAAATTCATTTTTATGGGCATCACAGGCTAGGCCAGCACTCATTGTCCATCCATAATTTCGCTGGCGATCATAATACTGAGGTAACGTATTTGTGAAGAAGAGCAAGGACTAAGGATGTATATTTTTAAACAAATTTTGACTACCAATTCATTCTTTCCAATAAAGGGGCAATTTAGCGTGGCCAATCCACCTATCCTGCACATCTTTGGGTTTTGGGGGTGAAACTCCACGCGGACAGTGACCCAGAGCCGGGATCGAACCTGGGATCTCGATGTCGTGAGGCAGCAGTGCTGACCACTGCACCACCATGCTGCCGACTAAGGATATATCTTTGAGGAATTTTGGAGATGGACAAATGGATGTGAGAGAAGAAGGTATTGCTGGAGATGTGGTGCCTTCATTAGCATGAGTACGACTTTTTGAAGAGTTAGTGAGGACCAGATGAGGCACTAGTTTGACAGCTTCTGAAGTTAGGGAACCCAATGTAAATGAGGTTCCTCTGAACAGTATTGAGATTGCTCTGTTAATAGCTGCACACTGTTATTGCAAATGAATGCATTATTCCTCTATGCCATTCCTCTGTGCAATGCTGCTGGCAAATTCACATTTGTCCCATCTCTCCAATGTTGCAGGCAGCGGAAGGAAGACAAACTAAACCCCTTCATTTTTCTTACTATCTGTCTATAAGCAGAGGCTGTAGCTTGTTTCCTCTAACCATCGGTTTGTGAAGCCAGTTTTAAAGTGACTTGTAGCAAACTCTCTTTCGGGTTAAATCAAACGTATTGTTTATTCATACATTTAAACGCAGGGATGTTTGTTGTAACTTTATATAAACATACATGCACACAAGAAGGAGATAGAAAAGAAAACAGTTTGTATATTAATTCACATGAATGCCAGAGTCCAGAATGTCAGAGCCCAGTGAGGGTTCCTTCACCAAGGAGTTTAGGCAGGTTCAGTCAGCTGAAAGCAGGAGTTGCCAAATTCCTTCAAAGTTGGTGATGACATAGCAAGGTGAAGTTGGTATGCAGAGATTTGCTCTTCTGTACAGGTGATGGCAGGAATCTTCCAGAGAACCAGGCTTTGAGGAGGTTTAGACTTAAGGCAGACTTTGTTGTCATTCTGGAAATCTGCTTTGGTGTTGACAGGCTAGATGTTAACAGCTTGTGAGTCTAGGAATGTAACATTCAAACTTTCCAAAGGCCAAAGGAAATTATGTCACATGGTATTGTTCATTTTTGAGTCAGTTTCAGGTTAGCAATCAGTTTATACATCTCTGGTCATAGTCCATTGTTCACCTTAGGGGATGGATGGTGGTTATTAGCACCAATGCAAGTATAATGAGTTTCAATGGTTCTTTTTTTTTAAAGTCCAGGCTGGGGAAACAGACCACCTACAGCTCCCTTGTTTCATTGATTGTAATGGATCCACACAATTATGGGTGTGAAATTTCACAAGAACGAGGGTTGAGCTTTTTCCTGGATTTACTGTTGGAAGTTTCCAGAACTGTAGCCAACTTGCAAATTGTGACCTGCAGCAGCCATGTTTTTGGTCCAGCAAAGCCCATTCTTAAATAAGCATAAAGTAAGGTTTGATTTACATAGTCTATGAGCTCTTTCTTGCCTTATGGACATGACACCAATAATTGACAAATTTCTAACCTTACATAATTTCTGAGATCCATGAACACATTCTCATCTGCCAGCGAGGCTGTGGTGTAATGATATTGTCACTGGACTAGTAATCCAGAGACCCAGGGCAATAATGCTCTGAGGACCAGTGTTCGAATCCCACCATAGCAGATGGTAAAATTTGAATTCAATAAAAATCTGGAATTAAAAATCTAATGATGACCATAAATCGATTGTCATAAAAACCCTTCTGGTTCACTGATATCCTTTTAGGGAAGGAAATCTGTTGTTCTTACCTGGTCTGGCCTCTATGTGACTCCAGATCCACAGCAATGTGGTTGACTCTTAACTGCCCTCAGGGATGGGCAATAAATGCTGGCCCAACCAGTGATGCCCACATCCCATGTACAAATAAAAAAACGCAAACCCACCTTATCACTATCTCCCTACCAGAAAATGCCAGGAAAATGAAAAAAAAAACTTAGCTAGCTATATTAATTTGAATATTCCATGGAGATATTTTTATTTGTGTTAAATTAAATAATTTACCCGATTCAGAAATAAACAATTAACTGAAATTATATAATGCTTCGGGATATCCTGAAGTAGTTTACAACCAATAGGCAACTGTTTATTGGGAGAAGGACTTTTTCCTAGTTTCAGTCATTCTGAAAATATTCAAGAAAAATCAAGACTGGGAAGTATCTGGTTTGTATACTCCAGCAGTTTATCTCTGCTTTTCACCTTTAAATTTGGCTCTCTGATTCGCAAGGACTCGGGGGCAAAGAAACACTGTGTGTTTCTGAAATTGATATCAGCTGCAGAAACTGGACATTGTTAGAATGAATGACAGTTGTTTACCAAGTCATCACATCCCACTTTGCCATTGGAAAAATGAATTATAGATAACCATGTGGTACGTCAGCTTTTCTAAAAAGAAATAAATTGTCAAGTAGATTAAATTAGTATGCGTTGCAGCCTAATACATAAAATTAATGTTTACACAAATTCTCCCAATAAATTTTGACAGGTATTTGTATGCATTACTCTGCATAATTCATTAAACCCAATTAGGATTTGAAAACTGTGACACTTTTGTGGTTCAATGTTAGTGGGGCTGACGTGGTGCTTCATTGCGATGCTTAATTGACACTACGATAACTTTAAAAGGTTATGCAACTGTAAAATTGTTTTTAAACTATTGGTTGATTTCAATAACATGTTTGTTTGGTTCAAGTTATTGAAAGAAATCCTCATGCAATGTTATTTATTTTTGTTCACAACCTCCTCCTAGAAGATAGACAATGAAACAAAATGATTCTCCATTGATTTTCCAGTGAAAGTGGCCAAATATACTTGACTAAAACATGTTGGTCCAGAAGGGTATTATTTATGAGGCGTGTTATGAGCACAGTCAATTTAATTTATACCACTGGTTATTTTTCATATCTAACAACCATAATTATATGTTTATTTTAAAAGATTACTTTTAATTACAATAAACATTTGCCCCAGAGGCAATTTAGTGATTTTGCGATTATACAAAGAACATCAAAAGTTTTAAGTACATCAGGGTGTACAAGGTGGCGTTTCATCCAACTTTGCACCCATATCCCAACAGTCTGTCATAACAGTCCAACAGATTGTTTTTTTTAAACAATAAGTGAGTTATGCCCCATAACACTTACTTTCCTGCATCCAGGTTGAAATTACAAAATTCTGCACTTGTTCAATGAGGCTCTTCAAATTGTGCACAATTTCTGGATGCACGGGCACATTTTAAATGATTTTCATATTGAAACTAGTTAATTAAGAAACTGACTACCATATTCCAATGAAACTAGCAATGTTTTATTTGATTTTTGAATCATTTTCAATAATGTTCTATTTGGTTAGTCACAGCTGGAGAGCTGGATACCCTCTTACTAAAACTGCTTATTTTTACTGATAAACCCATTTCCATTTGTATTAAATACATAATGGAAAAAATAACAATTATGTTGTATTCTGCTGCCCGCTGGTTCAAGGAAGGTTTTTTGTGATGATGCAAATGGATTTTCGTGGACACTTGAACTGTACCATTAGCAGTGCACTTTCAAGCACATTTTGAGCACAATTCCTCTATTGCTCCAAATCAAAAATTATGTATTTTTCATGTGAACTGTAGTGAATGTATGCATAGTCATTCTACCATTGGTCTAAGGGCAGTAGAACTAGAACTACCCTTAAATTAATGATTCTCACTGTGTATCCCGTTGATATTTTTGAGAAATTAAAAAGCAAGGATGTGTATGCAGTGTATTCTTCAAAAATTTTTTTTAGAGTACCCAATTTTTTTTTTCCCCAATTAAGGGACAGTTTAGCATGGCCAATCAACCTAGCCTGCACATCTTCAGGTCTGTGGGGGTGAGACCCACGATACACAGGGTGAATGTGCAAACTCCACACGGACAATGACCCAGGGCCAGGATCGAACCCGGGTCTTCAGCACTGTAGGCACTAATTATATTCAATAACTATATTTAATTAATATTCAAATGCTCAAGAAAATTTGAGTTTTATAAGAATTTTGGGATATTCCATAATTTAAAAATGTCAGGAAATGTAGATAAAGAGTAACAGTCACTGATAATTTCCAATCCAATTTCCCCATCTTTCCAAAGTAAATTGCACAAACTGGAGAGGGGAGCAGGACTAATTGTTAGGCCTCATAAAGAGAAAATATTGGAGAGAGCCAAACAGCCTCCCTCCGTGGGGTATTTTCTTTTTTATTATTCGAGGACGTGGTGTTGCTGGCAATGCATGGCTCTGCTCATCCAGAGTGATAAACTGCTTCTTTTAACCCCTGTAGTACAGGGTGTAGGTACTCCCTTATAGGCACTTCATCAAAATCCTGTGTCAAAGCCAATCACTCGAGACCTGTCCATGTATGTGTTACAGCAGAAACTTGACTTGAATAATAATAAGGGGCAGGTCCATGGCTGTATTTTCTTCTCCCAGGCCGGAGGTATAAACCTGAAAGTTAAATTCATCCAAATGCCCATTGTTCTACTTCTATTTTATTGTCATCAAACAAATTTCTAACTTGTGTGTTTCTGGTGCCCAGCGCCATGGGCTGAATGTCCTTTGTGGAAAATTCAACACGGACTGTTGATAATTTTCCATCCAATAAATGAATGACAGAACACCATGGGTGATATGTAGCAGGTGCATTGACAATGAAAGTTTATCTTGTATTTCTCAAATTATGTGTGTTATGCAAGTAGACTATCCTGTTGCCTTTGAGAGCTGCATGTGAATCCTTCTACGCAAGGATGAATGAGTTTTCTCTCATCCAACTTCAAGGATTCTGGTTAAAATAAATTTGCTTAGGTTCTAGTGGATGTGGGATGCATTACAATACTAAACATATGAGGGGTCTGGTAAGAGTTCTTAATGTGTCTCTTTTGTTATCAGATGCTGCATATTTCTATTTAATACTTGATGTAAAGTTTTAATGCAATGTAAGTTTGACTGAGTCTCCAGGAATAATTTCTATGGAAACTTGAGATGCCTCACTTGTGTGGCAGATGTTTTTCTTTCCTTTAAATCTAATATTTGAATATACAACTTTCTAAACACAATTGCTTATGTTTAGAAAACAATTACTCCTTGAATGAGAATTACTCCTTATTTTTCCCATTAACATTAACAGCACTTGCATTTGTGTAGAACCATTATCAGACACTTTTTTACACTGACACACACTGGGAGATATTAGGACGGGAGACACATGCCTGGTCAAAGCAGTTTTAAGCTGTGTTTTAAAGGAAAGAGAGAGAGTTATGGAGGTGGAGAGATTGGGGAGAGGTTTAGATCTTGGGGTTCAGACAACTGAAGGCATGGTCACCAATGGGTGGTTCAAGGGACTCCGGGATGCACAAGAGGAACGAATTGGAAGAATGTAGAGTTCAAAGGGGATCTAAAATAATAATAATAATCTTAATAAAATAATCTTTATTGTCACAAATAGGCTTACATTAACATTGCAATGAGGCCAAATTCCGGCGCCTGTTCGGGTACACAGAGGGAGAATTCAGAATGTCCAAATTACGAGGGCGCCACGTGACACAGTGGTTAGCATTGCTGCCTACGGCGCTGAGGACCCATGTTCGAATCCCGACCCTGGGTCACTGTCCATGTGGAGTTTGCACATTCTCCCCGTGTCTGCGTGGGTTTCACCCCCACAACCCAAAGATGTGCAGGGTAGGTGGATTGGCCACGCTAAATTGGTCCTTAATTGGAAAGAAAAATAATTGGGTACGCTAAATTTATTTAAAAAAAAGAATGTCCAAATTACCTTACAGCACGTGTTTCGGGACTTGTGGGAGACAACCGGACCATCCGGAGGAAACCCGCGCAGACATGGGGATAATATGCAGACTCCGCATAGACAGTGACCCAAGCCGGGAATCGAAACTGGGACCCTGGAGCTGTAAAGCCACGGTGCTAACCACTGTGCTACCAAAATATAGATTTGGAGTATCCAATTCTTTTTTTCCAATTAAGGGGCAATTTAGTGTGGCCAATCCACCTACCCTGCAAGTCTTTTTGGGTTGTGCGGGTGAGACCCACACAGAACGGGGAGAATGTGCAAATTCCACATGGACAGTGACCCGGGGCCGTGATCGAACCCGGATCCTCAGTGCCATGAGGCAGCAGTGCTAACCACTGCACCACAATGCCACCCGAGTTCTCAGGGAATTGTAGAGTTGGAGGGATTTATAGAGGTGGGTTGGATAAGACAATGGATGGAGTTGAACACGCCAATGAGAATTTTAAATTTGACGTGTTGCTTGACTGAGAGCCAGTGTAGACCTGAAAACACAAGGCTGATGTGTGAATGGTACTTGATATGAATTAGGACACGGGAAGCAAAGTTTTTGAGCTGAAGTCTCTGTAGGATGGGAGATAGGCAAGCCAAGAGAGCGAGAGTCATGTGAAAAATGTGCAATTAATATAGCAGGTACCAGGAAATCACAAATATGTGTGCAAATCAAAGAAGATATTTGTTTGTTCCCCCCATCCCATCCTCATGTAAAAACCTCTGGCTTCCCCAAAACAGTGTCTAGCTGTATTATAAGTGATTCCAGTGTACTTGTTTCTAACCAGAAGATCATCTCGGGTATTGATTATTTGCTATGTGAAGAAAGTGTTATATACATCAACCCACAGATGTCTTTTATCATTTTATACCTATGTCTCCTCATCCTGTCCTATTCATTTAACCTGAAATGGTGCTCCAGATGGAGCATTTTATTCTGTTTAGTGTGACCACCTCATTTATTTCCATTCACGTTTGAAGATTTAAACTTTTCCGAACCTTTCTGCATTTCTCAATCCTCTGACACGGGATCAGAGAAATGTCAAACTTGTTCTCCCTGAAATGTTGTGGATGCTGGATCAATTGAAAATTTCAAGACAGAGATTAATAGATTTTAATTAGATAAGGGTATCACAGGGTGTGGAAAATAGGCAGGCAGAAATGAAGTCAAGGTACAGATCAGCCATAACCAAATTGAATGGTGGAGAAGGCTCAAGGAGCTAAATGGCCCACTCCTGTTCTAATATTCGCCTCCGCCATGTGACCTTTTCTTGCACCACTTCCAGTGACTTTCTCAAGTTATGACATGACCAGAATATTTCAATGAGTCACTGTAATGCTATAAACAATGTGGTTATTGTGAAAGGAAGAGTCAGCTTGTAACCTAGGTGGATTGAAACAGATTCCTGCTCTACAACTACATTTTTGCTTTTACCTGGTGGGGGTGGGGAGTTGTGGATGGGGAACACATATAAGAGGATATCAGTCAAGAGTAGAGTATTTGAATCAATTTACATTTTAGGATTAACCTCCTTCAACTGGGTGGGTAGTATGATGGTATAACTGCATGATGATACTTGGATGTGTTACTGTTATCAAATTAGTTTTTATTCTGTGTAGAAATGACCAATTAAACACCAAGTTCAATGCACAAATGACCACATTTGATTTCAAAATGTATTGCTAACTCCTATGTCAATTTGCATCTTGGCAAAATCCATTGGAAAATGTCACCATAGTCCCAGAGGACCATAAGCTGCTCTCCCCTTATGAGCGAGAGCTGACTGGTGGTGATTTAACCTGACGGTCATCACACCTCAGGTGAGCAGCAAGGTCAAGAAGGCAGGGCCTTCATGAATAACCTCAGCCAGTACGGGAATTAAACCCATGCTGCTGGCATCTCCCTACATCATGAACCAGCCAACTGAGCCAACCAACCCCCAAAATTCATTGTATAGTAAGTGTGTCAATATCCAGAGATGTGCGGGTTAGGTGATTGGCCATGTTAAATTTCCCCTTAGTGTCCAAAGCTGTATGGTTAGGTGGGGTTACGGATAGGGAGGAGGAGTGTTCCTAGGTAGGGCGATCATTCAGAAGATCAGTGTGGATTTGATGGGCCGAATGGCCTCCTTCTACCCTGTAGCAATTCTGTAGTTATATCTAACTGAAAACCACTTTTACTTGCAGGTAGTCCACAATCAACATGGCTGATGTTATACAGTCAGTAATGGGAACAATAGGTCAGAAATGTTGTTGCTGTTGTTTTGTTACAGCTAATTATCTGACAGTAAGATGCCTAAAAGCACAAGAATAATATTTCTAATTTGAAGTTTGTGTTCCAGAACAGAATTGTAACCAGAGCAAAGAATTCAAGTATATTCTTTTAAAATCTCTTGACCGCCCCCTGTATAGATGGGTGCCATTTCCTGTCGTTGCATTTACTTTTAAACAGCGTTTAATAAAACATTGTCAAGATGTTAAAATATTTTTGTAGTTAGACTGTGCGAACTGTCCCAAAGAAACCACATTTGAGATGCTGAACTTGCTTACGGAGAGGAAATGCGATTTTTAAATATGATTAATATTAAACGCGATTTTATCATTGAAGAATGTTTACTCCTGACAATTCAAGGTAATTTTTCCGCAAAAAATTAGAATTATCCAACAATTTAAATTAAGCCCTGTAAATAACGTAACAGAGTGTGCATTTAGCGCTACAATCTTGAATGATCATATCATTGATTTGAACTAAGCAATGTTCAGTTCAGAGTGCAACCTTGTGTAACCTCTGCTGATTAACTGAGATATTGTGGGAATCGGCCAAAACGTATTCAAAGCACAAATTAACTGCAGAGCAAACAGAACAAGATGATCGCGCTGCTATACCATAGAGTGAACACACATCGAGGCACCACACAGCACAACTAATTGCACTAAACCGTGTATTATTCTGGTGAACGGCTTCGGGATTGTTTTTTTTAACTTGGGGAACTTTCAAAACATTGACCAGCATTGGAGATCGCTGACGTCACGGCCTCTAAACCACAGTCATCTCAGCAGGAACTGTGTGTTGGCGGCTGAGTTTGGAAACGCTTTTCCATGACTCTTCCACTTTATCCAGATCGTTACAAACTTGTTTTGAATTCCTGGAAATGGGACGATACCGAAGACTATCACCTTCGGCCCTAGTCCCTGGCGGAGTCAGCTAAAAAGCAGGAATAACGTTCGTTTTCTTCCCTGGTGATCCCCGGGATCTTATCTGCTCGGGAACTGTCGATTCCAGCTGGTCTGGTAAGTCGATGCAACACGATAGTGATTTCAGATTGATGCAGTTTCAAACGGGGCCTTTATTTTTGCTCGATAAATATAATTCATCGTGCGCTGTACTGGCATTGAAACAAAAGGGGGAAATGGGTGCTAATATACCTCTCCCTGGCTTAAAATTGTTTTTCGCCGGGTACAGTTTTACAAAAGTAAATGCAAAAGAATTCAAAAGAAACTCGAATGGTTTGAATAAGCAGCGAGCTTTTTGAAAGCACCGATTGAAGCCGTTTTGAAAACAATTCCAATGTGCGCAGTGCCAGAGGAAGGTACCCTGCACAGGTCCCGTTAAAGGTAACCTTTGGCAATGTTTTATTTTACTGAAATGGTGTGCGATTACTCAAGTTTACAGCCTCGAGTTCTGCAGCAATCGTCATTTCATCCCTTATAAAGCTTTCCTTTGGAACATTGTAAAAGAGCGCCACCACGTGCTGGTAGAAAAACAGAACGGGAGGTTCACAGTCATCTTTAACAGTGCAGCGGGGGCAATGCCCCCAATATCCATCCTGGTCAATATTGAGTGAAGGCACAGGCTCAGGAAAGGCGACATGCAATGTTTTCACAATGTGCATTTATTCGCGAGCTCGGTGGAGTTTATTTGAGAGGTGCAACTGGGAGGTTTATTTTCCAAATCGAACAATTGTTTGCAATGAGTAATTTTAGGAAAAAAACACATTTCCAGTCACGTTTTCAAGGTGCAGACGTTTCACCACAAATCGAGTGGGCGCGCGTTATCTCAAAATGCTCCTTCCTTACAACTCCACAATAAAGATTGACTAACCTGACCTTTTTACCCGGGGTCAGGACAATGTTGCGATGATTAATACTTTGAAATGTGATGTGGATGATAATTCTTCGAACTGCAGGTTTTTTTAAGACAGTTCAGGTGAGGCCCGTCATTCAGTTCAATCTGATTTCCGCTCAGTTTTCAATTTGCTGTGCATTTGTTTGCGTGTCTTTTCTTATGGTAAGTAATTCGGATAAAGTTTTGACTGGAGGTGTGTGGGGGCGAGAGTGAAGGCATGCTAACGAGGAAAAGAATATGTTTGATTTTCAATATAATCTGATTCCAATGGCTGTGTTCAGATAACCCTCCACGTAGGACCCATTTAAACCGCTCCATGACATTCAGGGCAGGATCAGGGCAGGACCTTTTGGGAGCTTTTCATTTCAAAGTCAGGTATTCATGATTAGGTTGCTTGAAAAAGGAAAGTGGTAACAAATATGCTTCATCCTCGGGGTGTTTTCTGTTCGCAGTTACAGTAAATCAAACTGTTGTCCTTCTCGCTCAAAGAAAAGCAAACATTCAGAGACCAACGTTTCCCGGGGGCACACTTATTTTAACGTTTCGATCTAAATAGACTGGGGGGGGGGGGGGAGGGGTGTGTTGATTATTGGTAAGTATTGCTGTACTATGTGATGTGTAAATAATGTGAGTTATTACCATCCATGTTTGTGTTTGTGAAGAAGCAGCATTCTTTTAAGTTGGACGGTACTAGATGAAGTACCTCAGAAGATCGGTGAAAATTGCGGCAATAATAAAACGTGATATTCTTTTCCAAGAGTGGAGTTTAGCTGACTTTCTTGTCAGCGGCGAGACTCCTGGGCCGAGGAAGTCCCTTTGTAAACGGCACAGTTGCCGTTCATTTTTTTTTGTTTGCGTTGGGAAATGATTTAGGTGAAACAAGTTGCCAATTGCATCATTTGAAGTGTCTCCGATGCACGGAGTCCCCCCCCCCCTCTCCCGCCTCACAGCAGTTGAATTCATACAGCTGCAAACTTTGCAAATGGTGGGAGTTTCACGTTTACAGTTAACAGTCCGTACATCGGTGTAATTTCAAAACGATTTAGTTCTCGACGCCTTGTTGCTTTCGAGGTTGAAGCGGGCTGTTGAATGGCGGAGGGGGAGGTTTGTTCTGATCGGGAACATCTTTGTTCATTTGAACAACAGTTTGCATTATAGGTGAGGCGACTGAAAAGAACGTTGGCACACTTAATAGAAAGTTGGTTTGGTCTGGGGGCAAACGATGGTCTGGCTAGCCGTTAAGGCTGTACTCCTTCCTCTTCCACCTCACTGGCTTGGCGCAATGGTACATACAGTATTGTTAACGGGACAGGGGGAGCTACGGGAAGGGTTTCAGGTTCTGAGTGAAGTGGGAGAAGAATAGCCGCTTGGATGTTTTTTGCGGGGGAGACGGGACGGAGAAGCACTTCATTAAAGTATACCCACCGCGTAGACATATTTATTCGTCTTTATCCCTTTCCAATCGATTTCGCTTCCACAAAGTTAAAAGCAGTTTTACGGCCGGTGTGTTTTGATCGGAAGATTTATTCCAAAGCTGTTGAAGTGATTAATAATTGCATTGGGATAATGCATGTTGAAGTGCAGCAGCAGCAGGAGGGGCAGTGAGTGAGTGATCACTGCCCTGCCCGGAGCCACGCTGTGCCACTGCATGCCAGGGGAAGCTAGTGCCGGGCACGGCGCATGCTCAGGGCGGGCTGCGGACCGGCGAGGGACAATCTCATCATGGTGTGCTCATTTGGGAGAAAGCGGGCGGCCCGGGCTCGCTCTCTGTCCGCTTAATGCCGACTCAGAGCGGCTGCTGCTGCTGGCTGGTGAAGTTGTCGCTGTGGAAAGTTTGGTCTTTGTGCCTGGTGTGTGAGGGAGAGCTCGGGGACGCCGTCTTCAGCGAGCAGCGCACGGCTCACTGCAACGACCGTGAGTTTCCCCACTTTGCTCCCACACTCGGGGCAGACTTGGACTTGTTTGTGTCTTTCTCGCCTTTCGCTCCTGCCTCGTGCACAACTCCCCGGGAAGTTAGTTCGCGGCAGTTTGGGGAAGAGTTTGTGTCAGGCGTTTCATTTCAGCTTGTGAGACAGTGGGAGAGGGATTCCCTTCCTCCCTCAGAACCCCCCCCCCCCCCCCCAAACTCCCTCAGACCCCCCCCCCATCTCCCTCAGAACCCCCCCCCCTCAGAACCCCCCCCCCCCCAAAACTCCCTCAGACCCCCCCATCGCCCTCAGAACCCCCCTCCCTCAGACAACTCCCCTTCCTCCCTCAGAACCCCCCCCCAAACTCCCTCAGACCCCCCTCCCCCTCAGAACCCCCCCCCCAAACTCCCTCAGACCCCCCCATCGCCCTCAGAACCCCCCCTCCCTCAGACAACTCCCCTTCCTCCCCCTAGAACCCCCCCCAAACTCCCTCAGACCCCCCCATCTCCCTCAGAACCCCCCCCCATCTCCCACAGAACCCCCCCATCTCCCACAGAACCCCCCCTCCCTCAGACAACTCCCCCTCCCTCCCTCAGACATCCCCCCTCCCTCCCTCAGACATCCCCCCTCCCTCCCTCAGACATCCCCCCTCCCTCCCTCAGACATCCCCCCTCCCTCCCTTAGACATCCCCCCTCCCTCCCTCAGACATCCCCCTCCCTCCCTCAGACATCCCCCTCCCTCCCTCAGACATCCCCCTCCCTCCCTCAGACATCCCCCCTCCCTCCCTCAGACATCCCCCCTCCCTCCCTCAGACATCCCCCCTCCCTCCCTCAGACATCCCCCCTCCCTCCCTCAGACATCCCCCCTCCCTCCCTCAGACATCCCCCCTCCCTCCCTCAGACATCCCCCCCTCCCTCCCTCAGACATCCCCCCTCCCTCCCTCAGACATCCCCCCTCCCTCCCTCAGACATCCCCCCTCCCTCCCTCAGACATCCCCCCTCCCTCCCTCAGACATCCCCCCTCCCTCCCTCAGACATCCCCCCTCCCTCCCTCAGACATCCCCCCTCCCTCCCTCAGACATCCCCCCTCCCTCCCTCAGACATCCCCCCTCCCTCCCTCAGACATCCCCCCTCCCTCCCTCAGACATCCCCCCTCCCTCCCTCAGACATCCCCCCTCCCTCCCTCAGACATCCCCCCCTCCCTCCCTCAGACATCCCCCCTCCCTCCCTCAGACATCCCCCCTCCCTCCCTCCCTCAGACATCCCCCCCTCCCTCCCTCCCACAGACATCCCCCCTCCCTCCCTCCCACAGACATCCCCCCTCCCTCCCTCCCACAGACATCCCCCCCTCCCTCCCTCCCTCAGACATCCCCCCCTCCCTCCCTCAGACATCCCCCCCTCCCTCCCTCAGACATCCCCCCCCTCCCTCCCTCAGACATCCCCCCTCCCTCCCTCAGACATCCCCCCTCCCTCCCTCAGACATCCCCCCCTCCCTCCCTCAGACATCCCCCTCCCACCCTCAGACATCCCCCTCCCTCCCTCAGACATCCCCCTCCCTCCCTCAGACATCCCCCTCCCTCCCTCAGACATCCCCCTCCCTCCCTCAGACATCCCCCTCCCTCCCTCAGACATCCCCCTCCCTCCCTCAGACATCCCCCTCCCTCCCTCAGACATCCCCCTCCCTCCCTCAGACATCCCCCTCCCTCCCTCAGACATCCCCCTCCCTCCCTCAGACATCCCCCTCCCTCCCTCAGACATCCCCCTCCCTCCCTCAGACATCCCCCTCCCTCCCTCAGACATCCCCCTCCCTCCCTCAGACATCCCCCTCCCTCCCTCAGACATCCCCCTCCCACCCTCAGACATCCCCCTCCCTCCCTCAGACATCCCCCTCCCTCCCTCAGACATCCCCCTCCCTCCCTCAGACATCCCCCTCCCTCCCTCAGACATCCCCCTCCCTCCCTCAGACATCCCCCTCCCTCCCTCAGACATCCCCCTCCCTCCCTCAGACATCCCCCTCCCTCCCTCAGACATCCCCCTCCCTCCCTCAGACATCCCCCTCCCTCAGACATCCCCCTCCCTCCCTCAGACATCCCCCTCCCTCAGACATCCCCCTCCCTCCCTCAGACATCCCCCTCCCTCCCTCAGACATCCCCCCTCCCTCCCTCAGACATCCCCCCCTCCCTCCCTCAGACATCCCCCCTCCCTCCCTCAGACATCCCCCCTCCCTCCCTCAGACATCCCCCCTCCCTCCCTCAGACATCCCCCCTCCCTCCCTCAGACATCCCCCCTCCCTCCCTCAGACATCCCCCCTCCCTCCCTCAGACATCCCCCCTCCCTCCCTCAGACATCCCCCCTCCCTCCCTCAGACATCCCCCCTCCCTCCCTCAGACATCCCCCCTCCCTCCCTCAGACATCCCCCCTCCCTCCCTCAGACATCCCCCCTCCCTCCCTCAGACATCCTCCCTCCCTCCCTCAGACATCCTCCCTCCCTCCCTCAGACATCCTCCCTCCCTCCCTCAGACATCCTCCCTCCCTCCCTCAGACATCCTCCCTCCCTCCCTCAGACATCCTCCCTCCCTCCCTCAGACATCCTCCCTCCCTCAGACATCCTCCCTCCCTCAGAGACATCCTCCCTCCCTCCGACATCCTCCCTCCCTCATAGACATCCTCCCTCCCTCCGACATCCTCCCTCCGACATCCTCCCTCCCTCCGACATCCTCCCTCCCTCCGACATCCTCCCTCCCTCCGACATCCTCCCTCCCTCCGACATCCTCCCTCCCTCCGACATCCTCCCTCCCTCCCTCCGACATCCTCCCTCCCTCCCTCCGACATCCTCCCTCCCTCCCTCCGACATCCTCCCTCCCTCCGACATCCTCCCTCCCTGCGACATCCTCCCTCCCTGCGACATCCTCCCTCCCTCCGACATCCTCCCTCCGACATCCTCCCTCCCTCCGACATCCTCCCTCCCTCCGACATCCTCCCTCCCTCCGACATCCTCCCTCCCTCCGACATCCTCCCTCCCTCCGACATCCTCCCTCCCTCCGACATCCTCCCTCCCTCCGACATCCTCCCTCCCTCCGACATCCTCCCTCCCTCCGACATCCTCCCTCCCTCCCTCCCTCCGACATCCTCCCTCCCTCCCTCCGACATCCTCCCTCCCTGCGACATCCTCCCTCCCTGCGACATCCTCCCTCCCTCCGACATCCTCCCTCCCTCCCTCCGACATCCTCCCTCCCTCCGACATCCTCCCTCCCTCCGACATCCTCCCTCCCTCCGACATCCTCCCTCCCTCCGACATCCTCCCTCCCTCCGACATCCTCCCTCCCTCCGACATCCTCCCTCCCTCCGACATCCTCCCTCCCTCCGACATCCTCCCTCCCTCCCTCAGACATCTTCCCTCCCTCCCTCAGACATCTTCCCTCCCTCCCTCAGACATCTTCCCTCCCTCCCTCAGACATCTTCCCTCCCTCCCTCAGACATCTTCTTTCCCTCCCTCAGACATCCTCCCTCCCTCCCTCAGACACCCTCCCTCCCTCCCTCAGACATCCTCCCTCCCTCGCTCCCTCAGACATCCTCCCTCCCTCGCTCCCTCAGACATCCTCCCTCCCTCAGACATCCTCCCTCCCTCCCTCAGACATCCTCCCTCCCTCAGACATCCTCCCTCCCTCCCTCAGACATCCTCCCTCCCTCCCTCAGACATCCTCCCTCCCTCCCTCAGACATCCTCCCTCCCTCCCTCAGACATCCTCCCTCCCTCCCTCCCTCAGACATCCTCCCTCGCTCCCTCCCTCAGACATCCTCCCTCCCTCCCTCAGACATCCTCCCTCCCTCCCTCAGACATCCTCCCTCCCTCCCTCAGACATCCTCCCTCCCTCCCTCAGACATCCTCCCTCCCTCCCTCAGACATCCTCCCTCCCTCCCTCAGACATCCTCCCTCCCTCCCTCAGACATCCTCCCTCCCTCCCTCAGACATCCTCCCTCCCTCCCTCAGACATCCTCCCTCCCTCAGACATCCTCCCTCCGTCCCTCAGACATCCTCCCTCCATCAGACATCCTCCCTCCCTCAGACATCCTCCCTCCATCCCTCCCTCAGACATCCTCCCTCCATCCCTCCCTCAGACATCCTCCCTCCCTCCCTCAGACATCCTCCCTCAGACATCCTCCCTCCCTCCCTCAGACATCCTCCCTCCCTCCCTCAGACATCCTCCCTCCCTCCCTCAGACATCCTCCCTCCCCCTCCCTCCCCCCTCCCTCCCCCCTCCCTCCCCCCTCCCTCCCTCCCCCTCCCTCCCCCCTCCCTCCCTCCCCCTCCCTCCCCCTCCTCCCCCCTCCCTCCCTCCCTCCCCCTCCTCCCTCCCCCCTCCCTCCCCCTCCTCCCTCCCCCCTCCCTCCCCCTCCTCCCTCCCCCTCCCTCCCTCAGACATCCTCCCTCCCTCCCTCAGACATCCTCCCTCCCTCCCTCAGACATCCTCCCTCCCTCCCTCAGACATCCTCCCTACCTCCCTCCCTCAGACATCCTCCCTACCTCCCTCCCTCAGACATCCTCCCTACCTCCCTCCCTCAGACATCATCCCTACCTCCCTCCCTCAGACATCCTCCCTCCCTCCCTCAGACATCCTCCCTCCCTCCCTCAGACATCCTCCCTCCCTCCCTCAGACATCCTCCCTCCCTCCCTCAGACATCCTCCCTCCCTCCCTCCCTCCCTCAGACATCCTCCCTCCCTCAGACAACCTCCCTCCCTCAGACATCCTCCCTCCCTCAGACATCCTCCCTCCCTCAGACATCCTCCCTCCCTCAGACATCCTCCCTCCCTCAGACATCCTCCCTCCCTCAGACATCCTCCCTCCCTCAGACATCCTCCCTCCCTCAGACATCCTCCCTCCCTCAGACATCCTCCCTCCCTCAGACATCCTCCCTCCCTCAGACATCCTCCCTCCCTCAGACATCCTCCCTCCCTCCCTCAGACATCCTCCCTCCCTCCCTCAGACATCCTCCCTCCCTCCCTCAGACATCCTCCCTCCCTCCCTCAGACATCCTCCCTCCCTCCCTCAGACATCCTCCCTCCCTCCCTCAGACATCCTCCCTCCCTCCCTCAGACATCCTCCCTCCCTCCCTCAGACATCCTCCCTCCCTCCCTCAGACATCCTCCCTCCCTCCCTCAGACATCCTCCCTCCCTCCCTCAGACATCCTCCCTCCCTCCCTCAGACATCCTCCCTCCCTCCCTCAGACATCCTCCCTCCCTCCCTCAGACATCCTCCCTCCCTCCCTCAGACATCCTCCCTCCCTCCCTCAGACATCCTCCTCCCTCAGACATCCTCCTCCCTCAGACATCCTCCCCCCTCAGACATCCTCCCTCCCTCCCTCAGACATCCTCCCTCCCTCAGACATCCTCCCTCCCTCCCTCCCTCAGACATCCTCCCTCCCTCCCTCCCTCAGACATCCTCCCTCCCTCAGACATCCTCCCTCCCTCAGACATCCTCCCTCCCTCAGACATCCTCCCTCCCTCAGACATCCTCCCTCCCTCCCTCAGACATCCTCCCTCCCTCCCTCAGACATCCTCCCTCCCTCCCTCAGACATCCTCCCTCCCTCCCTCAGACATCCTCCCTCCCTCCCTCAGACATCCTCCCTCCCTCCCTCAGACATCCTCCCTCCCTCCCTCAGACATCCTCCCTCCCTCAGACATCCTCCCTCCCTCAGACATCCTCCCTCCCTCAGACATCCTCCCTCCCTCCCTCAGACATCCTCCCTCCCTCCCTCAGACATCCTCCCTCCCTCCCTCAGACATCCTCCCTCCCTCCGACATCCTCCCTCCCTCCGACATCCTCCCTCCCTCCGACATCCTCCCTCCCTCCGACATCCTCCCTCAGACATCCTCCCTCAGACATCCTCCCTCAGACATCCTCCCTCCCTCCGACGTCCTCCCTCCCTCCCTCTGACATCCTCCCTCCCTCTGACATCCTCCCTCCCTCCCTCTGACATCCTCCCTCCCTCCCTCTGACATCCTCCCTCCCTCAGACATCCTCCCTCCCTCAGACATCCTCCCTCCCTCCCTCAGACATCCTCCCTCCCTCCCTCAGACATCCTCCCTCCCTCCCTCAGACATCCTCCCTACCTCCCTCCCTCAGACATCCTCCCTACCTCCCTCCCTCAGACATCCTCCCTACCTCCCTCCCTCAGACATCCTCCCTACCTCCCTCCCTCAGACATCCTCCCTCCCTCCCTTAGACATCCTCCCTCCCTCCCTCAGACATCCTCCCTCCCTCCCTCAGACATCCTCCCTCCCTCCCTCAGACGTCGTCCCTCCCTCCCTCCCTCAGACATCCTCCCTCCCTCAGACAACCTCCCTCCCTCAGACATCCTCCCTCCCTCAGGCATCCTCCCTCCCTCAGACATCCTCCCTCCCTCAGACATCCTCCCTCCCTCAGACATCCTCCCTCCCTCAGACATCCTCCCTCCCTCAGACATCCTCCCTCCCTCCCTCAGACATCCTCCCTCCCTCAGACATCCTCCCTCCCTCAGACATCCTCCCTCCCTCCCTCAGACATCCTCCCTCCCTCCCTCAGACATCCTCCCTCCCTCCCTCAGACATCCTCCCTCCCTCCCTCAGACATCCTCCCTCCCTCCCTCAGACATCCTCCCTCCCTCCCTCAGACATCCTCCCTCCCTCCCTCAGACATCCTCCCTCCCTCCCTCAGACATCCTCCCTCCCTCCCTCAGACATCCTCCCTCCCTCAGACATCCTCCCTCCCTCAGACATCCTCCCTCCCTCCCTCAGACATCCTCCCTCCCTCCCTCAGACATCCTCCCTCCCTCCCTCAGACATCCTCCCTCCCTCCCTCAGACATCCTCCCTCCCTCAGACATCCTCCCTCCCTCCCTCCCTCAGACATCCTCCCTCCCTCCCTCCCTCAGACATCCTCCCTCCCTCAGACATCCTCCCTCCCTCAGACATCCTCCCTCCCTCAGACATCCTCCCTCCCTCCCTCAGACATCCTCCCTCCCTCCCTCAGACATCCTCCCTCCCTCAGACATCCTCCCTCCCTCAGACATCCTCCCTCCCTCAGACATCCTCCCTCCCTCAGACATCCTCCCTCCCTCAGACATCCTCCCTCCCTCAGACATCCTCCCTCCCTCAGACATCCTCCCTCCCTCAGACATCCTCCCTCCCTCCGACATCCTCCCTCCCTCCGACATCCTCCCTCCCTCCGACATCCTCCCTCCCTCCGACATCCTCCCTCCCTCCGACATCCTCCCTCAGACATCCTCCCTCCCTCCCTCTGACGTCCTCCCTCCCTCCCTCTGACATCCTCCCTCCCTCTGACATCCTCCCTCCCTCTGACATCCTCCCTCCCTCTGACATCCTCCCTCCCTCTGACATCCTCCCTCCCTCTGACATCCTCCCTCCCTCTGACATCCTCCCTCCCTCAGACATCCTCCCTCCCTCAGACATCCTCCCTCCCTCAGACATCCTCCCTCCCTCAGACATCCTCCCTCCCTCCCTCAGACATCCTCCCTCCCTCCCTCAGACATCCTCCCTCCCTCCCTCAGACATCCTCCCTTCCTCCCTCAGACATCCTTCCTCCCTCCCTCAGACATCCTCCCACCCACCCTCCCTCCCACCCACCCTGGCACTCCCACCCACCCACCCTGGCACTCCCACCCACCCACCCACCCTCCCTGGCACTCCCACCCACCCACCCTCCCTCCCTGGCACTCCCACCCACCCACCCTCCCTGGCACTCCCACCCACCCACCCTCCCTGGCACTCCCACCCACCCACCCTCCCTGGCACTCCCACCCACCCACCCTCCCTGGCACTCCCACCCACCCACCCTCCCTGGCACTCCCACCCACCCACCCTCCCTGGCACTCCCACCCACCCACCCTCCCTGGCACTCCCACCCACCCTCCCTGGCACTCCCACCCACCTTCCCTGGCACTCCCACCCTCCCACCCTGGCACTCCCACCCTCCCTCCCTGGCATTCCCTCCCACCCTCCCACCCTCCCACCCACCCTCCCTCCCACCCCTCCTCCCTCCCACCCACCCACCCCTCCCAGGCACTCCCACCCACCCACCCTCCCTGGCACTCCCACCCACCCTCCCTGGCACTCCCACCCACCCACCCTCCCTGGCACTCCCACCCACCCACCCTCCCTGGCACTCCCACCCACCCACCCTCCCTTGCACTCCCTTAGACATCCGCCCTCCCTCCCTGGCACTCCCTTAGACATCCGCCCTCCCTCCCTGGCACTCCCTTAGACATCCGCCCTCCCTCCCTGGCACTCCCTTAGACATCCTCCCTCCCTCCCTGGCACTCCCTTAGACATCCTCCCTCCACCAAGCATTCACTTCCTCCCTCAGACATAGAACATACAGTGCAGAAGGAGGCCATTCGGCCCATTGAGTCTGCAGCGACGCACTTAAGCCCTCACTTCCACCCTATCCCCGTAACCCAATAACCCCTCCTAACCTTTTTTGGTCACTAAGCGCAATTTAGCATGGTCTATCCACCTAACCTGCACGTCTTTAGACTGTGGGAGGAAACCGGAGCACCCGGAGGAAACCCATGCAAACACGGGAAGAACATGCAGACTCCGCACAGACAGTGACCCAGCAGGGAAGCGAACCTGGGACCCTAGCTGTAAAGCCACAGTGCTAACCACTATGCTATCGTGCTGCCTCCACATCCTCCATCCGACCGACCCTCCCTCCCAGACACTCCCTTTCTTCCTCCGTCGGGCACTCCCTCCCTCAGGCACTCAGGTCAAGGGGTGGGGGGTGGAATCAGACATCTCCTGGAATCTAAGCTATAAAGGGACATTTGCTATAAAGTTTCCACAGGCACACAGATTTACATTGTGTCATTTGTGCAAATATGTCCCCCACCCCACCACAAAAAACCCAGATTTTTCTCGCTCCATACGGAGTCAGCCCAGAATGGTTAGCAGTTTGGCAGCAGAACTCGACTTGCATTCGAGTGAAAATAAACTTTTTCGGGAAGCGCCAACAATAGGAGCAGGCATTCTCCAGAAAGAGTGCCTTTCTTTTCAGACTCTGACCCGATTCATTTCTCTCTCTCTCACCGGGTTGAGGGAATTCGATCCTCCAGATAAAGCGGCTTCTCTATCTCTGAGCAGCGGGCGTGTTTTTTTAAAATCAGGGCAATGTTGCATGTATTTGTGGCGCTGGGAGGTACAGATTTGTTATATTGGAGACAGCAACAATATTGAAATCAGAGAGGTCCCGAGAAGCACGGCGCCTTCTGACCAGTTGGGAGTTGTATGTTTAATTTTAAACATGACTTCTTGGTGATCCAACCTGGCATTTTGCAATACTTTATAACATCCATCAGCCCCAATCGCTTACGAAGCGACGTTGCCGCGTTCAGTTAGCAGACACGTGGTAAAATACACCCCTGCTTCCACATTGCAGCTTTAATTACTATTTTTTTTTAACCGAACCGTTTGTAACATAACTGTAAACATTTGGCGTTGTGTCCTCAGCTGGGTTTCAAATTGTGCCATTTAAAATGGTGCACAGTTGATGTGGTGAGTAGCTGGAGTAGCATTTTGTAATGAATGGTCGTGACCTAAGAAACTCATTCCTTACAACCGTTAGTGAATCGATCATTGATTAGGTTGAGCGAACCTTGCTTTTGTTGTGTTAGCCTGTAACAGGAGCTTCGGCAATGCTAATGATTCAGGGAGAAATAAATCTGATTTTTTTTTTGGGGGGGCTGCTGCTGATAAAGTCGTCAGTGACATTTCCTGGTCATTTTAATTTCCTGTTACATTTATTGGAAATCAGCATAGCAATAGAGACCCATTGATTTGTTTTGCTAATTTATATTGAATTGACTTGAAACTTGGCAATTGTCGGAAATAAATAAGCTGCAGTTTAAGAATTGAACTAGTTATTAAGCTGATGCCAGCTTTAATAGACTACTTTATATACACAGGACAGTTGATAAAAAATGTCATGTACCTCTGTGACTTTCTTTTCACGGTCCATCTGAAGTAGATTCAAACGTTTGGTAAATTTATTTCAGATTTGCAGAACTTGGTCAACAACTCCCAGAAAAGCAATTTAGCAAATATTTAGACAGCTTGCATTCCCGATAGAAAACTTTCAGGATCTTTTAGATTTGTTTTCCCAGTGTTAGATCTCTTTTGCAATTACCTTTCTATATTGCCTGCTGCAATTCTGAAATCTCAGCAGTTAATTTTATCTGCTTCGTATGATTTATTATTTTGTTCCAGGACATGATGCCTTATTGTCAAGGTCCTGTTTGCGAGTCAGCAAGCTTTGTTAAATGGTTATTCAGGTCTAGTGGATTAACAAATGTGTGGGCTGATGTAATGAGCTAAACTTGCTTTGGGACCAATGGGGGTGTTTGCTTTCGGCATTCGCAGATAAAGCATCAGGTTTGCAGACTTAGCTTACTGTACCTAAAACTGAGACTACAGTATTATGTTTAATCTGGTAATTGAGAAGCTTAGTTTAAATCTGTGTTAATATTTCAACTTGCTTTATAAATCAGGAACCTTTTGAGCTTGGGATCAAAATTGTAATTAATATCGCCCAGTAAAATAACTATCGGTTTTAAAAGGAGGAATGATCTTAGTCAGTTGCTTTAAGAGCCTTATTATTTTGTTCACAAAGTACTGAAGAAGTTTAATGGATAAAATGATCATGAACCACATTTCTGCTTCTGCATGGTAGAGCATCATTAGTATTCTCCTGCGACAGAAGTCAAACCTTGGCAGAAACTTAACTTTGTACAAAGGAACAGATTGTAGGAGTCCGAGAAGAAAATTCCAATCCTTGCCAGTCTATCACTCTTAACATTGATGTGGAAAGTTGCTTTCAGAGAAAAAGATGTTGCAAATTCCTTCTAGTAAACTCCATGATCCCAGAAATCCCGTGGCATTTCAACAAGACCTTATTTTGTTGGTTCCAATTCCCTGGCTGGTATTTGTCACACTGGCAGTATAATATGTTCTTTTTCACATTTTTGGACAGATTGCATGTGTTAATGGCGTTTTGTGGCAAAAAGTATTCTAAAATAAGGTTGGGGTTAGATGTGCTCCATATGAAGACTTTGAAGGCATGTCTGAACATGCCCTACGAACACTGCAGTTCCCTTCACTAACTGAGCATTCTGAACTTTGCTGCAAATTTGTAAATTTTGTGACATGAACTTGCATAAGGACCATTGCTCAAAACCACCATGAATTAGGTGCGCAGTCTGTGGGACTAACTGACGATTCTTCCAATTGAACACTGGAAATTTGGACACATTAATTTCCATGCTTGATTCTCTGATCCTTGCTCTGAGAGATACTGAACTGGCAGCCTTGGGTCATGACATTTACCTTTTGCATTGCACGAAATCACAGTTTCAATAACAAGATAATGGAACAGTAATTACAAGCAGCTGTTTCAGGAAATGTACTCCTTTGTCAGCAAAGCAATGAAAATGGGTGAAATAATTATTAAGCAAAACAAGTGATTTATGTTTATTTTCTTGTTAAATAACTATCTGTGCTGTTGTTCATCCTCTGACCCTTTTTCAATCTCATGAGCCCCAAGACTCTCACCTCTTTTCCACGCTATTCCTTCCTTTTATTAATAACCTCTTTCTGTTATAATCCTACCTAAAAGATTTGCTAATGATTCCCCTGTACGTGGTCAGTCCCCTGCTCACACTTATTAGTTCTTGTAATGCAGCCAATACATTTAATCGGGATTTAATTCTTTTCCAGAAATAGAGCAAAGACGTTCCTGCTTGTTTCAATTTGTCAATTAACTAACTTATTTATGATACTAGCAGTGTTAACAGTTATCCACTATTTAAGCATTGGTGGAGTTGACCCTAATCGTTCCTCATCTATCATTCTTGGCTTCATTACCTTCTCAGACTTGAAATGGAACTCGTGTATGGCTGCCTCCAAGAATTTCAATTTGCTTTCTCTTTCCTTCACCAATTCTTAACACTGTATAAGGTACAAGCTGGTCTGCGGTCATGTCTGGGAAGCTTTTGTAGAACCTCAGTCACATTTCTCAATGATGTGGAGATGCCGGCGTTGGACTGGGGTGAGCACAGTAAGAAGTATTGCAACACTAGGTTAAAGTCCAACAGGTTTGTTTCAAATCATTAGCTTTCAGAGCGCTGCTCCTTCCTCAGGTGAATGAAGAGGTATGTTTTATGTTCCAGAAACGTAAATATAGACAAAGTCAAAGATGCAAGACAATGCTTTGAATGCGAGCATTTGCACGTAATTAAGTCTTTACAGATCCAGAGATAGGGTTAACCACAGGTTAAAGAGGTGTGAATTGTCTCAAGCCAGGACAGTTTGTAGGATTTCGCAAGCCCAGACCTGATGGTGGGGGATGAATATAATGTGACATGAATCCAAGGTCCCGGTTGAGGCCGTACTCTCATGTGTGCAGAACTTGGCTATAAGTTTCTGCTCGGCGATTTTGCGTTGTGCGTCCTGAAGGCCGCCTTGAAGAATGCTTACCCGGAGATCAAGGCTGAATGCCCTTGACTGCTGAAGTGTTCCACGACTGGAAGGGAACATTCCTGCCTGGCGATTGTCACGTGATATCCGTTCATCCGTTGTTGCAGTGTCTGCATGGTCTCGTCAATGAACCACGCTTCAGGACATCCTTTCCTGCAGCGTATGAGGTAGACAATAGTGGCCGAGCCGCACGAGTATGTACCGCTTACCTGGTGGGTGGTGTTCTCACGTGTAATGGTGGTACCCATGTCGATGATCTGGCACGTCTTGCAGAGATTGCCATGGCAGGGTTGTGTGGTGTCGTGGTCGCTGTTCTGAAAGCTGGATAGTTTGCTGCAAACAATGGTTTGAGGTTGCGCGGTTGTTTGAAGGCAAGTAGTGGGGGTGTGGGGATGATCTTGGCAAGATGTTCATTTTCATCGATGACGTGTTGAAGACTGCAAAGAAGATGTTGTCGTTTCTCTGTAGGTATGTTTCTGGTACATACCTGTTCATTCACCTGAGGAAGGAGCAGTGCTCCGAAAGCTAGTGATTTGAAACATACATTTCTCAATAACATTTAAGAAAAATATTATCATCCAATGTGATTTCCCTATCTCCTTTAGTCCCCTCTCTTTCTCCATTCGCTTTCTTTATTCCATGAATATTCTGTGCCATTTTTATTTTGAACTTCCTTTTTTGTTCAATATAAATTACCAGTGCATTGTTTGACGCTCTTCCTCCTTCATGCATCCCAACTCTATGCCATGAGTCTTAATTCTAACAAAGTACTCCACATGACTCTTCCTGAACTCACAAAAAGTGAAACTTCTTACCTCCCTCAGTTTTTTTTTTCCTTTTACAATCATCAGACTTTGTCCTGCACTCTGGGCCTTTGCTCTTGGCGTTGGTTTCTTAAAACAAAAAGATAGGTTTTGTCGCAGTTGAGGAAAGTGTCTGTAGTGAGTTTATTATGATGTACTAAGTAGGCAGTGCTATTTTTGTAAAAGGAAAATGCATATTGTAACCTCCTTCAATTAAAGAATTCAGAGTGAAGTTAATTTAAGAATGTGCAAAAATAGAAATTGCTTCCATGCCTTTGCATGAAAACCTTGTGTGTTGGAACCGCCCGCTCCTCCAATGTATTAAAAAGTTCTGCTGGAGTAAATTAGCTTCTGGGCAACCAATTAAACTTCGCTTGGTCCTGCCATGCACTAGAATTTACAGATAGTGTGAGCAAAACTGGGGCTTGCAATATATTGCGGTTTAGTGGAAACTAAGGTTCAGAGTTACAATGCAAGCCAAAGATTTAGATGGTTCCATGAGCTTAAGAATTAAACACTCGTTTGTTTTGTTGAACAGGAGAGTTTCTTGTTTTCATGATTGTTTTTAGTTACCTGATCATTTCCTTGTACACTTCATAGATTTGAAAATATATATACACAGTACTATGACAGTAGTTAGACCACAACTAAAATACTGTGTCCAGTTCTGAGCCCCATGCATAAGAAAGGATGGGAAGGCATTGGAGGGATTCATTGGAATGATTCCAGGATAAAGAACTGTTGCTATGAGGGTAGGTTGGAGTGGTTGAGCCTATTTTCCTTGGAGAAAATCAGGGCGAGACGAGACTTGATAGAGGTATTCAAAATCCTGAGGGGTATGGACAGGGTAAATACTGAGAAACTGTTCCCACTCAAGAGCTTCAAAGACTAGAGTGCACAAATTCAAAATAGTTGGTGAAAGCATATCTTGAAAAATGTTTTCATCCAAAGGGTGGTTGGAGTCTGGAACAAACCTCAGTCAAGGTATTCAAAAGGGATTGCTTTTCAGATTGCTATCTGAAAAGAGAGAATGTGCAAGGTTCTGGGGGTAAGGCAGGTAGAACGCTCTTTCAGAGTGCCAGTACAGACTCGATGGACTGAATGGCCTCCGGTACTATAAAAATCCTGTGATTATGTGACAGTGTTCAGTGTTGCCCTTGAATGTGAAGTGCCCTCACTGGAGAATGGGCTGTGATGTTTTGTTTAATTGAGTTATTATGAAGTCTGCGAAATATTAAAAAAATACACGGTTCTATTAAAAGGAATATTTCCATATTAATATCACATCAAATGTTCAGTAATGAGCACCGAGATTCCAAGCTTGACCACTTAAATGCATGAACACTTAATTAAAGCTTCTGCTTATCACATGGCTGTTATGTGTTGACACATATTTCAATAAACTAAAATTACACCCAGAGCAAAGTACGTGAGAACACTCAATTTCTGTGCAAAAAAGGGTTTTAGCATTTTTTTTGAGAGCTTTGGAGTGAGTTCAGATTTGTAGATTTCGGAAGACTCCCACAATTAAATAGTCTGGCAGCAGTCACCATCGCGGCTTCTATAAAAAGGATAGTTACATTGGTGAGGTACCAGAGGGCTGCTAATGCCTGTCAAAATAGAGCTAAGCAAGAATAAATAACTTCTTGAAAGCTGGGGAGAAAATTGGAAGGAAATTTGTAAAAGCTTGGAAAGAATTCTTGGGCGTCATTCTCCAACCCCCGTCGGGTCGGAGAATGGCCGTTGGCCGCCGTGAATCCCGCCCCCGCCGAAGTCTCCGCTCCCGGAGATTGGGCGGGGACGGGAATCCGGCCGCGCCGGTTGGCGGGACCCCCCGCTGGATTCTCCGGCCCGGATGGGCCGAAGTCCCGCCCAGGAATTGCCTGTCCTGCCGACGTAAATCAAATCTGGTATTTACCGGCGGGACCAGGCGGCGTGGGCGGGGTCCTGGGGGGGGGCGCGGGGCGATCTGACCCCGGGGGGTGCCCCCACGGTGGCCTGGCCCGCGATCGGGGCCCACCGATCCGCGGGCGGGCCTGTGCCGTGGGGGCACTCTTTCCCTTCCGCCTCCGCCACGGCCTCCACCATGGCGGAGGCGGAAGAGACTCTCCCCACTGCGCATGCGCGGGAAACTGACAGCGGCTGCTGACGCTCCCGCGCATGCGCTGGGAAACTGACAGCGGCCACTGACGCTCCCGCGCATGCGCCACATTTCCGCGCCAGCTGGCGGGGAAACAAACGCCATTTCCGCCAGCTGGCGGGGCGGAAATCCCTCCGGCGCGGCCTAGCCCCTCAATGTTGGGGCTAGGCCGCCAAAGATGCGGAGCCTTCCGCACCTTTGGGCCGGCGCGATGCCTGTCTGATTGGCGCCGGCTTTGGCACCAGTCGGCGGACATCCCGCCGTTGGGGGAGAATTTCGCCCCTTATGTCTGGGTTGTGGGATGGGTAATTATGTGTCAGTCACAAAAAAATCTTCTCAGTTCTCTGTGGATGCTTTATATTGCACCAGTGCTATCAGCCTCCCCAGCACGTCTGAAAGCCAGGTGCAAAAGTGCAGGGATTGACTAAGAACAGGTCTCCCTGGTGCCAATCTTGGCAAATCCTAACAGTTTTACCATAGTAGTAACATCTTTGAGGCACTTCACGTAAGTGTTATAAAGCAAAATTTGATGACAAACCACATCAGGAGACATTAGGGGAGGTGGGCAAAAACTTGGTCAAAAGGGTAGGTTTTAAGGAGCATCTACAAGGAGGAAAGTGAGATGGAGAGGTTTAGGGAGGATTGCTATCAGTAGTGGAACAATGAAAACGGGGAACGTACAGGAGGCCTGAATTAAAAGAACCAAGATAACTTCAAAAGTTGAGGTTGGAGGAGATTATAAATCTGGAAGGGTGACAGCATGGTGGGATTTGAAATTTAAAACTGAGGCATTGCTTTAATTGGGAAACAGTTTAG
The DNA here is from genome assembly GCF_047496885.1 of Scyliorhinus torazame. Classification (NCBI taxonomy): domain Eukaryota; kingdom Metazoa; phylum Chordata; class Chondrichthyes; order Carcharhiniformes; family Scyliorhinidae; genus Scyliorhinus; species Scyliorhinus torazame. Next base: position 221,183,061 of record NC_092709.1, read on the forward strand.
GTCAGCCAGCTCACTGGTGACGGGTATCGGTTAACATGGGAGCGAGGGTGGGTCGTTTTTCATTTGGCTTGTAGTGGTTGAGACTTAGCAACACTGGCAAGGGAAAATATAAAAAGATGGTTCCAGAGCAGCAGAATGGTCAGGGTTGTGAAAAGGCATTCATAATTTGGGTGTGCACTGCCTATGATTTTCCGACCCTTTTATGGATTGGAAATTCGCAGGTGGTGTGTGGCAAAATATCAGGTGCTTTCTGGTGTCAGGTGAGAGACTCCTAACTGCCTAGACTTGTAAAATTGCTTCTTCAATACAAAAGAGGGAAAGAAATGGGAAGCCTTGACAAAACTTTGTATATTATTTATTGTATTTAATATTTTGTAGAAATACATTATGCTTGTAAGTTTTTAAAAATAAAGTTAGAGTACCCATTTATTTTTTAATTCCAATTAAGGGCCAATTTAGCGTTTCCAAACTACCTAACCTGCACACCTTTGGGTTGTGGGGGTGTAACCCACGCAGACACGGGGAGAATGTGCAAACTCCACATGGACAGTGGCCATTTCGAACTTGGGTCCCCAGTGCCGTAGTCCCAGTGCTAACCGCTGCGCCGCGTGCCGCCCCTAAAATATTTTTATTCAATGTTATGGATGTCATTCATTTTTCGTTGTACAGTGTAAGAATTTGTGCTGCTTAAAAATGTTCCAATAGAAAAACTAAAATTCTACTTTTATGTTTTTTTCAGGTCAGCTGGTGATTACTCAAGTGTCATCATGATGCGGTATACTGCACTATTGTTTTCTGTACTGTTTTTACAGCTTTTTAACAGCGGAGAAGGAAATAGGAAGAAAGAACCAGCATCCTCAATACAGTTTACACAGCATCTTTATAATGCTTATATTTATGAGAATTCTGCAGCCAAGACCTATTTAGAAAGTTATGTAAAAATGGGTATTTACATCACAAATCCATCATCGGAGTTTCGATATAAAATTATTTCTGGAGATCATGAAAACCTGTTAAAAGCTGAAGACTACATTCTTGGGGATTTCTGTTTCTTGCGTATTAGGACCAAAGGAGGGAATACTGCGGTGTTAAATAGAGAAGTGAGGGACCACTATTTGTTGAATGTTAAAGCAATTGAGAAAAAAACAAATTCTGAAGCACGGACAAAGGTTAAAGTCCATGTTTTAGATACAAATGACTTGAGGCCTTTGTTTTCACCAACCTCATACAGTGTGTCTTTGGCAGAAAATACAGCTCTGAGAACCAGTGTAGCCAGAGTCAGAGCCACAGATGCTGACATCGGTACCAATGGAGAGTTTTATTACAGTTTTAAGGACAGGACAGATATGTTTGCCATTCATCCTACCAATGGCGTGATTACCCTTACAGGAAGGTTGGACTACACCGAAACAAAACAATATGACCTGGAGATCCTAGCAGCTGATCGTGGCAAGAAATTGTATGGCAGTAGTGGAATTAGCAGCATGGCAAAGCTTACTATTCATGTGGAACAGGGAAATGAGAATGCACCTGTCATCACAGCTGTTACTCTTACCCCATCGGACATGGACAAGGATCCAACGTATGCAATTGTAACTGTGGAAGACGAGGACCCGGGAGTTAATGGAGAAATAGCTTCTTTAAATATTGTGGCGGGTGATCCCCTGCATCAATTCAAAGCAATGAGGTCAAGCCCTGGTAGCAAAGAATATAGAATTAAAGCTGTTGACCAAGTTGATTGGGAAAGCCAATCTTCTGGATATAACCTAACACTTCAAGCTAAGGACAAAGGAAGCCCTCCGCAGTTTTCTTCTGTGAAAGTTATCCATGTTATCTCCCCACAGTCAAAATCATTGCAGTGTAGATTTGAGAAAGCTGTGTATGAAGCCAATTTGAATGAGTTTTCCCCCCCTAATTCTCCAGTTGTAATGGTTACAGCTAGTCCCATGCACCCACAGATGAAGTTTGCTTTCAAATATCATGCTGACAAGTTTCATATTAACCCTGATACTGGTCTCATCACTACTATTGACTTTATAAAAGCACAGGAAGCTTCTCACTATGAACTCGAAGTTATAATTGTCAACAGACAAGCATCAACAAAGGTAATTGTTTATGTGAGAGATATGAATGATAATGCTCCTGAATTCAAACAGTCATCGTATAAGGCCAGTGTCAGCGAAAATGTGCCAATTGGTACCATTGTTCTAACTGTGACGGCCACCGACATTGATAGCGGTGAAAATGGATATGTAACGTATAGCATAGCCAACTTGAACCCACCACCTTTTGTGATAGACTATTTTAGTGGCGACATCAGTACCGCAGAGGAACTGGATTATGAATTGATGCCAAGGATATATAATTTGAGGGTTCGTGCGTCTGACTGGGGCTCACCGTATCGTCGTGAAGTTGAAGCACTTGTCACTATTTTCTTAAGCAATCTAAATGACAACAAGCCACTGTTCGAGAAGGTGAACTGTATAGGTACAATACCAAGGGATCTAAATGTTGGAGAGCAGGTTGCTACGGTATCTGCTATTGATGCAGATGAACTACAATTGGTAAGATACCGGATAGTATCAGGGAATGAATTAGATCTGTTCGACTTAAATCCTAACTCTGGTGTTCTTGTGTTGAAGCGGCCTCTAACAGATGAACCTGGTCTCCAAAGGTCTTTTTATAGTCTACAAATCACAGCTACAGATGGGGAGAACTTTGCTACTGCAATGTACATCAACATCACCGTAGCAACCAGTCGTAAACAAGTTAATCTGCACTGTATGGAGACCGGAGTGGCTAAACATTTGGCAGAAAAGCTTCTGCAGGCAAATAAGGTCCACAATCATGAAGATACTGAAGACCTGTTTTCTGATAATCATTCAATTAACCACCATGCACCACTCTTTGATGGTTCATTTCCAAATATAATTGAAATTAAAGAAGACAAAGCAGTGGGAACAAATTTATTGTTTATAAATGCTACAGATCTTGACAATGGCTTTAATGGTAAATTGGTCCATGTAATTTCTGGAGGTGACCGTGACAGCAGGTTTATTGTCGATCTGGAAATGGGATGGCTAAAGGTATTCACTCCACTTGACAGAGAAAAAACTGATCATTACACACTTAATATAACTGTCTATGATCTTGGGATACCTCAGAAGTCTGCTTGGCGTCTATTAGATGTGAACATATTGGATGCAAATGATAACAGTCCAGAATTCCTGCAGGATATGTACTCGGAAGAAGTGAGTGAAAACAAAGAAGTGGGTAGTGAAATTATTCAGCTTGAAGCAACAGACAGAGATCTGGGTGCCAATGGAGAAGTCAGGTACTCTATTGTGACTGACACGGACATGTTTGCAATTGATAGTGTAAGTGGGATTGTGAAAGTTAAAGGATTGCTGGATAGAGAAAAAATCCCTGTCTACTTACTGAAAATTGAAGCCAGAGATCAAGCTGAGCAGGAGCCACAGCTGTTTTCAACAGTATTGTTGAAAGTGACTTTGGAAGATGTAAACGACAATCCACCTGAGTTTATTCCTCGAAACTACCACATTAAAGTTCGAGAAGACCTTCCAGTAGGAACAGTTGCAATGTGGCTGGAGGCCTATGATCCTGATGTTGGCCACAGCAGTCAGGTACGCTACAGTCTGATAGACAATGGAGAAGGATATTTTGATGTGGACAAACTAAGTGGAGCTCTACGTATTGTGCAAAGGCTAGACTTTGAGAAGAAGCAGTTGTATAATCTGACTGCTCGAGCGAAGGATAAAGGACGGCCAATTTCTCTATCTTCAACATGTTACATTCAAGTGGAAGTAGTGGATGTAAATGAGAATTTATACCCTCCTGTCTTTCCTTTCTTTGCGACTAATGGATCTGTTAGAGAAGATGTTCCTATTGGTACACCAGTAATGACTATAAATGCTAACGATAATGACAGAGGCAGAGATGGAGAAGTTAGATATTCCATAAGAGATGGATCTGGACTTGGAATTTTCAAAATTGATGAAGAAAAAGGTAGGCTATTTTAAAACTTACCTAGCCTTTCTTATCTTGTCTCATCTTAATCCTTCATTTTCCTCCAGCTTATTTGTTACAGAATATGTCTCCTAGCTGTTACTTAAGATTCCAACTTCCAGATAGCTGAGGTACAAAAGGATTAGAGAAAAGGAGTAGGTATAGAAGGAGTTCATTGAAGACAAGGTGCTATGAAACAAAGTCCAGTTTCTAACACCAATAAACTGTCTTTGTACTGATATGGATTTGTAAGTCTTTCAAAGAACAAAGAACAAAGAAATGTACAGCACAGGAACAGGCCCTTCGGCCCTCCAAGCCCGTGCCGACCATGCTGCCCGACTAAACTACAATCTTCTACACTTCCTGGGTCCGTATCCTTCTATTCCCATCCTATTCATATATTTGTCAAGATGCCCCTTAAATGTCCCTATCGTCCCTGCTTCCACTACCTCCTCCGGTAGCGAGTTCCAGGCACCCACTACCCTCTGCGTAAAAAACTTGCCTCGTACATCTACTCTAAACCTTGCCCCTCTCACCTTAAACCTCTCCCCTAGTAATTGACCCCTCTACCCTGGGGAAAAGCCTCTGACTATCCACTCTGTCTATGCCCCTCATAATTTTGTATACCTCTATCAGGTCGCCCCTCAACCTCCTTCGTTCCAGTGAGAACAAACCGAGTTTATTCAATCGCTCCTCATAGCTAATGCCCTCCATACCAGGCAACATTCTGGTAAATCTCTTCTGTACCCTCTCTAAAGCCTCCACATCCTTCTGGTAGTGTGGCGACCAGAATTGAACACTATACTCCAAGTGTGGCCTAACTAAGGTTCTATACAGCTGCAACATGACTTGCCAATTCTTATACTCAATGCCCCGGCCAATGAAGGCAAGCATGCCGTATGCCTTCTTGACTACCTTCTCCACCTGTGTTGCCCCTTTCAATGACCTGTGGACCTGTACTCCTAGATCTCTTTGACTTTCAATACTCTTGAGGGTTCTACCATTCACTGTATATTCCCTACCTGCATTAGACCTTCCAAAATGCATTACCTCACATTTTTCCGGATTAAACTCCATCTGCCATCTCTCCGCCCAAGTCTCCAGACAATCTAAATCCTGCTGTATCCTCCGACAGTCCTCATCGCTATCCGCAATTCCACCAACCTTTGTGTCGTCTGCAAACTTACTAATCAGACCAGTTACATTTTCCTCCAAATCATTTATATATACTACAAAGAGCAAAGGTCCCAGCACTGATCCCTGTGGAACACCACTGGTCACAGCCCTCCAATTAGAAAAGCATCCCTCCATTGCTACTCTCTGCCTTCTATGGCCTAGCCAGTTCTGTATCCACCTTGCCAGCTCACCCCTGATCCCGTGTGACTTCACCTTTTGTACTAGTCTACCATGAGGGACCTTGTCAAAGGCCTTACTGAAGTCCATATAGACAACATCTACTGCCCTACCTGCATCAATCATCTTAGTGACCTCCTCGAAAAACTCCATATGGTTTTATTTATGCATGGCTGTTGTAGCCAAAATGATGTCTACCTGACCAATAAATATGTAAACTTCAGGATTATTAAATGTAAGAACAGCCTGCTTAGCCATAAAAAGGGTATGCTGTCTCTGTACTTTCCTTGAGTAGTGTCTCTTCATCTCAGTTTGATTGTGTGTTTCTTTTTGTTGGAATTATCTTTGAATCCCGATAAGATCAATGAAAAAATATTCTCTTTATATGTCTATTGCTGTATTATAAATAAAGGACTTTAAAATTGGGATACAGATTGGTATTCAAAATATCTGGACCTAATTTGTGACCTATCTGGCATGTTCCTATCAGACTTACTAGGCAAGTGCACTGGATTTTTGGCCTCTCTCTGGAAAGGTTTAGCACGTACCTAATTCTTGTTAAATAAAACAGGACAATTAATGAAAAGACGATTCTGCTGACATTTTAGTATAAACTTTAAAAAGAAATAAGGCTTTTAGGTTTAAGACAATGTTATCATGGTGGTATGTTTTAGACTTTTTCTTGTGTGGAAACATATTATTGCGCCATATGTTGACAGAACTTCTGAGTCACAACATTTAAAAAATCGTATTTGGTAAACACTGTGCATAGTCAATTTTTTAAGATTGAGATGTAATTACTGAAAATTGAAATTAAAAATTGGGAATTGTGGGATGTTCAGTTTCTGTTGGATTTGACTTTTGTTGATTTTTGCATAGATTTGGGAAAACTTAGTAAATCGAAATTAGAATGGTAACAGACCATTCAGTCCAATGAGTCTGTCCATGTTGGTCTTTATTCTCCATATGAGCAGTAGCCCTAGCTTATAAGTCCACCCTGTTACAGTATCTCTTTATTCCCTTTTTATACAACCTAGCTAATCTTTTCTAAAATGTTGACATAGTCCTGCTTCAATCATTGACTTTGGTTTTGTATTCTACAGACTCACAACCTTTTGTGTAAATACGTTGGCATCCTGTTCTCAGTCCTAAATCTCAAATTGTCAGTGATAAAAGCAGAACATGCGCAGAACAGGCTGCATTCAAGATGATTAATGCTTTGGTTAGGAATCCTTTTAAAAAAACTGAAAAATAGAGTTAGGTAGTCAAGGGTCTTGTTTTTGGTTTCAGATGCTGATGAACCTGTTGAGTATATCCAGCATTTTGTTTTCATTTCAGGCTTCTAGTGTTAGTAAATTTTTCTTCCATGACTTGCGTCTCTTACTGTTTTTATGGTTGGAGGCTGTACGTATTGTGATTCCTGACAGATCCCCGCAAATGTTAGAAAGTTGAGCTTCTGAAGAACCTTTGATATAACTGGGGTAAATGCCATCGGTTTAAAAATTGGATACCATTGGCAGTAAAATTAAATCTTTAATTTTTAAACTTTGATCTTGTTTAGAACATGGTTTTCTTTTTGTGTCGTGGAGTTAAATTAAACTGACAATTGGTGTAGTATTGATTACCAAAGCTTTTGGGACATTTGCTAAATTTATACAAACTAAATTTTTTATTAACCACTGAAGTAGTGTGCACTGTCATATTTGGCTTCTGTGGGAAGTGGGCTCTTCTGTTACAGTTTAACGAACTGCTGCTGGGCTAATTGCATGATCTTGCTCCCAGTGGAAAGCTACGCTTGCAGAAAGCTTGGAGTTTGGAGATTTTACTGCCCCATCACTGATCACTTATTAATGTGAAACGTAGCTTCTCCTCTTCTCTCTCATTTGGGGTGTGGGGATGCAGAGTCAGCTCGACAAAGTACTCTTGATGCGAGCATTTTATTCCTCCCAGCTCAGTTGGTATTCTGAAGTTGAGCCATCCAAATCAAGGAGCCATCAAGTTAATGCCCAGTCCCTGTTGAATTCACCAGCATTGGCAATGTTCAAGTATTGTGATTAATCTCAAAGTAATGGGACTGGAGAGACAAACAAAATTAGATGGTTCCTGCTTCTAATGTGTATCCTGTAACTGTCGATGCAAAGTATGTATGTGTGGATGACAAATAATTTGGCGTCTGTTTCGTACATGCACACACAATTGTGATTTTATCTGGATATTTGCGACTGAAAATTCATGTAAGTTTAAGCACCTACCACCAGCATATCTACGGCCAAAGTATGTGAGGTTGGGCAGGTCACATCACTTCAATCATACATCTTTGGCATGGAACAGAGGTGGAACCTGCAGAATGCATTTAAGGATACAATAAATTACATTTGATAATAGGCTTAGAGAGGGAGTGGTAAATTTTAACATTTAGGTCACTTGAACAGACTTTGTGGGGAGAAGAATATAAAAAAGGAAGATTAAATCTAATTAGAATTTCCTGCTGCTTGTAAAATTAAGTAACAGAAACTGTGGAACTGACTGAAGAGCTGCATAAGGCTGAAAATGACAGAGAAATGGGACGATTTTGTGGATATGGGAGTATAGCTGGTCTTAAGAGCAGGAACTCACTAGCATTCTGTTTTCTGCTCTGTATCCTGCTTGCCAGCCGGACAAATAGGCAGCCTGGCTGGTGATGGGGAGGGAACATTGATCAGCGACTACAAGCAGGGACTCTTCGGGACAATCCCCCAAGATCGAGTGCTCTGGCATCAGCGTTGAGTAGAATGTGCCAATATTCTGTGGAATCTGAGAGGTGAAAGTGATTTATGCGAGGTCATGACAGGATAGGTACCTAGAGACCATGCTACCAAACCCAACATGCCAACTCAGAGACTCAGTGAAGATGCAATTCTGTGACATATTTCTGCTAGGCAATGCACTATAAAAATAAGATTTTCTGCGTTTCCATGATTTCTGAATATTTCTCCTAATACACAAATACAATTTCCAGTGCTTCACTTTCCTGTTAGATAGGATGAACCATAATTGTCTGGATCTCATGTTGAACCCATTGCGCATATAGATGCTTAGGCATCAGCTTTCAGGAAGAAATGGTCATAAATGGGTAAAACGTGATCATAGAATCATAGAATTTGCAGTGCCGAAGGAGGCCATTCAGCCCATCGAGCCTGCACCGGCCCTTGGAAAGAGCACCCAGAGGAAACCGACGCAGACATGGGGAGAGCATATAAACTCCACATAAACTGACCTGAGGCGGGAATTGAACCCGGGTCCCGGGCACTGTGAGGCAGCAGTGCTAATCACTGCCGTTGGATATTTTAATGGGTTGGGGTTGTTGAGCACAAAATAGTTAAATCTTAGTTGTTAAAATGTGATTACATCTGAAGATTACTGTGAGTAATTTAACCCAGTAATGGGTAACCTGCACCCAGGGGCTACATACGGCCATCTGGGTTCTGTGGGTGCGGCCCGCCAGACATTTTGTTGACTGTTGCCCATGCACAGGGTTGCCACATTCCACTGATTTCCGTCCATATAGATTTTTTTCCGACTGGTATGACTAAAGTGATACTCATGTAAAGCAAGGACAAGAGAAGTGAGGTGCATGCTGATTCCACACAAATCCAAAAATATGCAGATTAGATGGATTGGCCATGCTAAATTGCTCCTTAGTTTCCAGGGATGTGTCGGTTAGATTAAAGGGCTATTGGGTTAGGATGGGGAAGTGGGCTTGGGTGGAGTGCTCTTTCAATGGGTCGGTGCAGACTCGATTGGCCTCCTTCTGCACTGTAGTGATTCTGTGAACATTGACTGAGAGCCGTGCGTTCCCTCTGCATCCAAAGTGTAAATATTTATTCTGTTTTTACCATTTGATGTTGATTGTTCTACTAATATATAAAAGATTGAGCAATATCTATAACTTATGAAATATTCGGTACACATTAAAAGTATCTAATCTTATTTATGGGGTCATAGTTGGTGAACAAGGCTGATTTCAATCTTGCGCCCACTGAGATGGAGGGCCACTCATGTAGCCCACTCACTAGCCTAGTTGCCATCACTGATCTAACCTCTGTCATTGCCACAGCCAAAGTACATGTCTGTACGAGTGCATGCGCGCGTGCATCTTGGGCACCCATCAGAGGTGAAAGATTGTAAAGTGCGTTGTGTTGTCCAATCTAGGTAGCGTGCTGAGTCTCCTTAAATAAAGTTCACAATTTCAAGAGCATCAATGTTGAATTTTATCTCCGTAATGCCTTCAAAGTTCAAATTCATAAAGCTGTTTAAAAAACAGGCAAGTGGCATTTTTAGTTTTATAAACGGGTGAATGTAGTAGAAGAATAAAGAAGTCATTTTAAATCTGGAAGGTAATTGTTGGGTCACTATTAAAAAAACAGTTTTGAGAGTCAGGGATAGGTTAGAGGATGGGGGAGATTAAATGACAAAGATGTCATGGAACACAGTGCTCCACATGCTCCTCCTTTTTTCAACAGCATAAAACCCATCAAATTTCTACCCATTCAGATCGTAAGACGAATCATATTGGGTATGAAATATTAATTCTTTTTCTGACTCCTGCCAGACCTGCTGAACTTTTCCAGCACTTCACATCTCCAGCATCTACAGTATTTTGCTTTTATTCAAGTGTAGGAAAGGCATACTAACCTCCGAAAGCATATAGCATGGGCACACTTAAGATGGATGACTAGTTGAAAGAAGAAACTTGAGATAGCGGGACTAGTTTAATTGAAGCAAAGACAGTTAAGAGGCGATTTACTAGAAGTTTGTAAAATTGTGACGGGTGTGGTAGGTGATTAGGCTAAAATGATTTCCTCTGCTTGGGGAATCTAAAACTCTTCCAACTTAAAATTTATCACTTTGGGATTTTGGTAGGAGATCAAGAGAATTATATTTATTTCCACAGTTGCTCGAGGAAAAATGTTTGTATCAGGAAGTTTTTGCATTTTAAGGGAAAATAAATTTGACGTGGAGCAAAACATAGGGAGAGAGAAGGACAGCAGGATTGGTTTTGAGTTACTATGTAAATAGTCAGAAATTCTCGTGCTCTAAGCTGCAGTGGTTCATTTAAGAAACATGAATTTCAATAATGTGACTGATCTTTACAACAATGAGCCTTTAGCCTAGAAGGCATTTTTAAAAATCAAGTGATTTATTTTCTTTTTAAAAACATTTTAGACTACCCAATTCATTTTTTCCAATTAAGGGGCAATTTAGGGTGGCCAATTCACCTAGCTTGCGCATCTTTGGATTGTGGGGGCGAAACCCACGCAAACATGGGGAGAATGTGCAAACTCCACACAGACAGTGACCCAGAGCCGGCATCGAACCTGGGACCTCAGTGCCGTGAGATAGCAGTGCTACTCACTGCCACCGTGCTGCCCCATGATGTATTTTCTTACTAATATCAAGCAATACTTGTTGAATATTAATTGATGGATGTGATTGCACTGATGATTTCTCTAGGACTTCAAAATAAGAAACTACCTCTAATTTCTGTGGTTGTCTGGTTTGTTTTTGAAAGCCTAATAATTCACATCTGGCAACTACAGTAAAATATGAACTATAAATTAAATGGAAAACATTGGGATTAAAATATCTCTCCATTTAATAGTTATTAACAAAATAACCTTTTCTGGAAGCTGTTAATCAGAAAATCTCTGTGCATCTACAGTACACAGTGTGACAGTCATACAGTACAGAAGAGGCCCTTCAGCCCATTGTCACTACGCTGACAACACTACACTAAATCTACACAAATCCCACTTTCTAGCACTTGAATGTTATGACATTTCAAGAGCTCATCCATGTACTTTTTAAAGGTTATGAAGTTTCCCGCCTCTACTACCCTCCCACCCACCACCTTCTGGGTGAAAAATCTTTTCCTCAAATCCCCTCTAAACTCCTGCGTCTCACCTTAAAATTATGCCCTTTTATAGAATTTACAGTGCAGAAGGAGGCCATTCGGCCAATCAAGTCTGCACCAGCCCTTGGAAAGAGCACTCTACTAGAGCCCATGCCTCCACCCTATCCCCGTAACCCAGTAACACCACCTATCCTTTTGGACACTAGGCGGCAATTTAGCATGGTTAATCCAACTAACCTGCAAATCTTTGGACTGTGGGAGGAAACCAGAGCACCCGGAGGAAACCCAAGCAGACACGGGGAGAAAGTGCAAACTCCACACAGACAGTCACCCGAGGCCTGGGACCCTGGAGCTGTGAGGCAGCAGTGCTAATAACTGTGCCACCATGCCACTTGTTATTGACCCTTCAACTAGAAGGAACCACTAACTCCTCTCAACCCTGTCAATACCCCATATAATCTTATACACCTCAATCAAGTGCCCCCCTCAGCTTCCTTTGCTCTAACGAAAACAACCTAAGCCTACTCCGCCTTTCTTCATAACTCAAATGCTCCATCCCAGGCAACATCCTGGTGAATCTCCTCTGCACCCTCTCTAGTGCAATCATATCCTTCCTATAGTGAGGTGACCAGAACTACACACACTACTCCAGCTGTGGACCCAACAAAGTTTTGTACAGCTCCAACATTTAAAAAATATATATTTTTATTGGCTTTACATTCGTTTATAATAACATTCACCCGGCTATCATACAAAATAAAGAGGAATCTACAAATTGGGTATACAAGAAGGAAAAAATAAGCGACAAACTACAGGTGTACATCCAAAAGTAATATGTGTACAGGCTCCCATTTTTGTGCCCGAGGTCATCAGTTACCGCAACGGTACTATTTCCCTGCTCCCCACTTTGGTTGCTGGTCACAAACCGGTCTTGGAAAAGGCTGGTGAATAGCCTCCACGGTTTGTGGAAGCCTTCCTCCAATCCCTGAATGGAGAATTTTATTTTTTTCATTTTAAGGAATTCTGCCAAGTCGGGCAGCCAGTCTGCAGCCTTGGGTGGCACTGCTGATCTCCAGCCGAGCAGACGTCTTCGGCGGGCGAGCAGGGAGGCAGTCTGGAGCGTCCGTCCCTCTCCCGATCCATAACCCTCATAATCGTATACACCTCAATCAGGTGCCCCCTCAGCCTTCTCTGCTCAAAGGAAAACAACCTAAGCCTTCCCAGCCTTTCTTCATAGCTCAAATGCTCCATCCCAGACAACATCCTGGTGAGTCTCCTCTGCACCCTCGCCAGTGCAATCACATCCTTCCTATATTGGCTGTTTTACCCCAAGGACCGCCACTCGGCATGGCTGTGGGCATGGTCCCATCCTCACCCCACAACGTTTGACGTAGGCTCGAAAAAGGCTGTCCAGTACCCAACGCGTCTGAGGCAAGACTAGAACATGTGTGTGTGGTTGGCTGGGCCTTGCTGGCACCGTTCACATTTGTCCTCTATCTCAAGGAAGAACCCGCTCATGTGCGTTCTGGTTAAGTGCGCCCTGTGCACTACCTTTGGCTGCGTTAAGCTCCATCCTGCTCATGAGGAGGTGGAGTTTGCCCTGTGCAGTGCTTTGATCATCGACATAAGAGGTTCCATGCCCTCAATGCCCCTTCGTCCTGTCTCCACCTTTTAAAGGAGACATCCATTCTCGCAGGGGTGAATTTATGGTTCTTGCAGATGGGGCCATGGTAGACATTGTGACTTGACCAAAGTGATGTCTAAATTGCTTCCACATTCTAAACGTTCAGCATGGCCACTACCACTGGGCTTCTTGAGTATCTGGCTGAGGAGAATGTGAGTGGCGCAGTGGCCAGAGCTCACCTCCATTTTTACCTCCTCCGCCCCTAGCTCTTTGACCCATCCCCGTACTCTTTCTGCAGTAGCATCCCAGTGGTAGGAACCCCACCACCACCACCACCACCACCACCACCACCACCACCACCACCACCACCACCACCACCACCACCACCACACACACACACACACACACACACACACACACATAAACACCATGACTGATTTGTCTATTTTGGTGAAGAAGGCCTGGGGATGAAGATCGGAGAGATCTGAACAGGACGGGGAACATAGGCAGCACATTCATCTTGATCGTCTGCACTCTTTACCTCCTCTACCAGTCTTGATAGGTTTCATATCGTGGATCCGTGTCCAGTCATGGGTTATTTGGACCTCCAGGTATTGGAATTTACTCTGGGCCAGCTTGAACAGTAACTTCCCCAGCTCTGGTTCTCTCTCTCTCTCTCTCTCTCTCTCTCTTCCCCGCCCCCAAGGTTCATGGGGAAGATTTTGTTCTTGCTCAGATTAAGTTTGTAACCTGAGAAGATTCCCAACTCTCTCGGTGTTAGGTGTGTAAATTGTGCTACTTGTTTTCGAATGTAGGGGGCACACATTGTACTGACTGGTGCACAACAGCCTGATGGATGATGGAAAATGCTGCCGAATGACCATCGTAATAGGCTTACCATAAAGGATCTGTTTAAAATGTACAGCAAACTTTAAAAAATAAATAAATTTAGAGTACCCAATTGTGTTTTTTCCCAATTAAGGGGCATTGCCAATTCACTTACCAGGCACACTTTTGGGTTGTGGGTGTGAGACCCACACAGACTCGAGAGGAATGTGCAAACTCCACACGGGCCGTGACCCGGGGCCGGTTCGAACTGGGGTCTATGGTGCCGTGAGGCAGCAGTGCTAACCACACTGCGGCCCTAAAATGTACAGTAAACTTTGATATACTATTTCATAGTCTCTTTATATTGTAAAGACTAGCTACTTTGATGTTAACTGGCAGTTAATCTACTGTAGCTCCACTACCAAGCACTCACTCATCTCTATACAAGCGTACCTATGGACAGCGCTCCCCCCAGGACAGGAGTAAAACCTTTCAAGGTAGCAAAATGATAACTAATCTGTCTATGTATGGTAATAATAAATGTGGAGATGATCCTGTCTTAATGCAGGATTCAGGTTGATTAGGGGTAGAGTGTGGAGGCTAATGGAGCAGAAATGTGGTGGAATATTGGGGAGATAAAAGTCTCTGTTGTTGAAATGGGATGCCTGTTGGAGGTTCATTGAGTTCCAATCATAGAATGGACGTATTAAATTGTTCTGCATTTAAAAAGATTAGAGCCTGACTTGCTCCTTTACTTTCAGCAAGACTTCTGACACAGTGGGCGGGATTCTCCGACCCAGTGCCTGGTGGGAGAATCGCGGGGGGGGAGGGGGGGGGGGGGTGAATCCCGCAACGCCGCTCAACACGGCCCCCCCCAGTGATTCTCTGCGCTCGACGGGCCGAATGCCCGCCGAGTTCGGCCGAGTCCCGCTGGCGTCTTTCGCATGTGGTCCTGCCCGGCGGGACCTCGGCGTTCTGGCTGCGGGGGCTGTCCTGGTGTGGGGGAGGGGGGGGCGGATCCAACTCCAGGAGGGGCCTCCACGGTGGCCAGACCCGCGATCGGGGCCTACAGATCGGCGGGCGGGCTAATCCCGGGAGGGGGGGGGCATGTTCCTCCGCGGTGGGCCCCTGTACGGCTCTGCCATGTTGCCCGGCGGCCGGCACGGAGAAGGCAACCCACGCATGTCATGATATTCAGGTAAACATCATGGTACAAACATACATACATACTGATGGACAGATCAACGGACCAATCAACACACACACAACACCACAGCCAATCACAGGCAAGAGCATACACACTACAAAACAGGGAACACGACACTTCCCGGGCATTCCAGCAGGAGACAGCTCAGGGCACAGAGCTCACAGCAAGCCACTCAGACATCCACCATGTGCTGAGTGCCACTCCAAGACAGTATTAAGAATAGGTCCACAGATTCTAGGGTTATGATCGAACCTCAGTAACCAGTTTACCACTGTAAATAAATGTTAGTAATAAAACTGAGTTGTACCATTCGCAACCGTGTTGGTTCGTCTGTGTAGCAGAGTACCCAACACATCAACGCACAAGCGCGGACCCGCGCCGCCCGTGCTGGCGCCCGCATCGGCAGCTGGAGCGGCATGAAGTGCTCCAGTGCCGTGCTAGCCCCCTGTGGGTTGGGGGATCGCTGCTCCTAGGGGCCAGATGACGCCGTCGTAAAACGCCCCGGCGTTTACGACGCGTCAACACTTAGCCCCATTATCGGAGAATCCCGCCCAGTGAGTTTGAGGATGCAAGTTGAAGCAGAGCCCCCTGGTGGGAAGATCAGAGAACTACAGATACACAAACCTTTTAATTGGTAATTCCTGAGCCTCACGATTTTGTAACTGAAAAACATGACAAAAAGGTAAGTACTCTTAAATAGGAAGTGTGTGCTACCTGTTGGCAGCTCTGTGTAAAAACGTCCCTGTGCTTATTAAAATTGACGCATGCTGAAGCCAATGACTTGAAAGTGGAGTTGTTACTACATATTCTGAAGCACATAATTCTGAAGGGCGGCACAGTGGCACAATGGTTATCACTGCTGCCTCACAGCTCCAGGCACCCGGGTTCAATTCCGGCCTTGAGTCACTGTCTTGTGTGGAGCTTGCACTTTCTCCCCATGTCTCCGTGGGTTTCCTCTGGGTGTTCCGGTTTCCTCCCACAGTCCAAAGGTGTGCAGGTTAGGTGGATTGGCCATGCTAAATTGCCCCCTAGGGTCCAAAAGGCTGGGTGGAGTTACTGGGTTACGGGTATAGGCAGGAGGCGTGGGCTTAAGATGCTCTTTTCAAGGGTCGGTGCAGACTCAATGAACTGAATGGCCTCCTTCTGCACTGTAAATCCTATGATAATGTCAGTGGAATCCTGGAGAAATTACATGAATGGAAGTTTGGCACCAGACAGGAATGAGATGGGCAGAAAGTTAAAATAGTGGTGGAGTACTGACTATGTTCCCAATTTACTTTCACCCATTGCTGTTTTAACTGCACTCTTGTGAGGTGACAAAAGTTAACACTCAGAAGACATTTATTGGTTTTGAAGCAAGGTAGGATGCCCTGGGCACATAGAATTAACTATATCAATGTAAGTTTGCTTGTATGTGTGTTTCTTAAAAAAGGAATTATTGATGGGAATTCTCTTGTGGTCATGCAGGAAGTGTTAGTGTGAATGAGGGAAAATTAAGGTGGAGAGATCCAATGCGCGCCAATTATTGATACTTCTCAGCTGCCATGTAGAAAGTGGCTGTGTACTTTGGGAGGCCAGAATGAAAATACATTGAAAAGAGAGGCCTTTGTAGTAGCCTCCCCACCCTGCAAGTTGGGCTCACAATGCTGCCACACCATTGAGATTTGTTTTGTGATTGTGGAATCTGCAAGCATGTGGAATGAAGAACCATCTTCCTGGTTCAGGGCTGCTGATCGACCAGAGGGTCTGGTGATAGTTCTGCCCTACCACAACTCTCCTGAAGAGGAATTCCTCTCCTATTGTTTTCAAATGATTGTCTGCCTCGGTCAATAAAATAAAAATCTCCTCAGAATTTATTCAGCGCATTGTTAACAGCTGGACATAGGCACGCTTTGAAGCTAATCCACGCAGCAAGAGTTGCTGCTTATTTACTAGCAAATAAACCGCAATAGTTCAGACACAGATCATAGTGATTCTAATCAGTGGTGTGTTTATAAAATAAAATATTTCCAGCTTTGTAATTAAGACATAATTACAGATAAAAATAAATGCACGCTTGAAAAGTTGCTGTCAAGGTGACATTCTGCTTTTTAATTAGGTCCTTATGGGAAGATGAGCATGCTCAGATCATTTTTTTTCCACAGTATTTACAGTGCAGTGTATCTTGCAGTCCAGGCCATCTGTTTATTTTTCACGTGACCCAAGCTACTATGAATGTACCAGCTGGTTTATGATGAGAAAATCAGTTGTAATGGCTCTTTCATTGTCAGAAATAACATTTTGAAGGGCATATTTAAGGAACAGGAAAAACACAATATTAACTCAATGTGAGGTTAATTTATACAAATCTTAGCAAATTGCTTTGTTTGGGAATTATAATGATATCTCATTTATGTGAATATACATCTATGGAATTTATATTATACTGTAGCTTACCCTCCATCACCAGAAAACAGCTTTACATTTAGACTTCTTGGGCGTCATTCTCCGACCCCCCGCCGGGTCGGAGAATGGCCGTTGGCCGCCGTGAATCCCGCCCCCACCCCCGCCGAAGTCTCCGCTCCCGGAGATTGGGCGGGGGCGGGAATCGGGTCGCGCCGGTTGGCGGGACCCCCCGCTGGATTCTCCGGCCCGGATGGGCCGAAGTCCCGCCCAGGAATTGCCTGTCCCGCCGACGTAAATCAAACCTGGTATTTACCGGCGGGACCAGGCGGCGTGGGCGGGCTCCGGGGTCCTGGGTGGGGCGCGGGGCGATCTGGCCCCGGGGGGTGCCTCCACGGTGGCCTGGCCCGCGATCGGGGCCCACCGATCCACGGGCGGGCCTGTGCCGTGGGGGCACTCTTTCCCTTCCGCCTCTGCCACGGTCTCCACCATGGCGGAGGCGGGAGAGACTCCCTCCACTGCGCATGCGTGGGAAACTGTCAGCGGCCGCTGACGCTCCCGCGCATGCGCCACCCGGGGGATGTCATTTCCGCAGCAGCTGGCGGGGCAACAAAGGCCGTTTCCGCCAGCTGGCGGGGCGGAAATTCCTCCGGCGTCGGCCTAGCCTCAATGTTGGGGCTCGGCCCCCAAAGATGCGGAGCATTCTGCACCTTTGGGGCGGCGCGATGCCCGTCTGATTGGTGCCGTTTTGGGCGCCAGTCGGCGGACATCGCGCCGTTTCGGGAGAATTTTGCCCAAAGTATTATTTGACAGACAATCATTAAATTGTAGGAATGTTTAGTTTTTTTCAGTATCTATCTGATGATTTAGAATTGAAAAATACAAATTGATTTTGGGCTTGAGAATATGATTGGAATCCTGTAGTGTCACATAGCATCTACATTCATTTTTAATTGAATCTTTATCAGGTATTGACATCAGATAAGGATAGTAATTATTTTTAGGTTATATTCTATATAAGAACAAGATATACTTTCACTGCACCTCGGTACATGTGACAATAAATCTAAATCTACAAAATCTAAATCATATGAGCTGTAAGGTTTAGTGGGAGATTGGGACAACATCAGCTAAAATTTGGAGCCACCTTCTTGATGAGTTTTGCATATTCCATTTTCTTACCAACTTTTCTCTGTAGGCGAGTTGCCATCAGGATCTCAACAATGTGTCTGCCAAGGTTTGCACATAAGTTATAGTGAATGTCAGTAGACTACTTGACATAAGATGGTAGGAGGTAGTATAACTACAGTCTTGAATATTGTTCACGCCAACGTCCAGCTGGGAATTCTGGTTAGCAGTTAAATGTAGGCCCCAGTTTCTTCTCTTTGATCCCAGACTGCTGAGGCCAATTGTAGCAGTTGCTATCCCTGCTGCTGAGGTTAGCTAATGAAGTACAGATCTGTGATTGAAACCTGGGGCATTTCTGACCTGTATGGCTCAGCTTGTCACTGGTTTCAGATTCTGCTTAACTAAAGTACATTAAACCGTATGTAGAGGAATAATATGCTTTCTATACTGGATTGCTTTGTGTGGTTAATTTATTATTTAATTTAACTGAAAGCAAAAAAACAATGAGTGAAACAGGTTTTGTTTTCATATTGAAGTGATATTCTATTTTTAACCTCTGCTATTGGGATAAAATCGGTGTTAGTTAAATGTTTTTCTTTTGTGAAATATGTGCGGGGCCGACTTTTGCATACTTGCTATGTCACCCAATAGATAAAGTGTTACTGAAACAGGTAAACAGCTGTCAGTCTTGCTTCCTCTCTTTCTCTCTCTCTTCCCCCTCCCCCCATTCGCCTCATCTTTTCAATGTAGAGATTGCATACTGCTCAACTAGGTTCATGGGGTCAGAGCCTGGTTTGATGATAACAGTGATGCCTGGGGCCAAGTCACTGAAGGGGATTTGGGGGAGCTGGGTGTGAACTACCACATGTGGTCATGAGATTATTCTTCACTATAAACAGAAAGCCTTTGAAGAAATATAATCCCAATGAAAGGCCTATTTACTCTCGAGGAACAAGTTTTGCATCAAGGGCACTTGCTGGGCAACAGAAGTATATACAGCACTGATAGCTAAGCACTGTGGAGGAGTCAACAGGACAGAATTCCACAGATGAGTTCCTGATTGTATTTGTTGTGATTAAAGGCCATTTAGGACGTGTCTCGTTACAAGTAGACTTATCCATGTTCTGAGCAGTGTCGCACGTTGATTTTGTAAGTGTTGAGGTTTTAAGATTTGGATCGAATTCTTTCACTTGTGACCAGAAAAAATCCCACTGGCCTTCTATCAGTTGATAGGAATTGTTATTCTTTGTTGATTCGTAAAGCTGATTCTGGTGACAATCCATGCAACAAAATCAAGAACAGAATATCCACCTTTTGGAAGTTTGCAGTTCATTTCAATGTCTGAAAGAAGCTGGTGGGACAGTATAATTAGAAAATGGCATGGCGCTGCTCGTTTACTTTTTGATTGTTTGATCTGGATTTTCAAACCCTTTAGTGATGGTTAATTAGAGACCGACGATTTTCTTTAATGTAATAGTTTTCTCACTGAGAGTGACGAGGGGCTTTTCACAGTAACTTTATTGCAGTGCTAATGTATGCCTACTTGTGATGATAAAGATTATTATTATAATAAAAACAATGGCAGCCACAGCTTGGATAGTTCTTTAAACGTGTGTTTAAAAACACCCCAGAGGTGTGAGGAAAAATTAATAATGAGCCAGAAAAGGCATGATTAAGAGAGACTAAAGGCTTAGTGGGATAAAAAACAATGTCTGATATTTATAGAGCACCTTTAACTTAATGAAATGTTTCAAGACACTTCACAGGAACATTATAAAACAAAGCATGACACTGAGCACATAGGAGGATTATAATAATTATCTTTATTGTCACAAGTAGGCTAACATTAACACTGCAATGAAGTTACTATGAAAAGCCCCTAGTCGCCACATTCCGGTGCCTGTTTGTGTACACTGAGGGAGAATTCAGAAGGACACTTTAAAGAGTGCATTGGTAAAGGAGGAAAGTGGGCTAGAGAGGCAGAGAGGTGTAGGCAGGAGTTTGGGGCCTAGATGGCTGAAGGCAGCAGGCCATAAATGGAAAAACACATGTATCTTTGAGGTTTCCGGGGTTGGAGGGGATCACATACATGGCAGGGGACAAGGCCATGGATAGGTTTGAAAAGAAGAAAGAGGATATTAAAATCAAGTTGTTGCTTGACCAGTGATAGTATGAATATGAGGTTGGATTCAAATGTGGCAGCAAGATTGTGAACCATCTGACGATTCTTAGACTGTTGCTAGAAAGAGTGATTGAGTTGGTTGCTAGGGAATGGAGCGGAGTGTAAAAATGGCTTTAGTCTTGCAAATATTTAATTGAGGAAATTTCTGCTTCTCCAGTGCTGGATGTTGGATAAGCAGTCAGATAATTTAGCATAGTAAGAAGTCTTACAACACCAGGTTAAAGTCCAACAGGTTTGTTTCAAACACTAGCTTTCGGAGCACTGCTCCTTCCTCAGGTGAATGAAGAGGTATGTTCCAGGAACATATATATAGATCATTTAGCAACAGTGGAGGTATCAAGAGAGGTAGAGCTGGGTATTGTCACCATATATGTGAAAGCTAACACACAACCTTTGGATGTGTTGCTGAGGGGCAGCATGTAGGTGATAATTGGGCTGGAGCAAAGGGGAACATTATAGGAAGTTTGGTCAGGTGAAGTAATGGAAGGGACGCAGCAGATGCTCTCGAAGGAGGTATTGAAATGAAAACAAGTAAAGGTTTGGAGAAGGAATTGCAGGAAGCGGAAGCTGGGTGGCTGAAAGTATGACTTTTATGGTGGTGGAAGTGCGGAGGTTGAAGATAGAGAAGTAAGTAATTCGGGGGAGGGTGTTGTAGGATCTAGAAAGGGAAAGATCAGGCAATATTTAAAGGTAAGAACAAGAAATTTAAATTTGACGCATTTGGAAATATTCACCAAGAGCTGTGTAAGTGATCAAGGATGGGATAATGGGCAAGATATGAGTAACCGGGTTTATGATGAGCGGCATGCTAGACGGTGGATGATTGGAGGCTGGCTGAGACAGCTTTGGGGTATCTGGCTTAACTTTCAACCTCGGCAGTAATGGATCAGCCCTCGCTTATACATATCACCCGGTTTTACTTTCCATTGACCTCTGCCTGTTTTGTGTCCCTGCCAAAGTTGAAAGGTAAAGCGAGGGGTGAAGATCTCAGCGGAAATGGTTAGAGGCACGCAATATTGCAGAAGAAGTGGAATCTTCATGATGGAGTGAATATTTGGTTGGAAGCTCAGTTTGAGGTTGAACAGGACTCTGGTTACGAACAATGTGCCTGGGATTTGTACATTTTCTTTCAAATGGAGAATGCTATTACTAGGTGTGCAGATTAGGTGGCTTAGACAAGCTAAAGTGCCCCTTAGGATGAGGTTATAGGGTGGAGGATGGGGACAAGGTGGGGTGGTCTTTCAAAGGGTCGGTACAGACTCAATGGGCTTTATGGCCTCTTTCTGTAATTTGGCGATTCTATGATTCTAGTTCCTAGTAAACAATTGTGTATATTAATAGCTCTTCCAAATTCAGTTGTAAGGTGCTCCAATTAAATTGCCATTGCAGGGAAATTATGGAGAGCATAGGAGGGCAACCTCTACACATTTCTTTCATTAATTTCTCAAACCTAGAATGTGGTTTCTCAATCACGCCATTCTCATGAATTGAATGAGCTTTTACTTGAAAGGTGTTAGCTGAGAGACAATGAGAGGCATTTGCTATTGTATCAAAGTTCAATGGAGGGAGAAGAATTTAAAATGCACTTCCTCTGTTTAATTTAGTTTACTTAGGTCATTAATTCCTTTATATTTCAAGGGAATGTTTCTATACTTTGTCTAGATGGTGCTCATTTACAATTCTTGAAACGTTTATTGGTGATTAGCTTTGTAGGATTATAATATTGTGCTGTGTTAAAAAGACCCTGTGATAATAGCTTTGAATCTCTTGTTTCCCCACTTAAGTTGCTACCGATGCATTGGGATATACTCTGGCAAGGACTTATCTGTGTATGAACTCTGGGGGCAGAGCAGAAACACAAGAGCAAACTTCAGTGGCAGATTTCTGATTCAGGAGGAAATGCTGCAGATTCTTGTGCTTTTCAGCCTGGATAAGAGACATTAGAGAAGTTATTTATAGAGGTGTGAAAGGCAATAAATTATTTGGAAAAAGTTGATTAAGAAAATGTAATTTGTGCTCGCTGCGTCTGAACCAGGAGGTCGTGGATTCAAGACCCACTCCAAGACTTAATTGAGTCTGCATTATGTGCTTTAAGTGCAGAACTGGGGGAGTGCTGCACTGTAAGGTAACAGGCCCAGAAATTGGATGAAGAATTGCATCTTTTACATCCATCCAAACAGATCAATTTGGTTGAATGTTTCATCCATAAGAAAGTACTTGTGCAGTTTCAACGCACATTTGTTTGCTTAAGTTCTGCAGTAGGGCTTCTGACTCGAGTGGGAATTTAAAACAATTATTTCACTGGATGTGGGTGTCACTGGCTGGATCAGCATTTATTGCCCATCCTTAATTGTCATTGAGAAGGTGATAGTGAGCTGCCTTCTTGAACTGCTGCAGTCCATCTGGTGTAGATAGACTCACAGTGCTGTTAGGGAGGGTCTTCCAGGAATTTGATCCAGCGACAGTGAAGGAATGCAATATATTTCCAAGTCAGGATGGTGAGTGGTTTGGAGTGGAGCTTGCAGGCGGTGGTGACCCATGCATCTGCTACCCTTGCCCCAACTAGGTAATAGTTGTCTTGTGTTTGGAAGGTGCTGTCAAAGGAGCCTTGGTGAGTTGCTGCAGTACATTTTGTAAACGGTGCATACTGCTGCCACTGTGCGACGGTGGTGGATGTGATGCCAATTAAGCTTTATCCTGGATGGTGTCGAGTTTCCCGAATGTTGTTGGAGTTGCGCACATCTAGGCAACTGGAGAGTATTCTATCATATTCCTGATGCGTGCCTTGTAGATTGTTGACAGGCCTTGGGAAGTCAGGAGGTGGGTTACTCCCTGCAGATTTCCCAGCTTCTGACCTGCTTTTGTCACCACAATATTTTTTATGACTGGTCCTTATCAGTTTCCAGTCAATTATAGCCTCCCAGAATTTTGATAGTGGCCGGTTCAGCAATGGTAATGCCATTGAATGTCAAAAGGAGATGGTTGGATTCTCTCTTGTTGGGGATGCTCGTTGTCTGGTACTTGTGTGGCTTGAATGTTACTTGCTGCTTATCAGCCCAAGCCTGACTCAAGTTTTATTGCATATGGGCACAGACTGCTTCAGTATCTGAGGATTGCGAATAGTATGAGCATTGTTGTGAAATTATCAGCGAACATCCACATTTCTGATCTTATGATGGAAGGAAGGTCATTGTTGAAGCAATGGAAGATGGTTGGATCTATGACACTATCCTGAGGAACCTCCTGCAGCTATATCTCAGGACTGAGAGGATTGACCTCCATCAACCACAGCCATCTTTCTTTGTGCTAGTTATGATCCCAGCCAGTGGAAAGTTTCCCCCGATTCCCATTGATGGCAGTTTTGTTAGGGTTCCATACTCTGTCAAATTCATGTCAAGGGTAGTCGCTCTCACATCTCTCTTGAGTTCACATCTTTGTCCACATGTGGATCAAGGCTTTAATAAGGACAGGAGCTGAGTGCCCCTGGCAGAACACAAGCTTGGTGTCAGTGAGCAGTTTATTAATGAGTAAGTGCTGCTTGATAGTACTGTTGATGAGCCTTCCATTGCTTTACTGATGATTCAGAGCAAACTGATAGGCGAGTAATTGTCAGGGTCATATTTGTCCTGCTTTTTGTGGACAGGACATATCTGGGCAACTATCCACATTGCTGGGTTAGAGCCAGTGTTGTAGCTGTACTGGAATAGCTTGGCTTGGGGCATGGCTGGTTCTGGAGCACAAGTCTTCAAGTCTTCATTACTATTGCCGGAATATTGTCAGAGCCCAAAGCCTTTGCAGTATCTCGTGCTTTCAGCTGTTCCTTGACAGCATGTGGAGTGAATCGAATGTGATCCAATTGAATGAAGCTAATACTTAAAACCACCTTTTAACCTGCAAGAAATCGGGTACAACGTGGGACTGGATGTAATGTTAATTTTTTTTGTATCAGATTTAATTGGCAATTTTCTCACTTCAAACATATGGTGGGAAGGATCTTCCTCCGGAAATGGAATATTGGAAATTCATAAATGCTACTTAAATGATTGAAAAATTGTGCAGCGTTCGCCAGAATTTCTGTGATGTTTTGCTAGTTACGAAGGCTCTCAAACAGCAGTGCAGATTCTTAAAATAAGGCCTGTATTGTCAGGTCGGCAAGATGCTAAGGCCTGGATTTCCGCTCACCAGGAGGACTCACAAGAGAGGGGAAAATCCGGCCCAGTTGGGCGTTGGATGGAGAGTCTGCTGCAGATTGGAAGCTGTCACGGGGGCTCGAGTTCATGGCTGGCTAATCATGTTTAATCTCTGGTCAATGTTGGGCGAGAAAAGAACAATAGAGTGGAACTTTCCAGAGGCTGTGTTGAAGATTCACAATGTACTAACCAGACCGCGCTTTGAGCATTACATTCCTTCTGGTTAGCATGATTAATACAAAAGACATGTTCAGGCATTTGGAATGGTTGAAGAAAGAACAGCAAGGCTGATTCTAAATGTAAACAAGATGGCTTATGAGAAAAATTAGCTTTGCAGCCGAAAAAGAAGCATCCTGTAAGCTGGGGTGTAGTGATGCTGGCCTGTGACAAAGTGCCACCCAACACCATTCATACACCCCATTTGGGTTTTCTCTGTGTCGATTTTACAATTATCGGATCGGGATGACTTGGAGGATCTGTTGCAAACAGCTCCTCACAGTATTAATCTGTTTTTGAATGACTGTCCTGGAAGCAGACTTTGCCAGTGCCATTCAAAAGCCATCAGCGAACCCCAGTTCGACACATTACCCTCCCGCACTCCTAGATCTAAGACTACTCCTTTACTTTAAAGTTGCCCTCAGTTGAGAGATTTCAGTGGAGCACTTTATTACATTTTGAGCAGACCCCTGCTAACAAAGGGAATTGTCCTGAACTGTTGCTTAGCTAATGTTTCAGGGGTGAGGGTGGGGAGGACGTCTAGGGCGTGATTCTCCGACCCCCCACCGGGTCGGAGAATCCCCGGGGGGTGGCGTGAATCCCACCCTGTCGCTCCAACGCCGTCTGCCGTATTCTCCGGTGCCGGTTTTCCTGCGGGGGCGTGGTTTATGCCACGTTGGTCGGGGGCTGTTGGCAGTGCCCCCCCCCCGGGCAATTCTCCGGGCCCCGATGGGCCGAGCGGCTGTCGTTTCCTGGCCAGTCCCGCCGGCGTGAAATGAACATGGTCCCACACGGCGGGATCTGGCTTGTAGGCCGGCTAGGTGAGTCCTCAGGAGGGTGCGGGAGGATCCGGCCCCACGGTGGCCTGGCCTGCGATCGGGGCCCACTGATCTGCCGACGGGCCTGTGCCGTGGGGACACTCTTTCCTTCCGCGCCGGCCTCTGTCGGGCTCCGCCATGGCCTGCGCGGAGAAGAAACCCCCTGCGCATGCGCAGGAAACACGCTGGACGGTCTGCGCATGCGCGGAACCACGCCGGCTGGCCTGCGCACGCGCGGAACCACGCCGGCGGTTCTGCGCATGCGCCAACTCGCACCAGCTGGAGCGCGCCAATCCCTCCGGCAGCGGCCTAACCCCCGGAAGTGCAGCGGATTCCGCACCTTCCCGTCGGCCCGATGCCGGAGTGGTTTGCGCCGCTCTCGACGCCTGTGTCGGGCCATCCAGCCAGTTGCGGGAGAATCCCACCCCTGGTTTCAGAAGCAGCTAAGTTTTCTTTTAAAACATCAGTTTGGCACTCCCTTTTTAGTACTGTGAAGATATTTACGGTTCAGTGTGTTGTAATCTCACAATTAACTCTCCGCATTCAAGCAGGATACATAGTACGTTTTCTTTTCTTCTAAGTTGATGTTGGAATCAGGATTTACAGACCTGATTTTCAAGCAAACGTGCAGCGTGGCTGTGAATTCGGAGCCTGTGAGGTTAAGAGATGGTGAAGGGAAGTCTGGACCCAGAGTGCAGTGCCTCGTGCTGCTGTTGCTGAATGTCTCTGAATCAAGTTGCAGTGAACAGCAGCAACCCTTAAAAATAAACAGACTTCATAACTCCCTGCACACCGCTTTCTTATAAACAGAGATTTCAAGTTTTTGAAGCTCAGGATTCCCGGGAATTAAAGCAGCAACAGGATTCCCAAACATCCTGTTGCGCATGACTACTGAACATTAATTCCTTGGCTGTGATGGCCTAAAGATGTGAAATGCAGTATAGCGTTTGTATTTCCTCTGACAGCTTTGCATGAAATTTACAGCACAAACAGGCCATTTGGCCCACCTCATCCATGTTGGTGTTTTATGTTGCACACAAGCTGCCTCCCATCTTTCTTGATTACACTATCAGGGTAAACGTCAGCTTCTTTCTATTTTTGTATCTTTTTATACCCAATTATTTTTTTCCAATTGAGGGGCAATTTAACGTGGCCAATCCACCTCGCACACATCTTTGGGTTGTGGGGCTGAGACCTAGGCAGACACAGGGAGAATGTGCAAACTCCACAGAGACAGTGACCCGGGGCTGGGATCGAAACCGGGTCCTCAGCGCCGTGAGGCAGCAGTGCTAATCACTGCGCCACCATGTCGCCTTTCAGCTACTTTCCTCCTCATGTGTTTATCAAGTTCCTTGAATGTATCTATTTTTTAAAAAAAAATGTTTTTATTCTCCTGTTTCACATTTTCTTCAAAATTTACACCCACCAACAAACAGTAAACGGTAACGAATACAATGTCTATCCCCTTATTAACAACAGCGATCCCATCCTCCCACCGACCACCCCCCACAACAGCCCGCATGACAATATAAACACAAAACAAAAAGGAGTCAGGAATCGCCCATAGTCACCATTGAGATATATAGTCCACCCCCCCACCCCCGCTAGTATTCAAGACCTTACAATCCCCAAAAGTGTACAATGAATGACACCCATGAATTGTAAACCCTCCACCTCCCTCCCAGACTCCTCCCCTCCCTCCCAGACTCCTCCCCTCCACTCGAAAACACCTCACCCAGTATCTGTCCCTTCCCACAACTTTTCACTCCAGCTAGGCTCGTCGAAACCTGTACTACCAGGTTTCCTTGAATGTATCAATGCGAAAGATATAATATGGTCACAGCACAGAAGGAAGCCATCCAGCACATTGGGCGGGATTCTCCGGTATTCGGCGGGCGGGCCGTACCGGCGCCAAAGAGTGGCGTGAACCACTCCGGCGTCGGGCCGCCTGGAAGGTGCGGAATCCTCCGCACCTTCGGGACTAAGATGCCGCTGAAGCGATTGGCGCCGCGCCAACCGGTGCCGAAGGGCCTCCGCCGGCCAGTGCAAGTTGGCGCAGGAGCGCCAGTGTGTTCCCAGAACCGCTGGCGTGATTCCTGCGCATGCGCAGGGGGTTTCTTCTCCGCGCCGGCCATGGTGAAACTTTACACAGGCCAGCGCGGAGGGAAAGAGTGCCCCCATGGCACAGGCCCACCTGCAGATCGGTGGGCCCCGATCACGGGCCAGGCCACGTCAGAGCCAGGTCCCGCCGGTACAAACCTTGTGTAATTCACGCCGGCGGGACAGACAGAAATCGGGCGGCCGCTCGGCCCATCGGGGAGCGGAGAATCGCCGGGGGGGGGGGGGGGGGTCGTTGGCAGTGGCCACCTTTTGTGAGGGCCACAAAGAATCCAGCACGAGTTTTAAGGATACAAAGTAATAACATTTATTTACAATAACATATATATATATATATATAATATATATATGTGTATATATATATATATATATATATATATAAACAGCAGCAGCAACTTCCCTTGCTGCACACTCCTTCCTGCTGGTTCCTAAACTGGACAGCTTTATTTATACTAGGAGTTTACTAATGGTTTCTCCGCCCCCCCCTCATTGGGGAAGCTCATACTCCCACAGGATTGTGGGATTGTCATTCGTCCCCAGCCAATGGTAAGTAGGCAGGTTGTAACACCACCCCGGCGATTCTCCGGTCCCAGCAGGGGTGGTCGGAGAATCCTGTCCATTGTCTTTGTGCCTGCCCTCTGCAGCAGCAACTCAGCCAGTCCTTTTCCTCCACATGTTCCCTGTAGCCGAGGAAATACTTTTCTCTATAGATAATTATCCAGTTCCCTAGTTCCCTTTTGAAAACCACAATTGAATCTGTCTCACCACATGCCAAGGCAGTGCATTTCTGATCCAAACCATTTGTTGCAGAAAGAAACTTTTCCTCATGTCGCCTCTGGTCCTTTTGTTAGAACCACAGAACCACAGAAAAGTTAGTGTAGAAAGAGGCGATTCAGACAAAAAAGAGAAAAAGGAACATTCCGCTCATTTTAATCCTAGTTCCAGCACCTGATCCTATAGTCTTGCAGGTTACAGGATTTAAGCTGCAGATCCAGGTTCCTTTTAAAAGAGTTGAGTGTTTCTGCTTCAACCACCAATTCCAGACGTCCACCACCCTTTTGGTGAAAAGCTTTCCTCATGACCCCTCTAATCCTTCCAGGGAACTGGATAATTATCCTTCTATCAATCACCTTGAATCTAATAATTGATCTGCTAATTGCTCCCTCAGCTAGGGGAAACAAGTCCTTCCTGTCTGCCTTGTCTAGGCCCCTCTTATTTTGTGCATCTCAATTAGGTCACCCTTTGGCTGTCTCTGTTCTAAGGAAAACAACACTTTAGCCTATCCAATCTCTCCTTAATAGCTGTAATTTTTAAGCCCTGGCAACATTCTTGTAGATCTCCTCTACACTCTCTCCCGATCAATTATGACCTTCCTGTAATGTGGTGACCAGAATTGTACACAAAACTCCAGCTGTGGCCTAACCAGTTTTTTAAACAGTTCCAACATTACATCCCTGCTTTTGTAATCAATACCTTGCCCAATAAAGGAAAGCATTCCGTATGCTTTCTTGACCAACTTGCTCACCTGTCCTGCCACCTTCAAGGACCTGTGGACTTGCAGTCCAAAGTCTCGCACTTCTTCAACCCCTTTTGCGGTATCACAGTGGTTAGCACTGTTGCTTCGCAGCTCCAGGGTCCCAAGTTCGATTCCTGGCTGGGTCACTGTCTGTTTGGAGTCTGCACGTTCTCCCCGTGGCTTCGTGGTTTTCCTCCGGGTGCTCTGGTTTCCTCCCACAAGTTCTGAAAGACGTGCTGTTAGCTAATTGAAATGAAAATGAAAATCGCTTATTGTCACGAGTAGGCTTCAATGAAGTTACTGTGAAAAGTCCCTAGTCGCCACATTCCGGCGCCTGTTCGGGGAAACTGGTACGGGAATTGAACTGTGCTGCTGGCCTGCCTTGGTTTGCTTTAAAAGCCAGCAATTTAGCCCAGTGAGCTAAACCAGCCCCTTAATTTGCTAATTTGGACATTCTGAATTCTCCCTCGGTGTACCTGAACAGGCGCCGGAATGTGGCGACTAGGGGCTTTTCACAATAACTTAATTGCAGTTTTAATATAAGCCTGCTTGTGACACCAATAAAGATTTTTATTATTATCTCTGGTTTATTGAGTATTCCCTTACTTTGTCCTCCCCAAAATGCATTTTCATGTACACTTTTTTGGATTGAATCTATGCCCACTCAACCAAACCCTTGATATAATTTTGAAGTCAGCAGCTATCATATAATAGAATCACAGAATCCTTACAGTGCAGAAGGAGGCTATCCTGCTCATCGAGTCAGCACCGACCCTTCCCCACTCTCCCCTATCCCTATAACTGCATAACTTAACCTGCACATCCCAAAGATGTGCAGGTTAGGTGAATTGGACACGCTAAATTGCCCCTTAATTGGCAAAAAATAGTTGGGTACTCTAAATTTATTAAAATAAAATAAGTGAAATCCAGATTAACATATTTAAGCTCATTTTAATGTGTCTGCACTGCGGGAACTCGCCTGGGAGACATGCCATGGTGCCGTTTAGCACTGGTTTCCACGGGGCGTTTCTCCTGACCAAAAGAGACCCCTGGCTGGCTGTGGGAAGCATGGCACCTGGGCACTTTGCACTGCCAGGGTGCCTGGGTGTCACTGCCAAGCTGACGGAGCACTGCTAGGCTGGCAATGCCAAGGTGCCCAGGTGCCAAGTTGTCCATTCCAGGGATTGGGCCTGGGTTGTCTTGCCCTTAAGAAGTGGTGGGTGGGGCTTAAGGACCCCCAGAAAGGGAAGTTGGGTATATTGGTGGGGGGGGGGGGAATTCCAGAGGCTGCAGTGGGTTAGCTGAGGGGGGTCGAGAGAACTGGGTGGCATTTAAAAGTGGCATCTTCCCGCACTGGTGAGCTGGGGTTGACAGTACAGGAAATTAGGTAAGTCTCGCCGAGGCCAAAGTAAAGACAAAGTCCCATTAAATAGCGCCCTAAATCTAGAATTGTGCCCCATCTCGTTGGGCTTGTCATGTGGTGCCTAAATGATTCTCTTGAATACAGTACAAGAATGTTTCCCTCTCTGTACCCTTTATACTGTTTGTATCTCAACTGATATTAAAGTAGTTGAAGTCTCCCAACGATTACTGCACTGTTGGATTTGTACTCAGAATTTTGTCTACAGAGGGCAGCATGGTGGCGCAGTGGTTAGCACTGCTGCCTCATGGCACCGAGGACCCAGGTTCAATCCGGGCCTCGGGTCACTGTCCGTGTGGAGTTTGCACAATCTCCCTGTGTCTGCGTGGGTCTCACCACCACAACCCAAAGATGTGCAGCGTAGGTGGATTGACCACGCTAAATTGCCCCTTATTTGGAAAAAAATGAATTGGGTACTTTAAATTGAAAAAAGGAAATCTGTCTACATATTTGCACTTCTAACTCCTTACACTCCCAGCAGTGTGACTGTCCACTTTTTATTTCTGATCCCAACCCATATGGCCTCGCTTGATGCTTCATTCAGTATATCATCCCTTCTTAAGGCTGTAATTGATTCTTTAACCAATAATGCTATATCCCATCCTTTTTCATCCCCCTCTCTATTCTGCCTGAACACTCTATATCCAGGCATGTTGAGCATATTTGACCCTCCTTAAGCCATGTTTCCGTGATAGTGATGATATGCTGCCATGTGTGTTTGTGTGTCCTCAGCTCATTAACTTTATTTCCTATGCTCCTTGTGTTTACATAAATACTGTTTAACACTGCCAACTTCTTGTGCTGCACACTTTTTAACCTACTTGCTTGTACGTGGGAGTGGGAGTAATCCTGAGATTACTGCATTGGCGGTCCTGTTTTTCATTCTCCTTCCTAGCTCCATACAGTCTGCTATCAGGACCTCATCCCCTTTCCTACCTAAGTCATTGGTACCAACGTGGTCCTTGGCTTCTGGCTGACCACCCTCTCCTAAACAAATGTCCTGCAGCTACTGAGTGACGTCCTTGACCCTACACCACAGAGGCAACATACCATCCCAGAGTCATGTCGATGGCCAGAGAAACACCTGTCTTGTTAATCACCTTGGGGTTCTCGATCTTCTGCCAGTGGGAACAGTTTCTCTCCATTTACTCTATCTAGTTTCCTCATGATTTTGAACACATTTAACAAATTCCCAGCTTCACCAATTGATAAGAATAACTGAAGGGCGGGATTCTCCAGCCTCCCAGCCGCATGTTTCCTGGCGGCAGGAGGCAACACACCGTTTGTTGGCAGTGGGATTCTCTGCTCCTGGCGCTGTTTATGAAATTCCCATTGAACCCACCCCACACGCTGGGAAGCCCAAGGGTGGAGTGCGCTGCTGGTGGAATCAGAGAATCCCGCTACCAGCGAACAGCCAGAAAATTTCAATCAAAGTCTCTCATCATAGAATCATAAGTCCATACAGTGCAGAAGGAGGCCGTTTGGCCCATCAAGTCTGCACCATTGCTCTGAAAGAGCACTCTACTAAGTCCCACTGCTCCACCCTATCCCCGTAACCCCACCTAACCTTTGAATACTAAGGGGAATTTACCATGGCCACTCCATCTAACCTGTACATCTTTGGACATTGCTTGAACCATTCCCGTAAATCTTTTCGGCACACTTTCCACAATCATTGCATCCTTCCTTTTGAGGCTAAACCAGTGTTTAATGAAGGTTCATAACTTACTCTTCCCTTACTTATAAAATTCAGGATTCAGCATAATTTATTAACTGCTTTCTCAACTTGACCTGCCACCTTTAATGATTTATGCACATACATACCAAGTTCCCTCTCTGCATTTCCTTTAGAAATTGAAGCCTGTGGATATGATCTTCCCAAAAGGGAACAAAGTCCCTGAGCGAGCGCATTTAGCCGCGTGTTTCCCGACACTCTCAGTGCCGAGAAACACATGGCTATTCAATGCGACTCGCTTTGAACAAGGGGCCAGAACAGGGAACGTGCAGCCGAGGCCGCACAGTGCCCCGTTTCTTACAGTAGGGAGTTCTGCTCGTCGGAACTTCCCATTGTAATGGCGTCCCGATCTCTGAAGTCCCGAAAAGAGTCCCCGACCGCGTTGAATCTTGCGAGGTGTTGCGAGCCGGGTAGATCCCGGGAGCGGGGTCTCCTGGCTTTCACAGGCCATGCTGCGCCGTGGCGACATGCTTTCCTGGCACAGTGTGACCGGAGGATCGCGCCCTATATTATGTTAGCGCTCCTTGTTCCCCTGACTAAAGTGTATCACTTCACACTTTTCTTCCTTAAATTTCATCTGCCACCTGTCTGCCCATTCCACCAACCAAATTAAATATCTATAACTATGTCATAGTTTACTGATGTTTTGGGACAAAATTATTCATACGTAGGAAAACATGGCCAGCAGATTTTCTTAGAAAATTTGAGACTGCACCCCTGCCTATAGATACATTAGGTTTTCAATATTGAGGCTCCTAAGTGACAAGGCCAAATGGGAATTAAAACCCTAGTTGGTAGATTTGCTACTCACTTTCTGCACTACATCTGTTTTAACGCCTTGAGCAATGGATGTGCCTCCTGACTCGGGTACAAGCCTTGTAATACATGTAAATTAGGTTTCTATCACTTAAGTACGACACCAGTGAAAATGAACTGTGTTTTGAATTGAGAGTCTGTTTCGGCATTCAGTTCGGTGAAATCTGGAGGACATCCCGAAGGATAATAGGAAAACTTAATTTTCAAAGGCCCCAAAGGAGACTTTGCTTATGACATTTCATAAATTGTCTGCGATTGTCTTTGTTTTGTTTGTTTATAACAGTTACCTATTAAAGTGATGCTATCAAAATATACATTTTACATTTAATCTATTTGAAAATATTATTATAATTGTGATTATTGTTCCGTCTTTCTGGGAAGGTAGGATTAGGGAAACAGTGTGTGTATAAAAAAAAAGCACTATCTTCTACTGTAACATAATTGCTGGATAACATCGAGGTAACAACTGAGGGTAGAGCAGAAACAGCATTTTCAGCTTCATCAAACACCGTAGCACCATTCATATTTACAATCCCATTCCCAACATTAGGGAATTCCATCATAGGGTAGGACTTCTTAGTTGTGGAATGAAATGAGTCCAGAATATCATTCAAACTGAGTAAATGTCGTCACAGGAATACTTCCGAATTAA
Source organism: Scyliorhinus torazame (assembly GCF_047496885.1). Taxonomy (NCBI): domain Eukaryota; kingdom Metazoa; phylum Chordata; class Chondrichthyes; order Carcharhiniformes; family Scyliorhinidae; genus Scyliorhinus; species Scyliorhinus torazame. The sequence goes on from NC_092709.1 coordinate 221,217,165, forward strand.
TATTTCCTCATGGCTGAGATAAATAAATGAAACAAAGAATCAGTTTTTAAAATAAGAAACCATTATTTACATTATTTCATAGTAATAACTTTTTATAATATCCAGCTCAATTAGTCCTGTTGAAGTGAAAAAGGAGCTCATTATAAATCCATAGAATAATCAAAAACGAGATGATAATCACAAACTTGTGTGCAACATTTATAATTTTAATGCACTAGTTTTGCCACCACTTGAACACAGAAATTTATGGCTTGTATGTCAGGAATTTCCGACCCTTTTGAAACCAAATATATTGCTTCCGGTCTTGACATCACTTCTTTTTATTGTTATCCCAGTTGCGTTATCGCGACCGATATTTCAGGAAATGTTTTTCTTCCATTACACACACCTCTTCCTCATCTCTTGTCTTTGTCAGAGGAGGTCCTTCAGATTATTAATCCTGACATTTCCATGGCCACTGTTGGATGTTCATTCCCAGCGGGCCAACCTGGGCCAGCCATAGGTCATGTTGGCCAGCTAGCTATGTGAAATGGACAGAAACACATCTCAATGCTTTTAGGTTTCCTGTGCAAGTTACTGAAAGGTGCAGGATCTATTTGTCAAATTGAATTTCACCTGTCTCTGACGTACATCCCTGAAGCCTACAGAGCTTCGGCAAAAGTTTGGCTGATAACGTGCAGGTGCTGGACATTGATTAACTCAAGTCACGGGTAGCATGGTGGAGCAGTGGTTAGCACTGCTGCCTCATGGCGCCGAGGTCCTAGGTTCGATCCTGGCCCTGGATCACTGTCCGTGTTGTTTGCACATTCTCGCCATGTTTGCGTGGGTCTCACCCCCACAACCCAAAGATGTGCAGGGTAGGTGGATTGGCAACGCTAAATTGCCCCTTAATTGGGAAAAAAAAATTAATTGGGCACTCTAAATTTAAAAAAACCCTCAAGTCATGCAGTCTAGTGACACAGTGAACCCTACCTGCTGGATTATTGGCAACAGAATGAATTAGAACAGAGTGGAAGGAATCTCGGCTCCAGTGGCCCATTAATGAGCGAGGCTAGGCTGTTCAATCATGAAGGAAACAATGTGAATGAAAAGAATGATGCAGTCAAAGAGGCCTAAAAGAGTGTTACTGAATTCCAGTCATTGATGCAATGGGCCTCCTTCCTTCTGGTATTCAGTTACCCAGTCTTCCAACATGGCCCACCTCCATTTGACTAGTCCATCAGCAGGTGTGGCATTTTGGAGATTCTGTTTATCTTCTCATGAGAATGGATCGCTGGCATTGAAGACAAAATTTCTTTTGAGAAGGATTTGACTGAATGTAAGCTGAGACTTGAATTTTATTCTTGTTTGTTAGTTTCAATATTGATATAGTACATTTGACATGAGAAAAGAAAATAGCTATTGCTGGCTGGTTTTTCCCCCTCGGATCTCATTTCAATCAAAATGTTAAATATTCATGCAAAACATGAAAAGACAATATAAAATAAGGGGTAAAATTCATAAGGGGGTGCAGAGGGAACTGGGTGTATGTGTGCATAGGTCATTGAAGTTGGCAGGACAGATGGAGAGAGCAATTAATAAAGCATATAGAATTCTGGGCTTTATTAATAGGGGCATAAGAGTATAGAAGCAAGGAGGCTATGCTGACCTTGAACATGACACTAGTTAGACCTCAGGTGGAATATTGTGAATAGTTCTGGGCACCACATGATAGGAGGGATGTGAACACATTCGAGAGTGCAGAAGAGGTTTACAAGAATGGTTCCAGCGATGAGAAACTTCAGCCGTGAGGATAGATTGAAGAGGTTGGGACTATTCTCTTTGGAGAGAAGAAGGCTGAGAGGAGATTTGATAGAGACGTTCAAATTCATGAGAGGGCTGAACAGAGTAGTTAGGGAGAAACTGCTCCTGCTCATAAAATGATGAAGAATGAGAGGACAAAGATTTAAAGTGATTTTCAAAAGAAGCAAACCTGATGTGCGAAAAATTATTTTTTCACGCAAGTGCTTCAGGGTCTGGAATGTACCACCTGGAAGTGTGGCGGAGACAGGTTCAACTGAGGCATTCCAGAGGGCACTTGATGATTATTTGAATAGAAACAATGTGCAAGGATACGGGGAAAAGACAAGGCAATGGCACAAAGTCATGATGCTTGTTTGGAGAGTCGGTGCAGTCATGATGGGCCAAATGGCCGCCTTCTGCGCTGTAACAATTCTGTGATTCATTTGAATTAATTTACTTAATGACAATGCTATATGATTTTTGAAGTCCATAAAATGTGAAAAGCCTTAATTTATTTTATTGGAATTAGAGCGTGAATTGTAAAATCACAACCTCGATAAACTGTTCAAAATGAAAAGATATGGCCTGTTAACAATTTTGTCTGAGAAATAGGATTCCAGACTGGAGCTTGCTAAAATAACTTCAAATTGGGTGACAATAGGTTCTGTCTGGCCTCATAGCAAAAGAGTTGCTGGACTGGAAGTAATTGGTGGAATGTAATAACAGTCCCGTTGTGCATCTTTGATTGCATCATTCTTTTCTTTCATATGGGTGTTTTACTGTTCTAACGCTAAAACCCAGCAATTGTTTTGACCTAAATACCAGACATGAGACTGGGGCTTATTTACACGTTGCTGAGATGAACAGCGCTCCATTTAGCAGGATTGAAGTACCTCAACGTTTGTTTGAAGTGCTTATTTGGACACTTGGGGTGGGTTTCTCCGACCCCCTGCCGTCCTCCCAATTCTCCCGCACATCACAAACCGGCCCGGCGTGAGTCGCGCCGCCCGCCTCGGAGAATGGCGGGGTCCGGCGTGACTCAATGGGCGCCGGGGCCACCCGATTTCTCTGGCTCGCGATGGGCCGAAGTCCCGCCCGCCTGTAGCCGGTCCTGCCGGCGTAAATCAGAGTAGGTACCTTACCGGCGGGACCTGGCGGCGCGGGCGGGCTCCGGGGTTCCTGGGGGTCACGGGGGGGATCTGGCCCCGGGAGGTGCCCCCACAGTGGCCTGGCCCGCGATCGGGGCCCACCGTGGGGGCACTCTATTCCTTCCGCATCGTCCTCCGCAATGGCCGATGTGGAAGTGAACCCCTGTGCGCATGCGCGGGAATGACGCCAGCACGCGCTGGCGCTCCCGCGCCGTCTGACGGAGGATCTTTGGCGCCGGTTGGTGTGGCGCCAGGCCCCTATCCCGCCGGCAGGTGTGGCGCCAACCACTCCGGGGTGGGCCTAGCCCCTGAAGGTGCGGCCCGACGACAGAGTGGTTCACGCCACTCCGTCCTGCCGGGACCCCCTGCCCCGCCGGGTACTGGAGAATCCGGCCCAGGATATCTATATATTATTTACATATATATATGTGTGTGTGTGTATATATATATATATATATATATATATATATATATACAACATATATATTAAACAATACATTCTTCATTTTTTGATGTTTTGTGACTTTGATATGAGAAGTTTGCAACATGTATAAAAGCTTTGTACCGTGTAATTTAATTTTCTGAAAATTAAACTATGAAAGGACTACCCTTTAAGCCCTTTAAATTGTCGGAGCAGAGACAAGTGCACAGTTCCTTCAGCTAACAGTTGATGGAACGCTGATTTTCTTTCTCCCACTGATATCGGCAGTTCACTCAGGAATATTTATTTTAGTCTTAACTGTCAAGCCGTGCAAATATGAAAAACATTCCATGTTGTTAAAAACTGTACTTTAAAAAAAATTGATATTGTTGGACTTTTAAAATGACTGCCATACCTGAGTTTTGGAACTGCAAGAAGTTGACTACGCTGTGGAAGCTACTAAAAGCTGTGATCCGGCTGCATCACAGCTTGGTATGGCAACTGCGAAGCCCAAGATCATAAGAAACTGCAGAATGTGGTGAACTCAGCCCAACGCATCACACAAGCTTGCTAGCCTCCCATTGATTCTGTATACACCTCCCGCTGCCTCAGGAAGGCAGACAGCATTATCAGAGACCCCTCCCACCCCAGGCTTTGCCCTCTTCCAGACCCTTCCATCAGGCAGAAGACACAGAAGTCTGAAGACCCACACATTCAGACTTCTTCCCCACGGCTACTAGACTCCTCAACGACTCTCCCTTGGACTGACCTGTTCCCTGTAAGAACACTATTCACGATCCCCTATGTTTCTCTTGCTCATGTATTTGCTTTCGTTGACCCTTGTTCCGCACTGTAACCAATCACTATTTGTCGATGTACTCTGTCGATTATTCTTTTTGTCTACTGTGTACATTCACTTGGCAGCAGAAAAATACTTTTCACTGTACTTTGGTACATGTGACAATCAATCAAACGCTGATTACAGCATTGTGGAATGTCACACCTACCATTGTCAAGACTCACCCGGAAACACCAAGGACAATAAAGCCTTAGGTGTCCTGCCTGCAGGTAAAAAAGCTACTGAAACTGATTATGCACAGGGAAGTGGGAAGGACTTCAGCTTGTCTCAATTGTACATCAATGGTTTTGACAATGAGAGGAGGAAGCTACTTCATTAGTATAAACAGATTATTGATTTCTTCCTATTGTTGTATCTCAATGGCCGGTCATCACATGACCAAACCCTTTCATTTCAGAAAGCCTTTTCATTATAAGTCCTGCTACTTGTCGCATGAACAGCACTGCTGAAGTAACATCACTGCAGAAACCTGACGATTACATCTTTCCTTTTTACCAAGCAGCAAAGCTTAAAGTTTAAGGCCTCCTCGAAACTCTTTTCCAAAAGACCTGACAGCAGTTAGAATAGTCAAAGAGGGAGACTCGGATCAAGAGAAAAGACCATGAAACCCCAGTCTTCAACAGGATGATACACAACACAGTCCACCTGAGCCCGAAGAAGAAAAAGGCACAGCACAAAATAATATATAATTCTGATTATCGTGGAACTTCCTCAAAGGTAGCGAGGACAAATCTAACCTTATCACCTGCACCCATTACCCCTCCCCCTGCTCCGGCTCTCCTCATCCTCCCCAAAGGATGTATTAAAGAAACTGTGCACAAATCCCAAACTCAATATTCGGACTAACATGATGAAAATCTTATTAAATCAGGATAACCAACGGTGCAGGACATCATACCCAAAACATTCACTTCCCTGCAAACAAATTTACTGACAACATTAACAGACAACAACATGATAAAGTCCGGGATAACAACTGAGAAACAAGGCAGTCATCAGGGTAAAGACCACTCCACTGGCGCACAAAGAAAGTAGACATCCAGGGTAGAAGGAGGATCTGAAATGGAGAACATCCTTCAGGATCTTCCAAGGATTCCAACAAATGGAGCACGAACCTCATTAGTTCCAATATGCCGAATCGACTAGGCCCAGGTGGTCGACTACTTAAGCTCCAGCAGAGGAGTTGGCCCGGCTGGCTCATGCAACCCCTCTCGACTGACAACAGAAACAGGACGACAAAGAACCAGGCCTCGGAGACAGGATTAAGTGCTCCATCAAATCCGAGTTTCCTGGCCTCCAGACCAAGGCTCCGAAAGCATGGCAGCCAGTTCTCAAACGTGGCTGGAACTCTCTATATCATCTCACCAGAGACACCAGACATGACCAGTCTCCTCATCGGCTCCCCTTCGTCCTCACCCGAATTCCTCAGGTTGGGCGATAGGCCATGAAACAGGAACTCAGCCGTGTGGAGGCGGACTTCTACCAGGTAAAGTACTCTCTCTGCGACAAGAACTTTCTCGTGCGCTGCCACTGCCTCCATAAAGATGCCTCACAACTCTTGAAACTGGACTTTGACCTCTTGCAACACAGAGCCAAGATTATCAGCCCGATCACCTTAATGGCTAGCACCTGTTGGGTGTGCGCCATATCTTCAGAATGGGAAACTTCTCAAAGGCAGCTGCGCAACGAAAGACCAGGCCCCACCCCAACTCACTCCAGCCGCTACAAATCAACAAGAATTAAAGCAAATTTCCTCAACTCAAAAGTACTGAAAAATTGACCAACAAATCTTTGTACATCGTAAAAGCCATGCGAACCAAAAAAGACAAGAGATGTGCACAAGGATAAAAACAAAGATTGAAAGATAAGCAGGTCCAGAGCTCACGTAAACACAGCCGCACCCGCGCTCACATCACACGATCCCCTGTTTTTAAAAATAAATGTAGAGTACCCAATTATTTTTTCCAATTAAGGGGCAATTTAGTGTGGCCAATCCACCTACCATGTACATCTTTGGGTTGTGGAGGTGAGACCCATGTGAACCCCTGTTTTTCTTTTCTTAATCACTTTCCTTCCATTTTTTTCGATGCGATTTTTCCTTTCTTTCCTCAATAGAAATGACCAGGAAATGGACCTAGGGCCTTATCTAAACAAACTGGGTTAGTCCTGTTGCTGCTCCATAGGCAGTTCTCCCATTTCTGACAGATTTAAGGCTGGTGACCTTTCTGGCAGTAACACTAGAATTGTTACCATCATATGCTCCCTTATTACCTTTCTCCCTCTTGTCTCATTTCTGCTATTTCCTCACTAGTTTTCGATCTCATGTTTTCCATTCACTAAGTTCTCACAGTCTCAGTGACTCTTTGCCTTCTTAACTTGGGTAGAACCTCCAATTTAGGGAACATTGTCAGTTTATTCTTTGATCCAAAGGTCGATACAGACTTAAAAACCACCTGCTGGACTCAGGAGAATGACTTTGCAAATAAAATTGTATACTTCTATCAATTGGTGGTTTGTGCAACCATGATAAATTAGAAAGATGGTGGGCTGGATTCTCTACAGCCCTGCGCCGGAATCGCGGCCAGCGCTGGGGCGGAGAATCCAGTTTCAGGCTGAAATCGGCCACGGTGCCGGTTCGGTGATTCTCCGGGCACTGCAAAACCGGCGTCGCCGCGGAGTAGACCGCGCCGCCGGGGGGGCCATTGCCAGAGGCCCGTCCAGCAATCCTCCGCTCTCGACCGGCTGAGTTCCCAATGGCGTGGAACTAACCACCTATTGCCGGTCGGGATGCTGGCGTGGAGGCTGCGGAGTCAGTCCGTGGCCGCCCTGGTTGGGGTGGGCGAATCGGAGATCAGGGGGAGCCTTGTGGGTGGCCAGCGATTAAATGTGCAGGATTAGATGCTCGGGTGCATGGGGGCTTTGAGATTCACCCTGCTAGTCCCCTGCAGGGCTATGAATTTGTCTAACTTTTTCCAAGGAATTTCGGGAGGAAAGCTCCACCGCTTTTACGCCAGCGTGGACATGTCTCATTTTGGGAGAATCCAGCCCGGTGTGCTGATATCTGAGACAAATACGTTATAATTAATGGAAATTATTGTTTTAAAACACTGAATCCAATGTGAACATTTGGGGAGGAGTTTTTGGTGTATATATGGTCCAATTCCTAAAATCTGTATGTTGTGAAAAGAAGAAAATGTTACTTTTTCAGAAGCTGAAACTCAAGCAGAGGATCCTATCTTCATTGTTCTGTTGTGTAGTTGATGATGGCACGGGCTTTTAGTGCACCTTCATCAGTAAATGCATAATACACTTCAAAATGTGTGGATTAGCTGGTGCAGAAAGAAAGGCAGGCAATCCATTCTGTTGTGGCTGATCAGGTCCTTTTGTTCTGTACCACTCACGACAGGATTGGCTGCATGGGTAGGGCGCCTAAACAAAGATTCAAGGATCTGCATTTCAACTACAGAAGAGCTGCATGCAGTTCTTGAGACAGTATTTAGTTAATCTGAACTTGTGCAATAGAAGCCAATTGTGATCAGAATATTAGAATACTAACTGAAGTTATCCCAATATGCAATTTTTTTCCTTCTCGTTTGTTAAGCTAACTTTCCACAATAAAGCCACAAACCTCAAATATTTTATAACGAGATATGTAACTGCAGTTTACACTGCTACCTCCAGCCTGAGTCGTGATGCTGCTTAGATCACTGCAGGGACTAATTAATGCTACTGCTCTCATATATTCATTCAATAGTACTACATACTCCACCAAGTAGCTTGTACCTTGATGCTCTGGTGGAAATTATTAGCAGATATAGATTTATGTAAAATATTTTGGTACACAGTAGGGTGTGATTCAATGGAAAAAGTTCATTTATGGCTGTTTTTCAGAGATGTTTCCTGCCAGCTCTAACCCACCTCTATCCAGTGACACTTAGGGCGTGATTATTTGCTCATGATGATCTACAGCGGGCGGGGTGGAAGAATCCAGCCTTTAGGATTTTTTTCAGCACTGGGGAGCTGAACTAAGAGATCGGGCTGCCGTTTTGAAACGGTGATCCGATTTGTAAGTGAGCTTGTGGGCCCTCACACTCCCAACCCATGGACAATGTCACCCCACCACCCCCACAAAAATGGGCACTACTCCACAGACCCCCAAGTGAGAACACTCCGCTATGGGGACCCTGGGGAGCCCCCTCTTCAGGCCCTCCCAAGCCCCATTACAGGCCGCCCCTTCCAGGACCCCCACCTGTCATCCTCCCCACCTCCCAGGCACTGCTACTTGCGTGCCATACACACCCCATACCCTTGAAACCCGCCCTCCATCCTCCTTTAATGGGCATGCCCCCTGCCCCTGACCATGGCCATGCGACCTAGGCACCCTTGCACTGCTCCCTGGCACCTGGGCAGTGCTCCTGCTGGCTTGGCAGTGCCAGGGCGGCAGTGCCAAGCTGCCCACGTTCCAGGGGGAGGACCAGGGAGCCGTCCTGCACTGACCCTGACCATCAGCGGCCTTCGGTAGACCCGGAGACCCCGGGTGCTGTTCCGCCTGGTCCATGTTGTGTGGACCCGTGCTGAACGGCACCCTGCTGTGACCTCGCTGGGGAGGCTGGTAGATCCTGGGAGGCCAGTAGATATCAGTTGAACTTGCTGAAGTAGGTTTAAACCCTATTTGGTCGCACGCCGTTTGATCACGCCTCTTTTGGGCATGATTCTGATTCCGATGTCTTGCGGGGCTTTGGTCGTTTCGGCAGGCATGAAGGCTGCCGGGAAGCCTGCAAGTGGCATCTACTGGCAGCATTGTGCTCGAGCGAGAGCGCAACGCAGCCAGTAGATCTTGCCCAGAATGTTTCCCCTGGCTGGTAAATCAAGATCGAGGAGAGACAGTTTCAGAATAAGGGCCAAGCTATTTAGGAATGAACTAAGGAGGAATTTCTCTGAGGGTAATGAGTCTCTGGAATTCTCTATTCCAGAGGACTGTGGAAGCTCAGTCATCGAGGGTGATCAAGATGAAGAATTTTTTTTCACACCGGCGACACGGTAGCACAGCAGTAAGCACTGTGGCTTCACAGCTCCTCGGTCCCTGCTTTAATTCCCAGCTTGGATCAGTGTGTGTGGAGTCTGCACATTCTTCCTGTGTCTGCATGGGTTTCCTCCGGGTGCTCCGGTTTCCTCCACAGTCCAAAAATGTTCAGGTTAGGTGGATTGGCCATGCTAAAACTGCCCTTGGTGTCCAAAAAAAGTTTAGAAGGAGTACCGGGGATAGGGTGGAGGTGTGGGCTTACCTAGGGTGCTCTTTCCGAGGGCCGGTGCAGACTCGATGGGCCAAATGGCCGCCTTCTGCACTGTAAATGATATGATGATCTTTGATAAATTTAGAGAATTGTTTCCAATTAAGGGGCAATTTAGTTTGGCCAATTCACCTACTCTGCACATCTTTTGGGTTGTGGGGTTGAGACTCACTCAGCCACGGGGAGAATTGCAAACTCCACACGGACAGTAACCCAGGGCCAGAATTGAACCCAGCACCGTGAGGCAGCAGGGTTAACTGATCAAGATAAAGATTGATAGATTTCTCAGTACTAAGGGATAAAGGGATTACTGTGTGGGGAAAATGGCATTGAGGCAGATGATCCGCCATGATCTAGTTGAATAGTGGAGCAGCTTCAAGGGGCTGAATGGCCCGCTGCTCCTACATACTTTTCTTTTAAGTAGTAATAATATTTTATTGCTTTGAAGAGGAAGTTAGACTTTGAACTTAACTGCACAGAAGAGTAAAGATAAGCTTATGCTGACGATAGGTTAACCATTATATTGGGTGCGATTCAACAGAATGATTTCTAATTTCATCTGTGGTGGGTTTTTCAGAGAGTTTAGTTCCCCACCACTATCCAATGATACTTAGTCACTTTTTTGGGTCCTGGCGAGTTTCTCGACAGTTTAGCCCACACTTGGAGCACGATTCTCAGGCCTCGTTGCACTCCCGCTCGAGCGAAACGAGGCCAGAGTACAGTGGGAGAGGCCGTAAAAGAGAACTGCGTCAGGCGCCAAACAGTTTGCGATGCAACTGCTCGCTCTGTAGGTGAAATTGAGATCTCGCTGTAGCCTGGAGAGAAACTAATTATCACCACTAAAGCCCTATTTCCACACAATTAATGTGTGCTACCCCATATCCAACGGGCTCCCATCATTCAGCGGCCTCCCCAGCAAGTGGTCACGCTGGCGCTGATTAGTACTCCTTTTTAAAAATGTGAACCTGGCGGAAGGGCTTCTGTGGGGAGATGAAGAGGTGAGTTGCCATCTTTGCTCACAGGCAAAGAACCCTGGAGTGCAGGGCTTGCCACGCCAGTGCTTGGCGGGTGGGGGGTGGGAGGGGAGGGGAGGAGGAGGGTGGCAGGCAATCGTATGCAGCACCATCATGTCAATCCCTGGATCATGTGTACCACTCCATGTATCATGTGTACCACTCCATGTCCCTGCCCCACCAATCACCCATAACCACCACCGACTGACGAGGTCTCTTGCCTTGCAGCTGAAAGCTATTGTTGATAGGCAATCGTGGTTAAGTGAGCATTTCACACACCCAAGTGGATTGCCGTGGGTGGGTAGGCCATGTAGCATGAGGGAGTCATGGCCCAGCATCCCAATCCGACTGTGATGCCTGAACACTGTAGGAGGCAACACCACACACACAGCAGCCAACATCTGAACACCCAGGGATGGGACACCGTTCCGGGGACATGTCCAAGGCCGGAGGGTGGGTGAGTGCAATGGGGAGGGGATCAGTGCCGGGTCCAGGTTTTAAAAATAAATTTTGAGTTCCCAATTCTTTTTTTGACAATTAAGGGCCAATTTAGTGTGACCAATCCTGCTACCCTGCACATCTTTGGGTTGTGGGGGTGAGACCCACACAGACACGGGGAAATGTGCAAACTCCACACGGACAGTGACCCATGGCCAGGATTGAACCTGGGCCCTCGGCGCCATGAGGCAGCAGTGTTAATCACTGGGCCGCCCACGCGCCCGGTACAGGTGACGTTCTGAATGGATGTCTGGGGTACAGTGTCCGGGGTCCAGCGAGGGGAAGCATACTTCAGCCAGGATGTGTGGGCAGGGCGTTCTGGGTGGGGGATCAATGGGGGTATGGAGGGTCCCGGGGTGGGAGCCACCACTGTTTGTCAGTCTAATACCCTCTCCCAATGCTTTACAGATATTGAATGGTATGGATGGTATTTTGGACCCCACAGAACATGCCCCATTAGTGCTGCTGCCAGGCCGGGTGGCCAGGCGCCGGAGACGGTGCCTGCTGATGCTTGAGGCGGCGGCCCATGTGCCCCACACACTGGTCATTTGAACAGTTGATAGGCAGTGCATGCTGCAGGAGGCTCTGCCTCAACAAGGAGACGGTGCAGTACCTGTGCCATGTCTTCACGGACTTAGCACCATGAGGAGGAGGAGGATCCCTGCTCCCGGTGGCCATTAAGGTCACCACAGTCCTGAACCTTTATGCCTCTGGATCCTTCCAGACCTCGAGTGGGGACCTGTGTGGCATCTCGCAGGCCACAGTCCACAGGTGCATACGACAGGTCATGGATGCCCTGTTCGCCCGGGCGGAGAACTTAGTCAACTTTGACATGGACCAAGATTCTCCACCTTCGCTGGGATGCCCCAGGTCCAGGGGCTTATAGACTGCAAGCATGTCACCTTGCGCTCACCAGGCCGTCTGGGAGTGCTCTACATTAACAGGAAGGTGTGCAACTCCATGAACATACAGCTTGTGTGTGACCGCCACATGCAGATTATGCATGTGTGTTTCCACTATTCCCATCTGAGAGTGGGACTTGTCCCGTAGAAGCTCATCAAGGTCAGCCTGGTACTGGGTGACATGCCCCAGTGAGTCAGACATTCTGCCAAGACCCTCAGCTATGGCCGCCACCGACTGCATGACACCTTGGATACCTTCACTCATGCTGTCAATGTGGCGCACCAGGCTCTCTACTGTGGTCGCAACCCTAGCAGTGTTGGCCTGGGTGCCATGTATTGCTGGCACCATCTCCTCTCTCGTAACCTCTGGGACTCCCACAATCAGCTGTGGACCTGCTGGAGTGACATTGACTTCTCCCTCTGAATGTTCGGCCGTACCCTAACATCTTCATCAGCTCCGGGTAACCCTGTACCAGAGGCTCAGCATCAGGCTGTAACCCAGTTGGGTCCTGGGATCCAGCAGACCTCCAACTGCTGTCTTGCCTGGGGGTTCCTGCCTCCACCAGATGTGCATCAGCAGCTGTGTGGTGCTCACCAGATTGTGCCGCAGAAACCTGACCAGTCATGTTTCCCACCAAGGTGTGTGTCTCTGCTGATCGTGGTATCCTCGGAGCACTCCTCTGAAGTGTTCTCCTGGGAGGAATGAGAGGGATGGGCCAGCGGCGTCACCTGGAGGACCTGCGGGAGAATGGACATGTGGTCAGTGCTGGGGATGGATCAGTCAGTATGACAAAAACAGCTCACGTTTGACAGGTCCTCTGGGTGGGGCCCGGTTATTCCTCATTCGTCTGCCAGCCTCCGCATTGGTGACCGCTCTGACCTGGTAATCCCTATCACCTCCAGGGCCCGTTCCTCGAAAATGGTGAGGATCCGTATGTTCGGCATACCTCCCGCCGGTCTGACCCCTCTCCCAGCGATTGTAGGGAGAACTTCTCCTGTGGAGACACAGAGAGGCATCATTAGCCACATGCGTGGTTCATAGTGGTGGTGTGGGGCGGGTGTGAAAGAATGTTTGGGGGGGGTTGAAGGGAGGGGTGTGAAAGGAGGGCTAAGGGCCCCATGGAGGGTTGCGGTGGATGCTTGTGTGGGAGCGGAAAGATCTCGGGGGCGGTGTCAACTCACCTGTGCTGCCCAGTGTAGGTTGTTGACTTTCTTACGATACTGGAGGCCAGTCTTCCTGTTTACAGCTGCCATCACCTGGCTCCAGCTGGCACTGGTTGCCCTGTGGCTCATCTTCCGGGACCCTCGGGGGAACAGGACATCCCTCCTTGTCTCCAACGCGTCGAGGAGCCTTCCCGGGTCTGCATCCCTGATGAAAATGTATTTAAATAACCACAAAAATATCCTCCCTAATATGGTTATGTTGACTTTCCAAGTTGAAATTTTAATGCGAGAACTTTCAGATCAACTGTACGTCATTTTTATAGACCCTGATGTCTTGAAGTTGTCAAAGTCTTTTGTGTGCATATTCTGCTAAGAATTGCAGGCTTCTTTGTGTTATCACTATCAAGAACTCTCGTATGCAGACATTGATAATTGTTGGTGGAGAACATACGTCACTTTAAATTGGAACTTCCACTGGCGATGTCATGCAAAGTCAGAGTTCAGCACAGAAGGAGACCATTCCGTCCTGTGAGTCTATGCTGGGTCTGTGTGGAGCAATCCTGTCAGTCCAATTCCCCTGCTTTATCCCTGTAGCTCTGAGTTCATTTTCCTCAAATGCCCATCCAATTTCCTTTTGAAAACATTGATCATCTCTGCTTCCACCATCCTCGTATGCTTAGAATTTCAGATCATTACTTTTGCTGTGCAAAAAAGTTCTTAATCACATCCCCCCTGCATCTTTTGCTCACAACCGTAATTCTGTACCCCCTAGTCCTTGTGTGATATGCTAATGGGAATACTAACTCCTAACTCCGGAAAGACTGACTTGCGCATTTGCAAACTGCATCTTCGCAAAGAGGGTGATGACATCATCAAAATGGTGTCAGGAGTTTGACGCTTGAGTTTGAAGCTTGTTTTAATGCCGGAGCCTAAGTGACTTTTCTGGTCGGCTTGTTCAAAGAATCCATAGAATCCCTACAGTGCAGAAGGAGGCCATTCGGCCCATCGAGCCTGCACCGACCCTACGAAAGACTACCTGACCTAGGCCCAATCCTCCACTCTATTCCTGCAAGACTAAGGGACTATTTAGCATAGCCAATCCACCAAACCTGCTCATCTTTGGACTGTGGGAGGAAACCAAAGCACTCTGAGGAAACCCACGCAGACACAGGGAGAACGTGCAAACTCCACACAGACAGTAACCCGAGGTCGGAATTGAACCCCGGTCCCTGGTGCTGTGAGGCAGCAGTGTTAACCACCGCACTGCACCAACTTTAATCCATCTTTAAATTTATATTTCACCTCCTGTTGCTGACACGAACTCTAGTCCCAGGTCACAGCTCAGCAACCTTGGCCTCAGAACAGAAACATTCTGCTCGCTGCTGAACAGCTGGAGTAGAACAATCACAAATGGCGATGTGCAGGGATTTCCTACACAGCCGAACTAGCTCAGACAGTTGAAAATGGCACTCTTAATTCCAGGATTGTGGTTTCAATGCCCTTTAGTTTATAAATTCTTTTTCTTAAAAAATATTTTATTCAAAATACGTTTTATTGATTTTTACCAACTCATTGGTTCATTGCTTATGTTTAAATGTAATTTCTTTGCACTCTTATTTCTCCTGGTGGTGCCACGTTTATCTTCAAAAAATTCGGAAACCAATTCCCTCATCGTGATAGGAAGGACATGGCTGACTCTGATATGACTGATTGCATCCGCACATATGTGGAAAGTGCTCCCTCTAGTGTTGCAGTGTCAATAAATGCAGTCTTGAACATATGCATGTTTAAATAATATTAAATGTAGACTAAAGCATTGCACTAAATGAATACTTACACAGCACATAATAGTTTCTTACAACTTACAGTATAGACAATGTAATTAGTCATCTTTTTTTTTCTCTTCGTAAGATCATGCAACAGCTATTAAATGTATTCGTCCCCATCATATTGAAGCTTTATTCTTCCTGATATAATTTCGTCTCAGGCCCTTATTAGCTACCTATATTATCTTGCAGTACAATGTATTTGTCTAGGGTTACTGTCTACTTTCAAAGTAGAATTAAAATCTGCTTTTCATTTGCTATTCTGTTGCTCAGTCTTCCAGTTCTGGGCAGTAAATGTCAGCACAATACTGAAAGCCAAGGAGAAACAATGCATTGCCATAGACATGTGAGACCATGTTGACTGACGAGCAGTCTACTCAATCTTGGCTTATACCCGTACAGGGTGCCTGATGATTAGCCACAGTGAACGTGCAGGAGTAGGTGTTTTAAACTGTTTTACATGAGCAACGATTCAAATGAGACTTGTGAATAACTGTTCCTCATAATCCCGTCTGTGTCTTGAAGTAGGCTTAACAGAATTGGCATAAATCCTTATTCATGTTCTACTATTGTGAAGAAAAGGAAAGCTTCCTGAAATGTACTTTTTAAAATTGTGGTAACGTCTGGAGATGGACAGACAATTAGATTTTTGTTTCAACACAAAGAAAATACATTTGAGCCTGTCTGCTGTATGAGCCCAAACTAAAACCAGATTGGTGTCTCTGGTTTGTCAGTTATGCAGTTTGTTTTCTCTTCTTGGAAGAACTGAATTAAAAACAAAATAGACATATATGGCAATATAATTGTTTAACTATGAAATTGTAATTTTGTATATGAAAGAAACAAATTTAAAGACCTACAGCTGTAGAATTGGCACTTTGCTTCATTCCGGCACTTCAGTGGTGATGTGAATTAAGTCTCAATCTGGAGCCTGGGCCAGAGTTAACATGAGGGAAAAACTGTCTGGAGCCAGAGGATCACTTTGTTTTACCTCACTTCAGATTCAAT
Source organism: Scyliorhinus torazame (assembly GCF_047496885.1). Classification (NCBI taxonomy): domain Eukaryota; kingdom Metazoa; phylum Chordata; class Chondrichthyes; order Carcharhiniformes; family Scyliorhinidae; genus Scyliorhinus; species Scyliorhinus torazame. The sequence goes on from NC_092709.1 coordinate 221,233,077, forward strand.
TTGGGTTCAATTTTGACACTAAAAATGGGTGGGCTGGGGTTGTGTGTTGAGTTAAAATGCAAGTAATCTGGAGCAGGATCTGAATTTGCCTCAAACCATTGGTTTTAATGGATGTGGCACAAAGAGTGAACAACTAACTCAAGAGAAGCAAGTTGGCCATTTTAATACTTTACTGGGACTGTGTGCCTTCATTATAACATTTATTCCACATTTAAGCACAAGCGGCCAGGTTTCCTAGGCCTCAGAAAACTTGACAGATTAAAGGAGCAATGAAGGACTCAAATCTATAAAGAACCTTTGCAGCACTGCTTGTGTGTTAAGAGAAGGGAGAGCAGGAGTTTTTCAATTCCTTGCAGCAATCTGTTTGCACTCACCCCAGCCTCCCACCCCCCCACCCTGATAACTCAGAACTCATTCCGCCCCCACACCTCCAACCACCCCATCTGCAATTGGGAGTCAACGATCCCTCGTGATCTTTCTCCCTCCCAAAACCTCTCAAGCCATCAATCAGATTGAATCTGCAGAAACCCGACTTAAATATGCCCTGCAGTTAAATTCTGCAGGATGTTTTATTGATTACTAGGGGCATAGGTTTAAGGTGCGAGAGGCAAAGTTTAGAGGAGATGTGTGAGGGAAGTTTTTGACACACAGGGTAGTGGGTGCCTGGAACTTGCTGCCGGAAGAGGTGGTACGATAGTGACATTTAAGGGGTGTTTTGACAAATACATGAATAGGATGGGAATAGAGGGATATGGATCCCAAAAGTGTAGGTTTTGGGTTAGACAGGCAGCATAGTCGGCGCAGGCTTGGAGGGGCAAAGGGCCTGTTCCTGTGCTGTACTTTTTTTTGTTGTTTGTTTGGGAAACCTGTCTTGGGTTTCACATCAGCTGCTGACTTGTTGCCATTCATTTTACACTACCGCATGAGGTTAGTCTATCCCATGTAGTGTCAACACACCATTTGATAGGGAAAAGGGGAAAATATTGGTTTCCATAGCTCTTTTTTTTCTCAACAAATGATGGTGGTGTGGGGTCCAATTTTGAGATCTGTTTGCTCACTCCTGATTTTTGCACTAGAGGTGTGGCAGCCAGCGACATCTGAGTACAGACATGCTGAGGGACCTCGATGCTAACTTTGGCAAAACCTGGGTGAAGCCTATAATGTGCTCATTTTGCCATATCTCCAGTGACTTAACAAGTGGCCTTTCGACAACAATAATAACTTGTAATTACATAACACTTTTAATGTAATAAAACATCCCAACATGCTTCAAAAGTGGATTATCAAACAAAATTTGGCACTGAGCTACATAAGGAGATATTAGGACGGGTGATGGAGGTGTCAAAAGAACATCTTTAAAAAAGGAAGAGGTAGAAAAATGGAGAGGTTTAGGGAGGAATTTCCAGAGTTTAGGGCCTTGGAAACTGAAGGCATGCTGATCAATGTCGGAGCAGTTAGAATTGGTAGGGCACAGGTATATCGGACACTTGGAAGACTAGAGAAATTGTGAGTGGAGTTTGTGGTGGGGATTGAAATTCCGTTTTCAGGCTTTAGAATTTTATATTAATGTGTAGCCAGAAGGAGTAGGAATGTGCCTCCTGTCTCCATAGCAATACTAAGGGCCACTGTTCACCTGCAGTTCAACATGTATTTTCTGCCTACTTTTGTTTTGTCACTTTGCCTTCCTCTGTGGCAACATTCTGTTGCTAATCAATTCTCTCATGCATAATAGCTGTTCTCACTTCCATTAAGTATCCCTGGTGTCTCCTAATTCCCAGTGTTTCTATTGTCAAAGATGGCATTCCTCACTGCCAATTATGAGCTGCCAATAGCTTTGGTGTGTATTTGATGTTAACATCGTCAGTGCCAACCATACTGAACCCATTGTTTGCTGCACTGTTTCAGATCATAGCAGATTAAGTTGACTGCCGCTACTCTGCAACTATTTAAAGTCAGAACTAGGTTTCATTTAATTCTGTTTATATGCCGATTAACAAAAAAAGCCAAGGTCATAAAATATGGCACTCTTACAACACCAGGTTAAAGTCCAACAGGTTTGTTTTGATGTCACTAGCTTTCGGAGAGTTGCTCCTTCCTCAGGTGATTCTGAAAGCTAGTGACATCAAAACAAACCTGTTGGACTTTAACCTGGTGTTGTAAGACTTCTTACTGTGCTCACCCCAGTCCAACGCCGGCATCTCCACATCATAAAATATGGCTGCAATGAAGGGAACTTCTGGGCATTGTTTTCATCCCAGCTGTTAACAATTAGGGATTTCTTTTTTTTAAATTTAAAATTTAGAGTACCCAATTATTGTTTTCCAATTAAGGGACAATTTAGCATGGCCAATCCACCTACCCTGCACATCTTTGGGTTTTGGGGGTGAGACCCACGCAGACTCGGGGAGAATGTGCAAACTCCACACAGACAGTGATCCGGGGCCAGGATCGAACCCGGTTCCTCTGTGCCCTAGGCATAGTGCTAACCACTGTGCCACCATGCTGGCCCTATTTAGGGATTCCTGAATCCACTTGTTCTGTGTGAGTTCAAAATATAGAAAAGTGTAATTAAAAAAGGCGTGTGACATCAAATATAAAATCCTGTACAATTGATCTTTTATATAAATGTGTTTATGTAAAGTAAGGGTGTTGTTGAGTGTGTGGTGTTTTAAATCTGTGAATAATTTATTGCATAGATCTGGACAAGAGCTTCATTGTGTATGGACTTTATAGAAATTATGATTCCCAAACAAAAGCTTTCCTGGCAAATAAGTTGAGCATTTACCACCAATTCAGCATTGAGGAAGTGTAGACATGTGAAGGATTCTATTTGTACAAAATCTCATTCCTTTCTATAAATTAAATTGGATAGCACTTTTTTTTTCCCAATGGGATGTGGGGATCACTGGCAAGGCCATTGTTTGTTGCCCATTCCTTTTTTTAATAAATGTTTTTTATTGGGTTTTTGAACAAAGTATATTTGCCGTCATATACACAGAATATATACAGAAGAGAAGGGCACACACAAACATATCACAAAAAACAGAAAAAAAAGTAATAACAACAAAGAAATAAAAAATCAAATAAAGTAACTGGTAAGGTATTATGCACCAGCTCAACAGCAGCAACTCAGTACACTTGGCAAAATTATTTACACCAAGTAGACATCTGTTTGGGGGGGGTGGGGGGGTTCGTGTGGAGACTTGGGTGGGGGGGGGGGGTAGATATAAGACCATAAGACATAGGAGCGGAAGTAAGGCCATTCGGCCCATCGAGTCCACTCCACCATTCAATCATGGCTGATTTCAACTCCATTTACCCGCTCTCTCTCCATAGCCCTTAATTCCTCGAGAAATCAAGAATTTATCAACTTCTGTCTTAAAGACACTCAACGTCCCGGCCTCCACCGCCCTCTGTGGCAATGAATTCCACAGACCCACCACTCTCTGGCTGAAGAAATTTCTCCTCATCTCTATTCTAAAGTGACTCCCTTTTATTCTAAGGCTGTGCCCCCGGGTCCTAGTCTCCCCTGCTAATGGAAACAACTTCCCTACATCCACCATTCATTATCTTGTACGTTTCTATTAGATCTCCCCTCAACCTCCTAAACTCCAATGAATATAATCCCAGGATCCTCAGACGTTCATCGTATGTTAGGCCTACCATTCCTGGGATCATCTGTGTGAATCTCCGCTGGACCCGCTCCAGTGCCAGTATGTCCTTCCTGAGGTGTGGGGCCCAAAATTGCTCACAGTATTCTAAATGGGGCCTAACTAATGCTTTATAAAGCTTCAGAAGTACATCCCTGCTTTTATATTCCAAGCCTCTTGAGATGAATGACAACATTGCATTTGCTTTCTTAATTACGGACTCAACCTGCAAGTTTACCTTTAGAGAATCCTGGACTAGGACTCCCAAGTCCCTTTGCACTTCAGCATTATGAATTTTGTCACCGTTTAGAAAATAGTCCATGCCTCTATTCTTTTTTCCAAAGTGCAAGACCTCACACTTGCCCACGTTGAATTTCATCAGCCATTTCTTGGACCACTCTCCTAAACTGTCTAAATCTTTCTGCAGCCTCCCCACCTCCTCCATACTACCTGCCCCTCCACCTATCTTTGTATCATCGGCAAACTTAGCCAGAATGCCCCCAGTCCCGTCATCTAGATCGTTAATATATAAAGAGAACAGCTGTGGCCCCAACACTGAACCCTGCGGGACACCACTTGTCACCGGTTGCCATTCCGAAAAAGAACCTTTTATCCCAACTCTCTGCCTTCTGCCTGACAGCCAATCGTCAGTCCATGTTAGTACCTTGCCTCGAATACCATGGGCCCTTATTTTTCTCAGCAGTCTCCCGTGAGGCACCTTATCAAAGGCCTTTTGGAAGTCAAGATAGATAACATCCATTGGCTCTCCTTGGTCTAACCTATTTGTTATCTCTTCAAAGAACTCTAACAGGTTTGTCAGGCACGACCTCCCCTTACTAAATCCATGCTGACTTGTCCTAATCCAACCCTGCACTTCCAAGAATTTAGAAATCTCATCCTTAACAATGGATTCTAGAATCTTGCCAACAACCGAGGTTAGGCTAATTGGCCTATAATTTTCCATCTTTTTCCTTGTTCCCTTCTTGAACAGGGGGGTTACAACAGCAATTTTCTAATCCACTGGGACTTTCCCTGACTCCAGTGACTTTTGAAAGATCATAACTAACGCCTCCACTATTTCTTCAGCTATCTCCTTTAGAACTCTAGGATGTAGCCCATCTGGGCCCGGAGATTTATCAATTTTTAGACCTCTTAGTTTCTCTAGCACTTTCTCCTTTGTGATGGCTACCATATTCAACTCTGCCCCCTGACTCTCCGGAATTGTTGGGATATTACTCATGTCTTCTACTGTGAAGACTGACGCAAAGTACTTATTTAGTTCCTCAGCTATTTCCTTGTCTCCCATCACAAAATTACCAGCGTCATTTTGGAGCGGCCCAATGTCAACTTTTGCCTCCCGTTTGTTTTTAATGTATTTAAAGAAACTTTTACTATCATTCCTAATGTTACTGGCTAGCCTACCTTCATATTTGATCCTCTCTTTCCTTATTTCTCTCTTTGTTATCCTCTGTTTTTGTAGCCTTCCCAATCTTCTGACTTCCCACTACTCTTTGCCACATTATAGGCTTTCTCTTTTGCTTTGATGCATTCCCTAACTTCCTTTGTCAGCCATGGCTGCCTAATCCCCCCTCTGATAACCTTTCTTTTCTTTGGGATGAACCTCTGGACTGTGTCCTCAATTACTCCCAGAAACTCCTGCCATTGTTGTTCTACTGTCTTTCCCACTAGGCTCTGCTCCCAGTCGATTTTCGTCAGTTCCTCCCTCATGCCCCTGTAGTTACCTTTATTTAGCATGTAGCACCTTTACATCTGATTCTACCTTCTTTCTTTCAAATTGGAGATTGAATTCTACCATATTATGATCACTGCCTCCTAAGTGCTCCCTTACTTTAAGATCTTTAATCAAGTCTGGCTCATTGCATAACACTAAGTCCAGAATGGCCTGTTCCCTCGTGGGCTCCATCACAAGCTGTTCCAAAAAGCCCTCCTGTAAACATTCAATGAATTCCCTTTCCTTGGGTCCACTGGCAGCATTATTTACCCTGTCCACCTGCATATTGAAGTCTCCCATGATCACTGTGACCTTGCCTTTCTGACATGCACTTTCTATTTTGTGGTGCGTTTTGTGCCCCCGGTCCTGACCACTGTTAGGAGGCCTGTACATAACTCCCATTATGGTTTTTTTGCCTTTGTGGTTCCTCAACTCTACCCACACAGACTCCACATCATCTGACCCTATGTCGTTTAGTGCTGTTGATTTAATTATGCATATCTGTGCTGGACAAACAATTACAGAGGGCAATACTCAAATGTTGCTGTTGTCACTTGCTTCTGGATGGATTCTGCTGCCGTTGTTGTCATGCGCTCACCTCCGCTTCAGCCGTTCCTCCCGTCTTTCACCTGTATTCTCCTTGTTCTCTGTTCCTGTAGATGCCAAGTTGTTACAGTTTCCCTGCCTCCCCCCCCACCCCCCACCTCCCTGGTTCTCCTCTATTGTTCCCTGCCTCTTCCCTCTTTCCCCGCGAGGGAGAGTGGGAGTGTGTTCCATCTTTGCAGGTCCTTTTTTACTTCCTCTGTCAGACTGGTGAGGTTTCATTTGTGGATCCATTCCCAGTCATGAGCTATTTGGTTCCCCAGGTAGCGGAATTTGTGTCGGGCTTGTTTAAACGGCAGTCCCATTAGTGCTGCCCGCCCTCCTTGTGGGTGTACTGGGAAGATCTCACTTTTGAGTTTGTAGCCCGAGAAGGCGACAAACTCTTTCAGGAGCGCGATGATTCCGTCCATGCTGCTTTGTGGGTCCGAAATGTAGAGGAGCAGATCACCTGCATAGAGTGAGACTCTGTGCTCTCTGCCGCCCCTTCGGATCCCCCTCCAGCGTTTTGCTGCTCTGAGCGCAATTGCTAGTGGCTCAATCGCTAGAGCGAACAGCAGCGGGGATAGTAGGCAGCCTTGTCTGGTGCCCCTGTGCAGCTGGAAGTATCGGGAGTTGGTGGTGTTGGTCCGTACGCTCGCCATGGGAGCGTTGTATAGGAGTTTTACCCAGGAGGTGAATCCTGTTCCAAGTCCGAACCTCTGAGGTATTTCCATTTGACTCTGAAGGTCTTTTCTGCGTCTAGGGAGATGATCACCTCTGCAATCTCTCCCCGGAGGGGGTCATTATCAGCAGGCGCCTGATGTTCGAGGTAAGCTATCTACCTTTGACAAAGCCCATCTGGTCCTCTGCGACCACCTCTGGTATGCAGTCTTCTAGCCTTTTGGCTAGGATATTGGCCAGTATTTTGGCATCTGCGTTCAGCAGTGAGATGGGTTTGTATGACCCACATTCTGTTGGGTCTTTATCTTTCTTAGGTATCAGTGAGATTGAGGCCTGTGCTAGCGTGGATGGCAGTGTGCTCCTAGCTAGCGAGTCTGTGAACATCTCCCGCAGGTGCGGGGCCAGTGCTGTCGCAAATGTTTTGTAGAAGTCCATGTTTTGTAGAAGTCCGCCGGGAACCTGTCTGGTCCCAGTGCCTTCCCCGCCTGCATGCTGTCCATGATCTCTCCCAGTGCTAGTGGTGATTCTAGGCCCCGTTTAATGCCCTCCCCCACGACTGGTATGTCCAGTTCATCAAGGAACTGTTTCTCCCGGACTCCCCCATTGGGAGCTCTGAGGTGTACAGCCCTTGGTAAAAGGCCTTGAAGGTTTTGTTGATCTTTTCTGGTTCTATTTCTAATGTGCCTTTGGTATCCCAGATTTGTGCAATTTCCCTGGTGGCTGCCTGCTTTCTCAGCTGGTGTGCCAACAGGCGGCTGGCTTTGTCTCCATGTTCGTATAGGGTCCCACGTTCCTGGCGGAGTTGGTGCACTGCTTACTTGGTGGAGAGCAGATCAAAGTTCCTTCAAAGAACAAAGAAACGTACAGCACAGGAACAGGCCCTTCGGCCCTCCAAGCCTGTGCTGACCGTGCTGACTGTCTACAGTTCCTGGGTCCGTATCCCTCTATTCCCATCCTATTCATGTATTTGTCAAGATGCCCCTTAAATGTCACTATCGTCCCTGCTTCCACCACCTCCTCCGGCAGCGAGTTCCAGGCACCCACTACCCTCTGTGTAGAAAACGTGCCTCGTACATCTCCTCTAAACCTTGCCCCTCGCACCTTAAACCTATGCCCCCTAGTAATTGACCCCTCTACCCTGGGAAAAAGCCTCTCATTATCCACTCTGTCTATGCGCCTCATAATTTTGTAGACCTCTATCAGGTCGCCCCTCAACCTCCGTCGTTCCAGTGAGAACAAACCGAGTTTATTCAACCGCTCCTCATAGCTAATGCCCTCCATACAAGGCAACATCCTGGTAAATCTCTTCTGCACCCTCTCTAAAGCCTCCACATCCTTCTGGTAGTGTGGCGACCAGAATGGAACACGATACTCCAAGTGTGGCCTAACTAAGGTTCTAAGGTTGATGAAGCTCGTGCCGTTCCAGTTGGGCGTGTACACGTTAACTAGTACTACCGGTGCCCCATCCAGGACCATAACCATGACGTACCGTCCCCCATGGTCCGTAACCGTCTTCGTAGCTCTTTCCTCTCCGCCAGGAGCTCTACGGCCAGGGCCTCGGAGTATTTACGGTCTACCTCCAGTATGGAGTCGACCAGCTGCTACCTAGCTGCCCTTTCCTCCCGACCTCTTCGCGCTTTGGAAGCGATGATTTCCCCTCTTAGTTCAGCCTTTAGCGCCTCCCAGAAAGTGGAGGGTGAGATCTCCCCGTTCTAGTTGTTCTCTGTGTACTCTGCTATGGCCCGCGATATCTTTTCATTGAAGGCCTTGTCAGCTAGTAGGGCAAGTAGGGCGATGTCCAACCTCCATGTGGGGCATTGGGCCCTGCCCGTCTCCAGCCTAACGTCCATATAGTGTGGAGCGTGGTCTGATATCACAATTGCGGAGTATTCCACTTTGTCTATCCCCGGAAGCACCGTTTTCCCCACCACAAAGAGGTCAATTCTGGTATACACGTTGTGTACTGGGGAGAAGAAGGAAAACTCCTTCTCTCCTGGTGGGTGAACCTCCAGGGGTCCACTGCTCCCATCTGTTCCATAAAGTGACCGAGTTCCCTTGCCATGCTTGAGGTTTTCCCTGTTTTGGGGTTTGATCTGTCAGTCGTTGGGTCCTGTACACAGTTCAAGCCCCCCCCCCCCCCCCCCCCCCCCCCCCATGATTAGTGGGTGCGTCGCTATGTCAGGGATTTCTGCCGTGGTCTTGTTGATGAAGCTCGTATCGTCCCAGTTGGGCGCGTACATGTTAACTAGTACTACCGGTGCCCCATCCAGGGCCCCGCTGACCATGACGTACCGTCCCCCTGGGTCCGTAACCGTCTTTGTCGCCCTAAACATCGTCCTCTTGTTGATCAGTATTGCCCCCCCACCCCCCACTCCCCCGGCCCTCGTCCCATAGCAGGAATGGTAGGTTTGTCCCACCCAGCCCTTTCTCCTTTCTTACCCGCAGTCGGTCCTGCTCTCTAAGGCGTGTCTCTTGGAGGAAGACTATGTCGGCCTTCATATTTCTTAGGTGGGTGAGGAGTCTGGTTCTTTTCACTGGGCCGTTGAGTCCCCTTACGTTCCAGGTGACTACCCTAGTGGGGGGCTTCTGTCCCCTTGCCCCTGTGAGATTAACCATATTTACCTGGTGGACGCGCCCCTGCCCTCCGGGGTTTCCCTTTGTTCGGGGGCCATCCAGGATGGCCACTGTCACTGCTCTCTCCATGCGGCCGGGCCACTGCGCTCCGGGGTTTCCCTTTGTTCAGGGGGCACCCAAATGGCCACCCACTGTGCGTCCGCCACGCGGGTAGCCCCCGGCACTCTGGGGTCTCCCTTCGCCCAGAGACCGTACTGGGTGGATGCTTGCAGCGATTCCTTGTTCCGAGCTCTTGGTTGTGGCACTTTGTAGCCCTATTGCTGTTCCTTTTCTAGCCCTGTTTGTCCCTCCTTCCCTGTGTCCGCCCCCCCCCCCGGTCCCTCCCTTCCCCCCCTTTTCCCCCCCTCTCTCGTATACCCCTCCTTTGTCCCTCTTTCCCCTGTTCCTATCCCCGTTTGCTCTCCCGCCTCTGTTGAGTGGTTCCCCAGCCGCCTGGCGCCTTCCCCCCTGTTGGGGGCACGCTGCGGCCCTGCTTTGTTGCATGCCCCCGGCGTTAGCTTTCCTGCTAATACGGTGGCCCCCCTCTCGGAAGTTAGTGTCTCGCTTCTCCCCTGCCCGGCCTCTGCGATTTTCTGCCTGCTCTTCCCCCGTCCTACCCTGCACTCCTTTCCCTTGCTCTCCCTTCTCTGCTACTCTCGTTCCCTCGTGCTGCGGCCTGGTTTCCCACCTGAAGCGGCCCCCCGGGTAGTGGTTTGCTTTTTGTTCAGGGTGCGCTTGCCGGAGTGGGGGCGGGGGACCCTGGCGTTGCCTCCCCCTCCACCCCCCCTCCGTCCCTCCCCTCCGTCGGCGTGTTGTTGCCCCTTTCCAGGGGCCCCTTATTTCTACTCTAGCTGTTGGTTTTCCAGCCCGTGTTACTTGATAAACTTGTTTGCTTTGGCGGGGGCTGTGAAGAAATACTCTCTTTCTTGGTATGTAACCCAGAGTTTCACTGGGTACAGCATACCAAAACGCACGTCATTCTTGTGAAGAGCTGCTTTCGCTCTATTGAATTTAGCCCGTCTCCTGGCTAGGTCTGCCCCAATGTCCTCGTAAACTCTAATGAAGTGTCCTTCCCATTTGCAGGTTCTGTTTTGCCTGGCCCAGCGCAGGATTGTTTCCCTGTCATGGTACCGGTGCAGTTTAGCTTTAACTGCTCTCGGGTGTTCCCCTGCTTTGGGCTTCGGGCGCAGCGACCGGTGTGCTCTGTCCATTTCTGGTGGGTTGGGGAAAGTTTTCTTCCCCACTAAGTTGCCCAGCATCTCGGTCACGTAAGCCGTGGGGTTTCTACCCTCGATCCCATCTGGTAGGGCCACTATCCTGACATTCTGTCTTCTCGAGTGGTTTTCCTGATCGTCCACTCTGCCCTTCAGGCTCCCCTGCGTTGTGCCCAGCCTCGCCACCTCCTTCTCCAGGGCCGTGATCCGGTCGCTCATGTGATCCCGTTTTTTTCCAGCTCCTTAATGGTCGCCTCTTGGGCTTCCATTTTCCCCTCCATTTTCCCCCTCCCTTTTTCCCCCTCCCTCCCCCCCCCCCCCCTCCTTCTCTCCTTTAACACTTTTTTAATAAGACCCGTTTCAAGTAATTTTTTAAAAAAAAAGTCAAAAAATTTCTTTCTCTTCAAAAGTTTTCTTTGCAAATTTTTTTGTTGAAAAATGGGAAGACCCCCCCCCCCCCCCCCCCCCCCCCCCCCCCCCCCCCCCCCCCCCCCCGGCTCCTCACTCACCCAGGGTCGAGAGAGAGAGAGGCTTCTGGTCGGGCCGGGAGTCCCTCTTTGTTCCGTCGCTTGCCTCGTGGTGGTCGCTGGTGGGGGTGGGTCGCTCCTTGCTGCTGGCTTGGTCCCCGCTCTGGTCCGGCTGCAGCTCGTCCTGCCTCACGCTCTGCTGCCGTGCATGGGGGGGGGGGGGGGGGGGGGTGTGTGCTGTAGGTACGGGACGTTGATCGTTCCTGCTGGCTCGGTCCCTGCTCGGTCTCCGCTTCTCTTCTGCCGCCCACGCTCTGCTGTGGGGGTGGTAGGGTGGGGGGTGTGGCTCGGTCGGGTAGGCTCACAGGCTTGCGCTCTTAGGCGCTAGCTCTGTTCGAGGAAGCGACTCTCCTCGGCCACTTCTGAGTCTCTGGCTCCGGTTCCTCCCGCACCTTTTTTTTTTGTTCTCCGTCTCCTCTCGCACACTTTTCCCCCCCCCCTCCCACAGGCCTCAGCTTACCATTGGTCCGGTCCCTTGTGGCTTTTTTTCCCCCCTGCTCGTACCTTCGGGTGAGCGCTGCGTGGGTTCTTTCCTTTGTATATATATATATATATGTATATAAACAAACAAACAACACAAGAATACAAATACCCCCAGGACTAAACAAACACAAACCCCCCCCTGAAAGTTTAGTCCTTTACGGGAGCTGCCCCATGCATGTCTTCGCCCCACAGAGTTCTACCGGAAAATGTTGCCCATTCCTAATCACTCTTGAACTGAATGGTTTACGAAGGAACTTCAGAGGGCAGTTAAGAGTCGACCACATTGCAGTAGGTTTGCAGTCAGTGTGTCGGCTGTAGACCAGATAAGGATGGCAGATTTCCTCCTCGAAAGGACATTAGTGAACCAGATGGATTTTTACAACAATCAATGATAGTTTCATGGTCACTATCACTGTGACAAGCTTTTAATTCCAGATTTGTTATTGACTGAGTTTAAATTCTGCCAGCTGCCACAGTGGTATTTGAACCCATACCCCCAGAGCATTAACCCCTGCTTCTGAGTAACCAGTCCAATGACGTTGCAAGTTATTTCGGTCTCCATGGTCAACTGCATCCATGGGGCACAAAATTTAGATCCAGGCACTGAGTGCTCTTAAAAACTGAAAATGGAGTCGCATCCATGTCTCAACCAGTTCTGTTGAAAGTTGTGCTGGATGGCAGATCAGGGAGAGCATTAACACATTTGCAGAGTAGTCAGGTGATGCCAGCACTACCATTTTCAAGCTCAATGCTCCAGCTAAATCCATTTGTTAATCACGCATATCTGTACATGCATTAAGCAGCAGAAAGGACCATTTCCCCCCCCAACCCCACCCAACCTCGTTACTGATTGGGTTCTAGTTGTTTTTCCTACAATTGAACAGGCGTTTGGTGCTTTCCAGAGTTCTTTGAGGTTTCTATAGTCCACAGGAATGGTGTGGCAGGTGCTGAGGGAGGTTATGCTGCATTCTACACCGTGACATGTTCCTAGATGGGGATGCAATTCTCACCAGAATCTCTGAGGAACAGTGTGAGATATGGGATGGCACAATAGCACAGTGATTAGCATTGCTACCTCACAGCGACAGGGGCCCGGGTTCAATTCCAGCCATGGGTGACTGGAGTTTGTACTTTCTCCCCCGTGACTGCATGGGTTTCCTCCCACAGTCCAAAGATGCAGGTTAGCTGGATGGGCTGTGCTGAATTACACCAAAGCTATCCACCCCCAGCCCCAGTGCACTATGGGAGGATCCCTGCCCCCCCCATCAACACCCATGCAGGGCAACCCGGCCCGATCGCGTACGCTCAAAAATGCCAGCGTGGTACCTTAGCAGTGACCTTGCCAGCTGGTAATGCCACCTGGGCACCTTTGCAGTCCCAGTATGGGACCCATGTTGTACTGCCAGGCTATTTGGGTGACACCAGCAGAGCCAGGGCATCACCCTGCCAAAAGCGCTTGCAGCTGGGGGGGCCTCCGACCCCCTGAGAGACCCCCACGAGTGCAGTTCCATCTGGTCCCCGTTTGTGGGGACCAGTGCTGAACGATGCTTGCCGAGCCGAAGAGGATGAATCCCAAAGCCTTAGGTACCTTGGGAAACTGCAGATTAGAGTGAGACAACTGGGGCGCGATTCTTCGACCCCCCACCGGGTCAGAGAATCGCCGGGGGCTGGCGTGAATCCCACCCCCGCCGTGTCGCGAATTCTCCGCCACTGGAGATTCGGCGGGGGCGGGAATGATGCCGCGCCGGTCGGCGGTAATCCCTCGGCGATTCTCCGGTCCACGATGGGCCGAAGTCCCGCCGCTGTCAACCCATGCCATCTGGCGTGGATTGAACCACCTTTTGGACGGCGGGACCCGGCGGCGTGGGCGAGCTCCGGGGTCCTGGGGACCTGCGGGGGGGGGCAGTGCGATCTGGCCCCGGGGGGGTGCCCCCACGGTGGCCTGGCCTGCGATCTGGGCCCACCGATCCGTGGGCGGGCCTGTGCCGTGGGGGCACCCCTTTCCTTCTGCCTTCGCCATGGTCTCCACCATGGCGGAGGCGGAAGAGACCCCCTCCACTGCGCATGAGCGGGGATGCCGTGAGCGGCCGCTAACGCTCCCGCGCATGCGCCGCCCGGCAAAGTCAGTTTCACGCCAGCTGGCGGGGCACCAAAGGCCTTTCTCGCCAGCTGGCGGGGCGGAAATCAGTCCGGCGCGGGCCTAGCCCCTCAAGGTGAGGGCTCGGCCCCTCAAGATGTGGAAAATTCTTTGGGGCGGCGCGATGTCGGACTGATTCGTGCCGTTTTTGGCGCTGGTCCGTGGACATTGCGCCGATATCCGAGAAACCCGCCCCTGATTTGGCAAAGAAATTCCACAATTGTGGGTGGATGTTATGGGCGGGATTTACATCGCAAGGTTTCACGAGATCACGTTGAATCTCGTGAGGCGTGTGAGCCGGGTAGATTCCAGGAGCGGGGTCTCCCGGCTTTTCTCGGCCACGTTGCACCGTTGGACCACACCCAAGGTTCTCCCGCAGAAGTTGAATTGCACCAATTTTTACGATCCCTTTCAGTCGAAAAGCGTGTCCCACGCCATGCATAAATTTGCAGGTTGTGTGGATGGGCCATCTAACGTTCCCAGGGAATCCTGCTATCGGGCCACCATCTCAAGCAGGCGGCCGGCTAGCCCCCTTCGCACGGCAAATCGGCCTCGAAGCCCCCCCCTCTCTTCCCCCCCCCCCCATTGCAAATTGGCTCCAGCTCCCCTGCCCGCACTGCAAATTGGCCTGACCGCCCAGCCTCCCAATGCACAGCAGCCCCCCACCCCCCCCCCCCGGATTGTCTGGGTGCCCTCCACCCCCAAGTACGAGGTGACCTGACCACCCCTCCCAGGGACCCCTGTATTATGGGGCGCCCACCCCAGGGACCCCTGTAATAGGGGGACCCCGCTGGGAACCCTGACTAAAAGGACCCCCCAGGACCTCCTGACTAAAAAGGCCCCCCCCCCAGGGATCCACTTAACAAAGGGACCCCCCCTTCCGAAACTCCCTGACCAAAGGAATCACCCCCCCTCCCCCGGACCACCTGACTAAAGGGACCCCGCCAGGGACACCCTGACTAAGGGAACCCTGCCTGGAAGCTAGAGAGCTGCCAGATAGGGGCAGTGGGAAGCATTTTAGCTGTAATACTTATTTAGCTGTAATACTTACCTTGCAGATTCATATGTCCATTTCTCAAAGGAGAGCAGCTGTGCCTGTGTCTGGATCCCACAGACCCACTATCTGCAAGCCATTCATAACTTTCTGGTGGTGATCTGTGATCGACAGCTCGTAAAAACTATCTGCAGCTTTGATCCATTCATATCCTTTCACGCTTCAGTGGCCTAAGTGGTGAAACGCCAATGTTTGTAAACATTGACCACATCAAAGAGAGTTAAGTGCATTCCAATTACTCAGACGTGTCATTCCACTGCACCATTCCGACGACTTAATTGCATATGTATATATATACACATGCTCCCGCTGGCTGCAGCGTGGAGTTCATACACGCCGCCAGCGGGGGTTCGGAGCATGGTGTTCGGGTCACTGCCTGGTGCCAATTTTGTTTTCTCTCTATGCCCGATTCTCCGATTCATTGGTGAACACATTCCAGGGCCTGGATTCTCCCCTAACCGGCGGGCGGGCCGTACCGGCGCCGAGGAGTGGCATGAACCACTCCGACGTCGGGCCGCCCTTCAGGGGCTACGCCGGCGGCAGCGGGGTTGGCGCCGCGCCAACTGGCGGCGAAGGGCGTCCGCCGGCCGGCGCGAGTTTGCCGCATGCGCGGGAGTGCCAGCGCGCGCTGGCGTGATCCTAGCGCATGCGCTTGGGGGTTATTCTCCGCGCCGGCCGGCGTGGAGGGACCGCCATGGCGGACCGTTACAGCGGCCGGCATGGAGGGAAAGAGTGCCCCCACGGCACAGGCCCGCCTGCGGATCGGTGGGTCCCGATCGCGGGTCAGATCCTCCGCGTCCCTCCGAGGACTTCGCAGGCCACCCGCAGAGCCAGGTCCCACCGGTAAGGAACTTGTTCGATTTACGCCGGCAGGACTGGCCGAAAACGGGATGCCACTCGGACCATTGCAGAGCGGAGGATCGCCGGGGGGCACTGCAAACGACCCCCGAGCGGCGCAACGCAATTCCCGCCCCCGCGGCGGGCGGGACTCAAGCCGCCCCCCCCCCCCCCCCCCCCCCCCCCCGCAAGCGATTCTCCGGCCCGGCGGGGAGTCAGAGAATCCCACTCCTCAGGAGTCCCAGGGATTGAGAATCCTGTCCAACTGGTCTGAGGATTGGGAACAGTTTAGAATTCAGCAAAGAGATTGATTAAGAAGGGGAAGTAAACTTGCAGGGACATAAAAACTGACTGTAAAAGTTGCTGCAAGTAAGTGAAGATAAAAAGATTGGTGAAGACAAATGTAGGTCCCTTACAGTCAGAAACAGAGGAATGAAATGAAAATCACTTATTGTCACAAGTAGGCTTCAAATGAAGTTACTGTGAAAATCCCCTAGTCACCACATTCCGGCGCCTGTTCGGGGAGGCCGGTACGGGAATTGAAGCCGCGCTGCTGGTCTTGGTCTGCTTTATAAGCCAGCTATTTAGCCCACTCTGCTAAACCAGCCCCAAATATTAATCGCTTATTGTCACAAGTAGGCTTCAATGAAGTTACTGTGAAAAGCCCCTAATCGCCACATTCCGGCGCCTGTTTGGGAATGTATTATAGGGGACTAAGAAATGGCTGAGCAACTAAGTACATACTTTGGTTCAGTCTTCACAAATGAGGACACAAAGAAGATACCAGAAATGTTGGCAAATGCAGGGTTTAGTGAGAGGGAGGAACTAAAGGAGATCAATATTTGCAGAGAAATTGAAGGCTGATAAATCCCCAGGGCCTGATAATCTACATCCGAAAGCAGTTTTTCCCAAACTTTTTTTCCGGGGACCCACTTTTACCAATCGGCAAACCTTTGGGACCCACGCCGGCCGACTTTCGGGACTCATGCCGGCCGAATTTTCGAGTCACGCCGGCCGACCTTCGTGAGCCACGTCGACCGACCTTCGCGACCCAGCATTTTCTCTTACCTTTAATGCGAGAGGTGAGTCTGCTTGGTCCTCATTTACTTGTTTGCTGCTGACAAAATGGAGGATTCGCAATCGCGCCTAGAGAATATGATGTCAGCGTTTGGGGTGCTTGACCTGCTCTCTGCCTCGCTTCAAGCAGGACGATTGCATTGAATTTAAAAAAAATCTTCTCCTGGGTCAGCACGCTGACGTCAGGAGGAGGTGGTGCTTCTTGCTGGGCTCCGCGCATGCACACTGATGATTTGCCACGCATGCGCAGTGCGCCCGCATGTTTTTAGCTAGTATCAGCCGTCTTTTAAAAAAAACAGCTGTTGTGCGTGAATTCCCACGATCGGGAACACCGCGATGGATGGCTCCGTGACCCACCCGCGGGTCGCGACCCCCACTTTGAAAATGCCTGTCCTAGATTACTTAAGGAAGTGGCTTGAGAGATAGTGGATGCATTGGTGGACATTTTTCAGATTCGATAGACTCTCGAACAGTTCCTGCAGATTGGAAGATGGCTAATGTAACCCACTATTTAAAAAGGGAGGTGGAGAGAAAACGGGGAATTATAGGCCAGTAAACCTGACGTCAGTAGTGAGGAAAATTCTGGAATCCATTATCAATGATTTTACAGCAGAGCACTTAGAAAACAGTGGCAGGATCGGACAGAGTCAGCAGGAATTTATGAAAGGGAATTCAGTCCTGACAAATCTACTGGAATTCTTTGAGTTTGGAATCCATAGTGTTGATGAAGGGGAACCAGTGGATGTGGTTTATTTGGATATTCAGAAGGCTTTTGACAAAGTCCCGCATAAGAGATTAGTGTGTAAAATTAAAGGGCATTGGGATTAGGGATAGTGTATTGAAATGGATAGAAAACTGATTGGCAGAGAATAGGAATTAACAGGTCTTTTTCAAACTGGCAGGCAGTGATTAATGGGGTACCACAGGGATCGGTGCTGGGACCCCAGCTATTCACAATATATATTAATGTCACAATATATATTAATGTTTTAGATGAGGGAACAAAATGTAATATCACCAGACTTGCAGTTGACATCAAGTTGGGAGGGTGAGCTCTGAGGAAAATACTGAGATCCTTCATTGTGATTTGGATAAGTGGAGTGAGTGAGAAAATGAATGGCAGATGCAGTGTAATTTGAATAAATGTGAGGTTATCCACTTTGGTAGCAAAAACAAGAAGGCAGACTATTATCTGAATGGCCATAAATTAGGAGAGGGGACTGTGCAATGAGACCAGGGTGTCCTTGTACACCAATCCCTGAAGGTAAGCATGCAGGTGCAGCAGGTTGGATTGGATTGGTTTATTGTCACGTGTACCGAGGTACAGTGAAAAATATTTTTCTGCGAGCAGCTCAACAGATCATTAAATACATGGGAAGAAAAGGGAATAAAAGAAAATACATAATAGGGCAACACAACATAAACAATGTAACTACATAAGCACTGGCATCAGATGAAGCATACAGGCTGTAGTGTTCATGAAATCAGTCCATAAGAGGGTAATTTAGGAGTCTGGGGACAGTGGGGAAGAAGCTGTTTTTGAGCCTGTTCGTGCGTGTTCTCAGACTTCTGTATCTGCTGCCCGATGGAAAAAGTTGAAAGAGTGAGTAAGCCAGGTGGGAGGGATCTTTGATTATGCTGCCCGCTTTCCCCAGGCAGCGGGAGGTGTAGATGGAGTCAATAGATGAGAGGCAGGTTTGTTTGATGGACTGGGCGGTGTTCACGACTCTCTGAAAGGGGCTGATTTAGCACACTGCTAAATCGCTGGCTTTGAATGCAGACCAACGCAGGCCAGCAGCACGGTTCAATTCCCGTACCAGCCTCCCCGAACAGGCGCCGGAATGTGGCGACTAGGGGCTTTTCACAGTAACTTCATCTGAAGCCTACTTGTGAAAATAAGCGATTTTCATTTCATTTTCATTTCTTGCGTTCCTGGGCGGAGCAAGTTTGGAGGGCCAAATGGCCTCCTCCTGTCCCTATCAGTTGCCATACCAGGCTGTGATGCAGCCCAATAGGATGCTTTCTCTGGTGCATCTGTAAAAGTTGGTAAGGGTTAATGTGGACATGCCGAATTTGCTTGTTTCCTGAGGAAGTATAGACGCTGTTGTGCTTTCTTGGTGGTAGCGTCGATGTGGGTGGGCCAGGACAGATTTTTTGAGATGTGCACCCCTAGGAATTTGAAACTGGTGATGAATAAGGCAAATGGTATGTTGGCTTTCAGAGCGAGAGGGTTGGAGT
The DNA here is from genome assembly GCF_047496885.1 of Scyliorhinus torazame. NCBI lineage: Eukaryota > Metazoa > Chordata > Chondrichthyes > Carcharhiniformes > Scyliorhinidae > Scyliorhinus > Scyliorhinus torazame. The sequence continues at coordinate 221,251,902 of NC_092709.1, forward strand.
ACCGGAGCAGAGATATCTTGCTGCAATTATACAGGGCCCTGGTGAGGCCACACCTGGAATATTGTATCCAGTCTTGGTCACCTTATGAAGAAGGATATTCTTGCCATAGAGGGAGTGCAGCAAATGTTCACAAGACTGATTCCTGGGATGGTGGGACTGGCGTATGAGGATAGACTGAGTCGGTTAGGATTGTATTGGTTGAGGGCAGCACGGTGGTGCAGTGGTTAGCACTATTGCCTCACGGCGCCGAGGTCCCAGGTTCGATCCCGGCTCTGGGTCGCTGTCTGTGTGGAGTTTGCACATTCTCCCCGTGTTTGCGTGGGTTTCGCCCCCACAACCCAAAGATGTGCATGGTAGGTGGATTGGCTCGCTAAATTGCCCCTTAATTGGAAAAAATGAATTGGGTACTCTAAATTTTTTTTTTAAAAGGATTTTATTTGCTGGAGTTCAGAAGAATGAGGGGGGATCTCATTGAATCCTATAAAATTCTAACAGGACTAGACAGGGTAGATGCAAGAAGGATGTCCCCGATGGTAGGGTGTCCAGGACCTGAGGTCACTTTTTGAGTATGCAGGGTAGACCATTTAGGTCAGAGGTGAAGAGAAATTTCTTCACCCAGAGAGTGGTGAGCCTATGGAATTCGTTACCACAGGAAGTAGTTGAGGCCAGAACATTGTATGTTTTCAAGAAACAGTTAGATATAGCACTTGGCACGAAGAGGTCGAAGTATATGGGAGGGGGGGGCTGCGGAGGAAGTGGGATTAGGCTATTGAGTTGGATGATCAGCCATGATCATAATGAATGGCGGAGCAAGTTTGGAGGGCCAAATGGCCTCCTCCTGTCCCTATTTTCTATGTTTCAATGTTAATTTTCTTAGCTGCCTGAATAAGATAATTACTAATATATATATTCAATTTAAAAAAAATGTAAATGTGAGCAGTGACATAGGATTCAATGGTATAGTGCTATTGTCGCTGGATTAGTGATCCAGATACCCAGGGTGACGATCTGAGGATCCCAGTTTGAATTTCACCATGGCAGTTGTTGAAATTTGAACTCAATAAAAATCTGGAATTAAAAGTCCAATGATAATGATGAAACAATTGTCGATTGTTGTAAAAATCCATCTGTTTCACTTATGTCCTTTAGGGAAGGTAATCTGTTATCCTTAACTAGCCTGCCCTATATGTGACTACAGGCCCATAGCAATGTGGCTGACTGTTAATTGCCCTCCGTTCATGGCAATTAGGGGTGTGCAATAAATGTAGGTCGAGCCAATGATGCCCGCATCCCACGAACAAATTTAAAAAAAAAGACTCACTGGGGTTGTTTATCAAGATGAAAGCCTATTGCTGTTCTTGACGTTGGTATTCTTGCTTCTTTCTTGCTAACATGTTCTAACTCTAGCTAGGGAGAGATTCCACTTAAAAGAAACTGCGATTGGTGTACTGACAAATTGAATTGCTAAGCTGGCAGATATGTTTATAACCCGTTGAAGGGGGATGTGGGAGGATTCTGTGAAAGCTCTTGGAAAATTCTTGTGAGTAGTTAGGGAGGATTCTTCCTTGCAACTTGACAATGATAACAGGCTTTCTGCCAGACTTAACAGGACATTAGTGTTTCATTCGGTATACCTTTCTGCCCTATAGAAGTTGTTCTTTTGGCAGAATTTCTCTGCAATTTTGCCATCTATGGAGCTGGCAACTGCAACTCAAGCCCCTTCCCTGTCTGCCAGCCACTCAAGCCTGGTGTCTCACCATGCGCAGGTCCCACCGTTATGCCATCCTCTTAAATTTTGTGCAGTTTCATTATCTGGTGGCAATGGTGTTAATTGTGCAATGGTGTTTTCTCATCAGTGTCTTCCACCACTGCCTGTCTGGAGAGGGAGATGTTAGATATATGAAAGGTAAAGACATTATTGGGGAGAGAGGGAGAGGTGGGTGTTGGTGGCAGTGGATTGAAGAAAGCGGTGAAGCTTACAACTTATAAATCAGAAGAAATTGTGGAATGAGGGCAACGTGGAATGTAAAAAGGAGGACACATCATCTATCTTCTGTCATTTCTGCCCACCACTGGCCATGGCCTCAGCAGTGGTCACTGCCATGGCAACAGGAACCATCTTCTCCATGAAATTAGGGACATGCAGTCACCCTATACCTCACCAATTAGCTCAAGCTGCCTCCAGTTGTGGACTATCTTGAATTGCAAGAGAGAAGGAAGTGTGTCACTGAGTCTTGTACAATCAATTTGGGTGATGTGACTGTCATGGCTAAATAGCTGGTAGCATGTACAAGCTGTGAGATGTGGATGTGAGGCTTGCAAGAGAATGAAATATGTAAGAGTAAGATACATGGATGTTAGATAAGATCACTGATTGATATTGCTGGTGGTTAACTGATGGGGTTGTGGTCCATTAAGTAGTGCCTGTGTCCAGTGGTGCAGTTGATAGGTAATGGTATTTGCAAATGAACTCTTCCTTCATGCGAAGGGTCATTAAACTTTCTGTGGCATTGTCTCCATGTCCTCAGCTTGATTTGTGATACTTGACCACCGTCGCTATTTGGTCCCACTGGCTTCTGAGCATTTGCCTGGAGGGTTTCCTGGCCTCATGTCGGTAGATACTTTCCAATTCCTCTCCACCGCCTCGACCAGCACAGTGCAGCATCTGAAACCCTTGGAGCAAGCTTGTTCTGGTATTGTTGCAATATTTTTTTTTTAGCGGGTGGCATGGTGGCGCAGTGGTTAGCACTGTTGCCTCACAGCGTCAAGGTCCCAGGTTCGATCCTGGCCCTGGGTCACTATCCGTGTGGAGTTTGCACATTCCATGTCTGCATGGGTCTCACCCCCAGAACCCAAAAGATGTGTAGAGTAGATGGACTGGCCATGCTAAAGTGCCCCTTTATTGGAAAAAAAAAATTGGGTACTTTAAATTTATATTAAAAAAAAATCTTTTCTCAATTAAGGGGCAATTTAGCGTGGCCAATCTACCTACCTTGCACATCTTTGGGTATGTGCGGGTGAGACCCACGCAGACACAGGGAGAATGTGCAAACTCCACACAGGCAGTGACCCGGGGCTGGGGCCGAACCCAGGTCCTCAGCGCCGTGAGGCAATAGTGCTAACCACTGTGCTACCATGCCTCCCAGTTTGTTGCAATATTCAATCTTTCTCCACATGAGTGACTAATTTAAGGACTTGTGCTACCTGCTCCAGTGCTTCCTGCTCGAGCCACAATGTACCTCAATTTTAAGAGATGCAGACTGGCTTTAACTTGTGTTAACAATTTTGGGCCCCCTGCTACAATATGCAGCCACTCAATAGTGCAGCTAGTGCTGACTGCACTCTACAATCATGGAATGAGTAGGCAGCACAAAATGGCACACTGACTGCTTTGTATTGAATGAACACCGAGTAACCGTGCACGCTGAGCCTCACGCCTGTTTTTGGAGGCTGTCTATTTTAGCCCCCATCTTTTTAACACTCCAGTCATTTCTATACATCATATGATAGTATAGAAATTATATTTTGTGACCACAGAAGTATAAAACTGACCATTTAACCGTTTGAAAAGGGTGATGGAGAGAAGAAAACGTCTGGTAGTTAAGGGAAAACCTAGAATTGTATGAAGTAATAAAGCAGGGCTCTGTGCAAGGGACTTCTTATGTATTTACCTCAATGTTTTCAACATACACAGAAAAGTAAAACCACCAAAATGTGCAATTGGTACCAAATTAATGGATGTGGAAAAATGCGACTGATTACAGGGAGACGTGGTGGATTGAGCAGACAAAGTTTGTTGTGGAGAAATGTGATTTTGTACATTTTGGAAGAGAGTTAAATGAAAGGATCTAAATTGTAGTGAGACCCTTTACGTTGAAGGAAGGATAAAATCTTGGAGTAATAATAGGAGTAATAGGAGAGTGACAGAAAGGTAATGGCAAAGATTGTATGGGAAGATGTCTAGAACTGAGCTTAGAGTTACAAAGGAAGCAAATTCGGTAAGCATAAAGGAAATGAGTTTGTACATTCTCCCCGTGCCTGCGTGGGTTTCACCCCCTTACCCCAAAGATGTGCAGGTTAGGTGGATTGGCTGCGCTAAATTGCCCCTTAATTGGAAAAAAAAAAGAATTGGGATCTCTAAATTTATTTTAAAAACAAGAAAAAAGGAAATAAAAGCAAAATACCATGGATGCTGGAAACTTGAAGTAAAAACAGAAAATGCTGGGAATTGGCAGCATTTGTGGAGAGAAACAGAGTTTGCCTTTCAGGTCAGCAATCTTTCATCAGCTCTAATGAATCAAAGGTAATTAACTAAAATTTCTCTCCAAGAGATTAGAATACGCAGCTTGAAGATGTAGCAGCAGTACAGTACTGTACATGCTGTGATTCTTGAAGGATCTGGAAAACTATAAAAGTGGATTTAGGTCAAAACTGCCAGCTTCATTAGAGTTGAACCTTATTTTAAGCACCATCTATAGACAAGGTGGCACAAACTGATGAGGGGTATGGGAAGAGAAGCTTTCACGCTTTAGCTTTGTGTAATTCAGCCACCGTAAAAGGCACGTCTAGTGGTGAGAATTTATTTGCTTTTCAAATAACTGGAAAATGTGATTTTCCATACATAGTCTGCAGTGGAAAATTCTCATGGTGTGCAGATGCTTAGGAATGTTAGCTCGCTTGTTGATGTATGAAAAACTGATGGAAATTTTCTTTATAAGTTTGTGTGAAGAAAGTGTCATCTGACGGCAAGGCAATGTAATAGCTTTCAAAGGTCATCGCACCAAAGTGAATTTTCTAATTTGTTTGCACAACAAATAAAATAGTTCTAAACGATTGCCTTTTATTTATAAATATTATTACTTAACAGAATAATTCATCTGAATAAATTGTTTAATCGTGCATTTCCAAGATACAATTTAGCATTCCAAGAGGGACCATGGAAACTATTTATGTGACTGTTCAAGTGTATTAACTGAAATGGTGACGAGACCTGTGTGTTGTGATTGGCGATTCATTGACATCCTGTGATTCTAATATGCCTCTGGCAATTTCTATTTGGCGCAGTTAAATTGCTGGGTAAAAATTGTTCAGGAGCTGGGGCGCAATTGAGTAGTCTCGTCACGCCATACTCAATGACATGACAAGGTCATTAGCGTCTCGGGAGATTTGCGACTCTCTGAACGTCTTGCGACATCTAACAAGATTTTGTGAGACGTCGTGATCTGGATCTCGCCCTCACCGGGCGTGATCCATGTTTACAAATTTAATTGAGCAGTTAGGCTCGCTTAAATATTTCTGCACCAGATTCTCCCAAGGTCCAGGAATGAACGCCTGCGCCTGGCAGACACACCATGGCGCCCTTTAGCACTGGTCCACACAAATGTGGACCAGACGTAATGGCACCTGGGGGGTTCTCCCAGGCCATCGGGGGCCCCGGGTGGTCAGGCCCTGGCCAGGGTGGAATCCTGGCACTCCTGCTGCCGGGCACATTGGTGGTGCTGCTCAGGCACTGCCAGGGTGCCTCAGTCCTGCCAGGGTGCCAGACTGGCAGTGCTAAGGTGCCTGGGTGGCAGGATGCCGGGGATCGGGTTGGGGATGCCCTTCCCTTATGAAACGGGTAACGGTGGCTGGAGGACCCCTAACAGGTAACTTGGGGTGTTGGGGGAGGGGGGGAGGTCCGATGCTGCTGCGGGTGGGGGGTTGGAGGGGTTGTCGAGAGATTGTAGCAACATTTAAAACTGGCACCCTGATCTCTTACTGCACTGATGAACTGAGCTTGTCAATGCAGGAAATGAAGGTAAATGCAGCCTCGGCAGGGCATTCCTCGCTGAGGCCACTAAAAAAACTTTGTTTGATAGTGGGGTTGTTCTTGGCGTTGCAGACGCCGAGAAACACCTCACTAAACCCGCCCAAAGCTGGATTCTGTTCCCTGTAACTCGCGTCCCAGATCTTTTCACCAAATTTTATAGTTTCTGAGTTGTATGTCAGCCTGTATATTTATAGCTGTTTGGAGTGGAGATGAGTGTCGAAGCTAGTGTGCAATGTAGGCATAATCATATACTCATGGTCTTCCTGCTGTTGCTTTTTAAAATAAAAATCCTCACATTAAGATTAATGTTTTTGGTGCAGTCGGATTCAAAACTAATTTTTGTTTGATTTGGGTGGATAGGGAAAAAAAATCTAAATGTAGGAACCTTGAGGAGGCAGAACTGATGGCTCCAGATGAGAGCATTTGGACTAGCTAGGGAGAAGTGTACTTAACTGTAGCTTGCAACTAGAGCACCCCTTGTTGGAGTGCATCAAGAGTAGTCTGTCATAGGAAAATTATTATGGATTCATTTGGTGCCGCTGCATACTTGGTAATAAAAAGAAAAGACTCACCAGTGTCTAAACTATCTTATGTAATAAACACATTTTGTGTTTACGCTTTAGCTTTGCAACGCCGGCATCTCCACATTATGTAATAAAGTAAGATGATGATATCTACTTACTTGCTAATGTAGTTTGGGCTCATTAAATGAAACTATTTGTAAATGAACAGACATTTCACTTTCTGTATTTTCATTTTGATTAATTACATTTGAAAGGGGATCCAAAGTATCATGTTTCATATCCTCTTTGTGCTAATGTAATTCCCAGGACAGCTGAAACAAAAGTGTGTTTCCTGGCTATAGTTAAGCAAGGCTTTAGATTTCGGCTACAGAATCTTATTGTTGCTGATGGTTCTGATAGGTATATAAGGAAAATCGTCTCTCTGACTCCAGATTATTATTGTATGAACAATTGTAAATTAGATGGAAAAGGCATGTAAACTGATGAGCAGACATCTTGTTGGTAGAGCTGCTCTGTAGCAGATATAAAGCTTTTTTAAACCATTTCCATAACAAGTTTTTCAAAATAGATTTTCTACTATTCTCAAAAGTGACAGCTGATCAGTGAATTTAAAATTGTGAATTGAAAACACTTATTTTGCTGATTTAATTGAAAACACTGGATGAAAAGCCATGAAGTACTGAAAAGGCAGAAGTTAAAACCAAATCAAGCTGAACTAGTTGTCCTTGCATTGAACTACAAAATACTAAAGTAAGTAAGGCAAGAAGAGTAACATTCAATGAACAATATGCATATTCATCATCTGGTTAATAAAAATACAGTTACTCTTTTATGTAAAATTAAATGGCAGGAATTTACCAAAAGCCTAATGACTGCCAACTTGGAGGGTATCATTTTGAAATTTGGGTTAACTTGAGACCACAAAGTTGGTAGTCTAATGCGTTGTTTAAAAGAAGTAACTTCTTTATATAAATAAATAACAAAAATTTAACAATAATAGTAACTCAGCAGAACAATAGTGACAGTAATAACTATGAAAACAGGAGCTCGAGTAAAACAAGTCTTACTTTCAGGTCACCCTCTTGCAGATTGGAAAAGTCGCCTGAAGCTTGCACATGCTCAGAGCCTTCATCAGACGCCATGAGAAAGGCTTATACAAAGACTATACCCAAAAAGACACCCTGTAACAAAATTGTGTGATGGTAAATTGTAGAATTGAATTCAATAAACCTGGCAATTGATGGCACCAGAACAAAATGACCATGAAATTTGTCACAAAACACAACAGGTTCACTAATATCCCTTAGAGAACAGACCCGCTACCTCTAACCGCTGTCATTCCTGCTATGTGGGTGACACAAAGGGCAACTAGGATAGGACAGTAAATTCAGCCGGTGAGTTTTAATCATGTGCCAAAAAAGAAAATGCTGCCTTGACTCCCAGTGGTGTATGTAAGATGCTCAAACTCGGCATGGGTTTCGCTCTCACAACCCAAAGATGTGCAAGGTAGTTGGATTGAACACGCTAAATTGCCCCTTAATTGGAAAAAATGAATTGGGTACTCTAAATTTAAAAAAAAAAAAGATGCTCAGACTCCGTGTTTGATATAAACCATGGCTTAAGATAGCCAAGCCACAATTGCAAGGAGAAGTGCTATCCGCTACAGCTTAATCACTTCAAATATTAATCATGGCCTGCATGAGCATATCTGTTGCCCTCTATTTGTCTCAAATACTTTGTGTGGACATGTAGAGGTGTTCATTAAAGCTGGTTAAAATAAATGCATTTTATAATGCATGTTTTAGTAGCCTTCAATTCATTGAATTATAAACGCGTTATTGACTTGAATTTCTGCCCTTTCTCTATTGAAGTTTCAAAATGGTGGGGTCGGATAATGGCTCCGGGTCCCGTTCCCTGGAGCAATTGTGCAGATTTGCAACCAGGCAATTTCCTGACAGAAGTGATGGAACACATACAATGCAAACTGCCTTGTAATTGTATGCAAGGAATGGAAAAATACCATGCAAAGAATTTTGTATGATAGTTATAATATGAATGCTAGCTGTGAAACATCTCTTTTTGTCCTGGCACCCTGCATTACATCCAGCATTGCATCCAGCAGGGGCAGCATGGTGGCTCAGTGGTTAGCACTGCTGCCTCACGGCGCTGAGGACCCGGGTTCGATCCTGGCCCCAGGTCACTGTCCGCGCGTGGAGTTTGCACATTTTCTCCGTGTCTGCATGAGTCTCACCCCCACAACCCAAAAAGATGTGCATGTTAGGTGGATTGGCCACATTAAATTGCCCCTTAATTGGGAAAAAAAAATTGGGCACTCTAAATTTAAAAAGAAAAAAGAACAATGCAGTGTTGTCAGGTTAACACACGACGACAATTTTCTGCCCCACCCCCAATCTGAAAAACATCATTGCGGTGCCTTCCAAAATTATCTAATTGACCTTGAACCCAGAATATCGTCTGGGACCAGTGTTACTTCTCTTTGTAAGCACTATTGTTTACCTCATTTAGTTCTATCATGACCCTGTAGTTACTAGCTTAGGTTCATGCTTGTATCCCACAAAGACTCACTTTATCAAATTAACCTATTTCAGGGAAAAGCTGCTTACAATAATCTCTACAATGAAAGTTGAGAAGATTGTTGTTTACTAAACCATTGATAATGTGTTACTTCTTTCTAAGGTCGATTCTGAGTTGGCCAGTACACACATGTTTTCTTCATGGTGGAATTACTTTGCGGCATTCATGAAGAATATTTGGTTCAGTATATAGAAATCTGCACCTATTTTTCAAAAAGGTTCAAGTTCTCAATAGTTACATGAGCACATTTTGTACTGTCTCCTTTTTAGATATTTTTTATCAGTCCTGCATTCTTCTTGGTACCTTAAATGCTTCATCAATTTTCCTGTTTGTCCTCTCAACAGGCATAATAAAAACGGCAGAACTTCTGGACCGTGAAACTACTCCACATTACTGGCTAACAGTCTATGCCACAGACCTAGGAGTGGTGCCTCTCTTCTCCTTCATTGAAGTGTACGTCGAAATTGAGGATGTTAACGATAATGCTCCACAAACATCCGAGCCAGTTTATTATCCTGAAATCACTGAAAATGCACCCAAAGATATGTCCGTTGTACAGATTGAGGCATCTGACCCAGATTCCAGCTCCAGCGACAGGCTAAACTATAAGATCACTGGTGGCAATCCACAAGGCTTCTTCCTCATAAACCAGAAGACTGGTAAGTGTCATATTAGTTCAAATTATGTCAAATGTGAGGTGAGTTTGTTGATAAATAGAAACATCTCGATAACAGATGGAAAATGGAGATGCGGTTGAAGTATTATTTTTAATTTCTGATTCGGATTACATAAACGCCACAAACTTTTTGTCTCTTGTGATTATGAAGTGTTGAGGCTGCTACATCAGGAACCATTGTTTTTAAAATCAATTTCTTCTTTCTTTTGACGTGTTTAAGTCTCCTGGTTCTTCTCTCGAATTGGTTGTTTTCTATTTTAGTTTATCATATTATTGCATTCTTTGTTTTCTGCTCCACCATATGGCAAAAAATTAAACTGACCTTTCAAATTCCAGTAAATGTTCAGTTGAAATGACTCACTCATCTGAGACATCTGAAATAAAAATTTGAACTCTAAACAAAAGAAAATTACATGTTACTCTCAACTTTTCCACCATCTTCTACAAACCACACAACAAATTCCACCAGTCCTATAAATACCGTTCACCCTGGGGATTCTCACAGCACTCCGTATTTCACAATTTCCATCTGACTAATTAGTTCCCCATACTTGGAAGCCATCCATCCTCAAAGTCCAACTGCAGCCTTTACTCTGCTGTCTGAATTTTGGCTTTTTCACTTCTCCACCATTGCGCTCTTTTTGTTCTGTTTCTTTCCTCCTGTTGCACCTGCGAGTGATTCACTACATGGGTCACTGAGGGTAAGGAACTACAGTTAGGCGCATTGAGCCCCTTTGGGGGAAAAACGTTATACAGAAAAGAAATGTGAGAGAAGGTCACAAATTTCTTTTTTTGATTACTTAGCTGCAATCATTACTTATAAATTCAATTTTTAAAAAATGTGAATATGTGTAATGTCTTTGGAATTGAAAAGCTGAATGGTTTATTTTTGAGGTTACCACTCTTGCTTCTTTCTTGTGAACATGCTCTTCCCTGAGTTAGAGAACAGGGGGCGTGATTCTCGTCCACCGATCGTCGGGCCGTCCTCTCTGAAGGAGGACCTCCTTCCTTCCGCGGCCCCGCAAGATCCGTCCGCCATCTCCTTGCGGGGTGGACTCGGAGAGGACGGCAACCACGCATGCGCGGGTGACGCCAGTTATGCGGCGCCGGCCGCGTCATGTATGCGGCGCCGCCTTTACACGGCGACAAGGCCTGGTGCGTGTAGATGATGCGGCCCCGCTCCTAGCCCGTTATCGTGCCCTGAATTGGTCAGGATAGGGGCCGTTTCGCGCCGTTGTGAACCTCGACGGCGTTCACGACGGCGTGGGCACTTCGGCGCAGGAGTGGAGAATCCCGCCTAGGGTTTTTCAGCAATAAACTTCCTGGCACCTCATCAATGCTGTTCCAAAAATAACCATTATTCATTTGTTTCAGTTGTACCAGTTTTTTTCTCCCCATATTTGCTAAACCATGCTTTCATGGCCTGGACAAACATTGCGTTCTGAGGCACTTGTTTCCCTATGCTTATTTCACCTTTGAAACACAATCATTTTGAACTGATTGGTAGAAATTTACATTTTAATTAGACCTTGCAATGGGTTTGAAGATTAAAACAAAACCGATGTTAAAAATTGGTTGTTGTGGATAGTTTGCAAGAGTTTGTAATGCAGTGCACTAATCACAATTACCACTTTGAGGTGCAAGTGAAAGCCGCTATGCCATAGTCCCTGAAGACCGTAGGCTGCTCTCCCTTTTTGAGAGAGAGCTGACTGGTGGTGATTTAACCTGAAGGTCACCCACCTCAAGCGAGGGGTGAGGTCGAGAAGGCAGGTCCATCATGAAAACCTCAGCCATTACGGGAATTGATCCCATGCAGGTGCCGTTGCTCCGCACGTGGCAGCTATCCAGCCAGTTGGTGTTGTAGCTTACAGAAATTGTGCAGTCAACGTTTTAATTTTATATTAAATAAACATTGTTTGGGTAAATATAAGAAACCTGCAGTCGCTAATTAAGAAATTGCCAACCCTTATATCTGGTTAACTACGTTTTAAATGGTCTTGCGTGTCTTTTGGTAATTACCCCGGAGCTGTCATCCAAGTGCTTGTGTTCAATTTTCTAGTGCTTTTTTTTTTTTACATGTCGAAGCAGAAACCCCAAAATTGAAATACGTGATTAGTCTTTGTTTGGATGGATTTGCTTTAATTGTTAGATTGCTGACAGTCTTCCTGGGCTGATCAGTTTTGTGAGTTTTCAGATCAATGAATTACTGAAGGAAAGAAAAATCACAAAAATATCTTAATTAATAAATATATAACGTAACAGTTCAAAAATCCAAGTCTAAAATAAATTCAAAACCCAAGTTAACATAAAAATTAAAAATGCACAGTTTACCTGTCGTTCCCCTGTTATTCCCCCTGCTTTTGATATTCTCTCTTCCCTATTCTCTCTTTCTTTAACATCTTGTTTTAATCTTTTTCTAAATCATAGAATCCATAGAATTCCTACAGTGCAGAAGGAGGCTAATTGGCCCATCGAGTCTGCACCAACCCTCTGAAAGAGCACCCCACCTAGCCCCCACCCCGTAACCCCACCTAAACTGCGCATCTTTGGACACTAAGGGGCAATTTAGCATGGCCAATCCACTTAATTCGCACTTATTTGGACACACAATTATTTTTATTTTTTTAAATGTAAATTCAAAATATCATTTTTTTTCCAATTAAGGGGCAATTTAACGTGGCCAATCCACCTACGCTGCACATCTCTGGGTTGTGGGGGTGACACCCACGCAGACAGGGGAGAATGTGAAAACTCCACACGGACTGTGACTCAATGCCTTGAGGCAGCAGTACTAACCACTTTACCACTGTGCCACCCTTTGGACACACATTTAAATATATTTTAACCGTTTGCAATTCTTAAGCATCTACCTCCTTGCCCTCCATACATCCATATCTATTTAGGGATGGGAACAACTTTTGGAGAAAAAAAATTTGATTGATTAGCCAGTAGCTGAAAGATCAGTTTTACATTCAATGAAATGTCAAGGACTTGGATACGCACTTGATTTTCTTTTGGGAAAAACAAAAAATGAGTAATCTCTGTGGCAGGTTTGAGAAGAAGAATTGCTGATAGATTGATGTTTTTTCTTAACTCATGGGATGTGTGCATCCCTGGCAAAGCGAGCATTTGTTGCTCACCCCCAATTATCCTGAGAAGGTGATGATGAGTCACCTTCATGAACTGCTGCAGTCTACGTGGTTTAGGTACACCCACAGAGCAGTTAGGAAGGGAATTCAGGATTTTGACCCTGTGACAGTGAAGATATTTCCATGATAGGATGGTGTGTGCATTTAAGGGTTCCCGTCTGCTGCCCTTGTCTTTCTAGATGTTTGAAGGGTATAGTTGAAGCTTGAAGTTGAAGCTTAGGGGAAGCGGTGGCATAGTGGTATTGTCGCTGGATTAGTAATTCCGACAGCCAGGTTAATGCTCTGGGTACCTGGGTTCAAATCCCACCATGGCAGACGGTGAAATATGAATTCAATTTAAAAGAAAAAAAAGAATCTGGAATTAAAAGTCTGACAGTGACCATTTTTGGGCAGCACGGTAGCATTCTGGATAGCACAATTGCTTCACAGCTCCAGAGTCCCAGGTTCGATTCCCTGCTTGGGTCACTCTGTGTGGAGTCTGCACATTCTCCCCGTGTGTGGGTGGGTTTCCTCCGGGTGCTCCGGTTTCTTCCCACAGTCCAAAGATGTGCAGGTTAGGTGGATTGGCCATGCTAAATTACCCATAGTGTCCAAAATTGCCCTTATTGTGGAGTTACTGGGTTATGGGGAAAGGGTGGAGATGTGGATCTTGGGTAGGGTGCTCTTTCCAAGAGCCGGTGCAGACTCGATGGGTGGAATGGCCTCCTTCTGCACTGTAAATTCTATGATAAATTCTATGATTGCTTGGTGAGTTGCTGCAGTACACCTTTTATATGGTACACACTGCTGCCAATGTGCGTCGGTGCTGCAAGCAGTGAATGTTTAAGATGGTGAAAGTGGTGCCAATCAAGCCTTGCGACATATTTTCACCATAGCCTTAAATCTGTGTTCTCCAGTCCTTGTGCCACCAGTTAATGGGAGCTGTTTTTCTTTGTCCACCTTTTTTAAACCAGTCACAATCTTGTACACCTCTATCAAACCTCTTCTCATTTGCTCCATGCAGAACAACCCCAAGTTCTTAACCAATCCTTGTAGCTAAAATTCATCATCCCTGTAATCGATCTGATGAACCTCCTTTGTACCTTCGCAAGGACCTTCATAATTTCTAATGTGTGCTGCCCAGGGCTGGATACAATACTCTAGGTGTAGTTGAACCTAAGCTTTATTTAGGTTCAGCATAACTTTCCTGGTTTTGTACTCAATACCTCTATTTATGAAACTCAAGAATCCATTTGCTTTACTAACTACTCCCTCCCTATACCCTGCCAGCTTCAAATTCTTTGTGTATGAACCAGTGACCCTACACACTGGTACATATTTGAGCTATGAAGAGAGACTGGATAGGTTCAGGTTGTTTTCTTTAGAGCAGACACGGCCGAGACGGGATCTGATTGAGGTGCATAAGATTATGAGGGCCATGGACAGGGTGGATAGGAAGTAGTGGTGATCTTTTGTTTATGGATCAATAATGAGGAGGCATAATGTTTAAGTGAGGGGAAGGAGATTTAGAGGGGATTTGAAGAGAAACCTTTTCGTCCAGAGGGTTGTGGGAGATTGGAATGCACTGTCAGGGAGGGTAGTAGAGGCGGGAAAGCTCTCAACACTTGAAAAGATATGTGGGTCAGCACTTAAAATGTCATAGCATTCAGTTGCTGGGAAATAGGATTAGTGTGGATTTAATGTAGGTTTGTCAGTGCAGACTTGATGGGCAAAAGGGTCTATTCTGTACTGTATGACTTTTAGTTTAGAACTGTGCCATTTATTCTGGATTGCCTTTCCCTTCTGTCAAAATGCAGCATATCAAATTTCCCTGTGAAATTTGCAGACTTTTTATACCTTTCTTACAACTTGCATTCCTATCTGTCTTCATATCATCCAAGTTTGGTGTCATCAACTGCTTAAAAATATAAGCTGCCTTTCAGTAGACTCAAGCGCAGAAATCTTCTACTACCCAGCTATCGGTCATCGAACCATTACACTGGGTTCACTGTGGTCAATGTTGCCAATGCCTGTCTCTGAGGGAACAAATGAATGATTGAATATGGAGATGGGGAACTCAAAGGAAAGGATTCTAACTATAAGTCAAAAGGTGCATCTGGCCTATCGTTTCAGTGCCCAGAATCTTCATAGGGATTTGGGTGGCAGCAATGACCGCTCATATGCTCCTCTTAGTCCCTTCCCCTGCCAATAGTGTGCATTTAACCGCTGTTGCTTGTCGCCGCCGCCTTGTGCAAATAAGAAGAAAAGAGGTGCATTTTGGGAAGAGGAGTATGGGAGATGTGTGTCACTCAAGCCCGAGCCAGCATCCAACCTCTGAGAGAACATTATTATGCAGCTTTCAATTTCCTGCACATCACTTGTAAGGGGAGTAGATAGGCGGTTCTGTGGTCGAAAACGAGACTCCCGAATGGTATGTTGCCTCCCAGGTGCACGAGTCAGGGATGTCTCAGATCAGCTGCAGAACATTCTGAAGGGGGAGGGTGAACAGCCAGTTGTTGTGGTGCATATAGGCACCAATGATATAGGTAAAAAACGGGATGAGGTCCTTCAAGCAGAATTTAGGGAGTTAGGAGCCAAGTTAAAAAGTCGGACCTCAGAGGTGGTAATCTCAGGATTGCTACCAGTGCCACGTGGTCGTCAGAGTAGAAATGAAAGAATAGGCAGGATGAATGCGTGGCTTGAAAGATGGTGCAGGAGGGAGGGGTTTCATATTTTTGGGATATTGGGACCGGTTCTGGGGGAGGTGGGACTACTACAAATTGGACGGTCTACACCTGGGCCGGACTGGAACCAATGTCCTTGGGGGTGCTTTTGCTAACGCTGTTGGGGAGGGTTTAAACTAATGTGGCAGGGGGATGGGAACCAAATGAGGAGTTTAGTGGACAGTAAGGAGGTAGTAACTAAAGCCTGTAAGGAACTAGATCATGATGTCAGCGTGACTAAGGGGAAGAGTAGGCAGGGAGAAGATGATGAACGCAAAAGGACTGGTGGTCTGAGATGCATTTGTTTTAATGCAAGAAGTGTAGTAGGTAAGGCAGATGAACGTAGGGCTTGGATTAGTACCTGGGAGTATGATGTTATTGCTATTACTGAGGCTTGGTTGAGGGAAGGGCATGATTGGCAACTAAATATCCCAGGATATCGATGCTTCAGGCGGTACAGAGAGGGAGGTAAAAGGGGTGGAGGAGTTGCATTACTCGTCAGAGAGGATAGCACAGCTGTGCTGAAGGAGGTCACGATGGAGGACTCGAGCAGTGAGGCGATATGAGCAGAGCTCAGAAATAGGAAGGGTGCGGTAACAATGTTGGGGCTATACTACAGACCTCCCAACAGCGAGCGTGAGATAGAGGTACAAATATGTAAACAGATTCTGGAAAGATGTAGGAGGAACAGGGTGGTGGTGATAGGAGATTTTAATTTTCCCAACATTGTCTGGGTTACACTTAGTGTCAGAGGTCTAGATGGAGCAGAATTTGTAAGGAGCATCCAGGAGGATTTTCTAGAGCAGTATGTAACTAGTCCAACTCGAAAAGGGGCCATACTGGACATGGTGTTGGGGAATGAGCCTGTCCAGGTGGTTGAAATTTCAGTCGGGGATTACTTTGGGAATAGTGATAACAATTCCGCAAGTTTTAGAATACTCATGGACAAAGACGAGAGTGGTCCTAAAGGAAGAATGCTAAATTGGGGGAAGGCCAACTATACCAAAATTCGGCAGGAGCTGGGGAATGTGGATTGGGAGCAGCTGTTTGAAGGTAAATCCACATTTGATATGTGGGAGGCTTTTAAAGAAAGGTTGATTAGAGTGCAGGACAGACGTGTCCCTGTGAAAATGAGGGATAGAAATGGCAAGATTAGGGAACCATGGATGACAGGTGAAATTGTGAGACTAGCTAAGAGGAAAAAGGAAGCATACATAAGATCTAGGCGACTGAAGACAGATGAAGCTTTGGAAGAATATCGGGAATGTAGGACCAATCTGAAACGAGGAATCAAGAGGGCTAAAAGGGGTCATGAAATATCTTTAGCAAACATGGTTAAGGAAAATCCCAAAGCCTTTTATTCATACATAAGGAACAAGAGGGTAACTAGAGAAAGGGTTGGCCCACTCAAGGACAAAGGAGGAAAGTTATACGTGGAGTCAGAGAAAATGGGTGAGATTCTTAACATTGCATCGGTATTCACTGAGGAGAGGGACATGACGGATGTTGAGGTTAGGGATAGATGTTTGATTACTCTAGGTCAAGTTGGCAGAAGGTGGGAGGATGTGTTGGGTATTCTAAAAGGCATTAAGGTGGACAAGTCCCCAGGTCCGGATGGGATCTATCCCAGGTTACTGACGCAAGTGAGAGAGGAAATAGCTGAGGCCTTAAGATATCTTTGCAGCATCCTTGAACACGGGTGAGGTACCGGAGGACTGGAGAATTGCTAATGTTGTCCCCTTGTTTAAGAAGGGTAGCAGGGATAATCCAGGTAATTATAGACCGGTGAGCCTGACGTCAGTGGTAGGGAAGCTGCTGGAGAAGATACTGAGGGATAGTTATCTATTCCCATTTGGAAGAAAATGGGCTCATCAGTGATATGCGATATGGTTTTGTGCAGTGAAGGTCATGTCTTACCAACTTAATAGAATTCTTTGAGGAAGTGATAAAGTTGATTGATGAGGGAAGGGTTGTAGATGTCAAAAACATGGACTTCAATAAGGCATTTGATAAGGTTCCCCATGGTAGGCTGATAGAGAAAGGAAGTCTCATGGGGTCCAGGGTGTACTAGCTAGATGGATAAAGAACTGGCTGGGCAACAGGAGACAGAGAGTAGTAGTGGAAGGAAGTTTCTCAAAATGGAGAACTGTGACCAGGGATCCGTGCTGGGACCACTGTTGTTTGTGATATACATAAATGATCTGGAGGAAGGTATAGGTGGTCTGATCAGCAAGTTTGCAGATGACACTAAGATTGGTGGAGTAGCAGATAGTGAAGGGGACTGTCAGAAAATACAGCAGAATATAGATAGATTGGAGAGTTGGGCGGAGAAATGGCAGATGGAGTTCAATCCGGACAAATGCGAGGTGATGCATTTTGGAAGATCCAATTCAAGAGCGAACTACCGGTAAATGAAAAAGCCCTGGGGAAAATTGATGTACAGAGAGATCTGGGTGTTCAGGTCCATTATACACTGAAGGTGGCTGCACAGGTCGTTAGAGTGGTCAAGAAGGCATACGGCATGCTTTCCTTCATCGGAAGGGGTATTGAGTACAAGAGTTGGCAAGTCATGTTACAGTTGTATAAGGCTTTGGTTTGGCCACATTTGGAATACTGCGTACAGTTCTGGTCGCCACATTACCAAAAGGATGTGGATGCTTTGGAGAAGGTGCGGAGCAGGTTCACCAGGATGTTGCCTGGTATGGAGGGCGCTAGCTATGAAGAGAGGTTCAGTAGATTAGGTTTATTTTCATTAGAAAGACGGTGGTTGAGGGGGGACCTCATAGAGGTCTACAAAATCATGAGAGGTATAGACAGGGGTGGATAGCAAGAAGCCTTTTCCCAGAGTGGGGGACTCAATTACTAGGGGTCACGAGTTAAAGGTGAGAGGGTAAAAGTTTAAGGGAGATATGTGTGGAAAGTTCTTTACACAGAGGGTGGTGGGTGCCTGGAACGCATTGCCGGCGGAGGTGGTAGAGGCTGGCACGATAGCGTCATTTAAGAGGTATCTAGACAGATACATGAATGGGCAGGGAGCAGAGGGATACAGATCCTTAGAAAATAGGCAACAGTTTTAGATAGAGGATCTGGATCGGCGCAGGCTTGGAGGGCTGAAGGGCCTGTTCCTGTGCTGTAATTTTTCTTTGTTCTTTGTTCACTGCACCTCTTCTAACTCCCCCACCCTGATATGGGACTGCGATGCCTGGACTTCAAAATCCCAGAAAGAGACAAGTATGGAACTAGAATTCAGTTCCACTCAATTGCCTGAATAATTTCAACGTTGCTGTTAGACCATAAGATATAGGTGCAGAATTTGGCCATTCAGCCCATCGAGTCTGCTCCGCTATTCGATCATAGCTGATATTTTCCCATCCACATTGTTTTGCCTTCTCCCCATAATCCCTGATCCTCTTATTGATCAAGACCTATCTACCTCTGTCTTTTAAAAAAAGTTTTACATTTTTACACCGTAGCTACCTCTGTCTTAAAGACACTGTGATTTGGCCTCCACAGCCATCTGTGGCAATGAGTTCCCTAAATTCACCACCCCTTATCTCAGTTTTAAAGGATCATCCCCTTGAGTCTGAGATTGTGTCCTTTGGTTCTAGTTTTTCCTACAAGTGGAAACATCCTCTCCACATCCACTCTATCCAGACCTCGCAGTATCCTGTAAGTTTCAATAAGATCCCCCCTCATCCCTCTAAACTCCATCGAGTACAGATCCAGAGTCCTCAACCGTTCCTCATACGACAAGCTCTTCATTCCAGGGATCATTCTTGTGAACCCTTTCCAAGGCCAGCACATCCTTCCTTAGATTCAGGACCCAAAACTGCTCACAATATTCCAAATTGGGTCTGAACAGAGCTTTGTACAAGGTCTTGTATTCTAGCACTCTCAAAATGAATGCCCACATTGCATTTGCCTTCCTAACTGCCAACTGAATCTGCATGTTGACCGTAAGAGAACCCTGAACTAGGACTCCTAAATCCCTTTGTGCTTCAGATTCCCAAAGCCTTTCTCAATTTGGAAAATAGTTTATGCCTCTATTCTTCCTACAAAGTGCATACGTTCACAATTTTCGACATTGTATTCCATCCGCCACTTCTTTGCCCACTCTCTTAGCCTGTCCAAATTCTTTTACAGCCTCCCCGTTTCCTCAACACTACCAGTCCCTCTACATAGAATCATAGAATAACTACAGTGCAGAATGAGGCCATTCAGCCCATTGAGTCTGCACCAAATCTCTGAAAGTGCACCCACCCAAGCCCACTCCTCCACCCTATCCCCATAATCTAGTAACCCCATCTAACCTTTGGACACTAAGGGGCAATTCTGCATGACCAATTCACCCAACCTGCACATCTTTGCACTACATACCTTTATATCATCTGTAAACTTAGTAACAATGCCCTCAGTTCCTTCTTCCAGATCGCTAACGTATATCGCCAATCATTGTAGCCCAAACACTGACCCCTGCAGAACACCACGAGCTGCCATCTTGAAAAAGACTCCTTTATCCCCACTCTTTTGCCAGTCAGCCATTCCCATATTTATGCCAGTATCTTGCCCTGAACACCATGGGCTCCCATTGTATTTAGCAGCCTCCTGTACTGTACCTTGTCAAAGGCCTCCTGGAATCCAAATAGATCATTTCCACTGGCTCTCCTTTGTCTAAGTCCCTCAATACCTCTTCAAAGAATTTTAACAGATTTGTTAGGCATGACCTACCCTTGACGAAGCCGTGCAGACTCAGTTTTATTTTCCCATGTACTTCCAAGTACTCCGCAATCTCATCTTTAGTAATGGACTTTAAAATCTGACCAACGACCAAAGTCGGGCCAATGGGCCTATAATTTCCTGCCATCTGCCTCCCTCCCTTCTTAAACAGGAGTGTTACTTTAGCCATTTTCCAGTCCTCTGGGTCCCTACCTGACTTCAGTGATTCCTGAAAGATCATCACGGATGTCTCCACAATCTCCTCAGCCATCTCTTTTAGAACCCTAGGGTGTAGTCCATCCAGTCTGGGTGATTTATCCACCTTCAGACCTTTCAGTTGTTGAAACTGCTAAACTTCGTTATACCAATTTGTATACTGAACACACCAAATATCTCTGCCTTTCTACCTCTTCTCTAAATCTTTTAAGTTGCTCCTGCTTCTTTGACCAAGCCTTTGGCCACCTGCCCTAATAAATCTTTATGTAGCTTAGTGTTAAAATGTTGTCTGACAGCACTCTGTATTGCCTTGGGGTGTTTTATTATGTTAAATACAATGTTATAATGCAGTTTGTTAGGGAAAGGGAAGGTGTTATAACCTGCCTGCTTACCATTGGCTGGGGACTAATGACAATCCCACAATCCTGTGGGAGTATGATTTTCGTAAATTCCAAGTATAAATAAAGTTGGCCAATTTGGAACCAGCAGGAAGCAGTGTGCAGCAAGGGAAGTTGCTGCTGCTGTTACATATATATGTTATTGTAAATAAATGTTATTACTTTGTATCCTTAAAACACGTGCTGGATTCTTCGTGGCCCTCACAAAACTGGCGACGAGGGTTAAAGTGAATAGCTGTCTACACTGCTGAAGCCACCTCCCTGGATTTTTGTTGGATACAGGTTGGAAGTTGTTTTCTATTATACCATGCCTCTGTACGGACGTTTGGATGTTTTTGATGCTGCGCTGGAAAGCTGGAACCAGTACACCCAACGGATGCGTTACTATTTCTGGGCAAACAATATCACCGAAAACGAGCGCCAGGTGGTCATATTGCTCATCGCCTGCGGCCCGCATATGTTTGGGGTGATTAGGAGCCTTACGTACCCAGCTGCGCCAGACACCAAAACGTTTGATGAACGTCTGAATATAGTGGGGCAACATTTTAACCCAACCCCGTCCACGATAGTCCAGCGTTACCGGTTTAATACCGCTGAGAGGACCCCAGGAGAATCCCTTGCCGATTTTCTATCCAGGCTTCGCAGGATTGTGGAGTACTGTGACTATGGTGAGACCTTGTCAGAAATGTTACGCGACCGTTTGGTTTGCGGTATTAACAATGCGGCCACCCAGAGAAAGTTGTTAGCTGAGCCAACATTGACTTTTCAACAGGCCATTCAAATAGTATTGTCCCGAGAGAGCGCAGAACGAGGAGTGCAGGAGCTATAGGGAATGGAAGTGCATGCCTTGGGGCGCAACCCCTTCCGTCCGAAAACGTCCCCCCGCACTCCTGCGGTACCTTGGGCGAGGCAACGCCCGGACCGACGCCAGTGGCCGTCGGACATTCCTCCCCGAAGGGAGCCTTTCCAGAACCAATGGATGAGGAGCCATGTCCGTGTCAGACTTGTAGGCGCCGAACCCGTCGCGGACGGCGGTCCTGGGGGCACCAGAGGCGCCGTCGTTCCGACCAAAACTGGGACCAGCCCAGGGGCCGTACCTTCCATGTGGATGAACCTGCGGCGACTACTGAGGACGTGGAGACGGAGGACGACTGCCTGCAGCTGCATTGTGTGGCAGCTACCCATGTGGCCCCCATTAAGGTGACAGTACGGGTCAATGGCCACCCGCTTTAGATGGAGTTGGACACTGGCGCAGCGGTCTCTGTGATCGCCCAGAGGACATTCGACCGCATCAAGCAGGGTATACAGACCCTTACATTAACCGACTCACAGGCCAGCTTGGCCACCTACACGGGGGAACCACTGGGCATTGCAGGAACTACAATAACCCCTGTTGTTTATGGACGCCAGGAGGGGCGTTTCCCACTTATCGTGGTGAGCGGTCATGGGCCCAGCCTGTTGGGTCGGGACTGGTTGCGCCATTTGCGGTTGCATGGCAGCACAACCTCCAAACAGTTTCTGAAGGGTTGACTGAGGTGCTAGGACGATACCCAGATGTATTCCAGCCTGGTTTGGGGAAAATAAAAGGGGCCGTAGCCTGTATCCAAGTCGAACCAGGAGCCACGCCGCGCTATTTCCGGGCGCGCCCGGTGCCTTACGCCTTGCTCGAGAAGGTAGAAGGGGAGCTCACTCGTTTGGAGAGTTTGGGTCTTATGAGGCCCTTCCGATTTGCTGACTGGGCAGCATCAATTGTACCTGTAATGAAGCCAGATGCCACAGTTCGCTTGTGTGGCGACTATAAACTTACAGTGAATACGGCTTCCCGACTCGACCGATATCCAATGCCTCGCACAGAGGATCTCTACGCGAAGCTTGCAAGTGGACTCTCGTTCACAAAATTAGATATGAGTCACGCCTACCTGCAGTTGGAGCTGGACCCTGCCTCCCGACCATGTGTAACGATTAATACACACCGGGGCCTGTATGAATATACACGGTTGCCCTTTGGAGTATCCTCTGCCTGCGCAATTTTTCAACGTGTTACGGAGGGCATTTTGAGAGGTTTACCATGTGTTGCTGTCTACTTAGATGATGTTTTGATTACAGGGACGTCGGAGCAGGAACATTTGGAAACCCTGGAGGCTGTCCTTAGACGCTTTTCGGAGGCTGGAGTCCGTTTACGTCGCACAAAGTGCGTATTTCAGGCAAAGGAAGTAGTCTACCTAGGTTAACGGGTGGACCGTGAAGGTTTGCATCCCGTCGCAGAGAAGGTGCGTGCGATTCAACAGGTCCCCGCCCCGACTGACACTTCACATCTTCGTTCTTTTCTCGGTCTCGTAAACTATTACGGGACGTTCCTCCCCAATCTGGCAACTACGCGGGCCCCATTGCACTTTCTGCTAAAGAAAAATCACACCTGGGTTTGGGGTCAGCCGCAAGAAACCGCTTACTGGCGGGTAAAGCAACAATTGTCGTCATCTGGGTTACTAACCCGCTATGATCCTGGAAAGCCTTTGCTCGTCACATGTGATGCATCCCCGTATGGTATTGGCGCCGTCCTGTCCCACAAGATGGACAACGGGGCCGAGCGACCGATAGCTTTCGCCTCCCGCACATTGACTGCAGCGGAGAAAAAGTACGCGCAGATCGAGAAGGAGGGCCTGGCAGTGGTTTTTGCGGTGAAACGCTTCCACCAGTACATGTATGGCCGCCATTTCACTATCGTGACTGATCATAAACCTCTGCTGGGACTTTTCAGAGAGGATAAGCCAATACCGCCCATTGCTTCCGCACGGATCCAGCGCTGGGCTTTGTTGCTTGCTGCATACGAGTATTCTCTGGAGCACAAACCAGGAATGCAGATAGCAAATGCCGACGCACTGAGCCGATTGCCTTTATCGACCGGCCCCATGCCGACCCCCACGACCGGTGAGGTGGTTGCAACCCTAAATTTTATGGACACCTTGCCTGTCACGGCATCACAGATCCGTGAGTGGACCCAGACAGAGCCAGTCCTGTCAAAGGTTCGGCACATAGTCCTGTATGGTGGGCAGCATAGACAGCTCCCAGGCGAGTTGCGGGCATTTTCCTCCAAGCTGTCAGAATTCAGCGTGGAAGACGGCATCCTCTTGTGGGGGACGCGTGTGATTGTCCCGGAAAAAGGCCAGGAGCTGATACTAACAGACTTGCACAATGGGCATCCAGGTGTGACCAAATGAAAATGTTGGCCCGGAGTTATGTCTGGTGGCCAGGCCTCGACACCGACATTGAGAAGGTGGCCCAAAACTGCTCCATTTGCCAGGAGCATCAGAAGCTTCCGCCGGCCGCGCCCCTACATCACTGAGAATGGCCAGGGCGGCCTTGGGCACGCTTGCATGCAGATTTCGCAGGCCCTTTTCAAGGATCCATGTTCCTTCTATTAATTGACGCCCAGTCTAAATGGCTAGAGGTGCATAAGATGCAGGGGACAACGTCCTGCGCAACAATTGAAAAGATGCGTTTGACTTTTAGTACGCATGGCCTCTCCGAGGTGCTGGTCACGGATAACGGCACTCCATTCACGAGTGAGGAATTTGCGAGGTTCACGAAGATGAACGGCATCCGCCATATCCGCTCTGCCCCTTATCACCCGGCTTCAAATGGGTTGGCAGAGCGCGCAGTGCAGACATTCAAAAGAGGCCTAAAGAAGCAGTCTTCCGGATCAATGGACACAAGACTGGCTCGCTTTTTGTTTACGTATAGGACAACCGCCCATGCGGTGACTGGGGTAGCTCCCGCAGAACTCCTAATGGGCCGGAGACTTCGCACCCGCCTTAGTATGGTTTTCACGGACATTGGCGCAAAAGTACCGGGCTTCCAAGAACGGCAGGGACAGGGATTTTCTCGGCATCGGCCGATTCGGCAGTTTGCGCCCGGTGACCCAGTGTTCGTTCGGAATTTTGCTGGTGGTGCCCAGTGGGTTCCTGGCGTAATCTTTCGCCAAACGGGCCCTATATCTTACCAGGTGCAAGCCCAGGGTCGTCTCCAGCGCAAACATGTAGACCACGTTCGGTCCAGAAGACTATCCCCTCAAAAGATTCCCCGCCCCCGGAGCTCATTTCTACAGCCGCAGAGACAAGGGAAGCTAGTCCTCACAATCTTCCACTGGTGCCTCACTCGAAGCCTGCGCAGGTCGTGACAGAACCAAATGGAGATAGAGACGCTGACATGACGGAGGCAGCAGACTCTGACTCCGAGATGGAGACACAGGATGCATCAGGGGGAATCCTTGGGTCCACGGGCCGTGGATGTACAACCGTTGCGCCCGTCTCCGTCTCGTTACACGCCGCCTGATCCAGCGCCGCGTGCAAATGGTGTCCGGCCTGCGGCAAAACGAGTCCGACTCCCTCCTTCGCCAGGGTCTTCGGTGGATTCCTTGGACTTTGTGGGGGAGGGATGTTATAACCTGCCTGCTTACCATTGGCTGGGGACTAATGACAATCCCACAATCCTGTGGGTGTATGAGCTTCCCCAATGAGGGGGGCGGAGAAACCATTCGTAAACTCCAAATATAAATAAAGCTGGCCAATTTGGAACCAGCAGGAAGCAGTGTGCAGCAAGGGAAGTTGCTGCTGCTGTTATATATATATATATATATATATATATGTTATTGTAAATAAATGTTATTACTTTGTATCCTTAAAACTCGTGCTGGATTCTTCGTGGCCCTCACAAAAGAAGGTTATTCACTTTATTTCAGCAGAAGGAAAAGAGAAAGTAGAATTTCATTTAAGCGTATGCAGTGTTCATATGATATCTCCTATAATAGCTTAAAAGAGACACTTTGCCCATCATGCCTTTCACTTGGACTTCAGAGAACACCTTGTCAAGCTTTCAACTCCACTTATATAATCTGTTCGTTTGTAAAAATTTCTCCCCAGCCCCAAATATGAGAAGAGGCCCAAGAGGATAGTCGATAATGAGGATGACATTTTGATTTCCCCCATTGGCCTGATAGTCATGGAACGCAGTTGTAAGGAGTTCATATTTTTAAAATTGCAAGCCAAGATGAGGAGAACTAGAAACCAAAAATGGTTTGTCTTTGCAAAATACGTTTATGCTCCTGCGTACTCACTGAGGGGAAAATGCCCATTGACAGGGGAGATGAGGACAAATTTTGGCCAAAATCTACTGAGCATTACATTACCACACAATTTGGCAGAAGTCTGTAATGAATGTTACAGTGTGGCCAAAGTCAGTACAGTAAGTACCCGTTTTGAGTTGCCCCGTTTTTAAAGAAAACATTCCACTTTAATGCCTGTCAACTAATGGGGTAAGATTCGTGTTTCGCATCAGGTGTTTTGATTTAAAATTATTTGAGGCCAGGCCTGATGTAGCATTGCGTGACCTGATCGGTGCCATTTTGGAGTGGCCCTACTTGTAGTGATCTCTATGTGTGCATGTACACAAGGGGTTAATGTGTAATCAGTAGCACCACGTGATCACTAGAGGGCCGGACCAACAGGGGTATAAAAGGCAGCCACATTGGGGCTCTCTCTCTCTCAGGTGCACTGTGACCAAGGCAATAGCAGATTGGTTCAGATGGCTAGTGGAGTTATGTATAGTTACCGTAGTTAGATCTTGTTAACCTTATCACTAGTATCAAAGTTAAAATAAAGAACTCATGCAATTATTGCTATAGTTACTCAATAAACCTTTTGTTACTACTGGACGAGTTTGAGTCTTCTTCATCGAGATTCTGAAGATCTCATCACTAACCAAGGTTTGAGTAGCACATGTTACTACCACACAGGTAACAAGACATGGTACCAGGAGAGTGGCTTTCACAGAACTAGTTAGATTAGGTTAGACAAAAAGAGAAGAAAATTTAGACTGGGCATCCAACTGTGGAAGACTTCGCAGCAAATGGGTCCTCGAAGACTAACTATGGGACTCAATGGACCTCTGGGGCAGCTGGAAACAACCAGTAATTTAAGTTATGACTGGAAACGATTTGAACAGATATTCCAAATATTTATCGCATCTAATGATTTAAGCACGGTCACTGATGCAACGAAAATAGCACTACTACTCTCAATAGGAGGGCATGAAGCTAGAGAAATCTATAATTGCTTTAATTACTTAGAAGGTGAAGACAACACCAAAATAGAAGTAATACTCAAAATATGTGATGAACACTGTAAGAGTCAGTCTGGTGAGATGCTGGAAAGATTTAACAATTGTCATAAATGCCAGAGGAACGGAGGGCCCATCACTGATTTTATTACAAATCTCAAGTTAATACCACAAGGCTGTGATTATGCTGATTTCAGAGAGACTGTGATAATGAATCAATTAATTTCTGGACTATCTGATAAAAATTTGAGAGAACTATCACAAAATAAGTATCTAACTCTAGAAATCGCTATACCAAAATGCCTAGCTAATGACAAAAACAAAATCACATGCTCACTTCCCTAAAAGACGGCAAACAGTGTTCTGCGCAGTTGCGAAAAGAGCGCACAGTACAGGAAACTCTGAGTGCGCATGCGCAATTGAGTCCTACGCATGACATCACGAGCGCCATGATGTCAGAGGACCAGGACCACGCCCACTTAAAAGGGAAATGCACGAAAATGAACAAAAATAAATTTAAAGCTGCAAAACCCAATTTCCTTACCTCAAAAGACAGAACAATGCCTGAACCTATACCAGCAGTTGAAAATAACTTTCACAACACCCTGGAACAAGCAGTCTGCACCACCCAAAGTGAAGAGCACAATGAAAAATCCAAAACCAAAGATGATTTGTTAGGTCTGATGTAGCAATACTGTGACCTGATCGGTGCCACTTTGGAGTGGCCCTACACTTGTTGCCTGTTGGCCCGCCCACTCCCTGTTGGTGTTGCCGGTCCCCCCCGCTCATTGCTGACTCTCCTGCTTGCTGAAGCTTCTCTTCCAGTCTCTCGCCGCTCAGCTCCAGAACCCTTGCTCACAGTGAAGGTTCAGAAGAGGAAAATGGCAAGGCGAGGAAGTGAGGTTTGGTGAGAGGGTGGGTCAGGGAGCACAATTTGTGGCAAGTAAGGTTTGGCGAGCAGCAGTGGCAGGGGTGGGAGAGTGGGCGAGCCATGGGGTCTATGAAGAGTGGTGAGCAGGAGGGATGGGGTAAGTAGAAGAGTTAGCACAGTTCTTTTATATTTTTAACGTTATTTTATTTTAAATATTTCATTTACCAATGTCCAAATTTAGCAATGTAATGTATTTCAGTTTACATGTATAATGTTTTAATGTTATTTTTAAAGGGAAAGGACCTACAGAGCCTAATTACAACTTTTCTGTTGACTATCATGGGAAAATCACTTAAAGTTGCACTTTTTAGGAATGCAACTACAACTAAGTGAGGATTTACTGACAGGGTTTTATTGTCTCTTGAACAACACAAGTGGGTAATTGATAAATCTATGCCAAAGGCAAATATATATATTTAATGCTTAACATTTGAAAGCTGGCTAATATTTGTGAATGGTTAACACAACTAAGGTCTTGCCAAAGATTTACATGAAACATTTAAATATGACCCTATTAATCCACTGATCTTATTCAGTTAATGCATTTCTAACTGAAACTGTCAATTTGTACTATAACAGACTCTTAGTTTAGAATTAAGCAGGCATCCAATCTAACATGACCCATTTTACACTACTGCCATAATTTAAAATCTTCCCCAAAACTTTGAAGGTCAACAAACTCAAAAAGAAAATTGAATGCGCATCATTTAAAAATGATTCTTAATGCAATCTGCCAGAGATGGCATTGTGTAACCTTTCCCTACAACAGCTGTAAAGAAACAATGAGAGTGCTGATGTAATTGAGGACAATTGATTTGTGATTCCTCCTTTTTGGCTCCACTTAGAATAATTTCTTCAGCAGGGGTATTCACTAGCTCTTGGCTATGTCCCCAGTCACGAGCAGCGACTTACGTGAGGGGGCACTCGAGAGTTCTCACCAAAGTTTTTATCGGTAATTTCAGATGAAGGAGATTTAGAAAATATGAATCATATTTATGGAAGATTTACATAATTCAACTCTATCATCACTGTATGATAACTGAAGTTTTATGTTGTGAAAATAGACCATGTAAAGCAACTTTATTTCTTTTTGTGAGTGCACATGAGCCCTACCCAACTCTAAATATAATAACGTTTTGAATTAATCTTCACCCAAAAATTCAGTCAAGCATTTTGATCATTTTGCCTTCAGTATAAAATAAGTGGGTTGCTGAGATTATTTTGGGAAACATTGGTTGGTTAAAAGTGCCGTTATACTTGGTATTTTTCCATTCTAGTTGGGTTGTATCATAATTAAGAATCACAAACCCACATCAAGGGACATCATGTCTATCGCTGCTTTCTGGTGTCCGTGTTCATCCAGTCCTTTTGATTAGACCGTAGCTTAACCATGTGGACTCCAGACAGGCCTGATGATATTTGAACAAACACATACTATTTAGAAATCTACAAAAAGCAAGATGTGGGTGGTCCCCACAAGCCCCCATCAGTTTTCTTTTATCAAAAAAATGGAATTTCCAACTTCAGCTTGTTCGTTATAGTTTCTTTGATGCCTCTGGTGAATTTATGTGAATGTTTTTACGAGGAGCCAAGGTCATTGAAATTAGAAGAAAGTAGCATCAAACGCAGCTGGGTTACTTGGAACTGCCCACAACCAAATCAGTGAAGGAATTTATTTAGCTTTATTTTTGTTTTTCCTTTTCACGCTTGAAAATGTTCATTCTTGCTGAGATATAATTCTATAACTTTTCATGTGTGGCTTTAGACCCTCTCTGTAAACCTATAAGGGTGCCAATGCAGCCAGTTGTTCCCATCATTCCAGATCTTCCAACAGGGATAATAAGACAGAACTAAGGATCAGTAACTCTGGCTCATATTTTCCCATCCTCTGCATAGGCATGTTTCTCACACCCCAATTATTTCCCTTGCTGAGCTCAGTTAACTGCAAATTCATTGAGAAATGAATTTCAGAACCTCTGGTCCATGTAGCCCAATATTGCACCAGGCAGTGCTTTTGCCCCTTAGACTACTAACAGTTGATTATTTGCCTAAATGCACCAGACCAATGGTTCTCAAACTTTTTGTCCACAGTTGATTAATGTAGGGCAGAAGACGCCACAGGCCATCTAAAAGTCCTACCCCACCCACTTTTGCCACTGCAAAAAAGCTCCTCATCTGCTCAGGGCGCCTCCAGCCCGATACCCACTGCAAACAAAATGCCAGCTTGGCACCTTGGCAGTGCCAGGCTGGCACCCAGGTGGCATTGCCAGGCTGGCACTGCCAGGGTGCCCAGGTGGCACCAGCAATGCCAAGGTACCACACTTCCCAAAAGGCATGCACCTGGGGCCCTCCGAGCCCCTGGGAGTTCTGTCTGGCCCCCGTTTCCGGAGAACAGTACTGAACAGCGCTCGCCTGAGGTCTCCGCGATGAAGGGGATAGAATCCAATGCCAGGGGTACCTCGGAAAACTGCACATTAAAGTTAGACTAATTGTCTCGCTTTAATATGCAGATTTGCCTAAAAGTGATCCCACCCACAACGGGCGGGATTTACATCACAATATCTCGCGAGATCTAACGCGATCTCGCGAGGCGCTGCGAGCGGGGTCGATCCCGGGAGCGGGGTCTCCTGGTTTCTATCAGCCACGACGCGCCATGCTGCTTTTTACACACTAAATTGCAGCACCTTTTTTTCATCTTTTGGAAGTTTATATCCATTTTCTACAGTCCTGTTTATAAAGGAATGAATAGTGTGTGTGAAATTTCTGCGCTTCTCTGGCACCAGAATATCTTGAACAGTGGTTTCTGTAGTGTTCATAGTGAAGCTTTATCTAGGCATTGTCGTAGAGGTGGGGTGTGGGGGGGGGTTTGCACTTTTGCCTTTTAATGTGAAGCACTTGAAAGCCATTTCTCTCTATATTGTTCCATTGCTCTGTAAAAGTTGTTGGCTGATTGAGCCTTCCTTAAATTATTGCAGTCTACGCCATACTGGAGCCTGCTCTCTGGGCTTTTTCCAATCTATTGACTTTGGGTTTTTAAAACTAAATGCAGAACAGTTGACAGTTCTGAGAATGTCAATTTTTTTTGAAAATTGGATAATACTGTATTTAAGCAAGTCATTGAATTTAGGATTCTGGATATTGGTGTTTTTAGAATAGTAAGGGAGAACTTTGTATTTAAAAAAATGAGTATGTCATTGCTGGGGAATGTAACTGATTTTCCCTTTCATCGCTCAGTTTTGACTTGGAGCACACCCATGTCATGTATAGTACAAGTTAAAAGCAGAATAACGCTGCCAGTATCCAATTTCAATTATATACTTTAACTCAAATTTAAGAAGAATGGTCCCAACTGTATCCATTGGTGTTTAGAACAAGTGAGGCGATATTTTTTAAAAATCATTTTTATGGGAAGTGGGCTTCCCTGGCTAGGCCAACATTTGTTGCTCATCCCTAGCGGTGGTGAGCTGCCACCTTGAACTTCTGCAGTCCATGTGGTGTAGATCTACCCACTGTGCAATTAGGGAGGGAGTTCCAGGATTTTGAACCAGAGACAGAAAGGTAATATATTTCCAAGTCAAATGTTGAGTGACTTGGAGGGGAATTTTCAGGTGGTGGTGTTCCCAGGTATTTGCTGACCTTGTTCTAAATGGTAGTGGTCATGGGTTTGGAAGGTGCTGCCTAAGGAGCCTTGGTGAGTTCCTGCAGTGCATCTTGTAGATGGTACACACGGCTGCCACTGCCCATCGGTGGTGGAGGGTTTGAATGTTTGTGCAAGGGGGAACAATCAAGCGGGCTGCTTTGTCCTGGATGGTGTTGAGCTTCTTGAGTGTGTAAGGGTCCTTCCTGTTTGTTCCTGTTTATTCCCTGTCCATTTCCTTATTTCCTCTTTCTTTTATTTTTGGCGTTATGTTTTTGATCCATGGATGATTTATGGATATGTGCCTTTAAGGAAAGTGGCCTGTGCCTTTAATTCGAGCAGAAGCCTGTGCTGGTTTGGACTGGAGTTGTGGACTGACCAGCACCAATGACAGAGATTGGCTGAGTCTCGGTTTGATTGATTTGGCAGATGGCCAATGGATTGGACCAGAAGGCTGTGCTCCACCTGGGAACAGGCGGCGATTGGATGTGATCCCACTGAATGGTTCAGAGACCTAAGGAGCTTTCAGTTTCATTTTGGCAACTTAGAGAGAAGACACACTCTCTTTCCGCTCCTTTTTCTTCAGAAAGACTGTTTCTGAACTGGCAGAATGCCTGGATGAATCTGGTTACAGGATAAACATTACAGGCTGTGCAGGGAAGATGCAGAACGTGATAACTCGCTCTGCAGGAAAGGCAGAGGCCTGGAAGCAAAGCTTGATGTCAAGCCAGGGGTCTCTCCCGGAGAAGCTATGAGTAATATTGCTGAACTGCAAGGAAGATCATTGAAGGTTGTATACTAGAGACTTTAATCCACAAGCATTCTGTGAAGAAAGCAGGCTGCAAACCACCATTTGAAGCAAAGACTCTTGTCTTTTGGACCTTCATCCTTATATTTGTACCCTGTTTCATCCCTCTGTGTTTGTCTGTTTTGTGTGTGGGTAGAGGGTAGGACAGTAAAAGGGGGTAGAAGCTTAGCTTGGCTTGTTATCCAGTTGTATTTACTGCATATGTCGTCATTATTTTTGCTATAAATAAACAGGAATTGTGTTTCAACTTACAAACCTGGTGACTAATTATTGGGCAGCCAAGGTCCAATGGCTTCAGGAATTTTTCATAAGAATTATTGGTTAATTCACTTGTGTTGTGACTCAGGGGCATGTGGGGCTGGAATTGACTGCACACTTGCCCAGGGTGGCGTACCAATGTTGTTGGAGCTGCACTCATTCAGGCAAGTGGAGAGTATTCCATCTCATTCCTGACTTGGCCTTTTAGGTGGTGGAAAGGCTTTAGGGAGTTAGGAGGTGAGTTACTCGCCGCAGGATTCCTAGCCTCTGACCTAGAACTCGGAGACATAATTTAAAAGTGAGTGAAAATCTCCTTTCCAAGACGGAGATGAGGAGAAATGTTTTCTCTGGTGGTCATTATAGAATGTGGAGTTCTCTTCCCCATAAGGTAGAGGAGGCTGGGTCTCTTAAATTTATTCAAGACGGAGTTAGATTTTTGTTAGACAAGGGAGGAATTATGGGGGATCAGAGAGGAAAATGGAGCTGACAATCAGGTCAGCAATGATCTTATTGAATGACGGAATCGGCTTGAAGTGCCAAGTGGCTGTCTCCTATTCGTGCCCCTAAGCCTCATGTTTCTACGGGATCAATTCAACCAAATGGGAGCAAAGTCCCATAGCGAGCGCATTTAGCTGCGTATTTCCCGGCACTCGTAGTGCTGAGAAACACATGGCTATTCAGCGTGACTCACGTTATGTAAGGGGTCTCAATGGGGAACGCGTGGCCGAGACCGCACATAGCCTCGTTTTGTACAGTGGGGAGCTCAACTCAACGGATCTCTCCAGTGTAGCGAGAGATCGGCACCCTGGCCCATCGCACGGGCGCAACAATTGTCAGCTTGGCACCTTGGAGTGCCAACCTGGCACATGCCAGCTGGCAATATCACCTGAACACCCTGGCAGTGCCTGGTGGCATTGGCAGTGTGCCTGGGTGGCACCAGCAGTGCCCGAGCACCACCCTGCCCTAAGGGCATGCAGTTGGTGGCCTTCGATCCCATGGGAGACACCCACGAGTACTGTCCCATTTGGTCCGCATTTGTGGCGACCAGTGCTGAACGGCATTTGCCCGGGGTCTCCGAGGCGAAGGGGATGAATCCTAAGACTCGGGTACCTCCGGATTCTGCAAATTCGAATGAAGCTTGCTGCCAATATACAGATTTGCCAAAAAGTGACCTCACCCACAATGGGCGGAATTTACATCGCAACGTCTTGCGAGATTGCGTAGGGTTCCACGAGGCGTTGTGAGCCCCGCAGATCCTGAGAGCGCAGTCCCCCAGCCTCTTGGCCGCGCTGCACTGTGGCGAGTTGCTTTTCCGGCGCAGCATGGATCATGCCCTACCTATCTGAAACGTTGTGACATCTCCCACTTCACATACTAGTTATTCATGTGGAATTTTTAAATGAGTCACAATTTAGTACTAATTGTATAGCCCAGTTGGCCCACAATTTGTTGGCAGCCTGTGCTCACCAGGAATTGCAAGTGCCAGACTCATTCCCTTTGAATTTTTCTGGGGTTAGAAGAGAAAAACCCTCTGGCCTGGATTAGAGCCTACGTTCTAAATGTAATTTTGCATAAGAAAAAGCCTGAGTGCCAAGGTAAATAAGGAGGGAGAATGTAATTGGTCAATGGATTGAGAAGGAGCTA
Source organism: Scyliorhinus torazame (assembly GCF_047496885.1). Lineage (NCBI taxonomy): Eukaryota > Metazoa > Chordata > Chondrichthyes > Carcharhiniformes > Scyliorhinidae > Scyliorhinus > Scyliorhinus torazame. Next base: position 221,286,079 of record NC_092709.1, read on the forward strand.
GAGAGCCAGAGGGTTTAAAGGAGTGATTTCCAGAGCATGGAATCCAGGTGGATGAAGGCAAAGCCACCAGTCATGGACACCTGGAAAGATGATTAGCTCAGGATACTGCGGTCAAACAGGGGATTTTGAGGGGAGGGTTGTATTTCCAGAAACTATTACAAAGACAGGTGATTGGAATTTAAATACAAGGATGCATTTTTTACAATTAAAATTTTGAGAGGCTTGGAAACATTGTAGGTCAGCGAGATATTGATGATGGACCAATGTTTGAGGTTTTCAATAGCAGACAGGCTGAAGTACTCTGAACATGGATGGAGCATGTTACCATCATTGTGCCAATCCTCCTTTTTCTGTCTACCATTGGTGGCAATGCAGCCAGCTGGGTTCCATGATACGGAACTCGCCCTTAATGCCGTTTGCCTCTCTAGCTCCTTCTTACCAAAGGCCTGGGTCGAGGGGTGCCAATAGTTAGGGCTCAAGCCTTGATTTGACCAACTGCTGATAGAGACATACATAAAGGCAAGCCATCTGTAGTGGTGGCTGTGCAAGGTCCCCAGCAGGCTGCTTGACGTATGTAATTAGACAAAATCAACCATATACCTTTGAGTATAGAAAGATCAGATGAAAGGGCATCAATCTGAAATATTACTTTTACTTTTCTCTCTGCAAATGCTGCCAGTCCTACTGAGAACTCCAATATTTTCTGTAGGTAGTTGATGGACTGTTTTCATCCAGTTTTTGCTAACTGCCTCCAATAGTGCTATCTTGTTGAAACACTCGTTAAAACGTGTGGCATTGTAAAACAATTTTCACCCCTACTTTTAACCTGCAGTTTCCAATAGCTATGGTTCCATTTTAATTTAAAAAAAAATAAAATTAAAGCTTTATTTCTATTTCTCATGTTGTAATTTTGGGACAGCTCAGATTTGATGTTCTTTTGTAGCTTTTCTATTATAGTTATGATTATTGCTATTCGGACTTTAAAAAAATGATTACTTGGGAAATTTTGCATTTGCTGAAGCAGAAAATCTTTCATTCCTAATAGGGGAACTATTTTTATTTAATCCTAATGGTTGTGCAGTTGCTAAAACTTAAGCTACATTCTAGGCTCCACATCTATCCCAAATCATTGAGTAGAATATATACCTTTTCATCCTGTTTCCTGTATCTTTTTAATGTTGCCATTCTGTGAACCTTCTTTCTTCCCTTCTAATATGTTTTCAACGGTACTAATTATCCTCTGATACCTTCCCTGTGTGCCATTCTTCATGTGTAACTTCAGATTTTGAGTATTAGAAGGCTATTTGGCAACAGAGGGCCTCAGTGTTGAGCTCTATATGGTCTTCACCTAATTGCGTGAGGTCCGTTTTAGCTCAGTAGAAGCACTGATGTGCTGTGTCAGACGATTGAAGTTGCGCATGTTATCTAAGCTGATGAAGGAGTGCCGCATTGTCAGAAGTGGCATCATTTGAAGTAGATGATGAACTGAGGCCCTGTCTACCTGTTTAGGTGGATGCAAATGATTGCATGGCAACATTTGGAGAAAATCAAGGTATTTTCCATGATCTGTTGGGACATTTATCTTTCAAACAAAGCAGAAAAACCCATCATTTGTGGTATTACTGCTTGTTGGACTTCGTTGCAAACAAAATGAATGCCTTATTTTCTGAGGTAACAATTGACTGTGAAGATCTCTGGGATGTCCTGAGAATGTGAATGGTACCATATATTTTCATTTGCTTTCGTCTTTGTATCCACATACATTTACTTTGAGTCGGGTTTACTCAATCAGAGAACCATAGAATTCCTACAGTGCAGAAGGAGGCCATTCGGCCCATTGAACATACACTCACCCTCTGAAAGAGCACCCTACCCAGGCCCACTCCCCCACTCCATCTCTGTAATCCCATCTAACCTTGGACAGTAAGGGGTAATTTAGCATGGCCAATCCACCTGAGCACCTTTGGACTGTGTGAGGAAACTCCCGGAGCACCTAGAGGAAAACCATGCACACGGGGAAAACGTACAAACTGCACATGGTCACCCAAGGTTAGAACCGAACTCGGGTCCCTGGCACTGTGAGGCAGCAGTGCTAAGCAATGTGTCAGTGTTGAGCAAGTGTGAACCTCTGCTAATGTTCCAGTCCCTAACTGTAGTACCTTTGGGGTTGGAATCAGCTCACTTTGTACCAACGGGAACTCTAACCTGGATATGCTCTTTCTCATTTAACAGCTCATTGATTTAATCAGGTGAACCATCAAGAAGCTGATTTGCAGCATAAATTAGTGGCCTGTTTCCCACACTGATATCTTCAGCCTTTTAGTATCTTAAGTTAATATTAGTTACATTTGTTGGTGCAAACACTTTTTCATGTCACTAGAAAATATTAATATGTCAATTTCAATCAGTGTTTCTGCTACATTTTCATGTTTGCACTGTAGGTTTTTATGTTTAGAAATGAACAACCTTAAACATCATAAGCCAGTTTCCACCTTGTCATAAATTTCAGGATTCTTTTTTTTATTTTAAAAGAATATAAGGAAGATTTCAAATTAGCATGTGATTGGTTACACCAGTTTCCGGTCTTCGGTGAGATTTTCCCGCGTGATTGTTTGCGAGCAGACTTTTTGCAACCCAGAGCAAGGCGATCAATGCATGAAGAGTTAAGGAAATAATTTTTTGTATGTTCCTGTGACTGACAGTCAGTGGGACCTGACATATAATCTGTAGTGTGAGAATGGCAGGAGTGGGACCCACCTGGGGCTGTAAGGTGGGTTTGTAGGCTGGAAGATTAACTCTTAATCTTCTCTCCATCTCTCCCTATCTTTCTATCTCTCTCGTTCTCTCTCTCTCTCTCCCCCCCCCCCCCCCCCCCCCCCCCCGGCTCTCTCTCCACCCGAAGCCTCCTCTTACAAAGGGGTCAAAGGGATACTTTTCTCTTCTTTCTTGGGTGTATGATGGGGATGGAGGTGGGACTGCTTTCTTAGAGCATTCTTAGTGACCGTGGGTCAATGCATATGCAATGGTACTTAAGGGAGCTCCCTCTCACATGCCGCTTGAAATTTGCCAGGGTTAATAGTGGAATTGCTGAGTGTGTACATTCAAGAGTTCATTCTTGGATGTGGCTCTGAATAATTTCTTGAGCACTTTTTTTATATTGATCAGATATATAGATTTAAATCAGCAATGAACTGCTCTTCAGAACATAAAAACATAAGAATTAGGAGCAGGAGTAGGCAATACCGCTCTGCATCCTCCTCACAGCTCACCTTCCCACCCAACTTTTGTATCATCTGCAAATTTGGAGATCATGGGCAGGATTCTGCATCCCGCTAGCCCCGTTTTCTGGCACAGCGCACCCCAACCGGCAGCCGGATTCTCCGTTCCCACAGCTGGCCAATGGGGTTTCCCAGTGTGGCCACCCAATGCTGCCGGGAAACCCAGGGGAGTGGGTGCGATGCCGGCAAAGCGGAGGATCCCGCCGATAGAGAATCTTGCAAAATACATTTAGCTCCCTTGTCCAAATCATTCATATATAATGCGAACAGTTGGAGTCCTAGCACAGATCCCTGCGATATCTCATTAGATACTACCTGCCAATCAGAAAAAGACCCATTTTTTCCAACTCTGCTTCCTGTTTGCTAACCATCTTTCTATCCATCTCAGGACACAACCCACAACCCCATGCGCTTTAACTTTACACAGTAATCTACTAAGTGAGACCTTGTCGAAAGCCTTCTGAAAGTCTAAATAAACCACACCCACAGGCTTTCCCTGGTCAACTTTACTAGTTACATCTTCAAAGAATTTCAGTGGAGTTGTCAAGCATGCTTTCCCTTCCATAAATCCATGCTGATTTTGTCTGATTGTACCACTGCTTTCCAAATACCGTGCGATTAAATCCTTGATATGAGCAGCACGGTAGCACAGTGGTTAGCACTGTTGCTTCACAGCGCCAGGGTCCCAGGTTCGATTCCCGGCTTGCGTCACTGTATGTGCAGAGTCTGCATGTTCTCCCTGTGTCTGTGTGGGTTTCCTCTGGGTGCTCCGGTTTCCTCCCAGAAGTCCCAAAAGACATGCTGTTAGGTAATTTGGACATCCTGAATTCTCCCTCGGTGTACCCGAATAGATGCTGGAATGCGGCGACTAGGGGCTTTTCCCATTGTAGTGTTAATGTAAGCCTACTTGTGACAATAAAGATTATTATAATTATAATAGACTCCAGCAGCTTTCCTACTACCGATGTTCGGCTCACTGGTCTATAGTTCCCTGTTTTCTCTCGCCCTCCCTTTTTGAATAGCGGGCTTATAATAGCAACCTTCCAATCTGTAGGAACCATTTCAGAGTCCAAAGAGTTTTGGAAAATGACCACCAATGGATCTACTATTTCTAGGCCCTTAAGTACTCTGGGATGAAGATTATCAGGCCCTGGAGATTTATCTGCCTTCAATGATCTGCATTCAATAAATGGGATCGATAAAGTAAACGTAGACCAAATGTTCCCCCTTGTGTGGAGCAATCTAGAATGAGAGGTCACGGATATACATTGAGAGGCGGTAGGTATAGAACTGAGATGAGGAGGAACTGCTTCTTGCAGAGGGTGGTGAATTTGTGGAACTCACAGCCCCATATTGGTTAAACAATTATGGGCAACAGGTGGGGAGGTGGATTTGAGACCAGGAAGAGATGAGCCATGATCTGATTGAATGGCGGAATAGGCTCGAAGGGCTGAATTGCCTACTTCTACTCCAATGTTCCTATGGTTCAAACCCATTAATTTCCCAAAAATAATTTCTCTACTCATACTGATTTCCTTCAGCTTCTCACTAAAACTTGTGTTTCTCAGAACTTCCACCACAGTATTCATTTCTTCCTTTGTGAAGACAGAAGCAAAGTACAAATTTAGTTTGTCAGCCATTTCTTTGTTCCATGTTAGGAATTCCCCCATTTATGACTGTTTCTCTCTTCTCTGGAGTCAATCTAGCGAACCTCCTCTCAACTGACTCAAATGCAACTACATCCCTCCTCAAATAAGGGGACCAAAACTGTACACAGTACTCCGGGTGCGGTCTCACCAATGACTTGTACAGTTGCAGAAACACTTCCCTGCTTTTACACCTGCATCTATTGAGTCACAAGGTTTCAGGGTCAAGTCCCACTCGAGGGCTTGTGCATAAAAAGCCGATACCCCAGTGCAGTACTGAGGAGGGAGTGCTGCACCGTCTCTTGGATTAGTTGATGTTTGCAAAGCTTTTGCACCATTCTCCTGTAGTAATCTTCGAAGAACTACTTTATTTGGTCTGGCTGTGATCAACCATATTTCAGATTGGCAGCTTATAGTTGTAAAATTTGTAGTAAGTGCCATGGAGTCAGGCCAGTCATGTCCTCTTTGGCATTCGTTTTGGTAGTCAGCTACGAATTCAGCATGGGAACTTGGCCGGCCTTTGGATGGTGCCGTTCGCTATTCTTGATAGAAAGAAACATGAAGGGAGGTTTCTCACTGCCTTGATGGTCCCCTTTCTTTATGTTCCCAATATTAACCTGCAAGCACCTGCCAAGCCCCACACCATCCTGACTTGGAGCTAGATCACCATTCCTTCATTGCCGTTGGAATGAATTTCTGGAACTTCCTTTCTGACAGCACTGTGGATATATCTATGCCACATGGGCTGTAGTGGTTCAAGAAGGCAGCTCACTACCTTTTTGAGGGCAGTTGGGGATGAGCAACAAGTGCTGGCCAAGCCAGCAACACCCACATCCTGTGGAAGAATTTAAAAAAAGATTAACTGTCCCATTCGGAGTCATACAAGGTGGACCTCCTCACTCAGATGAACAGCCAAAACTCACACCGTAACTGTTCGCGGAGATTTCAGATATATTTTCTTCGCACTGGTGGTAAGATCAGACTTGCAACAGACTTGTTCAAATGCTGCCACAATAAGGGTCGGAGAGAGGGTCTGTTGTTACTCAGATTGCTTACTTCTGTTGAGGATGGTAGTGGGTGGAAAATGGTTGATAGACTCTGGTTGATGAAAGGCTGCCAGAGAGCACAGATCTTTGATCCTTGAGTTGCTCCTATATAGGATTTGAATCTCGTTCTGTATTAGCTAATGTCAGAACCTTTTGAACCTGTGGCATCCTTTGATCTTAAATTTCTTTCACTTGGCAGTTACTTTCCTCGCCATTGTCTTGGTAAAAAGAATTACTGAACTGCAAACTTCAGTGTTGGACCTAACTTAACCCATTTAATATATGAATAGCCTGCAGTTCTCTGAAGAATATTTTACACATTTTGTTCCCAACTATGCTAATTGCTACATATATCACGGACTTCATAAACATGGGGCATAATTTCATCAATTTAAAATGTAAATCCTGTTCAGAAATGCATGCTTTTGAAAGAATAAATGTTGGAAAACTAATGTCAAAGATAATTTTTTGCCATCTGCTCATGTACTTTGAATTATTACACTGGAAAATTGAAATTATCTTCAAAAACATCTTTTCAACTCTAGGTTGTATATTCACTTAAAAGAGGCACAATGGTTTCATTATTACCGTGTTTCATTTTTCCTCCACTCGCCCCAACACAGTATTCGAGGCAGTGGGAAAGTTGAGGGCTCGATATGGAGAAATATGTGCCCTCAGGTGCCTTTGGAGCAGCATATATCGTGGTGGCTGCTCCCCCTGCCCCCCCACCCCCACCCTCATTTTTGTCTTCCCTCCACACTTTCTGTCTCTCCTGTAAAGGAACCAATAAGTCCAGATCAATACTGGTGCATAATATCCAAGAAATAACGACTTGCATTTATAAAGAAGATTAATACATCTAAAGTGAAGAAAGATTTGTGAAACAATATTTTCAGACTTGGCACTCGGTGGGACAATCCTGTGGAGGATCGAGGAATTTAAATATTTTCTTTGTATTCTGCTGACAAATTCTTAATTCTGTACATATGGCTTATGGGCTTTACAGTCAACTTGCTAACTGTACTATTGTTTGAATGATCCCTCGAGAACCATGATAGGCTGTAAAATTCACATGGCTGCAGGATATAATGGCCAGTGAGTCAATCTGTATCCTCATTTCAGTTTGCTTCGGTGCCCTTTTTGTTTACAACAATGGTTTTGAATGATCTCCAGATTGCTGGGCAAATTGCACAGGAAATATATCCAACTCTCCAACAACTTCCCTGGCTTCCTGTAGTTCTAGAAAATGCAGACAGTAAGGAAACTGAGGTTGAGACCTAAATAATAGTACATAGTTGATTGGTGAGGTGAAATACTACAGTACTTTGTTTAACATTGAAAAAGACAGCTTTACAGCTGCAGAATTGCTTATAGTAGGTTGTTGCCGAAGTAATTCTTTCTTGGTTAACTCTTTCACTTCCATCTATGTAGTTTGGTGACCCGCTGCAGTTAGGGATCCTGCTTGGACCCAATTGCGTATATTTCATGAAATCTTGGTATGGAACTTTGCCTACCATGAATGTGTATCAGTAGTGCTGACTTCCGCCAACCCTGCAGGATTTTATGTCTCAGTAAGCAGGCCCTGCAGGCATTCCCATCCACTGAAGTAAATGTGTGGAACATCCTATTAGGACTGCTGACCTCTATGCCTGAATTCCCCTTATGCACCCATGACGTATAAATTCATATGGTATTGTAGCTTGTACATTCTAAATGAGACTGCAACAAGTGATAACAAAATTATTGTTGTCAATGATCAAATTAATAATGCATCATCACATCATGCAATGCAAATATCTTTGTCATATTCTCATTTTACAAAATAATCGAGGCACGAGGTTAACTGTACAAAATACATTTGGGTGTTTTTTCAATTAAATGTCAGCACAATGGTGACTTTGGTTGTCCACAGAAGCAATGTACCTCAGATTTTGTCGAAACAATGGAAAAAGGTACGAGAGTGGAAATGACCACCACATTGTTTAAATGTTTATATCCCTCTTGCGCTAACACAATGATGTACTAGGTATATTTGAGTAGCAACACTAAATTGTACTGTCTGTCTATGGCTCTAGAATTCAGTGAGAATCTGCTGGAAACTTTGCATGTGTGTTCTTCAAAAAATGTTGACTTGATTTGTGAACTGAATATGTTGGTAATAGATGTTTTCTCAGTAAAATAAAACCCAGAAGGAAACAAGAAAAGTGAGATCGAACTTGTAGTTTATATTGTGACTATAGGATTCTCAACGGGCTTGACAGAGTTGATGCTGAGAGGTTTTTTCCCCTTTGAAGGGTCTATGAGCAGGGGGCATAATCTCAGAGTAAAGTGTCATCTATTTAAGACAGCGATGAAGAGAAATTTCTTGTCTTAGAGGCAGTGAGTCTGTGGAATTCTTTACCGCAGTGGGCTGTGGAGTTTGGGTCGTTAAATATATTCAAGGATGAGATGGACAGATTTTTTAATCAGTAAGGGAATCAAGGGTCATGGGTATAAGGTAGGAAAGTGGAGTTGAGGATTATATCAGATCAGTAATGGTTTCACTGAATGGTGGAGCAGAGGCAATGGGCTGAATGGCCTACTTCTGTTCCTACATCTTATGGCTCCATATTATTTGGACATCTCAAAGCACTGCATAGCGAATTTGTACTCTTGAGAAGTGTGGTCATTGTTCTTATGCAGGTCTATTGGAGTTTCCATTACAGTTCCCCGTCTGCAGGTCAATTGGAGTTTCCATTACAGTGCCCCCAAGTGTTACAGGTAACATCTATGTACCAATAGTCCAAAAGAAAGAACCAATATGAGCTCTTTGACAAAGAGTCATCCAGACCATAAGACCATAAGAGCAGAATTAGGCCACTTGGCCCATCGAGTCTGCTCCGCCATTCAATCATGGCAGATATTGTCCCATCCCCATTCTCCTGCCTTCTCCCCATAACCTCTGATCCCCTTAGTAATCAAGAACCTATCTATCTCTGTCTTAAAGACACTCAGTGAATTGGCCTCCACAGCCTTCTGCGGCAAAGAGTTCCACAGATTCACCACACTTTGGCTGAAGAAATTCCTCCTCATCTCTGTTTTAAAGGATTGTCCCTTTAGTCTGAGATGGTGTTCTCTGGTTCTAGTTTTTCCTACAAGTGGAAACATCCTCTCCCCGTTCACTCTATCCCATCCTCGCAGTATCTTGTAAGTTTCAATAAACCCTCTCATCCTTCAATGAGTACAGACCCAGAGTCCCCATACGACAGGGGGTGGGATCCTCTGACCCCCCCCCCCCCCCCCCCCCCCCCCGGTCGGAGAATCACCCGGGGGGGGGGCAGGGGGGCGTGAATCCAGCCGCCGCCGGCAACCAAATTCTCCGGCGCTGGGGTTTTGGCTGGGGCGGGAATCGTGCCGCGCCGGTCAGGGGCCATTGGCAGCGGCCGCCCCGGCGATTCTCCGGCCAGCGATGGGCCGACTGGCTGCCCGTTTTCGGCTAGCATGAATCACAACAGGTCCTTACCGGCAGGACCTTGCTCCACGGGCGGCCTGCAGAGTCCTCGGGGGGGCGCAGGGGGATCTGGCCCTGGGGGCTGCCCCCACGGTGGCCTGGCCCACGATCGGGGCGCACCGATCCGCGGGCGGGCCTGTGCCATGGGGGCACTCTTTCCCTCCGCAACGGCTGCTGTCAACCTCCGCCATGGCCAGTGCGGAGAAGAACCCGCCTGCGCTGGGATGACGCCAGCACATGCTGGCGCTGCTGCACATGCGCCAACTCACGCCGGCTGGCAGAGGCCCTTCGGCGCCATTTGGCGAGGCGTCAAGCCCTTCTGCGCCGGCTGGCGTGGCGCCAAACACTCAGGCGCCGGCTTAGCCCCTGAAGGTGCGGAGGATTCCGCACCTTTGGGGCGGCCCAACGCCGGAGTGGTTATCGTCACTCCTCGTCGCCAGGAAACCCCGCTGGTTTGTGGAGAATCCCACCCAAGGTCTTCATTCCAGGGATCATTCTTGTGAACCTCCTCTGGACCCTTTCCAAGGCCAGCACATCCTTTCTTAGATACGGGGCCCAAAACTGCCCACAATACTCCAAATGGGGTCTGACCAGAGCCCTCTTGAAATGAATGCTAACATTGCATTTGCCTTCTTAACTGCCGACTGAACCTGCCCATTAACCTGAAGAGAATCGTGAACAAGGACTCCCAAGCCCCTTTGTGCTTCTGATTCCCGAAGCATTTCCCCATTTAGAAAATAGTCTGTGCCTAAACGCCTCCTTCCAAAGTGCATAACCTCACATTTTTCCACATTGTATTTCATTTGGCACTTCAATGCCCACTCTCCTAGCTTGTCCAAGTCCTTCTGCAGCCTCCTTGCTTCCTCAATACTCCCTATCCCTCTACAGATCTTTGTATCATCTGCAAACTTAGCAACAGTGCCTTCAGTACCTTCTTCCAGACCATTAAACATTAGCTCCCCTCTCCTACACAGATGCTGTCAGACCTGCTGAGATTGTCCAGTATTTTCTGTTTTTGTTTCAGATTCCAGTATCCACAGTAATTTGCTTTTAACTATATGAAGATCATGGGCTTCAGTCCACCTCAGGATGGTGCAGTTAGTTCATTCTGAGCCAAAAGGTGTTTACTTTTCGGCAGGGTGAGGGAGGTAGAGAGTTCTCCGCTTGCAACCAGCCCTGTACCCGTCATCTCGGCTTGTTCAACCAAGCATTGGATGTCCAATTGGTGGCCATCCGGCAGGAAGGAAGCCAATTAGAGTTGGAAAGGGGGGTTCCGCGTACTAGTGGGACTATAGGCGGGGATGTCATGCAGCAGAGAGGTGATGCTGTGAATCGGAAGTTAGTTATGACGACAAGGTTAAAGGCCCCATGCTCTCTGAATGCCTCTTTTATTTGAATATTTTTTTATTGAAGGCATAAAATGTTCAAAAATGAGTTCTAAAAAGAAACTTTCAGTTGCTGCCAAACTAATAAGCAGAATCCGCTAATACATTCAGCTACAGCCCCAGTGGCAGGCCTTTTCTTCTGCGCAGCTGCTGCCTCATTACAGCTGCCATAGAACGTGCCGTGTCAGCATGCTTTTGTCAGGGGGAGATCTTGTCTAACAAATATGATTGAATTTTTCGAGTTGAGTAGGTGTGTAGATGAGGGCAGTGCAGTTGATGTAGTCCATGTGGACTTCAGTCAGGCTTTTAACAAGGTCCCGCATGGGAGGCTGATCAAGAGTTCATGGGATCCAAGGCAATTTGTCAAATTGGATCCAAAATTGGCTGAGTAGCAGGAGGCAGAGGGTGATGGTTGAAACTTGTTTTTGTGACTGGAAGCCAGTGTCCAGTGGTGTACCATAGGGAACGGTGCTGGGTCCCTTGTTGTTTGTAGTGTACATTAATGTGCTAGATGGGAATGTGGGGGTATGATCAGTATAATCTTTATTATTATTGTCACAAGTAGGCTTACTTTAATACTGCAATGAAGTTACTGTGAAAATCCTCTGGTTGCCACATTCTGCCGCCTGTTCGGGTACACGGAGTGAGAATTCAGAAAGTCCAAATTACCTAACAACACTTCTTTTGGGACTTGTGTGAGGACACCGGAGCACCCGGAGGAAACCCACGCAGACACGGGGAGAAGGTGCAGACTCCGCACAGACAGTGACCCAAGCCAGAATCGAATCTGGGACCCTGCCGCTGTGAAGCAACAGTGCTACCACTGTGTGACCGTGCCACAATTGGCAGATGCACACAAATTGGTGGTGTAGTAAATAGCGAGGGGGAAAGCCTGAGATTACAAAGAGGATATATAAATGACCTGGCCAGATGGGCAGGACAGTTACAAGTATAAAATTACATTCCTACTTTCATCTGAAATAAACTAACAGCATGCACTTTGTATACTGAGATAAAAACAAATGAAATTGGTGCTGCCTAATTTCTGCTTTTTCCTTCTATCTCCCACCCCTAACATTCCCCGCCAATAAAGCAGCTCTAGTTGCGTGCGCAACTCATGGCTGACTTGCAGTCTGCACAATGGTGTTCACCTCAACCCCAAAGCCCACCTCCTGGCCAACCCCCCTGCTACACCCCCCTCCCCCCCACCCTCCAAGCCCTGGCAGAAGCCCCCCGGCCAGCAGCACGACTGTCAGCAAAGGGTTTGTGTAGTCAACAGATGCCAGATGGTGACACCAGGCAATGCAGACATCACTTGCCTGCATTGTGCTGTCAGATAATTTTGCTTCATACCGTGGTAAACAAGTAGGCCTCAGAATGGATCCTGTCTTTTCATACTTACATTAACATCTCTTGTCTGTTAACTTCTGAGATGTTGAGTCCTGAACATTGTTCATCATTTTTGCTCATGGCTTAATATGACATGAAGTTTAAAACTAGGCATAGGTTATAGTATTTATTGTTAGAGTAAAAGTTAAACATCAGAGCAATGTATTCTTCTGTACTTAAAACAGACTCCAAATTGTTTTAAATTTACATGAGCGTGCATGCAGCCATGTAAAACATAAGATGGTAGGTTGAGAAATTGGTCAGATTTGTACTTGTAGCTCTCCTCTTTCTCTTATTGTAAAGCTGAGATTGTTTCCTGAATGTGAAGAGTTCTATATAAATACTGTTTTTGTCGATGTTTACAGTGACATCTATTAAGTTGTCGGGTTCATATGTGTAATAAATACTGTTCATAATTTTCACACTCTAATTACATATTATTTTACAGCACAAAACAGGCTATTCAGTTCAAAAGGTCAATGTGTATTCTACACAAACCTTGGGCGAAATTCTCCCCCAACGGCGGGATGCCCGCCGACTGGCGCCAAAGCCGGCGCCAATCAGACGGGCATCGCGCCGGCCCAAAGGTGCGGAAGTCTCTGCATCTTTGGCGGCCTAGCCCCAACATTGAGGGGCTAGGCCGACGCCGGAGGGATTTCCGCCCCGCCAGCTGGCGGAAATGGCGTTTGTTGCCCCGCCAGCTGGCGCGGAAATGCGGCGCATGCGTGGGAGCATCCGCGGCCGCTGTCAGTTTCCCAGCGCACGCGCGGGAGCGTCAGCGGCCGCTGTCAGTTTCCCGCGCATGCGCAGTGGGGAGAGTCTCTTCCGCCTCCGCCATGGTGGAGGCCGTGGCGGAGGCGGAAGGGAAAGAGTGCCCCCACGGCACAGGCCCGCCCGCGGATCGGTGGGCTCCGATCGCGGGCCAGGCCACCGTGGGGGCACCCCCCGGGGTCAGACCGCCCCGCGCGCCGCCCCCCCCCAAAGACCCCGGAGCCCGCCCACGCCGCCTGGTCCCGCCGGTAAATACCAGGTTTGATTTACGTCGGCGGGACAGGCAATTTCTGGGCGGGACTTCGGCCCATCCGGGCCGGAGAATCCAGCGGGGGGTCCCGCCAACCGGCGGGGGCGGGATTCACGGCGGCCAACGGCCATTCTCCGACCCGGCGGGGGGTCGGAGAATGACGCCCCTGATCTTGCCATATTTCATTTCACCCTATCAACATATCTTTTTATTCTTTCCTCCATCTCTATTTTTCTAGATTCCACTGAAATGCATCAAAGTGCTATAAAGTCCTAAGACTGTTCATGGAAGTATGTTATTATAGACCAGAAAATTCTGACAGGTTCTGCTTGATGTTGTGAAATTTACATTTGTGTCAGTTATAATATATAAATGCAACTTTGTCAGCTTTGCTCAGTAAATAGCATACCCATCTATAAATCAAAAAATTGACATCGCACTTCAGGAATTAAGCACTTAAATTAGATGACATTCCACACTCCAGACGAGAAACAATGGGTCTCTGACAGTGATTAAATAGCCATTGCACTGATTGATTAAAAAGTAGAAAGTTCCTTTCATTTCCTGGATAACATTCCTCAACCAACCTGATCAAAAACTGAACAACCTGAGCGGGTGATTCTCCGTCGGCTGATCCCGGAATCGGAAAACGCAATTGTGTGGAGAATCGGTTCTGACACCGAAATCATGGCGGGCGGAGGTTTCACGCCTAATCGCAATTCTCCGTGCTTCGACAGCAGTGTCAATGAATTCCAATTCCACTCTGCACGTACAGTAAACACTGTTGGCATATAATTAGCGGGCCTGACCCTGTATTCTCTGGGGCCTCCTAGACTCACCGCCTCCACCGGGGTGAATTCCGGATGGTGAGGTTCACTTGTGCTTTTAAAAATCGTGAAACAAGCGCTGTGGCTGCTGAGGGAGAGAGATGGGGTACGGAAAGTGTCCCAACATTGCCATAGTTTGCTGACAGTCGTGCTGCTGGCCGGGGGGGCTTCTGCCTGGCCCGGGGGGGGGGGGGGGATAGCGTGGGGGGGGGATTGGCCAGGAGTCGGGCTTTGGGGTTGAGATGAACACCATTGTGCAGACTACAAGTCAGCCATGAGCTGTGCACGCCACTGACTGCCCACTTTAAACTTCAGTGTGATGGGCCGCTGCTGCGCAACCAGTGCCAGCTTGTTGGCTGGGGTCGTGTGTGTGGGGAGTGAAGTGTGAATATGCAGCTGCAGTTGTCAGCCTCCTGAGTGTCAATCGCGAATCCAGCACCATTTCTCATTGAAATCGATTGTGTTCCACGTAGCGCCGGTGCTAGCCCCTCAACAATCGCTGATTGGTCCACGTTCGGTGTCAGTTGTGCTGTTGTGGAACTCCATGAATCCTGCCCCGGCGGCAACACGTAGTCTCAGGCTCGGAGAATCCCACTGCCTGTCGTTTTTCTCCTTGATGTTATTTGGGATCTTGTGGAAAATAGCTGCTGTGCTTGCCAACATAACATAAATCGCAGATATCCATTGTGTGTCTCATTTAGAGGCATTTCTGTGAGATATCAATTGCATTTTTACCCAGTCTGTCAGAGAACACCAATCCAGTTATTGACTACACCTGCTGTTCCTTGTTCTTGTTACTTCTATCCTTGCCCACTTGAGTCCTAGTACCATTAGCTGTACTTTCATTCACCTCAAAATTCGTATTTGTAGTCCAATTCTCAATCCTCATGATATATCATTGCTGCTTCAAGCTGCTGTCATTGTGCAGATCTTAATACCAGTGCTGGCCAGACTTAACTTTTGTAGTGTTACAATGCTGGTAGCACTCTCCCTATTTCAGTTTCAGCTCAGTGAATACATGCCATTGACCATGAAACCGGCCCTCTAAAAGAGCACTCTACCAAGGCCCAGAACTCCCCCATCCCCATCACCACAACTCATTGATCATGGGCAAACCTGCACATCTTTGTACACTGAGGCAGTTTTAGCATCGCCAATCCACCAAACCGGCACATCTTTTGATTGTGGGAGGAAACCGGAGCACCTGGAGGAAAACGATGCAGGCATGGGGAGAATGTACAAACTCCACACAGACAGTTACCCAAGGCCAGAACCAAACCCGAGTCCCTGGTGCTGTGAGGCAGCCGCGCTAACCATTGTGCACCATGCCATCCGTTCCTAGCTGAAAAGCGAGAATTGCCTTGGGAATCCATGGAAGTGGGAATGGAAAGGGACATGGTAAAAAAGGGATTAATGATGATGATGATTGGGCTTGGGGTGAAGCATGAGCAAAAATAGTAAGTGATGGTAGGCAAAGTGGTGAAAGAGCAGGTGAAGCAGGATAGGGTGTAATAAGGGTGATTGAGGGTGAAAAAATTATGTGGACTGCAAGCAGATGGGAGTAAGATATTTTAAAGGATTGGTACACTTAAGAACTTTTTATGTTTTAGAACGAGGTTTATTTCCCAAATATTTTGTTACTTTAAAAAAGTGTTTAAAAAAAACACTTAAAAAGTGTTATAAAATAGCTTTCGTATATTTATCACGTCTTTAAAAAAAATGTTGATTCTAGGGTCATGAAATATGAGCATGTCCTGATTTTTGAGTAAATCAGCAATTAATTCACTTGGGTAAATAAATGTCGAATTAAATGTCCATAGCCGACATGTGACCCTGAAACCACCAAGGTCATTGTAAAAACCCATCTGGTTGACTAATGTCCTTGAAAGAAGAAAATCTGCCATCCTTGCTCAGACTGGCTTATATGTGACTCAAGATCCACATCAACGTGGTTGAATCTTAACCGTCCACTGAAAAGGCCCAGCAGGCTAATAATTTCTATTCGAGAATGTGACTCCGCACCACCT
Organism: Scyliorhinus torazame; assembly: GCF_047496885.1. Classification (NCBI taxonomy): domain Eukaryota; kingdom Metazoa; phylum Chordata; class Chondrichthyes; order Carcharhiniformes; family Scyliorhinidae; genus Scyliorhinus; species Scyliorhinus torazame. The sequence continues at coordinate 221,302,188 of NC_092709.1, forward strand.
CACAAGGACAGTTAAGGACGGGCACCAAATACCTTCCAGCAATGTCCATATGCTATGAATGAATAAATAAAATTGCAGTATATTTCAATTAATCTCAGCATCAGTAAAGTGTGTTTTGTGTCCAGGCTTCTAGTGTGACAAAAAAAAGATCCTGTTTAGAACACTTGTATAAATTCATTATTGTTTTAAAAAAGGATGTGGTCCTGTTACATTTATTAGAATGTGTTTCTGGAGGATTCATTTCTCCAGCTATATTAATGTCAGTTTCTTATAAACTTCAGCCAAAAATTACTTTGTGTTCGAATATAACTTCTATTGTCTATTGGGCAGCACGGTAGCACGGTGGTTAGCACAATTGCTTCACAGCTCCAGGATTCCAGGTTCGATTCCCGGCTTGGGTCACTATGCGGAGTCTGCACGTTTCCCTGTGTGTGCGTGGGTTTCCTCCGGGTGCTCCGGTTTCCTCCCACAGTCCAAAGATGTGTAGGTTAGGTGGATTGGCCATGCTAAATTGCCCGTAGTGTCCAAAATTGCCCTTCGTGTTGGGTGGGGTTACTGGGTAATGGGGAGAGAGTGGAAGTGTGGGCTTGGATAGGGTGCTCTTTCAAAGAGCCGGAGCAGACTCGATGGGCCGAATGGCCTCCTTCGGCATTGTAAATTCTATGGTTCTATCTCTTTCAATTTGCATGCAAAGAATTATTTGCCTCCTTAATGCCACAAACTTTTGATGCTGCTAATTTCAAAAAGTGATAATCAATTAGTGTTTAATTGGCTTTTAGCAATAGTTTCATGCCTTAAAAGTCATGAAAATGTACTTTATTTGGTATGAATGCATCTGATAGCTCAGAGGAGTCAGTGGCTAGCAAGAAAATCACCATAGTCCCTATGTCTGACTAAATTATCCAGATGAATAAAATGCAAAAGAACAGAATTGTTCATCTTTTGAAATGTACCATCTCTATTTGCATACATCAGCATGTACAGCGTGTCTGTAATCCTTCACCTGTTAAGATCATTTTCAGTTAATGTTCCATGAACTCCTCATTGCTCCAAAAATTATTGGATCAAAGAAAACCTGGCAGACAAGACAGTGGAAAAACATCATCAGTTATAAATTTTGTTCTTGTCTCTGCTTTTTAATCACAATTTGTGATAATTTTCATTTGAGTCCTGTTTTCACCATAACCATAACTTACTTGACTAAATTTTCAAACACTGGTAATAGCTGGGGATATTGTGCCTGAGGCAAGCACATGAGAAATGCATTGTGAATTTGGCAATCCCATTGTCTGCTAGTCTGCTGTCTCTCTCCGTACTGTTGCAAGAAATCCAGCCAAGTTTCTTATCCCATAAATGTGCTGCTTGGCAGATGTTGGCAGCAAAAAAAAGTTTTTAATATGTATTCATGTTCTCTCTTGGAAGCCTGTTCCTTGTGGCTCTGCAAAAATTACCCCCGTATTTAGTTGCTGTGGCTACCGGCTGCACCATAATAACAGAATCGTCTTGTGGAATGCTATACTATAAAGAAACCAGACTTTGCAGATGAGTTTTTTCTGAGGCAGTTAAAATAAATTAGATTCCTTCCACAGGGCTGTGTTTTTATGGTGCTGTGTTAAAACGTCAAGCTGGAAGAACTAAAATGCTAATCCTTTCTAACACAAAAATTCTGTTGCTCATATATTTCCTTTATGTAATAAGCATTGTGCTGTAATTGCAGAATTCATAAAAATACTTATTTCCTTATTTACAGCCTTCCCTTTTATAATTCCTTTTAAAGTAATGGTGAAAGTGAGATCTGAGGTTTTTCTGCAAAATATGTCATGGCCAAAGACTTGGGGTGAAATTTTCCCAGCTATCCCAGCTATGAGGGGAAGTGATAGGGTGGACAGGATAAAATTGTTTCCCGTGGTGGAGAATTCTAGAACCAGGGGGCATAGATTCAAGATAAGTGGCAGAAGGTGTAAAGGGAACATCAGAAGGTGTCGAGGGGACATGAGGAAAAACCTTTTTACACAGAGGGTAGTGGGAGTATGGAATTTGCTGCCCGGGTTGGTGGTGGAGTCAGAGACCCTAAAATCTTTTAAAAGGTACCTGGATCTGCACCGTAAGCACTCTAAGCTGCAGGGTTATGGACTGGGTGAAGAAAGGTGGGCATCTGGGTGTCCTCGAGCTGGCATGGGTTCGGGACTTGGTCTGGAAAACATGAAGGGGAGATCCCATGACATAATGCTAACTGAGCCCGCCTTGCCAACAACTTAGACCTTCGAAGATTGGGGCACCATTTTTGTAGGCCGCCCCAGCGTACAAATGTTCTCTGACGTTGTCCGGGCAATGGCCAAGCATGACCCTCTCCTTTACCCTGCACTTCTTTGGGAGGTCTGCTCGCCAGGTGCACACCTTGGGAGACCAGTCAGTTTTCACACCGTTCTATCTTCACGGGGGGAAGTGGGGGGGGGGGGGGGGGGGGGGGTATTCAAATGATGCTCCTGATGTTAAACATGCTACATCACTGACAGGGGGTGGGGACAATCGTGTCACGCATTTATGTTGGCGTGAAATAAGATTTGGATGTCTCAAAAGATTTTCTGCTCCCACCGCCAAAGCCTTCCGACGAAAACGGGGTTGGAAAATGCTGGCCTTGGTTTACGGAATCATAAATAGAATTGGCCAACTAATTGGAATACCCCATGGAAGCAATCAGTCAAGGTGAATAAATAAGTAATTTAGTGTATTCAGTTAGGATTAGCTGTTTCTTGAATTCTTGCACATCCATGAAAATGAAAGGCAAACATCCTTTATGCTGGATAAAAAACCTGCTTTAACCTGTGATTGATTGCCTCAGTCCATTTCACCAAAAAAATGTACATTGTTTCACTTTTTTGTTACATTTCAATCATACTTTATAACAAATAGAATTGTGTTGCAGGTAACAGTTTTTTAAAAAATTGAGTGTATCTTTAAAGTGAACTATTGATGCATCCTCCTTTTCTCACATCACTTCAAATTTGATCAGAGAAAATACATTTAGAAGAAAATAAACACCTAGAAAAATGGTGATTTATTTGAGCAGCAATACATAAAATCACTGTTGTGTTAAAGCCAATGGAACAAACTGGGTCTCCAGAAGATTTGCTTATATGGGCCGGGTTTCTCTGTTTGGGAGACTAAAATGTTCCTGCCGGGACTGAATAGTTGTGTGATTCGTATTTCCGTTGGTGAGGCACTATTCCATCAGCGAGCCAGGACATGCAAGAGGGCCAGCACTCTACCGGTGCAAATTGAAAGTAATTCCCAGCCCAGCGGATGGTGTAACCGCTGGGGCCGGAATTAGCGCTAAAGAGCCTGAGAGCTGTAGCTATTTTTAAGAGCTCCACTCACCACACACTCATTTCAACCACAAAGATGGCTCAGAGAATATCTGCCCCCCCCCCCCCTTCCCTCCTCTCCCGCCACACATTTTGGGAGTCTTAGGTGGACCCACTGTTTGATGCCAATAAGGAGAGGAGGGACATCCACTTCCCCAGGATGGGCCGTGGACTCAAGCCTGCCCTCCTATACAGCACCTGGGATGTGGTGGCAGAGGCAGTCAGCGCAGCCCACCTCACCAGGAGGAAACAGCTCATGATCCTGGGGGTTGGGGTCATTGTGAGGCCTCTGCCATGAGAAAGTAAGAGAATCAGGAAGGATTCCAAAGGCCATGGTGCAGGTGTCCTTTGTTTGAGGTGAGTTGTGCTAATCCCCTGCTTCCTGTGCAGTGTGGCAGCAGTTCTGAGGAGTTTCAACACCTGGTGGGCTCCTGATTGAGTTTGGCCATCCACTTGATGATATTGCTGGGATGTGAGTGTTTCCAGAGGGGCTCCCAACTCACCAGAGGCTCTCTGAATAACCATAGGACATAGTGAACAGGCAGCAGAGTGAGCAGCCGGAGCTTGTAAGGAGAACCAAATAGATGCATTTAAATCCACATACTGCAGCACTGGCTGAGCCCGGCCAACCCGATCCTGGGGGGACACACACCCTGAATTACCGCATTTGGCACCAAGATGTTTCTCATGGGCAGCCCCCCCCAGCAAGCCCAAAAATGTTTGATAGGTTTTAAAACGTTTTTTCATCATCCCGCTCCTCTCAACAGCTGGGGCACCCAGGTTCCGCTTTAAATACTTGCACCAATTTGTGCCCGCGAGACTTCTGCCTAAGAGGGGTGGAGCATCGCGGAGAGGTGGAACCTGAAATCTCCAACTCAGTTGTGGTATTTAAATCAATACAAATAAGGATTTTGCATGGAGCCGCGGCACAGGATGCAAACCTCAATACCGCCGCCAGCAAGGGACCTGAACATGACAACGGAATCGGCGCTGTGCGCAAATTTTTTTTTCATTGCGCACTATTCTCCATCCAATCGCAATTCTCGCTGCCGACGTAGCAAAGCAGAGAATTCAGCACATCATGAATTCATTTTTATTTATTTCTTGAAGGGTTGCTAGATAGACCAGTATTTATTTCCCATCCCTAATTGCCTTTGAGAAGATGGTGCTAAGCAACCTTCTCGACAACTGAACGCCTTGGTCACTCCAGAGGACATTTAAGGGCCACCCACCATGCTGTGGGTCTGGTGTCACATGCAGACCAGACTGGGGAAGAACCCAGATTTTGTTTCTTAAAGGACATTAATTAAACCAATCCTGTAATTAAAAGATCAATTTGCTTTTTATTCCAGATTTTTAAAATTAGCTGTATTTAAATTCCCCAGCAGCCATGGTGGGATTTGAATCTCTGAATCATTAGTCCAGACCTCTGGATTACAAATCCAGTGACATAACCACCATGCTACTGTCATGATATGCGGACACACACATAATGGACACAAGCAGCTAATGGACACAGAGAACAGGACATGACCAGTAAGTAGGCAGGATACTCGGGTGGGATCTGACTATAAAAGACACGAGGCACTCACACTCCACCTCTTTCCACTGATGAAGATCGAGAGAGTCAGTCAAGTGTGTTGTTACACTTGAAAGATTCATCTTTACCTTGAAGACGTTGTTTGAATATGTAGCTCTAAAATGATTTCATTGCTGTCCACTTCACAGTGACTATCGAACTTGTCCAGGATGGTCTGAAACTTTGTCTTGTCCTGGCCTTCGGTGAAGTTACACCTCCACCACGTGGCTAAGAGGTCAGACGGAGGTCTGGTTCAGTCAGACATAGTAACCACAGTTAAGTTAGCAGAGAGTCGAATTCACAGAGAACTGTGCTAACTGTACTATTTGTTCAATAAACCTGATTGAACTAACTTCAAGGTCTGGAGTATCTTTCTGATCTAAGCTGCATCCAGTTGCAGCCAGTGTTAGACCAGTGTACCGAACACAACATGATACCAGGAAACTACTAATTTAAGGTGGCTTACCTCAGTCCGTTCCGTGACGACCAGCAAATGTATCCCGGCATCATGGAGAAGATTCAGGCTCCTCACCAGCTCAGGACCTCCGGCAATCTCAGTGCCAACTGGCAGATATTCAAGCAAAAGTTTCTGCTGTACATCGAAGCCACAGATCTCGAGGGTGCGTCTGATGCATGAAAGATTGCGCTTCTCCTCTCAACAGCGGGTGATCAAGCCATCGAATTCTTCAACTCTTTTAACTTCACCGAAGGCCAGGACAAGGCAAAGTTTCAGACCATCCTGGACAAGTTCGATAGTCACTGTGAAGTGGACAGCAATGAAATCATCTTAGAGCTACATATTCAAACAACGTCTTCAAGGTAAAGATGAATCTTTCAATGCCTTCTTAACTAGCCTCCGCCTGCTATCGCTGTCTTGCAACTTTGGTGATATTGCTGACGCCTTGATCAGAGACCAAATTGTGTTTGGAGTTCACTCTGATTCTCTGAGAGAGCAGCTCTTAAAAATCAAGCATATGACCCTGCCAGTCGCAATTAAAATATGTACAGTGCATGAGCACGCAAAAAATTGGTATTCCCAATACAAATCGGCTGAAAATGAGAAACCTGCCTCTCACGAGGCAGTGAGTGTGCAGGCCATCTCGCGCGCTTTTCCCGGAGCCTCACGCATGCGCGTTGCAAATGGGATAACGAAGCGGCCGACACCCACACTGCACAGGTGCAGACTTCTGCCGACCGCACTGCGCATGTGCGACGACGTACACCGCGTCACGACGGCATAATGTGCCCGAACTGTGGCAACGCCCACTTAAAGGGACATTGGCCTGCAAGAGGCAGGCGATGTTTAAACTGCGGGAAACCTGGACACTATGCAGCCTTATGCAGGTCTGCACCACCAGTCAGAGGCCAGCGCTCCCAATTCCGACGATGGCGCGTCCAGAATGTGCAACGATTATTACAGGATTCTGATCCTGGCAGTACAATGGATCCAGAGGACGAGTGCCTGGATTCCGCCTACCGAGTGGGCATCATTACACGTGAATATGCCACACCTAACTCATCTCGCATTCAGTCCATCCTCACTGTGGATTCGGAGGACGAATGGCGTGCGGTGATGCAGGTAAACAGCTGCTCCATCCAGTTCAAGCTGGACACAGGTGCTTCTGCCAACCTCCTCTCACAGGCAGACTTCAAACGCATCAAGAAGGTCCTTCCAGTAGCCTGCCAGCTCCTGGACTATAACGGTAATGCCATCACAGCACTGGGGTCCTGCCATCTACTCGTCTCCAACCGGAGCACCCATGCACGGCTAAGGTTTGAAATTGTCAAGCCGGACAGGGCATCCCTACTGGGCGTGCATACCTGCAAAACGCTAAACCTGGTGCAGCGGGTTTATTCAACGACATCCTCCAACGTGGATCTTCAAGATGGCATTGACGACATCCTCGCTCCGTATCCAGATGTGTTTGACGGTGTGGGCACTTTGCCATATCGGTATCCTACTGCGACCTGATGCCAAGCCAATGGTCCATGCACCACGCCGGGTCCTGGCTCCGCTGAAGGAGCGCCTGAAGGAACCGCTCACGGAGCTGCAGCAGCAGGGGATCATTTCCAGGGGAACCAAACCGACTGACGGGGTCAACTCGATGGTGGTGGTTAAAAAAACGTCTGGAGACCTGTACATCTGCATTGATCCCAAGGATCTCAACCAGAATATAATGCGTAAACACTACCCCATCCCGAAGTGGGAGGAACTCGCCAGTAAGATGGCACATGCACGGTTTTTCACAAAGTTAGATGCATCACATGGATTCTGGCAAATCCAGCTGGATGAGTCCAGCAGAAGGCTCTGCACCTTCAACACACCGTTTGGCAGGTACTGCTATAACCGTATGCCATTCGGCATCTTCTCGGCATCGGAGATATTTCATCGCATCATGGAGCAGATGATGGAGGGCACCGAAGCGGTTTGTGCGTACATGGACGGCGTCATCATATGGTCCACGACCTCTGAGGAGCATGTTTCCCATCTCCAGCAGGTATTCCGCCATGTCCACGCCGTGGCCTGAAGCTGAACAGAGCCAAATGTTGCTTTGGAATGTCGACACTCAAGTTCCTTGGAGACCAGATCTCTCAGCAGGGTGTGTGCCCCGACACAGACAAGGTCAAGGCCATCGCAGCCATGAAGGTCCCGGATGACAAGAAGGTGGTATTGTGCTTCCTGGGCATGGTCAATTTTCTGGGCAGGTTCATCCCAAACATGGCCTCACACACCACGGCCCTAAGTCCACTGCCTTCGAGTGGAAGGCGGCCCATCAGGCAGAGCGGTTGGAGCTGAAAGCCAAGCTCACCACTGCACCCTTATTGGCATTTTTTGACCTAGACAGGGAAACGAAAATCTCGACGGATGCGAGCCAGGATGGCACGGTGCGGTCCTGCTGCAACGCGATGACACTTCATCCTGGGCACCAGTTGCCTACGCATCAAGGGCAATGACGCCCACCGAACAAAGGTATGCACAAATCAAGAGGGAATGCTTGGGCCTTCTCAGTGGCATTCTCAAGTTTCACGACTATGTCTACGGCCTGCCGACATTCACAGTCGAGACGGATCATAAGCGTCTGGTCCACATTATCCACAAGGTCCTTAATGACATGACGCCTCGGTTGCAGCGCATCCTCCTGAAACTCAGAAGGAACGACTTTGACCTGGTCTACACGCCTGACAAGGAGCTCATCATTGCCGATTCACTGCCCCGCTCCATCACCATGTCTAGTGAACCACTGAATGTCATCCGGCAAATTGTGTAACAGGTTGAGTCTCAGTGCAGCTGTGTGCTAGCACCCTCCGGCATCTGATGAGAAGGTGATTCGTATCCGTGAGGAGACAGCCAAAGACCCCCTCTTGCAGCGTGTTATGCAACACCTAGCCAAAGGCCGTTAACAAGGGCAGTGCCCTCAATTTTTCAATGTAAAAGACGACCTGACGGTGGTTGATGGTATCCTCCTCAAACTGGACCAGATTGTAATTCCACACAGTCTCCAGAGCTCCATGAAATCTATGAGGGCCACCTGGGTGTGTGGAAAAGTGCAGACGCAGAGCCAGGCAGGCTGTCTACTGGCCCGGGATCAGCCAGGTCATCGCGAACATGGTCCTTAACTGTGCGACCTGTCAACGCTTCCAGCCAGCGTAAGGAGACACTTCAGCAGCATGAAATCGAAACCTCTCTGTGGTCCACGGTTGGCATCGACCTCTTTCATGCAAATAGTCGTGATTACGTGTTAATCATTGATTACTTTTCCAATTACCCTGAAATCGTGAAGCTCTCAGACCTCACATCTTGGACCGTCATCAAGGCCTGTAAGGAGACGTTCTCCAGGCATGGTATGCCACTCACTGTCATGAGTGACAATGGCCCGTGCTTCAGCCCATCAGGCAGTATTATTTGCCTGATGGGCTGAATTGCCCAGTCGTATTAGTTCAAACACGTCACTTCCAGCCCACACTATCCGCAGTCAAACATAAAAGATGAGAAAGGGGTGCATATAGTGAAGCAGCTCATCTGCAAGGCCGTGGATTCTGATTCTGCGTCTGACATTCACCTTGCGCTGCTTGAGTACAGGGCAACCCCACTGTCCACTGGCATGTCGCCAGCTCAACTCCTCATGAACAGGGACCTGCGAACCATACACATGCCCAACCTGGATCACCTCCCGGTGCTGCAGAAGGTGCAGCAACTCAGAGACCGGCAAAAACGGGGCTATGATGCTCACGCCACCAATTTGTCCATGTTATCCCGTACCAGCCTCCCTGAACAGGTGCCGGAATGTGGCGACTAGGGGCTTTTCACAGTAACTTCATTTGAAGCCTACTCGTGACAATAAGCGATTTTCATTTCATTATCCCCGTCAGACACTGTTCGGGTCAAGATCCCTGATGGAGGCTGGTCAGCTCCAGCTGCTGTTGTTCGACAGGCTGCCCCCCGCTCGTATGTTGTGCGTCTGGCTGATGGCTCTGTTGTGCGACGAAACAGATGGGTACTGCGCAAAGTTGCCTGCCTGCAACCCCATTCTTCTGCATTTCCTTCTGTTGTTTTGCCACCTCCTGATACCTCGACTCACGAGGCCACCAGTCAGGCTTAAATCCCGCACATCATGGCCCTGTCGTCCCCACCACCACCGTTCCGGCGGTCGACCAGGATCAGACGCAAGCCACAGAGACTGGACTTCTGAACATTTGTTCTGTTTGCTGTGTTCTGTGTTCTCGCATTAGACAGCTGTTTTCACATGTACATATGTTCACATCCACTGCATGTATATATGTTAATATTGGCCTATTCTTGTAAATACGCTCACATATGTCATCCAAACATTAAAAAAAAGGGGAGATGTCATGATATGCGGACACACACATAATGATATGCAGACAAGCAGCTAATGGACACCGAGAACAGGACATGACCAATAAGCAGGCATAGGACACTCGGGGATGGGATCTGACTATAAAAGACACGATGCACTCATACTCCACCTCTTTCCACTGATGAACATCTGGACAGTCAGTCAAGGGTGTTAAAATCTCACACCTCCACCACGTGGCTAAGAGCTAGTCTGTTTCAGTCAGACAGAGTAACCACACTTAAGTTAGCAGATAGTCTAACTCACAGAGAACTGTGCTAACTGCGCTATTAGTTCAATAAACCTGATTGAACTAACTTCAAGGTCTGGAGTATCTTTCTGATCTAAGCTGCATCCAGTTGCAGCCAGTGTTAGACTAGTGTACCTAATACGACAGCTACTGTTCCCAGTTCGATTTTACACAACTCAGACAATATGCAATGTTAAAAGATCACTTTATTGCTGGTGTAAAATGTCTATTATGTTAAGGTAGAGTAATTCTAGATGGTTTATTTGTTTTTACCTTCCTTTTGCTTTGCTAATCTAACTTATTTTCTGCTGCTATAGCATTGAGTAATTTACTAGACATGTTACACAGATGCAAAAATCCACTTCTTACAGATGACTAATAATACACAAAATGATTTCTACCTCTGACAGATAGTATTGAAGCTTTATGTAAACAAATGGTTGATTGATTCGCCACAATGCTAATTGCAGACAGCTGAAGATGCCAGAGTTAGTTGGATTCAGTACCTCCCAGTGTGACTGATTCTCACACACAAACATAGTCACAAAGATTTGCCATTTTTATATGAAATGATAATTTCAGTGAGATTTCTAAAGCTGGATATATTGCATTGGAGTGGATTACATTCCCTCCATGTGCCAACTCAGCTAAGATACGAATTATACAAATTCGGAGCAGGACTAGGCCACTTGGCCCTCGAACCTGCTCCGTCATTCAGTGAGATCATGGCTGATCCAGGGCTGAATTATCCGTTACCTCATCCCAGGCAGCACTGGCTGTCCAGTCAGTGACCCTCCAGGACCCTCGGGGGAACAGGGCATCCCTCCTGGCCTCCACTGCGTCTAGGAGCCTGGCCAGATCTGCATCCCCGAATCTTGGTGCCGGTGTCCTGAGTGCCATTGTTGGGAGCTGGCGGGTTGGCTGCGCAAGAGCTGCTTAAGTGCTGCTCGATCTTCTTAGCGGGTGTCTGGTGAGTGCGGTGCCGGTGAATCATCTGGCGAGCCTTCATTTGTGGCGAGAAGCCCGCAGGGCCTCGTTATGTGGACCAATTAACGTTGAATAGTGTTGCCGGCCTCGCAGGGCCGACCGTCGGGAAGCTCACAGCAGTTCCCGCTCGCTACCACACTTAGAAATCTTTCCGGAGAATCCCGCTGTTAGTCTCCCAAATGGAGAATTTGGGCTTTGCTTCTAACTTTAACCCCACATTCGTGCCTACCCAACATAACCTTTCATCCCCATGTTAATTAAGAATCTCTCCACCTATATCTTGAAAATATTCAAAGCTCTGCTTCCACTGCCTTTTGAGGAAGAGAGGTCCAGAGACTCGGGACCCTCAGGGAAAAAAAAATCCTCTCCTCTGTCTTAAATGAGCAACCCCTTATTTTTAAACAGTGGCCCCTGGTTCCAGCTTCTTCAAAGAGAGGAAACATCCTTTTCACATCCACCCTGTCAATACCCCTCAGGATCTTAAAGGTTTCAACCAAGTTGCTTCTTACTCTTCTAAACTCTAGTGGACATAAACCTAACCTCACCAACCTTTCCTCATAAGACATCCAGCCCATTCCTGGTATTAGTCGGGTAAACCTTCTCTGAACTTCTAAGGCATTTACGTCTTGCCTTAAATAAGTAGACCAATACTCCAGATGTAGTCCGACCAAAGCCTGGAACAATTAAAGCGTAACTTTCCCACTTTTGTAATCAGTTCCCTACAATAAATGTTACCATTCTATTCGCTTTCAAAATTACATTCTGTACCTACATACTAGCCTTTTGTGATTCATGCGATGGGACATCCAGATCTCTCTGCACCTCGGAGCTCTATAACGGCTCGCCATTTAGATAAGTCTCACTTTTAGTCTTCCTGCCAAAATGGACAATATCGCATGTGCCCACAAAATACTCTTATTTGTCACATTTTTGACCACTCGCCTTTCCATGTCCCTTTGTAGCCTCCTTACATCCACTTCACATTCAAGTTTCCTACCTATCTTTGTGTCGTCAGCAAATTTAGATGGTAGCCATGATGTGGAAATGCCGGCATTGGACTGGGGTGAGCTCAGTAAGAAGTCTTACAACACCAGGTTAAAGTCCAACAGGTTTGTTTCGATATCACTAGCTTTCGGAGCACAGCTCCATCCTCAGGTGAGCAGCGCTCCTTGTATGACTTCTTACTGAGCAAATTTAGAAACCATGGGGGGGGGGGGGAGATTCTCTGACCCAGGACGCCCAGATCGCATTCCCCGATGGGATGGGGAATCTTATATCATGGCAAAATCGGGATTGTGCCCCCTGCTGACCTGAACGCGATGCTCTGACCCTCGGAATTGAGGTCACAAGTAGGCTTACATTAACACTGCAATGAAGTTACTGTGAAAATTCCCTAGTCGCCACATTCCGGTGGCTGTTCGGGTACACAGAGGGAGAATTCAGAATGTCCAATTCACCTAACAGCACGACTTTTGGGAGTATGTGAGGAAACCGAAGCACCTGGAGGAAACCCACGCAGACAAGGGGAGAACGCGCAGGCTCTGCACAGACAGTGACCCAAGCCGGGAATGAAACCGGGTCCCTGGCGTTGTGAAATAACAGTGCTAACCACTGTGAAACTGTACCACCAAGACTGCGTGCCAGCTGGAGCATGTAAATGAATGCAAATAGGTTTTAATGACTAATTTGTATCCATTTAGCGGACTGGCAACCTATTCTCTGGACCTCAGTGATCTCTGATCCCTGTGGCTGGGAATCACGAGGGCACAAATCACTTGTGGACTCTACCAGTGGAGCCCTGGAGCAGTGGGCCAAGGCGGTAACATAGAACCATAGAATTTCCAGTGCAGTAGGAGGCCAGTCGGCCCATCGAGTCTGTACCGGCTCTTACAAAGAGCACCCTACTGAAGCCCACGTATCTACCCTATCCCTGTAACCCAGTAACACCCACTTAACATTTTTTGGACACAAAGGGCCAATCCACCTAACCTGCACATCTTTGGACTGTGTGAGGAAAGCAGAGCACCCAGAGGAAACCCACGCAGACACGGGGAGAATGTGCAGACTCCGCACACATAGTGACCCAGCCGGGAAACGAACCTGGGACCCTGGAGCTGCGAAGCAACTGTGTTAACCACAATGCTACGCTGGTCGATAATAGCCGGGCCCAACTGAGGCCTCCCCCCCGCTCCCCAACAACCCGTCTCCCTGGGACCCCTGTATTGGAGACCCTCCAGGGACCCTTGTAATACGACCCCACCCACAGGACCCCTGTAATAGGGTGACCCCCCCCCCCCCCGAGGGACCCCTATAATTGGATGACCCCTGTGCCCCCCAGGAATCCTTGCATAGGGAGCCTCCCCGCCCTTAGGGAACCCCTTAATAGGGTGGAACCTTCCCCCACAAAAAAACCCTGCCTAAAGGGACATCTGTCTGGAAGCTAAAGAGTAGTCCAAACAGGGGCAGTGGAAGAATTATAGCTATAACACTTTCTTTGAAGCCCCATGTTTCCATTCCCAGTAGGAAAGCAGCTGTGACCTGCATCTGGTTCCAATAGATCCCTTAGCTGCCAGCCATTCATAGCTTTCTCCTGGTAATCTCTGATTGACAGCATCTACAAACCATTTGCAGCTTTGATTCATTCATCTCCCTTCATGGTTCAGTGACCTATGTTGTGAAACCCCAATGTTTACAAACATTGACCACATCAAAGAGAGGTAAGTGCATTCCAAGCACTAATCTCATTCCAATCACTCAAGCATGTGATTGCACTGAGGATCCAATGACCTGTCTTGAGGCACATCGTTGAGTTTTCTGTAATAACCTAGGAGAGTTTGGAAGCATTTGATCATGATATCACATTTTCAGTTTAACTATGAAAAAGTCATGTAACATTTTTAAAGCTTCCTTTGATAACACATGTAGAATTCACCATTTACTACATAGGCAAAGCCATAAATATTTCATGAATATACTGTTAGTTGACTATTAGTGTGTATTTTGCTGGCACCAAGATGACATCATAGACATTGCTCGTAAATTAATTTATCAATGATTTTTCTAGGTTATTAGCTTGCAGAGCACTACCTAACAGAATAGAATACAATGGATTTTCAAACGTTCTTACATACAAACTAAGAAAAACAAATCAATATTTTGGAAGGGCCACATGGTTGCAAAATGAATCCCCAGGAATCCCACCTTGCCCAGCTGGGAGTCCCACATCACCAGTCACAAATAAACGGTTCCAAATATGTTTGACTTGGTTTACCTGAGATATATTCCTTTGGTAACTTTTATTCTCAATGTCTATTTTAAATGTACTTTTCAACCAATACAAATTTATTCCATCTGATACCATTAACTTGATTTATCTTGAAGTAATATTCTGGGTTCAAGCTTACCTAATCATACTTGATATAACTTAATAATGCTCTTTTAGAACCTACTCTCTGGACTGTAGACACTGAATGGGGTGAATTTTAGCTTGGGCGTTGTGCATAAATTGGATTTTAGTAGCCAAAAATAGCACATGCAGAACCTGCAAGTGCCACCATCCTTAGAAGGGACATCTGCTGATGGCTAGACTGACCACTTGTTTTGGGCAGTGAGTGCTTTTAATGTATAAATTGGGATCCTGAGACCTACATGGAAATGTGATTGCAATTATGGCTAATAACCCAGCAGGAGTGGGGCGGGAAAGGAGGGGTGTATGTCTGGGGGAACAATAGAAAGGCATCAAAAAGGTAAGTTTAAAATTATTTTTATGGGCAATGGGTGCTTCTCTGGACTACGCTAGAATGATATGAGCGGAGGGTGGCACGGTGGCGCAGTTGTTAGCAGTGCCGCCTACGGCGCTGAGGACCTGGGTTCGATCCCGCCCCGGGTCATGTTCAGTGTGGAGTTTGCACTTTCTCCCCGTGTCTGCATGTGTTTCACCTCCACAACCTAGAGATGTGCGGCTAAGGTGGATTGGCCTCACTAAATTGCCCCTTTAATTGGAAATAAATAATTGGGTATTCTTAAATTTAAAAACAAAATAGAATGATATGAGCCACTTGCAGCCCAAGACATTTCCTTTACATACTAAACAGTATCACTGCTGTTTCCCAAATTAGGCTCCCTTCCCACTCTGCCAATTAAAATGGACCAGGCAACATTTATGTTTCATGCCTCTCACCTGATCGTTCAATGCTGCCCCAGCTTTCTCATTTTTCATGAAAACTAACCCTTAAGCCTTGGCATCATTCAGATTGCTTTTTTGAGCATGTCTCATTTAAAGTTCAGTGGCCAAAGTTGCACATAGCATTCCAAGTGTGCCCTGCCAACATCTGTAGATTTGTACTCCACTGTTCTGGCTATGTACCCAACATTCTTTTCGTGTTTTCCCACATCATCTTGACACTGCAAGCAATTAGTCTACTTTTCTGTCCAGATCTTTTAAGTCTTCCTGTTCTACTTCTGTTTTCTTTGTGAAACTAGGTCATCCATTTTTAACTTTAAAAACAATAAATTTAGAATACCCAATTCTTTTTTTCCCATTAAGGGGCAATTTACCTTGGCCAACTCACCTACCCTGCACATCTTTGGGTTGTGGGGTGACACCCATGCAGACACGGGACGAATGTGCAAACTCCACACGGACAGTGACCTGGGGCCAGGATTGAACCCGGGTCCTCGGCGCCGAGAGGCAACAGTGCTAATCACTGCACCACCTTATTTTTCTTTAATTTAATGTACAGTAATTTACATCACTGTATTAAATTACATTTTGCTGGTTTTCACTCTAATTTCATAATTAATCTAAATCTTTATGAAAGCTATTAAATACATCTATTGCAGCAATTCATCATTTTTAAAATTCCTATCAATATGCACTCAGTTTAGTGATGACTGTAATTACAAGTTCTGGGACAAACCACAGATAAGCAGAAATAACAATGAAGTGTTGCCATTGTGCAGATAATTCTCACCAACCCTTTTGTTCTCCGACCAACCCTGCATTTTGTGTGTGTGTATACGTGCGTGTGTACATATATGTGTGTGTGCGTGCACATTTTACCGACCTGTTTATTTAATGCAATATTGCCTCTTGGGGAAACATTGGCTTGAGTTATTTTCAGCTTAGTATTTAAGTGACATTTTTGTAGCTGGCTTTAGTAAAAAACAAACTCTGTAGACAGTTTTAATCTCTAAAATTCAGGTTGAATCAAATAAGTGTTTTTTGGCAGACTATCAAAAATACCAACATTGTCAATTAAGGGAGTAGGGTGAAGTGGAAGTGTTGGGGGTGGGTTGAGGTGGGTGTGGGTACAGTGCAAGCATTTTAATTTTATTCAGCAAATGCTAAACAATTGATGAATTATATTTTTATAATAATCTTTATTATTATAACCAGGGGCTGGTTTAGCACAGGGCTAAATCGCTGGCTTTGAAAGCAGACCAAGGCAGGCCAGCAGCACGGTTCAATTCCCAGCCTCCCTGAACAGGCGCCGGAATGTGGCGACTAGGGGCTTTTCACTAACTTCATTTGAAGCCTACTTGTGACAATAAACTATTTTCATTCATTTCATTTCATTATCGTTTCATTCATTTCATTTTCACAAGTAGGCTTACATTATCATTGCAATGAAGTTACTGTGAAAAGCCCCTAGTCGCCACATTCCACCGCCTGTTCGGTTACACAGAGGGAGAATTCAAAATGTCCAATTCACCTAACAGCACTTCTTTCAGGACTTGTGGGAGGAAACCGGAGCACCCAGAGGAAACCCACGCAGCCACAGGGAGAACATGCAGACTCCGCACAGACAATGACCCAAGGCAGGAATCGAACCTGGGACCCTGGCTTGATCCCACTAACATATAATTCAAATATTAGTGATCAGCAGTAGTCATCGCTTTTTAATTATGCTGTTAAAAGGTGCATCGTCTGTTTTCAGTTCTGCCATATGACTGTTTTCCGGCTTTAAAGCAAGACATTTCTTTTACATACTAAACTGTATCACTGCTGTTTCCCAAATTGGGCCTCATTTGTTCTCCGACTTACAAATGCTTTATTTTGGTTTGCTTCAGTGGCACGGTAAACCAAAGATTAGCAGTTGTTAACCAATGGCAGTGTCTGATTCAGAACTATTACAATATGCATTAATTTGCAAATAATTAACATATAGTTGAATGGAATTTTATTTAATTTTGAATGAGTTATATTTGAAGTATCTAAGTTGATCTTTGACAATGCTGATTTTTAAAGGCTGTATTATTTAATTGAAGAGATTTCACACAGTGAAATTTGGGGCTGGGTTTTCTGGGCCTTCCTGCTGGCGGGATCATCTGGTCCCACTGAAGACCCACCACGTGGAGGGTTCCCCGGCTGCAGGACAGGCGAGTTAAACAAACCGCTGGGGGAGGGAGAAAATGTCTTGGAGTCGCAGTACTCAAAGATTTGTTGATTTTGTGGATATTTAATCCAATAGTAAATATAGGGCAAGATTCTCTGAAATGGAGACAGAGTGTTCGTGCCGTTGTGAACGCCGTCGAGGTTCATGATGGCGCGAAACGGCCCCTATCCCGACTGATTCAGGGCCCGAAAATGGGCTAGGAGCGGCGCCGCGTCATTTGCGCACGCCAGGCCTGGGTGCCGCGTAAAGGCGGCGCCGCATACATGACGTGGCCGGCGCCGCATAACTGGCGTCACCCGTGCATGCGTGGTTGCTGTCCTCCCCGAGTCCGCCCCGCAAGAAGATGTCAGACGGATCTTGCGGGGCTGCGGAAGAAAGGAGCCGCCTTCAGAGAGGCCGGCCTGACGATCGCGGGCCAAACCCCATTTGAGGCCCCCCCCCCCCCCCGGGTGCAGGATCCCTCGCCCCCCCCCCCCCCCCCCAGTGTTCCCACGCTGTTCCCACAGGCAGCGACCAGGTGTGGACGCCGCCGGGGGGAACCCGCCGTTTTGGGCAGGCCACTCGGCCCATCCGGCACTGAGAATCATGGGGTACTGGTGAATCGCCATTTTGGCTGTCTCGGGCGATTCACCGCGCAAAACGTGATTGTGCCGATCTGGCTGCTTCCGTGAGGGCGTCGGACCGGCGTCGCGGGAAAATTTGGCGACCCAGGCGATTATCCCAACTGGCGCGGGAGTGGAGAATCGCGCCCATCGAGTCATTACTAAAACAGAGCCGGGCACTGAATTCTTTCTGAAATCCTTCTACTTCCTTGTGAAGACAGCTTATGTTCCTATTTGACAGGCTGGTTTTAGTCAGACTTGGAATGGAATTAATCCCCCCCCCCCAACTACACCCACACCCAACCACCCACCCAGCACGGTGGAGAAGGCTTGCCATTGGCTGCAGTGGGATCTTCCAGTTCTGCCAATGTCTGCAATATTTTCATGGCTCGTCCATCCCACTGCCGGGGAATCTTCGACTGGACAGAGAAGGGCCGGAAAATCCCGCCCTTGATCCTGTTCATTCCAAATATTACATTTATACATTGATCCATGTTTTTCATGGCATGTATGTCTGCACAGCTGATGAACCAGAATACTTAAAGATGAAATTATATTTGGATATCTGTGCTGCTAATAAACATTCAAAAAGCTTGGTTTTGATGGCAGCTGATTTGAAAAGATGGGCTAGACCTGTATTTTACCAGAACTATTTTGAAGAGCAGTGAGCAAGTTGGCCGCAATTCAGCGGCCTCATTGCGCCCGACTTGGTGTCGGGACGAGGCCATTGAATCTTGCGAGAGGCCTGCATCGAGAATCGCGACGCTCAAAATGTCTGCCGAGATTGAATGGAATCTCGTGACGCATTGCGAGCTGGATCTCACTTTTGCTGGGCGAGATCCAGACGGCATATTTAAATGAGCCGTGCCAGCGAGGCCTCAAACGGGCGTCGTTTGGTACGAGCTCACACAGTCCTGATCCAGTCGTGATGGCACCTCGTAGGGGATGGGGAGGGGGCGTGTCGCACTGGGAGCTGAGGCCCCCGGGGGCTCAGTCGCTGGGCAGTGTGGCAATCTGGCATTCCCCTTGTGTACCTTCACACTGCTGGCCAGGCACTGCCATGGTGTCCAGGTGGTACAGCCAGGGGTCAGGCCCGGGGGGGGCCTTGCCCATAAGAGGTGAGGGGGTCTTGAGGACCCCGGAAGAGGTACGTGGGGTGGTGGGGGTGCTGAAAGGGGTTGTAAGATCGGGGCTGCCTTTAAAAGTGGCGCCCAGAATTGTGAGTTTTCCTGCATGCCGAACTCAGCTAGCCACTGTAGGAAATTACTTAAAAGAGTGGCCTTGGTGGGGAGTTCCTCGCCGAGGCTAAAAGAAATCGGCAAAGTACCATTGAATAGCGTGATCTTTTGGCACTGCAGGCACCGAGAAACACTCGGCTGAACGCGCAGTTCAGCGGACTTTATCTTGATATGCTGAATTGCGGCCGTTAGCTCTGAAAATGAGTATGGTTTACTGCTAAGATGTGCTGGTCTAAACCATTAAAATGGCAACAAGAAAGGAAATGTTTTGTCAAATGTAATGTGCTTTCAAGTTTGGTGTTATAGTTTTGCATTACATTTTTGTTAGTATGCACAGAGAATGTTAATTTTAGTGTACTGTTTGGATATTTGTATAAAGTCTGTTATTTGAAAAGCATGTTTTCTATTTTTGCTGAAGGAATCATTCTGTGCGACATTGCAATTACTAGGTACTGAGTTTAACATTTGTTGACTGTGGCAATAGGAAATTGCTGAAACCTTTGTGAACGTGGCAGGCTCCACATAATTTCTGTATGGAAGTGACAGAGCTTGTGGATGGATTGCTGACATGTCTCAGTAAAAAGATAGACTTGCATTTATGTAGTGCTTTTCATGACCTCTGCATGTCTCAGCACTGTACAGCCAGTGTAATTTGAAGTGTAGTTACAATTGTAATGTAGGAATTGCAGTAAGTAACACATCAAAATAAGTTAATTTGAAAAACTTTACCTGTGCACTGCTTTTCAAAATAGTTTTAATGCATTCTGGTAAAATACCCTCTTTTCAAATGATATAATCAGGGAATTAAGGCAGAAAAGGAAATTTCATATCAGATACTTAGAGCTGCAAACTGCAGAAAGCTTAGAGGGATATATCAAGTAAAGGGGTGAAATCAAGAAGGACATTTGGAAAGCAAAGAGGGTATGAACAAATATTGGCAAGTAAAAAACAGGAAATCCCCAAAATATTTCATAAATGTATCAAAAAGGAAAGATTTGCAATTTTCTTTCACAAGCACCTGACATGTCGAAGCGCTTTACAGCTAATAAAACACTCCAGAAGTGAAGTCACTGTCTTAATGTAGGAGACACGACAGCCAATTTCTGCACAACTAACTCCCACAAACAGCAACATGGAAATGACCTGCTGGTATGTTCTTGCGATTTATTATTGAGGGATAAATATTGGTCAAGACGGTGGGTAGAACTGCAGTGCACGGTAGTTAGCACTGCTGCCTCACAGCTCCAGTGTTCCGGGTTCAAGTCCTGTCTCGAGTGACTGCCTGTGTGGAGTTTGCACTTTCCCCCAGTGTCTGCGTGGGTTTCCTCTGGGTGGCCTGGTTTCCTCCCACATTTCTATGAGCATAGGGGTCACTGTGCAGGAGGCATCAATTAAAATAATTAACACAAGGATTCAAGGGGAGTTGAGACAAAATCTTTTCACTCAGAAAGTGATGGAGGTCTGGGTCTCTGAAACACTGGCACAGCCAAAAAACCTTGTGGCATTTAAAAAAGTACTTGTATGTATGCTTGAAACGCTGTGACATACAATTTGACACTCTTAAGAGCTAGAAAGTGAGATAATTCAACAAACATACACCCGCTGTGTCGAATGGCCTCCTTCTCTACCTGAAAAGTTTGATATTTTTCTTTAATGTGTATTCAATGCTCTCAGTTGTAATTTGACATAAATAATTTAAATTAGGATTGAATTTGATATCATTCCCGAAGCTATTCCAGAGCTCCCAAAGCTAACCCAATGCTCTCAAAGCTAACTGGGCGCTCTGAAAGCTATCCGGAACTTTCAAAGCTAACCCGGCGCTCTCCAAGCTAACCCGGCGCTCTCCAAGCTAACCCGGCACTCTCCAAGCTAACCCGGCGCTCTCCATGCTAACCCGGCACTCTCCAAGCTAACCCGGCTCTCTCCAAGCTAAACCGGCACTCTCCAAGCTAACCCGGCGCTCTCCATGCTAACCCAGCGCTCTCCAAGCTAACCCGGCACTCTCCAAGCTAACCCGGCACTCTCCAAGCTAACCCGGCACTCTCCAAGCTAACCCGGCACTCTCCAAGCTAACCCAGCACTCTCCAAGCTAACCCAGCACTCTCCAAGTTAACCCGGCGCTCTCCAAGTTAACCCGGCGCTCTCCAAGTTAACCCGGCGCTCTCCAAGTTAACCCGGCGCTCTCCAAGCTAACCCGGCGCTCTCCAAGCTAACCCGGCGCACTCCAAGCTAACCCGGGACTCTCCAAGCTAACCCGGCACTCTCCAAGCTAACCCGGCACTCTCCAAGCTAACCCGGGACTCTCCAAGCTAACCCGGCACTCTCCAAGCTAACCCGGCGCTCTCCAAGCTAACCCAGCACTCTCCAAGCTAACCCAGCACTCACCAAGCTAACCCGGCGTTCTCCAAGGGAACATGGCGTTCTCCAAGCTAACCCGGCGCTCTCCAAGCTAACACGGCGCTCTCCAAGCTAACCCAGCACTCTCCAAGCTAACCCAGCACTCTCCAAGCTAACCCGGCACTCACCAAGCTAACCCGGCGTTCTCCAAGCTAACACGGCGTTCTCCAAGCTAACCCGGCACTCTCCAAGCTAACCCGGGACTCTCCAAGCTAACCCGGCGCTCTCCAAGCTAACCCGGGACTCTCCAAGCTAACCCGGCGTTCTCCAAGCTAACCCGGCACTCTCCAAGCTAACCCGGCACTCTCCAAGCTAACCCGGGACTCTCCAAGCTAACCCGGCACTCTCCAAGCTAACCCGGCACTCTCCAAGCTAACCCGGCACTCACCAAGCTAACCCGGCGTTCTCCAAGCTAACCCGGCGCTCTCCAAGCTAACCCGGCGCTCTCCAAGCTAACCCGGCGCTCTCCAAGCTAACCCGGTGCTCTCCAAGCTAACCCGGCACTCTCCATGCTAACCCGGCGTTCTCCAAGCTAACCCGGCGTTCTCCAAGCTAACCCGGCGCTCTCCAAGCTAACCCGGCGCTCTCCAAGCTAACCCGGCTCTCTCCAAGCTAACCCGGCACTCTCCAAGCTAACCCGGCTCTCTCCAAGCTAACCCTGCGCTCTCCAAGCTAACCCGGCGCTCTCCAAGCTGACCCGGCGCTCTCCAAGCTGACCCGGCGCTCTCCAAGCTGACCCGGCGCTCTCCAAGCTGACCCGGCGCTCTCCAAGCTGACCCGGCGCTCTCCAAGCTGACCCGGCGCTCTCCAAGCTGACCCGGCGCTCTCCAAGCTAACCCGGCGCTCTCCAAGCTAACCCGGCACTCTCCAAGCTAACCCGGCTCTCTCCAAGCTAACCCGGCTCTCTCCAAGCTAACCCGGCTCTCTCCAAGCTAACCCGGCGTTCTCCAAGCTAACCCGGCACTCTCCAAGCTAACCCGGGACTCTCCAAGCCAACCCGGCGCTCTCCAAGCTAACCCGGCACTCTCCAAGCTAACCTGGGACTCTCCAAGCTAACCCGGCGCTCTCCAAGCTAACCCGGCTCTCTCCAAGCTAACCCGGCTCTCTCCAAGCTAACCCGGCTCTCTCCAAGCTAACCCGGCGCACTCAAAGCTACTTTTATTTTATAAATTAAAAGAACCCAATTCTGTTTTTCCAATAAAGGGGCAATTTAGCATGGCCAATCCACCAACGCTGCACATCTTTGGTGTGTGTCTTGTGTGTGTGTGTGTGTTGTGTGTGTGTATGGCATCGCACGGACAGTGATCCTGGATCGGGAACGAACGCGAGTCCTCAGCACTGTGAGGCAGCAGTGCTAACCACTGCTCCACCGTGCAGTTCTACTCCAAGCTGTTCTGACGGGTTCAAAACCAGCATATGAGCTCAACAGCCTGCATTGAAAATGCAAGAATCTTACATTTAAGTAACTGATTTATTCAGTTTTGAGTCCAAATTGATTGTTTTGCTATGCAGTACATGCTTGAGAACATCACCTGATCCCCATCAATGCTTAATTAATTTTAATCTTAGGATTTATTCTTTCCAAGCACCCACTCGCCAAGTCTCTGAATCCAAACTCTTCTCCCACTGCCACCCTCGCTCTCTCCAGTCTCTAAAATCTCACTCCCTCCAGTCTCCACATACTCCCATCTGGCTCCCACCATCCTTCATACTCCCTCCAGCCTCAACACTCTTCCCCTCACTCACTCCGTCCAGCTTCCACCATCCCCACTCACTTCCTCCAGCCTCCATACTCACATTCCTCGCTCTGCCCAGTCTCCACACACTCTGCCACCTCCCTTCCTCAAAATTCTAACCCACTCCCCCAGCCTTTCCCTCATCTGCTTCCCTCCCTAACCCAACTCTGCATCCCTTCCTCTCTTTCTTCAGCATCCAGAACCTAGGGCTTTCCTCTCCAGACCCCAGGGCTTCACCCGCCATGCTCCGGACTTCACACCCAGGCTAGGCCCCGACCTGGTTCCCAGGCCGGAAGAGGGGTAAGGGAGAGGAAAGGGAAGGCAAAGAGAGGCAGTGGGGAAAGGCTCTGGGAAAGGGGGAAGGGGGGGAAGGAGTCAGGGTGTTAAAGGGGAGGGGAGCAAGGGAGGGAAGAAGCAGTTACATTCTGGTGCTTGGATGGGCGGAATTAGTGCACTAGCGAACGTCTAGTTCTATTAAACAACTCTTTGAATATTTATTATTGAACAATAACATGGTCAGATAACAATATGAGAACTACTAAAAGCTACTAACTATCAAATTAGTATTATAACTTATCTAAGAGCTACTACAAATGTGACTGTCCACTACGACGACTATCTCCAGACTCCCCGAGGTAACAGTGTCACATGGGTGTTTTTTACTGCCACCTGCTGTTTGAAGGTCATATCTGTTAATATTTACATGACTGCTTATGCATATCATCACATCCTCTTTCCTTTGGAAATTAACAATATTTACATACATTATTTAAATTCAATACACAATACATATGATAGGCATAATACTTCAGTTATTTACATGACCAATGTCCATCACAAATTCACTATCTCTGGCTTTTTTCTGTGTCTTGTTGAGGTTCTAAGCACTGATTGAACTTTTGAGTTTGACTAGTTTTCAACTGTTCCTGAAGATGGTTCGTCCTGTGTTTCTGTACTTCCACTTCTTCAGCTTGTTCTGTTTCTGTGTGCTGAGGTAGCATTTGTTCAGTAGCCCTGAGATTGCTTTCAACATCATCCTGTGATTCTGGAACAACTGGCTGACAGTGTCATTCTTTGCTAACGGTTGCAGACATCTTGTAGATGTATCATAATATTTCTTCTGCCTCCTTTTTTGAAATGTGAGCTTCTTCACAAGTTTCCCATTGGTTGGATCCTGTGAAATATATGGTACGGTAGTTCTCAGTTGTCGATGCATTAACAATTGTGAAGGTGACAACCCATTAATCAATGGTGCTGCTCTATAGCTTAGTAATGCGAGATATGGATGTTCCCGACTGCCCTTTGCTTTTTTGAGTAGCTGCTTCACAACGTGAACACCTTTTTCAACCTTCCCATTGGATTGCGGATAAAGAGGACTGGATGTAATGTGTTGAAAATCATGGGCGAAATTCTCCCCCAACGGCGCGATGTCCGCCGACTGGCGCCAAAGACGGCGCCAATCAGACGGGCATCGCGCCGGCCCAAAGGTGCGGAATGCTCCGCATCTTTGGCGGCCTAGCCCCAACATTGAGGGGCTAGGCCGACGCCGGAGGGATTTCCGCCCCGCGGAATGGCGTTTGTTTCCCCGCCAGCTGGCGCGGAAATGCGGCGCATGCGCGGGAGCGTCAGCGGCCGCTGAAAGTTTCCCGCGCATGCGCAGTGGGGAGAGTCTCTTCCGCCTCCGCCATGGTGGAGGCCGTAGCGGAGGCGGAAGGGAAAGAGTGCCCCCACGGCACAGGCCCGCCCGCGGATCGGTGGGCCCCGATCGCGGGCCAGGCCACCGTGGGGGCACCTCCCGGGGTCAGATCGCCCCCCCCCCCCCCCCCCCCCCCAGGACCCCGGAGCCCGCCCACGCCGCCTGGTCCCACCGGTGAATACCAGGTTTGATTTACGCCGGCGGGACAGGCAATTTCTGGGCGGGACTTCGGCCCATCCGGGCCGGAGAATTGAACGGGGGTCCCGCCAACCGGCGCGGCCCGATTCCCGCCCCCGCCCAATCTCCGGTACCGGAGACTTCGGCGGGGGTGGGATTCACGGCGGCCAACGGCCATTCTCCGACCCGGCGGGGGGTCGGAGAATGACGCCCCATATCTCTTTGCGAACTCTGTCCATTCATGGCTGCTAAAACATGGGCCATTATTGCTCATGACAACTTGTGGTATGCCATGATGAGCAAAAATATCCTTGGCATGCTTGATGTCACACCTGGCTGATGAGTTGGCTAGCTGTACTACTTCTGGGTTAGCGAAATAGTTGATCACTAACAGGTATTCTTTTCCTGCCAGATAGAAAAAATCCATTCCCACTTTCTGCCATGGAATCGTTATTATTTATCCTATTTGCATTAGTTCTTTTTGTTGTTTGAACTGAAATTTCTGACAAGTTGCACAGTTTTCTATTATCATCTGAATGACCAGTATACTGTGTCTGTAGCTCTTCGTTTGCATTTTTCAATGCCTAAGTGCCCTTCATGAATCTTCTGTAGAATCATAGATCTTCAAAATTGTGGTATGACAATCCTGTTTTGTCCGCAAAAAACCATTGGCTGACTTAGCTCCACACGAATGTTGTAATATTTGGAACAGGATCCTTTTGGCCATCCCTCACTGAGATATTTTATGATCCTTAGTAGCGTTTCATCCTTCTTGGTTTCTTCTTTGATCAACTTTGATTTCGCAACGAACACTGGAAGTGTTTCTGCCATAAGGTTTACGTTTACTTGCACACCCTCATCCAGGCGTTGTTCTTCCATCATATCCGTAGCTCATGAGAATGCATCAGCGACTCAATATGTTTTTTTGGAATATAAATGAAATTGAAAGCATACCTCTTGGAGTTTCATCATCATCCTTTGTATTCTAGGTGACATCTCAGTCAAGTTTTTTTAAATAATTGCTACTAGCGGTCTATTATCTGTTTCAACCAACAATGTTGGGAGGTCATATACGTAATTTTGAAATTTGCCTAAGCCATTGATCAGACCTAAACATTCTTTCTCTATCTGAGCATATTTACGTTCTGTGTCAGTCATTGACCTACAAGCATAAGCAACCGGTAGCCAATTTCCATCATTGTCTTGCTGCGAGAACACTGCTCCCAACCCATCTTTCGATGCATCAGTCGAGATTTTTGTCTTTCTTGTAGGGTCAAAGACAGTCAGCATTGGAGCTGTTGTCACTGCTTCCTGTAGAATTCACCACTCTTGCTCATGCCTTTCAGACCATTGGAAATAGTATCCTTTTTTGATTATTTCCTGTAAACATGTCATTTTTGCTGATAAATTAGCAATGAATTTACCTCTAAAATTTATCATACCTAGCATCCTGCGACTCCTTTTATTGTCTGTTGGACGTGGCATGTTTAATATCGCCTTTATCGTCTCCTGATCTGGTTGTACACCTCGACCAGACAGTTTATCTCCCAGGAATGTAATTTCTTCAACACCAAACAGGCATTTGGCTTTACTTCACCTGAGACCATATTTTTTTATGATTCTCAACACTTTGATGAGCCTATCGTTGTGCCCTTTTAATAATATTAATATACTTTAATAATAATAATATACTTTAATAATAATAATAATAATATACTCTTAACGCCTGGAATTCCTTCTACAGCGTGATTCATTGCCCTGTAGAAAATTTCAGATGCTGAAACAATACCATTTTGAGAAAACAGTATCGCCCGAATGGAGTGTTAAAGGTGCACAGCTTTGTGCTTCCCTCAGCCAACTTGAGTTGCCAAAAATCCTGCGATGCATCTAGTTTGCTAAAGTATGTCACTCCTGACATCTCACACATAATCTCTTCTTGTTTCGGAATTGGATAATGATCTCTCTCTATATTTAAGTTGAAGTCTTTGGGATCCATGCTGATTCTCAAGTCATTGTTTTGTTTCTTCACGCAAACCATGGAGTTCATCAAAACCATTGATTATTCAATCCTTTTCGATTTGTCGTCCTCTCCAGTTGATTTTTCAGTCAAACCTTTAATGGTGCTGGTACTTGCTGTGGGAGCATGTATGATTGGTTGCGCATTCTCTTTTAATTGGATCCGATAAGTGAATGGCAAAACTCCGATTCCTTGAAATATTTCTGGAAACACTTCAATGATTGAATTCACTGATGTACTTTGCGTGGTTAAAGCACAGCCAGCACTGTATATTCTTTTTTACTAATTTGTGTGCTTCACATGCTTCCACTCCCAGTAGTGATTCACGCTCAGCTTCCAGAACGGAAAACTTCACTTTATGCATGTTATTCTTCACACTGACATCTAGTTCGCATACTCCTAGAGTGTTGATTCTTTTACCGTTGTAATCCTTCAAAAGTCCAGTTTTATTCAAGATTTGCGGTTTGACTTTCATTCCTTGCATATCCGATAAACTTATCAGATTATCTCTCGCTCTCGTGTCAAGTTTAACATTGACAAATATTTTATTAATCATGAGAGGAACTGTCCAGTTATCTCTATGAACAATTGGATTTGCATTACTATTACTGCAGATCTGTTTCAAAGACATTTCAGCCTGCATCCCATTATAATGCTTATCTTCACTAGATATAACATTAATAAAAAATGTGTCTTCCAGATTTATCTCTTCAACCACGTTTATTGATTTTTGTATTTCTGATTTTTTTCTTCAAAACACATTGTTTTGCAAAGTGATTCTTGCCTTTGCATTTAGGACACACTTTTCCGAATGCTGGACATTGCATTTGCAAATGCTTGTGCCATATCATTTCACAAAATGGTGGTATTGGGTATTCCTTTAAAATGACCACCACTGTTGAGGCCATCTTTTGCATTTGGATATGTACATCGGCTGCATCTCTGGTGTTTGCGCCAAAAGTTTTTAAGTTTAGGGTACTAATCTGCTGAGCAGCTTGCTCGCTGGCATGGCTGGATTTCATTCTCCTTCAACAATCGTTCACAAACTTTGTCATTGCTTATACCAAACACAATCTTATCTTTGATTATGGATGCTTGCAAGGTTACACGTTTGAGCCATTAACCTCAAGTCTGTTAGGAAGCTGTCGAACGATTTGCCTGTCTGGTGTGTGCGTGTTCGAAAAACGTACCGTTCAAATGTTTTGTTCTTTTTGGGTGTATAGTGTTGATTGAATTTCTTTACGACTTTGTCAAAATCATTCTTATCAGCTTCACTGTCAAATCTGAAGGTATTAAAGATTTTTAGCACCTGCGGACCTGCTACTGTGAGCAGCAACGCTATTCCCCGTTCATCAGGCTGTGCCTGAAGACCTAGCGCTGCCATGTAGAGTGTGAATTGCTGTTTAAAAGCGGCCAATTTACATCTATATTACCAGTGACTCGCGGCAGGTGTGGTGTCTTCAAACCTTCCATCATTGACTTTGAGGACTAGTTGTGCATTGAGCTACATTCTGTCAATGCCCTTTGTGGTTAGTAGAATTTTTTTTTTCTTCTTCTCTTTGTTATCTTGGTCTTTGGTCTTTTAGATCTTCAGAACCAATCCTGGTACCATGTTCATTCTGGAGTTTGGCCGGACGGAATCAGTGCACTAGAGAATGTCTAGTTCTAGTTGAATGCTTATTGTTAAATAATAACATGGATCAGATAACAATTTGAGAACTACTAAAATCTACTATCAAATCACTATTATAAATTATCTAAGAGCGACTACAAATGCAACTGTTCACTACGACGACTATCTCCAGACTCTCCGAGGTAACAGTGTCATGCGGTTGTTCTTTCCTGCCACCTGCTGGTTGGAGGCCATATCTATTAATGTTTACATGACTGCTCATCACAGAAGGGAAGGGGAATAATGGTTGTTGTGGGAGGGTGGGGAAAGATAGAGAAAGAGGTTGGTGGGGATGTTGAAGGTGTGTGTGATCATACACACTGCATACATAATCGGCTGGGACTTAAACATTTTGTTGTGATCATTGCAGGATGGCAAGTGATGACAATGACATCAGTTGCTAACTATAATTTGACTTTGTAAGTGTGGTTCTGTGTGAAAAAGATAATGGTCGGTCCTCAGAATAATCAAAATAGATTGATAGCCAGATGATTTCTTGTTAGTGTTAGTGGTATCAAATGATAGCAAAATAATAGCATTTGAGACCAATTAACGTGAAATGATGGCAAAATGATTGCAACTGAGAGCAGTTGGCGTCAAATGAAAGTTGTTGAACGCAATTGATGTCAAATGATGTGAAGAATTTTAGGTAGGGAGAATTCCATGCAGTAGGTTTCTGTGATTCTATGAAACAGTGATCTACTGGTAAATGTTATAATTTTAACAGTACTATCAGCATTGTGCTCCTGGCAGGAAGTTCTGTCTACCAGGAGACTTATCAGAAACATGGGTGTATAATGAATATGATTTTGCATTATTATAAATTTAGAAAATACAGGAAATGTTCCATCAGAGTATGTACTAATTTAGTGTTTTGAGCTGGACTGTAGTCTGAGTGGTTTGCATCTGGTCTAATATGAAAGGATGAAATCAGAATTCTCAATCATTTTTCAAATACTGAAAATATTGACTGTCTAGGTTTATATCTGTCAGTTATAACATATCCCACATTAAAAACGCCTTCTGATTGTACGGTTTGTTTTAGTGTGGTTTGCAAATTAGAGAACACTGCCAGTCTTGATCTCCAATAACCACATTGCAACTCCACATGCTCGCTGTTCTTTTAAAACACATCTCCCTGCTTCACTTGCCACTGCTCTAAACCCCCCTCTCTGCTTCACCCTTCTCTCACCCCAATTGCTTTTCTCGTGCAGTTTCCCTCTCCCTCTTCACCAACTGTCTCCTGACCCCCTTACTCCCTCCCGCTCAGCAACCATCTCCTGACTTCCTCCCTTTCTCCCGCTCGCCACACATCTCTCTACTTCCTCGATACTGGCCTCTCACTGTCCTGTTGCTGCTCCCTCCCCCAATTCCCTCCCTGATTCCTGCCAATCCTCTCCCTGTGCCTGACGGTAAGAGGGATGCAGTGAGGGGTTCGGGTGAGGGAAGTAGCAAATGAGTCAGGAGGGGATGTTTCAGAAAGCAGAGATTGAGAGGAAAGTAGTAAGTAGGAAGATGATTTTTTGGCTAGTTGAGTTCAAGGCAGCTAATAGGTTTTAATGTAAGAATTATGGGTCAGGAATGTATCCCACCCTTATTACATACGTTCTATAGGAAAGTGATTTTTGTTTAGCATAGTTAACTTAACACTCGATTTTTAGTGACACAGGAATGTGAAATGAGGGAAAGCTGTATTTTGTTTTCATGAAAAATGAAATGAAAATCGCTTATTATCACAAGTAGGCTTCAATGAAGTTACTGTGAAAAGCCCCTAGTCGCCACATTCCGGCGCCTGTTCGGGGAGGCTGTTACAGGAGGCTGTTTTAGTCCATATAGGAACGCTGACATTCCAACTGTCAAATTAATCCAAAATGTCAATGAGTCTTTATTTAGCATGCACAATAAAATCTGGATGGGAATCTTTACAGAAGTTCTGAAATGGATCTCTTTGAATTTGCAGGATTGATTACGACAACATCACGAAAACTAGACCGGGAACAACAGGCGGAGCATATCCTTGAGGTGAATATAATTTGTTGGCTTTAAAGATTTTCATTATGGATGTTATTATTATAGCTTTATTTAAATGTAAAAAAATAATGTCCCAGATAACGGCTCATCTTAATCTGGTGTGTTAATACAAACACGATTTTGGGATCTTTAGCTTTGAACATTCCTTTTCTTATTTGGTGTGCAGAGCTCCCATACTTCATATGCACACCATGATATTAAGAAAAGACTTTAGCTGTTACTTAAGTGGGGGCTAGAAAAATTGATGGCTAGACTACAATGGATTTCTGCAAGGACCATGAACATGGGCTCCAATGTATCACAAAGAAATCCTGTTGACTTTCTTGACTGCAGCACATCTGTTTCACTTCAGGCTACTAAAAATGGCTTCACATAGGTCTTTATTAAGGGTGTTTATAGGGAATCTTCAAAAGAACTAAAATTTGAGTCATAAAAGTAAAAGTGTTGTCAAAGAAAATATTTATCAGAGATTAGCACATGACCAATATAAACCGTTACTCATTCTCACCTTCCCTGTATATTGGTGATTTTTCATCACCTCTGCTGCCTGATTTAGTGTGATCAGCCAGTCTGACACTTACGATTATTATGCAATGTGAATTTGATGTAATGTGAACAGCTGGTTGACTGGCCTCACTAATGTTTACAGCAGTCATCAAGATGTAATTGAAATTTTTACATAACCTGCATAGATAATTGTCATAAAAATGTTAATTTAACTGTTGCTTGGAACTAGCATTTAATATTCTGTTCAACAAATACAAACCTTCGCTCTGGACTTTTAAAATTGGGGAAATGTTCTCACTTTTGCTTTGATCAGTTACATACCTGCTTAGCGGAGATTGTAAACCCAAATTATTTAGAACTAGGAAAAACAAATATTCACTGCACTGTTTTAACAGTATGCAGCAATCTGTCGTGAAAAACGAGACTTCGCCTGGAATTCTCCAGCCATTGGGATTCTCTTTTCCCGGTGACAGCATTCCCCCGACCACACCGGTTTCCCCGTGTGGGGTGGCTTCAATGGAAAATCCCACTGACAAACGGCAGGAAGAGAGAATCCCGCCGGCAGCGAATGGCACGCCGCCAAGAAATACATGGCTGGGGACCGGAGAATCCAGCCCTTTATGTTTAAACCTGTATTTTGTCATTCTTAGAACTTGTCTAACTTCATCTAAACTAGGTTTAAAGTAATGTTTCTTTCCACTTAATGCAACATAATGTACAAAGCATTGTCATCACCTTGCAATTGGTTACCAGGAATACGGAACATTATAAAAATAGGAGGGAATTGGTTTTCTTGTACTGCACTCTACATTTATTTCTAAAAATCGCCACATATTTTACTGCGGAAATTGTGATTTAGTCTGATTGTCCTTTCAATGGAGTATTTTCTGAGGCAATTAATATACAATACATTGTGAAACATTTTCTTAATGAGAATAATTAAATAAAAACAGTTTCCGATTTATCTGTTAATGGAATTCTCTATGACAACGCTGGTGTTGCTTTTATATCAAGAACATTACTTCAATTTTATTTTCAGTTATTCCAAAAAGATTGTGATGCTGGGAAAGAGAGAGTGAAATTTAAAAATATCAGTGATTACAAAAGGATTTCGTGAAGCTGTGTTGTTCCTGCTGAGTTGAAATTCGATGGTATTTTTCGGGTGAAAATAGCTACCTCAGCATCCGACATGACATGAGAGTGCTCATCCTCTACTAAGATGTCAAAGACTATTGCTGTCTTCTCCTGATTGCCATGTAGGCTTGAGGTCCATTATTTGATGTGCTTCCTGCTTGCCTGTTTCAGCGCAGAGGTTCTTTCCGGCACCTAGCTGGCAGACCATGAGGAGAGATTGAAGAAACTGACGTAATATTCTCAAGAGTTTAGAGGGTTGGAGGCGATCTCACTAAAGCAACCAAAATTCGTACAAGGCTCAACAGGTCAATTTAAGAAGCATGTACCCCCTGGCCGGGATGTTTTAGAACCAGGGCACACGTTCTCAGATAAGAAACATAGAAAATAGGAGCAGGAGTAGGCCAGTCACCCATTTGAGCCTGCTCAGGCCATTTAGGACAGAGATGAACAGGAATTTCTTCACTTAGACGGTGGTGAATCTTTGGCATTCCCTACACCAGAGCTTTCTATCGAGGCTCAGCTTCGAGATATGACTGTCTGTTTTGGGCGGCAGTAAGGCCAATGATATTTTAACAAGTGTGTACTTAGAGGAACCAGTATAGCCAACTAAGTCAGGCACTAGATCTTTTATGGTTCAGGTGATCCAGCCAAAAAGAAGCCCAAGAAGTAAATTTGAATTTATCTTTGAGTCCAGGTGCAGCAGGAGTGCTCCTCTAGGCTCCATAAAACGACTTGGGCCACTGTGCAGATGGTCCACCAGCCCTGCTAAAAGATGGATTTCTTTGTTTGTGGGCTGTCTCAAGGACGTGGGGCGGGATACACCGACCCCCCGCCGGGTCGGAGAATCACCGGGGGGCGGCGTGAATCCTGCCCCCACCGGCTGCTGAAATCTCCGGCGCCGGGGATTTGGCGGGGGTGGGAATCGCATTGCGCCGGTTGGGGGCCGTTGGCAGCGGCCCCTCGGCGATTCTCCGGCCCGCGATGGGCCGAGTGGCCGTCTGTTTTCGTCCGGTCCCGCCGGCATAAATTACAACAGGTACTTACCGCCAGGATCTGGCCCCAGGGTGGGGTGGGGGCCCACAGTGGCGATCGGGGCCCACCGATCCGCGGGCGGGCCTGTGCCGTGGCGGCACTCTATTCCACAGCATCGGCCGCTGTAACATCCGCCATGACCGGCGCGGAGATGAACTCTCCTACGCATCCGCTGGGATGACGCCAGCATACGCTGCCGCTCCCGCGCATGCGCTAACTCGCGTCGGCCGGCGGAGGCCCTTTGTCGCCGGTTGGCGTGGCGCCAAACCCCTTCCGCGCTGGCCGGTGCGGCGTAAACCACTCCGGCGCTGGCCTAGCCAGCGATTTTCTCCAATGCTGGAGCGGTTCCCTGATCGATGGGCGGTCTTGAGGTGGTCGTTCACCTCCCTTTGTGTAGGCTCCTGCTGGCGCCGAAGAGTCTGGTTTTGCTTTGTGTGTCTAAATGTTGCTCATTGTTCCCGGGGATTGCTCATTAGTATGCAGTTGGCTGGTATTTTGTTATGCTGATGGTTGCTGGTATCGATCTTTTCTGGCCTTTCCAGAGGTAAATACACATTCAACCTGCAGCTGCTCGTTTTTGTCCTGTTGGCTGACTGTCCCATCAGCCTTTGCCGTTCGCCATTTTGAATCGGGAGTTGGCCATTTTAAGTGGCTACAAATGCGACCTGGGTGTCATGGTGGAACAGTTACTGAAGGTTGGCATGCAGGTACAGCAGGCGGTGAGGGAAGCTAATGGCATGCAGGTCTTCATAGTGAGAGGATTTGAATATAGGAGTAGGGATGCCTTGCTGCAGTTATACAGGGCCTTGGTGAGGCCACACCCTGAATATTGTGTGTAGTTTTGAACTCCTAGTTTGAGGAAGGACATTCTTGCT
Organism: Scyliorhinus torazame; assembly: GCF_047496885.1. NCBI lineage: Eukaryota > Metazoa > Chordata > Chondrichthyes > Carcharhiniformes > Scyliorhinidae > Scyliorhinus > Scyliorhinus torazame. The sequence goes on from NC_092709.1 coordinate 221,336,737, forward strand.
AATGGGGTTTCAGCGAAGGTTCACCAGTCTAATTCCCTGGGTGGCAGGGCTGACATATGACACTGGATAGACTGGCTTGTACTCACTGGAGTTTATAAGAATCAGAAGGGATCTCATAGAAACATATCAAATCCTGATGGGACTGGGCAGGCGAGATGTGGGAAGAATGTTCCTGATGTTAGGGACGTCCAGAACTAGGGGGTCACAGCCTAAGAATAAGGGGTAAGCCATTCAGGACTGAGATGAGGAAGAACATCTTCTCTCAGAGAGCTGTGAACTTGTGGAATTCTCTACCACAGAAAGCAGTTGGGGTCAGTTTGTTGGATATATTCAAGAGGAAACTGGACATGGCCCTCGCGGCCAAAGGGATATGGAGAGAGAGCGGGAGTGGGATACTGACTGATCAGCCATGATCATATTGAATGGCGGTGCAGGTTCAAAGGACCGAATGGCCTACTCCTGCACCCATTTTCTATGTTTTTATGCCACAGAGGAGATGGAGACCTGGCACCCATGAGGGAGAGGAGGGAGATCCTTTTCCTAGAGTGTGGGCAGGAGGGAACCACTTTGTCATGCAGCAGGCGCAGTTCTCTTCAGAGTCATCTCCTACTGCCTCCAATTCCTCCTCCCTCTTGCCACCTTCTGGTCCCCTGATGGGCTGTCTGCTTCCTGGGCCTCACAATTCCAGGAGGGCCATGTTATGGCATGCAGAGCAGACAGCTACAATAACGGAGATCCATGCATCACCTAACCAGTCCAGGCAATGAACCCAACCCACCCTAAGCCCACGGTGCCCCATCAGATGTAAATTTGGTGGGTAGTCCATTATCAGTAAAGTGGTCATCTATCATGTGGGTGATGCTCGGTGTGCAGCTGCCTGTGAGATGCAGCAGAGGTCTGTGCTGACTAGAGCACACATGCCTGTGACCATCTGCCTTGAGAGTCACAAATCCCTTTCTCACTGGTTCTCAGCAATCTACAGCTCTTTTCACCTCAGCCCTTAGATTCTGTGCTCAGGGTTGTGCCTGCTCCACCTCTTGTCCCTCTCCTCTGCCCTCCTGATGCCCAGTGCTCTGCCTTCCGGTGCAGTCTAATTTCTCATCTGTAGTGGACTCAATCTGTGAAGTTGCAGCACCCATTGCCATCTGCAGTGTTCCTAATGGAGTGCAAACTGCTGTGCCCACTGCTCCAATGCACAGGTGATGCTAGGAGGATGACAGCCCTCTGGACTGAGTTGGCAAAGTTCTTAACACTGGTTGCTCCCCTGACCTGTTGAAAGACTGCTACAGCTTGAACTTCAAAGGAGCAAGCCCTTTGATAATTGAAAAACATTTTTACTTTTTTAAAACTTAGTGCAGCAAGTAATTCTGTTGTTAGCGAATACCACAGTGTTTACAGGAATTTGGGTAATTTTGCAATATGTTGTGATTCAGGAATTTAAATTTGGTTTGGCTGCTTTGATTCTTTAGAACATAGAACATACAGTGCAGGAGGAGGCCATTCAGCACATCGAGTCTGCACCGACCCACTTAAGCCCTCACTTCCATCCTATCCCCATAACCCAATACCCCTCCTAACCTTTTTGGACACGAAGGGCAATTTAGCATGGCCAATCCACCTAACCTGCATGTCTTTGGACTGTGGGAGGAAACCGGAGCACCCGGAGGAAACCCATGCAGACACGGGGAGAACGTGCAGACTCCTCACAGACAGTGACCCAGCAGGGAATTGAACCTGGGACCCTGGTGCTGTGAAGCCACAGTGCTATCCACTTGTGCTACTGTGCTGCCCGGTACCTTTTGGTGAAGATTTAGGACATTGAAGGGAAACCTCATGGTTCTGATCACCATTGTACTCTTCTAATTATCCATTTGACAGCAATGGGAATGATTCCAGGGTGCCATATGAAATGTGCATGATGAGACAGCAAATTAACTTCCTCAATAGAGCTTGTTTTTTTTAGCTTTGAACATCAAGCTCCCATGTATGTAATTAAAGTCGTTCATTACTCCACAACAGTATAAATAATCCAGTACAGGGAGTGATAGATCAGAATACTGCTTTCAGCTCTTTTTCCTTCATAACGTATAATTTAGACACGCGTTCAAAAATCTTTTTCTTGATGGATGACATTTTAATAAATGTCGAGACATTTGAATGTTTTGGGGCTAGACAAAGTGAAGGGTCTTTGGACAGACATTTCGAGGTATTTTTGGACAGGAGAGCTATTGTTCTTGAAATTTTTTGCTGTGTCTCAAGAGTTCATTAAACTGTCATTTTAGGCTCATTTCTCTTTCGCATAGTTTTTTAAAATAAATTTAGAGTGCACAATTATGTTTTTTTCCAATTAAGGGGCAATTTAGCATGGCCAATCCACCTAACCTGCACATCTTTTGGTGTGTGGGGGTGAGACCCACACAGACTCTGTTTAGCATAGTTAACCAAATATGGCTTTCTGCCAGCTGTTAATATATAGAGTCATAGAATCATACAGCACAGAAAAGGTTCTTTGGCCCCATTGTGCCTACGCTGGTCAAAAAGCGATCACCTATCCACACTAATCCCCTTTTTCCAGCACTTGGCCCTAGCCTTGTGTCCCCTGGGGTTGCAAGTGCACATCTAAATACTTCTTAAATGTTATGAGGGTCTCTGCCTCCACCACCCTATCAGGCAGCGAATTCCAAAATCCCATCACTCTCTGGGTAAAAATGTTTTTCTCACATCCCCTCTAAACCGTCCCCTTACCTTAAATCTGTGCCCCCTGGTCATTGGCCCCCTCCACCACGGAGAAAGGTTTCCTCCTGTCTACTCTATCTATGCCCCTCATAATTTTACACATCTCAATCATGCTTCAGAGCTCCAGGGTCCAAGGTTCGATTTCCAGCTTGGGTCACTGTCTGTGCGGAGTCTGCACATTCTCCCCTTGTTTGCATGGGTTTCCTCCGGGTTTGCTCTGGTTTCCTCCCACAGTCCAAAGATGTGCAGGTTATGTGGACTGGCCATGCTAAATTGCCCCTGGTGTCCAAAAAAAAAAGGTTAGGTGGAGTTCCTGGGTTACGGGGATAGGGTGGAGGTGTGGGCTTAAGTAGAGTGCTCTTTCGAAGGGCTGGTGCAGACTTGATGGGACTGAATGGCCTCCTTCTGCACTGTAAATTCTATGATTCAATGTCCCCCCTCCGCCTCCTCTGCTCCTAGGAAAACAAACCAAGTCTATCCAATCTCTCTTCATAACTAACACGCTCCAGCCAAGGCAGCATACTCGTAAATCTCCTCTTACCCTTTCCAGTGCTATCACACCCCTCCTGTAATGTCGATTCCAGAACTGCAAACAATGTGCCAGCTGTGGCCTAACTAAAGTTTTAAACAGATCTAGCATAACCACCCTGCTTTTAAACTCTAAGCCTCGGCTAATAAAGGCAAGTATACATATGTCTTCTTAACCACTGCATCCACCTGCTCTGCTACCTTAAGGGACCAGTGCAAATGCACACAAAGATCCCTCTGATCCTGGGTGCTTCCCAGGCTCCTGTCGTTCATCATGCCACCTTTGGCCTGCCCAGGTGCATCACCTCACACTTATCTGGACTGAATTCCATTTGCCACTGATCAGCCCAACTGACCAACTAGTGAGGCTATCCTTCTCACTATTTACTACTCCACCAATTTTCGTATCATCTGCATGTACATGCATTGTACATGTATATGTACATGTTTTCTATTCCACGATTTTTAAAGATTTAATTCCATTTTACGGCCTTTTTTATTAAAGTCTCGGCTTGTGCCTTATCCATGGGAAATTTAAAAACCATTCTGGAAATCTGGAACTCATTTCTCCAAAGTTTCAATCAACTGAATGAAATTGATAGATTTTTGATGGGTAAGCGTATCAATTGATATGGAACAGAGGTTGATAACTGGAGTTGAGATAGAAATCGATCATAATCTTGAATGATGGAGCAGGCTTGAGGGGCTGAAAGGCCCACTTCTGTTCATTTCCACTAGTGCTTTGAATGGATTTTGGAGGGAACTGACTTGGCTCAAATTACAGTGGCTGTAATTTGTCTTTTCAGCACACACGGACTAATTCTTTGTCAAGTTTATCGTCTTACCTGGTTACAGATTGTGGATAGTATTTTAATTATCAGCTACTATTCAGCATGAAGTTGAATTGCTTCTTTTATATTTTGTGGATTGTTTATTCATTCATGGACAACCCATTTGTTACTTGGGCTGTGTTTTGTTGCATTTAGTTGCCTTTTTCATGACAATCACTTGTGCCTGATAACAACATTTCAAGAAACAGCCTTGTGTAAGAGATCCTTTGTGTTAATGGATAAGATTTTCTTTTTTTCACCTGGACAATAGCTGTCTACTGGTTTAGCCTTTACTTAATGAAACTCTGTCTGACTGGTAATGCAATACATTGTTGACTGTTATGTACAATGTTGTGGTTTGCAAAGTTAAATAGAATTGGATTAGTTTGAAATCTGATATTTTAAAGAATGATTCAGGTAATTTAATATCTTCCGGGCAGCCTTTAGCTGGGTGATGGTGTCATTAAAATGAGGGCCAAATTGCACTAATCTATTAAGCATAATTAAATGTCTAGTGACTAACTGTGGTCAAAAGCCTTTGTTTACTAGTTAAACAGTTATTGGCCAATATAAAATACATCATAGTGGGTGGTATATTTCCAGGCCGTGATCACTTCCTATAATGTGCTTGCCTTTATGTTTTAGCTTGTTTCCTCCTGTTCAGTAAAATACTTGGCTGATTATTAAAACAAATAGAACATGTGGGTTGTGGGGTAGACAGAAAGATTAAAGGAGATGAAAAATCAGCCTCCTCTCAGTGCAAATTAAAAGAACGTCCCCTGAATGCCTTTCGTCTGGGAACGAAGAGCTCTTGAGTTCAGAACACACACAAGCCGTGACATATGGATTAAATATATACAGACTGGTCTGCAAAATGTTCAACTAATCTGAAATTAGATCCAAGAAATTCTCAGTGCAAAACATAATTTAACGTTATTGTTATTTTATTTGCAATGAAAATGCAAAATACAAATTCATCAGCCCCTGAAAAAGTGAAGCCATTGTGGGTGGTGAACCTTCAACTGCATAGAGTCTCTGTTTAAAATGTTCACCCACCTTCATTCAGATGCTGTATAGATTTGTCTTTCAAATTCGCTTTGGACAGACACATTGAAAATAATACCAAGTTAAATCGCTGCTTTGAACAAAGATTTCTGATTTTAAAAAAGAATTACTGGCATTTGTCCAGTGCTGCTTGCAAACCTAATCCCTGATGTAAATTATTGTTTTAGAGCAACTGCGATAAATTAAATTGAAATATAAAAAAGATGCTTAATAAAACAGCATTCGATTATGACACATGCCACAAATAGAGTTCAGTTATTTCAATCAACAATATGCAGAGTAAGTTTTAGCATGGTTGTTTTATAGTCTTGAGATGTTGGCAGACTCCCAAAGCAGCTGCCTTTTGATATGAGCATACCAGCTACATGAGGTGAAATTCCAACCTTTGCTAATTTTACTGAAGGATAATTAATATAAGTTTTAATTATGAACTTCACTTTCTAGCCATTGCAATTTGCCAGCAGGGTGGGACGGAGGCACAATGTGGTCGGTGGAGGAGAAGTAGGTTTTCCTGTGTGGTACATGTTGGGTAGACGTGAAGCAGAACAATAAACACCAACAAAAGGTCCAAACTATTTTAGTGGTTGGCCTAGCATTTTAATATGCCTGTGTGGTGGAGGTGCTGACAGGCAGCATGTTGATGGTGTGGGACAGACCCCGTGCCTCTGAGCCAACTCGGCCTTTTCATACGAAAGGAGAAGTAGAAGCAGTTCTAGGCAAGATTGGGGAGGGTCAGGCTCATCAGGGGCGAAATTCTCCCGAAACGGCGCGATGTCTGCCGACTGGCGCCCAAAACGACGCCAATCAGATGGGCATCGCGCCGCCCCAAAGGTGCGGAGTGCTCCGCATCTTTGGGGGCCGAGCCCCAACATTGAGGGGCTAGGCCGGCGCCGGAGGAATTTCCGCCCCGCCAGCTGGCGGAAACGGCCTTTGTTGCCCCGCCAGCTGGCGCGGAAATGACATCCCCGGGCGGCGCATGCGCGGGAGCGCATAATCGTATACGGTTTACATCTTTTTAAATTGAATATAAAACTGGATACTAAATTGGCTGAATAATAGGAAGCAGAGATTAATGAAGAAAAAATTAAATTAAAATCGTTTATTGTCACAAGTAGGCTTCAAATGAAGTTACTGTGAAAAGCCTCTAGTCGCCACATTCCGGCGCCTGTTCGGGGAGGCTGGTGCGGGTCAATTGATATTTTTCAGGCTGGAGGAAGGTTTGTTGTGGCGTACCCCAGGGGTTGGTATTGGGACCCTTGCTTTTCCTGAAAAATATTAATGATCTTGCTCTTGGTGTGCAGGGGACGGTTTCAAAGTTTGCAGATGATATAAAACTTGGAAGTATTACAAACTGTGAAGAGGATAATGCAGAACTTCAAAAGGACATAAACAAGTTGGTGGAATGGGTAGATAGGTGGCAGATGAAGCTCAATGCGGAGAAGTGTGAGTTGATGCATTTTGGTAGGAAGAACATGGAGAGACAATATAAAATAAGGGATAAAATTATTTTCTTTTAGAGTATCCGATTCATTTTTTTTCCAATTAAGGGGCAATTTAGCATGACCAATCCACCTACTCTGCACATCTTTGGGTTGTGGGGGTGAGACCCAAGCAGGCACGGGGAAAATGTGCAAACTCCACACGGACAGTGACCCAGAGCCGGGATCGAACCTGGGACCGTGGCGCCATGAGGCAGTAGTGCTAAACACTGTGCCACCGTGCTGTCCCGAAGGGATAAAATTCTTAAAGGGATGTTTTTATTAAATTAATTTTTATGGGAAATGGGCGTTGTTTCCTAGGTCAGCATTCATTGCCATTCAGAAGGTAGTGAGCTGCCTTCATGACCCGCTGCAGTCCTTAGAGGTGTAGATAGATCAACAGTGCTGTTATGAGGGAATTCCAGGGTTTTGACTGAGCAACAATGAAAGAATGGCAATATGTTTCCAAGTCAGGATGGTGAGTGTTTTGGAGCGGAGCTTCCAGGAGGTGGTGATAGGGCTAGCAATCAAATGGGCTGCTTTGTCCTGAATGGTATCGATCATCTTGTGTTGTTGGAGCTGCACTCATCTCGGCAAGTGGAGAGTAGGTCCCCCAATAACAGACGCACCCCCCCCAATAACAGAGCCACCCCCCCAATAACCGAGGCACTCCCCCAGTAACAGGCACCCCCCAATAAGATAGGTACCCCCCATAGCTAAAGCATCCCCCCATAAAAGAGGCATCCCACCCCCCACAACAAAGATACGCTACCCCCCATAACAAAGGCAGCCCCCTCCATAACAGAGACCGCCCCCCACCCCCATTAACAAAAACACCTGTCTGGAAGCTGAAGAGCAGTCCAGACAGAAATGTGTGACAAAAGCACTACTTTAAAACTCACCTCTCTCCTACAGTAACCCCCCTGTTCAAGAAGGGAACAAGGAAAAAGATGGAAAATTATAGGCCAATTAGCCTAACCTCGGTTGTTGGCAAGATTCTAGAATCTATTGTTAAGGATGAGATTTCTAAATTCTTGGAAGTGCAGGGTCAGATTAGGACAAGTCAGCATGGATTTAGTAAGGGGAGGTCGTGCCTGACAAACCTGTTAGAGTTCTTTGAAGAGATAACAAATAGGTTAGACCAAGGAGAGCTAATGGATGTTATCTATCTTGACTCCCAAAAGGTCTTTGATAAGGTGCCTCATGGGAGACGGCTGAGTAAAATAAGGGCCCATGGTATTCGAGGCAAGGTACTAACATGGATTGACGATTGGCTGTCAGGCAGAAGGCAGAGAGTTGGGATAAAAGGTTCTTTTTCGGAATGGCAACTGGTGACGAGTGTTGTCCCGCAGGGTTCAGTGTTGGGGCCACAGCTGTTCTCTTTATATATTAACGATCTAGATGACGGGACTGGGGGCATTCTGGCTAAGTTTGCCGATGATACAAAGATAGGTGGAGGGGCAGGTAGTATGGAGGAGGTGGGGAGGCTGCAGAAAGATTTAGACAGTTTAGGAGAGTGGTCCAAGAAATGGCTGATGAAATTCAACGTGGGCAAGTGTGAGGTCTTGCACTTTGGAAAAAAGAATAGAGGCATGGACTATTTTCTAAACGGTGACAAAATTCATAATGCTGAAGTGCAAAGGGACTTGGGAGTCCTAGTCCAGGATTCTCTAAAGGTAAACTTGCAGGTTGAGTCCGTAATTAAGAAAGCAAATGCAATGTTGTCATTCATCTCAAGAGGCTTGGAATATAAAAGCAGGGATGTACTTCTGAAGCTTTATAAAGCATTAGTTAGGCCCCATTTAGAATACTGTGAGCAATTTTGGGCCCCACACCTCAGGAAGGACATACTGGCACTGGAGCGGGTCCAGCGGAGATTCACACGGATGATCCCAGGAATGGTAGGCCTAACATACGATGAACGTCTGAGGATCCTGGGATTATATTAATTGGAGTTTAGGAGGTTGAGGGGAGATCTAATAGAAACTTACAAGATAATGAATGGCTTAGGTAGGGTGGATGTAGGGAAGTTGTTTCCATTAGCAGGGGAGACTAGGACCCGGGGGCACAGCCTTAGAATAAAAGGGAGTCACTTTAGAACAGAGATGAGGAGAAATTTCTTCAGCCAGAGAGTGGTGGGTCTGTGGAATTCATTGCCACAGAGGGCGGTGGAGGCCGGGACGTTGAGTGTCTTTAAGACAGAAGTTGATAAATTCTTGATTTCTCGAGGAATTAAGGGCTATGGAGAGAGAGCGGGTAAATGGAGTTGAAATCAGCCATGATTGAATGGTGGAGTGGACTCGATGGGCCGAATGGCCTTACTTCCGCTCCTATGTATTATGGTCTTATGGTCTTACATCTGCTGTCTCACGCAGAGAAAGCAGCACCTGTAATTTCATAGAAAGCGAAAACCTTAAACACCCTCAGATCCTTTGATCTATGCACTTCAAAGAGAAAACGCTTTTGCTAGGCTGTAATTGACAGCTTCCAGACCACCAAATGTCTGAGTTTTTAAATTTCATTTCCCTTCACACTTGAATGGATCTGAAGTAGCCGGCTGTGAATCTAACTGCAATGCTTATTAATCTCTAGCCATGACTGACAGCTCATGACAAGATCAATAGCAGTCAAGTGCTTTCCACTGAGAAAAAGAGGAAGCGAAAGCACTAAACTAGAGATGTTTAGAAACCAGCCCATGGTTACACAGTGTCAAACTTTCTTTAATATGTTCAATCACATGTACCCATTACAACAACAGCAGGAATTTAGGTGTTCCCTACATAAACACATAAACTGTCCTATCTGTTTTGAGCATACTTGTCAGTTAGCACTAATAAGTGAGCAGTTTTGGTCTCCTTATCTAAGAAACATACTTGCCATAGAGGGAGTGCAGAGAAGGTTCACCAGACTGATTCCTGGGATGGCAGTTTTGTCATAAGGGCAGATATGAGGACCTGTATCCACTGGAATTTAGAAGAATGAGAGGGGATCGCATTGAAATGTGTAAAATTCTGACAGGGTTGGACGGAATAGATGCAGGGATGTTGCTTGCTTTGACTTGAGGGCGTAGAGCAAGAGATTACAGTTTCAGGATAAGGGCAGGCCAGTTAGGACTGAGATAAGGAGAAATGTCTTCAATCAGAAGGTGGTGAAACTGTGACATTCTCTACCACAGAAGGCTGTGGAGGCCAAATGACTGAATATATTTAAGAAGGAAATAGATAGTTTCTAGACTCTAAAGGTGTCAAAAGTAATGGGAAGAGTGCGGGAGTACGCCGTAGAGATGGAGGATCATTCATGATGCTGAATGGCGGAGCAAGCTTGAAGGACCGAATGGTCTACTTCTGCTCCAATTTCTATGTTTTTAAAGCTGTGCATATTTGCTGCAAGTAAGTTGACTGAAACCACTCTAACATATTTCACATTCAGCCTTGGAAAAGGTTTGAATTTAATCAGTTTGCTTGGGAGCATACAGAGATCCTAAAGGTGAAAAGCAATTATGGAACACAATCTCTTGATATATTTCTTAATCCTTTCAAAGAAATTTCCTGTCTACTAAAATAAAGCCCATTAGAACCTGAAATTCCACATTTTTACATGCCTTACGTTAAAATTTAGTGTTTGTGCTCTAACATGTCTTTAAAAAAAATATTTTTTCCGATATAAAATGCTGATCACTGCCTCAAGATATTGAAGTTACTGGTCTCAAATGACTTAGAGTGAAGCAAAAAGAAAGAAAAGTTTTATTCGGTCTGGCAATAAATACTTTGTATTTTGAACCTAAGAATATATTTGCTTCCACTTTATGAGCAAAATGAGTTCTAGCACAGTATAAAACTGGATGATTTAAAAAGCTAATACTAATAATGGTTTTGATTTTCTTGCTGTTTTAACAGGTGACAATTACTGACAATGGCAGCATCCCAAAATCTACCATTGCTAGAGTTATCGTGAAGGTATTGGATGAAAATGACAACAAACCTCAGTTCTTGCAAAAGTTCTATAAAATCAAACTTCCAGAGCGAATAAAACCAGACCGAGAGAAATCAGTTAAGCGGGAACCTATCTTTAGAGTAATTGCTGCTGATAAAGATGAAGGTCCAAATGCAGAGATATCTTACAGTATTGAAGAGGGAGATGAACAGGGCAAGTTCTTCATTGAGCCTAAAACTGGTGTCGTCTCATCTAAGAAGTTTTCTGCAGCTGGGGAGTATGATATACTTACAGTGAGTATGCATGAATGTATAAACATATGTCTGTGTGTAGGTTTGAACATTAAGTTCAGATACATTGGCCCAGAAATTCAGGCAATTCCTTTAATAGATAAGTGGGGGGGGGGGAGAATTTTTCTTAGCGACACCTGAAAAGTGAAGCCCGCGACTGCCCCAGTATTGCACCTCCAGCTTCATTTTAACGGAACTGGCAATAAGATTCAGCCAGCGAAGAGGAGTGCAAATTCATGCTACTTCTAGCGTCACAATAACTTTCAGCTACGTACGTTGGAACCATGACCTGCCTTGGGCAGGAAATTAGGATCATGGGCGAAATTCTCCGGTATTGTCACGATGTCCGCCGACTGGCGCCCAAAACGGCGCAAATCAGTCTGGCATCACGCTGCCCCAAAGGTGCGGATTCCTCCGCATCTTGGGGGGCCGGGCCCCAACCTTAAGGGGCTAGGCTCGCGCCGGACTAATTTCCGCCCCGCCAGCTGGCGGAAAAGGCCTTTGGTGCCCCGCCAGCCGGCACGGAAATGACATCTCCGGGCGGCGCATGCGCGGGAGCGTTAGCGGCCACTGAAGGCATTCCCGCGCATGCGCAGTGGAGGGAGTCTCTTCTGCCTCCGCCATGGTGGAGACCGTGGCGAAGGCGGAAGGAAAAGAGTGCCCCCACGGAACAGGCCCGCCCGCGGATCGGTGGGCCCTGATCGCGGGCCAGGCCACCGTGGGGGCACCCCCCGGGACCAGATCGCCCCGCGCCCCCCCCAGGACCCCGGAGCCCACCCGCGCCGCCTTGTCCCACCGGTAAGGTAGGTGGTTTAATTTACGCTGGCGGGACAGGCATTTTAGCAGCGGGACTTCGGCCCATGGCCGGAGAATCGCGGGGGGGGGGGGGCAACTGGCGCGGCGCGATTCCCACCCCCGCCGAATATCCGGTGCCGGAGAGTTCGGCAACCGGCGGGGGCGGGATTCACGCCAGGCGCCGGCGATTCTCCGACCCGGCGGGGGGTCGGAGAATCTCGCCCCATGTTCTGGAACATGGGGAACAATTGGGTTGGGGTAGGGTGGGGATGGATAATGGCAGTGCTGAGGAGGAGGGATGGCTATCAGTTCCTTCAATGTGCCTTTGGGAGAAGCACTCATTTAGACGCTCATTCCAGTAAGTTACTTGTTTTTTTTGGGCCTTGGTGATTGCTAGACTTAATTTCCTGACTCAGAGTAAACAGATCATGGGGAAGGGCCCTCAAGCAAGCATATGCAAAGTGGGTATAATGCCAGTTTCAAGTGCAGATAAAGAAGACTCACTTTGTGCTTGCTGAATATGGAAGACAGTTCACTTCCAGCTGGAAACATGTGAATGCTGCCTGGTTACCACATGGTGGTCCATATAGTGGCAATGAACAGGTCCTTTGTTCATTTCTCCAGAATTTGCAGTCCTCCACTTCAGTTGCTTGTCCGAGCCTTCCACTCACAACTTTAGTATGACTTGGGTCAAGAATACATGAGAGGCGGAACTCTCCGTCCTGCCAGCTCCATTTTCCTGCGCGGCGCACCCTCGCCGGCAGCGGGAATCTCCGTTCCCACAGCAGGCCAATGGGTTTTCCCATTTGGGCCACCCCATGCCATCGGGAAACACGCAGGCGTGGATGCGCTTCTGGCGGGGCAGAGGATCCCGCAGATGGAGAATCCCGCAGGAGGTGTTTTCTCATCACCTTCCTCATATGTCCTGAATGGAAAAACATGTTCGCTTCCCAAGGGACCCTTTATCGGTAAATACTTCTTGTTCCTCAAAGTTCTAGCTCTTCTGTCATCACCACCCAAAATGTAGTGGTTCTGCTCTTGGCCTAGTCTTGAAACCTTGAATGTGAGATCGTTGCCTGAGGGCGACTCTCTAAAGGGCAGGGTTGACCATCCTAAGGTCTCAAATGGCCCTGCTACCTTAAAGCAACCTAAAGCTATATGTTGTGCAGACCAATTTATAGGCCATATTCTTTGCTTACAAAGTAGGATACCTCAAAATAGCTCACAGAAACATCATCACATCTAATATAACATGCCTTTATTAGTTCCTAAAGATGTGGCCATGTGGAGTGAAGCATTTGTAAATGAGATGGATTTCTCGCACCGTCATGGGCCTGCAGTACAATTTTCTACTTGTGTTCGTGGTCAATGTTCATTTCCTAGGTGCAATGTAAAGTGATAAATGGATGCCTGGAGACTTCAAGAAGTGACTTTGTACTGTTTATCTATACATTATGAATTGTACAATGATGGCATCTCCTTTAGCAATATGCATTAGGGTTGTCAGGTAAAAGATACATTATTTTTTACAGATAAAAGCTGTGGATAATGGACGCCCTCAGAAATCATCTGCAACTCGGCTGCACATTGAATGGATTGTGAAACCCAAGCCATCCCCTGTGCCATGGAATTTTGAAGAATCTTCATTTTCCTTTAGTGCCATGGAGAGTGATCCAGTTACTCACATGGTTGGAGTCATTGCTGTTGAACCTGCTGGCACTACCCTCTGGTTTGATATCACCGGTAAGGAATGTGATGTCGTTCTTGTTAGTTAGGTGTAACGATTTCCAAAGCAAACATCTTATTGAATTGGCTACTTTGAAACAATTAATTCAGTTCTATTGGATACTTTTGGTTCCTCTTGTTTTTTTGCCATTCTTCTCCGATCTCTCTTCACCCTCTGGGTACTCTTTAATAGGGCAAAGTGCCCACCTTGTCTACTCATTGTATAATGAATTGTCTTCAGAAATCATTCATAATTTTGAACCTTGAGTGGATTGTGGGAACAAAACCATCCCTGAGTCATGAAGTTCTGTGGAATTGATGTTTTCCTTTAATGCCACATAAGCCTTGATTGACTATTTAAATATAAGAGCACATAACGTGTTCAGTCTTATTACCTCATGACACTTCCCATAGGAGTAGAAACACTGACTGATTTTTTTTTAAACTACCCTAATCTAGAGGCACAAAGGATTACTATAATGTCTTACTACTTTCTGAGCAAGGTCAGTCGAATCAGCCCATGATGCTTTTGATTTTCCTGTCCCTCTGGTTCAATTGCAGTATTAATAAACTAATGGAGACAGTGGACTGCATCTTTTTTCACTTTTTTCCTGGAATTGCTTAGATTATTAATGTATTATTTAATGCACTAGATGTGCTTAAATAAGCAAATGGAAATGCGTATAAAGTACACAGGAACAACCAACAATCCTGTTTCCTTTGACATGCTCACAAATCAGACCCCAAATTGGACGTTTACAAAGTTTCATTTACAGAATGGGCAGACAATTTACTGAATTTACGTAATTATATATAAATTCAACATGCTGTTTGTAAACTGAATGAGTTCATAATGATAAATATAAACAAATTACATTCTATTTGAAAATCAGGCTTGTAATTTAATTTGTCCTCTTGTGATATTTTTTTCTTCTACTATGTAACAGCCTTGACGGCTAACATGGCGGTGGGGCAGGTGCGGGGGGGGCAGAAATAAAATCCCAAGGTGCACAAACAAAAACATGTAACTGAGATTGCATCGATATAATATTTTTCAGATTTAAATTGTCTAAACGTATTTAAATCAAATGTTTCAGAACTGTTGATTAGAACAGACCAAGAGACTTGCATTGTTAGTACAAAGATATGCATGTTAATTTGTGTAAATTGCAGTTTGAGTGAAACCAGGAAAATAAATGGTGCCTCTGCAATCTGACACCTCTGACAAGAACAGCACTGAAAGGGAAGGCACAGGTGCGCAGCCTGTGATTTTTCACCCATTCTTCTTGATGGACAAAACAAAATCACAGAATATATTGACTGTGAATGCTGTTTCCTATCAGCAGTACTGGATTGTGGGATCATCCTTATAATGGTCTACCCTCTACTATTGTGTATCTAACCTTTGACTAGATTCTCATTTACTAATCTAATTTCTTTTCTTTTCTATCCTTGCTGCCTTTTCTGTCTTCGACTGTGTTTCTGGCTCTGCAAGGTGACAAACAAGCTAGAGAAATGTTTTATATCTTTCAGATGGCTTGTGACCCGAACTGTACAGCAGAAGGTATCTGCTGCCATCTCATAATTATACTTTGGTACTACATTATGAGATCTACTAATTAAATTTAGCAATGGAAATTATATTATTTTTGCTCTGTTCATAAACTAAGAAAAATGTTGCCCAAATAACTTATACTCATATAGTAAGTATCATTGAATTAGCAAGCTTAACATATTTTATATTGTCAGTGGTTGCATAAGCTGCTGTTTTTATGTTTAATCCAGCTGTTCTCTTCTGTTAATTCTATGTATATCTGTCTATCAATATATTAAAAATTTTGCATTTATATATACTATATATACTATCTGTAACTTCCTCAATTATAATTGGATTGGTTTATTGCCACGTTTACCGAGATACAGTGAAAAGTATTGTTCTGCGTACAGCTCAAACATCATAATTATAATTTCAAAGTCCATTATCTATGATGGAACTGTACAAATTTGCTGCAATTTCTCTTTTATCCTCAATAGTGTGCTGCAGCACCACCACTGGCCAAAAGGTGAATTTATTATGCCAGTTTACATAGGGTGAATTCTCCGGTCCCCCAGCCACTTGTTTCTTGGCAGTGAGCCGTTCTCTGCTCCCGCCGCTTGTCAAAGGGACTTCCCATTGAAGCCACCCCACGTCACCATGAAACCCCGGGGGTACGCTGCCGGCGGGAACAGAGAATCCCAACGGCCGGAGAATTCCGGCCATAGACTGTTTCTTTATAAATCTGGAATTTATAATCAGAATATAAAAATGAAAGATATACCTTTAAACTGAGGACTGAATTGTGTCTGCATGGCATGGTCCAGGTTGATGATCAACATGCTAATCCTTCAAACGTTTTCCCGCTATTCCACCATGCTAAAAAAAGTGTCTGAAGATATGAAGCAAAAAAACAAAAAAACCTAATATTTCTATATAAAACAATGCCAAAATTGGCTGAGTTACACTTTCTCAAAAGTAAATAATTAGTGTTTCATATTTCATAACCATGCACTGCTTTGCTAAAATTTAAAGAATTAGCAAATAAAAATGAATTCAAAATTCTACTTAAAATATAGAATCATGTGAAATTGAGAAACGATTTTAACTTCTTTGATTCTGGCTGGAGGCTAACTTTTAATGAAGGAAGCAATTAAAATGTGCCTACTCTTGTGCTTTTAATTCCTGACTGGATGCTTAGAGTTCCATATCTCAGTGACCTTTATACCTGAAGTTATTAAATATTCATGCATTGAATTTGTATTGATTTGCTGATTACCACAATGCTAGTTTTCTGAGGTTCTTCATGAATTAGCAGATCATTCTAAAATGAATCATTTCTCACCAATATATCCACCTAGAAGATGGTAGCATCTTACTTGGGAACTGCAGTAGTATACTTTAGAGCACTGTTGAGTCTATTTTACAACATTCCTTCACCTTCAAAAATGGTCTACATTGCGCTCAGGTCATCACGCTGTTGCCTGAATGTAATCAGCTAATGATTGAAATAAGCATGCCCTTTCTTGTTAAAACAGTAGCTGTTCAAAATATTTCTAGTGAAAGCAAGAATAACAATAATTGTCAGTTGCAGCTGAAATTTCAACCTTGAGTTTTCTTATAACCTGCTGTTGGAAAATAGCTACATTTAAAAATTGGTTATGAATTAAGGCAACAAAATATTTACATATTTATAATCGCACCAACATTTAGTAAAATCATTTGCTGTTCAGTGGCAAATCTGGTCATTTGTCATATCTATAAAATATTAATATTGGAAAGGTTAAAATAGCATATTCAGCGTAGAGCAATACAACTAGAGCTTTCTACTATTCAGTACTAAGTTGGAAGTTCTGTTGATAATTCCCCTCTACTCAAAACTAAGAGGTATGTAACATACCTGCAATTAGTAATTAAAATCAACATTTTAGATTTTTAAAGGAAAAAAGATTGCAGTTATTTTACCAGTAGTATTTACTGACTGTATTCCAGTAAATAGTATTTACTGACTGTATTCCAGTAAATCTCACAAAGTGCACAAACTTGTTTCTAAACTTCCATTCATTTTGATCCAGACCTTGAGTTGGGATGGTTGACAGGTGCTCCAGTTGATGTGTCCAAAGTAATCAAGGAATTCAGTAGGGTAGATATTGAAAAGTTGCTTTATTCTGCTGAGGGAATGCAGCAGAAGAACATCTAATCTTAAAGTTAGAATTAAATGATTCATTTGTCAAATCAGGAAGTGCTTTTCCACACAAAGGAACTCTCTGCCCCCAAAGTTTAGAATGCTGGGTCGATTGAAATTTAAGACTGAGATTGAGGATTGGATTAGCCATGGCCTGTTTGAATGGCAGCACAGGCTCGATGGGCTGAATGAAACTTGTGATTGACATTTCACATTGATTCGCTGGGAATGCTGGAGTGTACCAACATCGAGGGCCGAAGGGCCTGTACTGCGCTGTAATGTTCTATGTTCTACTATTTTGCATAACTCAGTTTAAAAAGTTACTTCATCTTTATAAGGAACAGGTCTTGAAAATTAGTTTTCCTAAAAACCTTTGAGGAATTCTATTCTCATGTATTAGGGGCTGGTTTAGCACACTGGGCTAAATCGCTGGCTTTTAAAGCAGACCAAGCAGGCCAGCAGCACGGTTCAATTCCCGTACCAGCCTCCCCGAACAGGCGCCGGAATGTGGCGACTAGGGGCTTTTCGCAGTAACTTCATTGAATCCTACTTGTGACAATAAGCGATTTTCATTTCATTTCATTTCATTGTAGCAGTGTGAAGCAAGTGTTGTTCTAAACTTTTAACAAGCCACCTGTGAACATGAAGCAGTTGGCTCATAAATGAACATAATTATTATATGAATATTTTCTGACTTAATTCAGAATTGATTTTATGTGCTAAGCTAAGAAGTGGCTTACTGTCTGTTGTGTTGAACATTAATTGAATGGCTGGGCATTAAAAATCTGCAGAAACATTCAGCAAAATCTTTTTTTTTAAATGGTCAAAAATATCAATTTTTGTGTCAATGGTAAAAGGGGAATGAGCTTAAAAGTTTAATGATTTTTTATATCTTGAACCTGTTTCAAGGTTCTTTGTAATCCATGAGAATGAGAAGGGAAAATTATACCTATATGTGTTAAGAACCTTTCAGAGCGTACACTTCTTGTTCATAAACTGTAATTCAGGAGTCATGGTATTTAATCTCATCATTCAGCATCAGAATTACCTATGGCAATATTTATAATGGATATCCATATTCAAACACTTTGAATAGAAATACCTGTTTTGATGTGAAAATTTTCTGTTGTCACAGTTTGTCGATAAAGAACTGAACCACAATAATACAACTTTTGTTTCGCTCAGCAATTAAAATTGTTAATATTTAAAATAAGTTGTTGAGAAAATTAGAAACATTTTAGGATAACGTTCTATTGATCCAATGAATTGTTATCTCTGCCTTTTCATACCTTTGTTAAAGGTTTTACTTGTCCCAAAATCCGATGTTTGGACATAACGTTTTTCTCCGAGCTGAGTAATTTTGGGAAGTGGAGACAAATTCAGCAATCCGATCATGTTTACTACACAGAATTTCTTGGGTGCATCAGTAGCTTATAAGAGATAAATGTTTACATGCCTCTATCTCAAACTCAATTTGATAACAAAGTTTGATCATTTTTCAAAATTATTTGAAGAAGACCTGAAGGATAAATGTCCAAATTCAGGTAAAATGTATATAAAGTTGATTTCTTTTTGAAGCAATTACATCATTTTGTTTCTGTATGAGTGGGTGAAGAAAACAGGATCGACTACAGTGATCCCTTTCAATTGGCTATACATTCTCTATAAACTTCAGATGGAGCAAAATATACACCGTCTATCTTCACCCTTAGTCTTTTTGGATTACTGAAGTTTTTTGAATTCATTAATGGGATGTGGGTGTCACCATCATTTACTGTCCATTTGCAATTACCCTTGAGAAAGTGTTGTGAGCCTCCTCCTTGAACTGCTACAGTTTGAGTGGTGCAGGGAAGTTAAGGATTTGGACCTGGCAATGGTAAAGGAACAGTGATATAGTCCCAGGCCAGGATGGTCTGTGACTTCGAGCGGATTGTGCAGGTGGCAGTGTTCCCTTGCACCAGCTGCCCTTGTTCTTATAGGTGGTAGAGATATAGATTTTAAGGGATAAAGATAGGCTAAGCGAATGCGCAAAAAATTGACAGCTGGAGTATAATGTGGGGAAATGTGCGGTTGTCCTCTTCAGCAGGAAGAGTCGAAAAGCAGTGTATTGATTAAATGGGGAGAAACTAAAGAATGCTGCAGTACAGAGGGAGGGTGTCCTCGGACATGAATCACAAAACATTAGCATGTAGGTACAGAGAGTAATTAAGACGACAAACCGAATGTTGGGGTTGGGCAAGTAGGATGAAGTAGATAATTAAGGAAGTCTTGGTACAACTGTGCAGGGCATTTCTGAGGCTGCATATAGAGATCTGTGTGGGGTTTTGGACACCTTTCTCAAGGAGGGACATACTTGCATTGGAGGCAGTTTGGAGAAGATTCGCTAGGCTTGTTTGGGATGAAGGGGTCTTCTCAGGAACGTTTGAGCAAGTTGAGCCTATCGTCATTTGAAATCAGAATAACTAAAGGTGGCAGGGTAGATGTTGAGTGGATGGTTCCTCACATGGGAGAATCTAGAATTAGGGGGCAGAGTTTCAAAATAAGGGGCGTCATTCTCCGACCCCCCGCCGGGTCGGAGAATGGCCGTTGGCCGCCGTGAATCCCGCCCCCGCCGAAGTCTCCGGTACCGGAGATTGGGAGGGGGCGGGAATCGGGCCGCGCCGGTTGGCGGGACCCCCCGCTCAATTCTCCGGCCCGGATGGGCCGAAATCCCGCCCAGAAATTGCCTGTCCCGCCGGCGTAAATCAAAGCTGGTATTTACTGGCGGGACCAGGCGGCGTGGGCGGGCTCCAGGGTCCTGGGGGGGGGGCGCGGGGCGATCTGACCCCGGGGGGTGCCCCCACGGTGGCCTGGCCCGCGATCGGGGCCCACCGATCCGCGGGCGGGCCTGTGCCGTGGGGGCACTCTTTCCCTTCCGCCTCCGCCACGATCTCCACCATGGCGGAGGCGGAAGAGACTCTCCCCACTGCGCATGCGGGGGAAACTGGCGGCGGCCGCTGACGCTCCCGCGCATGCGCCGCATTTCCGCGCCAGCTGGTGGGGCACCAAACGCCATTTCCGCCAGCTGGCGGGGCAACAAACGCCATTTCCGGCAGCTGGCGGGGCGGAAATCCCTCCGGCGCCGGCCTAGCCCCTCAAATGTTGGGGCTCGGTCCCCAAAGATGCGGAGCATTCCGCACCTTTGGGCCGGCGCGATGCCCGTCTGATTGGCGCCATTTTTGGCGCCAGTCGGCGGACATCGCGCCGTTGGGGGAGAATTTCGCCCAAGGAGTCTACTATTTAAGGTGGAGACAAGGCAGAACCTTCTTTTCGAGGATCATGAGTTTTTGGGATTCTCTTCCTCCAGCAAATAGTGGCTGCTGGGTCATTGAATATATCCAAAGCTGCGTTAGATGGATGTTTGATCTACACGGAGTCGAGGATCGTGGGGGCCAGGCAGGAAAGTGGAGATAATACCACATCAGAGCTGCCATGATCTTATTGACTGGCGAAACAAGCTTGAGGGGCAGATTAGCCTACTCCTGCTCCTATTTCTTATGTTCTTATGAAAGCAAACAGTGCCTCAATCACCTACATCATTGTTATTTGTTGATAATTGTGAAATAAATACATTTCAATTAGTAGCATGCATGCGATCAAGAGAAAGAAAGAAACATGTCAACAGAAAAAGACGGAGATAAACAGATTTACTTCCAGGGAGGAATTGCAAAGCAGCCAACTTAATGTTTGCATGTTACCCGCAGGGGCACGAGAAAGTTCTACCAGGTCTCTTGCTCTCACTCTCCACCCCCAATCATCAGGCCTATACCTTTTCGCTCCTGTCACTGCTGACAAACACTATGCTATCAATGAACCAAACCCCTCCGCAACCCATTCCCATTTCCGAGCCGTATGAAACTGTGTTCCCCATGCAATGTGATGCCAAGCTAAATGATTATATATTTCAGAATTTTGTTTTTTCTTATTAATGTGAAAATCTCATAAAATAAAAGCCTCCCCTGCCTCTAAATATCCTAATTGTACAAAAAGTCACATTGTACAAGGTTCATCCCAAGTGCCATGTTGCATGTTCAGTGAAGTAAGACCAAAGTTTTTTCATTTGCATGCAATCTGATAGCTGAGCAGAATCTGCTTGTTTTTGTTACATCTACCGTTTCATATTCTTAAATCCAGGTGGCAACTATGACAGCCGATTTGATGTGGACAAAGGTAGTGGAACCATCATTGTTGCAAGGCCACTTGATGCAGAGCAGAAATCGAATTACAACTTGACAGTGGAGGCAACAGATGGAACAATGTCCATCCGCACCCAGGTAATTGAATTCCTGATGAAGGATTTAGATTTAGGGTAGAAAGTTTTCTTTAGTTCTTTTTTAGCCATCAATGTTGCAAAACAAATTTCATTTTGAAGTTATTAGTTTATAGCCCCCTACCTTCAATGTTGAACTGCTTTCTGGTGAAAAATTAATCTTGCGCTTCTCTATTTCAGATGTTCATTTAAAGTGTTTTTATTTAATAAATTATCAATAGCATGTCATTTTTCATCAGCCTGCTGCAGTTTGTAGTTTTGAATGTGGTCATGGTTTGATGATTCCTAACTTTGTTGATTAATAAAAGCTATAATAAATGATTTTTGCTTTCTGCAGTAGAAAAATAATTTGTACCCAGATCTGAGGTGCTGAGTTGAGAAAGGTTTTTTTTGTGGGTGATGCGTGGTCTGAAATTAGCAACAGTTCTCCTCCTGTCTGCGTGAGTTTCTTCCAGGTGCTCTGGTTTCCTCCCACAGTCCAAAGATGTGCAGGTTAGGTGGATTAGCCATGCTAAATTGCCCTGATTGTCCAAAAAGGTTAGATGGGGTTATTGGGTTCCAGGGATAGGGTGGAAGTGAGGGTTTAAGTGGGTTGGTGCAGACCTGATGGGCCGAATGGCCTCCTTCTGTTCTATGTTCTATGAAAGTTAGACGGTGGAAGTTACAACATTGAAAAATAAAATTTGATCACTGAAGCTCCAAGTAATTATTTGTCTGCCATATCTAGGAACTGGGAAGAATTCAAATAGTCTGTTTTAAATGAGATTAAAAGTATAACATCCAGGTTCAAATGTGGAACTAGAAATTTTCATTTCTGGTGTGCATTTCTGGTGAGAATTGGCAACAGATTTCAATTTCAACACAAGCACTGAACTGAAAGATCCATAACTGAAATTATAATGAATACCGATGCTCAGACCTGTAGATAGAAAGGTTTACTTTTCCACTGAGGGTGCAATGTAACACATTTAATTCAATTTTCAAATTTTATTCATGTTTTTCGAAGAGGAAAAATCCAAAGAGGAGTTTTTCTGTCCATGCCTTTTGGGCCTTACAATAGTTCTAATAGTGGGACGGTAGACAATTTGAGTTTCATATTTTATAAGTGTTTAATAGGAACAGATCTGTCTCAAAGCTGTCAATAGAACCGATGTTACTGAAGTAAAACACTGCAAGTAACTTAATACAGAAAAGAAGCAGTTTGAGGTCAGTGAACAATTTGCTGACTTCTATAGATCATGGAGTGAATCAGTGGTCCTTTAAGAGACCATGGTGTTAAGGGTAAGATCCTGGCCTGGATAGAGGATTGGCTGACTGGCAGGAGGCAGAGAGTGGGGAAAAAGGGATTTTTTTCAGGATGGCAGCCGGTGACTAGTGGTGTGCCTCAGTGGTCGGTGCTGGGATCACAACTTTTCACAATACACATTAATGATCTGGATGAAGGAACTGAAGGCACTGTTGCTAAGTTTTCAAATGATACAATTGAAGAATGATTGAAGAAGCAGGGGAGCTGCAGAAGGACTTGGACAGGCTAGAAGAGTGGGCAAAGAAGTGGCAGATTGAATACATTGGAAAAGAGTGAGGTAATGCACTTTGGAAAGAGGAATGGAGGCATAGACTATTTTCTAAATGGGGAAATGCTAATGAAATCAGAAGCACAAGGGTACTTGGGAGCCCTTGTTCAAGATTCTCTCAAGGTTAACATGTAAGTTCAGTTGGCAGTTAGAAGGCAAATGGAATGTTAGCATTCATGTCAAGAGGACTAAAATACAAGAGCAGAGATGTACTTCTGAGGCTGTATAAGGCTCTGGTCAGACCCCATTTGGAGTATTGTGAGCAGTTTAGGGCCCCGTATCTAAGGAAGGATGTGCTGGCCTTGGAAAGGATCCAGAGGAGGTTCACAAGAATGATCCATGGAATCCCTTGTCGCATGAGGAATGGTTGAGGACTCTGCATCTGTACTATTTGGAGTTTAGAAGGATGAGAAGAGATCCTATTGAAATGTACAGGATACAGCGAGGCCTGAATAGAGTGGATATGGAGAAGATGTTTCCACGAGTAGGAAAATCTAGAACCAGAGGACACAATCTCAGATTAAAGGGACGATCCTCTAAAACAGAGATGAGGAGGAATCTTTTCAGCCAGGGGTGGTGAATCTATTGCCGCAGAAGGCTGTGGAGGCCAAATCACTGTCTTTAAGACATAGATAGGTTCTTGATTAATAAGGGGATCAGGGGTTATGGGGAGAAGGCAGGAGAACGGGGATGAGAAAATATCAGCCATGATTGAATGGCGGAGCAGACTCGATGGACTGAGGGGCCTAATTCTGCTCCTGTAGAATGGTCTTATGGCTTTGCACTGCTGAAAGGCAGAGCTTGGTTTACAAATAGTATTGTTTAGAAAGACTCTAAACAAAGGGCACACAGTTTCACCGTCGTTGTGATGGAACATTTTTGGTAGCATGGCAGTGTTCTTGGTGTAACAGAAAAAAGAGAGAGAAGGTAGCAAGCCAATGAACAGGTCTTGAATGGTGCATGAACTGGGGTTTAAAACATATTTAACTTTTCACTGCCCTCTGGAATGGCCGAGCAAGCCACCAAACCAGCACAAGAAAGTCAAAAGAGAACAAAACTAGACGGACCACCTGGAATTGCACTAGGCACCAAAATTGGTAATGGCACATCCTGCTCAATTGCAGAGTCCTCCCTCATCTGGCAGCTTGTGCCCAAAATTGAGAGAGTCGTCCCACAGCCTAGTCAAGCAACAAGCCTGATATAGTCGAGACTTACGAATTATACCTTACAGTTGATGTCCCAGATTCTTGAATCACCATCCTTGGGTATGTCCTCTGTCAATACCAGGCCAAGCACCACAGAGGTGACAGCATTGTGGGACACAGTCAAGAGGGATTTCCCTGGGAGTCCACAACATTGGTCTCACAAAGTCAAAATGAACAAAGAAACGTATAGATTACCACATATTATCTTCCCTCAGCTGATTAATCAGTACTCCTCCCTGTTGGATACCACTTGGAAGAAGCACCAGGGGTAGCAAGGGCACAGAAAGTATTCTGGGTGCGACAAAACTTCAGTGTCTATCACCAAGGATGGCTCAATGGTACCACTCCTGGCCAAGCTGCCCAAGTCCTAAAGGACCGTCTGTAGCAGGTGGAGAGGAAATCAATATGAGGGAAAAAACCTACTTGACATTTCCCTCACTGATCTGCCTATCATGGATACACTTGCCCATGGCAATATTGGTGGGAGTGACCACCAAACAGTCCTTATGGAGACAAAGTCCCTTCTTCACACTGAGGATACATTTCATCACGTTGTGTGGCACTACCACCATGCTAAATGGGATAGAGTTAGAACAGTAGCTCAGGACTGGGTCATTAGCAGCAGCAGCAGAATTGCACTCAACCACAATATGGAAATTCATATCCCCCACTCTACCATTTTTTGAAGCCAGGGGTTTCAACCCTAGTTCAATTAAATGTGCAGGAAGGAGCAGCACCAGATAAATTTAAAATGAAGTGAAAACCTTGTGATTCTACAACGCAGGACTACTTGTATGCCCAGCAGAAGGTGATAGACTGAACTAAGCAACGTCACAGTCAACAGAGCAGATCAAATCTCTGCAGTCCTGCCACATGCAGCCATGAATGGTAGTGAACAATTAATAACTAACCGGAGGAGGAGGCTCCACAAATATCCTCTCTGATGGGGGAGCCCAACACATTGATGTAAAAGATGAGGTTGAGAAACATTCCCAACCATTTTCAGTCAGAAATGCCAAGTGGCTGATCCACCTCCTCCTAAGTCCCCAGCATCACCAGTCTTTGGCCAATTTGATTCATGCCATGTGATATCAAAAAACAGTTGATAGTCCATGTCAGTACACTATCTTGCAATAATTATACTGAACGCTTATGCTCCAGAACTAGCTGCATCCATAGCCAAGCTGTTCCAGTATTGCTAACAACACTGGCATCTACCCGACAATGTGGAAAATTGCCGAGATATGTCCTGTTCATAAAAAGTAAGAGAAATCCAATCTGGTCAATTAGTACCTCACCAGTCTTCTCATAAACATCAGAAAAGTGATAGAAAGTGTCGTCGACAGTGCTATCAAACGGCACTTTCACAACAATAAACTGCTCAGTGATGTTCAGTTTGGGCCCCGCTAGGATCAGTCAGTCTTGACCTCATTAAGCCTTCGTCCAAACATGAACAAAACAGCTGAACTCAAGGAAGATGGAATAAAAATCGAAATTGCTGGAAAAAATGATGATGGTGCTGTCACATGAATAGTAGACCCATTCTAATGCTCTGAGGACTTGGGCTCAAATGCCACGACGGCAGCTGGCGGAATTTGAATTCAACTAATTCAATCTGGAAACTAAAACTAGCCTCAGGCATGGTAACCATGAAACTTATAATGAATTGTTGTAAAAGCCCATTTGGTTCACTGATGTCCTTTAGGAAATCTGTCTTCCTTATCTGGTTTGGCATGTGTGTGACCCCACACCCACAACAATTTTTTTAACTCCAAAGAGAAAATGCTGGAAAATCTCAGCAGGTCTGGCAGCATCTGTAGGGAGAGAAAAGAGCTAACGTTTCGAGTCCAGATGACCCTTTGTCAAAGCTTTGACCAAGGATCATCTGGCCTTGAAACATTAGCTCTATTCTCTCCCTGCAGATGCTGCCAGACCGCTGAAATTCTCCAGCCTTTTCTTTTTGGTTTGAGCATCCGCAGTAATTTGCTTTTATTCAATGTCTTTTAACTGCTATCTGAGCAAGCTACTCAGTTCAAGCGCAATTAGGGATTGGCAACAAATGTTGGCCTTACCAGTGACACCCACATAATTTTAAAAATGCTGAATTTTTCTAGTATAATTCTTATTACAGATTTCTAACAAGTAGTTTAATTTTGCACAGGAAATTAGTTGTGGTTGTTGGAGGTCAATCATCTCAGCTCCAGGACATAGCTGCAGGAGTTTCTCGGGGTAGTGTCCTAGTCTCAACCATGTTTAGTCGATTCATGGGTGGCACGATAGCACAGTGGCTAGCACTGTTGCCTCACGGTGCCGAGGATCCGGGTTCAATCCGGCCTGGGTCACTGTCTGTGTGTGGAGTTTGTATATTCTCCCCGTGTCTGCGTGGGTCTCTCTCTCTCTCTCTCTCTCTCTCTCTCTCTCTCTCTCTCTCTCTCTCTCTCTCTATCTCCCCCCCCCCCCCCCGCCACACACACGCACACACAACCCAATACGTGCAGGGGGCAGGTGGATTGGCTGTGCCCCTTAATTGGAAAAATATGAATTGGGTAATTTAAATTAATTTTTTAAATGTTCAGTTGTTTCATCAATAACCTTCCCTCCATCATAAGGTCAGATTGGTGAAGCACTGACCATACGGAGCGAGACATGGGCAGCATGCATGCTAGGTGGCAAGTAACATTAAACCACACAAGTTCCAGCCAATTACTATCTCCAACAAGAGTGAATCTAACCATCTTGCCTTGACATTCAATGACGTTACCATTGTTGAATCCCCACCAACACCCTGGGGGTTGCCACTGACCAGAGACTTAACTGAGCCAGTTATATAGATACTGTGGCTACAAAATAAGTTTAGAGGCTAAGAATTTGAGGCGAAGAATAAGAAGGTGAGTAATTTGCCTCCTGATTCCACAAACCTGTCCATCACCTACAAGGCAGAAATCAGAGTAGAGAATGCTCTTCCCTTGCCTGGATGAGTGCGGTTCCAACAACGCTCAAGAAGTTCTATACAATCTGGAACAAAGCAGCCAGCTTGATCTGCACCCCATCCGCCATCTTAAAACATTCACTGCCTCCGCCATGGTGCACTGTGATATCAGTGTGTACCATCTACAAGATGCATTGCAATAACTTGTCAAGGCTCCTTCTCCAGCATCTTCCAGACTCATGACCCCTATCACCAAGAAAGCCAGCGAGCAGATAGGAATACCACAACCTGCAAGTTCCCCTCCCAAGTCACATGGCATCTTGACTTGGATCTATATCGCCGCTCACTCACTGTCATTGAGTCAAAATCCTGGAACTCCCTCCCTGGGTGGAACTACACCGAATGAACTGCAGCAATTCAACAAAGTGGCTCACTGTCATTGTCTCCAGGGCAATTAAGGTTGGGCAACAAATACTGAAATTGCCAATGACCCTCACATTCCACAAAAGAATTTAAAAAAGAATTTAAAAAAAATTAGAGCCCTTTTAAAATGTATGTAACAAGGTAAAACTTGCAGCTGCTCCCCAATCTCCTACCACACATTAGCAGAAGATGGCGGTAAAACTTCAGAGAAGTGGCATAAATGGCTCAATGTGCCATCTTTCTACAATTCCTTTTGACCTTCATTTGGAACAAAGGTGGGAGACTGCAAATGCTCCTGTGTAAATTACTTTCCAGTGTATTAAAAATGTTATATGCACAAGAACATTTTCAACAGCCTGGTGTTGCATAGCAACATAAGTAGTCGCATGACTAAAATCTTTTGTGTGACCTTTGATGCAAAACATCCCAAGAAGATTTGGAGGCTGAGCCAAAGGAACGATTAGGTGGGCTGTAGAAATGCTTATTTGAAAGGTGAGTTTCAAGGAGTTCTTCAATAAATGGTGGAATAAAACCAGAAAATGCTGCAGTTCTGGCAGCATCAGTGCAGAGAGAAATAAGAGTTAGCGTTTCAAGACCAACATGACTTCTTCATACTCTGGTGGACAGTTGGAATGGTTTGTGATGTAAATTCCTGAGATTGGGGTATATGCAACTGAAGGCGTGATTGCCAAAAGTGGAGTGAGGGGTGGGTATGCACAAGGTGCCAGAGTCAGAAGAATAGTGTTGTGATTGTCACGCTTGAGGAGTTTGTAGGGATAGGGGTATGGGAATGAGACGATAGAAAGGTTTAAAACATAAGGATGAGAATTTTAAAAGTTAGAAACTTTGGGAAGCAAGAATCCAAATGTAGGCTAACAAGAATGAGGACTGGGAAATGCAGCATAATATATGGGTTTCAGAGTTTTGGATGATTGAAGTTGATAAATGGTGGGGATTGGAAACCTGAACAGGAGATCACTGAAGGAATAGTTTCACAACCAGCTTTTCACACTTGGGGCAAGGAGGCTGAAAATTTTCCCCAACAGCTCACTGCTAGGGAAACCTTTTCATCTAAAATAGGTACATTTTGCAATATTTCTTTTAAATAGTGCAGTTTTCCTGCCAAACTTTGATTGGGGAGTGAAGAGAATTAATTCTTTCCTATCAGCCTCTTAAAACTACTTTTTGTAGCCCCAGATTGCCCCTTTCAAAGCTAGGATACTCGAGGACTATCCTTACCAGCACTAAAACAGACTCCGTGGGTGAAATTCTCCGGTATCGGCGCGATGTCCGCCGACCGACGCCCAAAACGGCGCAAATCAGTCGGGCATCTCGCCGCCCCAAAGGTGCGTAATCCTCCGCATCTTGGGGGGCCGAGCCCCAACCTTAAGGAGCTAGGCCCGCGCCGGACTAATTTCCGCCCCGCCAGCCGGCGGAAAAGGCCTTTGGTGACCCGCCAGCTGGCGCGGAAATGACATCTCCGGGCGGCGCATTCGCGGGAGCGTTAGCAGCCGCTCATGGCATCCCCGCGCATGCGCTGTGGAGGGAGTCTCTTCCACCTCCGCCATGGTGGAGACCGTGGCGAAGGCGGAAGGAAAAGAGTACCCCCATGGCACAGGCCCGCCCGTGGATCGGTGGGCCCCGATCGCAGGCCAGGCCACCGTGGGGGCACCCCCCGGGGCCAGACCGCCCTGCACCCCCCCCCCCCCCCCCCCCCCAAGGAGCCCGCCCGCGCCGCCTTGTCCCACCGGTAAGGTAGGTGGTTTAATCTACGCCGGTGGGACAGGCATTCTAGCAGCGGGACTTCGGCCCATCCGGGCCGGAGAATCGCCGGGGGCGGGGGATTAATGCCAGCCCCCGGCGATTCTCCGACCCGGCGGGGGGTCGGAGAATCTCGCCCCGTATTCTGGAAATGGATAGGAGAAGTTGAGTGTATTTATGCAACTGTGCTCCTGGTCACCAAAATCTTGGCCTTCTGAATATTAGCTATTGCTAGAGAACAGCAGCCAGAAGACTGCACATCCCATAGATTGAGCTGGATGGGATGGGGTGAGAGCAGTAATCTGTTGACAAATTCATAGTTCCTGTATCAGAAATCAGCACTTCTAGAGTGTGACAAGTAATTGCCCCTCGAGGAGTGACATGCTGGTTCCTTTCTGGCAGTTGCAACTAGCACCATGTTCCAGAAGCTGATGTACATCATTATAGGTTGACATGTTATAGACACTAATATATCTACATATTTGACAAAAATTCAGTCCCTCGCTCTCTTCGATCATGCCAATAAATATGTCAGTGTTTGCAGATTGACGACATAAATCATGCACATTTGATGCTTGAAACTTAGAATGACATAACATGTGTTGCATGGCACATGCCACTCACGTTTTAAGTTTCAAAGCAAACTGGATTGATAACTGCTGTAGATTGGTATCACTTTCAGCATTGCCTATTCAGCAGGAATGACTTGTTGACAACATCAAAATACAGCAACAGCAAAGGAGAGGTACTGAATGTAGAATGCTGGTAACGAGAGTTGTGCAAAATAAACATTCGTTGCATATGAATAAATGAACCAATTGGAGATAACTCACATATGGGGCGAAATTCTCCCCCAAAGGCGCGATGTCCGCCGAATGGTGCCAAAAACGGCGCCAATCAGACTGGCATCGCGCCGGCCCAAAGGTGCGGAATGCTCCGCATCTTTGGGGGCTGAGCCCCAACATTGTGGGGCTAGGCCGGCGCCGGAGGGATTTCCGCCCCGCCAGCTGGCGGAAATGGCGTTTGTTGCCCCGCCAGCTGGCGCGGAAATGCGGCGCATGCGCGGGAGCGTCAGCGGCCGCCGACAGTTTCCCGCGCATGCGCAGTGGGGAGACTCTCTTCCGCCTCCGCCATGGTGGAGGCCGTTGCGGAGGCGGAAGGGAAAGAGTGCCCCCACGGCACAGGCCCGCCCGCGGATCGGTGGGCCCCGATCGCGGGCCAGGCCACCGTGGGGGCACCCCCCGGGGCCAGATCGCCCCACGCCCCCCCCAGGACCTCGGAGCCCGCCCACGCCGCCTGGTCCCGCCGGTAAATACCAGGTTTGATTTACGCCGGCGGGACAGGCAATTTCTGGGCGGGACTTCGGCCCATCCGGGCTGGAGAATTGAGCGGGGGGTCCCGCCAACCGGCGCGGCCCGATTCCCGCCCCCGCCCAATCTCCGGTACCGGAGACTTCGGCGGGGGCGGGATTCACGGCGACCAACGGCCATTCTCCGACCCGGCGGGGGGTCGGAGAATGACGCCCATGATGTCATTGTGATTTTCAATTTCTGTTCATCTTTCTGCATGGTTAGATGAACAAGAACTTTTTTTTAATGCAAGTAAACTGCTACAATCAGCATCACATCTGCCCTCAGCAGTAGGAGTCACTGGAATGATAGTGCAAACAGGCATGCTGTGTTATCTAAAGTTCTGGAAATGTTTGGGAGTTATCAGCTCGATATAAAGAGTTTCTGAATAACAATATTTTGGATTCATCATGACTAAACAAAGCTTGTTAACAGTTTGAGTACTTAAGAATGCTCTAAGTCATGCTAATAGCTGTACTCGGGCAAAATAGGGAAAATAAAGGAAGCAATTTGAAATAGAAATTGTAACCTGGCAATTATAAAACATTTAGATTTTCATTTGTGAACTTTCATAGGCCGATATTTTGCTTTAACTCATTCACCTTAATAGATTAGTATCTTGAAAAATATAATAAGCACTCCTGTGTCTTAATAGTTCACTTTGTAATAACAACATTCTCACACAGTCTTGCTGCATCATAAACTTGAAGTGTGTAAAGCTATGTCATTGAATGATCAAGGCTAAAATTGTATTGTGAGTTCCTCTTGCTATGTTAAAGAAACATGATGGAATTACAGTTGTCAAATGTCAAATTTAACTTTTTTTCAGGTATACATTAAAGTAATTGATACAAACGACCATCGACCTGAATTTTCGAAACCAAGGTATGAAGTGAACATCCCAGAAGACACAATTCCTGAATCAGTAATTCTGCATGTTAGTGCCAGTGATAGGGATGAGAAGAACAAGCTGATTTACATTCTTCAAAGCAGCACTGATCCGAGCAGCCTGAAAAAATTTAGGCTGGACCCTGGTACTGGGATTCTCTTGACAGCTGAAAGGCTGGACCATGAGGCCAAACATCAGCATGTGCTGACTGTAATGGTGAGTGTAATACGCTTTGAGAATTTTTTTTTTTTGATGCATTTCATCTTTAATCACAGTCGGCTCTTTTAGTAGTTTTACAAGTCTATACTTTCCCTTACTTTTTTCTATCCTTCGCCAATTAAGTTGGGTTATAGACAGCAGATTGAAGGATTGGTTTGGTTTTCTTCAAGGTGAGTGATGGCAGTACAGGGACTGGAATATTTATCCACATCTGGAACTCATTGCTTTGCTCGCATGCTCTAGATTTATGATTTTGTAATCCTTTCACGATGATTGCTTGTAACAGTTCTCCAAATGAGTTGAAACAGCCATGACTGCATCTTAAGGGTTTAGATTCCATAGCAGCATACAGCAGAAGTGCTCTTAATATGTCTGTGATCTGTCCATGCAAGTATGGTTTCCATTACAAATGCATTGGTATGCCCATTTATATAAAGACACACCGCAGTTTAACAGCCGCTACTTTCTGGGAGATGGCAGTGCATATCTGAGTGTTGGATTTATCCTGTCTATCCAGATTATCGTCCAAAATTATGTGCAAGAAGAAAATATTTGTTCTATAAAGTGCTGCTCCAAACTAGCCTCCTTATTAATGCAGGCCCACTACAGCTTCCTACGAGCAATCGACATGCTGGGTTTTCTGTCGTATTAACTATTATCATTAACTATCGACCCTGCCCACCAAAACTCCGCAAAAATGTATTTGTACTGTTTCTTGATTCCACTGGGATGATATTTGAGTATGTGATGGTCCTTGGGTGAAGATTCACTGGGGTCTCCCTGTGTGTGGGAAAGCAGATGGGGGTACATCATGATTACAGATGTGTAATCCATGTAATCCATTTGGTTATTGTCAGGAAATGTAATATGTGTTTCTGCCGAATCAGTAAAAATAGGACACAGTTGTAAAATATTAGAGGAGCTTTTCAGTATCTGTTTTCATGCATCTAACTAGTCTTATCCTTTGTTGTCACACCCATAGCACCAGTGACTTCTAAATATTTCTTTACCTCTCAAACAAATGCCGGGGGAATCCACCATTTGTTGCAAATGGAATTTGTCAATTATGTGCCTTTTATTCAGTTAAACGTAAGAGCAGTAAGAATTTTGAGTTTTACTGCTGCTGCAACTCAAACAAATGATGAAATTGGCAAATGTGCAAAATACGTAGCAGTGAAAAGCAGCACATTTTATACCCCATCTGGGGCGTCATTCTCCGACCCCCCGCCGGGTCGGAGAATGGCCGTTGGCCGCCGTGAACCCCGCCCCCGCCCCTGGCGAAGTCTCCGGTACCGGAGATTGGGCGGGGGCGGGAATCGGGCCGCGCCGGTTGGCGGGACCCCCCGTTCAATTCTCCGGCCCGGATGGGCCGAAGTCCCGCCCAGAAATTGTCTGTCCCGCAGGCGTAAATCAAAGCTGGTATTTACCGGCGGGACCAGGCGGCGTGGGCGGGCTCCGGGGTCCTGGGGGGGTGGGGGGGGGCGATCTGACTCCGGGGGGTGCCCCCACGGTGGCCTGGCCCGCGATCGGGGCCCACCGATCCGCGGGCGGGCCTGTGCCGTGGGGGCACTCGTTCCCTTCCGCCTCCGCTACGGCCTCTACCATGGCGGAGGCGGAAGAGACTCTCCCCACTGCGCATGCGCGGGAAACTTTCAGCGCCCGCTCCCGCGCATGCGCCGGGAAACTGTCAGCGGCTGCTGACGCTCCCGCATATGCGCCGCATTTCCGCGCCAGCTGGCGGGGCAACAAACGCCATTTCCGCCAGCTGGCAGGGCGGAAATCCCTCCGGCGTCGGCCTAGCCCCAACATTGAGGGGCTAGGCCGCCAAAGATGCGGAGCATTCCGCACTTTTGGGCCGGCGCGATGCCCGTCTGATTGGCACCGTCTTTGGCGCCAGTCGGCGGACATCGTGCCGTTGGGGGAGAATTTCGCCCCTTATTTTCTTTATCATTGATGTGAAAACCAGAATGGGGTTTAAAACAGACTGCCCATATGCTATCTCCATTTTTGCCTCCTTTTCAATTTTGAAGTGGAAGCAAAAAGGAGACCAGCCATTGAGATTGTCAACTGATTCTTTATGTAATGATAAACTCTATTATTAATTTCTTCCCAAGGTTCGAGATCAAGATGTTCCTGTCAAACGCAATTATGTGAGAGTTATTATTAATGTTGAAGATACCAATGACCATGCACCATGGTTTACCAGCTCTGCTTACATTGGTCGTGTGTATGAATCTGCCGCAATTGACTCAGCGGTGCTACAGGTTACTGCACTGGATAAAGATAAGGGCCAAAATGCAGAAGTTACTTACGCTATTGAATCAGGTAATTCACCATAGTATCACCGTTTTCTTGGCTTGTGACTTGAGTACTGAACATCGAACATGACAGTCAGTATCTGTAAAGAGAAAAGACAGCACGATATTTTGAGGTGCATATCAGAAATGTAAACCAAAAGACAATAGTAAGCATTTTAGTGTTTGGTAAAAAATAGAAAGAAGGATGGGGGAAAGCAACAGATACACAAATTACGTTGAAGGAGTTTAATAGGCTGAATAACCTGTAAACTATTTGTGAGAAGACTTTCAGAAAAAAAGTCAAAACAGAAATATTGAAAAGGCATTACAAATATGAAAACATCATAGTAGGTTCGCACAAACAAAAAGGTGAAGAAATTAAGGAATTTAAAAATAAGAGAAGAAAATCACATGAAGGAGGTTGAAATGAAAGCCGAAAATATTGTTTGAATGTAGACGGGGGAGATTTTCAAGTTGGGTGGAAAATAGACCCACTGTCGGCTATGCAACCACCACCCCGCTTCCCACCAGCACTCAAGTGGTCAGCAGGCGAAAGCTGTTTCCAGAGTTGGGTCACATTTAAACTTTACTGCTGAGGTGTGGCTCTAATTGGTAACAATTTCCAGTTTTGTGGGATGAACTCAGGCACTTCACAATTATAAATGGAAAATTGTGAGGAGCTTTCACATCCAAATTGCTGATATGCAGCCCGGGAGTGCAGAATTTCATGTCAGTACTGCAAATTTGTTAAATTCTTCTCAAATGTGTACTGACTTTTATATTCTAGTCAGTATAAATAATTGGATTGTGTGGTGATGAATCTAATTGGCACATTGTTAACCTATGGAGACATTGCTTTCTATTTTCCCAGCATTGTATTTTGTACAAGAAACAATGATATTGGGGGTGGAAAATATGGTGAATGTTGGATTAAATATATTGCAAGCACATTCCTCAGATGTCTGGAATGGTTCAGGAATTATTTATGAGGCAGTTTGAATTTGTGTGGAAGGCAAAAAAATCTGAAAATCAAAAACTACCAAGCAGTGTGAAGTATTAAATGTTTTTTTTTGTTAAAATCAGCTGATATATTTTTAAACATATGTGATTGAGTTATTTGACCAAATTCTAGTTACTTTAATGCCTGGGAGTTGGAAAGAGTTTAGATTTATTGTGCACAGATAGGATAATAGTCCAGATATTTATTAATAGTTATACTTTAAATCCCATTACATATTTTAAATGAAGAGCTTGATTTTCATCTTCTAGCAGAAATCGTGAGTCGGGAACTCTGCGAATGCTGTGGCATGAAAGTTGAGAGGCTCACTTCTATCCACTGGGACATTGGCTCAGTTCTATTCACAGTTGTAAGATCCCTCGCTCTCGCTCCACCACCCATACCCTTTCATGGGCCCTTTCAAACCCCAAGCAGCCTTCATACCATTCTTCCAGTGTCCAATCTGTACAGAACGAAAGGGCCCCATAATAATACCAGCAAGCTTTTGAAATGCCCATGGGGCTGTCAACAGACATTCAAAACCATCTTGAAAACATTGACCCTTCTTACAATCTCATACAATGGTCCATAAAACAGTTATTCATATTTTCATGTAATAAAGCTTTAATCCTTTTAAAATCCCTTACTCTTTTCCAAGTAAACAAACAGGCATTAAAAAGCTACTTCAAAGAAAGCTAATGTTATTAAAAGTTCATATAACTGTCAATCAAACAAAAAATTTCCCATTCACGGCTGGGCAAAAAAAGACCCTGCAGAGAATCAGTGAGTGGGTTTTGAGCTCAGTCAAGCATTCATAATTTGATTCCATTGCATAGCTGTGTTAGCAAATGCTCTAACACTGAATATATTGAAACATTTGAGGTAGGTCGAACAGATAGAATAGAACCATAGAATTCCTACAGTGCAGAAGGAGTCCATTCGGCCCATTGAGTTTGCACTGACCCTCTGAAAGAACACCTTACCTAGGTCCACTACCCCATTCTATCCCCATAACCCTGTAACCCCATCTAACCTGTACATCTTTGGACACTAAGGGGCAATTTAGCATGGTGAGTCCACCTAATCTGCACATCTTTGGATTGTGGGAGGAAACTGGAACACCTGGAGGGAACCCACACAGGCACAGGGAGAATGTGCAAACTCCACAGTCACCCAAGGCCGGAATTGAACCCGTGTCCTTGGCTCTGTGAGGCAGCGGTGCTAACCACTGTAGCACCGTTCTGCCTGATGGCAAAGCTGTCAATCAATGTCAGCCGTTTAGTGAGTTAGATCGTCCTGCTGTAAGAAGGGAATTTTTTTTCAAGGCGATTTTACATTCCTGTTTGCTTATTTTAGCAATTTTGTGGCGTTCATTGGCTCTGTACCTATTGGATACCGGAAGAGTGCTTCAAAGGCTCAGCAGATATCATGACATTAATTCAATATAAAGTTCAAACAAAGGGGTCCTCTCTATATAGAATGTAGAAGGCCATTGTTTTCCACTGGATAAAGTACTGCCACGCATCTGAACACTTTCACAATGCTGGCCCATTTAATAGCCACTTACCTTTCGACAACAAAATCATTACACTAAAATGTACTTCAATTTATCATTCCCTAACTAAATATTACATGTGAGGTTGCCAACACTTTTGAAACTTAACTGTTAAAAGCTTCCCAATTCTAAACTAGGCATTCCCCATGGCTCACTATTCTTTTGAGGAGTTGGGAACTATGTCTCCTGCAAAAGCCTGCTTGACTTCATCAAGATTTCGGGCTCAGAAATGCCCATTCCTGCAATGGAGTAAGGAAGGGTGGGATTGCTGATTTACGTGCTGTTAGTCTGCATCCTTATCCTGAGGCCATAAAAATGGGACCAGGGATCCTGGAATCAATTAATGCCTGCCTTCTTTAAATATTCCATGTCTCTGTTGTGACACGGATGGAGAGATGAAAATCCAGAGCAAAGTGTTTGGCATGTGTGCAGTTTATTCCACTTGGTAGCATTGAAAGGATGGTGTTGAGTTTTAAACAACATTTTTCATTTTAAAATGTTGAGTTTTAAATAACCTATTCATTTTAATTATTATAAATTTGAGGACGATAATACTTTATGGTCACTTTAGGCTGTCTCTGGAAGAAGTGAGGGTCAAGAAATAATATTATGCTACGTCCATTTTACAAGCATAAAATGGATGTCTAACAGTCCAATGCAGTAAGTGTTGTGAGTATGTTGATTCCTCGCCATGATGGTTAGGGCTCCTATGTAGATATTTCATAGACGTTCTTGGGGTGCAGTACATAGCCCTGCAGAGGTACCATTTGGTGCACCCATTCTCCATCCAGTATCAAACACCACAATGAAAAATTACTATCTAACTGTACTAATATTATATCTTACCAATATATGCCTTTCATATTCGATCAGTATATTTTCTAATTTGTTGTTCTAATATATGTACATTTGTCTTTGCAGGAAATACTGGCAACAGTTTTGCCATCAATCCAGTTTTGGGTACTGTTATCATTGCAAAAGGTCTGGATCGTAGTACACGGAGGCAGTATGAGCTTATCGTCAAAGCAACTGATAGAGGAAAGCCTCCAATGAGTGCAGTTACTACTGTTCGCATCTTAGTGACCATTTCAGACAATGCAGCACCCAAGTTTGCAGTAAAAGAGTACTATGCAGAGATAAGTGAAGGGGCCAACATTGGCAGTTTTGTCATCCTGGCAACTGCATCCAGCCAATCATCTATTGTGTATGAAATAAAAGATGGAAATACAGACAGTGCATTTAACATCAACCCTAACTCTGGTGTCATAATCACTCAAAAGGCACTTGACAATGAAGGACTGGCTTCATACCGGCTTATAGTTCAAGCAACGAATATGGCTGGCTTGTCTACCAATATCACTGTTTTGATACACCTGCAAGATGAAAATGACAACATGCCAGTTTTCACTCACTCAGAATATATAGGAATCATTAGTGAATCTGCCCATGTCAACAGCGTTGTTCTGAATGACAAAAACACTCCACTGGTTATTCAAGCCACAGATGCTGATGAAGGATCCAATGCGCTTCTCGTTTATCAGATTGCTGACCCATCTGCCAAAAAGTATTTTGCCATTGATTCCAGCACAGGTGCTATTCGTGCAGTGCTAAAACTAGACTATGAGCAAGCCAATATCTTTCAGTTTACTGTGCAAGTGCATGACCGTGGAAACCCACAGTTATTTGCAGAACATGTAGCAAATGTTACCATTCATGTGATTGATGTAAATGATTGCCCCCCAGTATTTGTTCAGGATATGTATGAGGCGTCTCTTCTTGTTCCAACATATAAAGGAGTGAGAGTGACTCTTGTGAATGCCACAGATGCAGACTCGGGTTCAAACGCAGATTTAATTTATTCCATAATTGATGGTAACATAGGTGAGAAGTTCTCCATTGATGCGAAGACAGCACTTATTTCAGTGCGAAACATGACTCACTTGAGAAGCAGATATGAGCTTACAGTTCGAGCTAGTGATGGCAAATTTTCAACCACAACATCAGTGCACATTAATATAAAAGAAAGCAAAGAAAGTCACTTGAAATTCTCACAAAGCTCATATTCTGCTGTGGTAACGGAAAACTCTACAGAAATTAAAACAATAGCCATTATTACCACAATGGGCAATGAAATGAATGAACCGTTATTTTACCATATCCTTAACCCTGATAGAAAGTTTAAAATAAGTCACACTTCAGGTGTTCTTGCAACTACGGGAATTCCATTTGATCGGGAAGTACAGGAAGTTCACAATGTGGTGGTTGAAGTTAGTGAAGAAAAGAAAGCCTCAAGAGTTGCTCATGTTGTTGTGAAGGTTATTGTTGAAGACATTAATGACAATGCTCCAATTTTTGTCAACATGCCTTATTATGCTGTAGTCCAGGTTGATGCTGAAGTAGGCCATGTTATTCGCCAAGTCACAGCTATCGACAAGGATGTTGGTAAAAATGGAGACGTTTTCTATTACCTGAAAGAACACAGTGAACATTTTCAGGTAGGACCATCAGGGGAAATATCCCTGAAGAAGAATTTTGAACCCAACCTTTCAAATGGGGAATTTATTATTATCGTTGTAGCGAAAGATGGAGGAGAGGTATCACTTTCAGCAGAAGTTGAAGTGCCTATCACTGTTATAAACCAAGCCATGCCTGTATTTGAAAAGCCATTCTACAGTATTGAGATACCTGAGGATATTCAGCTGCATACTCCCGTCGTGTATGTACAGGCTAACAGTCCAGAAGGTCCTCGTGTCATTTACAGTATCACAGATGGAGATCCTTTCAATCAGTTTACAATCAACTTCAACACAGGAGTTGTAAGTGTAGTTAGCTCACTAGACTTTGAGATGCATCCAGCTTATAAATTAACTGTAAGAGCAACAGACTCACTGACTGGATCTCATGCTGAGGTATTTGTTGATATTGTGGTCGAAGATGTTAATGATAATACTCCAGTGTTTACAGAGAGGAAATACACTGCCACTCTATCTGAGGCCTCTGTGGTTGGTACATCAGTGGTTCAGGTCATTGCTACAGACGCAGATTCTGGAATGAATAAAGTTCTTTATTACCAGTTGGTTGAAGATGAGACCAAAAGCTCAGAATATTTTCACATTGACAGCACCAGTGGCCTAATTCTGACAGCACGGATGCTTGATTATGAACAGATTCAGCAGTTTAATCTCCTTGTTAGAGCCTTGGACAGTGGAAAGCCTCAACTTAGTAGTGACATTATTCTAACTGTCCGCATCACCGATTTGAATGACAATCATCCATTGTTCAATGAACTGCTGTACCAGGCCTTTGTAAGTGAGCCTGTAACACGTGGGCATTTTGTAACACATGTGCAGGCTTCTGATGCAGATCCCTCTGATTTGGAGAAACTTCGATATTCAATTGTGTCTGGCAATGAACATATGAATTTTGCAATTGATAGTAAATTGGGCATTATTACTGTTGCAAATTTGCACAAGCAGAATCTGGAGGAAGTTTACAATCTTAGTGTTTCTGTATCAGATGGTGTTTTTAGAAGCTCAGCGAAAGTTCGGATAAGCATTGTTTCTGCTAATTTCCATAATCCTGTTTTTGATCAAACTAACTATGAAGTAGAGTTGGCTGAAAACTCTGATGTTGGTACCCTGGTGATTGAAGTGAAGGCAACCGATGAAGACTCTGGTACATATGGCCAGATAAATTATTTCATTGTTAATGACTTTGCAAGAAATAAATTTTTTGTTGCACAGAAAGGAAAAATTTTCACCTCAGAGAAATTAGACCGTGAGAACCCAGTCGAGAAGGTGATCGTTATCAGTATTATGGCAAAAGATGGTGGTGGTAAAGTGGCTTTCTGCAATATTAATGTTATACTCACTGATGAAAATGATAATGTGCCTCAGTTCCGAGCTACTGAGTACATGGTCAACATTGGGTCCTATGCGCCAAAGGGATCTTCAGTCATTAAGATTATAGCATCAGATGCTGATGAAGGGAGTAATGCGGACATTGTCTACACCATTGAGGCAGATTCTGACAATGTTGAAGAAAACCTTCAAATTGATTTGTTTTCTGGGCTCATCAGCACCAAAGAGAGTCTGGTTGGACTAGAAAACAACTTTTATACTTTCTTTGTAAGAGCTAAAGATGGTGGAGTGCCACAGCAGGAATCTGTTGTCCCTGTCTATGTTAGAATACTCCCACCCGAAGTTCCATTTCCAGTATTTCCTGAACCCTTCTATACCTTCACAATCTCCGAAGAGATCAACATTGGATCCGAGATTGATTTAATTACAGCAGAAAATGATCAACCACTGGTCTACAGTCTTGTGAAGGGAAATACCCCTGAAAGCAATATGGATCAAATATTTGCCATAGAACGGAACACTGGAAGGCTAAAAACTGAAAAGAAACTTGATCATGAAACAACAAAATGGTACCAGATTACGGTCATGACACAATACCATTATGAAGAATATGAAATAGTTTCTTCTGTGGATGTACGTATTCAAGTGAAAGATGAAAATGACAACGCCCCCGTTTTTGATTCTAACCCATATGAGGCCTATGTTGTGGAAAACCTACCTGAAGGTACCACAGTAATTCAAATAAAAGCGACCGACTTGGATTCTGGAACTAATGGTCAGGTAACTTACAGTTTAGCTCAGTCTCAGGAGTTTGATCATATACTGGAGCTCTTTACCATTAACAGTGAAACAGGCTGGATAACTACTCTAAAAGAGTTGGACCACGAGCAACAGAGAAAGTACAACATCATAGTAGTGGCATCTGATCATGGAGAAAAGGTGCAATTGTCCACTTCTTCAGTGGTGGATGTCACTGTCAGTGATGTGAATGACAATCCTCCACGCTTTACTGCTGAAGTCTACAAAGGAACTGTGAGTGAAGATGACCCACCTGGTGGAGTGATAGCCATTTTGAGTACCACAGATGCTGACACTGAAGAAGTTAATAGACAAGTTACCTGCTATATTACAGGTAAGGATTTTGTCAAAGTACAGGTGCTTTGTGTAGATATTGACAATTATACATATTTATGTTAACATTTTACTCAAGTAAAAGTTGAACATGAGTTTTTAGGTCAATGGAGTTGATAACTAAGAAATCTGAAGTTTATATTTCCCATGCCTTACTGTTAAACCCATCACTGTTGGTCCCGGAGTTTCTAATAGCTTCTGGTTAGAAACTCTACCTTTGTGTACATGTTTCCTGTTCATAAAATGGGTGCAGAGAACCAATTTTGGAGGCCAACATCCTGTGCACAAAGAGTACCTGAAATACATCTGACATTGTGAGGCAAGCAGCCTGACATTGATATTCTTCATAAAAGCAAATTACTGTGGATGCTGGAATCTGAAATGAAAGAGAAAATGCTGGAAAATCTCAGCAGGTCTGGCAGCATCTGTAGGGAGAGAAAAGAGCTAACGTTTCGAGTCCAATGACTCTTTGTCAAAGCTAACAGACAGAGAAAGTGGGGAATATTTATACTGTGGAGTGAGAATGAAAGATGAGTCATAACCACAGAAACCCAGGGAAAAGGGGTGTGAATAGCCACAGAAACCAAGGGGAAAGAGTGCTAAAGGCAGTCCCCAGAGAGAACAAAAGGCCAAACAGCAGAGAAACCAACATCAGAGGCTAAACTGTGACAGATGAGATTTGTGGGGGGAGGGGAAGGGGGAAGCAAAGGGGAGAAGGGGTAAGGAAAGGTGGATAAGATTGGGGAGAGGGGGTTAAATATATTAAGAAAGACAAGAAAGAAAGAAATGGTAAGAGACAGTTGAAATGAAATGGGATGAAAACAAATGGGGCTAGGTGGGATAGAGCTAATCATCTGAAGTTGTTGAATTCGGCTGTAGTGTGCCTAACCGGAAGATGAGATGTTGTTCCTCCAGTTTGCGTTGAGCTTCACTGGAACATATTCTTTAATATTCTTTAAATGGGTGCTCCCCCAATAACATTTCGCCCAAGTAGTATTAATGGGACCCAAGGCCAAATTTCTAGCCGCCTTCGGGCATTCTAATTGGGGCATATGTTTGGTGCATGGGACCCATTTTGGCCCAGTAAATGAGTTAAAAGGAATTGTGCTTCACTGTGTGATATGAACTTTTATGAATTTGCTCTGTCTCTGCACAGTTTTATTTATTCTTTCGCTAGCTAGGCCAGCATGTATTGCACCTCTGCAGTCCATGTGTGGAGGTTAATCCACGTGCTTTTAGGAAGGGAGTTCAGGATTTTGACCCAGTGACAATGAAGGAACGTGATGTAGTTCCAAGTCTGGAACTTGGAGAGTGCTTGCAGGTGGCAGCGTTCATTATAGATGGAGAGATTGTAGGTTTGTGAAGGGCTGCCAAAGAAGCCTTGGCATGTGTTCATGTGGCTGCACATGTGGGAATCACTGGCAAGGCCAGCGTTTGCTGCCATCCTAATTCCCCTGCAGAAGGTAGTGTTCAGTGGCTGCATCATGGGATACTGATGTGGAGGTGTCACTGAAGGTAATGAAATTGAATATCAGTTGGAAGTGGGTAAACTTTCTCCCCAGTGTGGGGTGGGGAGGGCGGGCGGATGGAACTATGAACATAGAACATACAATGCAGAAGTAGGCCATTCGGCAAATCGAGTCTGCACCAACCCACTTAAGCCCTCACTTCCACCCTATACCCGGAACCCAATAACCCCTCCTAACCTTTGGTCACTAAGGGCAATTTAGAATGGCCAATTCTTCTAACCGGCACGTCTTTGGACTGGGGGAGGAAACCGGAGCACTCGGAGGAAACCCACGCAGACACGGGGAGAACGTGCAGACTCCGCACAGACCGTGACCCAGCAGGGAATCGAACCTGGGACCCTGAGCTGTGAAGCTACAGTGCTACCCAATTGTGCTATCGTGCTGCCCGGTGATATTTATGATATTTAGCTGTCCGCATTAATGATTTAAGCTGTGGATTTCTCAAATTCTAGCCCAGTGTTGAGTTTAAGTGGAGATGTTTGCTGAGCTTTGTATTGATAGCATTCAGCTTCGAAGCAATAGTTCAGCAATTTGTACATTCAAATTTAGGTTTGTCAATTTTCCAAAAGTTACTTTCACTGTATGAATTCTGAAGTTGATTGTTATGAATTCGCATTTCAAAGCGGCTGCTCACCGCTACCCTCTCATGGGAAAATGGGAATGGCAGTATATTCTGGTCTCCCAGCAAATCTCACATGCCATGAGCGAATAAGACAAAAATTGGAAATTGTATTAGGATTACAGCTTATGAGCAATTTAAGACTGAAAGCCTTTGGTTTCCCTGTGGTTGCATAACCTCAATGGGAAGAAGGTTTGGGTTATTGTCCTATATAATGATTAAACCAGACAGATGTAGCAACAGTCTTTCGCGGGAATTAGCTCTCTCGAATTTGAATTTGTGCTTGTTACTAGTCAATTCAACTTTTAAACACCAGGGGCGGGATTCCCCGACCCCCCCGCCGGGCCGGAGAATCGTGGGGGGGG
Organism: Scyliorhinus torazame; assembly: GCF_047496885.1. Lineage (NCBI taxonomy): Eukaryota > Metazoa > Chordata > Chondrichthyes > Carcharhiniformes > Scyliorhinidae > Scyliorhinus > Scyliorhinus torazame. Next base: position 221,380,847 of record NC_092709.1, read on the forward strand.
GGGGGGGGGGGGGGGGGGCGGGGCGGCGTGAATCCCGCCCCGATGCCGGCTGCCTTAGTCTCCGGCACAGGTTTTTTGGCGGAAGCAGGAATCACGCCAGTCCGGGGCTGTTGGCAGCGCCCCCCCGGGCGATTCTCCGCTCCGCGATGGGCCAAGCGGTCTCCCGTTTTCGGCCAGTCCCGTCGGCGTAAATTACACCAGGTTCTTACCGGTGGGACCTGGCTCTGCGGGCAGCCTGCGGAGTCCTCGGGGGGGATCTGGCCCCGGGGGGGCCCCCTACGGTGGCGTGGCCCGCGTTCGGGGCCCACCGATCTGCGGGCAGGCCTGTGCCATGGGGGCACTCTTTCCCTCCGCGCCGGCCTGTGTAAAGCTCCGCTATGGCCGGCGTGAAATGGACATGGTCCATCATGGCGGGACCTGGCTTGTTGGCCGTCTAGCGGGGTCTCGGGGGGGCGCGGGAGGATCTGGCTCCAGGGGGGGAAGCCCCCCATGGTGGCATGGCCCGCGATCGGGGCCCACCGATCTGAGGCGGGCCTGTGCTGTGGGGGCACTCTTTCCTTCCGCACCGGCCTCTCTAGGGCTCTGTCATGGCCGGCGTGGAGAAGAACCCCCCTGCGCATGCGCAGGAAACACGCCAGCGGTTCTGCGCATATGCGGGACCACGGCGGCTTTTCGCCGCCGGTTGGCGCGGCGCCAACCCCTCCGCCGCCGGCCTAACCCCCAGAAGTGCGGAAGATTCCGCAACTTCCGGGTGGCCCGACGCCGGAGTGGTTCACGCCTCTCTTGGCACCGTCGTTGGGCCATCGCGCCAAGTGTGGGAGAATCCCGCCCATGGTGTCAAACAGGTGTTCTGACTGATTTGATACAAAAACTCCAAACTTGGACCGCATAGGCATTTGCTTGTCAGTCACTGAAGAACCTGTGTTCAGCTGTAAAGGGGGACCCTTACGTTATTTAAAGGATCAGTCACCGAACTTGCAGATGAAGTGATTTAGACTAAGTTCAGCTATTGCAGTGTTTCTGGAGTGTGATGAAGTGTTTTGTAGGTGTTCTGGTGAATTGATGCTTTTGTCAGGTCGTGTTGCTGCATTTTCACAAGGCGAGCAAAACATTTTCTGGCCTATCAGTACAAAGATTTTATCAGATATGGGGCTGCAATTGCAGTATCTCAGAGTCTGAAATATGACTGGGAGATTGTACAGGGGCTGCAGAGAGGTGAAGCTCCATGCGATGCCTTCTGACTTCTACATGCCTTTAATAGTGGCAGGAGGCAGTTTGGCAGACCTGTGCAATACCCCAGTGCCTTTGTTCATTAGCATTCTCCTGTATGCTGCCCAATCAGAGCCATCATCTGACTCCTCAGTTGCAGAACTGAGAACCCGCCCTCGGATAAACCCTCTGGCACATGAGACATCATTTACCAGTGGCCTGGCTGCAGCCCACTCATGCTCAGTGATTCACTACATTCAGGTCTAACTCTGTACTAGGCTCCAGGGTAAATTCAGTGTCCGTATCCTCTTCATCAGTGCTATGGTTTGCTGTCACGCTCTCACTCCCTCTCCCTCCTGAGTCTTCTATGGCTGTAAAGGCAGCAATCCTTGAGTATCATAAAGTAAAAAAATAAAAGGGAAACGTTGCGGTGAGGGAAGAGGAAAGTGCATGAGTTTGAAGAGCAGCAAGTCCATGGCCACACCATCAGCAGCTTACACATAGGGGTGAGGTGGCATATGAGAAGGGACACAAGGCAGGAACACACAGGCATCCTCTATGTTCTCGGTAATGTCAGATGCCATGGGCATCATAACCAGACCCATGATGTGGAAGACCATCACTTCTGCAGAGCTCAGGCATCCTTTTTCCCCCATCAGTTCTGCTCTGCTTGCAGCAGTATTGGGACCAACTTGCCCTGGAAGAGAGAAGAGAAAATGCCACCAACTGTTTTGGACTTTGTTTGAGTGATGTGTCTACCATAGTTGAATTGGTGGACGTACGTAGAAGCAACAGAAGCTGGGTTTGAGGCTGGCATCATAGGAATATCTTTGAGACTGGAGTATCTGGATGTTAAGCCTGGGTCCTGATTGTTAGGGATTGCTGATGGGTAAACAATGTAAATGTACATTGAGTGTGGTTGATAGTGCGGCGGATAGGGGAAGTCCTTTGAGGTGTGTTTGCTGACTTTGATGATCGTTGAACTGTGCAACTCTGTTGCCAGTTCTTCAGAATCAGACTCTGGGGCATTGACCTGCCTGGCCACCTGCTGTCATTTCCTTTGAGCGTCCCCTCCTTTCCTGCAGATTAATCTCTATCCTCTGTTGTCCTCCACCAATAAGACTTCTACCAGCGCATTTCTGAACCTAGGGGCTCTCTTATTTGTGCAACTTCCTCTTGCAGCTTGTGTCAATTCAGGCAATCAGCAACAGTTCCTTCCACTGAGTAAGCCTTGCTTTAAAGAGGGGCACATGAAGTGTGCGCACGCTGTTTGGTTCACTAGGGGACACTCAGGCAGCCAGCAGCATGGGCCCCTTGGGCGAGCACTGCCATCGGCAATGAGGTGGCTGCAGCAGGTTTGTGTCTTACTTCTTCAATTGGGAAAAGACTGTAAATCATGACCCCGTGCCCCAAAACAGGCCTGAACCAAATTTTTTTACCCCATTCATTCCATTGTTTGTGATAGGATCAATGAATGCTAGGAATTTGATTTTATCTTTGATGGGCCACTGAAACATTATATAATTTAAAAAATGAACTGGAAATTCCATTAGTTACAGGACTTTAGTGAATCTGTACTTTTATTGTTTCAACTGTTCCATCCAAACATCAACAACCATTTCTCCACTGATTATTTTTGTGATTGTGGGTTAAATTTCAGATCAGTGAATCTTCTCTGAGATGGAAATATGGATTTCTTCATCACGTTATAAATTACTGCCAAAGTGATGAAATGGCAGATGGTCATAGAAGTGCTTAGCATTAGGGCCATTGACCTCGTCACTTGTTTGGAAACTATTTCTGTTTACATTTCCTCAGATTCCTTTTTGAAAAACAACTCTTGTTCCACTGGTATCTACTTGATATAATGAAATTCTGAGTTTATATTGTGCAGAGGTATTTTTATATTTCACTGGTGATGTTAAGCTAAATTGGATTGATGTTGTAAAGGTTAGCATGTTAGCCTTTTCTGATTACTTATTGAGTTTTGCTTATTGGAGCTCTCCCAATTGAAAGCACATTATTGAGACAGAGATAGGGTGAGTTACTGATGAATTGTAATTGATTTGTACAGAGAGCTCTGATGGGAAGCAAAGTTCATTTGCAGGGGCAGTAAAATGTCAGTGATTAAACCGTGTTCAAAGAGCTCTGTCTTTTACTACAAAGGATTTGGCCAGATCAAATGATTTAACTTTGCATCCTTTTCCATGGTATGTTCCCTACCTTTAAATAATTCAATGCCGTGTTTTATTTTATTGTTACCAGCCTCAGCCCACAGTCACAAGTTTGAAGAAGAATTAATTTTGTTTTTAGTCTCTACAGAGACGGTAGTCAGAATCTAAAATTGGGAAATCGTGACCAGCCGGCTTTAAAATTGTAAATGCTGTTTTGTATTCTAGTAGAAACGGAATGTGAAAACTCTTAAGAATTGATTGATTTAATGTCACCACCAGCACACCAAAACGCATTTTGGGCAGTGGAAATGATTGCCTCTTCTGGTGATTTCATTTATTGAATTTTGTTTACTGGACCTTGTCCAACGGCTAGTAGGTAAAGGTGCCCCTGAATGCAGCACTTGACTATTTACGCCGGATGCTCATGCTTGATTCCCAACCTATGTGACAGCTGATCTTCGACGGTACCAATTGTCATACTGTGTTTCTGATTTAGAAATCGGGATTCATTCATGGGTCGAACTGTTAATCACTATCTTACGCCTTCACGTCCTGTTTAGAAAGTGTATGTGTTTCCATGTTTGGTGTAACGGTGGACTTGACTATGAATCTCTTCATGGTTTATAGCCAGCTGAAATTCAATATCAGGGGTCAAATGGCAGCCTGAAGCACTAGCAATTCAAAATAAATTTTTTAGGAGGCTCAGTTGCTGGGACAAACTTCTCTGAAAGTCCAATGTTACCCAACCAGATTGACTGCTGACAGACTTATGCAGCAGTGGATACTACACAAATGTTTTCAAAATATTTCCTTTGATTTTTATTAAGTGCCAGTGTGAATGATGAAGCCATAATTATTGCTGTGTTCTCCTTTTCTCCTTTGTTTATAAATAAGGTTGTATGTTGTTTAATGCCAATTTCAAATTAATTTTCAGGAGGAGATCCTCTTGGCCAATATGCAATTGAGCACATTCAGAACGAATGGAAGGTTTATGTCAGAAAACCTTTGGATAGAGAGAAGAAAGATCATTATCTTTTAAATATTACAGCTACTGATGGAACTTTAGTTGCCAAAGCAGTAGTAGAAGTTAAAGTCCTTGATGCAAATGATAACAGCCCCATTTGTGAAAAGGTGAGCATTAGACGTGTAGGAATTATTGTATGCAGTTAATGTACAAATGCATTAGATTGTTCTCCATGCTCTTATGAGTTAAAATAATGGAGACTGCAACTTGATGCAAACATGTCAAGTTAACATCAGCATGGACCTACTGCGCCAAATGGCCAGTCTCCATGCCGTAGATTCTGTGATTCTATGTCAAGTGCTTGCACAATACAATTGACATTAATTCCCTTTTTGAACGCTTAAGGAGCATTGCCAAGTTGCAAAGTATTTACAGCACAGAAACAGGCCATTTGGCGCAGGAAGTCCATGCTGATGTTAAAAGCCTGCATGAGCCTCCTCCCATCTCTCTCCATCTAACCCCATGAATGTATCCTTCTACTCCTTTCTCATTTGCTTATGTAGCTTCACCTTGAACTCAACTAAATTATTCATCCAACAGTAAAGACATTACTCCTGAATTTACAGAGTATACAGTATTAGATGATTTTATTTTTAAATATGTGTTCAGTGAATTCTTACAGCCTTTTATAAGGTTCAGCTTTGTTATTTTGTAGATCATTGTCTTTGCAGGAATACTAATGAAGGATACTAGACAGTAATTTCAGCCTTTAAAAGGTTGCAGGAGGAAATCAAATTTGGCTAAGTGACAGAAATGTGATGTATCAAGCAGATGGTGTTGCTCAGTTGTGTATATTTCTGCAAACAAGACCCTGGATAGGATTCACGGGAAGCTGATAACACGTATTAAAAATAAAAAAAGCTTCTTGTGCATTTACCGTCCACATACATTAAGATAGATGCATTGCCGGTGACATAACCCAAAGAGTGCACATCTGCAAGAGTTTTTGTTCCTTGTAGGGTATTGACAGCGACATGATCCTTCACACCTTCTTTAGTGCTGTGCAGATTGAGTCACAGCTCCACACTAATGGTCATGCATTTTCCCCATAAATAGCTCCATATCACAGTAGGAAAACGTCTTGAATTATTGGTCAATTCTATTATATTCATAGCAATAACTGTTATCCTTTCTATCATTTTATAAGTTTGAATTGGCCAAGAAAAAAAATTATCAGTCTAATTATCCAGAAATTCTGCAGTATTTATTTTGATAGATTTATTTTGGTCAAATCAGTTCTTGCCATTAATTTATTTTTGTACTTAAGAGGAGAAATAGAACCATGACAGTCTGTTTCTCTTGTGTTAAAAATTTGTCTTTGGCTCCAAATTATGCATCTGTTGTGCCTGGGCTGGACAGAAAGTGTACTGGGCAGGCAACAAATTGGCTCAGGTGATTTAAAAAAAAATTATCCAGGGCCCTATGCCTGTTGAATCCTTAAAGCGACTGCCATAATATTAAACTGTTGTTGTGGTCATTTAAAATCTCTTTGGCATTTCTCTATGTCTAGCAATGCCAGATATTTATCAGATAAAACTTCAGATATGTTTACTATTACTGAAGTGACAATGATGGGAAGCACAAAGTGCAATGTCACATCGTATTTAAATCCATTTTACACTGCCAAGGGCTAGGGAAGGTCAGAAGAATGTTTTTATGCCATGTTCTTTTATTACTCAATGTTTCTGATCATTGATCAATCTCATGCCTCTGAAATAGTTATAAAGGCAAGGTGCAAGAAAAAGGTCTTTCAGCCCTTTAAGTCCATTCCTTCCCTTGTTTATGCTGTATCATCAACTTACCTGGTATTTCTTCAGCTTCACATTTAAGGTTGTTAATTAACTAAATATTAAAGTCCTTCACGCCTGTTTCCCATATCCATGAAAAATAATTCTCATTATTTGTAATTTCATTTGAGGCTCCTTGATATTATTCCTGTGTGCAACAATATACACTATGGCACTTTCCCATAGGTTTACTTTACCCATTGTCAGCACTTCTCTGCAATCTTCTTCAATTATAATTGAAGTGCTAAGTTTAATAATCATCCTCCGGACTCTCCAATCCCATTCCAATTCATCCTTTAGAAGGTAGATGTCCAAATTATACGCCATATTCCAAAGGCGATATATACAAGGTTTGAATTGCCTTGCTTCACTTTCTGATCAAACAATTTTGAGCTCCAGTGTGGTACCTACTTAGCTTTGTTGGAATCAGCCGCACATTTCAGCAAAAGGTTAACGGGCAGCATAAATCCACACTTGTTTGTAATTTCCTTTTCCAGGTGGATTACTTTATATTGATCTGTGTTAAAAGTTTGTCTGCTGTTTTCCAACACATATAACTAAAGCATGTGAATAGAATTTTATGGAAGTTGGGATGAAAGGTTATCTTAGCACTGGATTTCACAATTAAGAAATAATAACATTTTATAAAGATAATATTGATTATAAATTTATACCAATACCCACTTGCTTTCTAATTTTCTCCATTTTCAGTTCTTGTATCCACATATATACTAGAAACTGCGGGTGCAGTTGATCTAGTAATTATACTCTTCATTTTGTCAGCGCCATTACTTTCAGGAGGGTCTATTTGCAACGGATAGAGCTTACTTAAGCGACTTCCATTATAAAAGTTTATAATAAAAATATGAAAAACTAGGACAGAATGTGTAGAACGCTAAAGTAAGAACTGAATTATATCTGAGCCCAATTTTCACCCACGCTTCAATGCCACGTGACCTTGCACTTCGTTTCAAGTCCCCATATGTAATGCCATGGGAGACCGATTGGTATTAAAAGTTGTTATCTCATAATAAGATCTTCAGTGCCACTGCTCCAAGCACAGTAGCCATCAAGTGATGGCGTATTAGGTGGCAGATTAAAACAAAATGGCAGCTCAGTGGCGATAAATTAAATGTGATGCGGTATAGTTGATTTAGTGGGATTTTAAAAGCTTTTCTCTGTTAACAACGGATCTTTAAAATTTCATGAGAAACTTTCTTCCATGTCTCCATTATCTGCCATTTAGTTCATGGTTTTTGGAGGGTGGGGAATGTGGAATGAAAACATCTAAAAAAAATATTACACATGGTTTTTATTTTTAGACACTATACACTGAGACCGTTGCTGAGGATGTTTCTTCTGGTAAACTAATCCTTGCGGTGTTTGCTGAAGATGCAGATATCCGTTCAAATGCTGAAATCACTTACACACTACGTGGAACTGGTGCAGAGAAATTCAGATTAGATCCAGACACAGGTAAGAATATTCATACTGTTCTACTGTAATGAGATATGGGGCGGGATTCTCTGACCCCCCCGCTGGGTCGGAGAATCGCCGGGGGAGGCGGCGTGAATCCCGCCCCCACCGGCTGCCGAATTCTCCGGCGCCGGGGTTTTGGCGGGGGCGGGAATCGCGCCGCGGCGGCCGCTAGAAGAGGCCCCTCGGGCGATTCTCCGGCCCGCAATGGGCCACGTGGCCACCCGCTTTCGGCGGGTCCCGCCGGCGTAAATCATAACAGGTCCTTACCGGCGGGACCTGGCTCCACGGGTGGCCTCCTGAGTGCTCCGGGGGGGGGTGGGGGCGCAGGGGGATCTGGCCCCGGGGGTGCCCCCATGGTGGCCTGGCCCGCGATCGGGACCCACCGATCCGCGCGTTGGCCCTGTGCCGTGGGGGCACTCTTTCCCTCCGCATCGGCCGCTGTCAACCTCCGCCATGGCCGGTGCGGAGAAGAACCCCCTTGCGCATGTGCTGGGATGACGCCAGCACACGCTGGCGCTCCCGCACATGCGGCAACTCGCGCCGGCTGGTGGAGACCCTTCCGCGCCGGCTGGTGCGGCGTCAAACACTCTGGCGCCGGGTAGCCCCTGAAGGTGCAGAGGATTCCGCACCTTCGGGATGGCCTGACGCCGGAGTCGTTCACGCCACTCCTCGGCGCCGGAGTGGCCCCCCCCGCCCCGCCGGTTAGTTATTACAGCTGCTAAGATCTAAGGAGTGCACCCAAAATTTGCAAGAATTCACTTTAAAGTGTATTTATTGCGCAGGAGAATTGATTGAAGTTGTTCTGAAAAGTTAATTACAATTATATATTGAATGAAATTATGTGACAACATTTGCCCAAATCTTATGGACTGTCAATTGGGATTCCAAATTTGTTAAATGGTATTTCTTTCAGATAACCAGAGAATAGAAAGCTGAATAGCTTTTAAGCTCTAAAATCACTTGAAAGCAGAGGGATATCAAATATTATTATCCAGAAAATGTAAAATTTGTGATGTGGTAAACATTTGGGTAAATAACTTGTATTTTCATTAAATACTTAGGCGAATTGAAAACTTTAGCTCCACTCGATCGTGAACAGCAAGCAGTTCATAACTTATTCATGAGAGCTACTGATGGAGGAGGTCGCTTCTGCCAGGCTGATGTTGTTATAATACTGGAGGATGTGAATGATAACACACCAGTGTTTTCATCTGATCCATACACTGTATCTGTCTTTGAAAACACAGCGAATAAAACACTGCTAATGAGAGTTCAAGCCACAGATCCAGATACAGGTAAGATGTAGTCCAATGGTATTAAATAAACACTCCTGTTTACACCACAAGTGCTCAGAAAGTAGACAAATTTACAAGTTGTTCTCGGATGTACTTTACAATGAAAATCTCATTTACATATCAAGAAAATGCAACTTCCTAGTGCTGAGAACACAGCCACTGGAAGTTCTGACTTGCAAATGCACTAAAGAAAATTCAGTAAATAATGCTTCATAGCAGGAGTACTTCATGTAAATTGAGCATTTTATTTTGAGATGTGGCAAGGCTGCATTAATTACAAATCCATAGGTATGGATTTAGAGCAAGAGCCCCCCCCCCCCCCCCTCCACCACACACACACACACAAAATCAGGGCTGGATTCCAGGGCTGGGTAGGGGGTGCATGGGGAATCAGAGACCAGTACAGGGGAGTGCTTTCAGCCAACTCACAATGCCAGATTTCTTGATCAGACACTGAGTGCCTGACAACAAGGGATGTTCCCCTACAAGGCCACAGGCAAAACCCAACATGGTTGCTGGGTGATCTTGGGGAGACACAGGAGAGCCTTGCAAATCCAATTACATCTCTGGGCCACCACTAAATTCTGGTGTGCTCAGTGATAATTGCTCTCGGGTGACTCATAAATGAACCTAATTGACATCTCGCTGTTGGCAGTGGGAGCCATATAAGTATTGTGGATTCAAGGGCAGGTCAGATGCTGCACTTACTGGGATAAATGCAGCTCCTGTGATTCTGTGAACACTCAAAAAGCTTGACAACACCTGTGAGAAACCAAGTCACTTTATCAACAGCTTATCCACTACCTTAAACATTCATTCCCTTCACCATCACCACAGTGCATAATTGCGTACCATCTTCCAGACCCACTACAGTAAATCACCAAGGCTTCTTTGACAACCTTCACACTCCTGACCTCTGCCATCGAGAAGGACAAGTGCATCAGATGCACAGGAACGCCACCTGCACCATCCTGACTTGGAAATATATTGTTGTTCTTCAGTGTCACTGGGGCAAAACCCTGGAACTTACTCCCTGACAGCACTGTGAGTGTACATACACCACGTGGATGACAGAAGTCAAGATGATAGTCCACCTCCATCCTAAGGGCTTTTAGGGATTGGCAATAAATGCTGGCAGCCATGCCCACAAACTGCGAACAAGTAACTCAAATGCCTTGGTTGCATCCCATCTGGAGTTGCGTTCAACTTTAGGCATCACATCTCAAGAAGTATATATTGGCCTTGGTGGGTGTAAGGTGGAAATACACCAGAATGACTGCCGCGTGCCATGTCTATTAAAGGCATGTTATATTCATAACTTAACATACAAGCTTTATTCAATGTGCAATCTTTATCCATTTAAAAAAAAGTCAATTCATTGTGCTTCGACAGATAGCCACCAGAGATCATATAACCTGGTCTGTATTCAAGGGACTAACCCAGGAACTGACTCACTGTCTGATTCTGTCTTAACGACAGATGAACATACATTCCACTTAGAAGTCTTTTTTTTTGACGTGATAAATCATTTTATTTATTAGTTATACAAGCCTCATCATTAAATAAACAACTGTTCACATAAACCGTGAACAGTCAGATCCCCAGACAATTTACAGTATAACAGGATTATGGAATAAAACGAAAATTTAGACATGTCCGAGAGCTGACGTTATTTCTTCTTGGTAAGAAGTCTTACAACACCAGGTTAAAGTCCAACAGGTTTGTTTCGAATCACGAGCTTTCGGAGCACTGGTCCTTCCTCAGGATGAGCAGTGCTCTGAAAGCTAATCATTTAAAACAAAAACAAACCTGTTTGACTTTAACCTGGTGTTAGAACATAGAACATAGAAAAATACAGCACAGAACAGGCCCTTCGGCCCACGATGTTGTGCCGAACCTTTGTCCTAGATTAACCATAGATTATCATTGAATTTACAGTGCAGAAGGAGATAATTCGGCCCATTGAGTCTGCACCGGCTCTTGGAAAGAGCACCCGACCCAAAGTCAACTCCTCCACCCAACACTAAGGGCAATTTTGGCCACTAAGGGCAATTTATCATGGCCAATCCACCTAACCTGCACATCTTTGGACTGTGGGAGGAAACCGGAGCACCCGGAGGAAACCCACGCACACATGGGGAGGACGTGCAGACTCCGCACAGACAGTGACCCAAGCCGGAATCGAACCTGGGACCCTGGAGCTGTGAAGCAATTGTGCTGTCCACAATGCTACTGTGCTGCCCTTAAGAACAAATAAATCTACACTATATCATTTTACCGTAATCCATGTGCCTATCCAATAGCTGCTTGAAGGTCCCTAATGTTTCCGACTCAACTACTTCCACAGGCAGTGCATCCCATGCCCCCACTACTCTCTGGGTAAAGAACCTACCTCTGACATCCCCCCCTATGTCGTCCACCATTCACCTTAAATTTATGTCCCCTTGTAATGGTTTGTTCCACCTGGGGAAAAAGTCTCTGACTGTCTATCTATTCCCCTGATCATCTTATAAACCTCTATCAAGTCGCCCCTCATCCTTCTCCGTTCTAATGAGAAAAGGCCTAGCACCCTCAACCTTTCCTCGTAAGACCTACTCTCCATTCCAGGCAACATCCTGGTAAATCTTCTTTGCACCTTTTCCAAAGCTTCCACATCCTTCCTAAAATGAGGCAACCAGAACTGTACACAGTACTCCAAATGTGGCCTTACCAAAGTTTTGTACAGCTGCATCATCACCTCCCGGCTCTTAAATTCAATCCCTCTGTTAATGAACGCTAGCACACCATAGGCCTTCTTCACAGCTCTATCCACTTGAGTAGCAACTTTCAAAGATGTATCTACATAGACCCCAAGATCTCTCTGCTCCTCCACATTGCCAAGAACCCTACCGTTAACCCTGTATTCCGCATTCATATTTGTCCTTCCAAAATGGACAACCTCACACTTTTCAGGGTTAAACTCCGTCTGCCACTTCTCAGCCCAGCTCTGCATCCTATCTATGTCTCTTTGCAGTCGACAACAGCCCTCCTCACTATCCACAACTCCACCAATCTTCGTATCGTCTGCAAACTTACTGACCCACCCTTCAACTCCCTCATCCAAGTCATTAATGAAAATCACAAACAGCAGAGGACCCAGAACTGATCCCTGCGGTACGCCACTGGTAACTGGGCTCCAGGCTGAATATTTGCCATCCACCACCATTCTCTGACTTCTATCGTTTAGCCAGTTCGTTATCCAACTGGCCAAATTTCCCACTATCCCATGCCTCCTTACTTTCTGCAGAAGCCTACCATGGGGAACCTTATCAAATGCCTTACTAAAATTCATGTACACTACATCCACTGCTTTACCTTCATCCACATGCTTGGTCACCTCCTCAAAGAATTCAATAAGACTTGTAAGGCAAGACCTACCCCTCACAAATCCGTGCTGACTATCCCTAATCAAGCAGTGTCTTTCCAGATGCTCAGAAATCCTATCCTTCAGTACCCTTTCCATGACTTTGCCTCCCACCGAAGTAAGACTAACTGGCCTGTAATTCCCAGGGTTATCCCTAGTCCCTTTTTTGAACAGAGGCATGACATTCGCCACTCTCCAATCCCCTGGTACCACCCCTGTTGACAGTGAGGACGAAAAGATCATTGCCAGCGGCTCTGCAATTTCATCTCTTGCTTCCCATAGAATCCTTGGATATATCCCGTCAGGCCCGGGGGACTTGTCTATCCTCAAGTTTTTCAAAATGCCCAACACATCTTCCTTCCTAACAAGTATTTCCTCGAGCTTACAGTCTGTTTCACACTGTCCTCTCCAACAATATGGCCACTCTCATTTGTAAATACAGAAGAAAAGTACTCGTTCAAGACCTCTCCTATCTCTTCAGACTCAATACACAATCTCCCGCTACTGTCCTTGATCGGACCTACCCTCGCTCTAGTCATTCTCATATTTCTCACATGTGTAAAAGGCCTTGGGGTTTTCCTTGATCCTACCCGCCAAAGATTGTTCATGCCCTCTTTTAGCTCTCCTAATCCCTTTCTTCAGTTCCCTCCTGGCTATTTTGTATCCCTCCAACGCCCTGTCTGTACCTTGTTTCCTCAGCCTTACATAAGTCTTCTTTTTCCTCTTGACAAGACATTCAACCTCTCGTCAACCTTGGTTCCCTCACTCGACCATTTCTTCCCTGCCTGACAGGGACATACATATCAAGGACACGTCGTACCTGTTCCTTGAACAAGTTCCACATTTCACTTGTGTCCTTCCCTGACAGCCTATGTTCCCAACTTATGCACTTCAATTCTTGTCTGACAACATCGTATTAACCTTCCCCCAAATGTAAACCTTGCCCTGTTACGCGCACCTATCTCTCTCCATTACTAAAGTGAAAGTCACAGAATTGTGGTCACTATCTCCAAAATGCTCCCCCACTAACAAATCTATCACTTGCCCTGGTTCATTACCAAGTACTAAATCCAATATTGCTCCTCCTCTGGTCGGACAATCTACATACTGTGTTAGAAAAGCTTCCTGGACACACTGCACAAACCACCCCATCGAAACTATTTGATCTAAAGAGGTTCCACTCAATGTTTGGGAAGTTAAAGTCACCCATGACTACTACCCTGTGACTTCTGCACCTTTCCAAAATCTGTTTCCCAATCTGTTCCTCCACATCTCTGCTACTATTGGGGGGCCTATAGAAAACTCCTAACAAGGTGACTGCTCCTTTCCTATTTCTGACTTCAACCCATACTACCTCAGTAGGCTGATACTCCTCGAACTGCCTTTCTGCAGCTGTTATACTATCTCTAATTAACAATGCCACCCCCCCACCTCTTTTACCACCCTACCTAATCTTATTGAAACATCTATAACCAGGGACCTCCAACAACCATTTCTGCCCCTCTTCTATCCAAGTTTCCGTGATGGCCACCACATCGTAGTCCCAAGTACCGATCCATGCCTTAAGTTCACCCACCTTATTCCTGATGCTTCTTGCGTTGACGTATACACACTTCAACCCATCTTCGTGCCTGCAAGTACTCTCCTTTGTCAGTGTTCCCTTCCCCACTGCCTCATTACACGCTTTGGCGTCCTGAATATCGGCTACCTTAGTTGCTGGACTACAAATCCGGTTCCCATTCCCCTGCCAAATTAGTTTAAACCCTCCCGAAGAGTACTAGAAAACCTCACTCCCAGGATATTGGTGCCCCTCTGGTTCAGATGCAACCCGTCCTGCTTGTACAGGTCCCACCTTCCCCAGAATGCGCTCCAATTATCCAAATACCTGAAGCCCTCCCTCCTACACCATTCCTGCAGCCACGTGTTCAGCTGCACTCTCTCCCTATTCCTAGCCTCGCTATCACGTGGCACCGGCAACAAACCAGAGATGACAACTCTGTCTGTCCTGGCTTTTAACTTCCAGCCTAACTCCCTAAACTCGTTTATTACCTCCACACCCCTTTTCCTACCTACGTCGTTGGTACCAATGTGCACCACGACTTCTGGCTGCTCCCCCTCCCCCTTAAGGATCCTGAAGACACAATCCGAGACATTCCTGGCCCTGGCACCCGGGAGGCAACATACCTACCGGGAGTCTCGCTCGCGACCACAGAATCTCCTATCTATTCCCCTAATCATTGAATCTCCTACAACTATTGCTTTTCTATTCTCCCCCCTTCCCTTCTGAGCCCCCGAGCCAGACTCAGTGCCAGAGACCTGGCTGCTAGGGCCTTCCCCCGGTAGGTCATCCCCCCCCAACAGCATCCAAAATGGTATACTTGTTTTGAAGGGGAACGACCACGAGGGATCCCTGCACTGTCTGCCTGTTTTTTTTTTCCCCTTACTGTAACCCAGCTACTCTTGTCCTGTACCTTGGGTGTGGTTACCTCCCTGTAACTCTTCTCTATCACCCCCTCTGCCTCCCGGATGATCCGAAGTTCATCCAGCTTCAACTCCAGTTCCCTAACACAGTCTTTGAGGAGCTGGAGTTGGGTGCACTTCCCGCAGGTATAGTCAGCGGGGACACCGGTGGTATCCCTCACCACCCACATCCTACAGGAGGAGCATGCAACTGGCCTAGCCTCCATCCCCTCTTACCGTACAGAATATAGCTGCCCTGTGGACCAACTGGATCTCCGCCCTCCGACTCTGCTCCCAGTCAGCTGCACTCTCTGTAAACTCCTGGCTCTCTTCTCACTCTTTGCGGAAATGTAGGAAACAAAATGAAAGGAGCACCTTACTCCCTCCTCACCTAACTCCCTCAGTCACCAAACTCTCACTATAGCACTCAAATGCACCAAATTCAGCACTCCCTCAGTCACCAAACTCTCACTATAGCACTCAAATACACCAAATTCAGCACTCAGTGCAAACAAAGTCTGCACTGTAGGGGATCACTTTTATACTGTGAATCTAGCCTCTGAAAACTGGCCTAATCCAATTAACTAATTAACAAGCTCCAGCTGCAAGTGCCTACAAGTAGAACCTTTGTTTAAAGCTGATTGAAAATTCACCTTCTAAACCAAACAGCAACTTTTAAGTTAATTAACTAAATAAAAGAAAGACTAGACTTTACATAAAAATGAAGCCTTATACTCCCTCAGTCACCAAACTCTCACTATAGCACTCAAATGCACCAAATTCAGCACTCAGACTTCTTACTGTGCTCACCCAATCCAATGCCGGCATCTCCACAACATGGCTACTTCTTCTTGGGCAGGGCAATTGTGACGGGTTCGTAGACAACATAGACTGCACCCGCAACAGTGAGGCCTATGGTTAGCCTGTAGAGCAGTGCATCCATCACACTACCTTTTAAATAGTCCGGTATCCCATTATCCGCCTGGAATATCTTCTGCTTCACAGGAACCTTGTCCGCCACTCGCCTGCAGGCTGCAGTGCTGAAGGTTCGCTGTTGAATAGCCCGCAGGCCTCGGGTTCCCATGCCCCCATTTCGGTCCGACTTCCCGCAAGGCACTTAGAAGTCTTAACTACTCACCTGCTGAAAGCCATCAAACTGTTGATGAAGCAGTGGAGGTTCTATTGTCTAGCAACAACCTAATCAATAACTTAATCATAGCAACAACAAAGGGGCTAGAATATGGGCTTTGAACGCCAAGAAAACATACTTGATTAAGACGAAAGAGAGCTGCACTCTCTGTGACAGCAGACATCTTCCAGAGGTAACTTTTCCTTTGGAGCAAAAAGGAGCGACAGTAGCATTTGTGGCTGTGGGGTCCAGTGCTGAACCGCGCTCACCCGAAGTCTCCTAGGCGAAGGGACTGAATCAGGTACCTTGGAAATCTGCACATTAGAGTAAGGCTTACTACCTCGCTCTAATGTACAGTTTGGCAAAAAGTGATCCCGCACATTGTGGGAGGGATTCTCCTTGCAACGTCTCGCGAGGCATTGTGAGCCGGGTTGATCCTGGGAATGGGGTCTCCCAGCTTCGATTTCAGGGTGAGTGCTTAAATAAATCTTTTTTTGTTTAAATCCACAAAAAAACCTGCTTCTGCTTCTTCACGTCGCCCACGCACTTGGGTTAAAAACACACAAACATCTTCCTCTCAAAAACTCCCTGATTACGGACAGTTGAAAAGGGGGTTGGAATTTCAGCAGTTCTCTCACCCTGTCGATAACACCAGGACGTAAGGATTTAAACTATGAGGACAAGTTGATAAACTTGCCTTCCGTTCGCTTGAGGGTAACAAGGATACACAATTTTAAAACTAAAACTAATCATTCAAGAGTGAAATGGGGAAGTACTTTCTTGTTACAAGGAGTAGTACAGATGTGGAACTCTCACCTCCAAAAAGCTGTGCATGCTGAATTAATTGAAGTCCTCAAAATTGATGTCAACAAATTTTTATTAGTTATGGTATCAAGGGATGTGGATCAAAGGTGATTAAATGCAGCTACAATATAGATCAGCCATGATTAATTGAATGGCAGAACAGGTTTGAGGAGCATAATTGCTTATATTTTCTAAAACTTATGGTCATGCATAAATACTTCATAATTTACTCCACCTCCAAATATTATCATGTTCCTTTGGGGAAAATCATTTGAGGCTCTGTCCATTAAAGTAAGTAGAATTCCAGGCAAACAAATAAAGCTTGAAAATCCTTGGGGCCCTCTCCTGGCTTTGAGCTGTAACCCTAACAGGAGTGAAATAGAAGAGTAAATTTAAGCTTCATTGCAGATACACATAAGTTTGTCAAGGGAGGGAGGGGAGGGGTGCAGGAGGGGCTCTGTCACCACAAAATAGCGATATCAGAATGGACCAGGCTCCCGACAGTTCCTGTTCCCTAAACTCGGGTTAGGTTGGGGCAAGTTTGGCAACCACTGAGAAGTGGTGTAACAGCCTTCTGAATGCCAGCTTGTAGGTTCCTTTTTAGTGATTGTAACTTTGTCAATCATCAGTCTTTTAAAATCAGCATTGTTTGAGTTTTTTGATAATTTAACAAAGGAATCTTCAGCATGACTATAACAAGAATTGACCAGAAATATTATTTCCTTACCGAGTGCTTCTTTGTAACTCACATAAAGCTGATTCTGATGTGTGACTGATAATTTCAGGGAAAATGTAGAGAGAATCAATCGCATCAGTGCAATTAGCCAAAATATTAATCATGGCAATGTTGTGTGAATAAATCAGACTGGGTGTGAAGGGAATAGTGACGCCTGCTAGCAGTTATGTAAGTGCCGCATAATATGTTAAGCATGTGTTTTCCAGCATGATGATTCAACAATGGTTTTATCTACATTTTATTTCTTCGTTATAGTCCACGTTATTTCAGTAGTTACTCTAACATGCTTCATTTACCCAGTTAAATGAATTGTAAGATATTAGATTTGCCCAGATCTTCCGAGCAGCATCAATGGTGAACGGACTGCTCCTGTGCTCGGAAATTCTCCCAACTCTGCTATACATTTCTTCTGCAGTGTTCCAATCCCACATGGAGGAGTAGTTGGGCTGGGTTGGTTGAGTAGTCGGGTGTGGTGTGGGGGGGAGTGTCAGGGATGGGTGGTCATGGGGGTTGATGAGGGGGCGGGGGTGAGTTGTAGAGTTGCCCCTGTGTCAGGCTAAGAGTGGAATTTTCTATTCTCTGTACAGAGAGCTGGCTGAGGCGAGAAAACCCGTGTGCAGCTCAGTCTACACAGCCGACCTTTCTCTCCAGAAAAAAATCTGGAGGCGTGGTCTACTCCATCACTCTGGTGGGAAGGGCATGGAAATGGCAGCAGTTAGGAATCCCAAAATTGGGAAAGGGTTCCCCGAACTCCAATTGAAAAAACAGGGATTCTACCCCCCATCCCCACCCCCCATACATATTGAAACACCTCCCCCTCCTAAAACATGGACACGGGAACCCCCTCTCACACACAAAGAAGAGGAACCCCCATAACCGATAAGTGTGTCCCACGCCCCCTGGAGCTTCTCAGAGGACAATGCCAGGCTACTGCTCAGGCACGTCCCCCTCCCTCCTGGGCTAATACTTACCTGTGTACCCCTAGTGGGTTCCCTTTGATAATAATAATAATCTTTATTAGTGTCACAAGTAGGCTTATATTAACACTGCAATGAAGTTACTTTGAAAATCCCCTAGTCGCCACACTCTGGCACCTGTTCAGGTACACAGAGGGAGAATTCAGAATGTCCAACTCACCTAACAATCGCGTCTTTGGGGTCCTGTGGGAGGAAACCAGGGTGCCCAGAGGAAATCTACACAGACACAGGGAGAACGTGCAGACTCCACACAGACCGTGACCCAAACCGAGAATTGAACCTGGGACTCTGGCGCTGTGAAGCAACAGTGCTAACCACTGTGCTACCATCATGTTTTTAAAGGCCTATTGTAAACTTTGTCGGCAAGGGGGGTGAATTCCAGATGTAGTGGGATGATATGGCGGGGAAACCCGAAATTATATGGAAATTTATTGAACTGAGTTTCCCAACCTTCCTGGGTGGGAACTTTGTTATGTTACCAGCAAGGGACAGGGAGAATCAGAAAACCTGCATCTCGCCGGCGAGATTCTCATTGTCCAAAGCCCATGGTATTTTGCTCTGATGTTGCCATTGTGCGCGTGGCAAACATGGAAAAATCTGTTAGCACCTTTCATATGAGCCATGTGTGGATAGATGCCGTATATCATTATGTAAAATGATAGTACAATTATGAATTTTACTGTGTTAAGGACCAAGCATTTTAAACTTGTACAAAATGACTGTCCTTTTACTAAATTTATGAAGTTAATTTTATTACTTCAGCAAACATCATGTACTGGAAACACACTGCATTATTTGTGTTGTTTATATCAGAGCTCATGGTTAAAGTGATAACATTGAATTGCTTTCTTTCTTAAATTGTAAAACATAGGGTTGAATCGTCAGGTACGTTATTCACTTGTGGATTCTGCAGACGAGCACTTCTCCATTGATGAGTTATCTGGAATCATTAGTCTGGAGAAACCTTTAGATCGAGAACTCCAAGCTTCCTACAGTCTTATTGTGAAGGCCACTGATCAAGGAGCAATCAAAAAACTATCATCTGTTTGTACAGTGTTGGTTTCTGTGCTCGATATCAATGACAACCCACCTGTGTTTGAGCACAGAGAGTACCTTGCCACACTTTCTGAAGATATTCCTTTAGGAACCGAGGTTCTTCAGGTATTTGCGGCCAGCAGGGACATTGAAGCCAATGCGGAGATTACATATTCCATCATCAGTGGCAATGAACATGGAAAGTTCAGCATTGATGCAGATACAGGTATTTTCTTATATATAATAATTGTAGATAAATTTGAAAATCATTTGTTCAGTGATAATACACTGATCATTGTTAAAGGTTCAGAGATCAGACTATAAATTTCAGAAAAGGAAACACTTAATGCAGCATTGTCAGGACAATTTATTAAGCAACAAAATTATACTTTACAAACGAAGTCAGACGATATCCTAGTTTAAATTGTTCTTCCCACCTGTTTGTAGCAGCACCAACAACTCATGACCCCTGATCTTTTATCTTTTCCTTTTGAAGTCTATGCAACAGGTTTTTCAGAGTCCTTTTTATTCTCTGTAACCAGGGCTCTTGCTGTCTTCTGCTATTGTTGGTTTAGTTTGATCTTGCTATTTAATTTGCCAATGGTCACAGATCCATGGTCACAACCGGAACAAGTTATCCTCAACACCTAAACAGCCCACCATTAACGTTTTCAGATATTCCTATTTGCCAGACTTAATCCTTAAACTCATTTGGTTGTAGCTCCAAAGTCCATCGATCTACAAATTTAAAAGCAAATCTTTTGATAACAACTGGTAATAATAATAAGAAGAAGAATTGCTTACTGTCACAAGTAGGCTTCAATGAAGTTACTGTGAAAAGCCGCTAGTCGCCACATTCCGGCGCCTGTTCGGGGGGGCCAGTATGGGAATTGAACACGCGCTGCTGGCATTGTTCTGCATTTCAAGCCAGCTGTTTAGCCCACTGTGCTAAACCAGCCTTGGAATACAATTCCGACATCTGTCCCTACTTCCTTTTTCCCATTTAATGTCATCAGTTCGTCTACTCAGTCCCATTATAGTGTGATTATTTTAATTGAAGTCACACAGGCCATATATCCTCAGTCGAGAATACATTTAGAATTGACCCTTACTAGGAGTTCGTACAAAAGACTAATTACACATAAAAAGATTTCATGGTGCGCACAGTATAAAATGTTCAAAAAAGTATAAAATGCAATGAGTATAAAATGATTCACATTTCCCACATTATTTTGTGCGTTCAATCAGGTGATGTTTAAAAGAAATTTTACATAATTCCTGTATCATTGTGTTTTCTTTCTTATTATTGTTTTTATTAATTTTCAATTTTATTTTTATCAGGTGCCATTTTTGTGCTTAAAAACCTGGACTTTGAGACATCTCATGAATATTACTTGACAGTTGAAGTCACGGATGGTGGAACACCTTCGCTTAATGATGTAGCAACAGTGAATATCAATGTGACGGACATCAATGACAACACTCCTAAATTTAGCCACAATGTATACATGGCAGTAATAAGTGAAGATACTCCTTTGGGACAACTGGTTGTTACAGTATGTTCAACATTACGTATTTTTTCTTCTCATTGAAGAGTCAAGAATAATAGCATAATGGGAGAAGAAGGAACTAATGAGACAGAACTTAAAAGTCAGGGTTAATAAATGGTGATTTGGCACATATAAACCCAACCCTCTATTACAACAAATTACTGAATATGGCGTCTGTTGTATTTTAAATAGCTCCAATTATTTAATTCTACTTCAAACCAATACAGCTCTGATCAGCAAGATGTTCTTGCTCTTTATTGAATTTACATTTCACTGTTCATTTTTTATGTTCACTGATCCTACTGTTTACCATGCTTTAAAGTAATATATGAAGAATAAAAAACATATTATAGCTGTATTAGAAAGAATGCAGAGAAGAATGGCATGGATGATTCCACGCGGCAGGGCACTAAATTATGAATAAATTAATTTTGGTGGGGAAAGACTGAGGTTAGACATGATGCAGGAAGAGTGTACGGTTGAGCTGTAATTAACTAACTCTTGGACCGTAGTAGGAAAAGTAAAATAATGCACAAGCATCAAGCTAGATCAGACTGGAAAAGTAAACTTTCATCCTCCTCAATTATAGTGGCCGAGTGGAACAATGTCTGATAAAAGTAAGGAAAATACCACGATACTGGAATCTAGCATTTCGAGTCCATAGACTCTTCATCAATTGGACTCGAGGCTCTGTTTCTTTCCAGATAGATGATGGCAGACATGTGCGAGTCCTTCCAGCATCCTCTTCTTATTTCTAATAATGATGGTTATTTTGGAGTCATTTGACATCTTTAATAAGAAGTTAGGTCAATAATGATGAATGGGATTCATCGTTATAGAGAAATATCTAACAATTCTGCTTAATAAGTTTTGCGGGTGATTCAGATGAATGTTAGTGTTGTTCAAAACAGAGCACCAGGCGGTGTAGGAGAGTAATTCATCATAGATTAATCAATCATGAACTCTGGTGGAGCAGACTTAATAGATTGAATGATCATTTCTCATTCAGAATTTTGTTATGTGCCTATAAGCATGAGCTTCGAGTAATGTTGCCATTATTTCCCACTTGACCACAAAAGTTAATGCAGTTTGAGAAATGGTTCCTTCTTACTGAGAAGTTTTGTCACTGGAAAATGAATGTGGGCAATAGCTGAAAATGGTCCACACTTTGGAAACAGCTTTAACATTGGCACTTTCATTTAAAAATAACATTTTGCCTGGCATAGTATACCCACTTACAATGTGGTACAGTGTCATGGTGATATTTTTCCCTGCCCCACTGCTGGGATGTCACAATTATGCCAAAGTTAATGCAAATATCCATCCAAAATATGCCAATGAGCCTAACTCAATGATTTTTGGGCAGGACTAGGACACATCTGTGGGTAGTTGAATATTTTGCACTGTTTCTAATTCAGTCCCAAGTGGTTTCTTTCTATTTTTTTTCCTCCAGTGTGTTTCAGCTGTTGTTAGGTTCCAGATTATGCAAAAGACATTAGCAGAGTTAAGGAAAGAGGTTTGACAGTGGTTCAAGTTATTGAATATTTATTTCTCATGTTTCATTTTTATTGAATTAAGTTGTCGAATGTTCACCAGCTATTTATTTTGAACAATTAGGACAGTCATGTCCTGCAAGGTATTTGTCTTGGTATTCAACTATTTTGAAATCGCACATAATTTTAACACACTGTCGCATAGCCACCTATGGATTCTCCGCATGGTAAACAGCAGTATTGATACTAAAATTATTTGAATATATCACTTGATTTGGAACAACACTACTGGAGGATTGACTTGTGTCAGGAGATCAACTATATGTTCAATACAAAAATTTATATTTTCAACATTCCTGTCCTGTTCCACAAGAGGTGTTTTAGGAAACCGTTCCTTCCTCAGCTCAGGCTCAGTTCAATGCTAAGCAGAAAGGAAGGAAAGTAAAAAAGGTGTTAGGAAGGGGCCAAATTGAAAGTGGAAAAAATAGGGTCATTAAGAAGCTTGGGAAAGAAGGAGGAAATGTGATAAGATGGAAGAATACAATAGGATCTTTCAGTTCTCCAGACCTAGGGCACGTATGAGCCGGTTTAGCTCACTTGGCTAGACAGCTGGGGCGCGATTCTCCGACCCCCCCACCGGGTCGGAGAATCGCCGGGGGCCGGCATGAATCCCGCCCCCGCCGTGTCTCGAATTCTCCGCTACCGGAGATTCGCGGGGGTGGGAATCGCGCGGGTCGGCGGAAATCCCCCGGCGATTCTCCGATCCGTGATGGGCCGAAGTCCCGCCGCTGTCAACCCACGCCAGCCGGCGTGGATTGAACCACCTTTCGAACGGCGGGACTAGGCGGCGCGGGCGGGCTCTGGGGTCCTGGGGGAGGGCGCGGGGCGATCTGGCCTGGGGGGTGCCCCCAAGGTGGCCTGGCCCGCAGTCGGGGCCCACCGATCCGCGGGTGGGCCAGTGCCGTGGGGGCACTCTTTACCTTCCGTCTTCGCCATGGTCTCCACTATGGCGGCGGCGGAAGAGACCCCCTCCACTGCGCATGCGCGTGGATGCCATGAGCGGCCGCTGACGCTCCCACGCATGCGCCGCACGGCAAAGTCATTTCCGCGCCTGCTGGCGGGGCACCAAAGGCCTTTCCCGCCAGCTGGCGGGGCGGAAATCAGTCCGGCGCGTGCCTAACCCCTCGAGGTGAGGGTTCAGCCCCTCAAGATGCGTAGAATTCCGCACCTTTGGGGCGGCGCGATGCCGGACTGATTCGCGCCGTTTTTGGCGCCAGTTGGCGGACATCGTGCCGATTACGGAGAATCCCGCCCCTGGTTCGTGATGCAGAGCAACACCAGCAACACCGGTTCAATTCCCATACCGGCTGAGTCCCGCCTTCTCAACTTTGCCCCTCGCCTGAGGTTAAATCACCACCAGTCAGCCTGTCCCCTCAAAGGGGAAATCAGCCTATTGTCATCTGAAACTATGGTGACTTTGCCTTACCTTGAGCTTAGAAACAAGAGCAAAAGTAGGCCATGAGCCCGCAACGCCATTCAGGTGATGGCTGAACTTCCATATAGACTCCACTTACCCACATTATTAACATGTCTCTTGATGCTCAAAATCTACCAATTTCAGTATTGACTATACTCAACAACTTAGCATACACAGCATTCTGGTGAAATAATTCCAATACTCACAACCCTCTGAGTGGAGAAATCTCTCCTCATATTAGTCTTAAATGCTGACCCCTCATACTAAAACTATGACGCAGACTCCACAGCCATGGGTACAACCTCTCAGCATCTACCCTGTCAATCTTCTAAAAATGTTATATGTTTTAACGTATAACTTTCATTCTTCCAAACTGCAGAGAACTTAGGCCCCTTTTAATGCATCCTTTGCTGATAGGCCAAAGCTGTCAGCCCAGGAGTCAGTTTATCAGGAACCATAATGTTATGGAGATCATGGGCGCGATTCTCCACTCCCACGCCGAAGTGGCCGCGCCGTCGTGAACGGCATCGAGGTTCACGATGGCGTGGAACGGCCCCAGTCCCGACCGATTCAGGCCCTGACAATGGGCCAGGATTGGGGCCGCGTCATCTACACGCGCCAAGCCTTGTCGCCCGCGTAAAAGCGGCGCCACATAGATGACGCGGCCGGCGCCGTAAGAAGATGGGGGACGGATCTTGCGGGGCCGCGGAAGGAAGGAGGTCCTCCTTCAGAGAGGACGCGATTCTCCACTCCCATGCCGGTTGGGAGAACCGCCTGGGCCGGCAAAATTTCCGGGGACACCGGTCTGACTCCCTCCCGCGATTCGCCCAAGCGGCGGGAACGGCCCGGTCGAGTTTCGCAGGCCGGAGAATCGCCAGAGACACCGAAAATGGCGATTCTCTGGCACCCCCACTATTTTGAGGCCCTGATGGCCCGAGCGGCCAGGCCAAAACGGCGGGTTCCCCCCGGCGCCGTCCGCACCTGGTCGCTGCAGTCGTGAGCGGTGCTTGGACGCTGGGGGGGCGAGGAGGGATCCTGCACAAGGACCTCCTTCCTTCCGCGGCCACGCAAGATCCGTCCCCCATCTTCTTGCGGGGCGGACTTAGAGAGGACGGCAACCACGCATGCGCGGGTTGGCGCCGGCCAACAGGCGCATGCGCGGATGACGCCCGTTATGCGGCGCCGGCCGCGTCATCTATGCGGCGCCGCTTTTACGTGGGCGATAAGGACTGGCGCATGTGGATGACGCGGCCCCGATCCTGGCCCATTGTCAGGGCCTGAATCGGTCGGGACCTGGGCCGTTCCGCGCCGTCGTGAACCTCGACGGCGTTCACGACGGCCCGGCCACTTCGGCGTGGAAGTGGAGAATCGCGCCCAGTAATCCAGAAGTTTGGACAAATAATCCAGCGACATGAGTTCAAATCTCAGCACGCCAGTCTTGGGGATTTAAATCCAGTTAATTCAGTAAATCTGGAATTTAAAAAAATCTAGTATCAGTAATGGTGCTTATGTAATTGTTGGTTAAAAAATCATTTAGTTCACTAATGTTCTTTAAGGAAAGGAAATTAGCCATCTTTATTTGGTCTGGCTTTTCTGTGCCTCCAGATCCAATTTAGTGTGGTTGACTTTTAACTGTCCTATTCAATGGCGTAGTAAGCCACTCAGTTGTCAAGAAAGCACCTCACCAACACCTTACAAAGATAATTAGTGATGGACAAGAAATTCCAATTTTGCCAGTGATGTCCATAAATCTGTGAATGAATTTTTAAAAATGTAGTGAATGTTCTATGCACCCCTACTAAAGCTATATTTGCAGAAAGATTTCCACACTGTTTTCACTGCAACTGCTTTACAGTCAAGGTGAATGTACTGTTGTGATTTTAATTGCTTACTGTGCATGCGTGTTACCTTTCAATAATTTATGGTACAAGTCTCTCACCATTTATCACTCATGCAAGATAACAAGTGTAGAGCTTCTGCACATGTGTAGTCTGTGGCATAGACCAGGGTTTCCGACAGATGGAACTTAAGGTCGTGGAGCATTCCTCTAGCACTCCTATTGTTAGCCTCAAAACTTTCACAAACTACAACTTTATCAGAAAGTCATGGCCCGTATAGGCTACTGCACTAAAATCCAAATCCACATTGTTCAAATCTAAAAATAAAATTGTTTCTGTAACCCTTCTGACATGGATTTTGGTGTAGTTTTTATTTGAACCAGAGTGTAAAATGATTTTCTGATTTTATCTAGTGAATCATTGCCAAAAATACAATGAATATTAGTGTGTTATAAATTTTTAAAACCCTACAAATTGAGGCTTGAAGGTGTTGGCTCTTTTTAATTCTTAATGAAACATTGTATTTATATTTGCTTATGTAACAAATGTGTCTGAACAGGAATTCCATCAACACATGGGAACACTGACAAGTTTGTAACAGAAGTTATTTTCCAAGGGAAATATATTGGTACTGGGTCTCTGTGTACTGCCACATGTTAGGGATAGGGTAAAATTCAGAAGACTGTTATCCTAATAGTTTTACCATTTTCTGTAGGTGGTGGCTGATGATTCAGATGGTCCAGCAAACAACCAGATCCATTACTCTATTATTAATGGAAATCAAGGAAACCCATTTACCATTGACATTACCAACGGGGAAATAAAAGTGGCACAACACTTGGATAGGGAAAAAGTGAGTAGATTTGAAGTAAACCTGCTATTTAAGTAAATCTTAATTGATCAACATTATTGCTTTGCAAAACCAGTTGCCGATCCATTGTTAAACAACCAAAAACTTATAGAATCATTGAATTCCTACAGTGCAGAAGGAAGCCATTCAGCTCATCGAGTCTGCACCAACCCTCTGAAAGAGCACTCTACCTAAGCCCATTCCCCCACCCTCTTCCCATACCTCACCTAACCTGCACATCTTTTAGACACAAGGGCAATTTAGCATGGTCAATCAGCCTAACCTGCACACCTTTGGACAGTGGGAGCAAACCAAAATAATTCACAGGGAACCCATGCAGACATGGGGAGGAGGTGCAACTCCACACAAAGTCACCCAAGGCTGGAATTGAACCTGGCTCCCTCGAGCTGGAAGGCAGCAGTGCTAACCACTGTGCCACCATGCCGTAACTTCTATTTAATGTGTCTAAAGTCAGTAAGTTGTAAACAGGACTTAGCTTTCCTTTAAAGATGGTGTATAATCAGATTCCGTTAAGATACAAAGGTACCGCCTGAATTTTGAATATGACTGTAATTTAACATTTTGATTTGAGATTTATAAATGGGGAAAAAAAGGTCTATATCCTTGCTTTATGAAAATATATTCATTGTGCGTAGACGCAGCTTGTTGATTATTTTGCTCCTCTTATGTAGATATCTGGCTATACCCTGACCGTACAAGCTTTAGACAATGGTGTCCCACCTCGGTCCAATACCACAACCGTCAATATTGACGTGGCTGATGTCAATGATAATCCTCCCATGTTCTCACAGGCAAACTACAGTGTTATCATCCAGGTAAGAGTTATCAAACATTTCAGTAGGAATCAGTAGCATGTTGTGATTCTTTTTTAAAATTAAATTACATTTACTAAGATGGAGCAATAATTGCGAGCGCCTAAACATTTTTTGGAATCTTGAATTGGTGAATTTTGGAACTCTCATTTTTGTATTTCCTACTTTAGGTTGTTGCATTTTTATATGCTCTTTATTTTCACTTCCTCTTTTTCCCGGCAGCAAACACTTAGCTGCTTTTGATGTGGTGAGGAGCTGTCAATCACAGCAAGAGTGGTTATGAGCGTTGTGGTTGGCATCAAAACATGGTAATAGAGATGCATTTAAGCGTGAAGGGAAAGATAGATCAACAATCCACCAATCAACTGTCTCTGGTGTAATAAAACTGTCAAATCACTGGCTAATGCCCTGTATTGCTGTGTGAAATTGAATGGAAAATTTGGATTTCAACGGCTGTCAAGGGATTTGAAGCCCTTTGAAGTGTACTTGGCTTTGGAGCAAACCTCTGACTCTTATAATAGCTGCTGCTTTCAACACTTTTGTCTGAGGCAGCAGATGTTAGGGAAGGGTAAGTGAAAATGCAGTGATTTTTCACTCTACTGCCTGGACTGCTCTTCAGCTTTCAGGCAGAGGTGACTGATGGGGGTCTGTGATGAGGGGGTGTCTGATGGGGATCTCTGATGGTAGGGAGGGGGGGGGGTCTGGCAGGGGCAGGATGTGCATTGTGGTGGGGGGGGGAAGAGGGTGGCCTTCTGATAGACTTTGGGGGCACCACTTGACCCACTGCAGGGTTCACCATGTTGGGGCCAGGCTTGGGAAAACTTGCACCTATTCTTGTCTGCTTGAATCCCGGCTAAGAGGACTGGGGCATCATGGGGGCTGGACAATCAGGCTTCAAACCTGTTAATCAGATGCAAATAGGTGCAAAGGACCGATTTTTATGGTGACGTCAGGGAGCATGTAGCTTGGTACGGCATTGCTGCCCAGCAGCCATCCCGTTTTTTGGGCAACGCTCCATTCTCTGCTTAATTGGGAAACCCTCTACCGGTGGCGGGCAATGGAGAATCCATGCCATAGTGTATGTAGAGTACTCTGTGTAACAGACCCATTCATCCAGCATTGGTAGCATTCAGAAGGAAGCAATATAGCAATCAGTCCTTGATACATAGTTATAACCTGCTTCCTTGATTCATAGTTACAACCTGCTACCTGGAGACAGAATGTTCAACAATGAGCTTTAGTCTGCGTACTTGCATTTTCAAACACAATTTGAATTCTGGTTTGAGTTTGGAAATAGAAAAAAACCTCAATTCCTTTGTCAATGGGGTCGATTCCCATTTGCCTGACGCTCCGATTGGGATTCCTGATCGGGCAGAGAATTGAGCGTCCCACAAAAAACGGGATTGGTGCTGGGCACCAGACCGGTTGCAATGCTCCAATCCCCTGCCGAGCACCAGCAGCACCATGCAAAACTGCAATTTACATGTATGTAAATCTGGTTAACTGGATTCTGGAAGCCCGAATCTCTTATCTCCCCCACCCTACGCATTACGCTCCTCTCACAGCCAGGAGTCACGTGATTTGGTGCAAATATTTACAAGTGGGGCCCAGGGACCATGGCTGTTGAGGGGGAGCAATAAGGGAAGCAAATCCTTTGAACTTGTTGGGCTTGGGGGGTGCGGGGGGGGGGGGCGATACTGGGCCTCAGGAAGTAGTGGGGAACAGGTTGGTGGCAAGTGCGTGGACTTGGGGTGTCCTCTCGGGATCAGGGTGCCCTGGCTATGACACCCCATTTTTACTGTAAATTCATTTAAATCCCCCCCTCTAGCTGCAACTTACGGGCTCCTGGCTGTTCACACTGGTAACTGTTAACAAAACCCTGCAAATGCTCTGAGGGCTTCTGGTTATGTGGTAATCCACCCAGCCCATCCGTCTGGGAATCCTCATATCCCAGCAGTATCATCGAGGGGATGGGTGTGGCCATGCTCAATCGCCGGCCCACCAGGTCTTGGCACTCACGGCAGCCTTAGGAAGTACAACGGCACAGCAGAGCAAGCAGGGGATTAGCAGAGCTCACCCCAAACAAAGGACACATGTACCATTACTCCTGAAACCCTCCCTGGCACATCGCCCCTCTCAGAGTAAACATCTCACCAGTGACACTCTCAGCTAGCCAATTCCTGAGGATCACAAGCTGTCTCCAAGCCCTGCCTGTTCACTGATCCCATCCATCCTGTACCTAACCAGAAAATATGATCAACTCCCCTGTGACAACCTGAGTGTAGAACCCAGGCTCCACATTCCAGCTAAAGTCCCAGCAAACTCTCACATCCCTCGCTCGATCCCATTGTCGGACCTACTCACACACCAGTCTCTTAGTTTAGAGCAGCATGCCTGCACAGTATGAATGTCTCCACCATACAACCAATTTGTAACCCTTCTGGTGGGAGAGCACAAGGCCCACCCAGTGAGGAGACAAGAGCAGAATTCACTGGGAGAAACAGGACAGGGGCCACAGAGTGTATCACTACCATCGATTGTGGCAGCCACTGGTACCCCTGTTGGCAGGGACAGATTGTGAGGATAGAGGCTTCCCACATCACAGGCCAGGTGCCAGTCACTGATAGAGTCAGGGATGCAGTGCGGATTACATCATCTCAAAGGTGTGGGGGGAGGGGGTAGGAGCATGTTGAAGGTGGCAGCTGTGTAATTCAGGGTGACTGGGGGCACTGGATTGTCAAAGGAATCCACGTCTTGTTTATATTCTCTTGTCTCTTCCGCTTCCACCTGCAGAGACATGGATTTCAGACTACAAGCTAGCAATGCTAGCTATCTACCTGGCCGCTGATGCCATCACAAATGCATGCTGGCAAAAGCGCCCGTACCAGCCCATGGAAGACCCTACATTAGAGGAGCCTGCCCCAGAACAGCAGGGGCCACCTGGTGATGCACAAGTGTTAGTTGTTCACGAGGCCAAGGAGGAGGTGTGAAGGCAGCGCTGCATCAGGCCAAGTGTATATCATTGGCACTTGTCTGTCGAGCAGCTGCTGGACCACGTGAGCTGCCTCCAGTTCCAGCTCAGTAGGGAAACCATGCACCACCTGTGCCAGACTGTGGCGCACCTGGTACCGCGTGGGTATGGAGGTGGACAACCCTCCCGGTGACCGTCAATGATGACGGTAGGGTGCTCGTGCTGGGTTCTGTCCAGATCTCGCACCATCATGGATGTCCTACGCGTCCGGGCATTTACATTCATCACCTTCAATCTAGACCGGGCCCAATAAGACTCCCGGGCAGCAGAATTTGCATGTCGCAGGTCCAGTAGGCATGATGTCAATGGAACACCTATCGCCCCCCAAGCACCGGTTTGACATAGGGTGCCCTTCATCAGTAGGAAGGGCTTTTGCTCCATGAATGTGCAATTGCTGTACATCATGCATGTCTGTGCCTGATATGCAGTCAGCTTGCACGACACAAAGATTGTGGTGCACTCGCCGGTTTTGACATCTTTGAGGCTTTCCCTCAGGTGAGAGGGTGGTCGTGGGCATCAAGACTTTCCCGCTGAGGTCATAACTAATGACAGCTGAGTGAAGGCCTCAAACCGAGGCAGAGAACCATTATAACAATGTTCACTCCGCAACCAGGTGCATCAGCATTCTTAAGATGCAGTTCCAATGTCTGGATAATTCTGGTGGGGCTTTCCAAGACGATTGTGGTGATCTGCTGCATGCTCCATAACATCGCACAGCTGCGGGGCGGCATGTCAGAGGAGGAGGAAGAATGGTGGGCTCCACCTGAGTAGGAGAGTGAGAATGGTGTCTAGGAGGATCTGGGCGTGGGGCCTGAGCTGGAATGGCAAGCTGTCCAATGGCCCGCCCCAACTTCCCCTCCTCCTTCACTTCAACACCCACCTATTTATAATATGTGTGCCTTCCCCCTTACTACCTCTCCACTACACCCATGCCAACATAAGTGTATTTCTTATCGTTAGTGGCCTATCACTTCTCCTACGTTTTTCCCCAGACAGCACATCAGGAGTAGATGCGGTCTGCTTGTCTCACCCTCTGCTCTGTGATGGCCTTGATGTTCATCCTCTGCTGGGCCTGAACCTGGGCTTGAATGGGCCCAGCCGACTTTTAGGTGTCACAGATGACGAAGTGTCACCTTAGATGAGCCAGCGTTAGTTGGGGCGATTCGGCAGGGCTAAGATGTTCCAGCGCCTCTCCTTCTGGCCCCTGGGCTGCTCAATGGGACAGAGGGAAGGCTAGAGTCGGTTCCGGAGGCCCCACTGTCACCTGGCACTGCCAGTGTTGGAGGCCTGCCTTCGTCTGAACCACGGTGTCGTTGCCCTCAGCCATGGCGCACTGAGTCTGGTTCATGTCCGGATCCCGCCGACGAAGAACCTTGCTGCAGATCTTTCATAAACTTGGTATTCTATTTAATCCCAAGTTCTGGCTCCTATCTTGTCTATTAAGACTGGTTAGTTCCAGCACCACACAATGCCCTCCCTCAGCTCCTTAGTTGCTGAAACCTTTACTTGTGGTTCTGCTACCACAGTATGCAACGTTTCAAGTACTTTCCCTGATAGTCTCTCATCATCAATAACTCCAGCCCGTTCAAAGCTAAGATACACTTTTCCTTTTTCATACTATGTTATGTTACCCATCATCGTCACCCTTTGTGACCTAAACTGGCTCTCTTTTTCTCTCGATCTCCTTTTTTCAAAGTTGTTGTCCTTTCCCTTAAATGTCTCTCATTCCTTATCTCAGCAATCTCCTCCCAAGCTCAGCACTGCCCTAACTCTGACATATGCAACACTTTTTCCCTTCAACCTTTCATTAGTGACAGAACTAAAGCAAGTGTAGCCCTTGTCAGACTTTGAACATCAATCTGGAACCAAGAGGAGTAAGCCGGTCTACCAAAGTGAAAGTTTATAGAGCAATAGTCCTGCCCACTCTGCTCTACACATGTGAGACTCTGACTGTGTACCAGCGACATGCCAAGAAGCTGAACAACTTTCACGTTCTGAAGATCCGATGGCAAGTCAAAATATTGGATACTAAAGTGCTCACCCCAGCTGGCAAGTCTAGCATGCATCCACGCAATACTGAGACAGTCATAACTGAGTTGGGCTGGTCATGGAACCAGAATGTCTGACAAACACTTGCCAAAGTGAATCTCCTTTGGAGAGCTTGAGTCTGGGATGTGCTGTCATGCAGGTCAAAGGAAGCACCAGAAGGCTTCACATGGGAATTTTGTTGGGAGTTTTCATATTGACTTCAAGTGAGTGGGAGAAGCTCACTCAGGATTGCTGCACCTGCCGCAATCAAATGAAAAGTGGTGCAACCTCCTTCAAAAGCAAGCGCATATCAGAGGCAAAGAGAAAATTCAAAGAGAGGAAATCCAGAGCCTGCAACTCTTCCAAAACTCAGTCATCTGGGGCGGGATTCTCCGACCCCCCCGCCGGGCCGGAGAATCGCCGGGGGGCGGCGTGAATCCCGCCCCTGCCAGCTGCCGAATACTCCGGTGTCAGGGTTTTGGCAGGGGCGGGAATCACGCCGCGCCGGTCAGCGGTCGCTTGCAGCGGTCCCCCCGGCGACTCTCCGGCCTGCAATGGGCCGAGCGGCCACCCGTTTTAGGCCGGCCCCGCCGGCGTAAATTAGTCATGGTATTTACCGGCGGGACCTGGCTCTGCGGCGGCCTGGTGGGTGGGGGGGGGGGGGGGCGCAGTGGAATCTGGCCCCGGGGAGAGCCCACACGGTGGCCTGGCTAGCGATCGGGGCCCACCGATCCGTGGGCAGGCCTGTGCCGTGGGGGGACTCTTTCCCTCCGCACCGGCTGCTGTGGACCTCCGCCATGGCCGGTGCGGAGACGAACCCCCCTGCGCATGGGCTGGTATGACGCCAGCACAGCACCAACCTGCACCGGCCGGCGGAGGCCCTTCGGCAGCGGTTGGCGCGGCGCCAAGCCCCTTCCGCGCCAGTTGGCGCGGCACCAACCCCACCGGCGCCGGCCTAGCCCCTGAAGGTGCGGTGGTTCACTCCACTCCTCGGCACCAGGACCGCCCGTCCTGCCGGGTAGGGGAGAATCCCACCCCTGGTATCCTGTCCTATTTACCACAGAACCTGCCAGGTACAAATTGGCCTTGGCAGTCAGCTATGCACCCACCAGAATCCGGCCAAACATCTCGCATGATAAAAGTGGTCATCCTCACCGCAAAAGATGAACAAGAAGGTGACAGACAAAACCATTAGATGTCCATGGTGTGTTTGTTTGACCCCTTGTTCCTCACTATAACCATTCACTGTTTGTCGATGTACCATTTGTCAATGTTCTCTGTTTATTATTCTTTTGTCTACTATGTACGTACTGTGTACGTTCCCTCGGCCGCAGAAAAATAATTTTCACTACGGTACATGTGACAATAAATCAAATCAAATCAAAGTCATGGTGCGGGATTCTCCGCGAACCGGCGGGGCGGGCCACTCCGGCACCGAGGAGTGGCGTGAACCTCTCCGGTGTCGGGCCGCCCCAAAGGTGCGGAATCTTCCGCACCTTCAGGGGCGAGGCTGGCGGCAGAGTGTTTGGCGCCGCACCAGCCGGCGCGGAAAGGCTTGGTGCCACACGAACTGGTGCCGAAGGGCCTCTGCCGGCCGGCATGAGTTGGCGCATGCGAGGGAGCGCCAGCATGTGCTGGCGTCATCCCAGCACATGCGCAGGGGGGTTCTTCTCTGCACCGGCCATAGCGGAGGTTGACAGCGGCTAGTGCGGAGGGAAAGTGTGCCCCCACGGCACAGGCCCACCCGCGGATCGGTGGGCTCCGATCGCGGGCCAGGCAATTGTGGGGGCACCCTCCGGGGCCAGATTCCCCCGCGCCCTCCCCGAGGACTCTGCAGGCCGCCGGTGGAGCCAGGACCCGCCAGTAAGGACCTGTTATGATTTACGCCGGCGGGACCTGCCGAATACGGGTGGCCACTCGGCCCATCGCGGGCCGGCGAATCACTGGGGGGGCCGCTGCCAGCAGCCGCCGACCGGCGTGCCGCGATTCCCGCCCCCACCAAAACCCCAGTGCCAAAGAATTTGGCAGCCGGCGGGGGCGGGATTCACGCCGCCCCCCGGCGATTCTCCGACCCGGCGGGAGGTCGGAGAATCCCGCTCATGATCTTATTCCTTTAAATCCTTTCCTAAACTACTCTTATTTCCTTTTATCCTCAGCTTCAAAACCTCCTCCAGCCCATTTCTTCTTCCAGGTTGTAGGTCAAGTCTCCAAATCTCCCCTTTGTTGTGTACATTTTCCTCATTCCTTTTTATGAAGCATCCTGTGATGTTTCTTTGCGCTAAGGCACTGTATAAATGCAAGTTATTGTTAGCCCTGGAATCAATCTACCTGTTCTATCAGGAGACTATCAAGATTCATGCAAAATAAATAATGTATGTAAACATGTGTGTGATTTAGAGGAAACTGAACCGTCACAAGCATCAACTGTATCCATTTTCTAGGAAAACAAGCCCATTGGAGCCAGTGTGCTACAGCTCCAAGTGATAGACAGAGATTCCTCACACAATGGCCCTCCATTCACTTTTACAATCATTAATGGAAATGAAGAGAACGAATTTCAGATAAATCCACAAGGTCTGCTCATATCATCGTCTCATCTTAACCACAAAGTCAAAGATATGTATCTGCTGCAAGTACAGGTAAAAGCAGAATCTAATCTTGTGCTTTACTATGAGTACAAAATATTCCTTTTTTTGATTGTGTCTCCATGATACATGGTGCATTGTCCAAGTGCTTTCTTGTTATGCTTGAAACAGAGTTAATTTGATGTGATTATAGGGGCAGATTTTACAAGTTACTGCTCCTGCTGCAAAAGTTCAAGTGAGGGATTACACATCATGAATTTGGGCACTTTGATCAGGGTGCCTTATTGGTATCCTGTGCAATGTTCCTTCCATTCATTTTAATTGATAGTAAATGTGCAACTTCAGTACCTGGGTTCTCTCATTTCTGCCCTGAATTCCCAATATTTATTGCTGTCACAAAATCCTCTGTGAGTGCTTGTGATTTCAAAAATTACCCAGCAATGACAAACTAAGCATGTTTTTTTTTAATTTAGAGTACCCAATTCATTTTTTTTCCAATTACGGGGCAATTTAGCGTGGCCAATCCACCTACCCTGCACATCTTTGGGTTGTGGGGGAGAAACCCACGCAAACATGGGGAGAATGTGCAAACTCCACACGGACAGTGACCCAGAGCCGGGATCGAACCTGGGACCTCAGCGCCGTGAGACAGCAATGCTAACCACTGCGCCACCATGCTGCCCAACAAACGAAACATGTTGTCGCTTGTTGTATTCGTGTACAACTAAGCCACACAGATCTGATTCCTAGTCCATGGTGTGTTCAGCCTGTACAGTCAACTTTTGGCTCTCCACCATCCAATGATTGTTGACCAGTGACCCTAAGACCAAAGTGCAAGAATATTGGGCAACACTTCCTGTACACCTCAGTCCCCCAATAATAAAAGAAGCCTGCCAGCACTCCCAGTGGACTTGCACAGGAGAAATTGAGTCTTCAGCAAGGTATTTGAGGGGGACCACCACTCCTAGATCTTTGTAACCATATTACATCAGGAGTCAATGTTATCAGAAGAAGAGAGAAGACATTGCCAAAATAAAAAGGAGGTCCTTGAATTGCACGTGTCAGGTGGAAGTGTGCATGTTAGGACAAGGTTTGAGGAAAACTTCAGAAGATGAAAAACACTGTTGATCTGTCCTCGCCAGAAGCAGGAAAAATTGAAATGAACATTGTTTGAATTTTTTGTCTTCAGGCATCCTCAGGACATTCTAGACATTTAATATAATTGGCTGTACTGTATGATGCTGCATAATGGAACAGTTCAAACTGATGATAAAACTTTAAATGTCACAATTTACCCACAGTGCATAGTGTTTAGTACTGTGAAATGCTTTATAAGTAAAGTAGAATTTTTTATTCAACAGCAATAATTCAACAATCCTATCTGAAATGATTGACATAGATACTTAATTAAAAAGAACTTGAAACAGAAATTTGTTTAAACAAGGTTAAATACAAGAAATGATACTCATGACTTTCCACTGCTGGTTACACTGTGAGTGATGTGTTTGGCAGCTGAAACGGTCAGGAAAGTAGTGACTGTCCCTTAGTTGCCCAGGGCTTGTAATTTCCAGGGTGCCCAGCACTTCCACCTAACACTGGTGGTTGCATGTGCAATTCAAGGTCCTCTGCTCGTTGTACGAGCCTATTTACAATTGCAAGTACCAGATGACTGGAGTGAGCACTGTGCACATTCTGTACTTTTGTACCAGGCAGAGAGTGGACTGACCACTGATCCTTAAAGGGACTGTGGAAGTTGCTCTATAAATGGCCTGGAAATACTTTTATTGGGGCCATGCTCCTCCTTAGACCACACAAATACTTCGACCCACTGCCAATGGCTGCATCGAGAACTCCTTTCCACAGAGTACATCATCCATCCACTTCTCTCCTCTTTATTGCCAACTTCGGGTTGGCTTTCGCATGGAGCTGCTGTTTTTTTTTTGTCCCCTGGGTTTTGCAA
This sequence comes from Scyliorhinus torazame, assembly GCF_047496885.1. Classification (NCBI taxonomy): domain Eukaryota; kingdom Metazoa; phylum Chordata; class Chondrichthyes; order Carcharhiniformes; family Scyliorhinidae; genus Scyliorhinus; species Scyliorhinus torazame. The sequence goes on from NC_092709.1 coordinate 221,418,004, forward strand.
GAGGCCTACAGGTTATCATTGAGTGCTGGGCAGTGCTTCTAGCTAAATCTTTTATTTTATAAATTTAAGAGTTCCCAATTATTTTTTTTACAATTAAGGGGTAATTTAGCGTGGCCAATCCACCTAACCTGCACATCTTTGGGTTGTGGCGGTGAAACCCACTCAGACATGGGGAGAATGTGCAAACTCCAAACGGATAGTGACCCAGGGCCAGGATTCGAACCCGGGTCCTCAGCACCGTAGTCCCAGTGCTAACCACTGCGCCACATGCCGCCCGCTTCAAGCTAAATCTAATCCTGAAAATGATTTAGGGCTTCATCACCAAATTTTACATCTGTTTTACTTGAGAGTTAAATTCCCTGCGTATACAAAATCAAAAGTAAATTCTGGATGGAACTTGTGTTTTACTTTATTTTTCTTGGTAATTGTGCCTTCTGACATTTCAATGAGAACTCTGTGTTCTGCCCTTTATAAAGAAGCTGACACAAAGGAATGATGAAAGTTCAGAAGCTTACCATGGAGCCTGTCCCTTCTGTGTTCGTAGCAATGGGATCGATGCATCCATGATCCGTTTATCGTCCACTTTGGAACTAAATGTTTTATGAACATGTTGTAAATAAAGCTGTGACTGCCAATCCTATTGCTATCAATAATTTGAAATGGCAGGGGCTCATAGCCCCTATACTGTCACTGAAGCAGGTGTGCTTCTCTGAATTCAATAAACGCAGGGATTTCCGAGTCTGTAACTAAATGACCATTGAAGCAAAATAGAAGAGATGCTCTTAACACCCAAGATTTATACAGAGTGGGTGCACATCATTCTTGTATTCCCCACTGTTCCTTGAGGAAAAACGTTAATCAGTGTGAAACTTTACAACAATTGGTGCCTTGTTTCGAAACGGAATTTGAAAATGGATACTGAAATGCTGTGCTTCAAGAAAGTCATTTTGCAAACACCTTTTGCATTCTCTGAGATGTTGCGTGAAGCACATAACAAATATGAATTGCAAATAAATGCAGTTTTTAATAAACCGTAATGTTGTAATGCCAATTGAGTTTCTCTTTTTTTTAGGTAACTGATAGTGGGCGACCTCCATTAACCTCATCAACATTCATAAAGCTTAAAATTATTGAAGAAAGTATTTATCCTCCAGCTATTCTTCCCCTTGAAATCCACATAACTACTGTTGGAGATGAGTATGCAGGTGGTGTTATTGGAAAGATTCATGCAACAGATCAAGACATTTATGATACTCTCACGTACAGTCTTGCATCAAACACGGGAAACTCATTTGTAGTTTCCAGTACTGATGGCAAAATGATCGCACATAAGCTTTTGGATGTCGGACAATATGTTCTGAATGTCACCGTAACTGATGGTAGATTCACAACAGCTGCTGATGTTCATGTGCATGTTAAACAAGTAACAGAAAATCAGGTCAACCACTCAATTGCCATTCAGTTTGCAAACATTACACCTGAAGAATTTATAGGTGATTATTGGCGGAACTTCCACAGAGCATTACGAAATATTCTTGGCGTTCGAAGGCATGATCTTCATGTTATTAGTCTGCAGCCTTCTGAGCCACCTTCAAATTTGGATGTCCTCCTTACAGTCAATAAAGCAAGCAATTCTTTCCATCTGCCTGAACTGCTTTTCCATAAACTGAATACCTCGGTGTTAGACATTGAAGAAATGATGGGTGTGAAAATACTGAAAGTCATTCATAAACTTTGTACTGGCCTAGATTGCCCCATGAAATATTGTGAAGAGAAGATTACTATAGACACAAATGCCATGTCGACCCACAGCACTGCGAGGTTAAGCTTTGTAACTCCGCGGCACCACAGAACACCCGTCTGTCTTTGTAAAGGTGAGAAGCATATTATAAAATCAGTCAGCTCTATATAATTATATATTTCTTTTTTTTTAAAGTGTGTGAAGGGGCCCGTTGTATAATACAGAAATGCTTGTCTGCTGATTTGCGTTTGATAAAAATCTGAACCATGTTAAATATGTGACTTTCTAGTAATATAGTACAATCCTTTTCATAAAACTATCTCTTAGAGCTACTGTCAAAAGTTGTTCAGCCAGTCAAGTGTTTTTGTATCTTATGTAATAGTATACCTGATGCAATTTTTTAAACAAGGCTTTGTCAGGTTACTCAAATAGCAGAATAAATGCATGTAAAGGGAAAATTATGTTTTTTAAAAATCAGTAAATGTGCTATTTGTCATTTCTTGATCTAGTTGTTTTGATAAATAACTTAAATTTAAGGTAAATATTGAAATGTTGATGTGTCAATGGTGCTGCAGAAAAATATTTGTTGCACTTTGTATTTTGTACTGGATAATTTGTGTTTTTATTTTTTCCAGGCAGCAAATGCCATATGGTACGTAAACTCTGTGAAGATAATCTTTGTTCTCCTGATACTGAATGTGTACCTGATGCAAAGGAAGTGGGATATAATTGTTTGTGCAAAAATGCCAAACTTGGTCAATGCCCTGGTAAGGATTTTCCACACAACACATTTTAAAATTTAATCAAAAGGTTCATTCATCAGAATGCACTATGTATAATGAAAGTTTTCACTTTATATTTGTCATATTTATTTGATTTTTTTTTTAAGTGAGTGGGCCTGTTATTTGCTTTGCATTTTCAGGTGGCGCTTCTCTCTCATTCAGTGGCAATAGTTATGTGAAATATCGCCTCATGGAGAATGAAAATAAAGAAGAAATGCAACTCTCATTGCGCTTACGGACTTATTATCCACATGCAGTTGTTATGTATGCAAGAGGAACAGACTACAGCATCCTAGAGGTACATGCTTCTCAAAAGCTGCAAGGCAAAAATTACTGAGTACTTTTGTAGAATTTAATTAATTGACTTCTAAAATTACAACTTGGGAGATTTTAATAATTTCTAACCAGTTTACTTAAAATAAATTAACCATTTTGCTAAATTATGAGAATTTTACATGACCATCGTAATGAAAAGGAATGAAAATAGTGTAAAGTCATACAGTATTTTTCTCCATGCGAGAAACTTGTGCAGTTCACGTTCATAGAGATAATCTTTAAATTGCAATACTGGAACTCGCAGGCATCTGTTGCTGTCCTTTGTATATTTGTTGTATCGAGTTTTCTAAACTATTCAAATTTGATCAGGAGAAGCAATATACTTTTACACAACTAGGTTAATGGAATATATTGTGAAAATTACTTTGGATCAATACGATCCAATAGGAGATTTAAATTAATTTTAATTTTAAAAAATGATTGACGTACTACAAGTTATGATCTTGAACTGAAGAATTATTTTGATTTGTGACAGCTAGACCATATAAACCTAAAGTGTGTTATCTTCTAAATCCATTAATTTTTTTGTTTTATGAAACAAGTAAAAATAAATTATTACATTTAATATTCCCACTGCTTTTTTTGCAGATTAACAATGGGAAACTGCAATACAAATTTGACTGTGGCAGTGGTCCAGGGACCGTTTCTGTACAAAGCATTCAAATCAATGATGGCGAATGGCATTCTGTTTCACTGGCAGTTAATGGAAATTATGCAAACCTGGTTCTGGACAAGGTCCACACAGCAGCGGGCACAGCTCCAGGCACCCTAAGGACGCTAAACTTGGACAATTTTTTGTATTTTGGTGGCCATATCCGACAGCCACGCACAAAGCATGGTAGAAGCCCACCGCTAAGTAATGGTTTTAGAGGGTGTCTGGAGTCCATTATGCTAAATGGGCAAGAGTTACCTTTGAACAGCAAACCAAGGGTCTACGCAGTCATGGAAGAATCGGTTGAAATGTCTCCTGGATGTTCTCTGGTGCCTGCAGAAGGATGTTTGAGCAGTCCATGCCAGAACAGTGGCACATGTTCTTCACTACCCAACGGAGGTGAGTTGATCACTTACAGGTATAAAAATACTTGTGTTGAAGAGTGAGATGCAGAATATTTTAAATATGGTATTTATCAACTTGGCCTTGGAGCCATTATAGCACGGAAGGAGGCCATTTGGTCAGTTGGGTCCATGCCAACTCTCTGTGAAGCGATCCAGTCCGTCCCATTCTCCTGCTCTACTCTCATGGCCCTGCAAGTCTATTTTGCTCAAGAGGCCATCCAATTTCCTTTTGATGTCATTAAACAACTCAGCTTCCATTATCCTCCTAAGCAGGGAGTTTTGGTTTGTTACCACTTTTTGTAGAGAAGTAGGTTCTACCTCGTATTCCGCCTGCATTTCTTAGCCAAAACATTTAATCTGTATCCTCTCGTGCTTGTACGAACAACTAATGGGAACAGCTTTTCTTTGTCTACCTCATCTAAAACTGTTATAATCCTGTACATCTTTATCAAATCTTCTCTCAATCTCCTTTGCTTCAAAGAGAACAACCCCAGCTTCCCCAACCTAATCCTGCAGCTGAAATTACTTCCCCTTGGAACCATTCTATTTAATCTTTATTGCATGTTTATTACATGGAGTTTGCTGTAGTTACTGATGATTACTTGAGGAATAATGAACCATGCAGAAACCAGTGTGAATAGCAGCCAACAATCTTCACGCTGACCCATCCTGCAGCCATGAAACGCTGCGGGTCAATAAAACAAGGGCCAAGTGGCACTTCCACCTCTGAATGGAAAGGAGGTCCTACCATCTTGCTGGCCGACTCTCAGCAATGCCAAGCTTGTCAGTGGCTGTGTAAGGATAGACGGAGGGGGTGGGGGGGGGTCAATTTTAGGAGTCTGCTCCGCGAACAACAAAGGGTAGCCTTCGAAGGTTAAACCCCTTTTCATTTCCACACTTCAAATAACTTTTTATTAAAAATTGGGCTACCCACGCCAAAAGATTTATGGCACAGGCAGCATATTATGAGGGTCAATTAAGCTTGATAACAGGCATTAGTGACCCTTGATTCCTCATTTGAATATGGCAGGTGGGTTGCTGATCTTAGAACCTGTCCACTCCCTGTAATATGGGTGCATTTGGGGGTAGATGGGAAGTTGATTGGGCACCTGCCCTGTGTTACAGGCCACCTCCCTCCTGCCCAAAACATACCTAGCAGGGGCATGTAAAGTACAGCCTCATATCTGATCCTTATATTCTGTGGAGTATTTTTGCCATCTCCATTAATGCTCATCTATAAAATTATGAAATCTTAATTTTAACCCAGTGCGTATCTTGTTCCTTTTCGAAGGAGTTTGGAATCAAATCTTTTTCATCTAATCTACTTCTGTCAGATGGAAAATATTCCTCTCGTCATGCTCACAATTGGTTACTTTTAAATTTGCACATTCCAATCCAAGTCAAGCGGACTCCAATTAGATTATTTCTGCCTCTCGGTACTTGGTCCTGGTTTTATGTTCTATTTAGACGTTTGGGCAATGAGAACTGATAAATGTTGCAATTGGCTATCATTTATTTTGCAACCTTAGAAGTATTGACGTCTTACAGACTGAAGTACCCTTGGCATTCTGTGAGGCTGTTTCCCACAAAGATGCTTAACTGGTAATACCTCTTTCAGGAGTGTGATTATTCCAGTTACCACCACCTTCAACAATTTGAATGTATATAAAAAGGTCAGCTGGTATAATTAAGATCACTGGTATGTAACAGTGGTTTTAGATTTGATGTTAAACAACTGTTCTTGTGACATTTAAATTAAATAACCGCAGAGCAGAAATCAATTTTGTTACAAATAAATCATAGAATCATAGAATTTACAGTGCAGAAGGGGGCCATTCAGCCCATCGAGTCTGCACCGGCTCTTGGAAAGAGCACCCTACCCAAGGCCATACCCCCACCCGATCCCCATAACCCAGTAACCCCACCCAACACTAAGGGCAATTTTGGACACTAAGGGCAATTTAGCAAGGCCAATCCACCTAACCTGCACATCTTTGGACTGTGGGAGGACACCGGAGCACCCGGAGGAAACCCACGCACACACAGGGAGAACGTGCAGACTCCGCACAGACAGCGACCCAAGCCGGGAATCGAACCTGGGACCCTGGAGCTGTGAAGCAATTGTGCTAACCACTATGCTACCGTGCTGCCCATAATCAGTTCTCCATTTGCACACTAAATAAAATATGCCATTCTATTAAACCATAAGATGTAGAAACAAAAGTAGGCCATTCGAACCATTACATCTTCTCCGCCATTCAATGAGATCGTGGCTAAGATGACGTAATCCTCAACTGCACTTTCCTGCCTTATCCCCATTACCCTTGATTCTCTTCCCGATTAAAAATCTGCCTGTCTCAGCTTTAAACATACTTAATGATCCAACTACTACAGGTTTCTACGGTAAAGAATTTCACAGATTCACTACCCTCTGAGAGAAGAAATTCCTCCTCATCTCTGTCTTAACTGGGCAATCCCTTACTCTGAGATTATGCCTCCTAGTCCTGGACTGTCCCACAAGGGGAAATAATCTCTCAACATCTACCGCATCAAGCCCCCTGAGAATCCTATATGCCTCAATAGTTTGCCCCTCACTCGTTTAAACTCCAATGGGTGTAGGCCCAACCGGGGTGGCACAGTTACTTCACAGCGCCAGGGACCCAGGTTTGATTCCTGGCTTGGGTCACTGTCTGTGCGGCATCCACACGTTCTCCTCGTGTCTGCGTGGGTTTCCTCCGGGTTCTCCAGTTTCCACCCACAAGTCCCGAAAGACGTGCTTGTCAGATGAATTGGACATTCTGAATTCTCCCTCAGTGTACCCGACTAGGCACACTAGCGATTAGGGGTTTTTCACAGTAACTTTATTGCAGTGTTAATGTAAGCCTACTTGTGACACTAGTCAAGATTAATATTGTTAGACTTAACTAACCTCTCCTCCTTAAAACATCCCTCCATAACCAGGATCAATGTTGTGAACCTTCTCTGCACTGCCTCCAATGCCAGTGTACCTTTCCTTCGATAAGGGGAACAAAATATTCACAGTATTCCAGGTGTGGTCCAACTTGAGCCTTGTATAGTTTTAGCATGACTTCTCTATTTTTATACTCCATTCCCTTTGAAATAAAGGCCAGCATTCCATTTACTTTCCCAATTTACTTTCCCTGCTGAACTTGCATGCTGGCTTTTTGTGATTAATGCATGACATCTATGACCCTCAAATCCCTCTGTGCTGCAATTATCTGCAGTCTTTCATTTAAATAATAATTTAAATAATATCAATTAAATAATAAATCCAAGAAGAAAACAACGCTGATATCGCTCGTGAAACTTCAGTTTGCGGATGACATCGCCATCTCTACTCTCTCAGAAGAGAATCTCCAAGCCTTGCTTGACACCTTTGCGAAAGCATACCAAAGAATCTGTATCGGCCTCAACCTCAAGAAGACGCGAGTCCATTACCAACCCTCCGCAGGGCAAGATCCGGTCCCTCCCTCCATCAAGATCAATGGAAAAACCCTACCAAACGTGGAATATTTCCCATACCTGGAGATCCATCTCTCTTCTAAGGCTGACATTGATGTGGAGATCCAACATCGTATCCAATCCGCGAGGTCCTCCTTCAGACGCCTAAGGATGAGAGCCTTTGACGACCGCGACTTCTGTGCTGAAACTAAGATCCTTACATCTCTTCTATATGGCTCAGAAACTTGGACTACATTCAGTCGCCACCACAAGGCTCTGTAGAGGTACCATCAATGCTCTCTGAGACGGATTCTCTGCTTCAGCTGAGAGCGCAGGTATACTAATATTAGTGTATTTGAAGGAACCAAGCACAGCAGCATCGAGGCCATGGTCATCCGAAAGCAATTCCGCTGTGTTGGCCATGTGCTAGACTGTGCGTAGCGACCTTTGCCCAGCTCAAGGAAGGCTTCCAAACTAGAGGAGGATAAAAGAAGTGCTCCCTGAACACTTACCTCAAGAAATGCAATGTAGACTTCAATGCTTGGGAAACCTTTGCTCAGATGAGACCTACTTGGCGGAACTTCCTGATTGAAGGGACACAATTCCTCGAGGACACCCGAGGGCAAGAGAAGGCCGGGAAAAGGACCCTGAGAAAGGAATACCAGTGAGCTAGAGTACAAGGACCAATCCCATTTCCCAGAAATACCTGCCAAGTGCGCGGTTGAAGATGCGGCTCGTGGATTAGGCTCATCAGCCATGCAAGAACCCAATGACCAATAACATGGAGTTTCTTAGGTGCACAATCAGACTTGTTAGCAAGCGATCGCCAATGAAAAATAATATTCAACTCGTTCAGTCTTTATACCAAAGTGCATAATTTCATATTTTCCTACATTATATTCTGCCAGGTTTTTGCCCACTCACCTAACCTGTCTACATCCTTCTGTAGACTCTGTGTCATCCTCACCACTTGCCTTCCCACCTATTTGTGTGTCATCTGCAAACTTGGCAATAGGACATTCACTTTCCTTGTCCAAGTCATTAATATATATTGTAAATAATTGTGACCCCACCACTGATCCCTGTGGTATTCCACTAGGTACAGGTTGCCGTCCTGAAAATGCCCCTCTTATCCCAACTCTCTGTGTTCTATCAGTGAGCCAGTCCTCTATCCATGTTAATGTACTACCTTTGTACTAATAATGTACTTATTAAGTAACCTTTTTTACGGCACCTTATTGAATGCTTTTTGGAAATCCAAGTATATTACATCTACTGGTTCCCCTTTATCTATCATGCCCGTTACCACCTCAAACAATTCTAATAAATTTGTCATACATGATTCCCCTTTCACGAAGCCATGACTCCGCTTGATTGTGTTATGCATTTCTAAATGCTCTGTTATTACATCCATATAATGGACACCAGTATTTTCCCAATGACAGAGTTAAGCTAACTGGCCGTTAGTTACCTATTTTTGTCTCCCTCCCCTCTTGAATAAAGGTGTTACAGTGGTAGTTTTCCAATCCTCTGGATTTTTTCCAGAATCTAAGGATTCTTGACCAATTACCACCAATGCATCCACTATTTCTGTTGCTACTTCCTTTAATTTCCTGGGATGCAACCCATCAGATCCAGGGAACTAAACGGCCTTTAGCCTCATTAGTTAGTATTTATTTCCTCCCCCCTTCTGCCCTTGATTATTTAGTATTTTTGGAATGTTATTAGTGTTTTTCACTGTGAAGACTAACGCAAATTATTTGTTTAATTCCTCTGCTATTTCCTGGTTCTCCATTATTATTTCCCCAGTCTCATTTTCTAAGGGGCCTATGTTCACTTTGGCTTCTCTCTTCCTTTTTATATATTTTAAGAAGATCTTCCTCTCTGTTTTTATATTACTTTTATATTTTTATATTACTCTATTAAGAACATCATTCACAATACAACTACCATGATGCTCCTTTCGATATTTTATTACAAGGCATTAAAACTTAACCGCCAAGAATGTTTTAGCAGACTTTCGGTTGCGGCTATGCCTAGGTAGGTCACACGTTCGGCAGCTCCCACCGGGAACGGACGTTTGGGTTCTTTAGAGGGGCCCCAACGGCAATTGTTCGACGGTTTCCAGTGTGGGAAGGTGACAGCAAGGTCCCCCCGACAATATATGGATTGGACCAGGAGTGGAGTGGCTAAAAAAAGTGGTGCAGCGAAAAGTGCGAGGGAGGAAAAGCAAGATGGCGGCGGGTGGAGACCAGGCAGCGTGGTCGCAGGAGCAGCAGGAGTTTCTTAAACGCTGCTTTGAGGAGCTGAAGACAGAAATGCTGGCGCCAATGAAAGCGGCGATTGAAAAGCTTGTGGAGACCCAGAAGGCCCCAGGGGCGGCGATCCGGGAGGTACGGCAAAAAGTCTCGGCGATGGAGGACAAGATCTTGGGCCTGGCGGTGAAGGTGGAGGCGCACGAGACGCTGCACAAGAGGTGGGCGGATGCCGGGGCATATATGAGCACGATGCTCAATTCGCTGATGGGCGCGGAAGCTTTCCCGAGGCCCCTGGAGCTGGAGGGGGCTCATCTGGTCTTGGCGAGGAGACCCAAAGCCAGCGAGCCGCCAAGGGCCGTAGTGATGAGGTTCCACCGCTTTGTGGACAGAGAGTGTGTCCTGAGATGGGCCAAAAAAGAGCGGAGCAGCAAGTGGGAGAACACGGAGATCCAAATTTATCAGGACTGGAGTGCGGAGGTGACTAAGAAGAGGGCTGGTTTCAACCGGGCTAAGGCGGTGCTCCATCGGAAGGGGGTGAAGTTCGGGATGCTGCAGCCAGCGCGACTGTGGGTCATGTTCCAAGATCGGCATCATTATTTTGAAACGCCTGATGAGGCATGGAACTTTATACAGACTGAAAAGCTGGACTCAATTTGAGGGTTTGTCGTGGGGGGGGGGGGATGTTTACTGTGTTTACCGCGTTTGGGGAATGTTCTTTGTTCTTTTTGTTTGGGTGCTGGGTGGGGATGGGTGAATGGATTTGATGTGGGGACTGTGGGAGAGTGTGGGCGTCGGTGTTGGTGGGGCAGGGCCCCCACGGAGGAGGAGGGGAGTGGAGGCCCGGGGATGGGGAGTTGGGGGTAAGGCCGTAAAAAGGAGCTGCGCTAGAGGGTGCGGGGCCAGCTCAGGGAAGCGCGGGCTTTTTCCCGCGCTAAGGAAGGATGGGGGTGGGGCAGTGCCCGGGGGGAAGGGCTGTGCTGGAGAGGAGTGCACACTGACGGCCAAGGGGTGGGGAAATTCTCTCACTGGGGGGTCGATGGAATGGCGGGAGAGGCCGGGGTCAGCAGGAGTCAGCTGACTTACGGGAGTGTTATGGGGGGAGCAAAATGGCTAGATGAAGATCTAGCGGGGGAGGGGGGGGGTGAATTTGGGTTGTTGCTGCATTGGCCAAAAGAGCTGGAAGTAGGAGAGGTGGCTGGGGTCTGCCGCCTGGGGGACCGGAGAGTGCGGGAGGCGCGGGCACGTGGCTGGCCTAGGAACGGAGATGGCTAGTGGGCAGGGGGGGGGGGTGGCGGCCAGCCCCCCGATCCGGCTGATAACTTGGAATGTGAGGAGCCTGAACGGGCCGGTCAAGAGGGCCCGGGTGTTCGCACACTTAAAGGGACTGAAGGCAGACGTGGTTATGCTCCAGGAGACACATCTGAAGGTGGCAATGAGGTTAGGCTGAGAAAGGGATGGGTAGGGCAGGTCTTTCATTCAGGGCTGGATGCGAAGAACAGTGGGGTTGCAATACTGGTGGGGAAGCGGGTGTCGTTCGAGGCACTGAATATCGTAGTGGATAATGGAGGTCGATATGTGATGGTGAGTGGTAGGTTGCAGGGGATGCGGGTGGTACTGGTGAACGTATGTGCTCCCAATTGGGATGATGCCGGATTTATGAAACGCATGCTGGGTCGGATCCCGGATCTGGAGGTAGGAAGCTTGATAATAGGGGGGGACTTCAACACGATGCTGGACCCAGCACTGGACTGCTCCAGGTTCAGGACGGGTAAGAGGCCAGCTGCGGCCAAGGTGCTCGGGGTTTGTGGACCAGATGGGGGGAATGGATCCATGGAGGTTTGCTAGGCCGCTGGCCAGGGAATTTTCCTTCTTTTCCCACGTCCATAGAACCTACTCCCAGATAGATTTTTTCAGTTTGAGTAGGACGCTAATCCCGAAAGTGGAGGGAACGGAATATTCGGCCATAGCCATCTCGGACCCGCATTGGGTGGAGCTGGAGTTGGGGGAGGAGAGGGATCAGCGCCCGCTGTGGCACCTCGATGTGGGACTGTTGGCGGATGAGGGGGTGTGCGGGCGGGTGCGAGGGTATATTGAAAGATATTTGGAGGCCAACGACAACGGGGTAGCCTGGGAGGCGTTGAAGGCGGTGGTCAGGGGAGAGTTGATCTCCATTAGGGCCCACAGGGAGAAGAGAGTGGGGAGGGAGAGGGAGAGGTTGGTAGGGGAGATTCTAAGGGTGGACAGGAGGTATGCAGAGGCACCCGAGGTATTTAAGGACTTCTATGGGGATCTGTACAGGTCTGAGCCCCCCGCGGGGGACGAGGGGATGAGACGATTCCTAGATCAGGTGAGGTTCCCGAGGGTGGAGGAGGGGGACGTGGCTGGTTTGGGGGTGCCGATTGGACTGGAGGAGCTGGTAAAAGAATTGGGGAGCATGCAGGCGGGGAAGGCCCCAGGGCCGGATGGGTTCCCGGTTGAATTCTACAGGAAATACGTGGACCTGCTGGGTCCGTTGCTAGTGAGGACTTTTAATAAGGCGAGGGAGGAATGTCCTTGCCCCCGACAATGTCCAGGGCGCTGATCTCTTTGATCTTGAAACGGGACAAGGATCCATTGCAATGTGGGTCGTATAGACCGATCTCGCTCCTCAATATGGACGCTAGGTTGCTGGCGAAGGTGCTGGCTACGAGAATTGAGGACTGTGTCCCAGGGGTGATTCATGAGGACCAGACGGGATTTGTGAAGGGTAGGCAGCTAAACACACATGTGCGGAGGCTCCTCAATGTGATTATGATGCCTCAGTGGAGGGGGAAGCGAAGGTAGTGGCTGCTATGGCCGCGGAGAAGGACTTTGATCGGGTGGAGTGGGAGTATCTTTGGGAAGTGTTGTGGAGGTTTGGGTTCGGGGAGGGGTTCAATAGTTGGGTCAGGCTGCTATATAGAGCCCCAGTGGCGAGTGTGGCTACGAACCGGCGGAGGTCGGAGTACTTTCGGCTGTACTGGGGGACGAGGCAAGGATGCCCCTTATCCCCCTTGTTGTTCGCACTGGCAATTGAGCCATTGGCTATGGCACTGAGGGAGTCCAGGAAATGGAGGGGACTGGTCCGGGGGGGAGAGGAGCACCAGGTGTCACTGTATGCCGATGACCTGTTGTTGTATGTGGTAGATCCAGTGGAGGGGATGGCGGAGGTCATGCGGATCCTTAGGGAGTTTGGGGCCTTTTCGGGGTATAAACTTAACGTAGGGAAGAGTGAGCTCTTTGTGGTGCATTCAGGGGACCAGGGAAGGGGGATAGACGAGTTACCGCTGAAGAGGGCGGAAAGGAGCTTTCGGTACCTAGGGATCCAAGTAGCTAGGAGTTGGGGGGCACTGCACAAACTCAATTTGACGTGGTTGGTGGAGCAGATGGAGGAGGATTTTATAAGATGGGATATGCTGCCACTCTCACTAGCGGGTAGGGTGCAGTCAGTCAAAATGACTGTCCTCCCGAGGTTCCTCTTTGTGTTCCAGTGCCTTCCCATTATGATCCCCAAGACCTTTTTCAAACGGGTAAGCAGGAGCAACATGGGATTTGTGTGGGCGAATAAGACCCCGAGGGTGAAGAGGGTGTTTCTGGAGCGTAGCAGGGACAGGGGGGTGCTGGCGCTGCCGAATTTGTGTGGCTATTTTTGGGCAGCCAATGTGGCGATGATCCGTAAGTGGGTAATGGAGTGAGAGGGGGCGGCGTGGAAGAGGATTTTGCTATTATGAAAAGATGCGAAGCCCCCTAGTGTGGAAGCTTGGATCAATGACATGGCAGGGTTCATCAAGCTGGAGAGGATAAAGTTTGCCTTGCGAGGGTATGTGCAGGAGTCCCTCAGGCGGTGGCAACCGTTCCTAGACTATCTCGCAGAGCGTTAGGAGGAGGTCAGCAGCAGCAGCCCAAGGGCGGAGGGGTGGGGGGGTTCTTTTGGGGTGGCGTTTGGGTGAGGCTGGGTTTTCTTTGTCCCTATTAGTGTTTTTAAATGTTATATGGGGGGTTATTGTATATGGGGGAAATCCAATGTATAATTTCTGATTGTTGTGTTCTGGTTTCTTGTTTCTTCTTTTTGTAGGGTGGGGGGGAGTTTTGTTGAAAATTTGTTGAAAAATAAATATATATTTTTTTTAAAGAAAGTTTTAGCACTGTTAATGTTACTGTTCTCCACCACACTGTCACAATAAAAAGTATGGACCATCAACTAGTCTCTATGAAAGTATTAAATATAGCAATCCATAATTTTAAAGTGTATTTCTTCATTGATGACAGTTGCATGCATTTGATTTTAGTTGAGCAAAATATTAGCAGACTTAATTTTATCAAAGGGGATAGATTACTTAAAATTCACATGAGTCACTAACTTCCTCGCCATATTTTAAGATGGTAAGGCTGTTGGCAACTGTCTCTTATGACTTGATTTTAACTTAAAAAAGTGTGCTGTCAAAATTGTTGTTCTATTCTGAATACTGTATTTATTACAGTTTTACTATTGGTAGTTCTATTAATTCCTTATTTGTCTTTAGTCACTGCATTTTACATGAACTTCTATTTTTACAGGTTACTTTTGTAAATGTACTTCTCTGTTCATGGGTATTCATTGTGATGTTGCAGTCAATCCTTGTGCCTCTAACCCATGTCTATATGGTGGAACTTGCATTCCAGTGAATGATGATTATATCTGCCAATGTAGAGGACAGTACACAGGACAAAGGTTAGTTTTTCTGTCACATTCTGGACATAATTTTAATTGAAATCGTAAATTGGATAAGATAGCGTGTTAAACTGTATAAATTGGTACATATTTTCCTGACGTTTGTATTACTTGAAGTTTGTTAAAAATATGTTACGGAGATTGAAAGCACATTCTTTGTACCTTCTTGGAGGCTGTCATCTAACTTTTAAGTTGTTGTGATTATATTTATTACTTTGAAGCTGGGGTAATGATAACAGAATTTTATGCATCGTTTTGGCAAACAAAAAGTATTCCTATATCTTTGATCTGTAGAACTGTAGTTAGTCTAATTGTATCTTGAAAATAGTTCATTTGTACAACTTTTCAAATCCAGATTATGTTCATAGAATCATAGAATTTACAGTGCAGAAGGAGACCATTCGGCCTATTGAGTCTGCACCGGCCCCTGAAAGAACACCCTACTTAAGCCCACACCTCCACCCCACTCCAACCCCACCCAACATTTGGACACTAAGGGGCAATTTAGCATGACCAATCCACCTAACCTGCACATCTTTGGACTGTGGAAGGAAACCGGAACACCTGGAGGAAACCCACATACACAGGGGGAGAAAGTGCAACCTCTACACAGTCACCCGAAGCCGGAATTGAACCCGGTCCCTGGAGCTGTGAGGCAGCAGTGCGAGCCACTGTGCCACCGTGTTGTGGAAAATTTGTTTTTACTGTTTGCACTTTGACTCTTTCCAATGTTTTAGTAGTAAACCCCTGCCCATATTGGAAAGTACTAAGTTAAACTTGAATCGTATCTATTAGTACAATAAATCTTCTTCAAACAGTGGGATTTAAATGTGTGATGATGGATGCTCATCTTTACTGGTAAAAGGAATTATTTAACTGGAATGATTGGTAAATTTGAATAAAATACAGTAAAATGGAAAGCAATTGGTGAACAGTCCCTACCCCTTACGTTCTATCCATTTGAAACATCAATTTTTCTAAGCACACACAGCTTTTTCACATCCTCCAGGAATAATTTTTATTTCTGAACAGTATTCATCATATGCTTTCAGATAAGATATATTGCAATTTCACAATGTATATTTCCCTTTGAATGATGTGTTATAAATGTACACATTTAATATTTTAGCAATATGCTCAGAATTCCTAGTATGAAAATGTGTTTGGTGTTTTATCTTTAGCAAAATCATGAATGTATCCTTTATAAATAGCGTTACAGTGTAGTGTATCACAAGTATTGCACAAACGACATACTCTTTATTTCCTGTTGAACTATGACTTTCCGATGGGGAATAAAATTCAACATTGCAGGCAGAATCTTCAATGAAATGGAAGATCAGGCAGGATGGATAATGGAAGTTGATCCACCATTGTACGCTTTGAGCCTTGGCCAAAGTTGAATTTCATTCCCTTGAGCATCGATTTGGTTTCAACCTGTCCCCAAAAACTGAAAATTAATTAGTTGCCATGTGCTTCTTATGAACTATGGCAATTTTGTAATTTTATCTGTAACAATTTTAGGTGTCAGATGGGTCCATACTGCAAAGATAATCCTTGTAAAAATAATGGCAGATGTATCGATAGCCTTGATGGTCCTGTTTGTGAGTGTGAACAAGGTTACCGTGGAGAAAGGTTTGTAATTTCCATACCTGCACCTTCAGATGAACATTTTTTCCAGTATTCTTCTTCTAAGGAATTTAACTTCTCCATTTACTTTATCCTAGATGCTTGGCTGATATTGATGAATGTCATGAAAGTCCATGTTTCAACCAAGGCAGGTGTGAAAACACATATGGATCCTTCATTTGCAACTGTACCCATGGTTTTATTGGAAAGTTTTGTGCCGATACAGTTGTTAACAAATATGTATCTACACCCTGGAACATTGGTCTCGAAGAAGTTATTGGAATCATAGTCTTTGTAGCATCCATATTCATCCTTGTTTTAGTCTTTGTTGTCTTCCGCAAGAAGATTTGTAAAAAGAAGCATCGTAATGATACTGGTGAGAAACGTAAAGGAGGTTCGACATCATTCTTGCAAAAGAACTACTTTGATTCTAAAATTAGTAAAACCATCTATTCAGATATTCCACCACAGGTGCCTGTTCGTCCAATCTCTTATACTCCCAGTATACCAAGTGACTCTAGAAACAACCTTGACCGAAACTCTTTTGAAGGATCAGCTATACCAGAACATCCAGAGTTCAGCACCTTCAACCCCGACTCCATGCACGGCCATCGGAAAACTGTGGCTGTGTGCAGCGTTGCTCCAAACCTACCTCCTCCGCCTCCATCCAACTCTCCTTCCGACTGTGATTCCATACAAAAACCTAGTTGGGACTATGATTATGATGGTGAGTATTTTAACATAGTCATTATGATTCACACCATGTAAATCACCCATTTCCAACCCCCCCCCCCTCCCCGTTTACCACATACAGTTTCTAGCCAAGACAAGCAGATGATCTTCTACCATACCTTTCCATTCACAACATTCCAATATTGCATTTATATTGCTGGTTTGCTGCTGTCTGCTTTTGGCCATAAACCAGAAATATAAGCAGAGTGGCACCACCAACACTTGAGATTGTGACTAAATGAGATTGTTTCAGTGAACATTGTGGGCAGCATAAAACATAAAATGAATTTGGCATCTCATTGATTGAGGCAGCTGTATTAGTTGTGGCAGAACTTATCCATGCGTATCAGAGAAGTGACTTGGGGAGGGGGTAGGCATCGAAGAAGTCTACTATCTGTGTGGCCAACGGGGCTTTCTTCAGTGGCATCAGTGAAGGTGCTGCAAAGGTAGTGGTCCCATAGCCACAGGGACTTACACAAATGCAAACAAATTTCTCCCCCGTATTTTCATTGCACAATTCAGACTGCTGAAGAAAGCACTCTACAATAAAAATTAATCAATTTATGCCCAAGACCAGGAATTGATATTAGACAGAACTACTTCCTGAAACTGACATAAAGGCACTTTAACGGATTACTGCTCTGACTTATTTGCCTATTTAGTTTAACACTTATCTGTCTTCCCCTTCCCTGCAATGTGAACATCTATTTCATGATGTTGGATGCAGATGATGTGGGGAAATTCTAACATAAATCATATTTACAAATTCTGTTGGCACATAATTTAATGTGAGCACCCAACTAAAGCCAGTTATCTTAAAAGGAGCTTTATGCCTGCGTTTATGATCAAATGCCGTTTTTGCTGCTCCAGCAGCCGGTGAGTTAAAAAACAATAAGCAGCCTATAACTTGATGAAGGTATTCTACTTTTGTGTGGTTGCAGTTGCATGCAAAGTATTTACTGGTCTAACATATCATTTGCTATACAAATAGACATGTTTGACTTTTTAAACTTGTTTTCTTTCCCCCTGCAAGTACAGATTTAAAATCCACTCATTCAAGCTTTCTACTTTGTTAGCTGCTGAAAGCACAAATGATTTATCTGATTTTCATATTTTAAAAATAACTCCTCAATTTTGTTCACTTCATAGCTAAAGTGGTAGATCTCGATCCCTGTCTATCAAAGAAACCTCTCGAGGACAATGCTTGTCATCCTTTCAACACCCGTGGAAGCATCTCCGAAGTGCAGTCGCTTAGCTCTTTCCAGTCTGAATCATGTGATGACAACGGTAAGAATTTCAGACATCAAGATCTATATTGTCACGTACTGTTACCAGTTTGTCTCTTCTAGAGCACACTAGATTCTTACTGGAATTCAAAACATATATATTTTTGGCAGTTCTGCAAAGCAGTCATCAGAAGACAAACTTACACAATTCCCTGCAATTAATAGCTGACGTTTCATTGGCTCTTTTGTTATTAGTCATATTAAATCTGCTAAAAATCTGAGTATTGCATACTGAAAACATATACTAATGCAGTGACTTCCAACTTCATTGTAACCTTTGAATGTCACTGTATTTCTGTAAAAATGTTTTGGGGTTATTGTTGAATATCACTTTGCTGAGGTTTTAGTTCCCATCTGGGTCAGGCCTGAGTGAGAACAGGATTTAACGAGTATTCAGTTGCAAATTCGATTACATCAGTAATGGAGGAAGTTAGTGAGAGAAATGGGATTCTCTGATATTGATTGATAGCTTCACAGTTGCTTATTGATTTCCAATGAAAGCAAGAGTGTGAAAAAAAAACCTTGTAGAGTTACCTGATTTAATATTGCTTGACTTTTAGGAGTCGATAACTCTTGACTGCTAATTTCAGCAAAAAGGTTGACAGAGATAAAATGTGATGTAATGTAGCTGTGGTGCATTTGACACTGCTCTGTGAATTCTTACTCCTTTCACTAAAACAAATGATAATGAGGTCGTTGATGAACTTGTTTAGCATTTTACCATTGTTCAACCTCCAGGAATTACTGTGCTTTATTGAAATAAAAGCCGTAACTATGACAGCAGTTAATACTAAAAAGAAGCATATGGAGGAGGGAGCTCTTAAATTAGCAGCTCAAAAACCCAGCAGTTGCCTGTGCGAGCTCTATTAATTATAACTGAGCTAAGTTGTAATATCCTACTGTGTATATGTTCACACATTGTATTATTAGTTGTGTTATTATTAAATTTACACTAGAAACTAATGTATAATTTTGGAAACCATGTTGTGAACACTGAAGTGAATGGACCTTAAGGCTTCATCGAGTATCGGAATATCAAAATTGTGACTTCATAAAGCCTGGGTGAAAAATGTTGAGAATGATAGAAGCCCATCATGCCCGTGCCAGAATACATTAGCTTGTAAATTGAAGGTTCATTTCAAGAATAAAATCTAATCATCCGCATGGTAGTGATCAAACTCAAGAATCCCCTTTGCATTTCCCAAGGATTATGGTGTGGAAATTGAATTTTGCAATAGTGAATTGGCAGCCCCTTTTACACCTCGCCCAATTTTCTTTTACATTACCTGTCCACTTTGCAGTGCTGCGTTTTAAGTGGCTTATATCACACAAACAATGATGGCCTGAATTTGTGCCTGGTTTTCCTGATCTACTGCCAGAATATTGCTATTTCTTCAAAGGTTCCAACAAAGACGTTCCAAATAGATATCGTTAAAAACATGTTCAGTGTGACTGTGATTTTAGAGGCTGAGAAATAAAGTTGATGAAATTTGTCCTACGACAGTTCCAAGGCTGGTTCAAAATTGAGCCTGGGGCCACATTGACATTTCATGCATACTTTATGGTGCTTGTTACATTTTCACAGGGAGCTCGCAATTGCAAATGCTGAATATCTGGCAGCTTACCTTGTCAGAAACCTGCCAAAGATAAATCCCATGTGGGGGATTGGAATGGGCATTGGGAGAGGGTGGGCCCTGCACAGCTGAGTACAATAGCTAGAGTTGGGGGAGTACTTCTCCTTCTCCTGGTTCCAGGGCAAGATGTTTTAAAAACATCTTACAATTCGTTAACAATCAAAGGGATCAAAATCAAAGTTTCTGAGCTGGACAGTCCCAGCTCCTGTTCCATTCATCGTAAACTAGTTTCACAGAGCAGCTTTTCAAATTTAACGGCATGAGTGTCAACAATGGAACCCATGGAGGGCAGTAGGATGAAGATTAAGAGAGTTTGAAACATCTTAGGAGGCATGGTGGAGTGAGGCCAAGCAGAAATGGATACACAAAGATGGAAATTTCAAATTTGAAGCTTTGGAGGATTGTGACCCAGTATAGGTCAATCAGAACAGGATAGATGGACGAGAAGAATTAAGTGTGGCAGCAGACTTTTTGATGAGCTATACATTCTTGATCAGCTTCTTGTCCTTCCCCATCTATAAAGATTAGAGTGATTAGAATATTAGCTAATTCTGGAAGATTGCAACCAATGTATCCATTATCTCCACATTCAATTATTTTAAGACCCTAGGATACAGGTCATAAGGTCCAGGTGACTTTTCGGCCTTTAGTTCCATTAGTTTTTCGAGTACCTTTTTTCCAGTGGTAATTGTTTTAAGTACCCCTCCCCTTTCCCTTGATTTTTTTGCTACTTTAGAGTGCTTTTTGTGCCTTCCGCTCTGAAGACATGTTCAAAATTCAATGTCTCTGCCCAGTCACATACTCCAAGAAATCAATGTTTACTTTAGCTGCCCTCTTCCTTTTTATTTACTTGTAGAAGTTCTGACTTTCAGGTTCTATATGTCTTGCCAGTTTACTCCCACTCTAATTTCTTCCTTTTTTTTTCGTCATCCTTTGCTGGTTTCTAACATTTTTCTGATCTTCAGGTCTGCTACTAATCTTGAAGCACAGTGCATTTTTTCTTTTCAAGTTTCAAGACCATTTCTGTAACAAATGAACTAAAATCAACATTAACTAAACACTGTTTACTAGGCAATAACATGACCGAAAACCTTACACCACAGTTATACTTTACCGCCTGCTCTGCGCAGAATTACCTTTTTTACAGGAACCAGTCCAACATCACACCTAACTTCAATAGATTCACCTCTCCCTGTTTCACTGCGTCACAATGTCATGTGGTTGTCAAAAGGCACTTCTTTCAGTTTTGGGAGTAGTCCCAAACCGAAAATGAGGAGTTAAGGTATACTCTGGCAATCCTTTCCCACCACCTCCCCCGCCCACACCACCTTTCCTACCTGGCCTCACCAGGATGAATCTTCTGGATTCCTTTGATTACCAGGCATTGCGTCACTTTAAACTAAGACTGTCTTTCCTCCCATTGGTAGTCAGCGGAATGGGCACACTTGGCACCAGGCAGGCGACAAAGCCTTCAGAACTCATGTTCTAGTCTGTAAGGAACTGCATCTTTCCCCCTAACTGGCTATCCCCTACTGCTTCTATATCCCTTTTAAGTGTCTTAACTTGAATGACCTCCTGTACCACAGTTCTGTGGTCAGTAAGCCTATCTTCCTTGCCGTCTCTGCTCTCTTCCACACTGACTACAAGAACCGCAAACCTGTTGTACATTCTGCATCTCCCACACCTACCTCATTCATCACACGCTCCTGTCCCTGACAGTGCTCTCAACCTGATGTGCTGAAATTGAAAAGTGTGATTGACTCTTCGAACAAAGTGTCCACGTAACCCCTTTTCCTGATGCATCAATGTTCCTGAAGCTTGAACTCTCAGCTTATCAACCCTGAGCTGAAGATCCTCGAGCTGCAGACAATTACTACAGATATGGTGTAATGGATGTCACTGGTGCTCACCAGCTCCTACATGATACAGCTGCAACACATCATCTCCCTGCTCATTTCTGTTTTTTATAAAATAATTTTTATTAAAGGTTTTCATAAAATATCAATAACAAAATGAGAAAGAAAAAGAACCCAACAGGGTTAAGTACAAAACACAATCTAAAAAAGCAACCCCTCAAACCCCCCCCCCCCCCCCCCCCCCCGTACATAAATAATAAATTAACATTAACACCCCGACTTAAGACAACAGGTGTATACACCCCTTCAGACCCTTCCAGTGTAAATAACATAAACAAAAATAAAGTAACCCCCCCCCCCCCGCCCAACCCCCCGAGCTGCTGCTGCCATTGACCAATGTCTATCGTTCTGCCAGAAAGTCTAAGAACGGTTGCCACCGCCTAAAGAACCCTTGTACCGACCCTCTCAAGGCGAATTTCACCCTCTCCAATTTAATGAACCCTGCCATATCGTTGATCCAGGATTCCACGCTTGTGGGCCTCGCATCTTTCCACTGAAGGAGAATCCTTCGCCGGGCTACCAGGGACGCAAAGGCCAGAATTCCGGCCTCTTTCGCCTCCTGCACTCCCGGCTCCTCTGCCACCCCAAATATTGCGAGCCCCCAGCCCAGTTTGACCTGGATCCTACCACCCTCGACACCGTCCTCGCTACGCCCTTCCAAAATCCCTCCAGCGCTGGGCATGCCCAGAACATATGGGTGTGATTTGCTGGGCTCCCTGAGCACCTAACACACCTGTCCTCACCCCGAAAGAACCTGCTCATCCTTGTCCCGGTCATGTGTGCCCTGTGCAGCACCTTAAACTGTATGAGGCTGAGCCTCGCGCATGAAGAGGAAGAGTTCACCCTCCCTAGGGCATCTGCCCATGTCCCTTCTTCGATCTCCTCTCCCAACTCCTCCTCCCACTTACCTTTCAACTCCACCACCGAGGCCTCCTCCTCCTCCTCCTGCATCACCTGGTAAGTTTCCGAGATCTTCCCCACTCCCACCCACCCCCCCGATAGCACCCTGTCCTGTACTGTGTGTGGCAGTAGCCGTGGGAATTCCACCACCTGCCGTCTGGCAAACGCCCTTACCCGTAAGTACCTGAAGGTGTTCCCCGGGGGGAGCCCGTACTTCTCCTCCAGCTCACCCAAGCTCGCGAACTTCCCATCCACAAACAGGTCCCCCAAATTTCGTATCCCTGCCCTGTGCCACCCCGAAAACCCTCCACCTGTTCTTCCTGGGGCGAACCGGTGGTTCCCCCGTAATGGGGTCCACGCCGAGGCCCTAACTTCCCCCCTATGCCGCCTCCACTGCCCCCAAATTTTGAGGGCCGCCACCACCACCGGGCTCGTGGTATACTTCCTTGGAGGGAGTGGCAGTGGCGCCGTTGCCAGCGCCCCCAGACTCGTACCCACACAGGACGCCGTCTCCAGCCTCTTCCATGCTCCCCTCCCCTTTCATCACCCACTTGCGCACCATTGTCGCATTGGCGGCCCAGTAGTACCCACAAAGGTTGGGCAGCGCCAGCCAGCCCCCCCATCTCTACTCTGCTCCAGGAACACCCTTCTCGCCCTCGGAGTCCCTCGCGCCCACACAAACCCCATTATACTCCTGTTAACCCGCCTGAAAAAAGCCTTCGGGATAAACACGGGGAGGCACTAGAACAGGAACAAAAACCTTGGGAGCACCGTCATTTTGATTGACTGCACCCTACCCGCCAGGGACAACGGCAGCGCGTCCCACCTCTTGAACTTCTCCTCCATTTGCTCCACCAGCCTTGTAAAATTAAGCCTATGCAGGGCCCCCCAGCTCCTGACCACCTGGACCCCCAAATATCTGAAGCTCCTCTCCGCCCTTTTTAGTGGGAGCTCGCCAATCCCCCTCTCCTGGTCCCCTAGCTGAACTACGAACAGCTCGCTCTTCCCCATATTGAGCTTGTACCCCAAAAAGTCCCCGAATTCCCTAAGGATCCTCATTACCTCTGGCATTCCTCCCACCGGGTCCGCCACATACAGCAGCAGGTCGTCCGCATAAAGCGACACACTATGCTCCTCCCCACCCCGCACCAACCCCCTCCAGTTCCTCGACTCTCTCAGTGCCATAGCCAGGGG
This sequence comes from Scyliorhinus torazame, assembly GCF_047496885.1. Classification (NCBI taxonomy): domain Eukaryota; kingdom Metazoa; phylum Chordata; class Chondrichthyes; order Carcharhiniformes; family Scyliorhinidae; genus Scyliorhinus; species Scyliorhinus torazame. Next base: position 221,441,656 of record NC_092709.1, read on the forward strand.
TTCAATCGCCAGTGCGAAGAGCAGGGGGGACAGGGGACACCCCTGTCTCGTCCCTCGGTGCAACCGAAAGTACTCGGACCTCCTCCTATTTGTGGCCACACTCGCCACCGGGACCTCATACAACAGCCTAATCCACCTGACAAACCCCTCCCCAAACCCGAACTTCTTCAGCACCTCCCACAGGTACCCCCACTCTACCCTATCAAAGGCTTTCTCAGCGTCCATCGCCACCACTATCTCCGCCTCCCCCTCCCTCGCCGGCATCATGATAACGTTCAAAAGCCTCCGCACATTCGCGTTCAACTGTCTCCCCTTCACAAACCCCGTCTGGTCTTCATGGATGATCTGCGGCACACAATCCTCAATCCTCGTGGCTAAGACCTTCGCCAGCACCATGGCATCTACATTTAGCAAGGAAATCGGTCTGTAAGACCCACATTGCAGGGGATCCTTGTCCCGCTTCAGGATCAAGGAGATCAGTGCCCGGGACCTCGTCCGGGGTAAAGCCCCCCCTCCCTTGCCTAATTAAAGGTCCTAACTAACAGCGGGCCCAACAAGTCCATATATTTTTTATAGAACTCGACCGGAAAACCGTCCGGCCCCCGTGCCTTCCCCACCTGCATGCTTCCTATCCCTTTGATCAGCTCCTCCAGCCCAATCGGGGCCCCCAGGCCCGCCACCAGTCCCTCTTCCACCTTTGGAAACCTCAATTGGTCCAGGAAGCGGCCCATCCCTCCCTCCTCCCGTGGGGGCACAGATCGGTACAGTTCCTCGTAGAAGTCCCTGAAGACCCCATTGATGCCAACCCCACTCCGCACCACGCTCCCTCCCCTGTCCTTAACTCCCCCGATCTCCCTAGCTGCGTCCCGCTTCCGAAGCTGATGCGCCAGCATCCGGCTTGCCTTTTCCCCATACTCGTAGACCGCCCCCGGGCCTTCCTCCACTGCACCTCCGCCTTCCTGGTGGTCACCAGGTCGAATTCGGCCTGGAGGCTGCGCCTCTTCCTCAACAATCCTTCCTCAGGTTCTTCCGCATATCTCCTGTCTACCCTCACCATCTCCCCCACCAGCCTCTCCCTCTCCCCCCGCTCCCTCCGCTCCTTGTGGGCCCTGATGGAGATCAGCTGTCCCCTCACCACCGCCTTCAGTGCCTCCCATACCATCCCCACTCGGACCTCCCCGTTGTCGTTGGTCTCCAAGTACCTCTCTATACTTCCTCAGACCCGCTCGCTCACCTCCTCATCCGCCAACAGCCCCACCTCCAAGCGCCACAGCAGGCGCTGGTCCCTCTCCTCCCCCATCTCCAAGTCCACCCAATGCGAGGCGTGGTCCGAAATGGCTATTGCCGAATACTTGGTATCCTCTACTCGCGCTATCAGCGCCCTACTCAAAATGAAAAAGTTGATTCGAGAATAAGCCTTATGGACATGTGAGAAGAATGAAAATTCTCTAGCCCCCGGCCTTGCAAATCTCCAAGGGTCCACCCCTCCCATTTGGTCCATAGATCCCCTCAACACTCTAGCCGCCGCCGGCTTCCTACCCGTCCTAGACCTGGAGCGATCCAGTGCAGGATCCAACACCGTGTTAAAGTCTCCCCCCATTATCAGGCCCCCCACTTCCAAGTCTGGGATCCGACCCAACATACGCCGCATAAAACCAGCATCGTCCCAGTTCGGAGCATACACATTGACCAGTACCACCCTCTCTCCCTGCAACTTACCACTTACCATTATATACCTACCGCCATTATCTGCCACAATGCTCGACGCCTCGAATAACACCTTCTTTGCCACCAAGATGGCCACCCCTCGATTTTTGGCATCTAGCCCCGAGTGAAACACCTGACCTACCCACCCTTTCCTCAGTCTTACCTGGTCTGCCACCTTCAGGTGTGTCTCCTGGAGCATAACCACATCCGCCTTGAGCCCCTTCAGGTGCGCGAACACGCGGGCCCGCTTAACCGGCCCATTCAGTCCCCTTACATTCCAGGTTATCAGCCGGATCAGGGGGCTACCCGCCCCCCTCCCCCGCCGACTAGCCATGACCCCTCCTCGGCCAGCCACGCGCCCGCACCCCACACCCGGCCCGTTCCCCACAGCGGCATACCCCCGTCTCGACCCACCCCACTCGCTCAAGCTCCTCCTTGATCTTAGCAGCAGCAACCCGACCCCCCCCCCCCCCCCCCCCCCCGGGCTAGGACCCATCCTAGCTGGTTTACTCCCCCCATTGCACTTCCGCAAGTCAGCTGACTCCTGCTGACCCCGGCCACTCCCGCCTCCCCTTCGACTCCTCCCATTGTGTGGCACACCCTCCTCTCCTCCCCATTCACAGGCTCTCCCCCTCCGTTCTAAGCGCGGGAAACAATCCTCGCTTCTACGCCCCGGTCCCGCCCCCCCCCCCCCCCCTCTTCGGCGCGGGAAAAAAATCCCGCGCTCTCCACCTACCAGGCCCCACCACCAACCAAAACAGTGCCCAACCCGCCCCATCCACCCTCCCCAACCCGAAAGAGAAAAACACAGAGAAAAAGAAACCCAAAACAATGCCCCCCCCCCCCCGAACCAAAAATAGGCTTAGCATATCCACCGCAGTCCCCAATCGCCCATCCCGACCCTCAGTCTGTGTCCAGCTTCTCGGCCTGAACAAAGGCCCACGCCTCCTCCGGAGACTCAAAATAATGGTGCCGGTCCTTGTAGGTAACCACCGTCGCGCCGGCTGCAACATGCCAAACTTCACCCCCTTCCTGTGCAGCACCGCCTTCGCTCAATTGTACCTGGCCCTCCTCTTCGCCACCTCCGCACTCCAGTCCTGATATATCCGAACCTCCGCGTTCTCCCACCTGCTGCTCCTCTCCTCTTTGGCCCACCTGAGCACACACTCGCGATCGACGAACCGATGGAACCGCACCAGCACCGCCCGCGGAGGCTCGTTAGCCTTGGGCCTACTCGCCAACACTCTATGGGCCCCTTCCAGCTCCAGGGGCCCCTGGAAGGACCCCGCTTCCATCCGCGAGTTTAACATGGTGACCACATAGGCCCCCACGTCCGGCCCCTCCAGCCCCTCCGGGAGGCCCAGAATCCGCAGATTCTTCCGCCTTGACCGATTCTCCATCTCCTCGAACCTCTCCTGCCATTTCTTGTGGAACGCCTCGTGCGCCTCCACCTTTACCGCCAGGACTAAGATCTCGTCCTCATTGTCAGAGATCTTTTGTTGAGCCTCTCGGATCGCCACCCCCTGGGCCGTCTGTGTCTCCAGCAGCTTATCAATAGAAGCCTTCGTCGGCTCTAGCAGGTCCGTTTTAATCTCTCTGAGGCAGCGCTGGATACCCTCCTCTGGCTCCTCCGCCCACTGCCTCCACGCTGCCTGGTCTCCGCCCGCCGCCATTTTGTCCTTCTTCCCTCCCTTCCTCTGGTCCACCACCACCTTTTTTGTCGCCCCGCTCCTAGTTAAAGCCATATACTGACGGGGAGCTATTATTAACTCCTTCCCACACCGGGAAACGTCAAAAAAGTGCCCTTGAGGGCCCTGAAAAGAGCCCAAAAGTCCGTTTTTGCGGGAGGCGCCGAATGTGCGACTTAGCTCCGCATAGCCGCAACCGGAAGTCTCGAGAGGGAATCCTTTTGGCAGTGTTCGCTTCACCAATCTGCCCCAAAATGTCTGTGGAAACTCCTGAAAAAGGTCTAAGAGTCCGTTCCAAACGGGAGCTGCCGAATGCGCGACCTACTCCTCCATGGCTGCCACCGGAAGCCTCGTCCCCGCTTCTTCAGTGGCCTTGGTGAGATCTTTTCACAGTTGTTCCCTCTGCTGCTAGAATTCGCCTTTGATAAAGGCCCTCAGGTCAGCTTACAGCTTTAAGCTTGTCCTTCCCCCGCCTGCATGCTGGAAGAGGCCCTGTTTATCCTGTTGCAGCCAAATCTTTTACTGTTTCTTCCGGGTCTGGTAGCCAAAAGACATAACATTCCTGGGGGACACTGTCAGGGGAATGTTGCAGTCTTCTTGCCACACCGGGAAATGTTAAACAAATGCCGTGGGGGCCCTGTAAAAGAGCCCAAAAGTCCGTTCCAAGCGGGAGCTACCGAATATGCGACCTAGCTCTGCTTAGCCGCACCCGGAAGTCCTCCCTGCTCATTTCTAATGTATTCTGTTTAACTAAGGGTTCAAGTTTAGAAATATAGCTTGCAGATTATTTGTAGCAATGTTACTTTGTTAATTTAAATTACTGTCCTACTTAAAAGGAAAAAACTTTCACTCACTTATACTTTGTTCTTATTCTTTCATTGAGCTGACCTCCATGCCACTTCATGTATTCGCAAAAAAACGCGCATATTTATACGAGCTGGGATTCCAAAGACCTGACTTGGGTCATGCTGACTAGGAAACTAGTTCTAACTTACTAGCTAATTAACTAAGTGTGCTCACTGCCACTTGCTGGCAGTTTGTTTACCGCTGATTAAGACTGAAATAAACTATAAGTTAAACTAAATGTTTATGCAATTTTGCAGAGAGAGGTCAACCCTTAAAACACTTGGAAATTTGGTGAGTGAGAGAATTCTGAATTCACTGTTCTGTTGAAGCTGTAGTTTGTCAATCTAGCCTCCATGCCACTTATCCCTCAGATGTAAATAGACCAGTAGTGGAATATTTGAGCATTGCAGGGTGAGTTGTGGCATAATAAACTTCACAGTCCTAATTTCAGTCTTAATTTGCACAGACGAGTAAGGATATATATTTTTTTCCTTCTCACTCCTGAAATATTTTTGTTTGTGGAAACCCTTAATAGTTGAAAATGCTTCCAGTACAAATAATAAAAATTCATTCAGGTTCATTTGGAGATCTGGGGAGTTTTCTGACACAAGTATCTCAAACCAAATAACATACAAATATATTTTTAATCAGAAGGGAATAATTTTCACAGATACTCTTCCATTATTTTCCAGTAGCAGTTATCTTTGTTGAGGATCCCATTACACCGCTTCTTTCATTGCTGTTAATATTGCTAAAAATGAATTAATTTGTAATCTTTTAACAGGAACCTGGAAGTGCATTCCAAAGTAAATGGATAGTAAATGTGGTAGATTCATTATTGAGCATGAATCCAGTGGCACATTATGAGTTATGCAGTATCTGAAACTTAAAAAACAAAAATCTTTGTAAAGCAAGCAGTGATCGCCAAGAAAGTCTGTTTCCAGTTATGTTTCTGAAACTTTCAACATGGAGCTTTGCGGATGAGCTGCATAGAAATCTATGTGGTACTAATTCATCAAGGCTGGAGTGTCTCAGAATTAAATTCTCCATCGTATAAGAGCTGAGGCACTTAAGTTTTTAAAAAAAGGAATAAAAAATAATCCTCGTTGGCATTAGTTTTGAAAGTATTTAGCACTTCACAGTATTGGTGCAGCAGTTTTCTAACCTCGTTGTTGCTCTTGGATTCCTGCAACTATAAGAGCCATGGCACAATGTTAAAGAGCAGTGCAACTGCAAAAATTGCAGAAAGCGCAGGCATATTTTTTTCAGATCATGGGCGCGATTCTTCGACCCCCCCACCGGGTCGGTGAATCGCCGGGGGCTGGCGTGAATCCCGCCCCCGCCGTGTCCCGAATTCTCCGCCACCAGAGATTCGGGAGGGGCGGGAATCGCACCGCGCCGGTCGGCGGGAATCGCGCCGGTCGGCGGGCCCACCCCCGGAGATTCTTCGACCCGCGATGGGCCGAAGTCCTGCCGCTGTCAACCCTCTCCAGCCGGCGTGGATTAAACCACCATGTGAATGGCGGGATAAGGCGGCGCGGGCGGGCACTGGGGTCCTTGGGGGGCGCGGGGCGATCTGGCCCCGGGGGGTGCCCCCACGGTGGCCTGGCCCGCGAACGGGGCCCACCGATCGGCGGGCGGGCCTGTGCCATGGGGGCACTCTTTTTCTTCCGCCTTTGCTCCCGCGCATGCGTCACCCGGCGAAGTCCTTTCGGCGCCGGCTGCCGTGGCGCCAAAGGCCTTTCCCGCCAGCCGGCGGAGCGGAAAATACTCCGGCACGGGCCTAGCCCCTCAAGGTGAGGGCTTGGCCCCTAAGGGTGCGGAGACTTCCGCATCTTTGGGGCGGCCCGACGCTGGAGTGGTTCCCGCCACTCCATTACGCCGGAACCCCCTGCCCCGCCAGGTAGGGGAGAAACCCGCCCCATGTTTCTTTTAGCTTACAGACATTTTGGGCTCCCAACTAAATAGGCACTGTAACTTACCCAAGTTAGCCGATACCCCAATTGTACCAATGGAGAACAATGCTTTTTGTGCCGTGTCCGTTTCCTGTGAATTATTTGAGAAGCTCACAGAGACAAAGATGAAGGCAATATCCCCCATATATTTTCAGGTAACAAAACTGTAGCCAACGAGTAATCAGATACCCAATTGTAACAGCAACTGATTATCAAATGCCATAACCTGAAGTCGACCCATCGGGTATTTGACATTGATGAGAACATAATTAATTAATTAGCACATGAAGTATTCTTGTTACTGGAAACACGCTTCTGGCTGTACTTTTAAAATTTGCATTTTAAACAACAGCCAAGCTAGATAAAGATGATATCAATGTCTTTTAAGTTTTTGTACTAATTGTAAATTTATTTCAATCTGCTCCTTCCCAATCCTCCTACAAGCTTCCATAGTGACTGTAATACACCTTGTCAATGCAGTTGTTGACTCGGTAGAAAAAGAAGGTATATATTTTTTTACAAAGCTCAGTTATAAGTGTATTGTGGTTAATTGAACTTTATGTGTGTTGCAAGTCTATAACACTGTCATGTAAATGCAGTGAGAGTGCTGTTTATCCATTTAGCAGTGGTTTGACTATCAATTTTGAAACCATATGGAATTTTTATTCCACTTCTCCAAACCAAGTCCTGAGCATTGAAACAAAAAAGTGACAGTTTTCGAAGCCCTGCTTCAAACAACAGTGATCAACTTTTTTCCCTTTTTTCTGTGCAAAAGTGTAAACAGGATAAGAAATTGTATGAGAAAAATGAAACTACTTCCATACTTTCTTGGTCTTCCAACCATGTATGTTCAGAAGCTTGTGGATCAGTTGTAGATTCAGTCTTGTGTTCTTGACATTTTTCTTTGCTTTCTTCCTGTTTATTAGTTTTCTCTCTGATTTGTGCCCCACACTATTAAAATAGACTATAGATACTCTGAGAAAATATAAAAGCTAATTGCTTAGTAACGATTTAAGACATCTGGTGCTTTTTTGGTCCGTGGTTTGGAGCAACACTAACAGCAACATAAAATGCCATAGATTAGAGAGATATCCTTGTGTTCTGTAAAATATCCAAGTTGAGATTCTAGCTAAGCAACATTGGAAAAAATGAATGAATCCAGTATTTACTTCCATTACTCTGCCAGTCTGGCCTGTGAAGTTTCAGATGGACCAAAGAACTGCTCTAAGATAAAGCTCGACTATTGCTTTGTGAATTCTTAGTTCCCAAATAATCTTTCATGTTTCACTTTTTCTATGAAATAATCTAAACAGATTTTTGTACAAATTTTGCTGAGAAAGAAGTAAGATTTTGCTTCTCTTAAAAAAATAATTAAATGAGAGATGAGTTGCAATCAAAGTGGCATACAACCAAAATTTGGAAAGGGTTCCAGTTCTATGTAGCCTTTGTCTCTTTTTGTTTTTAGTGTGCCCCCCAAATCCACCAGAAACCAGGAAATGCACTTCTCATGTTTGACTTTTCCTTGCATCATCAGAACTGGCTACACGGTGTAATCCACTGGGCACCTGTCAATTTTGCCTCTGTCGCCCCTAGCAGTTAAGTGTGCATTTTGCAGACACATAGTGTGGCATGATTGAACGTTGACAGAAGTGGGGTCCACAAGGATGTGAAATGACAATTATCAACAGGAATTTTTAGCCTCTTGAGTTTAGCAATGAATGTCCTGGCTGGATCCACCATTGTTAGTTCCAGGAGTTTGCTGTTTGAGTGTTCTGCCTTGGCAATGGAACATTCTGTTTTAGTGTTCAACCTCAAAATATCAGCTCAAGCTAGGAAAATCACGATTTCAAGATAAAATAAGTTGGGTAATAAACCAGGGGCTGTATTCTTGAATTAATATTTAATGATTAAGTCGCTTGAGTATTGCTGGTAAAAGAGACATGTTGAAACTTTTTGTCTTGCACTCATCAAGGCACTTTACAAGAATACCCGTATAAGGGAAAAACAACAATACATATTGATGAGAAGAGAATGCTGAGTGGCTGGCAATTGGATAACAAATATGCTAAATAATCATCTGTGCTAAGAATTACGTTGGCATCAAATTTAAGATTGTCAGTCAGGCTCGCAGTGGTAGTGCATTTGTGTGTACTGGAAGTTCTGTGTATTAATACATAAGGCCCTGTTCTTTGCAGACAGAAAGAACATGTACACGTTGAGCCTGTTTCAGCTAAACAAAATAATTGACAACCATTTGATGATTCATTCCCCAGGGCAATACCTGAACCAATGAGGGTCAGGCTGCCTGATTTCAATTTCAAACAATGCTAGGCAGTTAGCTGTCAGTCACCATCAACTAGTGTATTATCGATGGCAAAGCTGCTACCAATCAGATTCCACTTGCCAACCAATTAGCACTCTTCTCATGCAGTATAAATGTTGTTTTCCCCTTATACGGGTTTTCTTGTGACGTGTCCTGATGAATGCAAGACAAATAACTTGGATATGTATTTTTTTCCAGCAATACTCAAAGGGTTAGGTCATTGTGTGGCACTTTCCTAGAGTATTCTAGTTTTATCTGTTAAGTTCATAGGTCTTTTTGACTAAATATTTGATGTATTTGCATTACTGTAGTTACCTTAAAGATATTACAGTTCTGGAATACTTCAAACTTCTTTATCTTTCACAGAAGTCGTATGTTTCATTATTAAAATGCTATAGTGAAAAAAAAGTCACAGATTTATTTTGTCTTTGTGTATTGGGAAATTTTTACAGCTTTTTTTTATTATTGCAATAGGGTTTTAAAATATCACTAATTCTGGTAAACAGCACTTAACTGCTCTTTTAAAATGTACGTTTGTAGCAAACGGGCCTTTAAATTGTTTGTTGCAAGCAAGCACATGGAATGCTAGTCTAGCCATCTCTTTAGTATCCTGCTGCTTTAATATTTCATGTTTTCTCCCTCCCTTTCCTGCTTTTTGCCATCTAAAGAAACTTTTGCGGGTCATGATCTCAAGAACCCAAGAGGTGACTTTTGTCTGCATGTCTTTATTCTCTCATACTCACTTAAAGCTGCACCTCTTGACTTTAACACTTACTGCACGTTATCTGCATAGCTGCAAGAGAGTGAACCGTTAATCCATTAGTCACATGTTCTATATCAGTCGTTAATGTGTGTGGTAGAAAATATAGAAGATTTACCTTTTAAACCCGACTTCAGCAGTTTCTATTTAAGCACAGAAGCCACTGCATTTGTAACATAACCAGAATCACATTACCTGATAATTTAAATCCACGTACATTTGGTATGGTTGTGTGTTGGCTGCAATTGTTATTTTACAGTGTCCAGGTATAAATGTTTGTGTCTGTGTCATTTGTTATGGGGAGAATATTGCCCTATCTCAGCTGTGCCCGATTACACTCTGGAGACTTCAATCAGCACTAACATTAACTACTACTTCTGTTTCAATTACATTTTGTTATGTTCCTGACTTTGATCAACACTGAATGCCTACTTCAAAGTTCTAATTTTTCTCCCTTTCTTTTCTATGACAAAAGCATATCACTGGGACACATCTGATTGGATGCCAAATGTTCAACTACCTGGTATCCAGGAGTATCCACAGTACGAGGTAGTAGAACATCCAGCCCCTCTTTATTCTGATCCTAGTGCCATTGACACAGACTACTATCCTGGTGGGTGTGACATTGAAAGTGATTTCCCACCTCCTCCAGATGATTTTCCAATTCATGAGGAACTACCACCACTGCCCCCTGAATACAATGAGTTTGATTCCATACAGCCGCCACGGGACATGCCCACGGCTGGAAGTCTGAATTCAACATCGCAAAGTAGACAGCATTTTAACATGAATCAGTATCTACCCCATCACCACTATTCAGTAGACCTCTCAGAACCTCAGAATGCAGTCCCTGCTGGAAGCAGTTACAGAGGGGCTTACCCACCCTACTCTTTAACATATAACGATGACTTTGAACCACCCAGCATGGACAACATGTCTATGTCTGTATACACATCGACTACCGCCTCTTGCTCTGATGTTTCAGCGTGCTGTGAGATGGAAGAATCTGAAGTCATGATGAGTGACTATGAAAGTGGGGATGAAGGCCACTTTAATGATGTGACTATTCCACCACTGGATTCTCAACAACACACAGAAGTCTGATGATTAACAAAAATTAAAGTGCCTGGGCTTGAACTGAAATGCATCATGCTAGTGCTTCGATATTTGACAAGTACTCAATGTTGTTTTTACATATTGGTTTGCAAGCATTGTTGATGAGCTAATTCCAGCATGGCTGCACTGGATCATGCAGCATGTTTCTACACATCAGCAGTTTCTTCTTTTCCTGAGTTACTGGAACTGGATTTAACAATTTTCATTTACATTGGCTGTGCCATTTCAGAATGTGGTTTTGTATCAGTATCAACATGCAAAGTATTGAAGGATTTTGATATCTGGCATTATAGTAACAACACACCTTATCATTGTGGTATTCTTGGTCTGTATTTATGTAGTCCTTCGAATAATACAGAGATTAATTTTTTTTAAAGATTTTTTTTTTCTGTCCTGCAATTTATATTGTAAATTTAATGTACAGTTCTGATTTAAATAGTTTAAACTAGATTTTGTAGATATTATGTGGATCTGTTTCAAGAATTTTAGTGCTGTTCTAAAGTTTGTTAATCACTTGCATTGACATTGGCATACCCTGACAGTTATGTGCAAACCAGTGATTGGGGTTTTACTCTTTTAAATTTATTATTTCCAGTGAATTTAACCATTTCACCATGAACATTTTACCAAATGTACCAAAATGCCAAGTGGGTATGAATGCGTAGGTTTGTTTTGCTATGTTGTTTGAGTCTGATACATAAAAAAATGTCTTAAAAGTGAGTGATTGCATTTCTAATTGTAAATTGTGTGGGTTTATTTTTCAGTAAAAGGGGACCTACTGAATTTTTAGAACCAAACTTTGCATAACCTGACAATTACTTTCTAAAGTTCTCTTTATGTGGTGCAATGGTCCTGAGGTTTTTTTTTAATGAAACTCCCATTCGCATACACTTACTTACTTTGCATTGGTAATAAATTGTGGAAAATTAATTGTCTTTTATTGTGTCTTTTGTGAATTCAAATTGAGTTCAACTTTGCTAGAAACTAATTCAGAAATTAATTTGACAAAAAATTATGCTCAGTTACTTTGTAGATATTGTATCCTTGAATTTCCATAAACACTTTCCCAATCATTTGCTGGAGCTTTGGCAGGAAATCAGGACAACCTATATGGAAATTCATAACCTCCATATAAATATAATATATATGTATGTGTGTATATATTTTATAAGTAATTATAATATATATATATATAACACATCGGGTGTACATCTCCTGACTACACACTTTTCATGTCAGCATTTATTCTTCGAAAACCCAATTGATGTATTTATAATGGAAAAAGTGTATGTCAGTTTTACAATGGGAAAACCTTATTTTATTGCCATTGCTTAAGGAACCTTTCTAATTACTCAAACAATTTTGGAAAAATCATAGGTGGAATTCTCCCATTTTGGACTGTGATGGCAGGCGGCTCCAATGTACCAGTCTCACTGACCAGAATGGCGGGATCCCACACCAGATTCAGCACTTGGAACCTCATTAACTATGCACGGGCAAGTTCCCCTCTGACTTTTCTGGTGGGCCAGCAGCTAACGATCACGGTTTAAGAAACCAGTCCATATCACTCTCTCTCGCCCATCTGTCTTCATGAGGCCATGCAGGATGCCAGCAACCCAGAGGGAAAAAGCCAGCAGCCTTTATAAGAAATCCCCCCCACAAAGGTCTGTTGCCTGCGAGGTACCCAGGTCCCTCTCTACCCACCGAATCTGAAGTCTTCATCCATCCCATTCCAGTGAATAATCTGGTGTCTCTTTGACCCCCTTGTTTATGAAACTTCGATGCAGGCTTGTCGGGGTCCAGTTTCCATCCCGTCAGTTTTCCGTCTGCCTTTCATTGTTCGTCTTCTCCATCCACCTCCTTCCCCCTCTGTCTGATGTCGTGAGTCCTCACCCTTTTCCCACCTCCCTCCTTGCACATCCCTCCTTCTACATTGCCCCCCCCCGTCTTCACCGTCTTGTACACGTCACTCTTCAGCAATCAGGTTTGATGCCAACGTGATTTCCTGCTGTCATGATGCAAGATTGGAAGGCCTGACGGGATGCCAGCGGGCAGCTGTTTTAATGAGCATTCATGAGATGTAAATGATGTTAACTCCACCAGCCAGTGGGAAGACTGGCCTGCCATTAACCCGCTATTAGCAAAATTGCAACCTTAATTTACACCAGCCAGTTTTTGGCTCCTGCCAGATTCTCCACTCCCGCCCACCACGGGCGGGGTGGGAGTATTCTGTCCAATGTCTAGAAATTTAAATCCGAGAAAAAATATAATGATATCCAAAGTAAGTGAAAAAGGAAGTCAAATCACACATCTCACAGCAGCATAATGACTTTGCTTTCTTGTGTCTTGAAATATATCCGTTCATTTTGTTTTAACTTCAAGTTTTCGGCTTGTCTCAAAAACTTCAACTGGATATTTATACCTCATAATAGTTAAACTGTTCAACCACATCTGTACATTTGAGCAAATGCGCTGTGCAGTTTAGAGTGTGTAATCTGTAGATTGATGGGTGTGTCCCTCATTTTTCTACAGATTTGGCAGTTTTCTTGCTCTTCCTAAAGGATTTTAAACAAACTGAAAGTCAAGTTCTCATAGTTTTTGTTTTAGGCAAGTTATTTATGAACAAATGCTGTTTTCTGTTACGAATTACTCAACATCTGGGTGATTGTAGTTTCTTTGCTAATAGAAGAAAAAGTGAGTTTACTATCAATTTCCTTTTAAGCTACTTGCCCCTGTTCTCATGACCATTTTTGAGGCTGAAGGATAATTTTTTCAACATTTTTTTAGTATTTTGTTAAGTGAATTCTATTTTGAATGAATATTCATGTTTAGGGACTATATGAGTAAACTCAGTAGGTCATATATTTTTTGCATTTCTGTGCTGTTGATGCATACCAGTAGCACAAACAGCAAAATTATACAACAGCCAATGTGCTTCCATCCATTCATTTTACAATGCAGAAACTGACTCTTAAATGCTTTAAGGTGGGATTCTAAAAACGTGGAAAGCTGACGGGGTCTGGAGTAGTTCAGTGAGTAAAATGGGCAGTACGCTGGTTGTAAAAGGAGGCTGCTGAGTGGTACTGCTGAGGGAGGATGGACCCTATGGTCCAAATGGGAACAATGGCAATTTTGGGACTTTCATCCAATAATAATAATATACTGACCATTTTTCAATCCAAAGGTTGGTATTTTCTCTTATTTGTCAGGTATTTAAAGTATAATTTTTTTGTTTGTTACATTTGATGAGATTGTTGTCTTTATCACCTGCCGCTTGATGCACTTTCTTTTTGCACATGAATAAATTGGGTGGGCAATTACAGGAATTGGCTTAATATTTCTGACAGCTAAGCTTTTTTGCGATGAAACCTATTGGAATCCCCTGGTGGCCTCCCAATTTTGGGTCTGTAGGTATGAGAGATTTGCTTTCCCTAATGGCAATGTGGCTAGCTTAAAATTTTTCACCCACCCATGTCTCGACCCGTTAGCTCTGCCTGTAGCCCTCGGCCAGGCTGATACCATAGCTGCATTTTGAACCTTGTGCCCACCATCCATTGAACTTTACAGGATGAATATTCAGCCCATTATACCTGCGCTGACTGTTTAGGACCAATCCAAAATTAATTCCACCACCTCGTTCGATCCATAGCCTTGTATCTTTGCTGCAGCTTTTTATCCAGTTTTCCTTCAAAAGGAACACTAGCCTCAGGATCGACAATGCCATGTGACAAAAATACTATTTCTTTGAGAAAGAAGTAGGGTGGGGGAGGGGGGAGTAGTCACGCATGGTACACAAACTCCAAAAAACTCAACATTTATGGTCTGGGAACCTAACCTACTGTTGCTGATGTTCAGTTTTGAACACTAACACACATTCATCTTGAGATAAATGTGTGACAATTGTACGAGGAAGTGAGCTACGTGATTTTCTTTTGAACTTGGGGCAGATTTAAACTGCAGTTTGATTGGGCTGGATTTTAAATTCATTAATTCATTTTACTTTACATATTCAATGGCCTATCTACTGATGCATCACCAGCAAAATTAAGTGCAAAATCTGAATAAAATTCCTACAAATTGAATTTATTCTTAAAATGAGGCAGTGAGATCAGCTTGAAATAAACTCAGGATTCAGATGGTTTTCATAATTTGCTTTAATGGTTTAGGAATCGTCCCTCAGCTTTTTTATAAATTTAGAGTACCCAATTCATTTTTTCCAATTAAGGGGCAATTTAGCGTGGCCAATCCACCTAGCCTGCACATTTTTGGGTTGTGGGGGCGAAACCCACGCAAACACGGGGAGAATGTGCAAACTCCACACAGGCAGTGACCCAGAGCCGGGATCGAACCTGGGACCTCAGCGCCGTGAGGCTGCAGGGCTAACCCACTGCGCCACCGTGCTGCCCTGTAATCGTCCTTAAGCTTTGCCATATAATTTACTTTCTGCTTAATCTTCTGTCAATTAATAAGATGACAAAATGGAGTTATTTTTTTTTCTTAGGTATTTTTTATTCAGGTTTTTCATGTCATTGCAAACTTTCCATGGCCAGACAGGGCCCACCAACACGTATTTACAATAATTTACATACATTGTTTTCATACAATACTTTGCCAGCAACCTATCACTTGCGGTTATCTTCTCTTCTGCCTGCCGCAGGTTCTTTTTTAGGTACATTCAATACTCGCGCCCTTCCTCCCTCTCCCTTGCTCTCCCTTTTTCTTCCTTATCCCGTGACTTTTTCCGTGCACCCTTCCTTACTTTATTGGCTGCTGGCTATGAACAAGTTGTTGAACGGCTTCCACGGTCTGTGAAAGCCTTCTTCCGATCCATGGTTGGTGAACTTTCTCTTCTTCACCCTGAGAAATTCCGCCAGGTGTGCAGGTCTGGGTGGTGCTGTTGATCGCCAGCTGGAATCTCTGGCAGGTGATCAGGGAGGCAAAGGCTACAGCATCAGCCCCTCTCCCCATGAAGAGCTCTGGCTGCTCTAAATCCCTGAAGACCGTCGCTAATGGGCACGGCTCCACCACTACTTCCCACAATCCTGGACATGGCCTCAAAGAAGGTCGCCCAGTACCTGACAAGCCTGGGGCAAGACTAGAACATGTGGGTGTGGTGGCCGGGCCTCCCTGACACTGTTCACATTTGTCTTCCACCTCAGAGAAGAACCTACTCATGCATGTTCTGGTTAGGTGCACCCTGTGCACCACCTTTAGTTACATTAGGCTCAGCCCTGCGCATGTGGAGGTAAAGTTTGCCCTGTGCAGAGTTTCAATCCAGAGTCCTCTCCCTATCTCCCTGCCTAGCTCTTCCTCCCACTTTTTCCTTGCGGAGGAAGTTTTGACCTGTATGTACCTTAGGTTGTTCCCTCTCGGGTGCCAGCACCTCTCCCTGAGTTCCACCAGAGTCGCTACTCTACTGTCCGTGTACATGTCCCTAACCGTCTGTGAACTCTCATCCTGTCTCCACCCTTTGAAGGAGATGTCTGTTGTTGCGCGAGTGAACCTGTGAGCATTGCAGACAGGGGCCATTATGGATATTTCAGTTCGTCCAAAATGCTGTCTCATTTGATTCCATGTTCGGAGTTTTCGAGTATCTGGGCAGGGGGATAGGATACCGTTGTGGCTAGCACACGGAGTGATGTCCCTGCACATGAACTCTCCTCCATCGTCACCCATTCCTCTCCTGGTTCCTTTATCCATCCCCGTACTCTTTCTGCAGTGGCTGCCCAGTGGTAGAACTGGATGTTCGTGAGGGTCAGGCCTCCCACATTTCCAGGCCCATTTTTACTTCCTCCAACAGACTTGTCAGGTTCCATTTGTGGGTCCCTGTCCAGTCATGGGCTATTTGGATCCCCAGGTAGCGGAATTTGGTCTGGGCCAATTTGAACAGTAGTCGTCCCCCCACCCCAGCTCCGCTCCTCCCCGCTGTGCATTTACAGGGAGGATTTTGCTCTTACTCAGATTCAGTTTGTAACCTAAGAAGACTCCGAACTCCTTCAAGAGTTTCATTGTTCCTTCCAAGCTGATCAGGGGGTTGGAGATGGAGAGGAGCAGGTCATCTGCATAGAGTGAGACTCTATGCTTTCTGTCTCTCCTTTGGACACCTCTCCACCCTGATGGCAAACGCCAATGGCTCAATTGCCAGGGCAAACAGCAGTGGGGATAGCGGCCATCTCTGCCTCGTCCGTCTGCGCGGCCAGACGTATTCAGAGCTGGTGGTGTTTCTCCATACTCTTGCCATGGGAGTGCTGTAGTTTCATCCAGGAGGTGAACTCTGGCCCAAACCCAAACCATTCCAGAAACTCCAGGAGGTACCTAATTCGACTCTTGTCAAAAACCCTTTCTGCGTCCATGGAGATGCTCACTTCTGGTGTTCGCTCCCTGAATGGTGTCATGATCACCTGCTCGTACCCGCTGTGGATGCATCTGGGGGCGGCCTGGTGGGGGGGGGACATCCGCTGTGGCCTAGTCCGCGATCGGGGCCAACCGATCGGCGGGCCGGCCTCTCGGGCTGGGGGCCTCTTTTGTTCCGCGCCTGCCCTTGTCATAGCCCGTGGCATGCAGCTCTCCAGTGCCCTCGCCAGGACCTTTGTGTCAGTGTTAAGGAGTGAGATGGGTCTGCATGATTCGGTTTCCGTCGGGTCTTTGTCTTTTTTTGGGATCAGAGATATTGAGGCCTGAGCCAGCATTGGTGGCAGGGTTCCCCTTGTTAGCTAGTCTGCAAACATCGTGCAGGGCCAGTGCTGGTGCAATTATTTTGTAGAGGTCCACCGGGAATCCGTCCGGCCCCGGCGCCTTCCCCCAGCTGCATGGAGTTAATGCTCTCTAAGATTTGCCTCAGTTCTAATGGTGCTCCCAGGCCATGTCTCCTGGGCGGGATTCTCTGATTCTGAGACTAAGTGTTGACACCATTGTAAACGCCATCGCGTTTCTCGACGGCGTCAACGTGGCTCAGGAGCAGCAATTCTGACTCTTACAGGGGGCTAGCACGGCACTGGAGTGACCCACGCCGCTCCAGCTGCCGATTCCCAGCGTCAGGTGGGCGCCGCGGGTCTGCGCATGTGCAGTGGGGCCGGCGGCAATGCGCGCATGGGCAGTGGAACCGGCGCGATTGCCGCGCATGCGCAGTGGCTCCCTTCTCCGCGCCGGCCCCGACGCAACATGGCATAGGGCTACAGGGGCAGTCGCGGAACAAAAGAGGCCCCCAGCCCGAGAGGCCAGCCCGCCGATCAGTTTGCCCCGATCGCGGACCAGGCCACAGCGGAGGCCCCCCCCCCCCCCAACCAGGCCGCCCCCAGGTGCATCAACGGCAGGTACGAGCAGGTGTGGAAGGCGCCGGCGGGACTCGGCTTTTTTAGCGTGGCCACTCGGCCCATTGGGCCGAGAATCGCCTGGGGGGCCCCGTAGAGCGGCCCCCGACCGGGGCTGCGCCGGCACCAATGGCCAGCGGCGTGGCGCAATTTGCCCCGGTCCCGGCAATTCTCCGGCCGGGTCCCGGGGTGAGAGAATCCCGCCCCCTATCTCCCCCACGACCAGCATGTCCAGTCCATCGAGAAACTGCTTCATCTTTGAGTCTCCATCCGAGGGCTCGGAGATGTACAGTTCTCGATAAAAGGCTGTGAAGGCTTCGTTGGTCTGTTCTAGCGCTGAGACTAATTTGCCGCCCCTGTCTCAGCTGGTGAACCAGCAAGCGGCTGGCTTTGTCTCCAGGCTCATAAAAGGTTCATGTCTGTTTTCATGGTGGAGAACAGGTCAAAGTCCATTTGTATCTTTTTCCTCTCCACCAGTAGCTCCACGGTCGGGACCGAGGAGTACCGCCGACCAACTTCCAGTATGGAGTGGACCAGCTGTAACCTAGCCGTCCTCTCCTTCCTATCTTTACATGTCTTATATGCAATAATTTCCCTTTTATCACCACCTCCAGTAGCTCCCAGAATGTGGAGGGTGAGACCTCTCCAGTTTGGTTGCTGGTAACGTACCTGCCTATGCCCGGCACGACTCCATCCTCACATCTGCGTAGTGTGGAGCATGGTCGAAGATTACTATCGCGGCGTACTCCACTCCCACTATCCGTGGAAGCACCGTTTTCCTCACCACAACGAAGTCGACCCTAGTGTAGACCCTGTAGACCTGGGAGAAGAAGGAGAACTCCCCTCTTGGCTGCGTGAACCTCCAGGAGTCCGCTGCTTCCATCTGTTCTATGAAGGTGTTCAACTTATCTGCCATGTTTGATAGTTTCCCCGATTTGGGGCTGGATCCGTCCATCCCTGGGTCCTGTGCGCAGGTAAAGCCCCCCCCCCCCTGCTCCCCCATAATGAGTCTGTGGGAATCTATGTCGGGGATTTCTGCCATGGTTTTTTTAATGAATTCCGTGTCATCCCAGTTGGGAACGTACACATTTACGAGGGCCACAGGTGCCCCTTCCAGGACACCACAAACCATGACATACTGTACTCCTGGGTCCGTAACCATTTTTATTGTCCTCTTGTTGAGCTGTTCTCGCCACCCCCTCCAGCCCTCTTCCCTTCGCACGATTCATAAGTCTTTCTTATCCAGATTTTTCTTACCCTCAGTCGTTCCTTCTCCCTCAGGTGCAGCTCTTGGAGCAAGCGTTGGAGGAAGATAACATCTGCCCTCAGACTTTTCAGGTGGGTGAAGACTCTGGATCTTTTCATTGGGCCGTTTAGTCGCCTGATATTCCAGATGACTATCCTGTTGGGAGCTTCTGCACCCCCACCCCCACACCCTCCTGTGGGGGTAATTATAGTTACCTTGTGAATGCCCTCCTGCACCCCGGATTTCCCTTTGTTCGGGGGCCATCCAGGATGGCCATTATCGCTATACTCACCATATGTCTGTGTCCCTGCGCTCCGGGGTTTTCCTTTGTCCATGGGCCCTCCAAGATGGCCACCATTGCCATATTCACCATGTGGATGCGTCCCTGCAGTCAGAGGTTGCCGTTTTTTTGGGGGGCAATCCAAGATGGCCATTCCCGGTGCTCCTGTTTCTGCTGTCGCCAGGCGCAACCTGTCATAGCCAGTGTTCTACGCATCCCCATCTCCCATTCCTCGATTTCCCCCCCGGGTTTGTGTGCCCCACTTGTTCCCCTCTTCCTGTGCCCCTGTGGGTCTCCCTCCATTTCTCCTAGTATCTAGAGTTTTATCCCGGCCAGGCACTCTCTCCACGGCGGGAGCTGTGCCGCGGCCCCCATTTCGTCCATACGTTTCTGCTAGCTTGCTCACTAGTGTGGTGCTCCTTCCAAGGGATGATCTTCACCTTCCACTACCCATTGTGTTCCTCTCCTCCGCCCTTTCTTTTTTTCTTTTAACAAACAATTTTATTGAGGTATTTTTTGGCATTGTAAACAGTTACAGATTACAGAAATATGCAAACATCAACTAAAAGCCAACACTTCAACCAAACCATACTGCACATATCCACTCCTCTCCCATAGACACTACCTGCCTATTTATCCCTCTTACTGTACTCTAATGCCCCCCCCCCCCCCCCGCTGACGCTCACTCTCCCGCGGAAAAGTCGATGAATGGTTGTCACCTTCGGGCGAACCCCAATTCAGGTCCCCTCAAGGCGAACTTGATTTTTTTCCATACCCAGAATACTTGACATGTCCGAAAGCCATAGTTTGGTCTTCGGGGGTTTTGTGTCCCTCCATGCCAGCAGTATTCGCCACCGGGCTATCAGGGAAGCAAAGGCCAGAACATCTGCCTCTTTCTCCTCCTGGACTCCTGGGTCTTCCGAAACACTGAAAATTGCCACCCCTGGACTCATCACCACCCTTGTTTTCAACACCCGGGACATGACATCGGCAAATCCCTCCCAGTACCCCCTAAGCTTAGGACATGCCCAAAACATGTGAACACTGGTCCTCCTGCGCATCTAGTGCACTTGTCCTCTACCCCAAAGAATTTGCTCATCCGAGCTACCGTCATGTGGGCCCGGTGAACGACCTTAAATTGAATCAGGCCGAGCCTGGCACATGTGGTTGTTGAGTTTACCCTGCTCAGGGCTCCCGCCCACAGCCCGCCCTCCATCTCCCCGCCAAGCTCCTCCCATTTGAGTTTCAGTTCCTCCGTCTGGGACTCTTCCACCTTGTAGATATCCGAAACTCTACCCTTCGTCTATCCGGTGAATTTCCCTAACCAATCTGTCCATTTCTGCTCTGTCCGCCCTGACCCTGTGAGCCCGAATTGAGATCAGCTCCCACCTCACTACTGCCTTCAGCGCCTCCCACACGGACGCTGCTGAAACCTCCCCCGTATCGTTCACCTGCAAGTAATTTTGCATACACTTCCAAAGACTCTCACATATCCCCTCCTCCGACAACAGTGCTAAGTCTAACCTCCATTGCGGGCGTTGGTAATTCGCCCCCCCCCCCCCCCCCGACCTGCAGGTCCACCCAGTGTGGGGCATTGTCCGAGATAGTGATTGCCGAGTATTCCGTATTCTTTAACTCCCCTACACAATCCCTGCTCAAGATTTTAAAAATCAATCCTAGAATATACTTTATGAACATGTGAATAAAACGAGTAGCCCCTTCCCGTCGGATGTCTAGCTCTCCATGGGTCCACAGCCCCCATTTGCTCCATGAACCCTTTCAGCTCCCTTGCCATTGCAGGGAGCCTACCCATTCTGGGACATGACCAGTCCAGCCCCGGGTCAAGGACCATATTAAAGTCCCCCCCCCATTATCAGCTTACGTGAGTCTAGGCCCGGGATCTTCCCCAGCACTCTTTTGATAAAGTCACCGTCGTCCCAGTTCGGCGCATATATGTTCACCAGGACCACTCTTCTCCCCTCCAGCTTGCCCCTTACCGTAAGGAATCTGACCCCGCCGTCTGCGACTACGCCCTCCGCCTCAAATTGAAACCGCTTATTGATCATAATTGCTACCCCCCTGGACTTAGAATCCAAGTCCGAGTGGAAGACCTGGCTGATCCAGCCGTTCCTTAGCCTAGTCTGGTCAGACACTTTCAGATGTGTCTCCTGCAACATAATTACGTCCGCCTTCAGAGCCCGCAAATGTGCGAACACACGTGCCTTTTTAACTGGCCCATTTAGTCCCCTGACATTCCAGGTGATCAGCCTGGTTGGGGGGGCACAACCACCCCCCCACCGCCGGTCAGCCATAACCTTTCTTGGGCCCGTCCCCGGCCCATGCGCCACGCCATTCTTGGCCGCCTCCACCCCCGACCTCCTTTCCATTACCTACTTCAGATCATAGAATTTACAGTGCAGACGGAGGCCATTCGGCCCATCGAGTCTGCACCGGCTCTTGGAAAAAGCACCCTACCCAAGGTCAACATCTACACCCTATCCCCATAACCCAGTAACTCCACCCAACACTAAGCGCAATTTTGGACACTAAGGGCAATTTATCATGGCCAATCCACCTAACCTGCACATCTTTGGACTGTGGGAGGAAACCGGAGCACCCGGAGGAAACCCACGCACACACGGGGAGGATGTGCAGACTCCGCACAGACAGTGACCCAAGCCGGAATCGAACCTGGGACCCTGGAGCTGTGAAGCAATTGTGCTATCCACAATGCTACCGTGCTCCCCCCTCCCCCTAGCAACATCCCCAGATAACCCCACCCCTGCCATCCACTGGCTGTATTCTTCCCCCTCCCCCACTCCCTTGACTAGCCAATCTGCTAGCTCGGTGACTCATCACTCCGGCGCCCACTTATCTCACTCCCATTGTTTCCCCGACCTCATCTTCCCCCTCCCCAGCACACCATCCCCCACTCCGACCCACTGGGGCAGTCTCACTAAGATGGGAAAGATGAAGTAAGATGTAAACATCAAACAGCACCGCGAGGCTGCTCCAGGTACAATACAGTTCCAGTTGTGTACACAGGTAAGTGTTAACCCACGTCCCTTTCTGAGCACTTAAAAAAATATATAACCGCAATAACCCAGTACCCGTACATCCCCTATCCGAAACAAACATAAAAACCATAGACATAAATGAAACAAAAGCCCCCAACCAGCATCTTTAATCCCCATTGCTGACCGGCCACCCTTTTGTTACAATATAGGCTCCAGCGCACTCAGAGAGCCCAACAAAAGGTATCCACCACACCAGAAAAAAAAGAGAGAAAAAAAAAGCAACAGAAAAAAGGAAAAAGACCATACGAGAGGGGGGGGGGGGGGAGGGGATACCCTCCCCCCACATCCCCCACAGGCAAAAACTGCCCACAAAAAATACACCACAAGGCACCTTTAAAGCAGTAAACAGTCGACCTGCAGTCCAGGCACAATACGTGTCCCTTCAAACAGTAATTCCCAGACCCTAGCTTGCGTCCGTGGGTCCTTTTTTCGAGACCAGCCCCTGATCCCTCACAAAGTCCATCGCTTCTTCGGGCTCGGAGTAGCTGTGATGCGTAACCCAAAGATGGGCCGGGAAGAGCAGACCAAACTTCACGTGATTTTTAAATAACACCTCCTTAACTTGTTTAAAGGCTGCTCGCCGCCTGGCCACCTCCTGGCTTAGGTCCTGGTAAATGCTAAGGACACTGTTATTCCACGTGCTGCTCTTAGCACTCTTTGCCCACTGCAGCACCCGCTCCTTCTCCACAAACCTGTGGAACTTGATCACCACCGGACGGGGGGGGGGGGGGCCGGACGCACCTGTCTCGCCCGTACTCTGTGTGCCCCCTCCAGCTCCGGCGATCGCGGACAGGCTTCAGCCCCCATCAGCTGCATCAACAGGTCCGCCACGAACGCTGTGGCATCAGCTCCCTCCGCCCCCTCCGGGAGGCCGATGATCCTCAGATTTTGTCTACGGGCTCTATTTTCCAGCTCCTCTACTCTGTCCAGCAGTCTCCTCTGTCTCTCCTTCAACCCATCGACTTCTAGCGCAGCAATCGTCTGCACGTCCGCCTGCTCCTCCACCGCCTCCCCCAGCTCCTTAACTTTTCCGTCCTGGGCATCCAGCCTCTGGTTCAGCTGATCCACTGCCTTCTGAAGTGGGTCCAAGTTATCCCGCTTCAACGACTCAAAACTGTTCTTTATCACCTGCAGCATGTTTTCCAGCGCCTGCTGGATCGCCGGGTCCGTAGGTCCGCCATCTTTGCTCCCGGGTCAGCTTCCCCTGCACCTTGCCTTTGTCCCTTTCTCTCCCGTTTGTGCTGCTTTCTGCTCTACCGCAGTTCCATGCAGCTCTGCTCACTCCTTAGCCCCCGTGGCAGTCCTTTCAGCGCTCTGCAGTCCGGCAAAACCGGGGAACCAGGTCCTCAAATCCCGCCGGAGTGAGAGCCCCCGAATATGCGGCTCACTCACTCATTGCCGCCACCGGAAGTCCTCTTTCTCCCCCCCCCCCCCCCCCCCCCCTTTCTGCACCTTACTGCTTTCACCCCTTCCTTTCTGGGACTTATGACGGACTGAAAATGAGGCAGTTTTTAAAAGTTTGTGCTCATTGCTCCTGCTATTTTCCTAGCCAAGACAGCGCACGTATGCATCTGCTTTGGCCGATGCCTTGAAGTAATATTCCATTCCCTGGAAGGTTACTCAGCTTGGTGAGGTGCAGCATCCCAAATCGCAGCTTGGTTTTGCATACGGCCACCTTGGCTGCATTGAATTCTGCCTGGCGCTTGGTCAGGTCTGCCCCTTTGTCATCGCGTCCAGACCGAGTGTCCCACCCATTTACAGAACCACATGTGCCTTGCCCAGTTCAGGAACTTCTCCTTGTTTTGGTGCTGGTGCAGCTTCGCGATGATGGCCTGTGGCTGCTCTCCCATTTTGGGCCTCGGCCGGAGTGTCCTGTGGGCTCTGTCGATCTCTGGGTGTTTGGGGAAGTTCTAACCCCCCACCAGCTTACACAGCATCTGGACCACGAACTCCATAGACTTCCTACCCTCGATATCCTCCAGTAAGTCCACAATGCAAAGGTTTTGGCGGCGCGACCTGTTCTCCTGATCCTTGATCTTCCCTAGCGTTCCTTGGGTCGCCACCAACCTTGCCATCTCCCTCTCCCAATGAGGTGATCCGGTCGCTTTGACCGGTCGCTGCTTTCTCCAGCTCCCTGATCGTTGCTTCCTGTACCTCCAGCCATTGCTCCAGCTTGTCCAGCGGCAACTTGAAGGGGGAGGGGCAGGGCGCCTGCGACCGCCACCTTCACCGTTACCATCAGCTCAAATTTGATGGCGTCTCTGTGCTTTCACAACTCCTGTGTTAGGAGCTCCATCCACTGGCTTATCAGTGGGTAGTCTGGCATGTGCATCGGCGGCCCAGCCTCTTCAGCTCACTCCGCCTGTTTGTCATCGTCTCATCCTTCCTTTCCAGACTCTTGCTGATCCTGCATCTCTTTGCTTCTTCGAATTATTTACAGGCATATTTTGATAGCTGTGCTGATCTTAGAGGTGGGGGGGGGGGGGGGGCGTTTTGGTGGTCTATTTCTGGGATTGAAGTGCCAAATTTCCAGTTTCCAGGAGGAGAGCCACCTTTCTTGCATCCGCTCAGCACATCCCCGCCTCCGGAAGTCCCATGCACCATGACAGTTGCTGCATAAATTGTTGCCAACGTTTTGAACCTCCGATTTGCTGTTGCTCATGGAATAAGCTTTTCAGAACTGTGCAGAGAGCTCATTTTTATCCTTCTTTATAATACAGTTCAATTATGATAATGTGATTGATTTGACCAGCAGCCCAAAATATCAATGTAACCTACTGATCAGAATATGAGAAGTTAGCAATCCCTGCGTGTCGTGCTGATCCTATAATCCTGCAAGCTGTACTACACCGCTGAGCAATTCTTTTCAACACTTCACACTGAAACTATAAACAAATGATAAGATGGTTTGCTCATGCAGCCTCCCCTGTTGCTAGACTGCTCAGAATGTTACTGCGGTGAAAATGTCCATGTTTTGATTTTGTTCCATTCTTTACTTTCAACCCATAAACAGCATTCTAAATGGATTACAGTGAGCTGTTTACAGCAACCTAAAAAATATACATAGTACCTTTTTAGCATAGCTAAACATCTTAGGGGCAGCACGGTAGCCTTGTGGACAGCACAATTGCTTCATAGCTCCAGGGTCCCAGGTTCGATTCTGGCTTGGGTCACTGTCTGTGCGGAGTCTGCACATCCTCCCCGTGTGTGCGTGGGTTTCCTCCGGGTGCTCCGGTTTCCTCCCACAGTCCAAAGATGTGCGGGTTAGGTGGATTGGCCATGATAAATTGCCCTTAGTGTCCAAAATTGCCCTTAGTGTTGGGTGGGGTTACTGGGTTATGGGGATAGGGTGGCGGTGTTGACCTTGGGTAGGGTGCTCTTTCCAAGAGCTGGTGCAGACTCGATGGGCTGAATGGCCTCCTTCTGCTCTGTAAATTCTATGAATTAAGAGCCTTCTCAAGAGAATTATCAGACAAAAGCTGACATTGAACCAAAGTAGAGGAGGGATTAAAGCAGGTACCCAAAAGCTGGTTAAAGAGGTAGGTTTTGTCATGATATTCAAACACACACATCATGATAGACACACCAACAGACAAATCAGAACACACAACACCACAACCAATCACAGACAAGGACAGGGACAGTATAAAAGGACAAACACGACACCTGGTGGCCAGTAGAGCTGGAGACCAGGACAAGGACAGACCTGTTACACTACACACTCAGGGAGACACCACGTACAACACACTCAGGGAGACACCACGTACAGAGTATCCAGAACGAATTGTATATAGAAGTTGAAATAAAATAGAGTTGTACCAAATACAACTGTGTTGGTTCATCTGTGCACCCAACACCACATGGTACAGGAGTGGATCGATACCTGCCGGCATACCTCAGTGTACAGAGACAACCAGCAGTGCCCAGGCAAAATGTATTGGCTCCCGGTTCCGCAGCCGTTCCAGTGCCACGGCGATCTCCGCGAAAACTGGCAGCGATTCCGGCAAGTGTTTGAATTGTTCCTGGTGGCAGCTGAACTCAAGGATGATAATGAAAAAATTGAATTTCTCCTCACCATCGCCGGTGCAAGAGCAAAATAAATCTTCACAAGGTTCAGGTTCTTCAGGTGGCAACAAAGGTACGATTACCAGGCAGTCCGGGACAAATTTGCCAAGTACTGTGAGGAAAACGCACTCCAATCGGCAAGGAAAGGTAAGAAAAGCGGCAGTACTCACCTCGTGGCCGGGATCCCGGAGGCCGAATTCCCAGAGGCCGAAATCCCGGGCCTGAGAGAGAGTTGGGTCGAGGTCGGCGGCCATCTTGCTAAAGGTATCACGCTAGCACAGTTGCGCGAGCAGTGCGCAGAACCGGAAGTTTCGTTTGCGCATGCGCAAGACGCTGCGCATGCGCAGTCAAGAAAACGGCCATCGGTAAAGGAACAGCGATCTGCGCATGCGCAGTCGCTTCCTACGTGCTACATACCGAGCGTCAGGATGTCAGAGGCCCCAGACTGCACCAATTTAAAAGGGAAACGTCCCAAATCAAAAAAACAAAAAGCTGTAAAACAACCTTCCCTCACCTGGAATGACAGCACATTGCCGCAAATTGACCCAGGAGATGAATTTGACCTCCGAAGAACCCTGCAACAAGCAGTTACCTACGCACAAGCCGATGATTCCGACCTCGAATACTTCGATACCGATCCTTACATTGTTTCTGGACCTCGCGAGCCCAATGACAGCTCCATGGTCCTAGACGACTACGACTCGGACGAACCTTTCGTGTTGCACATTGGCGACCCTCACATTAAATCCGACGCAGATGCGGATTCATTTTTCGGATTTGAAGATCTTCAGCCCAGCAGATATGACGTCCCAACTCATCAGTGCTGGATGATGCCGCAGCCTGAAATTAACAGACAGGGAGCGGCCTGCTGCCACACAGAGCATGGTCCACGTCCCGCTCAGCGTTCCCGACTCTATGAAAGAAGACATGCAAGACTCCAGAGCGCAGTCCTTGCATGAACAAGAAGTGACTCCAGAGTCACAAGCCTCCACAGCGAGCTCGTGGACAGACTCCACGATAGAAGGAACGCAAGACTCCAGAGCGCAGTCCTTGCGCGAACAAGAAGTGACTCCAGAGTCACAAGCCTCCACAGCAAGCTCGTGGAAAGACTCCACAATTGCAGAAACGCAAGACTCAAGAGCGCAGTCCTTGCATGAACAAGAAGTGACTCCAGAGTCACAAGCCTCCACAGCAAGCTTGTGGACAGACTCCACAATTGCAGAAACGCAAGACTCCAGAGCGCAGTCCTTGCACGAACAAGAAGTGACTCCAGTAACACAAGCCTCCACAGAGAGCTCGTGGACAGCCTCCACGATAGAAGAAACGCTTGACTCCGATGCGCAGTCCTTGCAGGAACAAGACCATGAGGGTCTAGCAACCTCTCCTGACCAACCAGCGGCAGACGATGAAGTCTGCCATGCTCACGTGAACAACAAGAAGGCTGTAACAGCCTACCATGCTCCACTGCACAGCAGCATGACCATGACGGTCTCTCATGCTACAATGAAGGGCACAGCGCTGATGACTGTTCAAGCCCAACTGAAGACAAGCCAAAGGAATCTCCTCTTCCAAGCCCGAAGGAAAAAGGTTTATGCGCTGACCTTCAGGATCATTATAGCCGAACAGAGATTAATAATGCTGCACGGTCACAGAAGGATGCTGAGGATTTGCTAAAGAAATTACTTGTATGTTTAACTTGCAAGGAGCAGACTGAGAATTGCCAGTGTTTTAGTACAGATAAAAAAAATGGACAAGACATTGATCCTCAGTTAATGGAAATAACACAACCTGAATCATACCTACAGCAGGGACAAATGTCTCCCTTCAACACAACACCGCGAAGTCCCAACTTCGGAGACCAGCAGTTAGTCAGTAATGACGCTTCAAACCTTGAGGGGAACATTAACTGCATTGAATCTATACACACTCCACTGATAAATGAGCAGAACATTGGAGCAAGAATCCTGAGGACACCGACATCGAGTAGCCAGATAAAGAACTTAAAACCTGCAGCAGTTTCAAGTGAACCAAGTGTGCTTTCCACTAATGGTGAAGATGCAGATAAGGTCGACCCGATTATCCATTGTACCACACTAACCCCAGAGATTAAGCAGTTATGTCTGGGGAGTATAATGTGGACAATTGAGAACAGTAAAAGAGAGACTGTGACTATGCCAGTCCCAGCAAAATCAGACCCAGAGACTATGAAGGCATGTACATTAGACAAAGATACATATGAGGTAACTGAGAAGAAAATTGAAATGGAATGTTCTTTGGAAAATAGTACAATGTCGAAAGAAACATTGGATCCTACATTCGAGGCCATACATATGGGAGAATTTGAGGGTAATAAACAAGGTTCTGCAATGTCTGGGGGAAGATTTAAAATTCCAAAGAAGAAAAGCCCAAATGAAGGACAACAGCAAGACAATGACAGTCCACCGACATGGTTTGCACCACCAGATGAAAACTCTGACAATTTACCCACCCCTAGTGAACAGCAAGCTGCTAATGAGGATCTATCCACGGGATGTGAGATGAGTGACGACAGCATCCCACTTCCCATGCAAAAGGTGCAAGGTGACAGACCTCGCCTAGTGCGTACAGAGGCACTCGACGATCACGGTGGGACCACTGACGACTGCGATGGCGCCCCACCGCTTCCACCCTCGATGGCTCGAGCCTCTCCACTGGTCGGTGCATTCCTGCATGTTCCGACTCCAGAAGTGCAGCTTCAGGGAATCTCGGCTGCCTCCAGTGAACCTGTTGGGACTCCAGATGGGGAGCAACCAAGCGCCGACTCTGATTCGCGTACGCCAGACTTTGCTCCGGACGGGCAGTGTCGCGGCCTCGGTGATGGCACGCTCAGGGTGACGGCGGATGCCACGGCGACAGGGAATGGATCGCGTGGCAGTCACACTGGGTCGGCAGTGGCAAGCAGCACCGGCGGTCCAAGACGGATACACCAATTCGCGCCATCGCCAGACGTTGATGCGAGCAGCAATTCTCTCTCCAAGGCGACATGCTTCGACGTTTCTCTGCGGAGTCGCCCTTCCAGCACAGCATGTGGCCGGAACCAGCGTGCACGGTCTCGGCCGACTTCAACATCTGGCACATTCATCGCCTTGCATGATATTAGTGATGGTGCCTTTTCAATGGCAACGACCCATCAGTTACAAGATGCCGTCCAGCGGCACCACAAACATAAAAAGAAAAAAGACTCCACCTCGTTCCTGGTATGCATGGCGGATGGATTGGTGCGTAGGCGCAATCGGCGAGCCTTGCGCCGCCTTTCACGCTCGCAACTGAACCGTACACACACGCCGGATCCTCCACTGGTTCCCAAGGATGACTTCGTGGAGCTGCCACGGATCATGCCCCTTCCATCGCCACCCGTGGCCAGGCTTGCACATCAGCCGGTGGTTCTTGACCCACCCTTGAGGCGGTCAACCCGAATTCATCGCACACCTATTGGACTGGACTTATAACACTGCTCATACGTTTAAACGTTAAACACTGCTGTATTATAACCTGTTGTTTTATTGTTCCAGATATCGTTTGACCGGACCACTAGTCAAAAGTTTTTTTGCATTCATGTTTTGTTACGGTTCAACCTCATTAGCATGACGCACCCGACATCACTCCATGTATATAGTTACGTAGTATGCACATGCTGTAAATAACACACACACACACTCTTAGATGCACACACGACACAATTATATTTATAACCAAGTAGGCACATATCTTTGTAAAAAGGGGGGATGTCATGATATTCAAACACACACATCATGATAGACACACCAACAGACAAATCAGAACACACAACACCACAACCAATCACAGACAAGGACAGGGACAGTATAAAAGGACACACACGACACCTGGTGGCCAGTAGAGCTGGAGACCAGGACAAGGACAGACCTGTTACACTACACACTTGGGGAGACACCACGTGCAGAGTATCCAGAACGAATTGTATATAGAAGTTGAAATAAAATAGAGTTGTACCAAATACAACTGTGTTGGTTCATCTGTGCATCAGAGCACCCAACACCACAGGTTTTACAGTCGTCTTAAAGCAGAAGGGGGCAGTTTAGAGAGGGAGTTCCAGACCTTGGGGTCAAACAGCTGAAGGCATGGCTGCCAAGAATAAACAAAAAACGTGGATGATGCGGAAGAGTACAGAGCTGGAGAGCACCGAGTTCTCAGAGAAATGTAGAGTTTGAGAAGGTTAGAAATGTAAAGGTGTGAGTCCAGGAAGGGATTCAAACAGGAGAATGAAAATTTTAAATTTGTATTGGCGGACCTGGAGACAGTGAAGGTCAGTGAACCGAACTTGGCTTTGAATAACACATGGGCTGTAGTGTTTAAGGTTAGATGGTAAGGTTATAGTGTGTGGAGGGCAAAAGATGAGAGGCTGGCCAAACAAGTGGAAGTGTTAGCAAATGCTAAGCACCCTCGACATAAGACATAGGAACAGAAGTAGACCATTCAGCCCTTTGGGTCTGCTCCACCATTTAAGAGATCATTACTGATCTGATGATAATCCTCAACTCCACTTTCCCGTCTTATCCCCATAACCCTTGATTCCTGCGCTGATTAAAACATCCAATGCAGCTCAGGCTAGCCAAGGCACTCTTTTAGCAATTGCTTGTTCATGTGCTAGATTGTGAAAACTAGCAAATGCCACAGCAGAATTAATTGTCTTTCAACAATGTGATCGCTGCAGTTGATTGCCACTGGCAACTTGAAATTATTATAATAGCAAAGTATTACACGGGCTGGGGTTTTGGAAAGTCGATTGTGATTGAAACAACTAATCAATACAAATTATAACCAGCATAACAAGGTTCCACTGTAGAAATATGATCACCGTTTCCAAAGATAAATACATTGTGCAGCTGAACCACATAAACCAGCGAGGTTCACTGATTTGTTTCCCAGATCTGTGCAAAAGTCGCTAATTTCGGGTGATGTGGCACTTGGAGGTACTACAGCTGGTGGTGGGTGGTTGTGGTGTAAATTTTTTAAATGTGAAATGCTCAGAAGGCAGAACTGTATATGCTGTTAGAACATGGCATCTTATTTTCTGACTGCTCCTTCAGACAAGTATGGTGAACTCAAATGGACAATCCACACAGTACGCTGCAAACTCCCTTCTCAGCAAATGGACAATCCACACAATACGCTGCAGATTCCCTTCTTAGCAAATGGACAATCCGCACAGTACGCTGCAGACTCCCTTCTTAGCAAATGGGGATGGTGTGAATGTCTTCCTGTTATTCCTTCCAAAATGAATTACCTCACATTTTTCTGCATTAAACTCCATTTCCCCACCTCTCAGCCCAGCTCTGCAGCTTATCTCTGTCCCTCTGTAACGTGTTACATCCTTCCGCACTGTCCACAACTCCACCGACTTTAGTGTCATCGGCAAATTTACTCACCCATCCTTCTACGCCCTCCTCCAGGTCATTTATAAAAATGACAAACAGCAGTGGCCCCAAAACAGATCCTTGTGGTACACCACTAGTAACTGGTCTCCAGGCTGAACATTTCCCATCAACCACCACCTTCTTGTCTTCCAGCTGGTCAATTTCTGATCCAAACTGCTCAATCATCCTGAATCCCATGCCTCTGTATTTTCTGCAATAGCCTACCGTGGGGAACCTTATCAAATGCATTACTGAAATCCATATACACCACATCAACTGCTTTACCCTCGTCCACCTGTTTGGTCACCTTCTCAAAGAACTCAATAAGGTTTGTGAGGCACGACCTACCCTTCACAAATCCGTGTTGACTATTTCTAATTAAATTATTGCTTTCCAGATGATTGTACATCCTATCTCTTATCAACCTTTCCAAGACTTTGCCCACAACAGAAGTAAGGCTCACTGGTCCATAGTTACCGGGGTTGTCTCTACTCCCCTTCTTGAACAAGGGGACAACATTTGCTATCCTTCAGTCTTCTGGCACTATTCCTGTAGACAATGCTGACATAAAGATCAAAGCCAAAGGTTCAGCAATCTCCTCCCTAGCTTCCCATAGAATCCTAGGATAAATCCCATCCGGCCCAGGGGACTTATCTATTTTCACACTTTCCAGAATTGCTAACACCTCCTCCTTAAGAACCTCAAGCCCTTCTAGTCTAGTAGCCTGTATCTCAGTATTCTCCTCGACAACATTGTCTTTTTCCTGTGTGAATACTGACGAAAAATATTCATTTAGCACCTCTCCTATCTCCTTGGACTCCACGCACAACCTCCCACTACTGTCCTTGACTGGCCCCACTCTTACCCTAGTCATTATTTTATTCCTGACATATCTATAGAAAGCTTTAGAGTTTTCCTTGATCCTACCTGCCAAAGACTTCTCATGTCCCCTCCTGGCTCTCCTTAGCTCTCTCTTTAGGTCCTTCCTAGCTAACTTGTAACTCTCGAGTGCCTTAACTGAACCTTCACCTCTCATCTTTACATACGCCTCCTTTTTCCTCTTAACAAGTGATTCAACTACTTTAGTAAACCATGGTTCCCTCGCTCGACCACCTCCACCCTGCCTGACAGGGACATACTTATCAAGGACACGCAGTAGCTGTTCCTTGAACCAGCTCCACATTTCAATTGTGCCCATCCCCTGCAGTTTCCCTCCCCATCCTATGCATCCTAAGTCTTGCCTTATCGCATCATAATTGCCTTTCCCCCAGATATAACTCTTGCCCTGCGGTATATACCTATCCTTTTCCATCGCTAAAGTAAACGTAATCGAATTGTGGTCACTATCACCAAAGTGCTCACCTAATCCAAATCTAACACATGTCCAGGTTCATTTCCCAGTACCAAATCCAATATGGCCTCGCCTCTCGTTGGCCTATCTACATACTGTGTCAGGAAACCCTCCTGCACACATTGGACAAAAACGGACCCATCTAACGTGCTCGAACTATTGCGTTTCCAGTCAATATTTGGAAAGTTAAAGTCCCCCTTAACAACTACCCTGTTACTTTCACTCCTAGCCAGAATCATCTTTGCAATCCTTTCCTCTACATCTCTGGAACTTTTCGGAGGCCTATAGAAAACTCCCAGCAGGGTGACCTCTCCTTTCCTGTTTCTGACCTCAGCCCATACTACCTCAGTAGACGAGTCCTCATCGAACGTCCTTTCTGCCACCGTAATACTGTCCTTGACTAACAATGCCACCCCTCCCCCTCTTACACCACCTTCTCTGAGCTTACTGAAATATCTAAACCCCGGCACATGTAACAACCATTCCTGTCCCTGCTCTATCCATGTCCCCGAAATGGCCACAACATCGAAGTCCCAGGTACCAACCCATGCCGAAAGTTCACCCACCTTATTTTGATTGCTCCTGGCATTAAAGTAGACACACTTTAAACCACTTTCCTGCCTGCCGGTGCACTCCTGCAACTTTGAAACCTTACTCATGACCTCACTACTCTCAACCTCCTGTATATTGGAGCTACAATTCAGGTTCCCAGACCCCTGCTGAACTAGTTTAAACCCTCCCGAAGAGCATTAGCAAATTTCCCCCCCAGGATATTAGTACCCCTCTGGTCCAGGTGTAGACCATCCCATTTGTAGAGGTCCCACCTACCCCAGAATGAGCCCCAATTATCCAGGTATCTGAAACCCTCCCTCCTGCACCATCCCTGTAGCCACGTGTTCAACTGCTCTCTCTCCCTATTCCTCGTCTCGCTAGCACGTGGCACGGGTAACAACCCAAAGATAATAACTCTGTCCTAGATCTAAGTTTCCACCCTAGCTCCCTGAATTCCTGCCTTACATCCCTATCCCTTTTCCTACCTATGTCGTTGGTGCCTATGTGGACCACGACTTGGGGCTGTTCCCCCCCCCCCCTTAAGGATCCTGAACAGGCGCCGGAATGTGACGACTAGGGGCTTTTCACAGTAACTTCATTGCAGTGTTAATGTAAGCCTACTTGCGACACCAATAAAGATTATTATTATGTAGCTCTAAGTTTCACTTTTCACTCTGATTTGATTTTAATTTCGTATCTTCTGTTCTTGATCATTTTCACACAAGTACTGATCATTAGATTCGCAAAGTAGCTCAGGAAGACATGTGCACAGAGGAAGTGAAAAGGTGAGTAGAACTATAGAACATGAAAAAAATTAATGTAGTTGAAGGATTTCCAGTAATCAAGCAAGGAGTCAATCTAATTGCAAAGAAAGCAACGCAACTACCATGGTTTGCTTTCATCCGTAGCTGTCTGGATCATTTCAAAGATTTTCATAAGTCTTTCAACTTTTCCATTAGCTCTTGGCCAATGGGGTGTGATTTTGTTTTTGATTTGTGAAGCCCAGGTAGTTTGCAAATTTACTCAACTTATCGCTGTTGAATGGGGGTCCAGTGTTCCTGTTCACTATATCAAGGACTCAAAACAAGGCAAGATTCCGATTGTGATTTGGGATGACTGCTTTCGTCGAGGTTGATGTAACTATTCCTATGACTGGGAATCTTCTGTAGTCCTCAGTGACAGCAAGCTGGTGTCAATGTGCAAGTCTGCAAAATCAATGCTAACTTCAATCCTTGGGCCTTCAGGTAGCTCTGGTATCTTGGACAGATCACATAGACATTACAGTGGTTAACACTGAGGTTTCACAGCACCAGGGTGCCAGGTTCGATTCCTGGCTTGGGTCACTGTCTGTGCAGAGTCTGCACGTTCTCCCCGTGTCTGCGTGGGTTTCCTCTGGGTGCTCCGGTTTCCACCCACAAGTCCCGAAAGACATGCTGCTAGGTGGATTGGACATTCTGAATTTTCCCACTGTGTACCCGTATCGGTGTCGGAGTGTGGCGACTAGGGATTTTCACAGTAACTTCATTGCAGTGTTAATGTAATGATACTTGTGACAATAATAAAGATTATAAAAACTGACTAATTTTGTTCTCCACCATGCAGTCAATTACTGGGCAGCATACCTTTTCCCCAAAGGAGTTGTTTCATTTTGACAATTCCCCAGTGACCTTATTTATATCACTCTCAACATAAGGATCCCACACACAACATGCATAAACTAGGATTGGATGGACAAATGTTTGGTAAGCTGTAGCCCTGCAATACCAAAGATTGCTCCTGAGAAATCCAAAAGTCCTGTTTTCTTTGGATGTTAGCTGCTGAATGTGGAATCCCCATTGAAGAATCTTGAACCCCCAGGTATGTTGGCAAATTTGATCTTAGAACTTAAAGGTGGAGTATCTTTTTTGTTGGTAATA
Organism: Scyliorhinus torazame; assembly: GCF_047496885.1. NCBI lineage: Eukaryota > Metazoa > Chordata > Chondrichthyes > Carcharhiniformes > Scyliorhinidae > Scyliorhinus > Scyliorhinus torazame. Next base: position 221,477,283 of record NC_092709.1, read on the forward strand.
CATGTGATATTGAATGTCATCTCCCATTGATCCTGCCGTTTTTGAAATTCTGGAAGAACATCTTGCAATGAATTGACATAATCTTGTGTTTTCCCTGATGCATAAACCACACAGTCATCTGGTAATAGCCACACTTGTTGGGAAAGTCATTTATATATTTCAAGAAGAGTTAATTAATAAGATCCCAACACAATTCCCTGGAGCACTCCAGAGAGGATCTCGTAGGAGAGCCGATTCTCCATCAGACACCACTCTTTGTCTTCTGTTGGTAAGAAAAATACAGATCCAATTCAATATTAATAATACCCCATGCGTGTTATACGTTTAGCTGCTGTTGTATAAAGAGTCAACGGTTCTGCTCCTTTTCCACAAACACCTTTAATGTACTTCAACAGACTCTGCACAAAACTCTAACATCACATCACCTGACACAAAGGCCACCTGAAGCCCCTTTACATATCAGTGTCAATTATTGAATACTTAACATAAATGAGACAACTAATTGGAATGTCTCTTAACCCATTATTTAACATGCGGCATGGCAGCACAGTGGTTAGCACTGTTGCTTCACAGCGCCAGGGTCCTAGGTTCGATTCCCGGCTTGGCTCACTGTCTGTGCGGAATCTGCACGTTCTTCCCATGTCTGTGGAGGTTTCCTCCGGGTGCTCTGGTTTCCTCCCGCAAGTCCCCAAACACATGCTGTTGGATAATTTGGACATTCTGAATTCTCCCTCCGTATTCCCGAACAGTGCCGGAATGTGGCGACTCGGGGCTTTTCACAGTAACTCATTGCAGTGTTAATGTAAACATATTTGTGACAATTAAGATTATTATATGTGATTGAGAGTGCTTCTCTCTCTGTTTGCAAATAACATTGCTCCACAGGCATTATTAATCCACCTTGTCATCACGACAATGCGTAAGTTACCACAAGAACAGCACCTAAGCTTGCATCTACAACTAGATGGGTGGTTTTCTCGGGGGCACAATAGGAATTTGTGCAACTTGCTGACGATCATTGTTTAACCTGGTTTATAGCCTGTGTGAACTAACCCACTCTCACTTGGTCTCTTTATCAGATTGGGATGGGGTAGATAAGGTGGTGAGGTCAGGAATGACTGGATTACAGTATGTGATGAATTCTGTCAGCTTCCGGATTTCCAACATATTTGTGAGATCCACATTGTTTGCAATGGTTTCAACATTCTGTGGATCAGGTGATGACCTTCTTCGCTGAACACATGACAGAAGAATTCAATCTGCACTTATCTTTGTTCAAGGTGAGGGTACATTCTCCAATATGTTGTAGTCATGCATGTAGACCTGCCTTAAGTTCACTTTCAGTGCAACCATGGATGACAATGTCATCGCTGATGTTCAGCATGTCTTCAAGTCCTTTAAGTGCAAACTGAATCATGTGCTAAAATACCATAGTTGCTGAGATTACTCCAAAATTGAGTCCTTTGCGTCAAAAAAGTTTGATGTGAGTGGGGAAGACTAAGATTTTTCGGCAAGCTTGGTTTGATGGTAGCTTGCAATGAGATAAAATTTGGCAAAGCTTTTAGCACTATTCATTTTCTCTGTGGTGTTGGCAATTATCAGTGTCAACTACCTTTATCAGTGTTGCTTATAGAACCATGGAATGGAATCATATAATTTACAGCGCAGAATCGAGTCTGCACTGGCCCTTGGAAAGAGCACCCTACTGAAGCACACACCTCCACCCTATCCCCGCAACCCAGTAACCCCACCTAACCTTTTGAATACTGAGGGGCAAGTTAGCATGGCCAGTCCACCTGACCTGTACATCTTTGGACTGTGGGAGAAAACCGGAGCATCCGGAGGAAACCAATGCAGACACGGGAAGACAGTGCAAACTCCACACAGACAGTCACCTGAATTGAACCTGGGTCCCTGAAGCTGTGAGGCAGCAGTGCTAACCACTTCATCACTATGCCAAAATTGGCAAAGTTCATTCAACAATATTTACCAAACATGCAACCTCAACCAACTAAAAGTACAAGGGCAGCGGTTTCATGGAAACACTTATCACCTCCGAGTTGCACAACATTCCGATTTGAAATATATAATCATTCCTTCATCAGCACTGTATCAAAATACTGGAACTCCCTTGCTGATAGTGAGTGTACCTACACTGCACAGACAATAACAGTTCAAGAAGCCCATTTGTCACCACCTTCTCCAGGGCAGTTAGAGATGGGCAATCTGTCTGTGCGGAATCTGCACGTTCTCCCCGTGTCTGTGTGGGTTTCCTCCGGGTGCTTCGGTTTCCTCCCACAAGTCCTGAAAGACGTGCTGTTATGTAATTTGGACATTCTGAATTCTCTCTCTGTACCCGAACAGGCGTCAGAATGTGGCGACGAGGGGATTTTCACAGTAACTTCATTGCAGTGTTAATGTAAGCCTACTTGTGACAATAGTAAAGATTATTATTTATTTATAAATGCTACCCCTGCTAGCAACATCCATATCCCCTGAAAAAATATATATAGATTCTCAAAATGGTCTCTAGAATTATGAATTTTCCAGTTTCAAAACGCGGCTTGTGTTCGGAAAGCTGCTTTACACATCAGCTTTCATTATTTCAGAAAACGAACACATTTGAGTGTCCTGGTTCTTCGGAGGATTCTAAGTAAATTACTCATTTGGTTCTAAAAATTTAAGGACAGATGGAGTTAGAATTCTATCATATGTCCTGGTTTTGATGCTGCATAACAACGCAACTTTTAATCTTGTTCTCGCTCTTGGGTTTTGTGAAGGCTTTTATGGGTGAAACCCAAAGGGTTGGCTCATTCCCAATTTTTTCCAGTGATGTTAAAGTAACGTAAACGCTTCCTTCTCTGCTTTTTGATGTGAAATGGCATTTGTCTACATTGATGTGCGACTGGAGGCACATGACCGTCTGCATGCAGCTTGCAAGTACCATCTTTCAGTTTACTGATACCAGTGAAGCGGTCACCAGACAGTTCAGGAATATTGTCAGAACATGTAGCAACTGCGTATGTGGCTCCAATCACGTGTAGATACGTTGCTGTTTGGAAATAGATAAGCGTGTCACAGTCTCCAGATATGACATAGAATAAAGCATTTGTTCTGGCGTCTTTGAATGAGGCCGGTGTTTCAAATGTCCCAAGAACTTTCAATGATTTGTCACTGTTGTAATGGAAATTTTTTGTATTCTCTGAACTTCAGTCCTGAAATTTTTTAAAATAAATTTACAGTACCAATTCATTTTTTCCAATTAAGGGGCAATTTAGCATGCCCAATCCACCTACCCTGCAACTCTTTGGGTTGTGGGGGCGAAACCAACTCAGACACGGGAAGAATGTCCAAACTCAACATGGACAGTGACCCAGGGCCGGGATCAAACCTGGGACCTCAGCACCGAGAAGCAGCAGTACTACCCACTGCATCATCGTGCTGCCCTGGCCCTGAAGTTTATTGAATGGTTTGTCTCTCATGACATTGACAGCTGTTGTATCACTTACGAGCAGCCAGTGATCGCTGTCACATGTGGCTGGTGACTGTGTCCGAAAGAGAACACAAAAGGATATTCTGGTCACCTGCCTCTACATAGGCTACATTCTCTTGTCCTTTTATTATGGTATGTGCAGGTGGCACTCTTCTCGTTGTATTGGTCTTAGTAATTGAATTTGACGATGAATGATAAGTATGAGCAAAGTGGTTGGGTTTTCCACAGGCTTTTTGCGATTTGCCAGTAGCAGGACACTCTATCTAGAATGGGTAAACAGCACCAGTGTGGAAACATTGTTTGGACAAGTTACAACTATTTTTGTGAAACTTATTGCTTTGCAGGTGGCTTCTTGGCACATGAGCGATGAACAGTGTACACAGGAGTTGGACCTGGAGTGTGGTGTTTACTGTTGGCAGCCTCAACTTCAGTAGCTCTGAACTCAGAAAGTGATAGTGATCTTGCTAACTCGCACAGGTCTAACAGCCTTCTGTCTTTCTTGAGTGATTTTCGAAATAGTTGGCGAGAGACAACCTTTGATTATTTGTGTCTTGATTTCCCGTTTGATATGAACAAAATCGCCAAAGTCACATTTGGTTGCTTCAATCTTGCGCAATATTGAGCAATTGTTTTTGCTTTGTGTGTCAGAAGAGAGTATACTTTATTGTACCCTTTGGTGTGAAATACGTTGTCAGTTAATTATTTTGCTGAGTCTTAGTTGTCATATGTGTAGGTGCCTCAAAAATATCTTTCACTTCTTCACCTCCATGTTGGAGAAGTAAGCCCTTTTTTCTCTCTTCATCGGTAATTGCAAAACCATTTTTGCACCTTAGAAATATCGCAGCCACTTTTTCTAATGTGGGACTGAAAGCAAGCCAAAGTATGATAGATTGGGCATAGATGACACCATCTTGATCAACAGCAATAGTGCTTGATCAAAGATCCATGATTGTGTTTCTATGCCATGTGCACATTATGGATTCTGTGTTCGTCGATGTTTTTCCTCTTGCAGAACTGATTGTTATCATGTTCCCTGTTTAATCTGCACCTCCACAGTTGCAAAATTAAACTGGTTGGTGGTTGCGAGTTTTTGTGTGCTTTGTGCACTTGTAAATGTCAACTGACCTGCCTCTTTCCTAAAAGGTAAAGTACTTAGCCCGCCAAATTAATATCAATCAGTTCCAATCACAGAAATAATTCCTTCAGATCCCGAGCATCACTTAACATGAAAATTGCCCCAAGAAGTCCAGATCACTCAAGTATTTAATTGACAAGATAAGTGCCAATGGGTGAAGATCTTCCACAAAACAGTCTGGATACGTCCTTCTCACTGTCGTTAAATTCTTAATTGGAAACACACAGAATTCAGAACTGCACATGCTGGTAGAACTTGGCTGTTTTATATTCCGACTCTCTATTGGCACATGCTCCTCCAGCTGGTGGCCTCAAAATACACGACAGGGGTCTGTCCTGGCAATGGGATGAAGCCTCAATTTTATGGACTCCTGCACATGCACATTATGCTCTGGTAGTGCAGTATTTCTGTCATCCCCCTTCAATTATGAGAGCATTTTAGAGGTATGTCTGATCGGAAAAATGGAGCCTAAGTGACTGAGAACAGACACTGGATTTAATCTGGGTCAAGTGAAGACATGATAATCTGCTGTTAATTCATCATTCATCCCAAAAGAATTGCTTACTATCGTGAAGTGAAGAAACCATTCCAATGATATTTCCTTTGTATTTAGGTTTAATGCTAGGATCACACTGCTTTCACATTTTGGGCACCTCCCATTGCCAAGTAGTAAGACAATGATAATCATTTAATTTGCCTGTTACAAAGGAACTTTTCTCTTTGTCAGCCTGTGTCTAAACATTCCTAACGGCCTGTTATATTGGTTGTGAACTTCTGAAAAGGGATGATCAACTGATTTTAATCTGGGTTTTTCAGCAAGTAGCACCATAGTACGTGCACCATAGTACGTGCATGGATTAGCCCCCTCTTCAGCCCATGATTTTGATCCAAAGGCATCAGCAATTTACAAATTCAATGCTGGGTGAGAGGTGGAGCAAACTCAGCAGTACTGAATTTTTAAATTGTAGGCACCTGGGGAGCAGTGATTTTTCTAGCTTTCAGATCCAGTGCGCGATGTCGAACCTGGCTGAGAAGAGAATGCAACTGGATAGAGAGAGTGTAGGTGCCTGGTAGGGATTATTCACATTAAAACCACTTACCGATACATTTGTAGTCACTATCGATGCAAGATTACTTGCAAAGATATTTTCTAACCTATTGATTACAGCTGTTCACATGACTGAAATCAATCAGGGATACAATCATAGAATCCCCACAGTGCAGAAGGAGAACATTCAGCCCATCAAGTCTGCACCAACCTTCTGAATGACCACTCTACCAAGTCCATTTCCCCACCCTATTCCCATAACCCCACCTAACGTAGACATCTTTGGGGCAGCATGGTGGCGCAGTGGTTAGCACTGATGTCTCACGGCGCCAAGGTCCCAGGTTAGATCTCTGCTCTGGGTCACTGTCCATGTGGAGTTTGCACATTCTCCTGTGTTTGCATGGGTTTTGCCCCCACAACCCAAAGATGTGCAGGATAGATGAATTGGCCACGCTAAATTACCTCTTAATTGGAAAAAAGTTTCACGCACCCGACAATTCTCCAGGCCGCATCGGCAGCTAAAGCCAGGTGCTCTACGCTGCCGGCATGCTACCCCCCAGCTATATGGAGGATCGGTTGCTGTTTTGTGCCAAATTCTTGGGTGTAGAACAGCACCATTCCCACACTGGCATGAGGACATAGCCTCACAATTGGAGAATCTAGCCCCAGGTGTTAGAATCTCCCCCATTTTATAGTTGGTCCAATTCTCTTTCCCATTGAAGTCGATACGAAAGTGAATCAGGGCAAGTGTACAGCAGGTTGCTGAAGTATCATCACTTTTGTTCTACATTTTGTCAAATATGAATCCTTTTTCTTTTCTTTGCAAGTTATATTGTTCCCCAACCTTGAATGCATCTGTTCTAATCTGTTTTCTAGACAGGATGTATTTAAGAAAGAAAGTCTTCTAGACACTGTAGGTGCCGGTGGGCATGGGGCGAGCATACGAGTGTGGCGTTGAGATAGAGAATCAGCATAATCATATTGAATGGTCAGTCTCAATGGGCCGAATGGCCTACTCCTATTTTCTATGGGCGAACTCGGGACACGACGCAGCCGTAAATCCTGCGAGAGGCGCCTCGTGAGATTTACTGGTTCACTATGCCCCGTGACATCTAACGGAATCTTGCGAGAATCGCGATTTGAATCCCATCCATAATGGGTGGAGCCCAAAACTGCATATTAAAGTGTGCTTTGAAAATGCACTTGCCGGATCTAACCAGCACCCAGGATGAAATCCCCTCACTGAGGAGATCACAGCCAGGCACCATTTAGCACTGTTCTCCACAAACTGGGACCAGGTGTACCCATACTTAGTGACAGGAGGTGTCTCCCACTGTGGGGCCACTGGGTGGTTGGGCTCTGGACAGGGTGGTACCCTGGAACCCCTGATGCCACCTGTGCACTCTGGCACTGCCAGCTGGGGGCACCCTGGCACTGCCAGGCTGGCAGTTACAGGGTGCCCAGGTGGCATTTTGCCCATGCTGCGGATTGGAACGGGATGCTCCACCCTTATGAGGTGGGTTGCAGGGGTGCTTGATGACCCCCTCATAGATGAGTTTGGGCATTGGTTGGTCTGGAGGCCGTGATAGGGGGTCTCGAGATCGGGGCACCCAAGCGGAGATCTTCGTGCAGGAAATGGGACTGAGTGCGGTCTCGGTGGGGCGTTCCTCGCTGAGGCCACAAAATGAAGCAGGGTCTCCTTTGATAGCACCGTCTCTCCCTGCATTGCCGGCGTTGGGAAACAACCGGCTAAACACGCTCGACATGGGACTCTGTTTCATTTCCGTTAAATCATGCCCTATGTTCCTAATGATACTGACACTCCTATTTATTATTTTTCAACACGTAGGTATTTATCTAATGTCTATTAGCTAGTGATTAGTACGATTATATCAGCTTTACCTCCAACTAGTCTATACAAAGTCACGAAAAGTTACTCATCAGCAATTGTCTTATTTTATTTTTTATTTTTTAAAATTTTAGAGTATCCAATTCATTTTTTCCAATTAAGGGGCAATTTACTGGCGCCTACCCTGCACATCTTTGGGATGTGGGGGCAAAACCCACGCAAACACGGGGAGAATGTGCGAACTCCACATGGACAGTGACCCAGAGCCGGGATCAAACCTGGGACCTCGGCGCCGTGAGGCCGCAGTGCTAACCACTGTGCCACCGTGCTGCCCTACTCATCAGCAATTGTAATCTCTTAACAATAATTGTAACTTTCTTATAAACGGGTAAAGCCATGAATTGCAGAAATCCACTTTGTTTAGCTCTTGAAGTTTTTGCAATTTACTGATTGCTATAAGTAGGATAAATCGGAGAAAATAAACAGTTTTGAAACTACACTGGTGGGAGGAATATCAGACAGATTTATGGAACAGCAAGGAAAATGAGGGCAAGGAATGTTTGACATTCTTTATACGAGAAAGTGCGAGGGCTCCACCTAGTGTTTACAGTGATAGTGATGGCATTGCTCCTTTTAAAGAGTAACATTTAACAACCAAATTGGTATTCATAAAATAATTATGCACGCGGAAGGTTGATCCAGGATCCCTCCAGAATGGATGAACTGAAACTTCTTCCATCTCATTGCAGCTTTTAATTGTTTCTTGAATGATATTTGGGTTTTGCCTCCACTATTCCACACATTGATCTTTTCATGTGAGGTAAATTTCCTAATATTCCTAAAATTAGCTTAATAGTTTGAAACTGTTTTCCCAGTTTATATACTGACAGCTGTTTGCTAGGTTGTTCCGCAGATGATCCTCATGTTTATTCCCGATAATAGGTTCCAATATCTAACATGCGATCTAATCAAATCGCAGTTACCTGCGTCTGTTTTATAACCCTTTCTAAATATGAGTAACATATGATTCGATTTCCAAGCTGCTGGTGCCTTCCTTGCCCATTTACACACTTGCACACTTGAAAGGGCTCCAAATCCTTTGACAGCCTTTGAATAGCAAAACTCCATTCAATTTCACACAACAGTATTTTTCACTAGTCAGTGATTGACAGTTTTATTAGTTCAGAGACAAGTGCTTGGTGGATTGTTTATCTTTCTCTTCACGCTTGAAAGCATCTCAAGTATCACAATGTTTATAGACACTCATGCTATGATTGACAGCTTGGGGCTGGTGTTTGTGAGGGAATCAGTCGGGGAGGGTCATCCTCATACGTGCGTGCTGTGGGGGGGGGGGGGGGGTGGGGGGTGGGGGGCGGTGACCCATTATTCCCATGATAGGAGGAGGATTCCATTATTTGACAGGGGTGAAGGATTTTCATTCTGGTGGGAGGGGGACCTTCAATGGATTTTTGGGAAACCTGAGTTATGCACAAACCCCCTTCACCCACCTCGGGTTCCCCACATCAGGGTCATGCTTGGGCAAACCTGCAACAAAGCCCTCCCGGAGGATTTCCCGCTAAAGGGGTTGGTGAATAATGGGGGGGATTGAATTGAGCTTCCTGCCGTTAATTATACTGAAATAGATGCAAATCAGATTTGCATCATCCTGCTGGCATGGTACAGTTAGCGCGTCAAGTCTGCAGGAGGGGGATCGGAGTACTGGAACAGGTTTGGTGCCCGGTGTCAATCCTATTTTTCAGGCCACCCACCGTTCTCCAGCCGATCGGGAATGCTGATACCGGCATCAAGCAATGGAGCATCCACCCCAATGTCTCACAGATTTTCTTCCTCTTTCTGGATTCAGGATCTTATATACTTCAATCAAGTCACCCCAAATTCTTCGAAACTCCAATAGATACAAGCCCAGCCTATCCAACCTTGATTCCAGGTACCAATCCAGTGAACCTCCTCTGAATTTCCTCCAACACGTTTACATACTTCCTTAAATAAGGAGACCATAACTGCACAAAGTATTGAAGATGCGGACTCCCTTGTAATTCCATTCAGCGTCTTGATTACTCGCTGTATTGCATACTAACCTTTTGTGACTCATGCATAAGAACACCTAAATCCCTCTGCACCTGTTCTGCAGTTGTTCTCCGTTTAAATTATACTCTGCTTTTTTATTCTTTCTGCCAAGTTAATATTTTCCCACATTATACTCCACCTGGTGGATTTTTTGCCACTCACTGAACCTATCTATGTATACTTGCAAACTCCTTCTGTCTTAACAACACACTTTCCTACCTATCTTTGCGTTAACTGCAAATTTAGTTACCATGCCTTCGCTCTCCTCATCTAAGTCATTGATATAAATTGTAAAATGTTGAGGCCCCAGCACGGACCCCTGCGAGGACTACATTCATCACATCCTGACAATCAGACAAAGACCTATTTATGTAGACTCTGTTTGCTACCAGCCAGCCAGCCAATCTATCCATTCTGATATGTTACCCCTGCACCATGAGTTTTTAATTTTCCACAGTAACCTTTGATGTAGCATCTTATCAAATATTTTCTGGAAATCCAAGTAGAGTACATCTACAGGCCCCGCTCTATCCACAGCACATGTTACTTCTCCAACGAACCTTAATAAATTGCTCAAACATTATTTCCCTTTCATAAAGCCATGCTGAGTCTTCTGATTGCTTTGTGTTTTTCTAAGTGCCCACCTTTAACCTCTGCAATAATCGATTCTAACACCTTCCCCACAAAAGGTGTCGAGCTAACTGACCAATAATTTCCTGTTTTCTGACTCCCACCCTTGAATAGATATTGTATTTGCTACTTTCTAGTCTTTGTTTTATTCATTATGGGACGTGGGCATTGCAGGCTGTGCCAGCATTTATTGCCTATCTCTAATCGCCCTTGAGGGGACAGTTAAGAGTCAACCACATTGCTGTGGATGGAGTCACATGTAGGCCAGACCAGATAAGGATGGCAGATTTCCTTCCCTAAAGGACATTAGTGAACCAGATGGAGTTTTACGACAATAGGCAATGGTTTCATGGTCATCATTAGACTTTTAATTCCAAATTTTTATGAAATTCAAACTTCACCATCGGCAGTGGCGGGATTTGAACCCAGGTTGCCATAGCATTACCTGGGTCTCTGGTTTACTAGTCCAGTGACAATACCACTACGCCATTGCCTCCCCAATGTTTGATGGAACCTTTCCCGAATCTAGGGAATTTTGGAAAATTAACAGGGACACATCTATTAAGATCCGAGGATGAAGTCTATCAGGACCCAGAGACCTGTCAGCCTGCAGCTCCATCAGTTTGTTCAGTACTGCTTCCTTAGTGATTTTAATTTCATCAAGTTCCTCTCTCCCCCCATCTCCAATTTACAGCTGTTACCAGAATATTTTTTGTATCCTCTGCAGTGAAGACAGAAACAAATGATCTGTTCATTTCCTTATTATCTACTACTAGCTTCCTATTATCACTCACTAGTGGAACAACACTCAACTTTATCTACTCTTTTCCATTTTAAATACCGGTAGAAACTCTTGCTATCATTTTTTTACATTTCTAGCTGACTTCTTCTCCTACTATAATTTCTTTCTCCTGATTAACCTTCTAGTCAATCTCTGCCATTATTTATATTCTGACCAATCATCTGATCTGCCACTCATCCTGACACAGTTGTATGCTTTTGCCTTAAGTATAATGCTTTCCCTAAGTTCTTAGACCCACTTAGACCCATTAGTCTTAGAGCCACTCTTCTCCCTTTCAAACTGGATGTAAAATTTAATCATATTGTGGTTGCTGCTACTTAGGGGTACATACCTAGGATTGTGCAAACATATTGTGGGTTCATTCATTGAGACTAGGAAACATTTATATAAAGGCATAAAGATAGAAAAGTGAAACTGAATCTTGATAATATGATACACATCCTTTCTAGTGATGTCATGCTGTAATCTCTTGAAGGCAGATTGCTGCAGTCAGAGGCTGAGACATCTGTGGTGAGTAACTCATGTCATTCTTCCACATAACCTGTCCACCATAGAATCATAGAATCCCTACAGCGCAGAAGGGGGCCATTGGGCCCATCAAGTCTGCACTGACCGTCTGAAAGAGCACCTTACCTAGACCCTCTCCTTTAATTTAGCATTACCAATCCACCTAACCTGCACATCTGGTTTAGCACAGTGGACTAAATAGCTGGCTTGTAATTCAGAACAAGACCAGCAGTGCGGGATCAATTCCCGTACCGCTCTCCCCGAACAGGCGCTGGAATGTGGCAACTAGGAGCTTTTCACAGTAACTTCATTGAAGCCTACTTGTGACAATCAGCGATTATTATTACTGTCTTTGGACCATGGACCATCTACAAGGTTCACTGTAGGTGTGTGATGCAATGCTCTTTATGTGCCAAAATGAGTGCGGCTCCAACGACATTCAAGAAGTTTGACACCACCCAGGATTAAGCAACCCCCTTGATTGGAACCCCATTCACCACCTTTAACATTCACTCCCTTCACCACTGATGCAGAGCGACAGCAGTGAGCACCAATTTACATGATTCCAACAACTCATCAAGGCTCCTTCAACATCACCTCCCAACCTGCAACCTATCCCACGAGATGAGTGAGTGCAGAAAGCGCATGGGAACAACACCACCAGCAATTTCCCCTCCAAGTCTCACAAAGGCTTGACTTGGAAATATATCACCCTTCCGTCACTGTCACTGGATCCAAATCATGGAACTCCCTTCCTAACAGCATTGTGGGTACACCTACACCACATGGACTTTAGTGGTTCAAGAAGGCTGCTCACCAACATGCTCTCATGGGCAATCAGGGATTGTCAATAAATGCTGGCCGAACCAGTGACACCCACACCCTTGGAAAGAAATTTAGAGCCTACTACATTGGGCAGGCATCTCCGTCCCCGGGACGCCCAGAATGCGTTCCCTGATGGGCAGAGAATCTGGATCGCAGCTGGGCACAGATCTCAACGCGATGCTCCAACCCCTTGCTGGCAGTGTGAACGAGGTCCATGACATCCGTCGGCGAGGAATGTAAATAAATGCAAGTGGATATTAATGACCCATTTGCATCTATTTAGTGGACTCAGTGCCCTATGCTCCGGCCTCCTATGATTCTCCAATCCTGGCGGCCGGAATCACGTGGGAGCGGATCACTTGTGGTCACAGCAATCATGAACCTGAAGTGGTAGGCCTTGCGGTGGGCCAAATGGGGGAAGGGGGTACCCCCTTGGGCCACCGCGAGGTCCACCACGCCATGGCCACACTGGTAGAGATCATCGGAGCCCATGCCTCCTCTAGCAGACCCCACCCCCCTGGGACTCCTGTAATAGGGAAATCCACCAGGGACCACTAATACTGGGACCGCTCCAAGGGGCCCATTTAATAGGGAGATCCCCCACCCCCCAAGACACATGTAATAAGGAGACCCCCCAAGGACCCCTGCAAAAGGGAGACCTGCCACAGGGACCCTTGTAATAGGGGATCCCTAAGGACACCAGTAATAGAGGAACCCCCGCATGGACCCCTATAATGGGGGATACCCCACCCCAGAAAAGGGACCCGTGCCTGGAAGATATAGTGTAGTCCAGACAGGAACAGTGGGAAGCTTTATAGCTGTAATACTTACCTTGAAGCTCCACATTTCAATTTCTCGAAGGAGAGCATCTGTGCCTGCATCTGGTCCCACAGATCCATTATCTGCAAGCCATTCATAGATTTTGAGTAGTGGTCTCTGACAGCTCGTAAAAAACAATCTGCAGCATTGATCCATTCATATCCTTTTATGTTACGGTGGCCTAAGTGGTGAAGCACCAATGTTTGTAAACACTGACCACATCAAAAAGATGTAAGTGCATTCCAAGCACTAAGTGCATTCAAATCACTCAAGCATGTGATTTCACTGTTGGGGCAGGGTGGGGGGGTGGGGAAATGCTGTGTGGTTGGGGGGGGGGGATAGGGACTGATTTGGTGTGGGATACTGGGGCTGATTTGCAGTGCAGTGGGGGTGGCCAGCTGCGGGGCCTCACTATCGGGCTACCTGCTCAAGATGGTAGCCTGATATCAGGATTCCCTGGGAATCTCTCATATTCCACGCCATGCATAAATTTGGATGGCGTGGAACACAGAATTGCATCCCGCTTTATGACCGCAAGGGGACTGTAAAACTGGTGCAATTTAACTCTAGAGGGACAACATAGTCTCCCAAACAGAGAAGCCCACCCATTGACCTTCTCTTGTAACTTCTTACACAAAATATCACCATGTTTCTTCATAATTAAAAAGAACAATGCACCCTTGTTGTGATTTCCAAAACAGGAAGACATTTTGAGTTGGAAGCTATTAACAAACCACTCCAGCTTCAGGAAATTCTGAAATATTTACGTCCTGGAATACATTGTGGATTCTAATATCTCTTGTTGAAAGCTAATTATCAATTAAGCAATATGGTTTGAAGTTTATAGGTTTAATGTGTCCAGAGTTGCACTGCTGAGAGAAAACAGCTGGCTTTATGCACCACAAGGTGCCACCATTGCTTTATCCACAATATCACACACCCTTGAGTAACATTTGACTTCTCCTCTGATCGTGTTTCTGAAGATTTATTCTGTGTTCTTTATATCTTCCTCACATTGTTCATTATTCTGAGCCCAAACGTAGTAAGGGATATTTATTCCCATCTTGCTGCTAATATTACACTTGAGCTGGGTATAATGACAAGAGTTACAAACTAACTTAGCCTCCAGTTTTCTCTCCCTCAGTCTCCTCCCCATCCACCCCGCAGTGGTATTTTAACCCACACTTTACCAGATATGCACTGAAGTGCAATATGGAAGAATGTACTAATTGAGTCGCCTCAAAGTTACAACATAATGAGGTAGAATTTAGTTTGATTGGAATCAGGAAATACAACCAAATTGCGCTGGTTAGGTTGCACTTCATAATGACAAACGTAAAATCTGGTATGAACCAACACAATCAGGCAATTTAACAGAACATAATTTTTTTGTTTCCTTTCGTTGAAATGCATTCCATGATGTAGTTAAGAGCTGCAATCCAATGCAGTGTTATTAGTGCAGCTGAAAATGGATTTATCATCAAAATAAATATTAATATTAAGGGTGTCCAATTCTCTGCTGTGTTATCTGCTTTAAGATCACTGAAAGTGGTTTAAAATGCTCTATTGGACCATTTAAAAGTTTAATTAGTGTATAATAGTCAGTTTCTTAGTAATTAAATATTTTTGATCAGAGACCAACTCCAGCATTCTTGCTTGTGCTTGGATATCTTAAGATGAGAAGCACAATTTGAAGAGTCTTCGCAAATTTGTGGAATGGTCATATTTTGAGCTGAGAGAGCGGTTGACTCTCAGCTTGACGCCTGATTCAGTCGTGTTAAATCTTGAAAACTGCACATACAAATGCACATACATACAGGGTAAACTATCCTGTATTTTAAGGGACTGTCCCTTATTTTGACTGTTTGACCCCTGACCCCCAAGGCACACCTTTGACCTGTATTTTTAGAGAGGCCTCTGGGAGTCTGAGCCTGGAAGTCTCAGTTGTGAAATTTGAGTGGGGCTGCAAATCTGAGAGACAGCCAGCAGAGACTCCGCAAGATAAGTTTGAAGTTTGGTTGCTTTAAACCACTTCTTCCTCCTTTTCTTATAGTCATTACCACTACCACCCCTCACCCCCTCCACTCACCACCAAACAACCCCCTTCTGAACCCATGGTCCAAGTGGCCCTTTTTTTCCAGAAAAGTTGGTCATCCTGTTTTGGCGTATTGTGGGGTATCCTGGGGGTTCATCCAAGATGGCGTCTCCCATTTGTCGCACATGGTCGGGAGTGCACAAAATGGCGGCGCCCATCCCTCCAACGTGGCGTCCGCGGAACAAGATGGCGGCGCCGGGGTCCGCACGTGGGCCCTGGGATATGGAGGTGGTGGCAACCGCTGGCTGCACGGGGCCCGTGGAGAAGTTTGTGGTTGCGGTTCACATTCGCCGCTGGAGACCGCGGCCACCGCTCAGGCCTGACATACCCCCACGAAATGGCCCTTTTTGCCGCATCCCTTGCAGGTGGATGCGCGGGCCAGGCAGCGGGGGTGCTTGGCCTGCCCGCAAAAGTAGCAGCGGGGCCCCTCGGGGTTGCCAGGCCACCTTGCAGCGCAGGTCTGTGGAGGAACGGGGGAAGTCTCGGGGTCGGCCGCGGTGAGGTTCCACGCTGCCCAGGGGGCTGCCGCGCGGTCTGGAACGTAGGCGCGGGCGTTCCTGGAGGCCACGTCCAGGGAGCCTGCAAGGGCCCGTGCCTCCCTGAGACCCAGGGTGTCCTTATCTAACAGGCGCAGGCGGATTTGTGACAAAAGCATACCTGCCACGAAAGCGTCCCGGACTAAGAGTTCCGTGTGTTCGCTCGCCGAAACTTGCGGGCAGCCGCAGCTTCTTCCTAGCACCAGGAGTGCGCAGTAGAATTCCTCCAGCCATTCCCCAGGGGCTTGACGCCTTGTTGCAAGCAGGTGCCGGTGTAGACCTGGTTTACCGGGCGAATATAGTGTTCTTTTAGCAGCTCAATTGCTGCATCGAAGTCTTCCGCTTCCTTGATGAGGGTATAAATCTCCGGCCACACCCTTGAGTGCAGGACATGTAGTTTCTGCTCCCCCGTGGGTGCGTTTCCGGCCGTCTTGAGATACCTTTTAAAACACGCCAGCCAGTGCTTAAAGATTGCCGTTGAGTTCGCCGCATGGGGGTTAAGTTGCAGGCACTCCGGCTTGATTCGGAGCTCCATCCTTTCTTCTTAAAATTCTAGCTTATTAAATTGATGCACGATCAATGACCACTAAAGCGAGGTTGTAGTCCAACTGAAGGCTTTAATAAGCTAGATGTTTCCCCCAGCAGCTCAGGCACAGAATGAGGGCTGCTGGGGCGGCACGGGCTCTTATACCCCACCTATCAGGGCGGAGCTATTATACACTCTAGCCAATAGAAAGCATACAGTTTCCACCAATGGTGCTTTAGCCTATCAGGTACCGTAATACCTATAATACCACAACATTTACATTTGCAACTTTTATTAGAAATGTCAACACGAATTTAGAACATAAAACTTTTACTTTGTTTCAGTCACTTCTCCGTTAATCTAGATACGGCCTGTAACTTCCTTTGAGTGCCCATCAGAGGCAGGTTTCCACTCCATAGTGACTTACCTGCACTTAAATTGTAAAGCGTCTATCTCGCCTGACCTTCCTGATTCAAGCTGGGTGAGACTGAAGAAGCGAAGTGTATCCATGGCTCCAGCGGCGAAGTGCAAGGCTTGGTCTGGGCATTCAAAATAATTACTCTGAAGTTAGAAACCTTTTCATTCCTTCCATCACTTTCAGAGAATTATCAGTGTAAAACTGACAGAATCATCCGAAGTTAGTGATTTAAATCACTTTGTCACATGGTTCCCAGCACAGCACAATTGTCCAGAGGAAGTTAGCCCTTCTGGTGAATTGTCAGGTGAACCCATACATGGGAACGTCTAAACCCGGCACATCTCTGGGGTAATCTCCCAAACCAGACACTGGGGACACAAATGTTATGGCCCAACAATTCCCATTGCACAATTCCTTTTGAACTCAAAAGTGCTGAAACAAAATGTAAAACACACAAAACCTTTTCACACACACATTCGTTCCGGAAGCTTCCCACACTGTATTTTACATGATGTGGAGATGCCGGCGTTGGACTGGGGTGAGCACAGTAAGAAGTCTTACAACACCAGGTTAAAGTCCAACAGGTTTGTTTCGATGTCACTAGCTTTCAGAGCGCTGCTCCTTCCTCAGGTGAATGAAGAGGTATGTTCCAGAAACATATATATAGACAGATTCAAAGATGCCAGACAATACTTGGAATGCGAGCATTAGCAGGTGATTAAACCTTTACAGATCCAGAGATGGGGTAACCCCAGGTTAAAGAGGTGTGAATTGTGTCAAGCCAGGACAGTTGGTAGGATTTCGCAGGCCAGATGGTGGGGTCTATATATATGTTTCTGGAACATACCTCTTCATTCACCTGAGGAAGGAGCAGCGCTCCGAAAGCTAGTGACATCAAAACAAACCTGTTGGACTTTAACCTGGTGTTGTAAGACTTCTTACTGTATTTTACATCTTCAACTCACACACGTTAACACGTTAAATCTACATCGAAACAATGGAAATGTGCTTTTTTTCAAAGAAAAGTACAGCAAAGGAATAACAACCCATGAGTCTCTTTCTTCTTCAGCTCTTCTTTCGTCTAGGTAACTTTCCAAACAACTGTAAATAAAAACGCAAGAAAAAGTGACTTTTTGGCACATGTTTAGATCTCAACACCAACCTCACAGCACAGGGGAGACAAAGGGAGTATTTGAGAGATCACTTACAGAACAATCAAAGTGACAAAGTTTCACTAACCCCCTCGAGGAGCCCTGCCTCAAAAAAGCACTTTCACTCCTGAACCAACAATGGAAAACAACATACAGAACCAGGCTAAAAGTTAATTCACCTTTAAAGCCAGTGACAAACATGTGGACACTGTTTTTAAGCACACTAAGAAAATCAGACGCAAGAATTACAAATACCCCTCGAGCTGATGCACACACAATTTTCCTTTTCACATATAGCAAAACTCACTGTGAGCTATTTCCAATTTCACTTACTCGAGCCACTATCTTTAACTTCAAAGTTTATTTCACTCGCCTTCTCTGTGTATGGAAAAATACCTCCAGCTGCAGAACAAATTAGTTAAAAGTTAAAAACACTTTAACTGAGGGGTCACGAGATGTGAGTGCGGGAGCGGTTGCATTTTCGTGAGCTCTGCCCCTGCTCATCTTGTAATCCTTTATTTTTATCCTGGTGCACATTTCATATTTGCTTTCTCTACTGTCACATGGCTTGAGCTGTGTTCCCGGAGAATCCTATTTGGTGTTTTGGGAAGAAGAGCTGAGATGAATCTTAACACTCCTCGGTTGTTTATGGCGGTTGGAGTGGGCCTGGCTTGCAGGTGGAGCAGTTGCTGCTGAGGGGCCCTCACTTCATCTGCGTGTGCGTCTGGATGATGGCCACCATTGAAAAAGTTGTCTTAGTTGAAGATCTCAGCTCTGCTGTGCAGGTTATTAGAACTCATCTTGAATAATTGCGGGGTACCTTGAGGCGAGCAGTGGAGGCGCATAAGGCAGTTCCTTCACTCGAAAGAGAACTTTCCTTGGTGAGAGCCCGCCTTCGTATTGTCGAGATCCTGCTGCCGTGTGTGTCGTGAATCCTGAAGATTTCGGAGGTAGGGTGTGTCCGTGGGTCTGGTCCCTGATGAGAGGTGGGAAGCAAGTTCCTGCTTGAGCTTGAAAATTGGCTGCCATGTTTTGATAATCTTGACTTGGAAGCTGGGTGCATTAGGTTCGATGGAGCACAACAAATCTGATCTTCGAGGCCAGGTTAGTTGGGCCCACAGATCGCTGGTCTTATACCGTCCTGTACTTGAAGGTTTGCCATGTGGGGTTGGAGGTGGTCAAGAAGGTCGAGTAATTCCCCTCGGCTGGAGCCTAGGCTGTGGACTACCTGTGAGTCGGAAAGACGGCATGGTGGAAGTGGTGGTGCCAAGTGGTGGGCAGATTTTGTACTCTGGGGAGGACTGGGTTCCTTTAGACTCTTTCTTGAAGATGAGCTTTCTTTTGCTTGGGCTTCTCTCTCTTCCTCTTTTGTGTTATTAGAACAAGGAGATTTAATAATTATGCACGCGGAAGTGAGATTGATTAATTGTAGTTGGGTTGTTGAGGAGAGGGATAATAATATTATTATTGCTCTTGGTACCCTTTCTGAGGTGGAGATCATTCTGAGTCAGTTCGGGCGTCTCTCCCTTGGGGACTTTCCCTCCCTACCTCTTCATCCAGGTGTGGAGAATACTGTTTCTAATCCTGGTCCGGTGGTTAAGGGGATGTTCCCTTTGTTGTACTGGGGAGGAGGGAATTGATCCTCCCTCCCAGGGCGCCCAATTGTTGGGTGTCTTGATGGTTCTTTTTCTCGGGTTTGGGTCTCTCTGGCTGGGGCTGGAGTGATTATCGTTTTCTTCATAGTGTAAGTGGGGTTGGTGCATTGTCCTGGATGGGTGGAAGAGGCATGGATTTGCTTGGGGTGCAGGTTTTGGGGTGTGCTGAATGTCCTGGGGGTACAATTTCCTGTGTGTTGGGATGTGCTGGGCTAGGCTTTGTCTGGTGCTCGGACTGATATCCTACTGCTCCTCGGGCTTGAGACATTCTTTCCGGAGGGGGCTTGTTGGGGGCATCCTGGGAGGTTGGGCTTTGCTTCTTCGGGGCACAGGGGCCTGGGGATGAGCCGAATCCTATGCTTGGTGAAAATCTGTTGTCCCCCTGAGGGGGGGGGGGGGAATGCGTTATTGGTCCTCATTTTCATTGTTGGGTTCTCGGCTTACGCCAGGAAAATACGGAGCCTGGGTTGTGCCTTGATCCCTGGTTATCCTGTCAGTTAGTTCTGGTTGTTCGAGCTCTTTCTTGGGAGGCTATGAATGTTTAATCATTACCAAAATGTATTGTTGCCGGTCCGCTCAACATAATATTATGGAATGATGCTGGTTCTGCACTGGACCTGAGTTTGGGGTTAAGTTGTGCAGTATGATATATATGTAATTCCCCTTAGAACTGGGGTTTTTGCATATTTTCTTTGCATTTGTAAGGATGGGTATGAAGAATCCATGTTTGGCTCCTACATGGGTGTAGTAATCCCTACAGTGCAGAAGCCCATCGAGTCTGCACCGACCCTCTGAAAGAGCACCCTGTCTAGGCACACGCTCCCACCCTATCCCCGCAACCCCACCTAACGTTTTGGACACTAAGGGGCAATTTAGCATGGCCAACCCAGCGAACGTGTACATCTTTGCACTGTGGGAGGAAACCGGAGCACCCGGAGGAAACCCATGCAGACACTTCGAGAATGAACAAACCTTACACAGACAGTCACCCTAGGCCGGAATTGAAGCCGAGTCCCTGATGCTGTGAGGCAGCAGTGCTAAACACTGTGCCACCGTGCCGCTCTACGGATCGGGTATCCAAAGAGAAGAGGCTGTGGAGGGTCGCTGGTGCCTTTTGTGCTGCTAGAGCTGAGGGAGATGTACGCTGGTGGGCACCTGATCATGGTACGGAAAATTTATCCTGATTTCTTGCAGTAATTGAGGGATGATACTGCATGGGCAGGTTGTGCATCATTTTACCATATTCTCCATGGCCTCACCCTATTTCTCCCTCAGTCTCTGGTGGGGCTATAAAGGTACCTAGTTATTGCGATTGTATTGAGCCATGAGGGCCCCGCCTTCTCAATCTTTCCCCTCACCTGAGGTGTGGTGACCTTCAAGTTTAAATCACCACCAGTCAGCTTTCTCCCTCAAAGGGGAAAGCAGCCTATGGTCATCTGGGACTATCGCAACTTTACTTACCATTTTATGGGTTATTGAGTCTTAAGTAGCTAATGATAACTATAATCTTGCCTTTTCCTTCCTTGTTCTTGGCATCCCACCATCATTCTGCTTAGTTGGGGAGGGAGCCTTCCCGATTACATTCTTTCTGTTCCATTTTCTCAATTAGTTTCTTATTTCTATCAGTTACAAATTTGGTCATCAACCCCTCCTGCTGTTGCGAAACTGTGCCTTCCTGTCATTGTCATGTAAAGGTGCTTGAAAGAGCAAGGGTTAATGTGGGACTGGAGAATGGTACTGCCCGTGGTCTGATGTATCGAGTCATAAGGTAATCGACTCAGAGAGGAGAGACTGGCAGCAACCAGCCTGCATTGGAGAAACACAATGCATGATAATATCTGGGATCTGTAAATAAAGACTAATAATACACGGTTCAAGTTTAAACATACAAGTCTCAAATTCCTCATTGTTGAGCTAGCACAGTCGACATCATATTACAACATGGCTGGCAGCAGTCAGAGTTTCTACAAGATAGCACATCAGTGATGATATGAAAGATGGCGTTTGAAATAATGAACCTGGAACAGGATCGGCAGATATGAAAAATTAAAAGCAGCTGAAGCCAGACTGGAGAGACCTGCACCTAGGAAGAAATGATGAAGAAACAATTGAAGAAGCTTCTCTGCAGACTTAGAAGTTGAGGAATCCTCCAGAGTGAGTGAAAGCACCCTGAGTGACGCAGAGTAAAAATGTAAAAACCTGGTCAGATCACAAAGTTGGGTGAGTAAATTACAAAATCCTGTAAGACTCTGAGTGACATTGAGTTAAGACGTTTGGATCACAAGACCGTGAGTAAATATGCAAAAACTGCAAGACCCGAAGTGGCACAGAGTCAAGGAAGTTGGTCAGACATGGTTGAGCAAAATACAAAAAACAAGATGCTATACGTACTGTTATTCCAAATTTCAAAAGTAAAATTTGACACAATTGCCTTCAACTGTATTTGCAATTTGATATAACGTGAGGAAAGGTTTGAAATCCAGAGAATTAAGTCACAGATGTTTTGTGATGATTTTAAATAAAATACATTTTTATTAAGCAACAAAATAAACAACAATACAATAAACTAGAACTATCCTTAAATAAGACAATGATAATACACAATCACTGACTTCACCCAGTTCTGAACAAATTTTATTGCACTGTCTTCTCTCCAGCATCGGATAGATTTATAAAAACTATTAAAATCCAATAACAGTCACCACACCAAACAGTTATATCTCTTTGGGGTTTGCTTCTGAGGTAAACAACTGAGCTGAGTGAGCCGGGACTCTGAAAACAGCGCAGGAGGTGAGTGAGCCGGGACAGTGAAAACAGCGCGGGAGCTGAGTGAGCCGGGACTTTGAAAACAGCGCGGGAGCTGAGTGAGCCGGGAATCTGAAAACAGCGCGAGAGGTGAGTGAGCCGGGACAGTGAAAACAGCGCAAGAGCTGAGTGAGCCAGGACTTTGAAAACAGCGCGGGAGCTGAGTGAGCCGGGACTTTGAAAACAGCGCGGGAGCTGAGTGAGCCGGGACTTTGAAAACAGCGCGGGAGGTGAGTGAGCCGGGACTCTGAAAACAGCGCGGGAGCTGAGTGAGCCGGGACAGTGAAAACAGCGCGAGAGCTGAGTGAGCCGGGACAGTGAAAACAGCGCGAGAGCTGAGTGAGCCGGGACTTTGAAAACAGCGCGGGAGATTTAAAAAGCGCGGGAGCTGCGAGTCGGAGCGGAGATTTTAAAAGATCGCGGCCTAGTTTCGGGAGCCATTCGGAGGAGGAGGAGCAGTCTCTGTCAGGGAGAGAACCTGAGAACATCTAAGACACTCAGAGGGTAAGAAGGTAAGTAAGTGATTTTTACTCATTTTTACTTTTATACCTTTTTCAAATTGTGTATGTCGGGGGGGGAAACTGAAGTGACATCACAGAAAAGCTGTGGCCTGAGTGGCTGGTTGGGAATCTACACTAAATTTAAAAAATTAAGCATTGGTAACTAATTAAACATAATTACTTAATTATAATTTAGAGGGATATCTAAGCCAGAGATCGGAGAGTACTATATTTAGCTTTCGCATTTCTATTAGAAATCTAGTGCTAGGAAACAGATAGTTAACAGTAACTTTGAAATTTTTAAAAAAACATTAAAAAATAAATTTAAATTTAAATTTTAATTAATTGACGCAATGTCAGTTAGAGGGGTGCAGTGCTCTGACTGTGAGATGTGGCAGGTCCGGGAGGCTTCCAGCGTTCCGGATGGCTTCATCTGCAGAAAGTGCACCCAACTGGAGCTCCTCACAGACCGCATGGTTCGGTTGGAGCAGCAATTGGATGCACTTAGGAGCATGCAGGTGGCGGAAAGCGTCATAGATCGCAGTTATGTAAATGTGGTCACACTCAAGGTGCAGGCAGGGAAATGGGTGACCACCAGAAAGGGCAGGCAGTCAGTGCAGCAATCCCCTGTGGTTGTCCCCCTCTCGAACAGGTATACCCCTTTGGAAACTGTCGGGGGGATAGCCTATCAGGGGAAAATAGCAGCAGCCAGAGCAGTGGCACCACGGCTGGCTCTGATGTTCAAAAGGGAGGGTCAAAGCGCAGAAGAGTAATAGTAATAGGGGACTCTATAGTCAGGGGCACAGATAGGCGCTTCTGTGGACGTGAAAGAGACTCCAGGATGGTATGTTGCCTCCCTGGTGCCAGGGTCCAGGATGTCTCCGAACGGGTAGAGGGCATCCTGAAGGGGGAGGGCAAACAGGCAGAGGTCGTTGTACATATTGGTACTAACGACATAGGCAGGAAGGGGCATGAGGTCCTGCAGCAGGAGTTCAGGGAGCTAGGCAGAAAGTTGAAAGACAGGACCTCGAGGGTTGTAATCTCGGGATTACTCCCTGTGCCATGTGCCAGTGAGGCTAGAAATAGGAAGATAGAGCAGCTAAACACTTGGCTAAACAGCTGGTGTAGGAGGGAGGGTTTCCGTTATCTGGACCGCTGGGAGCTCTTCCGGGGCAGGTGTGACCTGTATAAGAAGGACGGGTTGCATCTAAACCGGAGAGGCATAAATATCCTGGCCGCGAGGTTTGCTAGTGTCACACGGGAGGGTTTAAACTAGTATGGCAGGGGGGTGGGCACGGGAGCAATAGGTCAGAAGGTGAGAGCATTGAGGGAGAACTAGGGAATAGGGACAGTGTGGCTCTGAGGCAGAGCAGACAGGGAGAAGTTGCTGAACACAGCGGGTCTGGTGGCCTGAAGTGCATATGTTTTAATGCAAGAAGTATTACGGGTAAGGCAGATGAACTTAGAGCTTGGATTAGTACTTGGAACTATGATGTTGTTGCCATTACAGAGACCTGGTTGAGGGAAGGGCAGAATTGGCAGCTAAACGTTCCAGGATTTAGATGTTTCAGGCGGGATAGAGGGGGATGTAAAAGGGGTGGCGGAGTTGCGCTACTGGTTCGGGAGAATATCACAGCTGTACTGCGGGAGGACACCTCAGAGGGCAGTGTGAGGCTATATGGGTAGAGATCAGGAATAAGAAGGGTGCAGTCACAATGTTGGGGGTTTACTACAGGCCGCCCAACAGCCAGCGGGAGATAGAAGAGCAGATAGGTAGACAGATTTTGGAAAAGAGTAAAAACAACAGGGTTGTGGTGATGGGAGACTTCAACTTCCCCAATATTGACTGGGACTCACTTAGTGCCAGGGGCTTAGACGGGGAGGAGTTTGTAAGGAGCATCCAGGAGAGCTTCTTAAAACAATATGAAGACAGTCCAACTAGGGAAGGGGCGGTACTGGACCTGGTATTGGGGAATGAGCCCGGCCAGGTGGTAGATGTTTCAGTAGGGGAGCATTTCGGTAACAGTGACCACAATTCAGTAAGTTTTAAAGTACTGGTGGACAAGGATAAGAGTGGTCCTAGGATGAATGTGCTAAATTGGGGGAAGGCTAATTATAACAATATTAGGCGGGAACTGAAGAACATAGATTGGGGGCGGATGTTTGAGGGCAAATCAACATCTGACATGTGGGAGGCTTTCAAGTGGCAGTTGAAAGGAATTCAGGACCGGCATGTTCCTGTGAGGAAGAAGGATAAATACGGCAATTTTCGGGAACCTTGGATGACGAGAGATATTGTAGGCCTCATCAAAAAGAAAAAGGAGGCATTTGTCAGGGCTAAAAGGCTGGGAACAGACGAAGCCTGCGTGGAATATAAGGAAAGTAGGAAGGAACTTAAGCAAGGAGTCAGGAGGGCTAGAAGGGGTCACGAAAAGTCATTGGCAAATAGGGTTAAGGAAAATCCCAAGGCCTTTTACACGTACATAAAAAGCAAGATGGTAGCCAGGGAAAGGGTTGGCCCACTGAAGGATAGGCAAGGGAATCTATGTGTGGAGCCAGAGGAAATGGGCGAGGTACTGAATGAATACTTTGCATCAGTATTCACCAAAGAGAAGAAATTGGTAGATGTTGAGCCTGGAGAAAGGTGTGTAGATAGCCTGGGTCACATTGAGATCCAAAAAGATGAGGTGTTGGGTGTCTTAAAAAATATTCAGGTAGATAAGTCCCCAGGGCCTGATGGGATCTACCCCAGAATACTGAAGGAGGCTGGAGAGGAAATTGCTGAGGCCTTGACAGAAATCTTTGGATCCTCGCTGTCTTCAGGGGATGTCCCGGAGGACTGGAGAATAGCCAATGTTGTTCCTCTGTTTAAGAAGGGTAGCAAGGATAATCCCGGGAACTACAGGCCGGTGAGCCTTACTTCAGTGGTAGGGAAATTACTGGAGAGAATTCTTCGAGACAGGATCTACTCCCATTTGGAAGCAAATGGACGTATTAGTGAGAGGCAGCACGGTGTTGTGAAGGGAAGGTCGTGTCTCACTAACTTGATAGAGTTTTTCGAGGAGGTCACAAAGATGATTGATGCAGGTAGGGCAGTGGATGTTGTCTATATGGACTTCAGTAAGGCCTTTGACAAGGTCCCTCATGGTAGACTAGTACAAAAGGTGAAGTCACACGGGATCAGGGGTGAGCTGGCAAGGTGGATACAGAACTGGCTAGGCCATAGAAGGCAGAGAGTAGCAATGGAAGGATGCTTTTCTAATTGGAGGGCTGTGACCAGTGGTGTTCCACAGGGATCAGTGCTGGGACCTTTGCTGTTTGTAGTATATATAAATGATTTGGAGGAAAATGTAACTGGTCTGATTAGTAAGTTTGCAGACGACACAAAGGTTGGTGAAATTGCGGATAGTGATGAGGACTATCAGAGGATACAGCAGGATTTAGATTGTTTGGAGACTTGGGCGGAGAGATGGCAGATGGAGTTTAATCCGGACAAATGTGAGGTAATGCATTTTGGAAGGTCTAATGCAGGTAGGGAATATACAGTGAATGGTAGAACCCTCAAGAGTATTGAAAGTCAAAGAGATCTAGGAGTACAGGTCCACAGGTCATTGATAGGGGCAACACAGGTGGAGAAGGTAGTCAAGAAGGCATACGGCATGCTTGCCTTCATTGGCCGGGGCATTGAGTATAAGAATTGGCAAGTCATGTTGCAGCTGTATAGAACCTTAGTTAGGCCACACTTGGAGTATAGTGTTCAATTCTGGTCGCCACACTACCAGAAGGATGTGGAGGCTTTAGAGAGGGTACAGAAGAGATTTACCAGAATGTTGCCTGGTATGGAGGGCATTAGCTATGAGGAGCGGTTGAATAAACTCGGTTTGTTCTCACTGGAACGAAGGAGGTTGAGGGGAGACCTGATAGAGGTCTACAAAATTATGAGGGGCATAGACAGAGTGGATAGTCAGAGGCTTTTCCCCAGGGTAGAGGGGTCAATTACTAGGGGGCATAGGTTTAAGGTGAGAGGCGCAAGGTTTCGAGTAGATGTACGAGGCAAGTTTTTTACGCAGAGGGTAGTGGGTGCCTGGAACTCGCTACCTGAGGAGGTGGTGGAAGCAGGGACGATAGTGACATTTAAGGGGCATCTTGACAAATACATGAATAGGATGGAAATAGAGGGATACGGACCCAGGAAGTGTAGAAGATTGTAGTTTAGTCGGGCAGCATGGTCGGCACGGGCTTGGAGGGCCGAAGGGCCTGTTCCTGTGCTGTACATTTCTTTGTTCTTTGTTCTTTGTTCTAAAAGAAACATCTGGCTTCCCAAGACAGGCTTTCTCCACTGACCTGGCTTGCTGGGAATTAAACAGCTATTCCTGCTGTGGCCTCAAACAGCTAAACAGAAGTTTAGTCATCTCCTGATATCCAGTCCTTGCCTTTATATTGTTCCTTATGTGAACTAACATCTTCAGAAATCAAACTCAATTACCTTCATTTGGTGAGTCGAACTTTGAGTGTCAATGCAAAGTTCATACTTTGTCTCCTCCTTTGAGCCTCTAACCCCTTATTCAAAATCTGTTCCCCATTGTTGCCAGCTTGCTTCGGTAAAACATCGGTTTGCAGTGTTGGCTCATCAACCGATCAAAAGCAGTTATTGGATTTCCCTTATATTTTTAAGTCATCACTATTTCCTGACACATGTTGTAAAATAGATGGCAGTCCCAAAGGCTCAGCAGATGATGACAGAAGCTGGAAGATAGATGCAGATTTTTAAAAAGTGAAAGAAAACTGCAAAGAAAGGCAGTAGGGGAGAGGAACAAAATTGCAGAGTTAAAAGAGAGAAGAAAATCTGCCGAATTTAAAAGAAGAAATCATTGCAGAGTCCACAGCTTTAAAGAAAAACATGCCGCCAAATCTCCCAAAATGCAAAATCTAAAGGACCGGCAGAGGTTAAAAAAAGAAATCGCTTCAGTTGCTTTTTCATTAAAATAAGGGCAAAGTTTTAAAACATTAAAATGAATGAAATGGCCGATCACCAGAGAGCCTGCTAAAACCCCCAAAAGCGTAGGAAACTCAAAGACAAGAAACCAACAGGCAGCTGACAACCTGTTAAAAACGGTTTACTGCACTGACAGCCTTAAAAGGGCAGTGACATTTAAAGCTGCAATTACAAGAAAATCAAATAGCCATTGCCAGAAAATTAGAAATGACCCCAGATCAGTCATGACGTTATTAAATGGAAGAGCAGGCTCAAAGGGTTGAATGGCCTGCTCCTGCTCCTTATTCTTATGTTCGTAAGACCCCAGACAAGGGAGACATTATTCTAGTAAACCACAGACTAAGTCAGTGCAATGAAATGCATGAGCCGAAGAGTTTACTGCAGAAGAAAGAAATGGCCGAGAAGCAGCAGATAGGCTCAAAAAGGTTGGTCCTTTTAAAATGCTGACACAGTACCCAAGCTGCAACAGCAGATGGCAGTGCAGAGTAAGCAGATGGCTGCAAATCAAGACAAGCACACTGGACCAGTAAACTAGAAACCCAGGATAATGCCCTGGGGACCTGGGGTCAAATCCCGCCATGGCAGATGGTGAAATTTGAATTCAATAAAAATCTGGAATTAAACAAAGCCTAATGACAATTGCCGATTGTCGTAAAATCTCACCTGGTTCACTAATATCCTTTAGGGAAGGAAATCTGCCTACATGTGACTCCAGACCCACAGCAATGTGGTTGACTCTTAACTACCCCGTCAAGAGCAATTAGGGACGGACAATATATGCTGGCCCAGCCAGTGATATGTCCCATTAAAGAATAAAAAAAGGTAACCAAAATAAGCACAATGTGCTGTATAAAACGTTACTGAAGCTGTTCTGCAGGAAAATATTTGCATCAGAGCTGAACTGGAAGATATGAATCACAAGATTCAAGCTGAGTATGTACTGTTGAAATCATAGGACACACCGCGGTTTTCAATTAACTAAGCTGTTTGAAATCTGAGCAAACAAAATTCAGAGATGACACAAAAAGTATCAGTGGAAATAACTTTTGGTTCCACAGTTGGCAAATCAAAGCAGGGGTTTTGAAAATCCAATCAGGGGTGGGATTCTCCTCTACCAGGCGGGGCGGACCATACCGGCGCCGAGGAGTGGCGTGAACCACTCCGGCGTCGGGAAGGGGTTCGCGCCGCGCCAGATAGCGCGGAAGGGCTTGGCGCCACGGCAACCGGTGCAGAAGGGCCTCCACCGGCCAACGCGAGTTGGCGCATGCGCAGGAGCACCAGCATGTGCTGGCGTCATCCAAGCGCATGCGCAAGGGGGTTCGTCTCCGTGCCGGCCATGGTGGATCTTGACAGCAGCAGGCCCGCCCGCAGAGCCAGGTCCCGCCAGTACGGACCTGGTTTGATTTACGTCGGCGGGACCGGCCGAAAACGGGCGGCTGCTCGGCCCATCGCGGGGCAGAGAATTGCTGGGGTGGTCCACTGCCAACGGCCCCCAACCGTCGCAACGCGATTCCTGCCCCCGCCGAAAAACCGGCGAGGGATCGGAGAATCCCGCCTCAGGCAGAAAAGGCATGCAGAGAAGTTGCGACCCTGATAGACTCCTTGAATAATCAATATGTAGCCATGTAAAAACGTGCGGAGCTTAAAATGACATTGACTATTACTTCGGAAAAAGCTTTGTTGGAAATATCAGTAGCAATAAAATAGCACACTGAAAACCAAAAGTGAGGTGGCGAGAGATCAGCAAGAAAATAAACAGTTGGAAGAACAACTGATTGTCCTGCAAGATCAAATGCAGAAAGAACATGTAACCATTTAGCGACATGAAGCAATGAAGACTGTCTTAGTGGATCACAGCTGTAGCATCTCAAATAGTCTCTACTGAATTAGAGGAAAATTCGAGGTGAGCAAGCAAGCATTGCAAAGAACAAGAACAGGAAAACCTTTTGAAAGAGCACAGGCTGCAAGAATCTCTCAAGTTTAAGTTTATTCCTATTGCAAATTATTGAGAGAAGCAAAATTAGTTAGACGTCACCCTAAATTAACTGAAGAACCAGGGCCGGGATTCTCACATCTAGCAACTAAGGCCCCACACCAGCAGGAGAACCGGAGGCAACCACTCCGGCGTCAACAGCCCCTGAAAGTGCAGAATTCTCCGCACTTTCCTCCGGGGAGCTAGGTGGATGGCGGAGGGGTTGGCGCCGCTCCAGCCAGCGGCGAAGGGACGGCACGAGTTCACGCAAGCGCCGAAAGGCCGGCGTGATCTCACGCATGCGCGGAACTGCCGGCGTGGTTCCGTGCATGCGCAGACCGGCCGGCGTATTTTGGCGCATTTTCTCTTCTCTGCGCCAGCCAGAGTCCGGCGCGGAAGGAAGAAGTGCCCCCATGGAACAGGCCCGCCTGCAGATCGGTGTGCCCCAATCGCAGGCCAGGCCACCGTGGGGGCCCTCCCGGGTTGGATCCCCCCCCCCTGAGGACCGTCTCCGCCAAGTTACCTGCCAGGTCCCGCCGTGCGTGAGGTGAGTAATTCACTCCGACGGGACTGGCCAAAGAGGGACGGCCGCTCGGCCCATCGGGGCCTGGAGAACTGCCGGGGCGCCGCTGCCAATGGCCCCTGACCGGCGTGGTGTGAATCCCTCACCCGCCTGAAAAACGGCACCGGAGAATATAGCAGCCGGTGTCGAGGCGGGATTCGCGCCGCCCCCCAGGCAGTGCCCCCCACCCCAGGTGTCAGAGCAGACTCAGCAATGTTCAATATTCCAGGTGGGAGCCGGAAGCTACAAGAAACAGACTGAAGAGCTGAAGAAGCAGCTGAATAGAACGAGGAGGCACTGACAGGAAAAACCATTGAACATTCCGAGCTGCGAGCGGATAATGACTTCATGCCCAACACAAATACAGAACTGAAACAGGGTAAGACTTCACTGGAGACAGACCTGGCCAAGAGTGAAATCAAAATGAAGGACAAAGACAAAGTTCTGTTGCAGACAAAGCAAAGACAGGCACGAGATTAGAAAATGTAAATCTGACACTGAAGCACAAGGCACAAGAAGAAAAAATCTGAGCTGAATGAAAAGACACAGAAGCTGGCAAAACAGCCTGAGAATAAACCAGCAAACAAATGTTTATCGGAAATTGTGAAGCAAGTGGAAATGACGGTTCCATTTGTGAAACATACACGCCCAGTGAGGACGTGGTAGACATATAGAAAAAGAACATTTGAGTCCATTCTAGGAATGAACGGAATACATATTCCCCTCAGAAAGAAGACAAACCCACTTCCCCTCAGAAAGAAGACAAACCCACAATGTCCGGAAAAAGTAGACTAGTGGTTAACAGCGAGAAATGCAATTCAAAGAAGCGCAAAGTGCTAATCAAATTGAGAGAGCAAAGTACTAGAAACAGAATGTACTACTACATTCCTCCAAATGTAACAGACCAAAATGTGGAAGAAATGTCAAGCCTTAAGATTGTCTGCATTCACAAACTCAGAGTTGAGATGAGGGGACGAGGGATAGCAAGTAAAGATTGTATTGCAAATGGTTATACTCCACTGGAAGGGAAGAAGGTTTTCTATAGACAAGAAAGGGGAAGTTGTGATATTGTGCCTGTGTGTTATTGTAATGTAAAGGTGTGCAACAGAACAAAGGTTAATGTGGGACTGGAAAATGACACCACCCACAGTATGAAGTATAGAGTCACATGGTAATTGACTCAGAGAAGCACTCTGGGCTGCCGGCCTGCAGATGGGAAACAGCACCATGCATGGCAATATCTGGGATCTGTAAATAGTTAAAGACTAGCACACAAAACAAGTTGGTCATCAATCATGTTTAAACCTACAAGTCTCAAGATTGCATCATGGAGACATCTAAAGAACCCATATTACAACACTGAATACCACCCAATATCATCTAGTAATGATTATATGGGGCGAAATTCTCCCCCAACGGCGCGATGTCCGCCGACTGGCGCCAAAAACGGCGCCAATCAGACGGGCATCGCGCCGGCCCAAAGGTGCGGAATGCTCCGCATCTTTGGGGGCCGAGCCCCAACATTGACGCTGACGCTCCCGCGCATGCGCTGCATTTCCGCGCCAGCTGGCGGGGCAACAAACGCCATTTCCACCAGCTGGCGGGGCAACAAACGCCATTTCCACCAGCTGGCGGGGCGGAAATCCCTCCGGCGCCGGCCTAGCCCCTCAATGTTGGGGCTCGGCCCCCAAAGATGCGGAGCATTCCGCACCTTTGGGCCGGCGCGATGCCCGTCTGATTGGCGCCGTTTTTGGCGCCAGTCGGCGGACATCGCACCGTTGGGGGAGAATTTCGCCCCTGGTTTGTGCTCTGACAGTTCTGATCTGCTTGTCTCCTTGTCTCTACCTGGCCTGTCACCTAGGGATGGTTCTGACGTCCTTATCTGCTGGTGGCTAACACCTACCAATGCAGATCCTGCGTCCTCTCCTTTCAGTGACTCTCGGGTTCGGGTTCCCATGGACTGTACCCACAATCGCTTAACTTACACCCTAATTATGGGTAATAAAAGGAACTCGACAGCCTGGTGCATCAAACCGACTCATTCCTCAGTCACTTGTGGAGATCTTGCTCAATTAAGTTTAAAATTCCCTCATCATTTATTCAGATTTAGCTGCCACTCCCCAAATTGCGCTGATGTAATTACTGGAAACTCTACATCCAGTACAATACATCGGTCATGTTCCTATATATGAGGGGTTTCCACTGCATTTAAGGCAAAGAAGGGCGGCATGGGAGCACAGTGGTTAGCACTGTTGCTTCACAGCGCCAAGGTCCCTGGTTCGATTCCCGGCTTGGGTCACTGTCTGTGTCGGAGTCTGCACGTTCTCTCCGTGTCAGCGTGGGTTTCCTCTGGGTGCTCCGGTTTCCTCCCACAAGTCCCGAAAGACGTGCTGTTAGGTGAATTGGACATTCTGAATTCTCCCTCTGTGTACCTGAACAGGTGTTGGAATGTAGCGACTTGGGGCTTTTCACAGTAACTTCATTGCAGTATTAATGTAAGCCTACTTGTGACAATAAAGATTATTATTATAAGGTAGAAAAGCAGGGAGAGTTCTGAGGAAATTCCCAGAAATTGCGCTTTGACTGTCTATTCGACCAAAGAAGGCATCACAACCAAGTCAGATCCTGTTTTCATCTGGTGTTCACACACACAACAGTCACTGGCTAGCAATTAGGAGTTGAATCTCTGTTGAATTCTGCAGCAGCCTCTGCTGTGATCAGTAAACCTAGCACAATTTTGTTGACTGGCTGCAACATTAACCCATCTGATGGTGGATTTATGCATTGAGCAATCTGAGTCACAGCTTTATGTGCTTTGGCAAAGCCATTATTTTACTTGACAAATTAGTTTTGTTGCAATAACTATAGATAAATACAAGATGCTGCAGAGAGACAGAAAACATTGTAATTTCTTGTACTAAATGGGGATGAGTCATTCCCCTCCCTCATGTCTTTTTAGGGATTGAGAAAATTCCATTTTCAGAGTATGGAATTGTGTTTTGAGAAGAGTTGTTTTGCTAAGGAAATTTGTTATGTCTGTCCTAGTCAGTACCCCAGCCCCCTTAATATAGTGGGAAGTTAAATTCCTCCTATGTTGTGTTCAGATTCTGCATTTTCAAGAAGCAACCTTCTTGCATTAATTAATTTCCCAGTTACTCCACAACTTTTTAATTTCTGAGAAACCACCCAGTCCATTATTTGTTTTTTCAAAATCACATTGGTCAAAAACATTGGTCATCACGGAGTGTAGTATAGGACAGTCCCATGGAACAAACCATTCAGATAGTTTATTATTTTTGGAGATGCTGCAAAAAGTACTTCAGAAGGTTAAGACAATAATCAGGGCCCAGCTTCATTGAAGTGTGTGGTCCTCTATCTATAGTGCATTCCTCAGTAATCCCCTGCACAGATAACAAGTAACCAACACTGCAAGCTGCCTGTAGCTCAAAATAAACCTTCCCATTTTATTGACAGAACAGGATGTTCCTGGGTGGCCATCCAATTTTCCAAGTAAGCAGCTATTTCCATGTTAAGAGGCGTGGTGATTGAAATCGTCATGGCCTGAACATTTCTGCGCACAGACAGGAAGTTAACCAAGAGCAACAGTTCCCACCTGATCCCAAATAATTAAAATTCCTCCTCCACTCCAATCCCTCAACCCCAATTTAATAATAATCTTTATTAGTGTCACAAGTAGGTTTACATTAACACTGCAATGAAGTTACTGTGTAAAGCGCCTAGTCGCCACTCTCCGGCGCTTGTTCAGGTATTGAGGGAGAATTCAGAATGTCCAATTCACCTAACAAGCACATCTTTCGGGACTTGTGGGAGGAAACCGGAGCGCCCAGAGGAAACCCACACAGACACAGGGAGAACGAGCAGACTCCGCACAGACAGTGACCCAAACCGGGAATCGAACTTGGGACACAGGTACTGTGAAGCAACAGTGCTATCCACTGTGCTATCGTGGCATGTGTTGTTAAGAATCACAAACATTGTGGGTTGTTTTCACCTTTACTGCTTGTGTGGTGAACTGCTGGAGTAGATAAGCTGATGTTCATTTCCATAAATAATCAACATTTATCCTGGGCTCTATTACAATTCAGTGATCTGCTCAGCCAGTTTCAAAGTAAAAATTACCATATAACTCTCTCATAGAAAACTTCTTTGTTGACTATTTTAATGAAGATGCTAACTGTTATAATATGCACTCATGCGCATAATGAGGTAAAGACAGGCAGTGGCAGACACCCAGGTTAGCCAATCAACACACAGGACAGAACACAACCAATCACCAGACAGAACACTAGAGGGGGGCTTCCTACCATAAAACACACAAGGCATCAGCACTCCGCCTCTTTCCACAGGTGACAACTGTAGTGACAGTCAGGGTGTATATGTCAGTTAGCACCTTCTACACGTGGCTCAGAGCTAGTCTGGTCTAGTTAGTTATAGTTAGCACACTTAGAGTAGTAGAGTGTCAACCCACAGCAAGCTGTGTGCAT
This sequence comes from Scyliorhinus torazame, assembly GCF_047496885.1. NCBI lineage: Eukaryota > Metazoa > Chordata > Chondrichthyes > Carcharhiniformes > Scyliorhinidae > Scyliorhinus > Scyliorhinus torazame. The sequence goes on from NC_092709.1 coordinate 221,512,200, forward strand.
TGTTACAGAAGTTCAATAAATCGTATTGAACCAACGTCTACGTTTGGTGTCTACTTTCCAGTCCAACTGCATCCAGTTGCAGTCCGTGTTACCCCAGGGTGAATAACACGACAATAACCTGAGGACTTTACAGGGAAAAGCCATTTTAAACAAGAATGTTAACAGATTGGTTACTAATATCATGAAGCTTGATTTCATGGGCTATTTAATTTACTTACACAATCTCTAACAAGTAGTTACTCTGATGATTTTTTTATTTGGTTAGATAAACCTTCTTCGACCTGATTTTCCACAGGAGCTGACCTGTTCTCTCAACAGCAGGTCATCAGCAGAACCCACAGAGAGGATCCTATCTCCTTTGAAGAACCCCACTACCACTAAACTGTCACCGGGTGAAAGGAAAGAGCAGGTTATGCAGTTAAGATCAATTCCATTCTGAGAGTTACCTCAGTGCAAATGCACCTTGCAGCAGTACGTAACAGGATAACACTACCATCAGTTAATAGGTGCTCTCTCAGTCACTACCCATACCAACAGAATGTGTAAGTCTGCATCTTCCTTTTCTCTTTGGAGAGAATCTTGATGCACTCTCCAACAAGCAACTGCAACGTATATTTATATAGCACTCAAGCCACTTCCTACGAGAATTTTAACAAAAAATATGCCTGGATGCCAGGGGCACTGCACTGCCCTACCCTATCCCCGACTACCCAGGGGCTGCAATGGCCGCCGTGTCCCCCCTGGCGTGGCCGTCACGATTTTGGGCCATCACGCCTGGTCTCCGTTTTTGGAAGCCAGTACTAATTTGCACCTGTGTGAGGCCTGGCCGGTGCAATGGTGACTATCAAGAGCCTGGAGAATGCAGCCTCAAACTAGCTGCGCATATATAAATGAGCCTAACGACTCATTTCAATAAGATTATCCCCATCACGCCGAGTGAGGGCCTGATCCGGATCGCCCGGGGCATAGCGGGTTGGATGCCTTGCGCTCAGCCTCTCGCCATGTACCTGTTGCAAAAGGATCAGCACAGGGCACAACGCGGTGAGAAAATCACGCCGTTAGGTCAGATCTCCATACACTTGGTCAAAGAGGTAGGTTTTATGGAATGCCGTGAAGGAGCAAAGTGAGGTAGAGAGACAGAGAGGTGTAGGGAGAGAGTTCCAAAGCTTGGGACCTTGACGTACCATAGAAGGCAGTTGAGGACAAAACATTGCATGTTTTTAAGAAGCAGTTAGATGGAGCACTTCGGGCGAAGGGGGTCAAAGGATATGGGGGGAAGATGGGATCAGACTATTGAGTTGGCTGATCAGCCATGATCACAACTAATGACAGAGCAGGCTCGAAGGGCCGAATGGCCTCCTCATGCCCGCATTTTCTATGTTTTTATGTAGACAACTGAAAGTGGAGGGTCTAAAATTTGGGGTGCTCAGGACCCCTCGAATTAGAGGAGTGTATATATCTCGGAGGGCTGTTGGATTGGAGGAGATTACGGAGCTAGGGACGGGTGAGGCCATGGAGGAATTTAATAACAAGGGTGAAAATTTTTAAATGGGGACTTTGCTCGACGAGGAGTCAATGTACTTCAGCGAGCACAGGGGGGAAAGGAGAATGAGACTTGCTGTGAGTTCAGACAGGGGCAGCAAAGTTTGGATGACCTCATGTTTAGAGAGGGTAGAATGTGGATGAGCAGCCAGCAGCAGTGCATTAGAATAGTCAAGTCTACATGTAACCAGGGCATGAATGAGGGTTTCAGCAGCAGATGAACTGAGACAGGGCAAAGTCAGATGATAAGGAGGTGGAAACAGGCGATCTTAGTGATGACACGTATGAAGCTCATCTCGGGGTCAAATGTGACACCAAGACTATGAATGAATGGCTTAGTCTCAGAAGTTGACAGGGAGGGGGATGCGGAATTGGTAGCTAGGGAATATAGTTTGGAGTGGAGACCAAATACAATGGCTTCAACCTTCCCCAAATATAATTGGAGGGAATTTCTGCTCATCCAGTACTAAGTGTTGATAAACTGCCTGACGATTTAACAACACTGGAGGTATTGAAAGGTGAAGTGAAGCTGGGTGCCCACTGTGTAAGTGTGAAAGCCAATGTTACGCTTTTATGCTTTCAGATGATGTCGCCAATGAGCAGCATGTAGATGAGAAATAGGAGGAGCCCAGGATGGATCCCTGGGGGACACCAGAGATAACTTTGCAAGGCCAGGAAAAATGCCTTTGCCAGTGATTCGCGAGCTTTAATTTAATAAATAAGAATGGAACCATACGGGAGTAGTCCCATCCAACTGGTCACAGTGGAGAGGTGGTGGAGGATGATGGTGTGGTCAACCATGTCAAAGACTGCAGACATGTCAAGAACGACATAACTGTGACAGCTGTCTTACGGACCAGTTAAGCAACAGCCTCACATATTCATACATATGAATTTATGCCTTAATAATATCCCTGACATCACCATTCCTGTATATGTCCTGTTCCACAGACCCACCAGAGGTGGGAGTTCAGTGGTATGCAGTCAGGTGGGAGTTGCCGTGGGAGTCCTTAACATTGATCCTGGACTCCTTGAGGTCTCATGGCATCAGGTCAAACAAGGACAGGGAAACTTCCTCATGATCACCACGTACTGCTCCCTCTCCCACAACCCCATTGATGAATCAGTACTCCTCCATTTTGAGAAAGCACTGAAGATGGCAAGCGAGTTGAATGTACTCTAGGTGGGGGACTCCAAGGTCTATCACCAAGAATGCTTCAGTAGCACGACTGCTGACTGTGCTGGCCAAGTCATGAATGGCATAGTTGCTAGATGGTGTCTGTAACAGATGGTGAGGGAACCAACAAGAGAGAAAAACATACTTGACCTCATCCTCACCAATCTGTCTGCCATAGATGCATCTGTCCATGGCAGTATTGGTAAGAGTGACCACCGCATAGTCCTTGTGGAGATGAAGACACATCTTCACATTGAAGGAACCCTCCGTTGTGTTGTGGCACTACCATCATGCTAAATAATAATAATCACTTATTGTCACAAGTAGGCTTCAATGAAGTTACTGTGAAAAGCCCCTAGTCGCCACATTCCGGCATCTGTTCGGGGAGGCCGGTACGGGAATTGAATCCGCGCTGCTGGCCTTGGATCTACATTACAAACCTGCTGTTTAGCCCACTGTGCTAAACCAGCCCCTGAATGAAGGTTTCAGTCGCAGATGAGATAGATTTTGAACAGATCTAGCAACTCAAGACTGGGCATCCATGAGACACTATGGGCTATCAGTAGTAGCAGAATTGGACTCAACCATGAACTGTAACCTCACCGCTCAGCATATCCCCACTCTACCATTACCACCAAGCCAGGGGTTCAACCAAGGTTCAGTGAAGACTGCAGGAGGGTATGCCAGGAGCAATGCCAGGCACACCTAAAAATGAGGTGTCAATCTGGTAAAGCTACAACACAGGACTACTTGCACACCAAACAGCATTACAATCAAGCAATAGACAGAACAATGTGATTTCACAACCAAAGGCAATCCTGCCCCATCCATCGTGAATGGTGGTGGACAATTAACTCACTGGAGGAGGTAGCTCCACACATTCCCATCCTCAATGTTGTGGGAGTCCAAACCATCAGTACAAAAGATAAGGCTGAAGAATTTGCAAATATCGTCAGCCAGAAGTTCCAAATGGATGATCCATCTCGACCTCCTCTGGAAGTACCCAGCATCACAGATTCACTCCACATGATATCAAGAAACTGCTGAAGACACTGGATACTGCAAAGGCTGTGAGCACTGATAATATTCCAGCAATAGTATTGAAACTGGTGCACCAAGACTTGCCATGCCCTTAGTTAAGCTGTTCCAGTACAGCTACAGCACTACATCTGGAAAATTGCCCAGGTATTTCTTACACTCAAAAAGCAGGACAAATCCCAACTGGCCAATTACTGCCCGGCAGTGTACATTTGATCATCAGTAAAGTGATGGAAGGGGTCATCAACAATGAGTGCTATCAGGCAGCTCAACACCAATGTGCGGAGGCTCCTAAATGTGATTGTGATGCCATCGGTGGAGAGGCGGAGATAGTGGCAGCTATGGTGTGCGGAGAAGTCCTTTGACAGAGTAGAGTGGGAGTATCTCTGGGAAGTGTTGCGGAGGTTTGGGTTCGGGGGAGGGTTTATTAGCTGGGTTAAGCTCCTATATAGAGCCCCGGTGGCGAGTGTGGTTACGAATCGGTGGAGGTCGGAGTACTTCCCGCTGTATCGAGGGACGAGGCAGGGGTGCCCCCTGTCCCCCCTGTTGTTTGCATTAGCAATTGAACCTTTGGCCATGGCATTAAGGGAGTCCAGGAAATGGAGTGGTTCGAGGGGGAGAGGAGCATCGAGTGTCGCTGTATGCAGATGACCTGTTGCTGTATGTGGCGGACCCAGTGGAGGGGATGGTGGAGGTCATGCAGATCCTAAGGGTGTTTGGGGACTTCTCGGGTTACAAGCTCAATGTAGGGAAGAGTGAGCTCTTTGTGGTGCATCCGGGGGATCAGGGAAGAGGGTTAGACGACCTACCATTGAGGAGGGCAGAAAGGAGCTCTCGATACTTGGGGATCCAGGTAGCTAGGAGCTGGGGGGCACTGCACAAACTTAATTTGACGCGGTTGGTGGAGCAGATGGAGGAGGACTTTAAACGGTGGGACATTGAAAACAGCGCGGGAGGTGAGTGAGCCGGGACAGTGAAAACAGCACGGGAGGTGAGTGAGCCGGGACAGTGAAAACAGCGCGGGAGCTGAGTGAGCCGGGACAGTGAAAACAGCGCGAGAGGTGAGTGAGCCGGGACATTGAAAACAGCGCGGGAGCTGAGTGAGCCGGGACAGTGAAAACAGCGCGAGAGGTGAGTGAGCCGGGAAATTGAAAACAGCGCGGGAGCTGAGTGAGCCGGGACATTGAAAACAACGCGAGAGGTGAGTGAGCCGGGGCTCTGAAAACAGCGCGGGAGATGAGTGAGCCAGGAAATTGAAAACAGCGCGGGAGCTGAGTGAGCCGGGACAGTGAAAACAGCGCGAGAGGTGAGTGAGCCGGGAAATTAAAAACAGCGCGGGAGCTGGGTGAGCCGGGACATTGAAAACAGCGCGAGAGGTGAGTGAGCCGGGGCTCTGAAAACAGCGCGATTGGTGAGTGAGCCGGGAAATTGAAAACAGCGCGGGAGCTGGGTGAGCCGGGACATTGAAAACAGCGCGAGAGGTGAGTGAGCCGGGGCTCTGAAAACAGCGCGGGAGCTGAGTGAGCCAGGAAATTGAAAACAGCGCGGGAGCTGAGTGAGCCGGGACATTGAAAACAGCGCGAGAGGTGAGTGAGCCGGGAAATTGAAAACAACGCGAGAGGTGAGTGAGCCGGGACATTGAAAAGAGCGCGGGAGGAGAGAAAGCCGGGAGAGTGAAAACAGCGCGGGAGGTGAGTGAGCCGGGACATTGAAAACAGCGCGGGAGGTGAGTGAGCCGGGACAGTGAAAACAGCGCGAGAGGTGAGTGAGCCGGGACAGTGAAAACAGCGCGGGAGGTGAGTGAGCCGGGACATTGAAAACAGCGCGAGAGGTGAGTGAGCCGGGAAATTGAAAACAGCGCGAGAGGTGAGTGAGCCAGGACATTGAAAACAGCGCGAGAGCTGAGTGAGACGGGACAGTGAAAACAGCGCGAGAGGTGAATGAGCCGGGACAGTGAAAACAGCGCGGGAGCTGAGTGAGCCGGGACAGTGAAAACAGCGCGGGAGCTGAGTGAGCCGGGAAATTGAAAACAGCGCGGGAGGTGAGTGAGCCGGGAAATTGAAAACAGCGCGGGAGGTGAGTGAGCCGGGAAATTGAAAACAGCGCGGGAGGTGAGTGAGCTGGGACATTGAAAACAGCGCGGGAGCTGAGTGAGCCGGGACTTTGAAAACAGCGCGGGAGCTGAGTGAGCCGGGACTTTGAAAACAGCGCGGGAGCTGAGTGAGCCGGGGCATTGAAAAGAGCGCGAGAGGTGAGTGAGCCGGGACATTGAAAACAGTGCGAGAGATGAGTGAGCCGGGACATTGAAAACAGCGCAAGAGGTGAGTGAGCCGGGAAATTGAAAACAACGCGAGAGGTGAGTGAGCCGGGACATTGAAAAGAGCGCGGGAGGAGAGAAAGCCGGTACAGTGAAAACAGCGCGAGAGCTGAGTGAGCCGGGACATTGAAAACAGCGCGGGAGCTGAGTGAGCCGGGACATTGAAAACAGCGCGGGAGCTGAGTGAGCCGGGACAGTGAAAACAGCGCGAGAGGAGAGAAAGCCGGGACAGTGAAAACAGCGCGAGAGGAGAGAAAGCCGGTACAGTGAAAACAGCGCGAGAGCTGAGTGAGCCGGGACAGTGAAAACAGCGCGAGAGGAGAGAAAGCCGGGACATTGAAAACAGCGCGGGAGCTGAGTGAGCCGGGAAATTGAAAACAACGCGAGAGGTGAGTGAGCCGGGACATTGAAAACAGCGCGGGAGCTGAGTGAGCCGGGACAGTGAAAACAGCGCGAGAGGAGAGAAAGCCGGGACAGTGAAAAGAGCGCGGGAGGAGAGAAAGCCGGGACATTGAAAACAGCGCGGGAGGAGAGTGAGCCGGGACATTGAAAACAGCGCGGGAGCTGAGTGAGCCGGGACAGTGAAAACGGCGCGAGAGCTGAGTGAGCTGGGACAGTGAAAACAGCGCGGGAGGTGAGTGAGCCGGGACATTGAAAACAGTGCGGGAGCTGAGTGAGCCGGGACATTGAAAACAGCGCGGGAGGTGAGCGAGCCGGGACATTGAAAACAGCGCGAGAGGTGAGTGAGCCGGGAAATTGAAAACAACGCGAGAGGTGAGTGAGCCGGGACATTGAAAAGAGCGCGGGAGGAGAGAAAGCCGGGAGAGTGAAAACAGCGCGAGAGGTGAGTGAGCCGGGACATTGAAAACAGCGTGGGAGCTGAGTGAGCCGGGACAGTGAAAACAGCGCGGGAGGTGAGTGAGCCGGGACAGTGAAAACAGCGCGGGAGGTGAGTGAGCCGGGACAGTGAAAACAGCGCGGGAGGTGAGTGAGCCGGGACATTGAAAACAGCGCGAGAGGTGAGTGAGCCGGGAAATTGAAAACAGCGCGAGAGGTGAGTGAGCCAGGACATTGATAACAGCGCGAGAGCTGCGTGAGCCGGGACAGTGAAAACAGCGCGGGAGGTGAGTGAGCCGGGACAGTGAAAACAGCGCGAGAGGTGAGTGAGCCGGGACAGTGAAAACAGCGCGGGAGGTGAGTGAGCCGGGACATTGAAAACAGCGCGAGAGGTGAGTGAGCCGGGAAATTGAAAACAGCGCGAGAGGTGAGTGAGCCAGGACATTGAAAACAGCGCGAGAGCTGCGTGAGCCGGGACAGTGAAAACAGCGCGGGAGGTGAGTGAGCCGGGACAGTGAAAACAGTGCGGGAGGTGAGTGAGCTGGGACATTGAAAACAGCGTGGGAGGAGAGAAAGCCGGGAGATTTAAAAAGCGCGGGATATTTAAAAAGCGCGGGAGGAGAGAGAGTCGGGAGATTTAAAAAGCGCGGGAGATTTGAAAAGCGCGGGAGCTGCGAGTCAGAGCGGAGATTTTAAAAGATCGCGGCCTAGTTGCGGGAGCCGTTCGGAGGAGGAGGAGCAGTCTCTGTCAGGGAGAGAACCTGAGAACATCTAAGACCCTCAGAAGGTAAGAAGGGAAGTAAGTGATTTTTACTCATTTTTATTTTTATACCTTTTTCAAATTGTGTGTGTCGGGGGGAAACTGAAGTGACATCACAGAAAAGCTGTGACCTGAGTGGCTGGTTGGGAATCTACACTAAATTAAAAAAATTAAGCATTGGTAACTAATTAAACATAATTATTTAATTATAATTTAGAGGGGTATCTAAGCCAGAGATCGGAGAGTACTATATTTAGCTTTCACATTTACATTAGAATTCTAGTGCTAGGAAACAGATAGTTAACAGTAACTTTAAAAAATAAAAGTAAAAACATTTAAAAAAAACTTTTAATTTTAATTAATTGACGCAATGTCAGTTAGAGGGGTGCAGTGCTCTGACTGTGAGATGTGGCAGGTCCGGGAGGCTTCCAGCGTTCCGGATGGCTTCATTTGCAGAAAGTGCACCCAACTGGAGCTCCTCACAGACCGCATGGTTCGGTTGGAGCAGCAATTGGATGCACTTAGGAGCATGCAGGTGGCGGAAAGCGTCATAGATCGCAGTTATATAAATGTGGTCACACCCAAGGTGCAGGCAGAGAAATGGGTGACCACCAGAAAGGGCAGGCAGTCAGTGCAGGAATCCCCTGTGGTTGTCCCCCTCTCGAAAAGGTATACCCCTTTGGATACTGTCGGGGGGGATAGCATATCAGGGGAAAACAGCAGCAGCCAGAGCAGTGGCACCACGGCTGGCTCTGATGTTCAGAAGGGAGGGTCAAAGCGCAGAAGAGCAATAGTAATAGGGGACTCTATAGCCAGGGTCACAGATAGGCGCTTCTGTGGACGTGAAAGAGACTCCAGGATGGTATGTTGCCTCCCTGGTGCCAGGGTCCAGGATGTCTCCGAACGGGTAGTGGGCATCCTGAAGGGGGAGGGCAAACAGGCAGAGGTCGTTGTACATATTGGTACTAACGACATAGGCAGAAAGGGGCACGAGGTCCTGCAGCAGGAGTTCAGGGAGCTAGGCAGAAAGTTAAAAGACAGGACCTCTAGGGTTGTAATCTCGGGATTACTCCCTGTGCCACGTGCCAGTGAGGCGAGAAATAGGAAGATAGAGCAGCTAAACACGTGGCTAAACAGCTGGTGTAGGAGGGAGGGTTTCCGTTATCTGGACCACTGAGAGCTCTTCTGGGGCAGGTGTGACCTATATAAGAAGGACGGGTTGCATCTAAACCGGAGAGGCATAAATATCCGTTTGCTAGTGTCACACGGGAGGGTTTAAACTAGTATGGCAGGGGGGTGGGCACGGGAGCAATCGGTCAGAAGGCGAGAGCATTGAGGGAGGACTAGGGAATAGGGACAGTGGGGCTCTGAGGCAGAGCAGACAGGGAGAAGTTGCTGAACACAGCATATGAAGTGCATATGTTTTAATGCAAGAAGTATTACGGGTAAGGCAGATGAACTTGGAGCTTGGATTAGTACTTGGAACTATGATGTTGTTGCCATTACAGAGACCTGGTTGAGGGAAGAGCAGGATTGGCAGCTAAACGTTCCAGGATTTAGATGTTTCAGGCGGGATAGAGGGAGATGTAAAAGGGGAGGCGGAGTTGCGCTACTGGTTAGGGAGAATATCACAGCTGTACTGCGGGAGGACACCTCAGAGGGCAGTGAGGCTATATGGGTAGAGATCAGGAATAAGAAGGGTGCAGTCACAATGTTGGGGGTTTACTACAGGCCTCCCAACAGCCAGCGGGAGATAGAGGAGCAGATAGGTAGACAAATTTTGGAAAAGAGTGAAAACAACAGGGTTGTGGTGATGGGAGACTTCAACTTCTCCAATATTGACTGGGACTCACTTAGTGCCAGGGGCTTAGACGGGGCGGAGTTTGTAAGGAGCATCCAGGAGGGCTTCTTAAAACAATATGTAGACAGTCCAACTAGGGAAGGGGCGGTACTGGACCTGGTATTGGGGAATGAGCCCGGCCAGGTGGTAGATGTTTCAGTAGGGGAGCATTTCGGTAACTGTGACCACAGTTCAGTAAGTTTTAAAGTACTGGTGGACAAGGATAAGAGTGGTCCTAGGATGAATGTGCTAAATTGGGGGAAGGCTAATTATAACAATATGAGGCGGGAACTGAAGAACCTAGATTGGGGGCGGATGTTTGAGGGCAAATCAACATCTGACATGTGGGAGGCTTTCAAGTGGCAGTTGAAAGGAATTCAGGACCGGCATGTTCCTCTGAGGAAGAAGGATAAATACAGCAATTATCGGGAACCTTGGATGACGAGAGATATTGTAGGTCTCGTCAAAAAGAAAAAGGAGGCATTTGTCAGGGCTAAAAGGCTGGGAACAGACGAAGCCTGCGTGGAATATAAGGAAAGTAGGAAGGAACTTAAGCAAGGAGTCAGTAGGGCTAGAAGGGGTCACGAAAAGTCATTGGCAAATAGGGTTAAGGAAAATCCCAAGGCTTTTTACACGTACATAAAAAGCAAGATGGTAGCCAGGGAAAGGGTTGGCCCACTGAACGATAGGCAAGGGAATCTATGTGTGGAGCCAGAGGAAATGGGCGAGGTACTAAATGAATACTTTGCATCAGTATTCACCAAAGAGAAGAAATTGGTAGATGTTGAGTCTGGAGAAGGGTGTGCAGATAGCCTGGGTCACATTGAGATCCAAAAAGACAAGGTGTTGGGTGTCTTAAAAAATATTAAGGTTGATAAGTCCCCAGGGCCTGATGGGATCTACCCCAGAATACTGAAGGAGGCTGGAGAGGAAATTGCTGAGGTCTTGACAGAAATCTTTGGATCCTCACTGTCTTCAGGGGATGTCCCGGAGGACTGGAGAATAGCCAATGTTGTTCCTCTGTTTAAGAAGGGTAGCAAGGATAATCCAGGGAACTACAGGCCGGTGAGCCTTACTTCAGTGGTAGGGAAATTACTGGAGAGAATTCTTCGAGACAGGATCTACTTCCATTTGGCAGCAAATGGACGTATTAGTGAGAGGCAGCATGGTTTTGTGAAGGGGAGGTCGTGTCTCACTAACTTGATAGAGGTTTTCGAGGAGGTCACTAAGATGATTGATGCAGGTAGGGCAGTGGATGTTGCTATATGGACTTCAGTAAGGCCTTTGACAAGGTCATTCATGGTAGACTAGTTCAAAAGGTGAACTCTCACGGGATCAGGGGTGAGCTGGCAAGGTGGATACAGAACTGGCTAGGTCATAGAAGGCAGAGATTTGCAATGGAAGGATGCTTTTCTAATTGGAGGGCTGTGACCAATGGCGTTCCACAGGGATCAGTGCTGGGACCTTTGCTGTTTGTAGTAAATATAAATGATTTGGAGGAAAATGTAACTGGTCTGATTAGTAAGTTTGCAGACGACACAAAGGTTTGTGGAATTGCGGATAGCGATGAGGACTCTCAGAGAATACAGCAGGATTTAGATTGTTTGGCGACTTAGGCGGAGAGATGGCAGATGGAGTTTAATCCGGACAAATGTGAGGTAATGCATTTGGAAGGTCTAATGCAGGTAGGGAATATACAGTGAATGGTAGAACCCTCAAGAGTATTGAAAGTCAAAGAGATCTAGGAGTACAGGTCCACAGGTCACTGAAAGGGGCAACACAGGTGGAGAAGGTAGTCAAGAAGGCATACGGCGTGCTTGCCTTCATTGGCCGGGGCATTGAGTATAAAAATTGGCAAGTCATGTTGCAGCTGTATAGAACCTTGGTTCGGCCACACTTGGAGTATAGTGTTCAATTCTGGTCGCCACACTACCAGAAGGATGTGGAGGCTTTAGAGAGGGTGCAGAAGAGATTTACCAGAATGTTGCCTGGTATGGAGCGCATTAGCTATGAGGAGCGGTTGAATAAACCCGGTTTGTTCTCACTGTAATGAAGGAGGTTGAGGGGCGACCTGATAGAGGTCTACAAAATTATGAGGGGCATAGACAGAGTGGATAGTCAGAAACTTTTCCCGGGGTAGAGGGGTCAATTACTAGGGGGCATAGGTTTAAGGTGAGAGGGGCAAGGTTTAGAGTAGATGTACGAGGCAAGTTTTTTACACCGAGGGTAGTGGGTGCCTGGAACTCGCTACCGGAGGAGGTGGTGGAAGCAGGGACGATAGTGACATTTAAGGGGCATCTTGACAAATACATGAATAGGATGGGAATAGAGGGATACGGACCCAGGAAGTGTAGAAGATTGTAGTTTAGCCGGGCAGCATGGTCGGCACGGGCATGGAGGGCCGAAGGGCCTGTTCCTGTGCTGTACATTTCTTTGTTCTTTGTTTGTTTGTATGTTGCCACTCTCGCTAGCGGGCAGAGTACAGTCGATTAAAATGGTGGTCCTCCCGAGGTTTCTTTTTGTATTCCAATGCCTTCCAACTGTGATCACCAAGGCCTTTTTTAAGAGGGTATGCAGGAGCATTAAGGGTTTTGTGTGGGCGAGTAAGACCCCGAGGGTAAGGAGGGGGTTCCTGGAGCGTAGTAGAGATAGAGGAGAGCTGGCGTTGCCGAATCTGGGTGGCTACTACTGGGCAGCCAACATGGCGATGATCCGTAAGTGGGTGATGGAGGGAGAGGGGGCGGCATGGAAGAGGTTGGAGATGGCGTCCTGCAAAGGAACAAGCCTGGGGGCGCTGGTGACGGCACCGCTGCATCTCTCGCCGACAAGGTACACCACAAGTCCGGTGGTGGCGGCAACGCTAAAGATCTGGGGGCAGTGGAGACGACACAGGGGTGCGACGGGAGCCTCGGTGTGGTCCCCGATCGGAGATAACCTTCGGTTTGTCCCAGGAAGGATGGACGGGGGGTTTCAGAGCTGGCACGGGCAGGGATTAGAAGAATGGGGGACCTGTTCATCGACGGGACGTTTGCGAGCTTAGGGGTGCTGGAGGAGAAGTTTGGACTACCCCCGGGAAACGCTTTCAGGTACATGCAAGTGAGGGCGTTTGTGAGGCGGCAGGTGAGGGAATTCCCGCTGCTCCCGGCACAGGGGATTCAAGACAGGGTGATTTTGGGCGTATGGGTCGGAGAGGGCAAGGTGTCGGCAATATACCAGGAGATGAAGGAAGAGGGGGAGGCGTTGGTAGAGGAGCTGAAGGGTAAATGGGAGGAGGAGCTGGGGGAGGAGATTGAGGAGGGTCTGTGGGCTGATGCCCTAAGTAGGGTCAATTCCTCTTCCTCGTGTGCCAGGCTTAGCCTGATACAATTTAAGGTTGTTCACAGAGCGAATATGACGGGGGCGAGGCTGAGTAGGTTCTTTTGGGTGGAAGACAGATGTGGGAGGTGCTCAGGAAGCCCGACGAACCATGCCCATATGTTTTGGTCGTGCCCGGCACTGGATGGGTTCTGGAGGGGAGTTGCGAGAACGATATCTAAGGTGGTGAAAGTCCAGGTCAAGCCAAGTTGGGGGCCAGCATTATTTGGAGTAGCGGATGAGCCGGGAGTGCAGGAGGCAAAAGAGGCCGGCATTCTGGCCTTTGCGTCCCTGGTAGCACGGCGAAGGATCTTGTTAGTGTGGAAAGATGCAAAGCCCCCCAGTGTGGAAGCCTGGATAAAGGATATGGCAGGGTTTATCAAGTTGGAGAGGATAAAGTTTGCCTTGAGAGGGTCTGCGCAGGGGTTCTCCAGGCGGTGGCAACCGTTCCTAGACTATCTCGCGGAGCGTTAGATGAAGTTCGGTCGACAGCAGCAGCAACCCGGCCGGGGGGGGGGGGGGGGGGGGGGGGGGAGAGGACGGGGCGACATCTCTTTTTTTTGGGGTGGGGGGAGAAGGAGGGACGGGGAAGGGTTTTTCTTCTGGGGGGCATCTGAGCAAGAAAATACATAAATGATCCAGAAAACTGATATGTACGGGAGGAATCCAATGTACAAAGTTCTGTATCATATTGATTTGCCGTGTTTATGCCTTGCTATGCGAGTTTTCTTTTCTTTTTGTTGTGGGGGGGGGGAGTTGTTTGTATGATTGAAAATTTTGTTTAAAAATTCTTAATAAACATATTTTTAAAAAAAACAATGAGTGCTATCAGGGCAGCACGGTGGCGCTGTGGGTTAGCCCTGCTGCCTCACGGCGTCGAGGTCCCAGGTTCGATCCCGGCTCTGGGTCACTGTCCGTGTGGAATTTGTCTGCTGTCCGCTGGCAGATCCCATTGCGAGCTGCAGCGACCACATCTGCAGTAAGCGTTGGCTGCTCGAAGAGCTCCGGCTCAGAGTTGATGAGCTGGAGTCGGAGCTTCAAACACTGAGGCACATCCGGGAGGGGGAGACTTACCTGGGCACTGTGTTTCAGGAGGCAGTCACACCTGTCAGAGTAAGTAGTTTAAATCCTGCCAGTGGCCAGGGACAGCAGGCAGTGACTGCAAGTCAGGCAGGTAAAGGGAACCAGCAGTCAGGAACTCAGGAGCCTCAGCCCTTGACTCTGTCCAACAGGTATGAGGCACTTGCTCCCTGTGTGGATGGCGAACAGGGCTGCAGGAAGGATGAGTCAGCTGACCAAGGCACCATGGTTCAGCAGGCCATTCAAGGGGAGGAAGTAAATAGGCAAGTTGTAGTTGTAGGGGATTCTATTATCAGGAGGATAGATAGTATCCTTTGTGAGCAAGATAAAGAGTCCCGCATGGTATGTTACCTGCCCGGTGCTAGGGTGCGGGACATCTCTGACCGGCTTGAAAGGATACTGGAGAGGGAGGGGGAGGATCCAGTTGTTGTGGTCCATGTCGGTACCAACAACATAGGCAAGTCTAGGAAAGAGGACCTATTTAGAGATTATAAAGAGCTAGGATTCAAATTAAAAAAACAGGTCCTCAAGGGTCATAATCTCCGGATTACTGCCCGAGCCACGTGCAAATTGGCATAGGGAGGCAAGAATAAGGGAAGTTAACACGTGGCTGAAAGAGTGGTGTGGGAAAGAGGGGTTCCTTTTCATGGGACACTGGCATCAGTTTTGGGACAGGGGGGGACCTATACCGTTGGGATGGTCTCCACCTGAACCGAGCTGGGACCAGGGGCGCCATTCTCCGACCCCCCAGAGGGTCCGTGCCGGGGTGGAGGTTGGGGGGGGGGTCCGTGCCGGGGTGGAGGTTGGGGGGTCCGTGCCGGGGTGGAGGTTGGGGGGGGGGTCCGTGCCGGGGTGGAGTTTGGGGTGGGGTCCGTGCCGGGGAGGGGGATGCGAGGGCAAGTGAGTTGGTCCACCTGGCCGGGTGCCAGCCTCCAACAGTTGGACCCATGCAGTCCATGCCACCTGGCTGGGGGGAGGAGGGGATATGGACAATGATGACATGTCGTCGTTTCCCCCCCCCCCCCCCCCCCCCCCAACCAGGCCGTCATGTTTTCCGATCATCCAGCGATGTTGGCCGCCGTGGCGGCAGCCGCTCATGTCTATGTTGCCCTGGATGAGGAGGAGGAGGAGGAGGAGCGTGCCAGAGAGGCGGCGCAGGCTGCCGCAGAGGGACAGGCGGCAGCCGCCCAGGCTGGAGGGACACCTGACCGACAGGACGAGGAGGGGGAGGAGGACGTCGCGGCCCCACGGCAACGGAGGCACCCGAGGGCGCCCCGTGTGTACGGGCCCCGGCAGTCATACCAAGACCTCACGGACCGGGAATGCAGGAGGAGACTCCGGATGAGGCGGGAAACAGTGGCACACATCTGCCACCTGCTGGCACACCTGTCACCGCGTGGCACTGGCGGGGGACACCCTCTCCCCGTGTCCGTCAAGGTTACGGTGGCCCTGAACTTTTATGCAACGGGGTCATTCCAGGCACCGAGTGGGGACCTGTCCGGCATATCGCAGACATCGGTGCATCGGTACATCCGGGCAGTGACAGATGCCCTATATGCCATGGCGCACCGCTACATCCGCTTCCCCGTGGACCGGGCCAGCCAAGATGCCCGTCGCCGTGCGGCCACCTGCAGATAACAGGGACGTGTTCACCAATAGGAAGGGGACCTATTCGATGAACATACAGGTGGTCTGCGACCACCGCATGATGATCCTGCACTTCTGCGCCCGTTACCCACGCAGTGTTCACGACTCATACGTGTTGTCGCGGTCATCCATCCCCGGCATGTACGAGGGATGCTATCCCCGGCTGAGGGGCTGGTTGCTGGGCGACAGGGGCTACCCATTGCGATCGTGGCTGATGACGCCTATACGGAGGCCGCGCAATGAGGCGGAGAACCGCTACAATGATGCCCATGTAGCGACAAGGGGAGTGATAGAGAGGTTCTTTGGCGTGCTGAAGATGCGTTTCAGGTGCCTGGACCTCTCTGGGGGCGCCCTCCAGTATCGGTCAGATAGGGTCGGCCGCATCATTGTGGTGTGCTGCGTCCTGCACAACATAGCCCAGCAGAGGGGCGATGTGCCGCAGGCAGAGGAGGGCGGACTGGAGGAGCAGCAGGAAGAGGCGCAGTCCTCCCCAGATGAGGGGGATGGGGGTAATGGTCAGGGCAGGTGGGGTAGACACAGGCGGGTGGCTGTCCACCGTTACGCGCTGGCCCAGCGGGCACGGGACAGACTGATAGACGCCCGCTTCACTGACTAGATGGGCGTGGGAATCGGGTAGTATGGCCACAGACCGCACACCATGGCAACAGCCGACCACCCACACCCACCACCCATCCACCCAGCACCCTCACCCCCCTCCCCAACCCCCCCCACCCCACCCGCATGCACACCCCCCCCCCCCCCCATTGCCGATCCACCTGCGGCACAATGGGCCGGGCTCACACAGTTGCGGGTGGACGCGTGTCTATTGCAGGCCCTGCGGTGAGCTCCTGGCTCTACATCGTTGGACTATGTCTGACCCATGGCCACAGTACCACCATCCACCCGGACCATCCCTGCATGCGGCTGTGACACTGCAGCGCACGGTCCCGTCCTCTGCCCGGGGGGATGTTGATGGCGTCCCAGGGGGAACGGGGCAGACTCACCTGGGGCTGAGGTAAGACCACCCCTCACACACACACACTTGCGCTCAACGTACATGACAGAGCACAAAGGCATCTTCTGTAGGTGTAACATTGACTTTAACAACCAAAGGAGTTCATGCACGTGCCCTAGCCCCTAAAACTCATCTGTGCCCTGCACCCGTGCCAACTTACTCAGTGTCTAATTGTTTGGCCTTACGGGCCCTTTGACTACGTCTACGTGGTTCCCCAGACGGTACAGCAGAACTGGAGGTGGACTCCTGTGATTCCTGCCCTCTGACACTGGATCCCTTTGGTGGCCGTTTCCTAGGGCGTCCTGGCCTAGATGGGCCAGCCTGCGGCCCGGGTGACTGGGATGGCGAGCTGCCAGCCTGTCCTGCCCGTTGCCCACCCGATGCACCTGGGACGGAAGGGGGGGAGTCCGGGGTGTCGCGGTGTACCGGGACCTCCCCTACAGGGGGAGCCGGGACGGACCACACCACCTCCTCCTCCCTCGGGGTGCCCGATGGCCCCCAGGCCTCTACATGGGTGGGGGATGCGAACGGACTGGCCATCCGACGCCCCCCCGACATCTGGCGCTGCCAGTCCTGGAGGCCCGTGCTGGTATCGACAGGGGTCTGCAGGTTTGCAGCCATGGAGCCCAGGGGGTTGGCAAACCCTGTCTGTGACAGTGCGACGCCGGCTCGCACATGGCCACTGGCGCCGATGCCCTCAGCGATGGCCTGCAGAGACTGGGCCATGGCCTGCAGAGACTGGGCCATGGCCTGCTGAGACTGGGCCATGGCCTGCTGAGACTGGGCCATGGCCTGCAGAGACTGGGCTATGGCGTTGAGCGCCTCTGCCATCTGGCGCTGGCACTGGCTCATGGCCTCCTGTGAGAGGGCAGCCATGTCCTGGGCCACAGACGCCGCCTGCACGGAAAGCCCCAGGCCTCGCAAACCGTTCCCCATGTCTGACACCGTCGCACCCATTGCCTCCACCGCGGACGCCACCCGTGCGGTGTCAGCTTGGGTGGCACGCATGACCGGCACCACTCCCAGCTCCTCGACGCGGGTGGACTCCTCCACCTGCGACTGCAGCCGCCGCAAGCCGCCCGTCACCCTCTTCGCTCGTCTCCGGGTCGGTGGTTGCATCGGATCTATGTGTGGGTGTGTTAACTCCAGGAACCCAGGATCCATCTGGGCGGCAGATGTTCGCTTGGGCTGGGCTGCCCTCCGACCGCCCGGCCCCTCTGCTGCTCCTCCCTCCACCTGCTGTACCGGGACGGCTGTGTTGTGCGCACCAGTGAGTGTACCAGACGCCTCATCACTAAAGTGCCCAACCAAGGTGAGTGTTTCTGCAATGGTGGAGGGTGTTGGTGACAGCAGAGGCGTTGTGTCGTGCTCTGAGTCCCACTCTGAGTCCATGGCACTTTGGGGTGGGGGTTCGTCTCCACCCATCCACTCTGAGTCACTGTCCGGTATTTCGTCTTCCTGGGTAGTGCTGTCCTGGGTAGGGGTGTCCTGGGCAGTGCTGTCCCGGGTAGTGGTGTCCCGGGTAGTGGTGTCCCGGGTAGTGGTTGTCCCGGGTAGTGGTGTCCCGGGTAGTGGTGTCCCGGGTAGTGGTGTCCCGGGTAGTGGTGTCCCGGGTAGTGGTGTCCCGGGTAGTGGTGTCCCGGGTAGTGGTGTCCCGGGTAGTGGTGTCCCGGGTAGTGGTGTCCTGGCTCGGATGTGACGGGGGCCTGTGGCTGCCCCCCTCGTCGCTGGGTGGTCGCTCCCGCACGTGACGGGGGTGTCGTCACCCTGTTGCTCCAGGTCTCTCCGTCTCCCGTGGCCTCCGAGGGACATCCTGCGGGCGTCGCATGCTGGAGGGTGCGGGTCTCTCCGTCTCCCGTGGTGTGCGAGGGGCATCCTGCGGGCGTCGCATACTGGATGGTGCGGGTCTCTCCGTCTCCCGTGGTGTGCGAGGGGCATCCTGTGGGCGTCGCATGCTGGAGGGTGCGGGTCTCTCCGTCTCCCGTGGCCTCCGAGGGGCATCCTGCGGGCGGTCTGCATCTGCGGGGATGGGTGCCTGGACGTTTGGTCCTGCGATACACAATGAAGCATGCATGGTTAGACATCAGGCAGTGATCAGATGATATGGGGGAGGGGGATATAGGGGAGGGGGATATGGGGACGGGCTGTCGGTGGCACACTTGCTACTACGCCCCCGACCTCTGCATCAGCAACCTCCCGGTCCTCAGGTCCGCCAGCCAGTTCCAGGGCCCTTTCCTCGTGTTCGGTCAGTGGCCTCTCATCAGCGGGGCCTCCTCCAGTCCTCACATGCTCCCTATTGTTGTGTGTGTGCTTCTCCTGTGGGGGGGGGGGGGGGGGGGGGGTAAAAGGCAACACTGTTAGGCAGGTATATGAATGCATGCCATCGGTTGCGCGTGCATTGCAGAGGTTAAGGTTAGGGCTGGATTCACTTGGGGATATGGGGGAGGGGGGGACATGGGGGAGGGGGGATATGGGGGAGGGGGGATATGGGGGAGGGGGGATATGGGGGAGGAGGGATATGGGGGAGGGGGGATATGGGGGAAGGGGGGATATGGGGGAGGGGGGATATGGGGAGGGGGGATATGGGGGGAATATGGGGGGAAGGGGGGGAATATGGGGGAGGGGGGGATATGGGGGAGGGGGGGATATGGGGGAGGGGGGGGATATGGGGGAGGGGGGGATATGGGGGAGGGGGGGATATGGGGAGGGGGGATATGGGGAGGGGGGATATGGGGGAGGCTCACCCTGCCTGCTCTGACGAGGTCGTTCACCTTCTTGTGGCACTGGATGCCTGTCCGTGGTGTCAGGGCCGCAGCGGTGACGGCCTCTGCCACTTCACTCCACAGACGCCGGCTGTGGCGTGGGGCAAGTCTGCGGCCGTGCCCGGGATACAGGGCGTCCCTCCTCTGCTCCACCGCATCCAGGAGCGCCTCCACATCCCGTGACTCGAACCTTGGGGCTGAGCGGCGGCCAGCCATCCAGTCGGGTGTTGCGGTCGGGTGTTCCGGTCAGGTGAGGGGGAGCAGCGCGGCCTTATGAGCCATCACGCCGTGCGGCGCGTATGACGCTGCGTGAACCTCTGCGCAAGCGCGGATCCCGTTACGTCGCTGCTAGCCCATTTTGGGCCGGAGACTTTCGACCCATTTTTCCGACGTGACGCAAGTCGGATTTGCGCCGTTTTTTGCGCCGATCGGCGGACTTTCCGCCGATAACGGAGAATTTCGCCCCAGTGTTCTGGCGAAAAGAGTAAATAGGGTGGTCAATAGGACTTTAAACTAAAGATTGGGGGGGAAGGGAAAGTCAAGGAACCAAGAGGTGAAGTAATCAGTGGGAAGCGTAGGTGCTAAGGAATACAAAAAAGCACGAAAAGACAAAACTCAGGAGAGGTTACGATAGTCCCCATCCCACAAAATATGACACAGTGCATGGAAAGGCTCAGTAAACCAAGGTCCACCACACTCAGAAAACAAAAGGGACGGTCAATAGAGAATTAAAGGTGCTATATTTAAATGCGCGCAGTGTACGGAACAAGGTAGATGAGCTTGTGGCCCAGATTGTGACTGGCAGGTATGATATGGTAGGCATCACAGAGACATGGTTGCAGGGGGTTCAGGACTGGCATTTAAACATCCAGGGATTCACAACCTATCGAAAAGACAGAGAGGTGGGCAGAGGGGGCGGGGTTGCCTTGTTAATTAGGAATGAAATTAAATCAATAGCACTAAACGACATAGGGTCAGATGATGTGGCGTCTGTGTGGGTAGAGTTGAGGAACCACAAAGGCAAAAAAACCATAATGGGAGTTATGTACAGGCCTCCTAACAGTGGTCAGGAC
Source organism: Scyliorhinus torazame (assembly GCF_047496885.1). Lineage (NCBI taxonomy): Eukaryota > Metazoa > Chordata > Chondrichthyes > Carcharhiniformes > Scyliorhinidae > Scyliorhinus > Scyliorhinus torazame. Next base: position 221,532,642 of record NC_092709.1, read on the forward strand.
CGGGGGCACAAAATGCACCACGAAATAGAAAGTGCATGTCAGAAAGGCAAGGTCACAGTGATCATGGGGGTCTTCAATATGCAGGTGGACTGGGTAAATAATGCTGCCAGTGGACCCAAGGAAAGGGAATTCATTGAATGTTTACAGGAGGGCTTTTTGGAACAGCTTGTGATGGAGCCCACGAGGGAACAGGCCATTCTGGACTTAGTGTTATGTAATGAGCCAGACTTGATTAAAGATCTTAAAGTAAGGGAGCACTTAGGAGGCAGTGATCATAATATGGTAGAATTCAATCTCCAATTTGAAAGAAAGAAGGTAGAATCAGATATAAAGGTTAAAATAAAGGTAACTACAGGGGCATGAGGGAGGAACTGATGAAAATCGACTGGGAGCAGAGCCTAGTGGGAAAGACAGTAGAACAGCAATGGCAGGAGTTTCTGGGAGTAATTGAGGACACAGTACAGAGGTTCATCGCAAAGAAAAGAAAGGTTATCAGAGGGGGGATTAGGCAGCCATGGCTGACAAAGGAAGTTAGGGAATGCATCAAAGCAAAAGAGAAAGCCTATAATGTGGCAAAGAGTAGTGGGAAGTCAGAAGATTGGGAAGGCTACAAAAACAACCAGAGGATAACGAAGAGAGAAATAAGGAAAGAGAGGATCAAATATGAAGGTAGGCTAGCCAGTAACATTAGGAATGATAGTAAAAGTTTCTTTAAATACATTAAAAACAAACGGGAAGTAAAAGTTGACATTGAGCCGCTCCAAAATGACGCTGGTAATCTAGTGATGGGAGACAAGGAAATAGCTGAGGAACTAAATAAGTACTTTGCGTCAGTCTTCACAGTAGAAGACATGAGTAATATCCCAACAATTCCGGAGAGTCAGGGGGCAGAGTTGAATATGGTAGCCATCACAAAGGAGAAAGTGCTAGAGAAACGAAGAGGTCTAAAAATTGATAAATCTCCGGGCCCAGATGGGCTACATCCTAGAGTTCTAAAGGAGATAGCTGAAGAAATAGTGGAGGCGTTAGTTATGATCTTTCAAAAGTCACTGGAGTCAGGGAAAGTCCCAGAGGATTGGAAAATCGCTGTTGTAACACCTCTGTTCAAGAAGGGAACAAGGAAAAAGATGGAAAATTATAGGCCAATTAGCCTATCCTCGGTTGTTGGCAAGATTCTAGAGTCCATTGTTAAGGATGAGATTTCTAAATTCTTGGAAATACAGGGTCGGATTAGGACAAGTCAGCATGGATTTAGTAAGGGGAGGTCGTGCCTGACAAACCTGTTAGAGTTCTTTGAAGAGATAACAAATAGGTTAGACCAAGGAGAGCCAATGGATGTTATCTATCTTGACTTCCAAAAGGCCTTTGATAAGGTGCCTCACGGGAGACTGCTGAGAAAAATAAGGGCCCATGGTATTCGAGGCCAGGTACTAACATGGATTGACGATTGGCTGTCAGGCAGAAGGCAGAGAGTTGGGATAAAAGGTTCTTTTTCGGAATGGCAACCGGTGACGAGTGGTGTCCCGCAGGGTTCAGTGTTGGGACCACAGCTGTTCTCTTTATATATTAACGATCTAGATGACGGGACTGGGGGCATTCTGGCTAAGTTTGCCGATGATACAAAGATAGGTGGAGGAGGTGGGGAGGCTGCAGAAAGATTTAGACAGTTTAGGAGAGTGGTCCAAGAAATGGCTGATGAAATTCAACGTGGGCAAGTGCAAGGTCTTGCACTTTGGAAAAAAGAATAGAGGCATGGACTATTTTCTAAACGGTGACAAAATTCATAATGCTGAGGTGCAAAGGGACTTGGGAGTCCTGGTCCAGGATTCTCTGAAGGTAAACTTGCAGGTTGAGTCCGTAATTAAGAAAGCAAATGCAATGTTGTCATTTATCTCAAGAGGCTTGGAATATAAAAGCAGGGATGTACTTCTGAAGCTTTATAAAGCATTAGTTAGGCCCCATTTAGAATACTGTGAGCAATTTTGGGCCCCACACCTCAGGAAGGACATACTGGCACTGGAGCGGGTCCAGCGGAGATTCACACGGATGATCCCAGGAATGGTAGGCCTAACATAAGATGAACATCTGAGGATCCTGGGATTATATTCATTGGAGTTTAGGAGGTTGAGGGGAGATCTAATAGAAACTTACAAGATAATGAATGGCTTAGATAGGGTGGATGTAGGGAAGTTGTTTCCATTAACAGGGGAGACTAGGACCCGGGGGCACAGCCTTAGAATAAAAGGGAGTCACTTTAGAACAGAGATGAGGAGAAATTTCTTCAGCCAGAGAGTGGTGGGTCTGTGGAATTCATTGCCACAGAGGGCGGTGGAGGCCGGGACGTTGAGTGTCTTTAAGACAGAAGTTGATAAATTCTTGATTTCTCGAGGAATTAAGGGCTATGGAGAGAGAGCGGGTAAATGGAGTTGAAATCAGCCATGATTGAATGGTGGAGTGGACTCGATGGGCCGAATGGCCTTACTTCCGCTCCTATGTCTTATGGTCTTATGGAATTTGCTCATTCTCCCCGTGTTTGCGTGGGCTTCGCCCTCACAACCCAAAGATGTGCAGGGTAGCTGGTTTGGCCATGCTACATGCCCCTGAATTGGAAAAATGAATTAGGTACTCTAAATTAAAAACAAAACAAAAAAACAATGAGTGCTATCAAGCGGCACTTACTTAGTAATATCCTATTCATTGACGCTCAGTTTGGGTTCCGTAAGGATCATTCGGCTCCTGACCTCGTTACAGACTTGGTTCAAACATGCACTACAGTAATTCCTCAGCATAGTGTCCTCGGCCCAACCATCTTCAGCTGCTTCATTAATGGCCTTCCTTCAGAAGGATGTCTGCTGAGTATTGTATAATGTTCAGCAAAATTCACGACGACTCAGATACTGAAGCAGACCATATCAAAATACAGTAAGACATGGACAGGCTCGGGCTGACAAGTGGCAAGTAACATTCACGCCACACAAATGTTGTGCAATGACTATCTCCAACGAGAGAGAATGTAATCACCGCCCCTTGACACTCAAAAGCATTTGCATCACTGAACCTCCCACTATCAACATCCTGAGAGTTAACATTGTCCAGAAACTAAATTGGACTTGCATATAAATACCATGGCTACAAGAGCAGGTTAGAGTCTAGGAATCCTTCGGCGAGTAACTGACCTCCTGACTCTCAAAAATCTGTCCACCATCTACTGGGCACAAGCGTGATGGAATACTCTACACTTGCCTGGATGAGTGCAGCTCCAACAACCCTCAAGAAACTTGACACTATCCAGGACAAAGCAGCCCTCTGGATTGACACCCCACCAACAAGCATTCGCTCCCTTCACCACTGATGCACAGTAGCAGCCGTGTGTAGCATCTACAAGATGGTACGCACTGTAAGAACTCATCAAAGCTTCTCAGACAACACCTTCCAAACCCTCAACCGTTATCATATAGAAGGACAAGAGTGACGGACCCAATGGGAACATCATAACCTGGATTGGATTGGATTGGATTGGATTTGTTTATTGTCACTTGTACCGAGGTACAGTGAAAAGTATTTTTCTGCGAGTAGTTCAACAGATCATTAAGTACATGGGAAGAAAAGGGGATAAAAGAAAATACATAATAGGGCAACACAAGGTACACAATGTAACTACATAACACCGGCATTGGATGAAGCATACAGGGTGTAGTGTTAATGAGGTCAGTCCATTAGAAGGTCATTTAGGAGTCTGGTAACAGCGGGGAAGAAGCTGTTTTTGAGTCTATTCGTGCGTGTTCTCAGACTTCTGTATCTCCTGCCCGATGGAAGAAGTTGGAAGAGTGAGTAAGCCGGGTGGCAGGGGTCTTTGATTATGCTGCCCGCTTTCCCCAGGCAACGGGAGGTTTAGTTGGAGTCAATGGATGGGAGGCAGGTTTGCGTTCACGACTCTCTGAAGTTTCTTGCGGTCCTGGGCCGAGCAGTTGCCATACCAGGCTGTGATGCAGCCAGATAGGATGCTTTCTATGGTGCACCTGTAAAAGTTGGTAAGGGTTAATGTGGACATGCCAAATTTCCTTAGTTTCCTGAGGAAGTATAGGCGCTGTTGTGCTTTCTTGGTGGTAGTGTCGACGTGGGTGGCCCAGGACAGATTTTTGGAGATGTGCACCCCTAGGAATTTGAAACTGCTAACCATCTCCACCTCGGCCCCATTGATGCTGACAGGGGTGTGTACAGTACTTTGTTTCCTGAAAGCAATGACCAGTTCTTTAGTTTTGCTGGCATTGAGGGAGAGATTGTTGTCGCTGCACCACTCCACTAGGTTCTCAATCTCCCTCCTGTATTCTGACTCATCGTTATTCGAGATCCAGCCCACTATGGTCGTATCGTCAGCAAACTTGTGGATGGAGTTTGCAAGTTACATTGGAGGTCCAACCCCAGGAGTGTCGCCGCGCAGAGGTGCGGCAGGACATAAAGGCGGAAATTGTTGAATTTCCTGCCTTGGACCATGAGGTTTGCTAGGCAGAACTCCTTTATCTCCACTGAATGTGGCCCGGAGGCCAGGGAGATTCTTTGGTTTACAGGGTGGGTAACAAGTGAGCAGCGCCTTACCGTGTCGGGGTGTATAAAGCTCTCCGTGCTCCCAGAGTCGATCAGGCAGGACTCTCGTGGCCATTGATGAAGACCGTCGTCGTTGCCGTTGAGAGTGTCCGATGTCGGTTTTGGTCCAGAGTCACCGAGGCCAGATGAAGTAGTTGCGGGTTTTGGTCGGGCAGCGTGTAGTCAGCCGTGCTGGGGTCCTGGGGCCCCATCCAAGATAGAGTCTCCCATGGGTCGCACATGGTGGTCGGGGATGGACAAAATGGCGGCGCCCATCCGTCCAGCGTGGTGTCGGAGGAACAAAATGGCTGCGTCTGTGGGCCGCCCATGGCCCTAGGATAGGGGGGTGGCGGTGAATGCTGGCCACCTGGGGCCCGAAGAGAAGATTGCTGCGGCGGTCCGGAGTTGCCGCTGGAGACCGCGGCCACCACTCATGCCTGGCAGACCCCCACAAAATGGCCCTTCTTACCGCACCCTTTGCAGGTGGAGGTGCGGGCCGGGCAGCGCCGGCGGGGGTGCTTCGCCTGCCTGCAGAAGAAACAGCAGGGCCTGACGGAGTTAGGGGGCTGTCTTACAGCGCAGGCCTGCGGGGACACGGGGAAAGTCTGCGGGGCTGCCGTTGCGGGATGCCACGCTGTCCAGGGGGCCGCCGCGCGGTCGGGCACATAGGATTGCGCGTTTCTGGAGGCAACGTACATGGACCCTGCCAGGGCCCATGCCTCCCTAAGTCCCAGGGTGTCTTTATCTAAGAGTCGTTGGCGGATGTCTGAGGAGCTCATAACTGCTACGAAGGCATCCCGGATTAGGAGTTCCGTGTGCTCGCTCCCCGAAACTTGCGGGCAGCCACAGTTTCGGCCCAGCACCAGTAGCTCACGGTAGAACTCCTCCCATGATTCCCCGGGGCTTTGCCGTCTTGTTGCAAGCAGGTGACGTGCATAGACCTGATTTACAGGGCGGATATAATGTCCTTTTAACAGTTCGATCGCTGCATCGAAATCCTCCGCCTCCTCAATGAGGGTGTAGATCTCGGGGCTTACCCCTGAGTGCAGGAGATGCAGTTTCTGCTCCCCCGAGGGTGTGCCTCCGGCCGTCTCGAGGTAGCCTTTGAAGAACGCTAGCCAGTGCTTGAAAATCGCCGCCGAGTTCTCCGCCTGGGGGCTGAGTTGCAGACACTTGATTCGGAGATCCATCCTTTCAGCTTAAGTAGTCGTCTATTAAATTGATGCACGATCAATTACTATTAAAATGAGGTAGTAACATAACTGAAGGCTTTAATAGACCAGAACTGTTCCCCAGCAGCTTCGGTACAGAATGAGGGCTGCTGGGACGGCACCAGTTCTTATACCCTGCTTGTCAGGACGGAGCTACATACAAATCAGCCAATGGTAAACTCCTAGATTTAACCAATGGTCTTCAGCCTCTCGGGTACTGCAATACCTGACTGAAATTCCCCTCCAAGCTACTCATCATCATGACTTGCGAATATATTACCATTCCTTCACTGTCACTGGGGCAAAATTCTGGAACTCTCTTCCCAGCAGCACTGGATGTACCTATACCATGGGGACTGCAGCGGTTGAAGAAGGCAGTTCACCACCACCTTCTCAAGGGCAATTAGGGTTGTGCAATTAATGATGGCCGAGTCGGCGAAACCCAAATCCCATGAATGAATAAATAAAATTAATGATCTCATTTCAGAAGTAAGTATAAATTCTTGCAGGAAGCACGCGAGGTGACATTTTCTGAACTAAGCTTTTACCTTCAGCTCCGATTAAATTATTTAATGTCTGAAGAAGCCTTACTTTGAACGACAGGATAATTTGTAAAATGGCCAATCCACCTAACCTACACATCTTTGGACGTGGGAGGAAACCGGAGCACCCGGAGGAAACCCACGTAGACACTGGGAGAATGTGCAGACTCCGCACAGACAGTGACTCAAGCCGGGAATCGAACCTGGGGCCTACAGTGCTGTTGGGAAGAGAGTTCCAGAATTTTGTCCCAGTGACAGTGAAGGAATGGTAATATATTCGCAAGTCATGATGATGAGTGGCTTGGAGGGGAACTTCAGTCGTAATGAAGTGCTTCGAGAGGTTGATCATGAAGCGCATCGCCTCCATACTCCCAGAATGCCTTGATCGACTGCAATTCGCATACCGTCGAACCTGGGACCCTGGATCTGTGAAGCAACTGTGCTAACCACTGTGCTACCGTGCTGCCCATTGGAGATCATCAGATGTTTCGAAAGAATCACACCTATTTTATTTTTTTTAAAAAACATTTTATTAGGATATTTGTAGTTTTTATAATAAGAAGAATAACAGCAACATAAACATGGTACATTAATGGATACTGTTAATGAGGAGGGCCTCGAAGCCCCCAAAATCAGAGACCTGGGTTAGCGACATGGCTGGGTTGCTCAGTCTCGAGAAAATAAAGTTCGCCCTGAAAGGGTCAATGTTAGGATTCGTCCGGAGGTGGCAGCCGTTCGTCGATTTTCTCGAAGAAATGGTACATAAAACATTTCCATCCCGATCACGTCTTCGCACCCCCAATCAATGAAACAATAGCCTAAACCCTCCCCCCGCCCTAGATTTCTGCCTCTGCTGACATTTTAATTTTCAAGTGTCCTGATGACTGAGTATATGTGACCAGCTGTCAGTTAGACCAGTACGTGACATTGTTTGCTTCGACATGAAAGATTTACTTCACTGACAGTTGTAATCAGGTTTTTCAGAAATTGTAGTTTATACTGTTCTACCTCTGAAAGGGCAATGGTAGCTTCCCGAGGACAAATGCTGCTGTTTCTGGATTGGCAAAGACATCAGGTTCTCAGCAGTCAGTGGAACAAGCCAGCATCCTTTTAGTTTACAAAAGCTGGAATTGTATCAGCAATCTTAACTAATTACCAAAATTAGGGATTATTGTAAAGTTCAAAAATCTTTTTCTCATGATGCAGTCATTGAAAACTTGTAGCCTCCAGTCATGGACAATGTTCAAAAAGCAATTTTCTTTTAAAAATAGATCATAAGAGGGACAAAGCCTCGGACGGGATTCTCAGTTTCTGAGACTAAAGTGTTGATGCCAATGCAGAATTCGTGGAGTTCACCGACAGAAAATCTGGAGCCGCATCCGGACCGATTGAGTGACTGTTAAGGGGCTAGCGACTGTTAAGGGGCTAGCACCGATGCCACAAGGAGCGCAATCAATTCCAATCAGAAATGGTGCGGGATTCACCGGTTTCACGATTGACACTCAGGAGGCTGAAAAGCTGCAGCTGCATGTAACCACTTCACGCCCCACACACACCATCCCAGCCAACAGGATGGCAGCAAGGAGAGCGGCACCAAGGTTCATGGGCGCTCAGCTGGAGACCTTCCTGGATGCAATGGAGGAGAGGCGGATGACCCTGTAACCCAGCCCAGGAAGGAGGCTGCCAGCCGCCGTTCACCGTGCCTCGGCACATGTGGCAGAGGCCGTGGGCGCTGTGGGCAACACCATCCGGACTGGCCAGTAGTGTCGTAAAAATCTGCATGACCTCCTCAGGGTGGCCAGATGTGTAGGCAGCGCTCTTCCCCTGGCACCAACCCCCATCCCACAACCGTAACCCTAGCCCCCAACCAGGAGGGCTGCCGAACCCTCACGCTGCACCACACGCCGACACCCATACCGGCCGCCATGGCCGGCTGCCCTGGCCACTGAGGCCACCAGCAGCCCACCCACTGTGCTGCATCCCCCCCCCCCCCCACCCCCCAGGAGAAGGCCGACCATAACCGCCAGAGCGGGAGAAGACTGGAGGGGGATGGTCAAAACTGCGGCTCCACACGACGGATGAGCAGAGGGCCCTGGATGTGGTCGGCAAACCTGAAGAAAGGTAAGTCAGCGGGGTGGACGTCCGCCGTGTCTGAGGAAGTGAGGCCCTGTTGAGTTGCGGCTCCCTGTGACAAGTGTGTCAACGTCCCCCCCCAACACCACCCTCCAGGTCAGTGGGGTGCGCAGTAAGATGGCTGCCTTGCAGGCCGCAGTAATAGCGGTCTGTACCTGGACACCGCCCCAGTCCCGTGGGGGGGGGGGGGGGGTCACCCCAGCCACATGTCCCGGGCAGTATGGTAGCACAAGTGGATAGCACTGTGGCTTCACAGCGCCAGGGTCACAGGTTCAATTCCCCGCTGGGTCACTGTCTGTGTGGAGTCTGCACGTTCTCCCCGTGACTGCGTGGGTTTCCTCCTGGTGCTCCGGTTTCCTCCCACAGTCCAAAGACGTGCAGGTTAGGTGGATTGGCCATGATAAATTGCCCTTAGTGACCAAAAAGGTTAGGAGGGGTTATTGGGTTACAGGGAAAGGGTGAAAGTGAGGGCTTAAGTGGGTCGGTGCAGACTCGATGGGCCGAGTGGCCTGCTTCGGCACTGTATGTTCTATGGTCTATGTTCTATGTTTCCCCCTTCACCCCCCCCCCCCCCCCACCCCCCCCCCCCCACCCCCACCCCAGCCAACCGGCCAGCGACCGGCCCGCCTCACTATGTCTTACCCCCTCTCTCTCCCTCATCAGCCATGACGCTGGTTTCACGATTTATAAAAGCAGAAGTGAACCATTCTGTTGGGAATCTGGCCCATCGAAGGTGGAGAATCGCAAAATCTCAGAGAATACCGGATTGGGCCCGCTAATCATATGCCAGCGCCGTTTTCTGGAGGCCATTCTGGAAAGCATTGACACCGCTGTCGAGGTGAAGGGGAATTGCGATTTGGCGACAAAACGGCGCCACCGCGATTTCAGCGTCGGACCCGATTCTCCGCCCAATGGCGTTTCCCGATTTCCGCGTCGGCCGACGGAGAATCCCGCCCCTGATTTTTCACTATCACCTTGCTCTCCCTCACACATGCATTACAATTCACCCCATACTCCCTCCACAAACATGTCTAATTGTGTCAGGTGGATATTGCAGTGTACATGGATGTATACTGTAGTATGTAACTTCCATGCCGAAACCTTCCTAGCTTTTTACTTTAAAATCCAGTCACCCCTTTCCCGCCCAACCTTTAGACTTATGCTGGGCAGAGAACACTGCAGTGCAGCAGGTTCCCGAAGCCTTATGTCGAAGGCAGCTGGGTTGCAAGTAAGGAAGACACACCTACCTTTTATGGCACTAAGGGGTGGGGGTGTTTGGGGTGGGTTGATTGAATGGATTGTGGTGTATAAGGTGGGGGGATGGGCTTGTCGGTGGGGGGATGGGCTGGTCAGTGGGGGAGGATGGGCTGGTCATTGTGGGGCACCTGGGTGGTCAGTGGGAGGAGTGGTCATTGGTGACGTGGTCAATGGAGGATGGTTAGCGATGGAGTTCAGAGAGCCGGGGGGTGGTCACTGGAGGGTTGGCCGGTGTTAGCATGCTCAGTGAACCATGGTGGTGGTCAGTGAGGATGTCAAAGGTGGTCAGTGATGGGGGTGGTCAGTGGAGGGGGAAGGATCGTTGAGTAGGGCCTTGTTCAGTGGGAGGAATGGGCGGGGTAGTCGGGGGGGGGTGTTATTTGGTTTGTTATGGGGGAGGATTACTCAGTGGGTTGTTATGGGGAGGGCAGTTGGAGATCTTGGATATATAGTCATGAGCAGGTAGGTAATTGGAGGCTAGTAGAGGGTCGTGGGGGATATTCAGGGTGGTAGTTGGGGGGTGGAGATGACAATCAGGTAGTCCAATGCGGCGCTGGCAGGGAGTCTCGTGAAGTTTTGGTGGATTAGATCTATATTTACCCAGAAGTTAGCAATTCTTCTAATTTTGGGGGGTAACTATTACTGTAAGACAGTGGGAACCATACAAAGCTTTCAATTTAAATCGGTCCCCATTGCAGGCCAATTGTCCAACAGACGTTTGAACTTCCCGGGCAATTGCCCTGCAATCCTTATGTGGGGACATCTGGGGAAGTTGCGATGGAGAGATAGGGTAGGGTGGGGAGGAGGTGTTGGGGTGAGGTGGGGGGGGATGGGTTGGAGGGATGGGTTGGGGTGGGAGTCTCCCAGTGCATCTTTGGGGTACCCGCCTGTCATGTGCGAGTACCTTTAAGAAATGGGTGTTTAAGAAATGTACCTTTAAGAAATGGGTGTTTATCATTGATGTCAGAGAGTGGGTGGAGCTGGGCTGTCTGTCAGCTTTTTACTTTCGTCTCAGGCTGTTTGCTGCAGGGTGTGTTTTAGTTTCGTTTTCAGAACTGGACAGCTACAGTCACAGCCAGAAGGGGTATGAGTCTTTCTCTCTGTAATCTAAAAACTGTAAATTGATCCTTTGGTGATTTAAAACTAATAACTGCTCTCAGTGGTGACTTTAACCTGATGTGCTTCTGATAAAATTTCTTTTTTAAGTCTTATGGATGTTAAAAGGACAGTGTAAGGATTATTTAGTGTTGTATTCTTTGGGGGTTGCATTTGAATTAATGGTTGCTAAGATGTTCGCTGTATGTTTTAAAAAGGTTAACTTGAGTTCATAGAATAAACATTGTTTTGCTTTAAAAATACTTTTCCATTTCTGCTGTACCACACCTGTAGAGTGGGCCGTGTGCTCCCCATACCACAATCTATTAAAAGTTGTGGGTCAGGTGAACTCCATGATACACTTTGGGATTCTCTAAACCCTGGCCCATAACACCCCAGTTAAGACAGCTCGGAGCTCAGGCGTAGCAGGCCACATTGACATGGTATTGTGTTGGGGTGTCTGACGTGATACATCATGTAGAGGTCAAAATGATAACAGGAAACAAATAATAGAAGCTCTCAAATTGGATACACCCTGGGCTTCACTCATTCATGCTACCTCTATATGTTTGCTGCCAATTAGTTTGACCATAGTCTCTGCAAAGGCTCCCAGTGGTTTGAAATCTGGTGATCTTTTTCCTGTATTGGATTTCTAGCTTCTGTTATGAACCATGTTGTCTGAAAGTGGAGGAGTAGTGTGAACATACAGTTTCCACCAATTATACTGTCATGCTAATGGTGAGCAGCCCATAGATCATTTTTAATAATGGCTATTTCTATCACCAAAGCAATGAATTACAAAGGTTGCTTAAAATGAATTAAACGCATTGGTTATTCTGGGTCATTCAATCGTCTTTCTTAACTCCAGACATATAGAAGTTTTCATTAAATGTATTTCAGTTTGAATGATTAATGATTTGACTGACAAACGAGTGCATCAGGATGTAGAATTTGGTGGAATAAACACTGAGGATTACGTTTGTAATCAGTCAGGCTGCAAATTTTCTTTGCTTTCGAAGCACTGGGTCCCACTCCTCCTACATGAATAAAGTAGAGCTGAAAGCCAAGCTGGCTTCCCATTAGTATTTATATTTGGTAATCTGCAGTTTTACAATATACTGCGTGTGGTGGGCAAATTTTTCACACCAAGGTGCCACTAAAAGTGGTGGAGGGTAAGTTGGGACTGTCATGAACACAAACAGGCTCAATTTTCTGCACATGAATAATGAATGCCTATCTTTGCATGTGTAAGACGATGGAGTTGTAGTCGGGATGACTGGAAATATTGTTGTGATACAACCACATAATGAGGGCTGAAATGATGCTTGAAGCAATGATGTTTGACTGCAACAAAAGATTGTAATTTTGTGCTGTGGAAATCAGAGGAGGATCGCTAATCCAGTCCTAGTTACTCAACTGGAAATCCAGTCATCCCTTTCTAGTTCGGCCTTCAAACTCAGGCCAGGTGAGAACAGTGCAGTGCAGCTGGTTCCCGAGGTCTAGTGATGAGGGCAGCTGAGTCGGAGGTTGGAAAGACATGCCCCATTATTAATGATACTAACTGCAACAAAGCTGGTAAGTTTAAAGGTCCTGTAATTTTGAGAAGTCAAGGAGAAGGTAAGTTTGTAACTTAAGTGGGTAGGATGGGCAGGGGAGAGAGTTGGGTGGTCAGTGGCAGGGATGGGGGTGGTCAGTGAGGGATTGGTCAATGGACGCGTGGTCAATGGGAGGGTGATCACTGGGGAGGATGGTTACGGGGGGAGTGGTTAGTCAGTATAGGGATCGTCAGTTGAGGGGCGGTAAGTGGGTGGTACAGGTGGTCAGCAGAGAGGGGTTTATCAGTAGGGGTCTGATCAGTTTAGAGGTGGTCAGTGAGGGGGGAATCATGTGGTCAGTGGGGGGGGCTTGGGGGTATTTAGGGGTTGGGGAGGGTAGATGTGGAGTGGGGGTATAATCGGGAAGTGGTGAGGGCAGTCTGATGGTCCTGTGGGGGGGGTTTGGAGAGTGGGGGTGTAGTTGGGAGATTACGGAGTGCCGTGGGGGTTGGGAAGTGGGGTTGGGGCCTGTGGGGTAGGTGGCTGGGCAGTGCCGTATTTCGCCAGAAGTTAGAAATGGTGTTAATTTCTGTATCTTTTTCTGGGTAGCTATTACAATGAGTCAGTGAGAACTATCCAAAGTTTGTAATTTATTTAGTGGCTCCCATTGAAGGGAAATTACCTAATGGAAGTTTGAACTTCTCAGGCAATTGCCATGAAATTCTTACCTGGGGGCTTCTAGGGGGATGTGGGATGGTGCGGGGGGGAGTTACCCAGTGCATCTTTGGGTTGTCTTCCTACAGCTCCACTCCCCCCACCCCCTCCACCAACCCCTCAGGTTTGACACAAGTAATAGAATTCAGCGATTCTACATTCAAAGGACCAGATAAAAGCTCTGTACTCCTTTCACACTGCATTGAGATCAGTCAAGGAAGAATTAACTATATACTCCTTTGTTTTATCTTTCATGAACTTAAAAAATATCCTATAAGCCTATCCTCTTACTCTGCCAGCTGTACTTGTGTGTGGGGGCCCAGATGAATGTGCGCAACTATAAGAATAATGGTTGAATTTTACTTTTTTTTAAACTTGGGAAATAGCTTCAACAAACTTACCTTGATTTTACTTCAACCTAAGAAAACCTGCATGAATAATTCTTTATAGCCTCTAAGTGTAAATAATGGGATTGTAATAAAATTGGTGAAGCACATCTTCTCTAAATTCTCTCAAGACCTTAGGCCACAGTTTCCTTTCCCAGGTGAGTTGGTATATACACTTGACATGCCTTGCACTTATTGACAATGACTTTGATGTAATTGCTCTTACCTGGCCAATAGACTGTCTCTCTTGCGAGTTTTCTCACCTGATTTATGCCCATGTGTGAGTGATGAAACTGTTGTGTTGAAGAATATTAGGTTGCAAAGATGACCTGCCTGCCTTCAAAAATGACTCACTGGGAGATGACTTGCTCATCCCAGTAAGGCCAAAATGGTCTTGTGTTTGTGAACATGCTAAATTGAATCAAGTCACCCATCAATGATAGTTTTGAACAGTTTCTGTAGTGTACAGTTCTGTAACTGTAGTTTCACAGTTTATTTTTGTAGCCGTTGGTATTTCTTGTGCAGAATGTACCAGATCAGCTAAACAACTTGCATTCTCCCACAAGCGTAACATTGCAAATCCCTTGAAACTGCCAATTTTGTTGGAACATTTTTGTTAGGCAATGAATTGTGGCGATAGAAATAGTTTCTGAGGTTGATTTGCTGTATGAGGTCTGACTAATTTCATGGACTGCCACTAATGCAAATTCATGGCATGCTGGCAAACCTGTGATTTCTGGGGCTTTAGTGTCCACAATGTACCACATACATGATACCCAGGACTATGGACCTTGCACATTAAATAAGTGAACAGTTGTGAGCTGAAACTTTCATAGCAGCAGGTTTCTCCATGGACTTTCAGGTCATAGAGTCTTAGAATTTACAGTGCAGAAGGAGGCAATTCGGCCCATTGAGTCTGCACTGGCCCTTGGAAAGAGCACCCCACTTAAGCCCATACCTCTACCCTATCCCCGTAACCCAGTAAGCCCACCTCCCCTTTTTGTGGATACTAAGGGCAATTTAGCAGGGCCAGTCCACCTAACCTGCACATCTTTTGACTGTGGGAGGAAACTGGAGCACCCAGAGGAAACCCACGAAGACATGTGGAGAACGTGCAAACTCCGCACAGACAGTGACCAAGCCGGGATTCGACCTGGGACCCTGGAGCTCTGAAGCAACAGTGCTAACCACTGTGCTACCGTGCCTCCCATATGGGTCTATGGATACATATCTTTTAGAACTCACAGTGATAGTGTGTTGGCACTGGCCCCTGTATCAATCTTGGTCAATAACGAGTTGTTGCCAACTTTCTTAGGGCAGATAATGTTTATGTTTTCCATGTGAATGACAGTGTGGAACATGTGTCCACTGCTCATCGTCTCATCATACATATCATACATACTTTCTGGTTTTCCAATTGTCATGAATCTGCCTGGAGGTAACAGATCAAAGGGCCTCAATTGGTATTCATCTCTCCTGGTAATGAGTTTAGATAAAACGTGTGAATAGTTTATGGAGGTGAAACAGATTCTGGACAATTGGGAAAGTCTCTGAGATATACATATGTTAATGTCTGGTCAAGGAAGTTAATAGGGGCAGAGAGCCGAATACACAGAAGGCATAATCAAAGAACAACAAAGGGAGAATTGCCCAGACCCTTCGAGCTAAGGCAGCTAACATCTACCAGTCTGAAAAGGAAGACAGGCAGGTTCAGTCAGCCAGCCATAAGACCAAGTCTACAGCAAAAACAAGCTTCTGAGTCTTAGAGCCAAGGCAGTGCAGGAAACCAAAGTTTTGTAACAGCACGACCAGGAAAAAGATAATTTCCAGATTTGAATATTATCCCTGTATTGTGTGGTAACCATTGCTGGTTATTCAATTTGATATTGTTTGAGGAAAAGGCGAAGTCTTACAGAGTTCAGGTATCATAGATATTTTTGGGAATGAGGGTTATGTTGAAAATAAAGTGTGCGTTTTTAGTAATTCATACATCTTAATTGCATGAGAGTCTTCTCCTCTTGGGCAGTCCCTCAGGGTTGAGGGTGACTTGCTTCCACTCCTGGGAGGTGGGTTCTGAGGTGGATGAATAGTCCAATCCTGGATCCGCAGACTCTGCCACAGATTAGGCAGGTTGTGTTTGGTGAGGTGGGTGGGTGAGGCGCTTTGGATTCTGCGCTCTCTTTCCGCTGTTTACGCCTGGCCTCCGCGTGCTCCATCCTGTGATGCTTGAGGTGATTGGCACCTTTGCGGATGCTTCTTTTCCAGTTTGTGCATTCTAAGGCAAGCGATTCCCACGTGTGGATGGGGATGTTGGATTTATTTAGGGACGTTTTCAGAATGCCCTTGTAGTGTTTCACCTGCCTTCCTAGTGATCACTTGCCAATGCAGAGCTTGGAATAGAGCACTTTTTTCAGGAGTCTTGTCTCAAATAGACCTGTCGGTGTGTATTGGTTTTTACTTTAATAAATAGTCTTTAATAATTGTTACATGACGTCTGGACTATTTGTTCCCACTGTGATTTCACTTGTTTCCTCACACATAAACAAAACAAAACTATACACCCCATGAACCAGTGTTTCAAGTTGGGATACCCTCACAGATAACATCAGTGTGCTTCGTGACAGAAAATTGGGACTCATCATGAAGTATGCGCAACCTCTACCACCAATAAAGACAAGGGCAGCAGATACATAGCAACACAATTCTGCAAGTTCACCTCTAAGCTACACAAAACCCTGACGTGGAACTGTATCGCCGTTCCCCCACTGTCGTTGGGTCAAAATCCTGGAATTACATTCTTATCAGCACTCTGGATGTACACAAATTACATGGACTGCAGTAGCTCAAGACCATCTTCTCAAGGGAAATTAGGGATGGGTAATAAATGCTGGCCTAGCCAGCGCAGCCCACATCCCGTGAATAAAGATGAAAACAAGCATTTGCATTCTGCACTTTGGATAATTCAAGCAAAACTGCAGAATTCTTTCTTTGGTTGCTTTTGTCAAACAGAAATACCTGAATTTTCTGGTGTGGGAGAAAACAAGGCATATGACAAATGCAGCTGTGCCTTACAGCTTGTGAGATTTGATAAATGTCTCCTGCTGTTACTTGGAAGCCCAATTAACTTGGCAACCATTGATGTTGCATTTATATAGCATCTTTAACAACCTCAGGATGATTTAGGGCTGGTTTAGCTCTGGGCTAGACAGCTAGTTTGTAATGCAGAACAAGGCCAGCAGCACGGGTTCAATTCCCATACCAGGTTACCCGAACAGATGCCGGAATGTGGCGACTAGGGGCTTTTCATAGTATACTTGTGACAATAAAAGATTATTATTATGTCCCGAAGCATTTTGTATCAAAACGAAGTACCTTTTGAAGTGTAGCCACTGCTGTAATCTAGGAAGCATCACAGCCAATTTGCACACAGCAAGATCACACAAACAAAAGCATGATAATGTTTTTGAGGAATCAATATCTGTCAGGACACTGGGAAAAATTCCCCCCACAGTTCTCCAAATAGTGGCAGGGTTTTTTTACATCCACGTGAAGGGGCAGAAGGTGCTTTGAATTACCATCTCATATGTAAGGCAGAATGTCTGAGACAGTCAGCCTAGAAATCGTGCTCATTTCTCTCAAGTGGGAATTGAACCGACAGCCTTCTGACACCAAGGAAAGAGTGAGAAATGGCTGACACCACAGCACAATTCTCTCCCCAACTTCTTGGGAAATTATATTCTCTACTTGCAAAGTGTCCTTGTATGTTTATAGGATCAATTTCCTTGCAGTGAATGCACAGGGGATGGTTTAAGGCTGATTTCTTCTTGAATGCTTACAATGCATCTTATTTGCATGTTTTCTTGGATCCTTTTCTTTCTTAGTTCTTTGGCCAAGCTTTTAATCACCCTTCCTCATCTCTCGTTTGTTGGTTTGATGCCAATTGGCATCTTATTATGTTTGTGTGAAATGCACAGGGATGTTTCCTATGATAAAAATACTTATATAAATGCAAAGTATTATTGCTGAATTTTTTTAGCAAACATTCTCAAATGGAAATGGGATATCATTTTAAGGTTTAAACAACATCAAAATAAACAAATTTGCGAAAGGTCCGAATCTCCTGATCAGGATTGGAACCTGTGGTACTAACCCGATCAGACAAGAAAGTACCCACTTACCTTTCTTCAATTTTTCTAGCCAATCTGCCGATGGAGGATCCGGCAGGACTCAGTCAGTGTAAGAAACTTCAGAGACCTGGATGGAATTCTCCTTTGGCCGACAGCGGAATTGGGAAACGCGATTGGGTGGAGAATCCATTCCGATGCTGAAATTGCGACGGGCGTTAATTTCATGCCAAATCGCAATTCTCTGCTGCCTCAATAGTGACGTCAATGCGTTGCAGACTGCACGTACAGTAAACACTGTTGGCACATTATTAGCCGTAGATGGCTGCCGTAAAGGCAGTTGGTACCTGGGCACCACCCCAGTCTTGCGGGGGGGGGGGGCACTGGGGCACCCCGGGGGGGGGGGCACCCCGGCTGCTCGGCCTGCCCCCCCCCCTCTGGGCTGACTGTCTCAGAGGTTCTGTCTTTCAGATGAGATGATAATCCAAAGCAGTGAGATAGCTGTCTCGCTCTATTGTGCATATTTGCCAAAAAGTGATCCCACGCACAATGGGCGGGCTTCACATCGTGACATCTCGCTTCTATCGCTTCGATCTTGCGAGGCCTGGTGAGCAAGGTAGATCCCAAGAGCGGGTTTCCCCGGAGGTCACCGGCCACGTTGCGCCGTGCTTTTCAGGAGGAACGTTGCTGGTAGATCGTGCGCTTAATTTTTGTATTTGGTTCATTGTTTTTCCTCTTTCTGTCATCCTTATTCCTTTACAATCTATTGAATTGTACAGGCTTCACACAATGTAGCAAAATTCACACAAAATATCTTCAAACTCCTGAGGTCAATGATCCCTCTTAAAATATATGTGTGATGTGCATGATTGCGCTTCACAATCTGAGAGCTCGCTGCAGAGTGCTGAACCTGCCAACTTTTTAACAACAGCATCTCTTTTTCGCAAGCTTAATGAATTTGTCTGCAATCTCGTTATTTATTGAGCGTCTGAGACATGTTGACCTAAAAGCAACAACGAAAAATTTCATCAAACTTCATTGTCAATAATGTACAAGATTATGAGGGGCATGGACAGGGTTGATAGGGAGCAGCTGTTCCCCTTAGTTGAAGGGTCAGTTACCAGGGGGGTCACAAGTTCAAGATGAGGGGCAGGAGGTTTAGGTGGGATTTGAGGAAAATCTTTGAGGGTGATGACTGTCTGGAATGTGCTGCCTGGGACGTTGGTAGAGGCGGGTTGCCTCACATCCTTTAAAAAGTACCTGGATGAGCACTTGGCACGTCATAACATTCAACGCTATGGGCCAAGTGCTGGCAAATGGGATTAAGTAGACAGGTCAGGTGTTTTTGATGCGTCAGTGCAGACCCGATTGACTGATTCTTTCAATGCACACGAAGAGCATCAGTACAAGTAGCATTAAAAATTGAAAAACTTTCACTAATGCATGTTCTTCAACACGCTGGCCTGGAAATACCTCTGTGAGCACAACTGGGAAATTAGACTTGAATATAAGCCTTTTTGGCCGAGGTGAAATTGGGTTCAAGTTTCCCGTGCAGATTAATTATCATAAGCCCGAATGTGAAACCATCCGGGAATCAACATAATCTACCAGCCTAATTGAGTTCATCAACCTTTTAGGACCAACTGACCCATGTTCAACTGTTGTTCACATAGAACCCTAAGTACACAGATCATATCTACAGAGCAATATTTGTCATGAATATTTCTTCCAGTTAGGAAATTTGTCTTTTGTTTAAATAAATCAGACCCCACCATCCAGCAGTGTGAGTGTACCCCACCCTGCACCACATGCCAGCTCCAATATCGGCCGCCATGGCCAAGTGCGCCTGAGCCACAAGGCCACCAGCTACCCACTCTGCGCTGCATAAGTCTGACTATCTATACTGTGTGCTTTCTGTCTCTACCCCGCTCTCAGGTGAACAAGTCCCGCAAGAGGTGCTTGTTAAGTGAATTGGACATTCTGAATTCTACCTCAGTGTACCCGAACAGGCGCCGGAGTGTGGCGACTCGGGGCTTTTCACAATAACTTCATTGCAGTGTTAATGTAAGCCTACTTGTGACAATAATAAAGATTATTATGATTATTATTAAATGAGTTCCTGATTCCCACCACCCTCAGGGTGAAAAATATTTTCCTCAAATCCCCACTAAATCTCCTACCCCTTACATTAAATCCATGCCCCCTGGTTATTGACCACTCTACTAAAGGGAAAAATGTCTTCCTATCTACTTCATCTATGTCGATCATAATATTGTAAACGTCACTCCAGTCCCCCTCAGCCTTCTCTGCTCTAAGGAGAACAACTTCAGCCTAAGCAGCCTCTTTTCTTAACTGAAAAGCTCAAGCCCAGGCATCAATCTGGTGAATTTCGTCTGCACGCTTTCTAGTGCAGTCACATCCTTCCTATAGTACGGCGACCAGAACAGGCTTTAGCAGCATTTTATGCAGCTCCATCATAACCTCCTTGCTCTTACATCCAAGCCTTAGCTACTAAAGGTAAGAATCCTATATGCCTTTTTAACCACCTTATCTAACTGTCCTGCTGTCTCTGGGACCTATGGACACGCATGCACTCCAAAGTCCTTCTGGTCTTCTGTACTTCACAGAATCTTCACCGTTCAGTGAGTATTCCCTTGTCTTGTTAGTCCTCCCAAAATCATCACCTCACATTTTTCAGGTTTAAATTCCATTTGCCACTGTTCTGCCCATCTGACCAGCCTGTCGAAATTGCCCTGCAATCTAAGGCTTTCCTCCTCTCTGTCTACCACACCACCGATTTATGTGTCACTTGCGAACTTACTGATCATACCCCCACATTCCCATCTAGATCATTAATGTACAATACAAACAGCAAGAGATCCAGCACCGTTCCCGACCATACACCACCGGACATCGGCTTCTAGTCACAAAACAACCTTCGACCATTACCCTCTTCCTCTTGCCAGTGAGGCATTCTGGATCCAATTTGCCAAATTGCCTTGGATCCCATGGGCTCTTACCTTTTTGATCAGTATCCCATGTGGGATCTTGTCAAAAGCCTTACTGAAATCTATGTAGACTAGATCAACTGCACTGCCCTCATCTAGTCACCTCCTCAATAAATTCAATCAAATTTGTTAGACATGGGCCAGGATTCTCCGATCCCGTGCCGGGACAGAGAATCACCGGGGTGCGCTAGAATAGCGCCACGCCACTCCGATGCTGGGCCACCGATTCTCCAGCGACTGGAGAATCGGTGCCAATCGCGCCTGCGGGGTCGCTGCCGCGCCAGTCGGAGGCCATTGAAATGCCCCCCTCCCCGTGATTCTCCGCACCTCGACGGGCCGAGTGCCCACCGAGTTCCGCCGAGTCCCGCCGGCGTGGGTTACGTATGGTCCTACCCGGCGGGACCTCTGAGTTCTGGCTGCGAGGGCCGTCCTGGTGGGGGTGGGGCGGGGGGATCCAACTCTGGGGAGGGCCTCCATGGTGGCCAGGTCAGCGATTAGGGACTACCGATCGGCGGGCGGGCTAATTCTGGGTGGGGGCGGGCTATGTTCCTCCGCGCCGGGCCCCTGTAGGGCTCCGTCATATTGCCCAGGGGCCTGCGCAGAGACGGCAACCCATGTGCATGCGCGGACCTGCGCCGGCTGCGGCGCGCATGGGTGGACCCCTGCCGGCTGCATGCACGGACCCGCACTGGCTGTGGCGCGCATGTGCGGACCCGCACCAGCCGTGGCACGTCGGCTTTCGAGCAGTGGACAAGCACTCAGCGCCATACTAGCCCCCTAGGAAGGGGTGAATGCCTGGACCTGGGGGCCCATTGACGCCGGAGTCGCTCGTGCCGGTTTTGAGGCCGGCATCAACACTTGGCCGGGATTTCGGAGAATCCCTGCCATGATCTTCCCTGATAAAGCTATGACAACTGTCCTTGATTAATCCTTGCCTCTCCAAGTGGAGATTAATTCTGTTCCTCAGAAAATTCTCCAATAATTTCCCGACTGCTGATGTTTGGAGTTTAGTGTTGGCAGATTGGTACCATACCTTGGAACAGGATTTTGTATTTGAGTATATGGTGGCAAGAGCAGATGTCCTTAGGATCATGGCCTGTGATCCCTATAAGGCACGAGCCAGTTGAAGAGTTTGTTGTGGGTTGTAATTGTTTTCTGCAGTCTTGATAAGGTTCGCTCTGTATGTGAAGGTTCTGTCAAGGTGATACTTAGATTATCAGGGTGCGGATCATGCTTCAGTCTCTAGACATCTTGGGCAATGTTTAGTTCCCTCTTGAAGCTGGTATGCGACGGTGAAACAGTGGAGACTGTTTAACTGCTGCTCAGTTTTAGGTACCATGTCTTGGTACTAAACTGTCTCTCATGTTGAATCAATTTCACATATACATTAAATTACATTAATTTGCACAATGCTAACTTGGGACCCTATTTTACCCATGTTCAGCACAAACTCATAGAATCATAAAATCATAGAATGATTTCAGGAGGATATTTGGCCCATCACATCTGTGCTAACTCTCTGCAAGAACAGCTCAGCTAACTCCTCCATCTTTTCTCCTGAGCCCTTCAAATACCTTCTCTTCAGATAATGATCAAATCCTCTTTTGAAGTTCTTGATTCAATATGCCACCACCATACTCCCAGACAATTTATTCTAGATTCTAACCACTCTCTGCACGAAAACAACTTTCCCCATATTGCCATTGCTACTTTTGCCAGTCAGCTTAAATCTGTGACTTCAAGTTCTGGATCCTTCCACCAAAGGGATCAGTTTCTCTAGAGCTACTCTGCACACACCTACCTAATGTCCTCTCAACCTTCCTTTCTCCAAGGAGAAATATCCCAGCTTCTCCAATCTATCCACCGAACTGAAGTTCCTCATCTCTGGAACCATTCTCATGATTTATTTCAGTACCCTCTCTAATGCCTTCATATCCTTCCTAAAATGTGGTGCCCAGAACTGGCCATAATGCTACAGTTGAGGTTGAGCCTGTGTATTATATAAATTTTACATAACTGTCTTGTATTTATACTTTATGCCCCTCTATAAAGCCCAGGTTTCTGTTTGCTTTATCAACTGCTTTCTGAACCTGATCTGCCAATTCAATGATTTAGGACAATTTAGCTTCCCCCCCCCTCCCCATACCTCTGTTCCTACACCCCCTTAGAATATGTCCTTCAATCTATATTGCCTCCCCTTATTTTTCTTACGAAAAGGAATCATTCACACTTTCCTGCATAAATTTTCATCTGCTGCTTGTCCGCCCATTCCACCAATGCGTTTAGGACTTTTTGAAGTTCATCAGTTCACAATACTGCCAAGTTTTGTGACATCTGCAAATTTTGAAATTGTGCCCTGCACACTCAAGTCTAGCCCATTAATGAGCATTAATGAGTCTACAGCTCCCGCTGCCTTGGCAAAGCGGGCAGCATAATCAAAGACCCCTTCCATTCGGGTTATTCTCTTTTCCAACTTCTCCCATCGGGCAGGAGATATAAAAGTCTGAGAACACACACTAACAGATTCAAAAATAGCCTCTTCCCCACTATTACCAGACTCCTGAATGTCCCTCTTATGGACTGAACTGATCTCTTCACGCATCTTCTCTCCTGAGTAGTACCACACTTTGTATGCTTCACCCGCTGCCTGTGTCTAAGTATTTACATTGTGTATTTATGTATGTCCTATGTATGTGCTATGTTTTTGCATGTATAGAATGATCTGCCTGGACTGTACGCAAAGAACAAAGAAAATTACAGCACAGGAACAGGCCCTTCGGCACTCCCAGCCTGCGCCGATCCAGATCCTTTTCCTAAACCTGTCTTCTATTTTCCAAGGATCTACTTCCCTCTGTTCCCCGGCCATTCATATATCTGTCTAGATGCATCTTAAATGATGCTATCATGCCCACCTCTACCACCTCCGCTGACAAAGCGTTCCAGGCACCCACCACCCTCTGCGTAAAAAAACTTTCCACGCACATCTCCCTTAAACTTTCCCCCTCTCACCTTGAAATTGTGACCCCTTGTAATTGACACCCCCACTCTTGGAAAAAGCTTGTTGCTATCCACCCTGTCCGTACCTCGCATAATTTTGTAGACCTCAATCAGGTCGCCCCTCAACCTCCGTCTTTCCAGCGAAAACAATCCTAATCTACTCAACCTTTCTTCATAGCTAGCACCCTCCATACCAGGCAACATCCTGGTGAACCTCCTCTGCACCCTCTCTAAAGCATCCACATCCTTCTGGTAATGTGGCGACCAGAACTGCATGCAGTATTCCAAATGTGGCCTAACCAAAGTCCTATACAACTGTAACATGACCTGCTGACTCTTGTATTCAATACCCGTCCGATGAAGGCAAGCATGCTGTATGCCGCTTTGACCACTCTATCGACCTGCGTTGCCACCTTCAGGCTACAATGGACCTGAACTCCCAGATCTCTCTGCACATCAATTTTCCCCAGGACTCTTCCATTGACCGCATAGTCCGCTCTTGAATTAGATCTTCCAAAATGCATCACCTCGCATTTGCCTGGATTGAACTCCATCTGCCATTTCTCTGCCCTACTCTCCAATCTATCTATATTTTGCTGTATTCTCTGACAGTCCTCCTCGCTATCTGCAACTCCACCAATCTTAGTATCATCTGCAAACTTGCTAATCAGACCACCTATACCTTCGTCCAGATCATTTATGTATATCACAAACAGCAGTGGTCTGAGCACGGATCCCTGTGGAACACCACTAGTCACCTTTCTCCATTTTGAGACACTCCCTTGCACCACTACTCTCTGCCACCTGTTGCCCAGCCAGTTCTTTATCCATCTAGCTAGTACACCCTGAACCCCATACGACTTCACTTTTTCCATCAACCTGTCATGGATAACCATGCAGCTATCATTGATAAGTCTATTTTCTTCCAAATGTGAATAGATCCTATCCCTCAGTATCTTCTCCAACAGTTTGCTTACCACTGACGTCAAGCTCACAGGTCTATAATTCCTTGGATTATCCCTGCTACCCTTCTTAAACAACGGGACAACATTAGCAATTCTCCAGTCCTCCGGGACCTCACCCGTGCTCAAGGATGCTGCAAAGATATCTGTCAAGGCCCCAGCTATTTTGTCCCTCGATTCCCTCAGTAACCTGGGATAGATCCCATCCGGACCTGGGGACTTGTCGACCTTAATGCCTTTTAGAATACCCAAAACTTCCCCCTTCCTTATGCCGACTTGACCTAGAGTATTTAAACATCCATCCCGAGCCTCAACATCCGTCATGTCCCTCTTCTTGGTGAATACCGATGCAAAGTACTCATTAAGAATCTCACCCATTTCCCCTGACTCCACGCATAAATTCCCTCTTTTGTCTTTGAGTGGGCCAATCCTTTCTCTAGTTACCCTCTTGCTCCTTGTATACGAATAAAAGGCTTTGGGATTTTCCTTAACCCTGTTAGCCAAAGATATTTCATGACACCTTTTAGCCCTCTTTATTGCGCGTTTGAGATTTGTCCTACTTTCCCGATATTCCTCCAAAGCTTCATCAGTTTTAAGTCGCCTAGATCTTATGTATGCTTCCTTTTTCATCTTAGCTAGTCTCACAATTCCACCCATCATCCATAGTTCCCTAATCTTGCCATTTCTATCCCTCATTTTCACAGGGACATGTCTGTCCTGCACTCTAATCAACCTTTCCTTAAAAGACTCCCACATTTCCAATGTGGATTTACCCTTAAACAGCTGCTCCCAATCCACATTTCCTAGCTCCTACCGAATTTTGTTATACTTGGCCTTTCCCCAATTCAGCACTCTTCCTTTAGGACCACTCTCGTCTTTGTCCATGAGTATTCTAAAACTTATGGAATTGTGATCGCTATTCCCAAAGTAATCACCGACTGAAACTTCAACCACCTGGGCGGGATCATTCCCCAATACCAGGTCCAGTATGGCCCCTTCCCGAATTGGACTATTTACATACTGCTGTAAAAAACTCTCCTGGATGCTCCTTACAAATTCTGCTCCATCTACGCCTCCAACACTACATGAGTCCCATTCAATGTTGGGGAAGTTAAAATCTCCCATCATGACCACCCTATTGCTCCTACATTTTTCTATAATCTGTCTACATATTTGTACCTCTACTTCACGCTCCCTTTTGGGAGGCCTATAGTAAAGTCCCAACAAAGTTACTGCACCCTTCCTATTTCTTAGCTCTACCCATATTGCCTCAGTGCTCGAATCCTCCATCGTGCCCTCCTTAATCACAGCTGTGATATCATCTCTGACCAGTAATCCAACTCCTCCACCCCTTTTACCTCCCTCTCTATCCCTCCTGAATCATCTATACCCTGGGATATTTAGTTGCCAGTCTTGCCCTTCCCTCAACCAGGTCTCAGTAATACCAATAACATCATATTCCCAGGTACTAATCCAAGCCCTAAATTCATCTGCCTTACCTGCTACACTTCTCGCATTGAAACAAATTCACCTCAGACCACCTGTCCCTTTGCATTCATCATCTCTTCCCTGTCTACTCTTCCCCTTAGTCACATTGAGTTTATTATCTAGTACCTTACTGGCTTTAGTTGCTGCCTCTTTACTGACCCCTAACTTCCTAATCTGGTTTCCATCCCCCTGCCACATTAGTTTAAAACCTCCCCAACAGTGTTAGCAAAAGCACCCCCAAGGACATTGGTTCCAGTCCTGCCCAGGTGTAGACCATCCGATTTGTAATGGTCCCACCGCCCCCAGAACCGGTTCCAATGTCCCAAAATTCTGAACCCCCTCCCTCCTGCACCATCTCTCAAGCCACGTATTCATTCTGACTATTTCTACTCTGACTGTCTCGTGGCACTGGTAGCAATCCTGAGATTACTACATTTGAGGTCCTACTTTTTAACTTATCTCCTAACTCCCTAAATTCTGATTGTTGATTGTTAAATTCATCCTGTTTTTTTACCTATATCGTTGATGCCTATATGCACCACGACAATTGGCTGTTCACCTTCCCCCTTCAGTATGTCCTGCAACCGATCTGAGACATCCCTGACCCGTGCACCTGGGAGGCAACGTACCATTCGGGAGTCTCGTTTTCGATCACAGAAACGCCTGTCTTCTCCCCTTACGATTGAATCCCCTATGACTATAGCCCTGCCAGTCTTTTTCCCGCCCTTCTGTTCAGCAGAGCCAGCCACATGTCTTCCTGCTCTTTCTCTGCCCTCTGATCACCCATTCCCTGTCTCCCTCACCAATCCTAACCTGCGGTGTGACCAACTCACTGCACGTGCTATCCACGACCTCCTCAGCATCGCGGATGCTCCAAAGTGAGTCCATCCGCAGCTCCAGAGCTGTCATGTGGTCTAACAGGAGCTGCAGCTGGACACACTTCCCACACATAAAGGACTCAGGGGCATTGGCTGCGTCCCTGAACTCCAACATTGAGCACGAGGAGCATAATACGGGTCTGGGATCTCCTGCCATTTTTACACTTTACCTTAACTGATTACAAATATAATATCAAATAGTGAAAGGAATAAAGATTTTACTTACCAATCCAGGGACTGGTTTAGCACAAGGCTAAATCATTGGCTTTGAAAGCAGACCAAGGCAGGCCAGCAGCACGGTTCAATTCCCGTACCAGCCTTCCCGAACAGTCGCCGGAATGTGGCAACTAGGGGCTTTTCACAGTGACTTCATTTGAAGCCTACTTGTGACAATAAGCGCTTTTCATTTAATTTCAATCACAATACTTACCAACTCACGAAGAATTAAATTTCTCCCAGCTACTGCTAATTGGAGCACTTTCCTTACCAGCCAATCAGGTCACTGCTGTGATGTCACTCTTCAAGGTAAGTTTTTAAAGAGGAAAACTGACCTTCCCAACAGACCCCTGGCCACTGCTCCCGCCGAAAATCTGAAGGCCACTTCTCCGGCAGCTGTGGCCCCGCCGCTCTTTTATCCTGTGTCCCCGCCGCTCTCCTCACTCTTTCACTGCAGGCTGTGACATCACAGTTCAACTTCTTTCCAGTTCTACCCGACCTCGAGTCTCCCTCTTGATCTTTACTCGGCTGGGATCCTTACAGTGATTGTCTTTTTTTTTGGTTGGAGGAGGAGGTAGGAAGGGAAACACTGAAGAAGTGTTTCGGATTTAACTGCCACTTGACAACAGCTCCTCCACAAACCACCTTAAAGATACGGTGACTGCAATGCACTGATGCAGATTTTCCCCGCAACGGCCAATCAGCAGCTCTGCTCTACTGCCCTCTGCTGGATCAAAGCAAAACAATACTTTTTACTGTACCTCGGTACACTTGACAATAAATCAAATCCAATAGAGGAGATGTGGAAGGAGCCTGAGGACACCAGAGTGGAGAACCAACACTCCGAGGATGCACTATCACATGACTCCTGGACAACCTCCATCAGTGCAGATACACCCACGTCGGTGGGTCCAGGTTCTCAGGTGGATAATATTGCAGGCCACTGATTGCCTGCCAAAGCCCTGCATGCTATGGCTGCCAGCTCACCTCACCTCGGTGGCTTACTGACATGCAGCAAGTCCTCTCTTGCAGTACAGGTGGACCCTGAGCTGGAACAAAGGGAAAGGGCTGTTGGAAATTGAGACTCTTGTTAAGGCACGCCACAGTTCTTGTCCCTTCCCCTCTCTCCATCGACAGAGCTGCACCTGCTGTCTCCTGACCTGGTAGCCATGTCTGCCCTACAGACGTGTAGACATGTACAACATTCCAGACAGCATCCACCATGGGCATACATGTATCAGAGCATGGGACTGAGTGGGCTGTCTCCAGCTCTGCTAAAACAGGGAAGTAAAAGGAATTGTATTGAGGCAATGCTCTTAGTTGCACAAAGGAAATCCCTAAATGCTTATTTTTTTGCTAGTGTTCCATTAATGCCCATTATTTGCACAAAATAATGAGATTAAGTGAAGTGCTTATTATTAATTTCTCTACTTTGTTGCAACCTCCATTGACCCTGGTCAGTTTCATTCAGGTGACTGGAATGAACAGCCTTTTTTAAGAAGGACGGCTATAACTGCTGGCTGAATGTATATAGACAGAGGAGGTTTGCTGGTGGGAATTTGAACAAGGGTCATGGTGGGACACTAGTAATGTTGCAAATATGTTTTTCAAGAGCAGCGTGTCTGGATGTGGGCATCCTGGATTTGTCAGACAGGCTTGTTGGTGGCTGCAGGCAACAATAGTATATGAGTCTGATTTTCTGCTTTATCATCCTCCTCCTTCTCCAAGTATGCTAGACATTCTCCATGTTCCTTTCATACAAACTCTAGTGCTGCCTGCAGTGTTACAATTCTAGTTGATGTTATAGCTGGACGGGAAGATCCCAGAATAAAACTCTGGGTCAAAAAACATAACTTTTATTTTTATTTATAAAACATTTAACAAGCAAAATCATTTATTAAACATGAAAAAATTGGATTATGATACATTACTCCTTTACTCTCATTTTAACAATTACACACAGGGTTTAAGATCAACATGGATTACAAAGTATACTGTAGGCTATAGTGGTCTGATTAACACATGGTCCGTTTTCAGCACACCAGATGATTGTGGTCAAATTCACTTTCCACTCTGAAACCCAAGTGAATGTTTGTGGAGATCTCCTCAGAATCCTCCCAGATGATTGTCATATGAGCATTTCCAAACTCTGCTCCCAAAATCTTGCTTTCAAATCTTGTCTTATAACAATGCTTTCTCTTAGCTGTTTGCATTCCAAAGTCCAAACCAGATTTTCCAAATGACATTTTTAAACAAAGTTTCCATTCCATTTTTAACAGCAAATCCAGTCCATGATTTTGTACCAACCCCTTTTACGTTTCCTTTGTCTCAACTGCTTTTACAAAACTCTGAGATCCTGCAAGTGATTTCCATAGTTATTTGAACTCATGTTCCACATAAACTTGAAAGGAATTCTGCAAAATCCTACTTCAGCCAGTTGAACCTATCTGAACTGTGGGTCTTCCATGAAGGAACCCTTACTGGACTCTGACTTTCTGGGCCCTGGCAATCATGTGAACTGATATCCAGATCTGTGGTGCATTTTCTTTTAAGTTATTCATGGTTGTAAAAACTCCTCTTTTCCAACTTTTTATTGTATGATTGTGTGTATGTGTGAAGTTGTGACCATCCCCCGGGTTTGAATGGGTGAGTAAACTATACCTTCTGATTCAACTCAAAAGAGAGTTTGTTGCAAGTCACTTCAAACTCTGACCTGACCAACAGGAGGTTTGGGACAATATGTGACAGCCCATTAAAAAAATTAAATCACCTCTGCTTACAGACAATGAGAAAATAAGTGTTCAGTTTTGCCTCCCTTCCCAGTCCGTAACACATAGAAATGATGCCGCATTTTAATAAAAACACGTGTATACTCAGTCACCATCTGTGGAGAGAAAACAGAGTCAATGATTCAGTTTGATGATCTTTCATTAGAATGAGAGAAAATATTAGACATGTAACAGTTTTAAAACAGATCCAGAGGCAGGGAAAGGTTGGCAAGGAGAGGGGGGGGGGGGGGGGGGTGCTGCAAAAGAACATCAGGGCAGGTCTATGATAGTGTGGAAGGCAGAAGAGATTAAATGACAAAAGTGACGATGAAGGGAGAAGGCAAAAGGGATGCGAGAAGACAAATAAAGAAACAAAATATATTGCCTGCTGACAGAGTAAATGATAATAGCAGACTCATTATCAACAGCCGCTGACTAAAAAAGGGGATTATGGTCTATAATTGTTGAACTCAATGCGGAGTCTGGAAGGCTGTAACATGGCTATTTGAAATAAGAAATGCTGTTTCTCGATCTTATGTTCAGGTTTATGGGAACTGTGGAGGAAGCCAAGAACAGAGAGATCACAGTGAAAGAGAATTAAAATGACAGGAAACATGGGTTCATTCTTGAGAACTGAATGGAAATGTTCCACAAAGTGACCACCCAGTTTGTGTTTGATCTCCCCAATGTAAAAGAGACTGCATTGTGAGCAACAAATACAATATACTAAATTGAAAAAAGCAAGAGCATGTTATTGTTGAACCGGAATGGACGTTCTGGGTCCTCAGAAGGTGGGAAGAGAGTAAGTAAAAAGGCAGATATTACATTTCCTGTGCTCGCAAGGGAAGGTGCTGTGCGAAAGGAAGGACGTACTGGGGGTTATTGAGGAGTGGATCCATAGGGAACGGTCCCTTCTGGATCCTGACAGGGGAAGATGTGTTTGGTGGTGGCATCGTGCTGAGAGACGGAAATGGTGGAGGATGATCAGTTGAATGCCAAGGCTGGTGCATTGAAGATAAGGACAAGGGGAACCCGATCTAGATTCTGGGAGCAAGGTAAAGGCATGAGAAAAGAAGTGTGTGAACGGTGACCGACATGGTTGATGGTCCTATCAACCACAATAGACAGTAATCCTTGGTTGAGAAAAAAGGTATTGTCAGAACAAATGCAAGGGGGTCAGATGAACTGGGAAACCAGAAGAAAGTCCTTACAAGAAGCAGGTGAGAGGAAGTGTAATCCGGATAGCAGGAGTCAGTGGGCTTAATGGGGATATTCAGCAACAGCGTATTCCCAGGAATAGGGACCGAAAAGTCGAGGAAGGGAAGGTGTGGTAAACACCACGAGTGACATATTGTATGTTACACGGCACTGCCCGTATATTACAGGTACAACAATAAATCCCTGCCTGCTGGTTCCGCCCAGCAGGCGGCGTATAAAAGTGTATGCTCTCCTGCGCTGCTTCCATTTTGGTTCCAGCTCCAGGAGGCACAACATCTTGTGCAATAAAGCCTCGATTGTTTCACCATTCTCGTTTTGTGGTAATTGACGGTACATCAATTTATTGCACAAGATTTTAAAAGATGGATTTCCTAATCAAGCCTGATCGCCTGCAGCTGAGCCCTCACACAGCCAACACCACGTCCACCTTCGACCACTGGCTAGCCTGCTTCGAAGGCTACCTCAGAGCAGCCACTGAAGAACTCTCGGACCCATAGAAGCTCCAAGTCCTCTACTCACGGATGAGACCTGAAATGTTTCCCCTCATCCGGGATGCGCCCACCTATACAGAAGCGATGACGCTACTTAAGGGACATTATGTTAAGCCAGTGAATCAAGTGTACGCCAGGCACCTCCTGGCCACGAGACGGCAACTCCCGGGGGAGACTCTGGACGATTTCTTGCGGGCTCTACAGATTCTCGGTAGAAACTGTGACTGCCAGGCAGTTTCGGCAGTCCAACACACCAAATTTTTAATCAGAGACGCTTATGTCATGGGCATGAAGTCCACATACATTCGCCAGCGACTATTGGAAGGGGGTCGCTCGATCTTGCAGCGACTAGATAGCTTGCGAACTCACTAGAAGTGGCCTCCCGTAATCTGGAGTCCTACACCCCCGACCGCACGACACCCTTGTGGGCATCGTGGGCCCCACTAGCTGCCGACTCGACCTCACCGTAAGCCTGCGCCGCGCGGCAGCCAGCCAACTCTGGGGGGCCCAAGTGTTATTTTTGTGGACAGAGCAAGCACCCCACGCAGCGCTGCCCGGCGCGGAGCATGACCTAAAACGGGTGTGGGAAGAAAGGACACTTTGTTTCCATTTGCCAGGCCCGGTCGGTCGCCGCTGTTTCATAGATTATCATAGAACTTTACAGTGCAGAAGGAGGCCATTCAGCCCATCGAGTCTGCACCGGCTCTTGGAAAGAGCACCCTACCCAAGGTCAACACCGCCACCCTATCCCCATAACCCAGTAACCCCACCCAACACTAAGGGCAATTTTGGACACTAAGGGCAATTTATCATGGCCAATCCACCTAACCCGCACATCTTTGGACTGTGGGAGGAAACCGGAGCACCCGGAGGAAACCCATGCACACACGGGGAGGATGTGCAGACTCCGCACAGACAGTGACCCAAGCCAGAATCGAACCTGGGACCCTGGAGCTGTGAAGCAATTGTGCTATCCACAAGGCTACCGTGCTGTTTCCAGGCCCGGCATCTCTACACCCCCCACGTGCGACCCAGGGGCGCCGCCATCTTCCCCACCACAAGCCATGTGGGTGCCGTCATCTTCGGCGCCATTTTGGACCGCACCTCAGGACCTCTGCTTCGTCTGGCCGCTCGCCGCCTTCTGCTACCTCTGCCACCGCTGATCAGCCCGGGACCTCCCAACATCTTCCGCAGCTCGCCTCCATTACCCTGGATCGGTCACGGTCCCGCAACCTCGCGACCACTACGACGACGGTGAAGATCAACGAGCACGAGATGACCTGCTCCTTTGACTCCGGGTGCACAGAGAGTTTCATCCATCCCACTACGGTAAGGTGCATCCTCTCGGTACACCCCGTCACCCAGAAAATCTCCCTGGCCTCCGGATCCCATTCCATTGAAATCGGGGGGTACTATATCGCCACGTCCAAAGCTTTACTTTGAAACTCGGCCCCCCCTCACCATCTGCAGCCTCACGACCCTTATAGTCGATCCACCTTCACTGTTTGCGAACCTCACCCCGGACGGCAAACCCATCGCCACTAGAAGCAGACGGTACAGTGCCCAGGACAGGACCTTCATCAGGTCGGAGGTCCAACGGCTTCTGCGGGAGGGAATCATTGAGGCCAGCAATAGCCACTGGAGAGCTCAAGTAGTGGTAGTGAAGACTGGGGAGAAGCACAGGATGGTCATTCACTACAGTCAGACCATCAATTGGTACACGCAGCTCGACGCGTACCCCCTCCCGCGCATATCTGACATGGTCAATCAGATTGCGCAGTATAGAGTCTTCTCCACAGTTGACTTGAAATCCGCCTATCACCAGCTCCCCATCTGCCCGGAGGACCGCCAATACGCTGCATTCGAAGCAGATGGCTGCCTCTATCACTTCCTTAGGGTTCCCTTCGGCGTCACCAATGGGGTCTCGGTCTTCCAGCGAGAGATGGACTGAATGGTTGACCAGTACGGGCTGCGGGCCACCTTCCCGTACCTAGATAACGTCACCATCTGCGGCCAAGATCAGCAGGATCACGAAACAAACATCCAAAAATTCCTCCATACCACCAAACTCCTTAACCTCACCTACAATAAGGAGAAATGCGTGTTCCACACCAACCGCTTAGCCATCCTTGGCTATGTAGTGGAAAATGGAGTCCGAAGGCCCGACCCTGACCGCATGCACCCCCTCCTGGAACTCCCTCTCCCCCACTGCCCCAAGGCCCTGAAACTATGCCTGGGGTTTTTCTTGTATTACGCCCAGTGGGTACCTAATTATACGGACAAGGCCCGCACACTCATCAAGTCCACAGTTTTTCCCCTGACGGCTGAGGCCCGCCAGGCCTTCAACCACATCAAGGCGGACATCGCCAAGGCCACGATGCACGCGGTCGACGAGTCCCTCCCCTTTCAGGTGGAGAGCGATGCATCGGACATGGCTCTGGCCGCCACCCACAACCAGGCGGGCAGGCCCGTGGCTTTCTTTTCCCACATCCTCCATGCCTCCAAAATTTGGCACTCCTCTGTCGAGAAGGAGGCCCAAGCCATTGTGGAAGCTGTGCGGTATTGGAGGCATTACCTGGCCGGCAGGAGATTCGCTCTCCTCACTGACCAATGGTTGGTGACCTTCATGTTTAATAATACACAGCGGGAAAGGCAGCATGGTGGCGCAGTGGGTTAGCCCTGCTGCCTCATGGCGCCGAGGTCCCAGGTTCGATCCCAGCTCTGGGTCACTGTCCGTGTGGAGTTTGCACATTCTCCCTGTGTTTGCGAGGGTTTCACCCCCACAACTCAAAGATGTGCAGGCTAAATTGCCCCTTAATTGGAAAAAATGAATTGGATACTCTAAATTTATTATTTTTTAAAAATACATAGCGGGCAAGATCAGAAATGACAAGATCTTGAGGTGGAGGATCGAGCTCTCCACCTATAACTATGAGATCTTGTACCGCCCGGGGAAGCTCAATGAGCCCCCTGATGCCCTATCCCACGGTACATGTTCCAGCGCACAGGTGAACCGACTCCGGGCTCTCCACTATGACCTCTGCCACCCGGGGTCACCCGGTTCTTCCAATTTGTCAAGGCCCTCCTCCATTGAGGAGGTGAGGACCGTCACCAGAGACTGCCAAGTCTGCGCAGAGTGCAAGTGCACTTCTACCGGCCAGATAGAGCGCACTTGGTGTAGGCCTCCCGCCCCTTTGAACGCCTCAGCATGGACTTCAAAGGGCCCCTCCCCTCCACCGACTGCAACTTATACATTCTCAACGTAATTGATGAGTACTCCCGGTTCCCTTTTGCCATCCCATGCCCCGACATGACTTCTGCCATAGTAATCAAAGCCCTGCACAGCATCTTCACTCTGTTCGGTTTCCCCACCTACATCCACAGCGATCGGGGATCCTCTTTCATGAGTGATGAGCTGCGTCAGTTCCTGCTCAGCAAGAGCATCGCCCCGTGCAGAAGAACCAGCTACAACCCCCGGGGAAACGGGCAGGTGGAGAGGGAGAACGGGACAGTCTGGAAGGCCGTCCTGTTGGCCCTGCGGTCGAAAAATTTCCCCGTCTCCCGCTGGCAGGAGGTCCTCCCCGACGCGCTCCACTCCATCCGGTCGCTCCTCTGCACCGCCACTAATGAGACCTCTCACGAACGTGTGTTTGCCTTCCCTAGGAAGTCCACCTCCGGGGTCTCGCTCCCAACATGGCTGACAGTTCCTGGACCCGTCCTCCTCCGGAAGCATGTGCTGAGCCATAAATCAGACCCCTTGGTCGAGAAATTCCACCTCTTACATGCAAACCCGCAGTACGCCTACGTGGCACACCCCGACGGACGCCAAGACACAATCTCCCTCCGGGACCTGGCACCTGCTGGGTCCCCACCCACGTCCACCGACCTGACACCGCTCCTCCTCCTCCCCCCCCCCCGGTTGCCTCATTCACCCCTGCGCCACCCACCCTCCCTCCAGCGAACCTCACCGCTGCCCCCACCCCAGCAGGATCTGTCCTCCCACTGGATCCAGTCAGGGGTGACGAAGATGAGGACAACACGCTCCCGGAGTCGCAGGTGACCACGTCGGTGCCCACATCACCACCAGGACTGAGGCGATCACGGCGGAGGGTCAAAGCCCCTGACAGACTTAATTTATAATGTTTCCGTCACCCCTGCTAACTTTTTTTTTAAACAGGGGGTGAATGTGGTAAACACCACTAGTGATATATTGTATGTATTACAGCACTGCCCGTCTATTACAGGTACGATGGTAAATCCCTGCCTGCTGGCTCCGCCCAGTAGGCGGCGTATAAATGTGTGTGCTCGCCGGTGCTGCTTCCATTCTGGTTCCAGCTACAGGAGGCACAACATCTTGTGCAATAAAGCCTTGATTGTTTCACCATTCTCGTCTCGTGGTAATTGACGGTACATCAGAAGGGAAGTTTCAGAGAAGAATCACGTGAAGGTGAGTCCCACATAGGAGACTATTAACTGAGGTGGAAGTCCACGGTGTTGAGGGAAAATCATTGACATGGTTAAGAAATGGGTTGTATGGCAGCTGACAGAGTGTGGGGATAATGGGTAAGTATTTTTAAAAAAATCTTTCTATTGGCATTTTCAAAATTATATACATTGCCATTCATTTTCATTTATTGTACAGTCACCAAGGTTCCTTAGGGTTTTCTCTTTACAGTCTGTCGCCATCTGGCTCAGCATACAATCCTCCAGCTCCTCTCTCCTTGACCCCCCACTCCCTTCCCCCTTTTTCACTGCTGCTCTCCATTTTTTCCACTGGGTTTTGCAACCTCACCTTGCTCCCCCGTCCCCGTCCCCCCCACTCCCCGGTCCTCCCTCGCTTTCCTCTTTCTATCTTGTCCTGGCTATTTCCCCCTGGCTACTGGCTATTTATATATTTATGTGTTGGCCACAAACGGGTCTCAGAACAGTCGAGTGAATGGCTCCCATGTTTTGTGGGAGCCCTCTTCCGACCCAAGGATGGTGAATTTGATTTTCGCAATTTGGAGAAATTCTGATAGGTCGGAGTAGCCAGTCTGCAGCTTTATGTGGTGTTGCTGATCGCCAACCGAGCAGGATTCTACGGCGGGCGATCAGGAGGCAAAGGCAAGGGCATCCGCCCTCCTCCCCATGAAGAGATTTGGCTGGTCTAATATCCCGATGTCACTTTTGGGCATGGCTCCACCCTCATCCCCACCACTTTGGACATTGCCTCGAAGAAAGCTGCCCAGTACCCAGCAAGTCTAGGGCAAGACCAGAACATGTGGGTGTGGTTGGCCGGGCCTCCTTGGCACCGTTCACATCTATCCTCCATCTCTGGGAAGAGCCTGCTCATTCGGGTTCTGGTCAAGTGGGCTCCATGCACCACTTTTAGCTGTGTTAGGCTGAGCCTCGCGCATGTGGAGGTAGAGTTGACCATGTGCAGTGCTTCGCTCCAGAATCCCCACCCTATTTCGAACCCAAGTCTTCCTCCCATTTCCCCTTTGTCGTGTCCAGTTCAGTGTCGGCCCTCTCTAGCAGTTGTTTGTACATGTCACGACAGTTCCCTCTGCCTAGGATGTCTGCGTCCAGTAGCTCTTCTAATAGTGTCTGTCGTGGTGGTCGCGGATATGTCCTTGTCTCCTTCTGTAGGATGTTTTTAAGCTGCAGGTATCTGAGTTTGTTGCTTTTAGCTAGTTGGAATCTCTGCATCAGTTCTTCCATGTTGTGACCCTGCCGTCAGTGTATAGGTCCCTGACTGTCAATGTCCCCCCATCCTGTCTCCACCTTTGGAAGGTGACATCGGTGAGTGCTGGTGTGAATATGTGGTTATTGCAGATGGGGGCTTTGTCGGACATTTCAGTGCGGAGGGCTGTGACCAGTAGTGTGCCTCAGGGATCAGTGCTGGGTCCACTATTATTTATTTATATTAATGATTTGGATGAGAATTTAGGAGGCATGGTTAGTAGGTTTGCAGATAACACCAAGATTGGTGGCATAGTGGACAGTGAAGAAAGTGGACAGTGAAGAAGGTTATCCAGGATTGCAACAGGATCTATATAACTGACCCAGTGGGACGATGAATGGCAGATGGAGTTTAATTTTGATAAATGTGCGGTGATGCATTTTGGTTGATCGAATCAGGGGAGGACATACTTAGTTAATGGTATAATGTTGGGGAGAGTTATAGAACAAAGTGGAGTCACAGGTGGACAGGGTGATGAAGAAGGCATTCAGCATCCTTGGTTTCATTGGTCAGAACATTGAATACAGGAGCTGAATGAGTAATCAAATAAAGTAATTAGTGGCACGGTAGAACAGTGGTTAGCACAATTGCTTCTCAGCGGCAAGGTCCCAGGTTCAATGTTGGGTCACTGTCTGTGTGGAGTCTGCACGTTCTCCCTGTGTCTGCGTGGGTTTCCTCCGGATGCTCCGGTTTCTCCCACAAGTCCCGAAAGACACACTGTTAGGTGAATTGGACATTCTGAATTCTCCCTCTGTGTACCCGAACAGGTACCGGAGTGTGCCGATTAGAAGATTTTCACAGTAACTTCATTTAAAAAAAATAAATTTGGAGTACCCAATTAATTTTTTCCAATTAAGCGGCAATTTTGTGTGGTCAATCCACCTACGCTGGACATCTTTGGGTTGTGGGGGTGAGACTCATGCAGACACGGGGAGAATGTGCAAACTCCACACAGTGACCCAGGGCCGGGATCGAAACTGGGACCTCGGCGCCATGAGGCAGCAGTGCTAACCACTGCACCACAGTGCTGCCCTTTCACAGTAACTTCATTGCAACTAGGGACTTTTCACAGTAACTTCATGGCAGTGTTAATGTAAGCCTACTTGTAACAATAAAAATTATTATTATTTTAAAAAAGACAGGAGCCAATGGGCATGATTGAATGAGCGGCAGTGGACAACCCGCACGTGAAAGGATGCATGCAAATACGTATATGGATGGATGAATGAATGAAGAATGCATGATGAATGAACAGTGGAATGACCTGAAAGAGCGACAGAATGATGAAAGCTCCACGCCTCCACCACACAGGGGCGGTGTTCTTACACCGCTCATTGCAAACTCCCGTCACATGATGAAAGGGAGCAGCTAACACCGAGTTGCCACAAACTAGCAATGTGATGGGGAGACCGAGTGGTATAAAAGTCCCGCGTCCGATAGATTTAGCAGCTTCCGAAAAGTTAGATCGCTATAATTTTAAAAATATATATCCAGAACGTTAACCATTATGGATCCAGATGTAGGTTGCATTGGTCGAATTCATCACTGGTGACCAATTTTAAATTTAGCCGGACTGGCTTTGGAATGAATAGTTGATTATTTCCCTTCTTGAAGTTCACATTTGCTGATACCAAGTTCGAGCGAACCAAAATGAATCGGAATATAAGCTGTGTAAACAGTTCTAGTCCGGTTCCAGAGCTGTTCATTTTCGACCGCCCACCTTGGGTAGCGAACACTCTGGCGGGACTACTCATATTTACCATTGTGATCGATATCTTGGGAAATCTGCTCGTCATCTTGTCAGTTTACAGGAACAAGAAATTGAGGAACGCCGGTGAGTGCAGAACTTGTTTGTGTGATAAATCGTCTTTCTCGTTCCGATTTCCAGCGTTAAGCTTCTGCATTGTGTTCAGTCAGAACGATGCTGCTGCTGCTGAAGTTTTTTTTTTGTTTAGTTGAAGTGATGTGTTCCCCAGATTCTTCGCGAGGAGACCTGTTTACATTCAGGCAGCACCGGCCCCACACACTGACCATTCCGGCAGCGAACCATTCAAACCATCCTCCTGATTGGTGGATCATCTGGTTCTCGGTGGATCAGCTCGGATGTTGCTGCTACAATGATAGGAGGGGGCCATCCGGTCCATCGCGCCTGTGTCGGCCCTTTGAATGAACTAACCAATAACTCCCACTCCCCCGTCCTATCCGCCGCCCCCCCCCCCCCCCCCCCAAACCCTGCAATTTTTCTGTTTCAGTGTTTTATGCAATTCCCCTTTGAAGTGGCTAGTTCATCGTCTTGGAATATTTTTTCAGGCGGTGCATTCATTTTGAAAGTGGACCTTTCCCATATTTACTTCATTCTAAACTCCACACCGAGTGCGATTTGCTGCAGGTACTAGTGGCGGTGCTGGGGTGGGTGGGCGAGTTGTGTGGCAGTGTCTCACAGTTAGAGTGAAACATCACCGTGATTCTTCCTTCCAAGTGTTATAATTGTGGCATTGATCTTACATTCTTTTGTGAAGAGATCCATTTTAACACCAGCCAAGGTGGGATCTGACCTCGCCGTGTCCATCCAGGCTGCATTTACACCATGGAGAGAGTGTGCGAGAAGCCGCGGTCCACTTGTAGTGGAAATGTTTTGTTTGGCGCCTCTGGCAATGTGCCTGTTGATTTAACCTGGGACAGTGAGATGATCCGATTGCAGGAGCGAGTGTACAAAATGGAAGTGATTGTGTAGAAGGAACAGATAAAGTTTTTGCTGATAGTTTGGCAGTGTTTGTATTGGTCCTCACACTTTACGCATTAATACGTTTGTACATGTTGCTGAGTGAGAAAGAGTGTCCGAGATGTTTTAACTGATAACGGGATGTCTTTCCCCGTTCTTAAGAGTTTGGGGTTGAATGGGGCTAATATCTATCGGACTATAGATTTATCACAATTAGGAGCCAATCCATCCACAAAAGGAAAACCCCAAGCAGAAGTATTTTTTCCTCATGTAACCACTTTTAATAGAGCACTTCCTAAATAAAATTAACACAAAGATATTTAATCGAAATCGAAGGGAAACATTGATTGTCTTCTATCATTACAGAATGATGTAGCGCAGAAGGCGACCACGTGGCCTATCGTAGCTCTGCTGACTCTGAGAAAGAAATATCCCATTCGTCCCAATCCCCGTCACTTCCCCCAACATTCTGAAACCATTGCTGCGTCCAGTATTTATCCAACTCGACTACCATGTTCAATCTTAATTCATAAATAAATGAATTTCGACTTGATGCTATTTTTACTTTTTCAACACAACAATAAATATTTCTCTGGTAAAATTCTTGCCCCTGGTGATGTTGATCTCTGCTGAAGTTTGTGAAGAATTCATTGTTGCAAAATCTGAATACAGATTTTGAACAACATTCCCTCTGGTAAATATGAGATGATAGATAGTATGTTGTAAATACAGTGTTGCTCTTTCCATTCTGCCTTAAGTTGTATTTTGTTACAGTTGGTATTTAAGTTTCTTCACTTTATTTTGACATGTACTATATAGAATCAATATATTTATACATATAATATTTCAGATTATCCACCTGTTTCCTTTTACATTTCAAATTTGATTGAATGTGTTGGGGTGATTTTCTGTGCGTTCTCAGAAAATTGTCCCATAAAAAGTTATTACATGATAGCACAAAATTAGGAAACAAATCTCTTGCAGCTGCCAGGGATGAATTCACAACTGAGTGTGATAACTCTGTGACGTTTTCTGCGATATTTTGACAGATATTCACATTCTCTCTAAGCAGATATAAAGGTATTGGTGGAATAAGTTTGAGGATTATTCAGAAGACAATTATGATAATAGAAAATTATCAACCCTCCACAGAATTGCCATGTGCTAATTTTGTTGATCTGTCAGTCATATTGTGGTACCCATTTGGTGGTATAAGTATATATTTATAAACTATTTTTGATAAACTCTCATAATTCATTAACCATCAATGGAAAAAGCAAAGTACCATGTTTCCATTATAGAAAATTTACAGCACACACAACAGATTGGCAGTGAAATATTGTAAACATTTATATAAGGAGCATCATCCTGTTTTCCTGGATATTTTTAGGGGTAGAGAAAATGCAGTCAAGCATTTGTGAGAATGCATAACAAGTCATATTTCTACACCTTGGAGTTGAATGTTCCATGTGATGTATTCAAAGTTTGGTATTTTCACAGCAATTGCTTTTTAAATCTTATTTCTGACCATCAGTCCAGCAGTTTGCAGGCTTTTGTTAAAAGATCGGCTCAAAGTGCAAATTTTACAAGCATGTTGAAAAGTAACATAAAAAACTAAGAAGAAATATAAACATATTAGGATCTGGAATGTATTGCCTGAGAGTGTGGTGGAGGCAAGTTTAATTGAGGCATTTATGAGGAATTATTATCTGAAAAGGAAATATTCATGGGGTGATGGGGAGAAGACCAGGGAGTGGCATTAGATAAATTGTGCCTTTGGAGAGCCAGTGCAGACATAATTTAAAAACAATGAAATAATCACTTATTGTCACAAGTAGGCTTCAATGAAGTTACTGTGAAAAGCCCTCAGTCGCCACATTTCGGCGCCTGTTCGGGGAGGCCGGTGCGACATGGCAAACTGAAGGGCATCCCTTTGTGCTCTAACCACTCTGTGATGACAAAGGCAGTGACTATGCATTTACCTATAAAATGAGCAGGCATCACAGTGAACCTGCGCAAATTATATGCCTTGCTAGGATGGCACTGTGGCACAGTGGTTAGCACTGCTGCTGTACAGCAACAGCGACCCGGGTTCAATTCTGGCCTTGGGTAACTGTCTGTGTGGAGTTTGCACTTCCTCCCCGTGTCTGCGTGGGCATCAACCCACAGTCCAAAGATATGAAGGTTAGGTGGATTGACCATGATATAATTGCCCCTTCGTGTCCAGGGTGGAGCAGGTTAGATGGGGATCGGGTGGGGGAGTGGGCCGGTGCAGACTTGATGAGCCGAAAGGCCTCCTTCTGCACTGTAGGGATTCTATGGCATAACAGAAAGTTCTAATTGGTGTTAGTACTTTGTACCAACTGTATTTTCTACTGTGCTCCCTTGATGTTATGGCTTATAATATTGTCACAAAGTATTTTGAAAGACAAAGTATTTACAATTTGTCTTTGCCTTAATAATCCTTAATGGTTATTTAAGATTGCAGAAATATAAGTCTCTTCAATGTGAAATTATGAAAATGATTCTGATTGTTTGGTTATTTAAATTTGTCTTCAGGACTGGTTTAAATTTCCTGTCTTATGAGAGAGAGATGGAGTTTTAATTTATTGTTTATTCAGAATTTCAGCTTTTGACATTGAAGCTTAAACTTCAATAAACATAGAGCTGTCTTGTTTTTCTTGGCAATCAAATGAGTAGATACATTTTAAACAAGCAAGGATAAAATGCCTCTAACGCATTTGTGGAGCAGCTCCTTATTAAATTATTGTTTCCAAGTAACAAAATTACAAAACTACAGAAATAAATATGAACCTTTTTGACCATAAAACCTATTTGTACACTCAAAGGTATGCATGGCAGCATGTGAGAAAAACAGATTGAGTCCAAAGATGTGCAGGTTAGGCGGATTGGCCATAATAAATTGCCCTTAGTGTCAAAACAAAAGGTTAGGTGGGGTCACGGGGATAAGGTGGAGGCTTGGGCTTGAGTAGGGTGCTCTTTCCAAGAGCCGGTGCAGACTCGATGGGCCAAATTGCCTCCTTCTGCATTGTAAATTCTATGATTCTATAATTCTATGAGAGCAGAGAGATCAAATGCATCAAGAGCTCATTCATTTGTCATTGCAAATCTGAATTGTGGCATTGTTCTGTGTACCACTAAAATTATAATATTTTTCCGACATTTTCTTCCAATTTTGCTTTGTGAGTTTAGGTGTGAAGTAAAGCGATTGCTGATTGATTGGTGTTAGTGCACTAACATTGTAATTATACCACATTGCTTCTGTGAATAGTTGTGAAGCATGACACCCATCTGGCAAGATCACAGTCATACAGCAGATTTCATCTTCAAGAGAAAGCACTTGCCATGCATGTT
This sequence comes from Scyliorhinus torazame, assembly GCF_047496885.1. Classification (NCBI taxonomy): domain Eukaryota; kingdom Metazoa; phylum Chordata; class Chondrichthyes; order Carcharhiniformes; family Scyliorhinidae; genus Scyliorhinus; species Scyliorhinus torazame. Next base: position 221,576,068 of record NC_092709.1, read on the forward strand.
TATATATCGGCAAAGAGATCTGCTTTTCAGGTGGCTATATTTTAATGATAGGAGACCACAGACGGTGTTGTGTTATGCTGCTTCGTGTAGTATAAGCGGCTTCCTTGATGTATGCTTTGACAAAGGAAGCTCCAGACTACGAAATGAGTTCAATGTGTTTTTTGAACTATTAACACAGTTCTTAAATGAGTTCGACACTCTGCTAATCTAGCTGTAGTAACTCAGTCTATCTTTACCAGCCTGCTCTAAGCCACTTGCTGGGTGTGATGCTGTTGATCAACCCTGATGTACTCTCTAGATGTCTGTCTGTGGAAAGAGGCAGAGCATGTGTGCCCTGTCCTTTTATATTGATTGTGAAGTCCCCCCTTGTGGTCATGCCACCTCTGGGTGTCCTGATTACCCATTGATTGTGACCTGTTGTAATGATCCATTGGCTGTATGTCTGCATGTCATGACATCTCTGGTGCTCCCTCTAGTGGTTACTTAGTTGTAGTGTATTTACATTAACCCCTTGTGTATATACAGTGATGCATATCACCACATCCCCCCCTTTTTTCATGTTACATATTTTCTGTACTTGGTGAACGAAAATTGAACAAAATAGGTAGATAAGTGATGACATGTACAAGTCATGATGACAGTGATGATTATACAATACCAAATAATATTTATGAGTCCAAGGTTCATGAATTTATACGGTCGAGTGGCTTTCTTGTTTTGTTTTTGAATTGTTGATGTTGCCATGTCCTTGTGAACGCCGTCAGTGTCCCTGTGCTTAAGGAACCAAGAAGTCATCAGGAGGAGTTCAAATGGTCAAATCACTTCGTTGTCTGATTTGGACTCTTTTTTTCCGATGCTAGTGGTAGCGATTCTTGATGTCATCTTTCCTGTTTGACCTGGACTGGTGTCTGTGTTTGCGGTATTGGTGCCGTATTCAGCTGCCTTGAAAGCTGGTCTGCTTGTTTGTAGTGTAGCAAACGTGAATTTGTAAGATACGTTATCAAGCCATGGTATGTCTGCACACTTGCCATTGTCTTGAGCTGTGCTGTCACAGTGTCCTGCATTTGCAGAGTTGTACCATGTCGTACCAGTTGTTGTTCCAGTGTTGTTGGTTTTGACGTGCTTGTTGTTGACGTTGGTGCCTTTGGTACGCTTCTTGTTGTTGGCTGTGTTGTCATTTGTGTAGGTTTTGTTGTTGTGTTTGTTGCGCTCAATGACCATTCCGAGTGGAGAATTTGAGTCCTCCACGAAGTTACTTGTGTCGGTGTCCTTTGTGGCATCTGCTGTTTTATTTAGCGTTTCGTCTTTGATTCCTCGGTGCTCCCTGTCTGGAGTCATGTCCGGTTCACTTGAATCATCTTCGGTTTGGTGATGCTCCCCGTCTGGAGCCCGATCTGGTTCACCTGAATCACCTTTGGTTTCTTGATGTTCCTCTGTCGGGGTCATTTCAGGTTCACTTGAATCGTCTTTGGTTTCTTGATGCTCCTCGCCTGGAGTCAAAATGTTCATGATTTCATTTTCTTGTGGAGAGGCTCGAGTGGATGAGGTTTCAATTGACGTGGTCGCACTGGAGTCACTAGTAGCTTCACTTTGATTGTCGAGTGCCTCTGTGCATATGAGCTGAGTGCCCTCAGTCTCGCTATGATGTTGCACATCTTGTATGGGAATTGTGATGCCTTTGTCACTTGTCGCACATACAGTAGGTAGACCTGCAGTGCCTTCTTGTTGGTTAGATGAGCTGGGTAGACTGTCATAGTCTTTCTGTTGTTCACGTGAGTATGGCAGACTTGCATCGTCTGCTGCTGGTTGCTCAGATAAGGTGGATAGACCTTCATAGCCTTGTTCATGCATGGACTGCGCTTTGGAGTCTTGAGTTGCTTCCATTGTGGAGTCTGTCAACGAGCTTGCTGTGGAGGTTTGTATCGCTCTCTGTGGAGTCTGGCATTGTTCCCTGTGTGGAGTCGGGGACTCTTCGTGGTGCGTGGACCACTTTTTGTGTGGCATCAACCGCTCTCTTATGGGCTTCGTCTTCTTCGTGGGTATTTGACAGGTTGCTGTCATCCAATGTATCGATGATATGCCATGGCATCATGGTATTGGATTCATCTACCATGAGTAGAGTCATGTTGAGCTTTGCAACCGTGTTGCTGATGCTGTGATCAGCATATACGAATAACTCAGCCATGTCTGAGTAGTATTCTGCGAAAAACCAATTACCTTCTTTTGTTTCGGTATTGTCATTGCACTCTCTGTGTCCAAGGAAGAAATCATCGTCTGAGTAGTAGTCTTCAAGGACCAAATCATCTCTTTGGGTGGTGCTAACTGCTTGTTTCAGGATTCTGTGGAGGTTATTTTAATCTACTGGTCGAAGTTCAGGCATTGTGCTGTCATTCCAGATGAAAGAATGGTGTTTTGTGGCTTTAAAACTCTTTTTAATTTTTGGACCCTTCCCCTTTAAGTGGCCGTGGTCCGGGGCCTGTGACATTATGACCCTCGTGACGTCATGCGCATGCGCACGCCGAGGTTCCTTTACTGTGCGCTCTTTTCGGAACTGCGCATGTGCGGCTTCTCGCGCATGTGCAAAATACCGTTTTGCCGGTTCGGGTCTTCTTGGGAACTGTGCATCTGCGGACTGGGCTGGCTGGATACGCGCAAGATGGCTATCAATCAAAATTGCTGTTTGCTTCTGTTGCAACCCTACCTCTGCCTCATGGTGAGTATTGGCGCCAGTTGTACCGATTTCTTTTGTGTTTACCTCGCAGTAGCTTTCAAATATGTCCAGGACTGCCTGGAATTGCGTTCTGTCCCGAATACAGGAGGGAGATAGAGAACCTAGTGGAGTGGTGTAGCGACAACAATCTCTCCCTCAATGCCAGCAAAACTAAAGAGCTGGTAATTGACTTCAGGAAGCAAAGTACTGTACACACCCCTGTCAGCATCAACGGGGCCGAGGTGGAGATGGTTAGCAGTTTCAAATTCCTAGGGGTGCACATCTCCAAAAATCTGTCCTGGTCCACCCACGTCGACACTACCACCAAGAAAGCACAACAGCGCCTATACTTCCTCAGGAAACTAAAGAAATTCGGCATGTCCACATTGACTCTTACCAACTTTTACAGATGCACCATAGAAAGCATCCTATTGGGTTGCATCACAGCCTGGTATGGCAACTGCTCGGCCCAGGACCGCAAGAAACTTCAGAGAGTCGTGAACACCGCCCAGTCCATCACAAGAACCTGCCTCCCATCCATTGACTCCATCTACACCTCCCGCTGCCTGGGGAAAGCTGGCAGTATCATCAAAGAACCCTCCCACCCGGCTTACTCACTCTTCCAACTTCTTCCATTGGGCAGGAGATACAGAAGTCTGAGAACACGCACAAACAGACTCAAAAACAGCTTCTTCCCCACTGTCACCAGACTCCTAAATGACCCTCTTATGGACTGACCTCATTAACACTACACACTGTATGCTTCATCCAATGCCAGTGCTTATGTAGTCACATTGTATATGTGTGTTGCCCTATTATGTATTTTCTTTTATTCCCTTTTCTTCTCATGTACTTAATGATCTGTTGAACTGCTCGCAGAAAAATACTTTTCACTGTACCTCGGTACACGTGACAATAAACAAATCCAATCCAATCCAATCCAATCCAATTTTTGGAGTATTTAAAGGAGCAGAAGATCTCTGTTGCATGTTCACCCGCAATGGTGAGTAGAAGAGCAATCTTCTCAGCATCGGCCACGCCAGTTAGGTCCGATGCTTCCATGTCAAGCTGAAATTGTTGCTTGAATGCACGCCAGTTGGCACTGAGATTGCCGTGGTACCTGAGTGGATTAGGAACCGGAATCTCGATCACCGTGCCTGGGTTCGGTTGCTGGTTGTCACGCATCTTTCTGAGTTGAACTAAATAGATGTAACAGGCACTCCTGATATCATGTTGTGTTATGCTGCTTCGTGTAGCATAAGCTGCTTGCTTGATGTATGCTTTGACAAAGGAAGCTCCAGACTATGAAATGAGTTCAACATGTTTATTGAACTATTAACACAGTTCTTAAATGAGTTTGACACTCTGCTAATCTAGCTGTAGTAACCCAGTCTATCTTTACCAGCCTGATCTAAGCCATGTGCTGGGTGTGATGCTGTTGATCAACCCTGATGTACTCTCCAGATGTCTGTCTGTGGAAAGAGGCAGAGCATGTGTGCCCTGTCCTTTTATATTGATTGTGAAGTGCCCCCTTGTAGTAATGCCACCTCTGGGTGTCCTGATTACCCATTGGTTGTGGCCTGTTGTAATGACCCATTGGCTGTATGTCTGCATGTCATAACATCTCTGGTGCTCCCTCTAGTGGTTACTTAGTTGTAGTGTATTTACATTAACCCTTGTGTATGAACAGTGATGCATATCACCACAGACGGCAGAGTTATTTTCTCCTTCACAAGTTTAGGATACTCAGTAACACATTTAAAAACGTCTCCTGGAGATCCAATAGACCACATCAGTACTCTGAACCTGACTTCACAGTATATTTGTATTGACGTGGAGTCAAAATCACTCGTCACCTCCAAGAAGATGATGCATAGCTGCAATGTGACAACAGGTCTTATTTTCAAAGCAGAGTTGCCTTTGGAGAAGTGCATGAACGAACAAAGAGGGTAATATGGACAGCCAGCGTAGAGAAGGTAAATTGTGGTTTGATCAGGCTCATGATCATTTTGCATGAATTGCCAGAATTCTTTAGGAAGGTAATAGACTTTATTCCAGGAAATATCTATTCCATGAAATCCATTTATTTAAGTACACTTCAACTCATAGGATCTCTACAAGTGCAGAAGGAGGCTGTTCGGCCCATTAAGTCTGCAACACCCCTCTGAAAGAGCACCTTAATCAGGCTCCCATTCTATCCCTGCAACACCGTACTACACTTAACTTGTATATCCCCCAACACTAAGGAGCAATTTAGAATGGCCAGTCCATCTAACCTTTCGCACTGGAGGAGGAAACCGGAGGACCCAGAGGAAATCCATGCACACATGGGGAGAAAGTGCAGGACACTGACAGTGACCCAAAGGCGGAATTGAACCCAGGTCCCTGGCACTGTGAGGCAGCAGTGCTAACCACTGTGCCCCCGTGCCGCCCCCATGTGCCACCGTGCCGCCCCCTAATAATACATTCAATGTATTTTCTAGTCACAATTAGAGAATCCTCGTGATGAAAACAAGTGTAATTTTGTTTTGGTTACATACATTTATAATGCATCAGCAACCAAATTATTTACAGTTATGATTCTGCAAGTTGCAAAATAAAGTTTATCTTGCGTGCATCAGTAAGCACATTTTCTAGTTTGTTAAACAACATCTACTGTCATTGTGACAGGTCATATTTTTCCTTTCCGCTCTCTTGGACATATTGTGTGAAAAATAATTTGAAAGAATATTTCAGATGTTTAACTTGTATTTATTTCTACTCTAGTTAAAGTGAAGAAACAAATTATTATTGCCATCAATGTCATACACAGTATATTTTTCATCACTTACTCTTCTGAACTGTCAGAGCTGCCGTTTTAGGATAAGGTGTTAAAAACAAACTCTCCCTGGCCTCTCCGGTGGATGTAAAAAATCCATATTGCCATTTGGAAGAAGAGCAGCTGAGTTTTCTCTGGTAGTCTGCCATATTTATCACTCAAACAGTATTATTAAAAATAAATAGACCATCTGGTCATTTTCTCTTGTCGCTTGTGGGAGTTTGCTATGTGCAATGTTGATTGCCATATTTCCTCCATTACATCAATGACTACACTTCAAAAAGTACTATTTTGGCTGCAAAGCAGTTTATGGAGTGGAATGGGGTCGGGGGCGCGGGGTCCAGGTCCAGGGGTTGAATGAATTCTGAACGTATATGGTTCACGGAGGCAGCGGCACATTGAAAATTGTAGCTGCCTTCCCTCAAAGGCAATTTTCATTACTGAAGTTTCTGAAGCATGACTCAAAATTTTTTGAATTGGAGGAAAAGGTCTACATCTCCCAGAGTTCTTTGGAGTGGTCTGGTACCTTTTTGGGTGGACATGAATGGACGTAAAATGTGAACATAGCCTGTAGAACTGTCAAGCTGTCAAGTCATTTAAATTCCTGCTCTTTAATTTTGAAACAAAAAGCCTGCTGTGCCTCTCAGTTAAAATATAATCTGTATTTGCAATTTCAATTGCTGTTTGTTGGTATAAGCGTGAGGGTTATCATTACAATTAAAGTACTGATTGACTGCTTCCATTATTTGCAGTGGTGGGGGGAGGGGTGGACTGGGTAGGGGAAGGGGACGGGATGGGGGAAAGTTATACGTTCACAGTTTGACTGACAACTACAGGAGTTTATAAAGGGATTTGTTATCATTAATGTGGAACTATGAATACAAATGTTTGTTTACATGAGGGATTAAGTACTTGAAAAGGATTTCATTGTATTGCATGGACTTTTATCAATGAGAGTGTGTTTTTACATAGGGAACTCTGTAGTAGATACATCAAAATTTATTTTATTTAATCTCAGTCTGGCTCCTGAAGTCTGCCCATGGTGGATACTGGAGATAGTTGATTTTAGGGGGTGAAAGAGTAAAGGATGTTGGTTGGGGGTCCTTGGCATAAGTTTCACCAAGTTGGCATATGGCTAGGGAGTGGGTAGAGGTGAATAGGTAGACATGAAGGGTAAGGGGCCCACAAGGCTGGGTGGGTGGGAGAGCAAGTGGTGGCATGATGTGGCATGGATGTGGCAGAGGAAGCGTGTGGAGGTTTGAAGTGTGAGGGTAGAAAACCTTACAATTTTTATTACAACATCCATTTCGCAATCACAATGTACCTTGACTAATGAAGTGGGAAATGGTTCAGAAGGGCACTTGGCACAGAAGATGGCTGCCTGACACACAAGATGGAGACACAGAGAATAAAGCAGACATAACTGATGCCTGGAGTCCAGCGGGGTGCCAGTGGGACAGATAGGAACAGATCCAGGACAAAGGGAGCCAGACAGGAAGATTAAGAAATACATAAATGCGGGACACCACTTGAATAAAGCTGACTTCAACCAAGGTGTACACAATGATATGCTAATATGAATGTCTTGAGCCATTTCCTAAAACAAAGGGACAATCGATACTACTTTCCTGCTGCTGCCTGTAAACTGTAAAACCTCTTTGACTGTGGCCATGTGTAAATGGCAAAACGCTTACAAATAGCGATGTACAATCAATAAAATGTTTAAAGATAACAAGGTAATAATTGTTTTGTATCTGGGCTTATTGTGAACCCAAAGTATAAAATGAATGACTGCCATTCAAACCGGGAGAAAGGCTGGGTACTGTACTGCGGGGTACGTACGCTTTCTCCCGAAGCTTCGTGTAACAATAAACTGCACTGATTGAACACAGCAAGTCTGACTCCCGAAGTGTTTGATTTTCCCACAACATATTGGCGTAGTCCGGCAAGGTCTTACTTCTGGTGAGTTCTGATCGAAGGCCTCGATCGGAAAGCCGGGGTAAAGATCGTTTCGAATCTGCAGGAGTCAGACAGGTCAAAGGGTGCAGTTTAAAATAAGATACCTATAGTGATAAGCATAGTGATATAAGTCTTGACTGTATAGTGACATGATAATAGATCAGATTTGGTACTAACTGCTGATAGTGTTAAGGATTTGTGGCTTGTGCTGATCAACAAACGGACAAGGTAGTGCTGCCCCAAACGCCCAGCCTTAGACTGGCTGTCAAGAGGAGGAATCTCCCACGTGAAGGTCAGGATTTGAAGTGGGTATTGAGGCACCAAAGGCACTAAGGATTGTGAAGCACAGGTGGCAGAAATCGGCTAACCCCGAACTCTGTAGTGGCGAACAAACGCAGAGTTCTTGTATGAAAGTAGAGCATAAGTTGGGTACTGGGCTGTCCAATGCCTTATTAGCGGTGGGGAAAAGGAGCTGATCAACTCTGACCTAGAGCCGAACTCCGGTGGAGAAGCACGTTGCCGAGGTGGTAATAGTGGACACCGTGAGTATAAGTCAAATCCTGAGAGACGGTAGCGACAGCGCGGCGCTGGAATAGTAATAGTGGCTGGGGGGTAGTGAAGTCCCTTCGGTAGAGAGCACACTTTGCTAGGAGGCAGCTGCGGCCGTACAGACGGTGCTAGGGTAGTAATAGTGGCTGGGGGGGGGGGGGGGGTAGTGAAGTCCCCCCCAGTAGAGAGCACACTTTACTCATAGTAACCGGGGGTATTGAAGTCTGCGAGATGGCAGGCAATGATATAAAAAGGAGATCTGCAGGTTCTCTTATCGTGACATATATGACAGACAGACAAGCGTTGATAGAAAAGATGAATAAGGATGGCTGGGACACTTCCCAGACCTTAGAACAACAGAGGGGTTGGATAGACAAAGAGAAGAGAAGCAAGACTAAAAAGATAGGGATAATGTCAGTACATCAGTTAGCAGGACTAATTGAACAAGTAGGCACCGCTACTGAAAAGTGGAAGGAAGACAAAGAGATCAGGGAATTAGAATCTACAGTAAGGGAACTGGAGAAACACAACCACGTGTTGAGAGAACAACAAGGGAGGGGGGAAACCGATCCCCTACCCCCTTACGAGCCCACACAGCAGGGGCCAACCGCCCCTCCGGCAGGGTGGGGTGCGTTAGAATACAATTTAGCGCCAGTAACCCGAGGGGGAACAGATGCGCAGCCAAAAGCGAATTATAAACCCTTTACCCCAGGTGAGAGACAGCAGATAATGACTTCGCTGGGCAAATTACAACCTAGAAGCGCAAACACCAAATTCTGGGAAGAATTAGACACAATCTGGGTAGGACAACAGTTACACCTAAGAGACGTACACCAGCTGGTCAGGGCAGCCTGTCCAGCAGATAAGTGGAGGCAGGTAGCTGGCGGAGCCGCCACTCCTGTAGCCCAGGATTATAACGGGGGACGGTGGACACATGCCGTCGCTTTAACAGCAGAGATAGATGCACAGCAGGACCCCTTCGCCCAATTAAAAATGGAAATCCAGAGTGTTAGGGAACGCTCCCACTAACTGGAGCAAGATCACTACCACAAGACAGCAGAAAGGGGAAGGAGCTTCTGAATACAGGGAATGGTTGTTCCACGTGTACCAAGAGTGCTCAGGGCAAGGGAACCCATGCCGTGGGGATCGGGCGTTCATCCAAGCTTTTAAAGATGGACTCTCCAGTGCCCACCAGGCTATCCTAAAAATGGGAGTGATTATGTCCCAGGATTCCGACGAGTTGGTGGAGTGGGCTAGTGGTGTACAGGTAGAGGAGACATCCCAGGTCAGAGCAAGACCAGAAAGAGTAGCAACCCCCAGTAACGGGAACTGGGCCAAGCCGAAACTGACCTGGCACAATTGTGGCCGGCAAGGGCACTATGCGAGGGATTGTGGGGCCCCACAGAAAGGAGACAGACCAGGAGACAGTGGGAAGCATTGCAGCCACTGTAATAAGTATGGACACTCAGAGGCAGTGTGTTGGGAGAAGCATGGGAGACCCCCGACCCGATCCAGGGCCACCACAGAACCGGAGGGATCACGGAACCTCCGAGGTCAGCAGGGCTGACTGTCTGCAGCCCCCACTCACAAGGGTAAAAAGGAGGGAAGAATTTATGTGTCTGCACTAGTAGGGGGCAGACAATGTGAGATGCTAGTGGACACAGGAGCGTCCATATTTGTTACCAATCTACCCTTACCCCATACAAACAAAATGATTCATCTAACTGGGATAGGAGGGAACAAAACACCCGCCTACCTGAGCAAAACCACGTTAGTAGAAATAAATAATTAGTATATACCCATGAGATTCTATGTATGCCAAAATAACGAGGGTACAATAATGGGAAATGATTTAATTAAGGAATATAAAGTTTTAATAGATTGTGGAAAGGGAGAATTGATTTGGCCAAGACGGGGCGGTTGGAAAACTAAAATAGGGAAACTTACAAATCACTTAGAAACCATTAAGGTGGCCACAGTCACCGCCAGAAATTGGGAATTAGAGACAGGGGGGTTCGGAGCCATCTGTGCTTCCATCCCCAGAGTGTGGGCAGAGACAAAATTAGATACTGGACTGACGAAAACGGACCCGATAAGGGTACCAGGACCAGAGCATAAGCCCCACCGACAGTATCCAATTAAGCCAGAGGCAGAAAAGGCCGTAGTAGAAATAGTCAAAGGGTTAGTGGAGAGGGGAATCCTAAGGGAGACCACAAGCACCACTAACTCCCCAATCTGGCCAGTAATCAAGCCTGATGGGAGCTACAGGCTCACAATAGACTATACCGGACTTAATAAAGTCACGCGCAAATTGCACCCCATCGTAGCAAACCCCTCGATAATCCTGAACGGACTGTCGCAGGAACATAAAATATTCACAGTATTGGACATAGCCAATGGATTCTGGTCCCTACCTTTGGATCCAGAATCCCAGGACAAATTTGCCTTTACAGTAGGGGACAGACAATACACGTGGACTCGCCTACCACAGGGATTCCACAACAGCCCCGCTATCTTCCATCGGGTAATGAGTGACATCCTGAGTAGGGTAGAACTACCAGAGGGCAGCACGGCCCTACAATATGTAGACGATATCCTAATAGCTTCAGGGTCCAAGTCGGGACACCAGGGGCGTCATTCTCCGACCCCCCAGAGGGTCGGAGAATGGCCGTTGGCTGCGGTGAATCCCGCCCCCGCCGGTTGCCAAAGTCTCCGAAGGGAGAAAAGTCGGCGGGGCGTTAATGTCGCCGCTGCCGCAGAGAATGTCACGGGTCTGCGCAAGGCAGCCGATTTTCGGCCTGCCGATATTCTCCCTTCCGGATGGGCCGAAGTCCCGTCGACGTGATGACCGTTCACGTCACGGGGATGGGGGGGGTCCGTGCCGGGGAGGGGGATGGGGGGGGTCCGTGCCGGGGAGGGGGATGGGGGGGTCCGTGCCGGGGAGGGGGATGGGGGGGTCCGTGCCGGGGAGGGGGATGGGGGGGGTCCGTGCCGGGGAGGGGGATGGGGGGGGGTCCGTGCCGGGGAGGGGGATGGGGGGGGTCCGTGCCGGGGAGGGGGATGGGGGGGGTCCGTGCCGGGGTGGAGGTTGGGGGGGGTCCGTGCCGGGGTGGAGGTTGGGGGGGGGTCCGTGCCGGGGAGGGGGATGGGGGGGTCCGTGCCGGGGTGGAGGTTGGGGGGGGGTCCGTGCCGGGGAGGGGGATGGGGGTGTCCGTGCCGGGGTGGAGGTTGGGGGGGGGTCCGTGCCGGGGTGGAGGTTGGGGGGGGGGGTCCGTGCCGGGGAGGGCGATGGGGGTGTCCGTGCCGGGGTGGAGGTTGGGGGGGGGTCCGTGCCGGGGTGGAGGTTGGGGGGGGGGTCCGTGCCGGGGTGGAGGTTGGGGGGGGCGGGTCCCTGCTGGGGAGGGGGATGGGAGGGCAAGTGAGTTGGTCCACCTGGCCAGGTGCCAGCCTCCAACAGTTGGACCCATGCGGTCCATGCCACCTGGCTGGGGGGAGGAGGGGATATGGGCAATGATGACATGCCGTCGTTCCCCTCCCCCCACCAGGCCGTCATGTTTTCAGATCATCCAGCGATGTTGGCCGCCGTGGCAGCGGCCGCTCATGTCTATGTTGCCCTGGATGAGGAGGAGGAGGAGGAGCGTGCCAGAGAGGCGGCGCAGGCTGCTGCAGAGGGGCAGGCGGCAGCCGCCCAGGCTGGAGGGATACCCGACCGACAGGACGAGGAGGGGGCGGAGGACGTCGCAGCCCCACGGCAACGGAGGCACCCGAGGGCGCCCCGTGTGTACCGGCCCAGGCAGTCATACCAGGACCTCACGGACCGGGAATGCAGGAGGAGACTACGGATGAGCCGGGAAACTGTGGCACACATCTGCCACCTGCTGGCACACCTGTCACCGTGTGGCACTGGGCGGGGGACACCCTCTCCCTGTGTCCGTCAAAGTTACGGTGGCCCTGAACTTTTATGCAACGGGGTCATTCCAGGCACCGAGTGGGGAGCTGTCCGGCATATCGCAGACATCGGTGCACCGGTGCATCCGGGCAGTGACAGATGCCCTATATGCCATGGCGCACCGCTACATCAGCTTCCCCGTGGACCGGGCCAGCCAAGATGCCCGGGCCGTGGGCTTCTCTGCGGTGGCCGGGTTCCCCATGGTCCAGGGCGCGATCGATGGGATGCACGTCGCCGTGCGGCCACCTGCAGGTAACAGGGCCGTGTTCACTAATAGGAAGGGGACCTATTCGATGAACGTACAGGTGGTCTGCGACCACCGCATGATGATCCTGCACGTCTGCGCCCGTCACCCAGGCAGTGTACACGACTCATTCGTGTTGTCGCGGTCATCCATCCCCGGCATGTACGAGGGACGCCATCCCCGGCTGAGGGGCTGGCTGCTGGGCGACAGGGGATACCCATTGCGATCGTGGCTGATGACGCCTATATGGAGGCCACGCAATGAGGCGGAGAACCGCTACAATGATGCCCATGTAGCGACAAGGGGAGTGATAGGTGCTTTGGCGTGCTGAAGATGCGTTTCAGGTGCCTGGACCTCTCTGGGGGCGCCCTCCAGCATCGGTCAGATAGGGTCGGCCGCATCATTGTGGTGTGCTGCGTCCTGCACAACATAGCCCAACAGAGGGGCGATGTGCCGCAGGCAGAGGAGGGCGGAGTGGAGGAGCAGCAGGAAGAGGCGCAGTCCTCCCCAGATGAGGGGGATGGGGGTAATGGTCAGGGCAGACGGGGTAGACACAGGCGGGTGGCTGTCCACCGTTACCGGCTGGCCCAGCGGGCATGGGACAGACTGATAGACGCCCGCTTCACTGACTAGATGGGCGTGGGAATCGGGTAGTATGGCCACAGACCGCACACCATGGCAACAGCCGACCACCCACACCCCCCACCCATCCACCCACCCAGCACCCTCACCCCCCTCCCCAACCCCACACACCCCACCCGCATGCACACCACCCCCCCCCCCCCCCATTGCCGATCCACCTGCGGCACAACGGGCCGGGCTCACACAGTTGTGGGTGGACGCGTGTCTATCGCAGGCCATGGAGGATGATGACAACCCGCCTCCGATGAGCTCCTGGCTCTACATCGTTGGACTATGTCTGACCCATGGCCACAGTACCACCATCCACCCGGACCATCCCTGCATGCGGCTGTGACACTGCAGCGCATGGTCCCGTCCTCTGCCCGGGGGATGTTGATGGCGGCCCAGGGGGAAGGGGGCAGACTCACCTGGGGCTGAAGTAAGACCACCCCTCACACACACACTTGCGCTCAACGTACATGACACCCCCGCACACTTTGGACAGAGCACAAAGGCAGCTTCTGTAGGTGTAACATTGACTTTAATAACCAAAGGAGTTCATGCACGTGCCCTAGCCCCTAAAACTCATCTGTGCCCTGCAACCGTGCCAACTTACTCAGTGTCTAATTGTTTGGCCTTACGGGCCCTTTGACTACGTCTACGTGGTTCCCCAGACGGTACAGCAGAACTGGAGGTGGACTCCTGTGATTCCTGCCCTCTGACACTGGATCCCTTTGGCGGCCGTTTCCTGGGGCGTCCTGGCCTAGATGGGCCAGGCTGCGGCCCGGGCGACTGGGATGGCGAGCTGCCAGCCTGTCCTGCCCGTTGCCCACCCGATGCACCTGGGACGGAAGCGGGGGAGTCCGAGGTGTCGCGGTGTATCGGGACCTCGCCTACAGAGGGAGCCGGGACGGACCACACCACCTCCTCCTCCCTCGGGGTGCCCGATGGCCCCCAGGCCTCTACATGGGTGGGGGATGCGAACGGACTGGCCATCCGACGCCCCCCCGACATCTGGCGCTGCCAGTCTTGGAGGCCCATGCTGGTATCGACAGGGGTCTGCAGGTTTGCAGCCATGGAGCCCAGGGGGTTGGCAAACCCTGTCTGTGACAGTGCGATGCCGGCTCGCACATGGCCACTGGCGCCGATGCCCTCAGCGATGGCCTGCAGAGTCTGGGCCATGGCCTGCAGAGTCTGGGCCATGGCCTGCAGAGTCTGGGCCATGGCCTGCAGAGACTGGGCCATGGCCTGCTGAGACTGGGCCATGGCCTGCAGAGACTGGGCCATGGCCTGCTGAGACTGGGCTATGGCGTTGAGCGCCTCTGCCATCTGGCGCTGGCACTGGCTCATGGCCTCCTGTGAGAGGGCAGCCATTTCCTGGGCCACAGACGCCGCCTGCACGGAAAGCCCCAGGCCTCGCAAACCGTTCCCCATGTCTGACACCGTCGCACCCATTGCCTCCACCGCGGACGCCACCCGTGCGGTGTCGGCCTGGGTGGCACGCATGACCGGCACCACTCCCAGCTCCTGGACGCGGGTGGACTCCTCCACCTGCGACCGCAGCCGCCGCAAGCCGCCCGTCACCCTCTTCGCTTGTCTCCAGGTCGGTGGTTGCATCGGATCTATGTGTGGGTGTGGTAACTCCAGGAACCCGGGATCCATCTGGGCAGCAGATGTTCGCTTGGGCTGGGCTGCCCTCCGACCACCCGGCCCCTCTGCTGCTCCTCCCTCCACCTGCTGTACTGGGATGGCTGTGTTGTGCGCACCAGTGAGTGTACCAGACGCCTCATCACTAAAGTGCCCAACCGAGGTGAGTGTTTCTGCGATGGTGGAGGGTGTTGGTGACAGCAGTGGCGTTGTGTCGTGCTCTTCGTCCCACTCTGAGTCCATGGCACTTTGGGGTGGGGGTTCGTCTCCACCCATCCACTCTGAGTCACTGTCCGGTATTTTGTCTTCCTGGGTAGTGCTGTCCCGGGTACTGCTGTCCCGGGCACTGCTGTCCCGGGTAGTGGTGTCCCGTGTAGTGGTATCCTGGGTAGTGGTGTCCTGGGTAGTGGTGTCCTGGCTCGGATGTGACGGGGGCCTGTGGCTGCCCCCCTCGTCACTGGGTGGTCGCTCCCGCACGTGACGGGGGTGTCGTCTCCCTGTTGCTCCAGGTCTCTCCGTCTCCCGTGGTGTGCGAGGGGCATCCTGCGGGCGTCGCATGCTGGAGGGTGCGGGTCTCTCCGTCTCCCGTGGTCTTCGAGGGGCATCCTGCGGGCGTCGCATGCCGGAGGGTCCGGGTCTCTCCGTCTCCCGTGGCCTCCGAGGGGCATCCTGCGGGCGTCGCATGCCGGAGGGTCCGGGTCTCTCCGTCTCCCGTGGCCTCCGAGGGGCATCCTGCGGGCGGTCTGCATCTGCGGGGATGGGTGCCTGGACGTTTGGTCCTGCGATACACAATGAAGCATGCATGGTTGGACATCAGGCAGTGATCAGGTGATACGGGGGAGGGGGATATAGGGGAGTGGGGATATGGGGACGGGCTGTCGGTGGCTCACTTGCTACTACGCCCCCGACCTCTGCATCAGCAACCTCCCGGTCCTCAGGTCCACCAGCCAGTTCCAGGGCCCTTTCCTGGTGTTCGGTCAGTGGCCTCTCATCAGCGGGGCCTCCTCCAGTCCTCACATGCTCCCTATTGTTGTGTGCGCGCTTCTCCTGTGGGGGTGGGGGGGGTGGGTGGCAGGGGTAAAAGGCAACACTGTTTGGCAGGTATATAAATGCACGCCATCGGTTGCGCGTGCATTGCAGAGGTTAAGGTTAGGGCTGGATTCACTTGGGGATATGGGGGAGGGGGGGATATGGGGGAGGGGGGGATATGGGGGAGGGGGGGATATGGGGGAGGCTCACCCTGCCTGCTCTGACGAGGTCGTTCACCTTCTTGTGGCACTGGGTGCTTGTCCGTGGTGTCAGGGCCACAGCGGTGACGGCCTCTGCCATTTCCCTCCACAGACGCCGGCTGTGGCGTGGGGCAACTCTGCGGCCGTGCCCGGGATACAGGGCGTCCCTCCTCTGCTCCACCGCGTCCAGGAGCGCCTCCACATCGCGTGACTCGACCCTCGGGGCTGAGCGGCGGCCAGCCATCCAGTCGGGTGTTGCGGTCGGGTGTTGCGGTCGGGTGGGGGAGAGCAGCGCGGCCTTATGAGCCGTCACGCCGTGCGGCGCGTATGACGCTGCACGGCGTGAACCACTGCGCAAGCGCGGATCCCGTTACGTCGCTGCTAGCCCATTTCGGGCCGGAGACTAGCGACCCATTTTTCCGACGTGACGCAAGTCGGATTTGCGCCGTTTTTTTGCGCCGATCGGCGGACTTTCCGCCGATAACGGAGAATTTCGCCCCAGGAAGCACTGTGCCTAATCCAACAGGAGTTAGAAACTGCAGGGTTAAAGGTAAGCCCCAAGAAGGCACAAATCGGGAAGGCACAGGTCCTATATCTAGGACACCTTATATCCCAAGGACTTAAAGAAATACCAGCAGATCGGAAGCAGGCAATTCAACAAATGCCACGACCCGTCACCATAAGAGGGGTCAGGAAGGTGTTAGGGTTATTCAACTATAGCCGAAGTTTTATCCCGTGATTCGCAAAATTGGCCAAACCCATACATGGTCTAGTCAAAGGCGTTAGAGCCCGTAAAATGGGGACCGGAGCAGGAAGAGGCTTACAGTAAACTAAAAACAGAACTAATATCAGCCCCTGGACTAGGGTTACCAGATTCAAATAAAGACGTTCATATCCATTGTAGCAATGCGGGAGGATTCTATTCCGCAGTAGTGACACAGGACCATGGCGACAAGAGGAGACCCATAGGGTACTATTCGACTGCAGAGGGACTGACAGTCACCGGGTTGCCAAGATGCATAGCCGCTTTAGATTGTGCCGCCTGGGCCGTTAGAATTAGCGAACCAGTAGCGATGGCAGGGAACATAATCCTCCACACCAAGCACACCTTGAGAAATGTTAAATACGGGGAAATTGAGGTCAGTCTGGAACATAAGGAGGGCCAAGTGGGAAGCTGTCCTCCTACCCCCAAGCAAGTCCATAGTAATAGTAAGAGATATAGGGGAGAATCCAGCAGAAGGGATTTTAGATACAGGAGAGCCACACACCTGTGGACATTTAGACAGAGATGAAGGAGAAGGTAGAATAAAAGACACATCATTAACAACAGCTGAGGAGACCCTCTTTGTAGATGGGTCATGAAAATATGTGGAAGGATCACGCCGGACAGGGTGGGCAGTAGTGAATGATAAGTTAGGAAACATAAGGTCAGGAAGGATTGACGGAGGTCAATCCGTGCAAGTGGCGCTCACACAGGCACTAGAGTTATCTGAGGGAAAAACCGTGAACATGTACACGGATAGCCGATATGCATTTGGAATTATACATGATTACATGACAACATGGGGAAGGAGAGGGTTCATAACCACTGGCGGAACCCTATCAAACATCAGCAAAGAATTAAGGCGCTATTAAAAGCCAGTGAGAAACGCCGAGAAGCCGCAGTAATCTAAATTAAAGCCCACCAGAAGGAGCCAGGAAGAGACAACCTGGATTGGTTGAATTTCAAAGGAAACCAAGCAGCTGTTGCAGCAGCACAACTGGCTCTAGAACAAAAAACGATTAGTGAGTTACCAATAACAGCTACAGAACCAGTAGAAGAAGATATAGATATTAGGGAATTACAGGAGAACACCCCAAGTGAGAAGAGAGAGTGATGGGAAGCACAGGGTGCAGCCAAAGGGGCTGATAATGTTTGGAGACGAGAGGATAAGGTGATCGCACCGGAATGCATACAGAGCACCCTATTGGAATTACACCATGGGCTCGCGCATGTGGGTAGAGAGGCCATGATAACCAGCTTAGGAAGAGAATGGTGGTGGAAAGGGATGGGAAGAGATGTAGCCCGACACTGCCACCGACGCGTGATATGTGCACAACACAACCCTGGTAAACCCATAAAAATTAAAATGGGACACCAACCCAGACCCAAGGGACCCTGGGAACACCTGCAAATGGATTTCACAGAGCCACTACCACAATCCCATGGAAAAACTTATTGTCTGGTCATCATAGACCAATCCACCCGGTGGGTAGAAGCATTCCCTACCAGAAATTGTACTGCTATCACGGTAGCCAGAATATTGGCAGAGGAAGTAATCCCTAGATGGGGAGTGCCCCTACAAATTGATTCGGACCAGGGGACATACTTCACTGGGAAAGTGATGAAAACATCATAGACAAATCCTATAGTATTACAGAGGCCATTTACAATATCAGGGAACAACTGGATACCTTCAGACAGGGACCCACAAAAGGAAGTAGCTGGCTAGAGTGGCTAGTGGGAAATATCTGGGGACCCTATTTAATACACGGACTGGCCATGTTCATATCGGTCACACTGGTGAGCTGCCTTAGCTTTGGGTGTCTAAAAATCTGCTGTAGTACCGTAACAAAGGTTGTGTCCGGAGTCAGTGTCACCCTTAATGAAACCACGATATTCCCCGAAGACTCCAGGAGATGCGGAGAAAGACGGGAAGTTGCGGACGTGTACCTATGAGAGGTACTGTGGTGTTGGTCTACGGGGCTGTTGGGGCGACAACAGCCCGGAACAAAAGGAGGGGTTGAAGTGGGAAATAGTTTAGAAGGGCACTTGGCACAGAAGATGGCTGCCTGACACACAAGATGGAGACACAGAGAATAAAGCAGACATAACTGATGCCTGGAGCCCAGCGGGGTGCCAGTAGGACAGATAGGAACAGATCCAGGACAAAGGGAGCCAGACAGGAAGATTAAGAAATACATAAATGCGGGACACCACTTGAATAAAGCTGACTTCAGCCAAGATGTACACAATGATATGCTAATACGAATGTCTTGGGCCATTTGCTAAAACAAAGGGACAATCGATACTACTTTCCTGCTGCTGCCTGTAACCTGTAAAACCTCTTTGACTGTGGCCATGTGTAAATGGCAAAACGCTTACAAATAGCGATGTACAATCTATAAAATGTTTAAAGATAACAAGGTGATAATTGTTTTGTATCTGGGCTCATTGTGAACCCAAAGTATAAAATGAATGACTGCCATTCAAACCGGGAGAAAGGCTGGGTACTGTACCGCGGGGTACGTACACTTATTTGAACACAGCGAGTCTGACTCTTGAAGTAGTTGATTTTTCCCACAACAACTAACATTCAACAATAAAGGCCACCAACAAAAACATTTGCAAAACACCTTTAGACAGCAACATTTGCAGTTATACAAACAAAGACAAGTACCCAACGGAATGCAGTTCATACAGACCCATCTCATTATTCAACGTAGATGCCAAAATACTGGCCTAGATCCTAGTCAAAAGGCTGGAGAATTGCGTTCTAGAGGTAATCGCACAGTACCAGACAGGCTTTGTAAAAGGTTAACAGCTAACATCGAATATCAGGCGCCTGCTGAACGTGATCATGATCGCTTCCGGGGAGATAACACCAGATGTGATCGTCTCCCTGGAAGCAGAAAAAGCCTCAGAGAGAGTCGAGTGGGAGTACCTCATAGAGGTACTGGAGCGGTTCGGGCTCAGAACAGGGTTCACCTCCTGGCTAAAGCTCCTATACAGCGCTCCCATGGCGGGCGTATGGACAAACAACACCAGCTCCCAATACTTCCGGCTGTGCAGGGGCACCAGGCAGGGATGCCCGCTGTACCCACTGCTGTTCGCCCTAGTGATCGAACCACTAGTGATCGCTCTCAGGACAGCAAAAAAGGGGAGGCAGAGGGTGCAGAGCCTCACTCTCTGCAGATGACCTGCTCCTCTACATCGCAAAACCACAAAGCAGCATGGAAGGAATCATCGCGCTCCTGAAAGAGTTTGGTGCTTTTTTGGGCTACAAATTCAATCTGAGTGAGATTTTCCCAGTGATCCCGCAAAGGGGAGGGGCGGCATAGGGGGGACTGCCGTTTAAACAAGCCTAACATAAATTCTGCTACCTGGGGATCCAAATCGCTCATGACTGGTCGGGGTGTGAACACAAGTGGAACCTGACCAGTCTGACAGAGGAAGTCAAAAAGGAGCTGCAGAGATGGGAGACACTCCCCTCTCCCTTGCAGGGAGAGTGCAGACGATCAAAATGAACGTGCTGCCCAGGTACATCTTCCTACTCAGATCTATCCTGATCCATATCCCCAAGGCCTTTTTCAACTCACTGGACAAGTTAATCCTGGCGTTTATATGGGGGCGGGGGGGGCGGAAGAATGATCGGATCCCAAAGAAGGTCCTGCAGAAAACAAAGTCCAGGGGAGGGCTAGCCCTCCCAAACGTGCAATCCTACCACTGGGCGGCGACAGCAGAAAGAGTAATGGAATGGATTATGGAGCCAGAAGCTGAGTGGGTGCGCGCGGGGGAGGCATACTGCAGGGGACCTCGCTCCGGGCTCTCGAAATAGGGTGGGGACTCTGGAGTGGGTAAACTCCACCTCCACATGCGTAAGACTCAACCTAACGCAACTAAAGGTGGTACATAGAGCCCACTTAACAAGAACCCGTATGAGTAGGTTCTTCCCAGAGGTGGAGGACAGATGTGAATGATGCCAAGGAGGCCCGGCCAACCACGCCCACATCTTCTGGTCTTGCCCCAGACTTGCTGGGTACTGGGCAGCCTTCTTCAAGGCGATGTCCAAATTGGTGGGGATGAGGGTGGAGCCGTGCCCAAAAGTGGTGGTCTTCGGGGTATCAGATAGCCAGATCTCTTCGTGGGAAGGAGGGCGGATGCCCTTGCCTTTGTCTCCCTGATCGCCCACTGTAGAATCCTGCTCGGCTAGCGGTCAACAGCACCACCTAAAGCTGCAGACTGGCTGACCGACCTATTAGAATTTCTTCAAATGGAGCAAATCAAATTCGCCACCCGGGTTCGGAAGATGGCTTCCTCAGGACATGGGAGCCATTCACCAAACTGTTCCGGGACCAGTTTGTGGCCAACGAACAAACCAATAAATAATCAAGTAGCCAAGAGCCAGGGGAAAGTAGCCAAGACATGAGAGGAGAGAAGGGAGGGAAGACCCGAGGGCGGGGGGAACAGAGCAAAGGTGGTAGCCAAACACAGCTGAAAAGAAAGGGGAGCTGGAAAAACGGAGAGGAGAAGAGGAGGGGGCGGGGTGGGAAAGGGGGCAGGGAAGGGAGGCGGGAAGGGGGGGGCAGGGAAGGGAGCCGGGAAGGGGGGGCAGGGAAGGAGGAAGGACAGGGGGCAAAGAATAATAGAGGGGAGCCAATGGGAGGAAAGACCAGTCAACACAAACTGGAAGGAGAGCACGGGAAACGACAACGACCACAACAAACACAGCAGGGCACCAGAGAGTAAGAAAGTACAGGAGGAAGGAACGACAGCCGGCCGAGGTGGAGGCAAACACACAACAGCGAAAACCGACCGGGAAAAGCAAGTAACGGACAGCGTCCCGCCCCCACAGTTTTTTTTTGTTTGTTCTGTATGTATCTTATTTCTTAAAAAGAAAAAGAAAAGACGGGGGAGGGGGGAGAGAAATCCGCCCCCCACCCCAATGACAATGACCTGTAAAGCATAATTGTCTTTCCGTTGCTTCTATGTATATACACTTCCCCAGTTTTATTTTCCCCATCCCTTGTTTTTTTTTAGTTATGTAGTGTTTTTGTTATCTCTTTTTGGTTTCTCTATGTGTGCATCTGTAAATATACCATGTATTACAAAGCACAATAAAAAACAGAAAAATATCAATGAACCATTCACCCTTACGTGTTCTATTCGTGCTGTCTTGAAGGTGCATTTCCTAGTGCTCCTATGCAGTGCTACCCCAATGGCTACAGCATAGCTGGTGGAATGTCCCCCCCAGATATTCTGGAGGATGCTGCAGATGACCTTGGAGGACATTCTGAAGCAGCACTGGGTCTTGAGTACCAAGCTTTAGATTGCATCACCTCAGCAGCATTCAACTGAGATACAACTGCAAGAGCACTGACAAAATATGGAATCCTAGAATCCCTACAGTGCAGAAGGAGGCCATTTGGCCCATTGAGCCTGCACTGACCCTCTGGAAAGGCACTCCAGTCAGGCACACTGTCCTACTCCGCCCACCTCACCCTATGCTCGCAACTCTGTAACTTAACCTGCATATCCCTGGACACGATGGAGCGATTTAGCATGGCCAACCCCCCTAACATCTTTGGACTGTGGGAGGTGTTGCTCTTAATTAGCCTTAGTTTTATTAGCTCTAATTCTGTCACCTTTGCTCACGAGTCGCCAGGTATCTTTCTGATACCGCCACGTGGTTCAAGCTCTAGTTATGATTAATAAGACAGCACACCGCTTAGTAAGATTAAAATCAACGGTCATTTATTATGTACAGCAATAAATACTTACACAATAATCCTACTTTCTAGACTACTACCTACCACTACTGGCCAATACTTAACTTTTGGGAATGGCCCACCAGGTCAGGGAAACGAATGGCTTATCGAATTGGGTCTGGCCCGCGGGATTCAAAGGTTGATACAGGTCGATGGCTAGGAGTCTCTATCGGGTAGCGATCGCTGGAGTCACATTTACGGTTGCTGGTCGATGGTTCTTGCGAAGGTTGCGAGCAGGAGAAGAAGGGAGAGAAGGGTCGATCTGAACTTGGCCCCTATTTTTATAGTTCCCGGGGGCTTCGCGCCTCTCAGGGCGGACCTTGACCCTGGTCCCAAGTGATTGGACTTGTTCCCAATCACTGGGTGCGATATGCTCCAATAATGGGGTGATTCCTTGATCGGGGGTGGTCGTTCACCTTTCTTTGTCTCGGCCACTGCTGCCGCCGAGAGGTCTGGATCGGCATTCAATTGCTAATATGTTGCAATTGTTCCCGGGGATAGCCGATTAAACTGCAGATGTCTGGGTTGATGTGCTGCTAATGGTCGCAGGTATCGATCTGGGCCGACTTCCCCAGAGCCGAATACACTGTTCTGTCTGCAGCTGTCCGTTTGTGCCCTGTTGGCTGCTTTTCCCATCAGCCTTTTCGGTTAGCCATTTTACATCGGGTTTTGGCCAAATTAATCGGGAATCAGCCATTTTAGGTGGCTACAGAGGAAACCAGAGCACCCAGAGGAAGCCCACACAGCCACGAGGAGAACGTGCAAACTCCACACAGTCACCCAGGGCTGGAATTGAATCTGGGACCCTGCCTCTGTGAGGCATCAGTGCTAACCACTGTGCCACCATGTCACGTAGATGACCGTCACGTCCATGCTAGAAAGAATGCGCTGCAAGATTTGCATGATTCCCTGTGCCATGGTGAAGCCAGACTACTCCATAACAGCAACAATGCCCATCTCAACTCATACTAATCTCCAATGTGCTGATGACTGAGCTGGTGGCTGGGATTGCAAAATCTAGTGACAGTACCGCCTTATCATTGTCGAAGAGTTGCTGGTGTTCTTCCTTCTGACTCACCTGAAATTTTTCCGGTGGCAGGTCTAGGGTATCTAAAAACATACAAGCAAAAGAAGGGGGTGAGGTAAGTGAAGTGTTGGTGAGAATCAAATTTCATAGTCGTATCATCAGCGATTTCCACTTCAAGCCTTACCTCAGAGTGAGGAATGAGTTGAGAAGGGACATAAGACAGTCACTTACCACCACCCAGGACAACCTCTGCTGTGTCAGAACCACAGACTGATGATGCAGAGTCCCATATCTTTGATGAGGGCACAGAAGATGGGAGTCATGCAGGCCGCCCTCCGGTTTTCTGGGGCTTCCTGACGTGTGTGACCTTCTCCTAAAAGAGAGAATGGTGATGATTGTGTGGCACCATGATTGCTTGATGTTCCTGCCCTAGCTGAATAGCTGGGAGCCTGGGAAGGTAGGTGTGTTTCTGGCAGCATTGGTGTGTGTGTGTGAGGTGCAGTATGTGATTGTTAGATGTGAGTTCTGAGTGTTTGAGAGAGTTGCTGGGAATGTGACGAAGGTGTGGTGTATTGAGCAGAGTGAGAGATTGGTGGTGCGATGAGCAGGAGATGTAATGTGAAGCTGGATTCACTTACATTAACTGCCTGTACTTATTTATTGCACTGCTGCCTTGGCATCAGAACCTGTGCAATGAGCTCTTACTCCCACTGCAGGTTGGTTTGTGAGAGCTTCCTACCCACCCAGGGAAAACATAGCCTTCTTCATGGACCCTATCTCGGTCAGCAGAGTTTTTTGGGCATTGTTGATAAACCCACTTGTGTCCTGTGCCATTCTGCTTACTACAATCTTCCCAGTTAATTGCCTTCAGGTCAGTAGTGGAGTTTCTCTTTTTTTCTAAATATTTTTTATTCTCCTTTTTCACATTTTCTCCCAAATTTACACCCAACAATAAACAATAATCAGTAACGAATGTAATGTCAATGCTCATATCAATAACAACGATCCCATCCTCCCACCAAACATTGGCCTGCATGTTAACATAAACAAATGACAAAAAGGAATCCGGAATCACCCATAGTCACCGTTAACATATACAGTCAGTCCCTCTCCCCCCAACCCTCCCAGCACCCTAATGTTCGATGTAATCCAATTCTTGAAAGTGCATAATGAATAATGCTCATGAATTGTAGAATCCCTCCATCCTTCCCCTCAGTTCAAATTTGACCTTTTCAAGCGTCAAGAATTCCAGCAGGCCCCCCCGCCACTCCAGAGCACAGGGTGGAGAGGTTGATCTCCAACCTAACAGGATCCGCCTTTGGGCGATCTACGGGGCGAAGGCTACAACATCTGCCTCCGCGCTCATTTCCAACCCCGGCTGGTCCGACACCCCGAATATGGCCCCCCGAGGGACCGAGTCCAATTTCACGTGCACCACTTTAGAGATGACCCGAAACACTTCCTTCGAGTTATCCTCCATCTTTGGACAGGAGCAAAACATATGAACGTGGCCCCGCAACGTTCACACACATCTTCTACCCCCTCATGGAGCCGGCTCATCCTCGCCCTAGTAAGGTGCGCTCTATACTTCAGCTGGAGCAGCTGCAACCTCGCACACGAGGTGGAGGCGTTCACCCTCTGGAGCATGTCACACCAGAACCCCTCCTCCATACCCTCTCCCAACTCTTCCTCCAACTTTGCCTTGATCCCTTCCAGTGGTGCCTTCTCCTCCTCCAAAATAGCCCTGTAAATCACCGATGCTACCCCCTTCTCCAGTCCCCCTGTCGCCAGCACCTCCTCCAGCAATGTGGAAGCCAGCTCTACTGGGAAGCTCTGTATCTCCTTTCTGGCAAAGTCTCGAACCTGCATGTATCTAAATATTTCCCCCTGCTAAAGCCCATACTTCGCTCCCAGCTCCTTCAATTCCGCAAAACGACCCCCAAGAAATAAATCTTTTAGTGTACTAATCCCTTTCTCCTCCCATCTCCAAAAATTTCCATCCCACTTCCCTGGCTCAAATCTATGGTTCCCCGAATCGGCATTTCCCTTGACCCTGCCCCCAACGCGAAGTGCTGTCGAAACTGCCTCCAAATTCAACGAAGCTATTACTACCGGACTCCCTGAGTATCTCCCCGAGGCCGTTGGGAGAGGCGCTGTCGCTCGCGCCTTCAATCCTGACCCCCTACCCAAACTCTCTTCCATTTTGACCCATTGGGAGTCAACCCCTCTGACCCAGCTCCGTACCTTCTCCATATTCACCGCCCAGTAATAATACATCAGGTTCGAAAGACCCAAATCCCCTGCCTGCCTTCCTCTCTGCAGTAGCACCTTTTTAATTCTGGCCACCTTCCCTCCCCATATGAACGAGGGAATCATCCCTTCAATCTCTCTAAAAAAATGCCTTTGGCAGGAAAATTGACCAGCATTGAAAAATAAACAGGAATCGCGGCAGCACATTCATTTTAACCGCCTGTACCTGACCTGCCAGTGACAGAGGGAGACCATCCCACCTTGCCAGATCAGCTTTCACCCTCCCCACCAAACTAGAAATATTGTACCTACGGAGCCCCCCCCCCCCAATCTCGAGCAACCTGCACCCACAGGTATCTAAAGTGAGTCCCTGCCTTACGGAATGCCACCACCCCCCCCCATCCATGCCCCACCCCCGGCCGAGACACCACAAAATATTCACTCTTGTCTAGATTTAATTTGTACCCCGAGAAAGACCCAAACACCCAAAGCAGTTCCAGTATTCCCCCTATTGATACACTTGGTTCCGACACATATAATAACAAGTCATCGGCATATAAGGACACCCTATGCTCTATCCCCTCCTGCACTATCCCCTTCCATGCCCCCGAACTTCTTAATGCGATGGCCAATGGCTCAATCGCGAGTGCAAACAGCAGGGGGGTCATAAGACATCCCTGTCTAGTCCCGTATAGAGGGCCAGGCAGCATCACAGAGAGTAGAGCAGCCTGGGAGCCATACGGCCCAGTGCTATTATTCAGATCAGGCGGGTACACCAAAATTGCAGAGCGCCAACCTTGATATGAATGGCGACGAGCAGATCATGAATCTTGACCCCCACATGTGAAAACAGAGTTATCCAATTTCTAGCCTGCAAAGTCTAAATCAGGAAATATAAGTTAGAATATTTAATTCAATGTGAAATCTTATGTAGAATACAAAGTAAAAAGAGAGAAAGAAAGACGGTATTAAGAGAGTGAAGGAGAGATAAGAAAACGTTTTTAAAAAAATGTATTTAAAAAAAATCTCCAATCATGGTTAAAATCTGAAGAAATTGGACTCCACACTTCTATCATTACATTTTCAATGCCTGAGTAAATGTTAATTACATTGCAGTAATTAAGACTTATTAAGCTTTTGAGAAATCACCTTCAGCTGAATGCCCCATGTTGTGATATGGTTAACAAGTGTTTAAGTATACCAACTCATGGCTTGACAGGGATTTCAAAACTGAGTCTATCGATGAGATACAATTATAGCGCAGACTGCAAAGGAGCAGGGTAACTTGGACAGCAACTTCCGGATTTCCGCGTTTAATTGCACATGTGCGGACTCCAGATGTTGCTATCTAATTTACTCCACAATAACGGTGGCCACTTTTCTTATATTCTTGTACTGGGAAAAGAAACTATACTTGTAGCGGGAAAACGGTTATCGTTGTTGACTTGATTAATTTTCTGCCGTTAACAAAATCAGATTTTATTGACATGTTATTGCCCTGATATTTCATTTCAATAATCAGCGTTCCCTGGTTGCCAAAGCTTTAACGGATTTTCGTTGGTCACTATTTGGTCAATTTGAGTTTTCTTTGCTTCTGCCACACGCTCAAGAAATAACTGGCGCCTTTGATTTACTTGAGTCATTAAGTTCAATTTTAAACAAAACCAAAACAATTTTGTCCAAAAGCAGAATACTGCGGATTTTGGAAAATTGAAATAAGAACAGAAAATGCTGGAAAACAAATACTCAGCAGGTAATAGCAGTATCTGTGAGGCTAGCGAAGCAGAGTTCAAGTTTCAGGTCTGTAACCTTCTGTCAGGAAGTGTGAGAGCAAGGTGCAGAATTAAAACGATAGACCACCGAGTCTCGGGGTCAAGCTTGCAGACTGAAGAGAGTGGTCACCCAAAATGCATTTGGTCTTCCCAGTGCAGCAGAGAGCACATTGTTAGCAGTGAATACTAGAGACTAAATTGAAAGAAATACTGATATTCCTGTCCTTGGCCTACTGCACTCTTCCATTAGGGCTCAGTTTAAGCTTCAGGAACCGCACCTGATCTTTCAGTTAGGCACTGTGCAGCCTTCTGGACTCAACATTGTGTTCAACAATTTCAGACCATAACCTGACCTCATTTTCCTTACATTCCTTTGCTTGTTTTGATTTTTTTCTCTTTCATTTTGCAGCATAAGTGCTTCAAGCACACCTTCTGTTTCTTTGGCTGGCATTTCCTGTCCCTTCATGCCAGTGGGGTCCTTTTTTAAACATTAATTTACAGGATGTGGGCTTTGCTGGTTAGGCCAGCATTTATTGCCCATCCCTAGTGATGCACGATCAATGACCACTAAAGCGAGGTTGTAGTCCAACTGAAGGCTTTAATAAGCTAGATGTTTCCCCTAGCAACTCAGGTACAGAAGGAATGCTGCTGGGACGGCACGGGCTCTTGTACCCCGTCTTGCAGGGCGGAGCTACCATACAGCTTGACCAATTGAAAACATACAATATTTACCAATGGTGTCCCAGCATTAACAGGTACCATAATACCTCTACACAGACTACCACATTCACCCCCTGTTAAAAAAGCGTCCGGCGGGGGTGGTGGCTTGATATTACAAAATGATAACGTGGTAGAAATTCTAGTTATGGAGGTACCGTAATACCTCCGTACAGTGTTTTGTCTTATTGTCGTGCTATTTACAGATTCACAATTAACTATATACACTTTAAAATGAAGCAATCAGTCGATCAGGGGCCCTGGTCATCCTCTGTGATCGTCGAAGCTCTGGTGGTGACGCCGGTGGAGGCTCGGGCGTCTGTGGCTCCGGGAGCCAGGCCTTTCGACGCCCTTCGACGGCGCTGGTGGGGAAAACTGTTGACCTGGGAAGGGAGCGTCTGTGGAGTGCGTCGGTGGGGGGGGGGGGGGGGGGGGGTGCCTAGACAGGGGTGGGGGGCGGAAGGGCCGATCCTCCTGGGAAGGGGGCGGCTGTAAGGTGCACCAGTGGAAGGGAGGGTGGGACTGGTGGAGGGGTTTGTGTGGGGGATCCGGCGGGTGACAGGTCTCATAGGGAGACCGTATCTTGCAGGCCGTTGGGGTAGGCATACTGGGGGATAGCATGGAGAAGATGGACCCTCTCGACCAACGGGTCCGACTTGTGCGCCCGCACGTGTTTTCGGAGCAGGATTAGTCCAGGAGCTGCCAGCCAGGTCGGGAGCGAAGTCCCAGAGGAGGACTTCCTGGGGAAGACCAGGAGACGTTCGTGAGGTATTTGGTTGGTTGTGGTACAAAGCAGTGACCGGATGGAGTGGAGGGCATCCGGGAGGACTTCCTGCCACCAGGAGACTGGGAGATTCCTGGCCCGTAGGGACAATAGGACGGTCTTCCAGACCGTTCCGTTCTCCCTCTCTACCTGTTACCCCGGAGGTTGTAACTGGTCGTCCTGCTCGAGGCGATGCCCTTGCTGAGCAGGAATTGACGCAGTTCGTCGCTCATAAAGGAGGACCCCCTATCACTATGTATGTAAGCGGGGAAACCAAACAGCGTAAAGATGCTATGGAGGGCCTTGATGATGGTGGTTGCGGTCATGTCGGGGCAGGGGACGGCGAATGGGAACCAGGAGTACTCGTCAATCACGTTCAGGAAGTACGTGTTGTGGTCGGTGGAGGGGAGGGGGCCTTTGAAGTCCATACTGAGGCGTTCAAAGGGACGGGAAGCCTTTATCAGGTACGCTTTCTCTGGCCAGTAGAAGTGCGGTTTGCACTCCGCGCAGATTTGGCAGTCCCTGGTGACTGTCCTGACCTCCTCGATGGAGTAGGGCAGGTTACGGGTCTTTATAAAGTGGAAGAAGCGAGTGACCCCCGGGTGGCAGAGGTCCTCGTGGAGTTCTCGGAGGCGGTCCACTTGTGCGTTGGTACATGTGCCGCGACAGGGCGCCAGGAGGCTCGCTTAGCTTCCCGGGACGATACAAGATCTCGTAGTTGTAGGTGGAGAGTTCGATCCTCCACCGCAAGATCTTATCGTTTTTTATCTTGCCCCGCTGTGCATTATCGAACATGAAAGCGACCGACCGTTGGTCAGTGAGGAGAGTGAATCTCCTGCCGGGCAGGTAATGCCTCCAATGTCGCACAGCTTCCACTATGGCTTGGGCCTCCTTTTCGACTGAGGAGTGGCGGATTTCGGAAGCATGGAGAGTATGTGAGAAGAAGGCCACGGGTCTGCCCGCTTGGTTGAGGGTGGCCGCCAGAGCTACGTCAGACGCATCACTCTCGACCTGGAAGGGGAGGGACTCGTTGATGGCGTGCATCATGGCCTTTGCAATGTCTGCTTTGATGCGGCTGAAGGCCTGGCGGGACTCTATTGACAGGGATAAAATTGTGGATTGGATCAGGGAACGGGCCTTGTCCGCATAGTTGGGGATCCACTGGGCATAGTAAGAGAAAAACCCAAGGCAGCGCTTCAGGGCCTTGGAGCAGTGAGGGAGGGGGAACTCCATAAGGGGGCGCGTGCGTTCAGGGTCGGGACCTATAATCCCACTTCGCACTACGTAGCCGAGGATGGCTAGGCGGTCGGTGCTAAACACGCATTTATCCTTGTTATACGTATGGTTAAGGATCTTTGCGGTCTGGAGGAATTTTCGGAGCTTGGTGTCGGGTCCTGCTGGTCGTGGCCACAGATGGTGACATTATCGAGATACGGGATCGTTGCCCGTAAACCGTACTGGTCAATCATTCGGTCCATCTCGCGCTGGAAGACCGAGACCCCGTTAGTGACACCGAAGGGAACCCTTAAGAAGTGATAGAGCTGCCCATCTGCCTCGAAGGCAGTGTACTTGCGGTCACTAGTGCGGATGGGGAGCTGGTGGTAGGTAGACTTAAGATCCATCGTGGAGAAGACCTTGTAATGCGTGATCCTATTTACCAGGTCGGATATGCGGGGGAGAGGGTACACGTCCAGCTGCGTAAACCTGTTGATGGTCTGACTGTAGTCGATGACTATCCTATGCTTCTCCCCAGTCTTTACCACCACTATTTCATCTCTCCAGGGACTGTTGCTAGCTTCAATAACGCCTTCCCTCAGTAGCCTTTGGATCTCTGACTTAATAAAGATCCGATCCTGGGCACTCTAGTCTGCCCCTGGTGGCGACGGGTTTGCAATCCGGGGTGAGGTTCGCAAACAGGGAAGGCGGATCGACCTTGAGGGTCGCAAGGCTGCAGACAGTGAGGGGGGGGTATAGGGCCGCCGAATTTGAAAGTTAGACTTTGGAGATTGCACTGGAAGTCTAACCCTAGGAGTGTGGCCATGCAGAGGTGGGGAAGGACGTAGAGACGGTAATTTTTAAACTCCCTTCCCTGGACCGTGAGGTTTGCTACACAAAACCCTTTTATCTCTACTGAGTGTGAACCGGAGGCCAGGGAGATTTTTTGATTAACGGGGTGGACGAGGAGAGAACAGCGCCTTACCGTGTCGGGGTGTATGAAGCTCTCCGTGCTCCCTGAGTCGATTAAGAAGGACGTCTCATGCCCGTTGATTAGTACTGTTGTTGTAGCAGTTGAGAGTGTTTGAGGCCGGGACTGGTCCAGGGTCACCGAGGCTGATCGCAGCAGTTGAATGTTCTCTTCGGGCGGTGTGCGATCAGCCGAGCTGAGGTCCTGGGAGTCCATCCAAGATGGCGGCTCCCATTGGTCGCACATGGCTGCGCCCATTCATTGCATGTGGCGTCCACGGGACAAGATGGCGGCACCCCGGGCCCGCACATGGCCCTGGTGGAGGAAGATGGCGGCGCCCGCAGGCCGCACGGGGACCGTGGAGAGGGTTGTGGTGGCAGTCCGCATTTGCCACCGGAGACCGCGGCGACCGCACGGGCCTTGCATACCACCACAAAGTGGTCCTTTTTACCATATCCCTTGCAGGTGGATGCGTGGGCCGGGCAGCACTGCCGAGGTTGCTTGGCCTGTCCGCAAAAGTAGCAGCGGGGCCCCTCGGGGTTGCCAGGCCGCCTTGCAGCACAAGCTTGCGGGGGGATGGGAGATGTCTCAGGGTCGGCTGCGGAGGGGTTCCACACTGCCCAGGAGGCTGCCGCGCGGTCGGGAACGTAAGCGTGGGCGTTTCGTGAGGCCACATCCAGGGAGCCTACAAGGGCCCAGCCTCCTTGAGGCCTAGGGTGTCCTTTTCCAGCAATCGCTGGCGGATTTGGGAGGACAGCATACCTGCCACATAAGCGTCCCGGATCAAATGTTCTGAGTGGTCGCTCGCCGAAACTTGCGGGCAGCTGCGGTTTCTCCCCAACACCAGGAGCGCTCGGTAGAATTCTTCCAGCGATTCCTCAGGGATTTGTCGCCTCGTTGCTAGCAGATGTCAGGCATAGACCTGGTTTACCGGGTGAATATTATGTCCTTTTAGCAGCTCCATGGCTGCATCAAAGTCGTCCGCGTCCTCGATGAGGGTGTAAATTTCCGGGCTCACCCTCGAGTGCAGGACTTGCATGGGTGTGTTTTCGGCCGTTCCGAGATATCCTTTAAAGCACGCCAGCCAGTGCTTGAAGGTTGCCGCTGAGTTCGCCGCGTGGGGGCTGAGTTGCAGACACTCCGGCTTGATTCGGAGCTCCATCCTTTGAAATCTAGCTTATTAAATTGATGCACGATCAATGACCACTAAAGCGAGGTTGTCGTCCAACTAAAGGCTTTAATAAGCTAGATGTTTCCCCCAACAGCACAGGTACAGAAAGAAGGCTGCTGGGGCGGCACGGGTTCTTATACCCTGCCTTGCAGGGCGGAGCTACCACACAGCTTGACCAATAGGAAACATACAATATCTACCAATGGTGTTCCAGAATTACCAGATACTGTAATACCTCTACACAGACTACCACACCTAGTTGCCCTTCAGAACATAGAACATACAGTGCAGAAGGAGGCCATTCGGCCCATCGAGTCTGCACCAACCCAATTAAGCCCTAACTTCCACCCTATCCCCGCAACCCAATAACCCCATCTAACCTTTTTTGGTCACGAAAGGCAATTTATCATGGCCAATCCACCTAATCTGCACGTCTTTGGACTGTGGGAGGAAACTCACGCAGATACGGGGAGAACGTGCAGATGCCGCACAGACAGTGACCCAGCAGGGAATTGAACCTGGGACCCTGGCGCTGTGTAGCCACAGTGCTAATCACTTGTGCTACCGTGTTGCCCAAAGGTGGTGGTGAGTTGCCTTCTTGAACCGCTGCAACTCTTGAAGTGTAGGTACATCTACTGTGCTGTTAGGGAGTGAGTTCCAGGATTTTGCCCCAGGGGCAGTGAAGGAACGGCAATATATTTCCAAGTCAGGTTGGTGAGTGACTTGGAGGGGAACCTCCAGGTGGTGGGGTTCCCAGGTATCTACTGCTCTTGTCCTTCTAGATGATTGTGGCCTTGGGTTTGTAAGGTGATGTGTAAGGAACCTGAGTGAGTGACTGCAGTGCATCTTGTAGATGGTACACATGGCTGCCACTGTTCATCGGTGGTGGAGGGTTTAAATGTTTGTGGAAGGTGGAGCAATCAAGCGATGGTGTTGAGCTTCTTTAGTGTTGTTGGAGCTGCACTCATCCAGGCAAGTGGAGAGTATTCCATTGCATTCCTGACTTGTGCTTTGTCGATGGTGGACAGGCTTTGGGGGATCAGGAGGTGAGTTACCCGCCATAGGATTTCTAGCTTTTGACCTGTCCTGGTAGCCACAGTATTAATGTGGCTCGTCCAGTTCAGTTTCTGATCAATGGTAAGCCCCCAGAATGTTGATTGTGAGGGATTCAGCGATGGCAATGCCATTGATTGTCAAGGGGCGATGGGTAGCTCCTCTCTTGTAGGATATGGTCATTGTCTGGCACGTGTGACGCGAATGTAACTTGCCACTTGTCAGCCCAAGCCTGGATATTGTCCAGGTCTTGCTGCATTTGGACATGGACTGCCTCATTATCTGAGGGGTCACGAAAGGTGCTGAACATTGTGCAGTCATCTGCAAACATCCCCACTTCTGACCTTATGATGGAAGGGAGGTCATTGATGAAGCAGCTGAAGATGGTCGGGCCTAGGACACTACCCTGAGGAACTCCTGCTGTGATGTCCTGGAGATGAGATGATTGACCTCCAACCACCACAACCATTTTCCTTTGTGCCAGGTATGACTCCAACCAGCGGGGAATTTTCCCCCTGATTTCCATTGACTCCAGTTTAGCCAGGGCTCCTTGATGCCATACTCGGTCAAATGCTGTCTTGATGTCAAGGGCAGTCACTCTCGCCTCACTTTCAGCATTCAGCTCATTTGTCCATATTTGAACCAAGGCTGTAATGAGGTCAGAAACTGAGAGACCCTGGCGGAACCTAAACTGAGCGTCCGTGAGCAGGTTATTGCTGCGTAAGTGCCGCTTGATACTCCACCTGATATCAAGAAATGGCTGAAGGCACTGGATACTGCAAAGGCTATGGGTCCTGATAATATTCCGGCAATAGTACTGAAGACTGAAGACTTGTGCTCCAAAACTTGCCTTTGATGACCCTTTCCATCACTTTGCTGATGATGGAGGGTAGACTGTTGGACAGTAATTGGCTGGGTTGGATTTGTCCTGTTTCTTGTATACAGTGCACACCTGGACAATTTTCCTCATTGCTGGGTAGATGCCAGTGTTGTAGCTATACTGGAACAGCTTGGCTAGGGGTGCGGCAAGTTCTGGAGCACAAGTCTTCAGTCTTCAGTACAATTGCCGGAATATTATCAGGACCCATAGCCTTTAAAAAAAAAAAAAAAATTTAGAGAACCCAATTCATTTTTTTCCAATTAAGGAGCAATTTAGCGTGGCCAATCCACCTAGCCTGCACATCTTTGGGTGGGGGCAAAACCCACTCAAACACGGGGAGAATGTGCAAAGTCCCCACGGATAGTGACCCAGGGATTGAACCCTGAAATGAAAAATGAAAATCGCTTATTGTCACAAGTAGGCTTCAAATGAAGTTACTGTGAAAAGCCCCTAGTCGCCACATTCCGGCGCCTGTTTGGGGAGGCTGGTATGGGAATTGAACTGTGCTGCTGGCCTGCCTTGGTCTGCTTTCAAAGCCAGCGATTTAGCCCTGTGCTAAACCAGCCCCTAAACCATCGGAAACCAGCCCCTGGGACCTCGGCGCCGTGAGGCAACAGGCTAACCCACTCAGGAACCATAGCCTTTGTCGTATCCGGTGTCTTCTGCCGTTTCTTAATATCAGGTGGAGTCAATCGTATTGGCTGAAGACTGACATCTGTGATGCTGGGGACCGCCGGGGGAAACCGAGATGGATCACCCACTCAGCACTTCTGACTGAAGATTGTTGCAAATGCCTCAGCCTTGCCTTTTGCACATATGTTCCGCTGCAGTGAATGGAGTTTTGGCTGAGTACCAAATTCTCCATTATCGTTGACAGCAGTGGCGGGACAAACTTGGATCGAAGAATCCTGGCCTTTGTGCTTTTTTCTTGTCCCACCACCTTTCCCTTTGGTACTGGAAGACTAACTCTTCCTTCATTCAGTCTCTCCTGCCGTCCAATCAATCACAGACCTTCCTTTTGTCCTTGTCCCACCCATCCCTTTCCAAAGCTTAGTTTGTTTCAAATTTTTCCCAATTCCGATGAGGTTATACGAAACATGAGCTGTACTTCTCCCACCACACAGATACTCCCTAGCCTGCTGAGCTCTTTTCCAACTTCAGCTTTGTGGGACTAAATTTGATAGGCCCTGTGAACGGGTGTGGGTGCTGTGATGCACAACTAACCAGCACTTTTTTCAGGGGCGCTGGCAGCCATGCAGGAACTGAATTTGATGTGTGTAAAACTGAATAATAGCATAACATGAGAGAGTGCAGGCTCCAAGATTTTCAGATGATGCACTCGAGGCATAAGTAGAAGAGTTTGAATGGAGGAGAGATGTCATGTGTCTGTATATAGGCAAGGATAACCTCCAGAAACGTGCTCAGAAGACACTAGAAGCAGGTAGCTATTGGTGTTAATGCCAGGAATTAAGCCCTGAAGGCGGTGTTGTATGAAATTCAGTGGCCTTCCAAGTGGACAAGGTCAGTGAGTGTGTCTTCAAAAGCTATAGCTTACCAAATGAACCACCAACTCAGCCACTGCTCAATTCACCACAACCCCATCACCCACCTAGCGACAATCACGAGCCATCAGGCCTGGTATCTAACATTCAGATGCTTTTCCTCACCCTCACACACTTAGCACTGCTCCAATCCTCACAGCCACATCTCCAATTGCACTACCAGTTGTTCAACCATGATTCACATGACTCAAAAAACAGATTACACGACCCTAACTAAAACATTTCCTTCCCTCTTACAGGATAAACTTCCGCACAGTCATCGGAAACAAGAGCTAACTGAGTTGGGGGGTTGATGGGACTGCTGGAGGGGACGGTGAGAGTGGTGCTGGCCATATTTGGGACAGTCATTACTGAGGCTCTGGCACGGTAGCATAATGGTTAGCACAATTGCTCCACAGGTCCAGGGTCCCAGGTTCAATTCCCCACTGTGTCACTGTCTGTGCGGAGTCTGCACGTCCTCCCCGTGTGTGCGTGGGTTTCCTCCGGGTGCTCCGGTTTCCTCCCACAGTCCAAAGATGTGCAGGTTAGGTGGATTGGCCATGGTAAAATTGCCCTTAGTGTCCAAAATTGCCCTTAGTGATGGGTGGGGTTACTGGGTATGGGGATGGGATGGGAGTGTGGGCTTGGGTGGGGTGCTCTTTCAAAGAGCCGGTGCAGACTCGATGGGCCGAATGGCCTCCTTCTGCACTGTAAATTCTGTAAAGATGATATGAATATATTCATCTCTAATCCTTTTTATATCCCATGCAGTGGAAGGAGATTCAATCATGGCTTTCAAAAAAGGGAATTGGATCATTGTCTGAATAGAGAGAATTCGCAGGGTTGAAAAGATGGGGGAGTGAAATTAGGTAAGTTGTACTTGCAGAGAGTTGACACAGCCATGAAATGCTGAATGGCCTCCTGTGCTGTAAACATTCTGTGATTCTATGAAAACAAATGTATTAATAATAATAACCGCTTATTGTCACAAGTAGGCTTCAATGAAGTTACTGTGAAAAGCCCCTAGTCGCCACATTCCGGCACCTGTTTGGGGAGGACGGTACGGGAATTGAACCCGCGCTGTTGCCTTGTTCTGCATTACAAGCCAGCTATTTAGCCCACTGTGCTAAACCAATCCCAGTATGTTGAAATGCACAAGTAAAATCAAAGCACTGTACATAAAATAAAGGCCTAAATGGAGTGATCGCCCGAGCCTAAACTTACCTGCATAAGTGAAAGGAACATAACATTTGATGGTCAAATTCCTGATTGTGTGTCACACTGACATTTTGGTTTCAAGGACTTTTATGGTCTGGATTTACTGCAGATTCTTTGAATTATAGAACATGAAAAATGGAGGAAGCTATTTGACCCTTTGGGATAGCAATTCAACTCACTCTGGTTTCTGATGCCAAAAGGGTGACACAATGCAAGCTCCTGTTTATAACATTGACCTGAGGCCTGTTTGAAATTGGTGTTTTAGACTTGCCTGAAACTGATGAGCTTCTGGTGTTGATCAGGTAACATAACACGGTTCACCAAGATCTTCGGAGTTTGTCTGACTCCTATGTACAATTGGTTCCAGGTATGTCCTAGATAGGTGGGAGATGACATGGAGGTGAGTGCAGAGTCGAGACCGCAGTATTTTGGGAGAAATGGGAGGATCCAATCATTGTTTAATTATCTTTTTTACTGCTGGTTTCCAGCAGTCACTTTAAGGGCCTTTGGTTAGGAAGCTGAATACCTTGAACATCCATGCGTTGCAAATCACAAGATTTAATGGGCACGTCACTGAGTCAGGCACAATGAGGCCATTCAATCATGCATTTTATCCTTAACAAGATTCCCCTGCACCTTGACTCCTTATTTTCCTTTGTGGAAAGAATCCAGAATTCTGTGGAGCCTAAACAATTTAGTGATGAATTGAACTCCAGTCTTTGATAGTTTGATACTAATGAGTCCTTGGAACCAGCTTGGAGACTCTCCCATCAGGTGGTAACCTCTATCTGGCCTTTAGCTGGAGTGGTTTTATTCCATCTTGAATTAGAATGCTGTGTGTATTACTGCCTTATTTTTAATCCGAATTCTGCGGTGAATGTGATATCCATCACAAGGCCCCGTATCTGACTGGAGTTATGTTTCTCGGCGCTACGAGGCTAAGCACACTCGCTATGGGACATAGTTCCCATTTGGTTAAATTGCACCCCATAACTTTTCGCAAAATGGAATTGGACAAAGCTCGAGTTCAGTGGAATGTGAAGAAACAGGAGGCGATTAGGGAATTTGTGAACTGAATCAAAAAGGATTATCGAACTCTATTAGCTGAATATCAAAATAACCTCAATGAAGTTCTTAAAGTGGCGAAAGAGGACTTTTCTTGACAGAGGGGTTGTACGGCGGCATGGTAGCATAGTGGTTAGCACAGTTGCTTCACAACTCCAGGGTCCCAGGTTCAATTCCCGGCTTGGGTCACTGTCTGTGCGGAGTCTGCACGTTCTCCCTGTGTCTGCGTGGGTTTCCTCCGGGTGCTCCGGTTTCCTCCCACAGTCCAAAGATGTGCAGGTTAGGTGGATTGGCCATGCTAAGTTGCCCATAGTGTCCAAAAAGGTTAAGTGGGGGTTACTGGGTTACGGGGATAGAGTAGAGAAGTGGGTTTGAGTAGGGTGCTCTTTGGAAGGGCCGGTGCAGACTTGATGGGCCGAATGGCCTCCTTCTGCACTGTAAATTCTATGAATCGACCTGTATTTGAACAGGATGTGGTGAATTTAATTGCTCTTCAAAACAATTAAGGTTTTTGGTTGTCTGTCACTTTTTTCAGAGATTTAGAAATTATAAAACTGATGGACAGGAAAGAAACTGAATGTCAGGGTGGTATTATCCAACCCCCCACACCCGTGAGCGTTTCTGGTGGGATCTTCCAGTCTGTGATGTTTTGCGTGGCTCGCTGTCCCGCCGATGGTGAACAGGCCGTGGGAGGTTGCCTTTGGTGGAACCAGGAGGTCCTGCTGCCGGGAAGGGCTGGAAAATCCCTCCACCAGGTGTTAAAACTTGACGGAATGGTTCAGAGCTTGTCTTCAGAGGTGAATACTCTTGAAGAAGAGGCTTACAATGTTGCAAAAAGAAGTAGCAAGTCTGAAGATTGGGAGGGTTTGAGAAACCAGCAGAGGGCCCCCCAAAAAGTTGATGAAAAGAGGAAAAATAGAATGAGAGTGAGCTAGCCAGAAATATAAAAACAGATTGTAAGAGCTTTTATAGCTGTATAAAAATGGAATACAAGAATAAAGAAGTGTTGCTACTGAATAAAAAAGGATTATCGAACTCTATTAGCTGAATACCAATATAACCTCAATGAAGTTCTTAAAGTGGCGAAAGAGGACTTTTCTTGACAGAAGGGTTGTCCCTGTGTTTGAACAGATTGGGGTGAATTTAATTGCTTCACAACAATTAAGATTTTTGGTTGCCTGTCACTTTCTTCAGAGATTTAGATATTACAAAACTGATGGACCGGAAAGAATTGTACAGGATTTTGGTGAGATCACATCTGGAATACTGGGCATGATTTATCCACCGCGTTACGCCCAGCGTGGATCTGGGAACGGTTAAATAGAACGGGAAAGGCCAAAATCGAGACTGCAAAGCTACCACTGCGCCACTGTGTTGCCCTTAGGGACAATATTTTTTAAAGATACCTGGAACACCAAGCCCAGGGTGACGTATGAGTCCCAAAGGCAATCTGGTTTGCAGCAAGAAGATGCTGTAGGATCTGGTGCACGACACTGATCAAAATGAGCAATCTGATGAAGATATTGAAGAAATGCTTTTGCAGATTGCTGTTGCTATTGTTGCTGGTGTGGTGAGTTCTGCCTGTAACTGGCACGACACCGTGGGTTAAACACGCTGGAAGTCAAGGACGTTCAACTGCACCTTGAGCGCCAGTGGAATATGTGGATGCCAGGATTTGGTTCCGTGTGGGAGGCCCGACACAACTGCGGCTCCTGGACGTAGAATGGCACTGTTACATGCAACAAATAATACATTGATGGACAGATAATTTCTATGACAAAGTTCTGGACGTGATAACACATTCTCTGGCTTATCTATCTCTGGTGAGGAACCTGTGACGGCTGATGTGTTTTTTTGTGTGAAAATGAGCTGATATAGCTTTGTATTGGAATATGGAATGGTGATGTTTCCTTGTTGTTTAATGGCTAGTGTGATTGTGATATGTGGAATGTTACATAGTTGATTTTCAAATCTTTGTTACTATTGACTGTTTAATAAACAAAATATTCTCAAGTGGTGCTGCAGGTTGTGTTTGCTGCTTGCTGTTGCTTGTGGCTGAAAATGTCTGGAGGCTGCTGTTGCTGTTTCCTTCTTTTCCTGTAGAGT
The DNA here is from genome assembly GCF_047496885.1 of Scyliorhinus torazame. Taxonomy (NCBI): domain Eukaryota; kingdom Metazoa; phylum Chordata; class Chondrichthyes; order Carcharhiniformes; family Scyliorhinidae; genus Scyliorhinus; species Scyliorhinus torazame. The sequence continues at coordinate 221,616,070 of NC_092709.1, forward strand.
AAGGAAAGGGAGGATGGGAAGATGACCTGCTGCCTGGGCTGGAGATGGGGAAGGGAGCTCTTTTTCTCTTCTGACGTGCTCTGGGTTGGTGCGAGTTTCCACTGCTGAGGAGTCTATTGCTGGGAGCTGCAAGAGGGGGAGAGAGAGGCAGATTGATCTCACAGAGAGGTGTTTGCTCCTTGAAGCTGCCTGGAGCTAGTGTGTTTATTTGCTGCCACCTCTTTGCTTTTGTGGCCTGGAGTAAGGAAAGGGAGGATGGTAAGATGACCTCCTGCCTGGGCTGGAGAAGGGGAAAGGGAGCTCTTTCTCTCTTCTGGCATGCTTTGGGATGGTGAGATTTTCCACTGCTGGGGAATCTACTGCTGGGAGATGTAGGAGGAAGAGAGAGAGGTGGATTGATCTGAATGAGCAACTTGATGAATGTGTTGAAGAAATGCTTTTGCAGATTGCTGGTGACTTTATTGTGAGTGTAGTGAGTGTGGCATGTCGACTAGTATGTCGCTGCGAGTCTAATACGCTGGACTTTGAGGCTACTTTATTGCACCTTGAACGCCAGTGGATCATGTGGATATTGAGCTTTGGTTCCGATTAAGTTAGGCCATCTAAGAAGGCCTGTATAATGGAGGCTAATGGACAGAGACTGATACGTACAACGACTGCACAGCAATGATTCTCCATTTTGTGGAGGACCTGCATAGGGTGATAGTGTGTTTGGTTTTCTTTGTGCAAATGAACTGTTGTGGCTTGTATTTAAAAAAAAAAAAAATTTAGAGTATCCAATTATTTTTTTACAATTAAGGGGCACTTTAGCGTGGCCAGTCCATCTAACTTGCGCACCTTTCGGTTGTGGGGTGAAATCCACGCAGACACGGGGAGAATGTACAAACTCCACACAGACAGTGACCCAGGACCGGGATCATACCCGGGTCCTCAGCAGTGTAGGCAGCAGTGCTAACCATTGTGCCACCATGCAGCTTTGTGTTTGTACTGATATTCTGTTGCGGAAAGGTAGTTGTCTGTGCAAGGAACGATGTCTTTTCCTTATTGATTAGCGGTTAGTGTGATTTATGGACTGTTAAGTAGTTGGTTTATATCTTTTTTGAACTAAGGTACGGTTGACTGTTTAATAAATAAATATTCTCCGGGCAGCACGGTAGCGCAGTGGTTAGCACTGCTGCCTTATGGTGCCGAGGTCCCAGGTTCGATCCCGGCTCTGGTTCACTGTCCGTGTGGAGTTTGCACATTCTCCCTGTGTCTGCGTGGGTCTCACCCCCACAGCCCAAAAGATGTGCAGGGTAGGTGGATTGGCCACGCTAAATTGCCCCTTAATTGGCAAAAAACTTATTGGGTACTCTAAATTTATTTTTAAAAATAAACAAAATATTCTCAAGTGGCTTCTCATGGGTACACGTGCTGTGTCTCTGATGGCGATTATGGCCAAGCAACGATCATCTCCTACAAGAAAGGATCTAACCATCACCCCTTGATATTCAGTGCATTCCCATCACTAAACAATCAACATCCTGGGGGTTACCATTGATCAGAAACTGTACTGGACTAGCCACATTAATATTGTGGCTACCAGGGCAGGTCAAAGGCTAGGAATCCTACAGCGATTAACTCACCTCCTGCCCCCCTCCAAAGCCTGTCCACATCTACAAGGCACAAGTCAGGAGTGCAATGGAATATTCTCCACCTGCCTGGATGAGTGCAGCTCCAACAACACTCAAGAAGCTCGACACCCTCAACACACTCAAGAAGCAGGACAAAGCAGCCCGCTTGATTGCTCCGCCTTCCACAAACATTCATACCCTCCACCACCGATGAACAGTGGCAGCTCTGTGTACAATCTACAAGATGCACTGCTGTAACTCACTAAGGTTCTTTAGACAGCACCTTCCAAACCCACAACCTTCCAAACCCTTCTCTAACAGCACAGTAGGTGTACCTACACCTCAAGGACGCAGCGGTTCAAGAAAGCAGCTCACCACCACCTTCTGAAGGGCAATTAGGGATGGACAATAAATACTGGCCTAATCAGCGATATCCACATCCTGTAAATGAATTAAAACGTAACTCAAGAGCTGGATTTCAGCACTGGGGATATCCTCGCGCCCATAGGGTAAGTGTGTGGATCAAGGGAGAGTCTAAGCACGGCCTCCCTAATGTTCACCACAGAGCTCTGTGGTCTAGAGGCGCATGCTGTGGCTAGGGGTGAGTATGAAGAGCACGGCTTTCCACCACAACTGGCTCAATAGATGGCACTCCAAAAAGGTGGGACAGGTAAGGGTGGCAGAGGAGTAGGGGACTTAAGGATCCCGGGGTGAAAGCCCTAACTGATTCCTGGTTTCTCTCCTCCAATTCCTTACAGATATAAAAATATAGCTGTTTATGTCGGTCACGCAGAGGCTGCTCTGAGTTGCTGGTGGCAGCCCAGGCGGACAGATGCCAAAGAGGGCTGCAGTGTCGACGCAGGCTGGAGGCGGCACCCCATTTACAGGGGGCCGCCACACACCCTGAAGACCCGGCTGCCCATCAGGCCGAGGAGGAACCCAGAGGGGAATGCCAGTGACGGTCCAAGATGTACAGGCGTGGTTGGTCTTTCGAAGAGATGGCAGACAATATGTGTGACAGGAGACTCCGTCTCACCAAAGAGACAGTGCGGCACCTGTGTCACGTCGTCACAGACTTGACACCCCATGGAGGAGGAGGACACCCGCACCCGGTGGCCATGAAGGTCACTGCAGATCTCAACTTCTACGCAAACGGATCATTCCAGAGCTCGAGCGGGGATGTTTCTGGCATATCACAAGATAGACCATAAGACATAGGAGCAGAATTAGGCCACTCGGCCCATCGAGTCTGCTCCACCATTCAACAATGGCTGATATTTTCTCATCCCTATTCTCCTGCCTTCTCCCCATAACCCCTGATCCCCTTGTTAATCAAGAACCTATCTATCTCTGTCTTAAAGACACTCAGTCATTTGGCCTCCACTGCCTTCTGCAGCAAAGAGTTCCACAGATTCACCATCCTCTGGCTGAAGAAATTCCTCCTTATCTCTGTTTTAAAGGATTGTCCCTTTAGTCTGTGATGGTGTCCTCTGGTTCTAGTTTCTCTTACAAGTGGAAACATCCTCTCCACGTCCACTCTATCCAGGCCTCGCAGTATCCTGTAAGTTTCAATAAGATCCCCCCTCATCCTTCTAAACTCCAATGAGTACAGACCCAGAGTCCTCAACTGTTCCTCATATGACAAGTTCTTCATTCCAGGTATCAGTCTTGTGAACCTCCTTTGGATCCTTTCCAAGGCCAGCACATCCTTCCTTAGATATGGGGCCCAAAACTGCTCACAGTACTCCAAATGGGGTCTGACCAGAGCCTTATACAGCCTCAGAAGTACATCCCTGGTCTTGTATTCTAGCCCTCTTGACATGAATGCTAACATTGCATTTGCCTTCTTAACTGCCGACTGTACCTGCATGTTAACTTTAAGAGAATCGTAAACAAGGACTCCCAAGTCCCTTTGTGCTTCTGATTTTGTAAGCATTTCCCCATTTAGAAAATAGTCTATGCCTAAATTCCTCCATCCAAAGTGTATAACTTCACACTTTTCCACATTGTATTTCATTTGCCACTTCATTGTCCACTCTCCTAGCCTGTCCAAATCCTTCTGCAGCCCCCTTGCTTCCTTAATATTACCTGTCCCTCTACAGATCTTTGTATCATCTGCAAACATAGCAACAGTGCCTTCAGTTCCTTCTTCCAGATCATTAAAGTAGATTGTGCAAAGTTGTGATCCCAGCACATACCCCCTGAGGCACACCACTCGTCACCGGCTGCCATCCTGAAAAACACCCCATTATCCCCACTCTCTGCCTTCTGCCAGTCAGCCAATCCTCTATCCATGCCAGGATCCTACCCTTAACACCATGGGCTCTTAACTTTGTTAACAGTCTCCAATGTGGCACCTTGTCAAAGGCCTCCTGGACATCAAAATAAATCACTTCCACTGGGTCTCCTTTGTCTAACTTAAGAAACAACCCACAAGTGCATCGTGAGGTCATGTATGCCCGAACATCAAACTGTGCATGAGCTGGGCCTGGCCTACCAAGATTTGCCACCATCGGTGGAATGCCCTCGGTCCACCAGGTAATTGATGGCACACATGTTGCCTTACACGCATCGGGTCATCAAGGAGTGCCTTTTATTAACAGGAAGGGGTTCCGCTCCCTGAACATTCAACTCGTGTGCGATCACCGCCTCCGCATCATGCACATGTGTGCATGTGTGCATGTTTCACAGGGAGTGCATATGGCAGCTACATCCTGGGACACTCGGAGATCGCCGGCTTTTTTGAGGATGACGGGTTGGCTCATTGGGGATAAGGAGAACGCGCTGAGGTCCTGGCTCATGATGGCAGTGCAGAGGCCGGAGACCGAGGCGGAGACCCAATATACTGAGGCCCATGTTGTCACCCATGCTGTCATAGAGCGGTGCATCGGACTGCTCAAAATGCGATTCTCATGCCTGGACCACTCTGGTGGTTCACTGCAGAGCACCCCACAGAGGGTCTCCCATTTTGTGCTGATCTACTGTGCCCTCCACAACCTGGCACAGCAGCGTGGCGACATACTGACGGAGGAGGAGAGACATGAGGCCTCAGCTGAGGAGGAGGAGGAGGCCGACCAGGAGGGGATGGAGGACGAGCCTCGGGAGGACCAGCAAGAGGAGCTGGAGGATGGAGGACCGTGGTGGCAAGGGTCCGTCCGGCATGCCCGGAGTACCAGGAAGGCCCCAAACATCACCCAATTCTCAGATGACAAAGCTTTGTCCGTCAGCTCATTGCTTCTCCCAATTCCTCCTTCCCCCAGCCCCCCTCCCCAATCCCTCCTTCTCCTCAATGCCTCCACTCCCCCATCCCTCCTTCCTCCCTATTCCCCCCATTTCCTTTCTTTCTCCCCCGACTACTCCAACTCCACCCTCCTAGGGTGTGTGTAACATCACTCCAGCGTGATGGTTCTGTGTCAGCATACAATATACAAGGCAGGAGAGTGGTGACCCCTCGCTGTGAGGTTAGCTCTGGTGCTCCTCAGTTTATGCCAAAGTCTGACTCCTGTCTTTCTGCGCACAGCGTGTTCATATCCATCCTATATACGGGGACTGCATCAGAGGCATTTGATCTTGGACCACTGTGCCTAGGGGGGAGGGGGCGGAGTGAAGGCAGGCCCACTGTGTAGATTAAATTGACTGAGGTTTCATATGTATCAAGTATAACATATTTTAATTGTGAACATTTGATATTTGTTCCTATTATAACCTGCCTGCTTACCATTGGCTGGGGACTAATGACAATCCCACAATCCTGTGGGAGTATGAGCTTCCCCAATGAGGGGGGAGGAGAAACCATTAGTAAACTCCAAGTATAAATAAAGCTGGCCAGTTTGGAACCAGCAAGAAGGAGTGTGCAGCAAGGGAAGTTGCTGCTGCTGTTATATATATATATATATATATATGTTATTGTAAATAAATGTTATTACTTTGTATCCTTAAAACTCGTGCTGGATTCTTTGTGGACCTCACAAAGGTTCCCTAGACCCCCTAGCTATAAATATTGCCCCCTGTCCCCTCCAAATCCCTCCTGGGCCCACTCAGTGATCCTCACTATTCTTGATCTTTCGTGGTATACTGCCACGTCTAGCTGTGTCCCCGGGATGTATGTCAGAGGTGAAGGCAGCCTCTGCTTTCCGCGCCATGTGACCTTTGATGCCCTGGCAGGCGTCCTCTGGAGCTCCTGGAGCCGGGGCGCCCGGCCAACTTGCTCCCCCCTCTGTCTTGTCTAAAACATCGATATCCCGGAATGTTAAACTGCCAATCCTGTCCCTCCTTTAACCATGTCTCGTAATAACAACAATATCATAATTCCCCACACTAAATCCAGGCTCTAAGTTTGTCTGTTTTACCTGTTTGACTACTTGCGTTGAAGCAAACGCACTCCAGAGCTCTAGACCCGCTGACTTCAGCGACCTCCCTCTGCCTGTTCTCCCTCTTAGCTATATTTGTCTCAGTCTCAACCTGTTTCCCAGTTTCTACTCTTGCTGGCCTGCTGCTCCGGTTTCCACCTCCCTTCCATACTGGTATAAGCCCTCCCGAACCACATTACAAACCTCCTGACCAAAATATTGATGCCCCTCCACTTTAGGTGCAACCCATCCTTCTTGCACAGATCCCATCTCCTCTGGAAGGCATACCAATGATCCACATATCAGTAGTTCTCCACCCTACACTAGCTCTTTAGTCATGTGTTCAACTGCAGCATCTTGCTGTTCCTAGCCTCACTAGCATGTGACACGGGGAGTAATCCTGAAATTACTAATCTAGAGGGCCTGCTTTTTAGCTTACTGCCTAACTCCCTGCTCTTCCTTCCTATGTCATTTGTACCAATGTGGACAATGACATCTCTCTGCTTGCCCTCCCGTTTCAGGATGCCCTGTACCCATTCAGAGACTTCCATGACCCTGGCACCAGGGAGGCAACACACCCTGCTGGAGTCTCTTTCACACCACAAAGGTGCCTATCTGGTCCCCTGACTATCAAATCCAGAATTAGTATTGCTTTGCCTCACCTTGCTCTGCACAGGCGTGGTGCTGCCGCTCTGGCTACTGCTGCTGCTGTCACCAGATGGACCATCCCCCTCATCAGTGTCCAAAATGGCATACTTATTAGAGAGGGGGACAGCCAAAGGAAACTCCTGCACCGACTGCCTGCCCTTCTGCGGCTTTGGAAAATGCTGGGGCTGGTTTAGCACAAGGCTAAATCGCTGGCTTTGAAAGCAGACCAAGGGAGGCCAGCAGCACGGTTCAATTCCCGTAACAGCCTCCCCGAACAGGCGCCGGAATGTGGCGACTAGGGGCTTTTCACAGTAACTTCATTTGAAGCCTACTTGTGACAATAAGCGATTTTCATTTCATTTTCATCTGGCAGTCACCCATCTATCTTCCTGCACCTTGGGTGTGACCAGGTCTCTATAACTTCTATCTATGATGCTTTCCACCATTTGGGTTGCTCCTTGGTAACTCCAGCTGCTGCTCAAAACCAGTCCATTTGTTCAGTCAGCAAGTGCAGCTGGATACACTTCCTGCAGATGTAATCGTCAGAGATGCTGTCAGTGTCCATGATTGACCACATCACACAGGTGGAATACCAAGCTCCACAAACTGTCATGACTAACCCTCTGCTAAATATTAAATTGCTTTAATAGATTGAAAATGCTTCCGAGAATGTACTCACCAATCGGCTGCCTTCTTAAATTCACACTCAGTTGAGTGTCCCTCGCAGGTCTGTTGCTCTTCTAAAGTACTGTCTCCTACCTCTTTTTTTTGGTTTGAGGAGGAGGGAGGGATGGAAACACGACAGCACTGTAATGTTTGGGGCTACTCCATTCTTTGGCAGTGGGTCCTCCTCAATCTCCTTCTAAGCTGCAGTGGCTGCACTGATTTCTCCCCGAATGTTTCTCAGTACCACCCCCTGGTGGATGGCTTGGCATTGAACTGGGCCTCAGCTGAGTCCTGGGATCCAGCAGACCTCCGACTGCTGATTCCCTTGGATGTCCCTGCCTCCACCTGATATGCATCAGCAGCTGTGTGGTGTTCACCAGATTGATCCTGTTACAACCGGCCAGGTTATTATTGGCTGGAGACTAAAGGCAATCCCACAATCCTTAGTGCGTATGAGCTCCCCAATGAGGAGGGCAGAGAAATCATAGCAGAGTCACCTGCATAAATAGAGCTGGCCAGTGTGGAACCAGCTGGAGAGCAGAGAGCAGTGGTGGAGTACTGCTGCTGTATATATGTAATTGTAAATAAAGTTATTTCTTTTTCGATTCTACAAACTCGTGCTGGATTCTTCTTGGCCCTCACTAAAGTTCCCCAGGAGCCTGTCCTCTAATGTCACCCACAGACATGTGTGTCTCTGTGCTGGTGGAAGGTGTGGGTGAGAGCTGTATAGCTGTGATAGCTCATAAATTCATAAGATAAAGGAGCCGAATTAGGCCATTTGGCCCATCGAGTCTGCTCCACCATTCGATCGTGGCTGATTTCATCCTTACCTTAACTCCACCATCCTGCCTGTTCTCCATAACCCTTTGACCCATTACCAATTAAAAATCTGACAAACTCCTCCTTAAATTTACCCACTGTCCCAACATCCACCGATTTCTGGGGTAACGAATACCACAGATTCAGAACCCTTTGGCAGAAATAGTTTCTCCTCATCTCTGTTATAAATTTTTTACCCTTTACCCTGAGACTATGATCTCTCGTTCTAGAATGCCCCACAGGAGGAAACATCTGCTCCACATCTACTCTATCCATATCTTTTATCATCTTATATACATCAATTTGATCGCCCCTCATTCTTCTAAACTCTGGAGAGTATCGGCCTAAACTATTCAATCTTTCTTAATACGACAAACCCCTCATCTCTGGAATCAATCTAGTGAATCTCCTCTGAACTGTCTCCAATGCCACTACATCTTTCCTGAAATAAGGAGACCAAAACGGTGCACAGTACTCCAGGTGCGGTCTCACCACTGTTTTGTACAGTTGCAACAACACTTCCTTACCTTTATACTCTATTCCTTTTGCTATAAATGCCAACATTCCATTCGCTTTTTTTATTACCTGTTATACCTACATGCTCGTTTTCTGTGATTCATACACGAGGACACCCAGATCCCTCTGCAATGAAGCACCGCAAAGGCTCTCCCCATTTAGATAATAAGTTGCCTTCCCATTTTTCCAACCAAAATGGATGACCTCACACTTATCCACGTTAAACTCCATCTGCCACATTTCGGCCCACTCTCCTAACCTATCTATATCCTTTTGTAAGGTTCTTATTTCCTCATTGCAACTTACTGTCCCATGACATGGGCTCATGGAAGGGGCGGTACTGGACCTGGTATTGGGGAATGAGCCCAGCCAGGTGGTAGAAGTTTCAGTATGGGAGCATTTCGGGAACAGTGACCACAATTCAGTAAGTGTTAAAGAGCTGTTTACCACTGGGCTAAATCGCTGGCTTTGAAAGCAGACCAAGGCAGGCCAGCAGCACGGTTCAATTCCCGTAACAGCCTCCCCGAACAGGCGCGGAATGTGGCGACTAGGGGCTTTTCACAGTAACTTCATTGAAGCCTACTTGTGACAATAAGCGATTTTCATTTCCTTTCAAGTGCTGGTGAACAAGGATAAGAGTGGTCCTAGGGTGAATGTGCTAAATTGGGGGAAGGCTAATTATAACAATATTAGGCGGGAACTGAAGAACCTAGATTGGGGGCGGATGTTTGAGGGCAAATCAACATCTGACATGTGGGAGGCTTTCAAGTGTCAGTTGAAAGGAATTCAGGACCGGCATGTTCCTGTGAGGAAGAAGGATAAATACGGCAATTTTCGGGAACCTTGGATAATGAGAGATATTGTAGGCCTCGTCAAAAAGAAAAAGGAGGCATTTGTCAGGGCTAAAAGGCTGGGAACAGACGAAGCCTGTGTGGAATATAAGGAAAGTAGGAAGGAACTTAAGCAAGGAGTCAGGAGGGCTAGAAGGGGTCACGAAAAGTCATTGTCAAATAGGGTTAAGGAAAATCCCAAGGCTTTTTACACGTACATAAAAAGCAAGAGGGTAGCCAGGGAAAGGGTTGGCCCACTGAAGGATAGGCAAGGGAATCTATGTGTGTAGCCAGAGGAAATGGGCGATGTGCTAAATGAATACTTTGCATCAGTATTCACCAAAGAAAAGGAATTGGTAGATGTTACGTCTGGAGAAGGGTGTAGATAGCCTGGGTCACATTGAGATCCAAAAAGACGAGGTGTTGGGCGGCTTAAAAAATATTCAGGTAGATAAGTCCCCAGGGCCTGATGGGATCTACCCCAGAATACTGAAGGAGGCTGGAGAGGAAATTGCTGAGGCCTTGACAGAAATCTTTGGATCCTCACTGTCTTCAGGTGTTCAGATGATGTCCCGGAGGACTGGAGAATAGCCAATGTTGTTCCTCTGTTTCAGAAGGGTAGCAAGGAAAATCCAGGGAACTACAGGCCGGTGAGCCTTACTTCAGTGGTAGGGAAATTACTGGAGAGAATTCTTCGAGACAGGATCTACTCCCATTTGGAAGCAAATGGACGTATTAGTGAGAGGCAGCATGGTTTTGTGAAGGGGCGGTCGTGTCTCACTGACTTGATAGAGTTTTTCGAGGAGGTCACAAAGATGATTGATGCAGGTAGGGCAGTGGATGTTGTCTATATGGATTTCAGTAAGGCCTTTGACAAGGTCCCTCATGGTAGACTAGTACAAAAGGTGAAGTCACACGGGATCAGGGGTGAGCTGGCAAGGTGGATACAGAACTGGCTAGGTCATAGAAGGCAGAGAGTAGCAATGGAAGGATGCTTTTCTAATTGGAGGGCTGTGACCAGTGGTGTTCTGCAGGGATCAGTGCTGGGACCTTTGCTGTTTGTAGTATATATAAATGATTTGGAGGAAAATGTAACTGGTCTGATTAGTAAGTTTGCAGACGACACAAAGGTTAGTGGAATTGCGGATAGCGATGAGGACTGTCAGAGGATACAGCAGGATTTAGATTGTTTGGAGACTTGGATGGAGAGATGGCAGATGGAGTTTAATCCGGACAAATGTGGGGTAATGCATTTTGAAAGGTCTAATGCAGGTAGGGAATATACAGTGAATGGTAGAACCCTCAAGAGTGTTGAAAGTCGGAGAGATCTAGGAGTACAGGTCCACAGGTCACTGAAATGGGCAACACAGGTGGAGAAGGTAGTCAAGAAGGCATACGGCATGCTTGCCTTCATTGGCCGGGGCATTGAGTATAAGAATTGGCAAGTCATGTTGCAGCTGTATAGAACCTTAGTTAGGCCACACTTGGAGTATAGTGTTCCATTCTGGTCGCCACACTACCAGAAGGATGTGGAGGCTTTCGAGAGGGTGCAGAAGAGATTTACCAGAATGTTGCCTGGTATGGAGGGCATTAGCTATGAGGAGCGGTTGAATAAACTCGGTTTCTTCTCACTGGAACGACGGAGGATGAGGGGCGACCTGATAGAGGTCTACAAAATTATGAGGGGCATAGACAGAGTGGATAGTCAGAGGCTTTTCCCCAGGGTAGAGGGGTCAATTACTAGGGGGCATAGGTTTAAGGTGAGAGGGGCAAGGTTTAGAGTAGATGTACGAGGCAAGATTTTTACACAGAGGGTAGTGGGTGCCTGGAACTCGCTACCGGAGGAGGTGGTGGAAGCAGGGACGATAGTGACATTTAAGGGGCATCTTGACAAATACATGAATAGGTTGGGAATAGAGGGATACGGACCCAGGAAGTGTAGAAGATTGTAGTTTTGTCGGGCAGCATGGTTGGCACGAACCTGGAGGGCCGAAGGGTCTGTTCCTGTGCTGTACATTTCTTTGTTCTTTTTTTGTTCATAACGTCCTGGTTCCCAGTGTCGCATTTAGGGGGTAACCCAATGACGCGCTGGGGAATCCCTCTCAGACGTTCCCACATAAGGGTTTACCCAGCAATTGCCCAGAAGTGCTAACTTCCTCTGGACTATTGTGCTGGGCTGGAAATCATCTGACAGAATTGATTTAAATCGCTAACTTCAGATGGTTCTGCCAGTTATACACTGATAGTAACTCTGAAAGAGTTGGAAGGAAAAAAATCACTTCTAACTTCAAAATAAATATTTAAACACCCAGACTTGGCCTCACATGGGACACCCATCACACAGCCAACCCCACAGGCAACAGCCCCCCCCCCCCCACCCCCCACCCACCGATTCGACCCAACCCAACGTGATCCCCACCCTGCCCCCCCCCCCTCCTCCCGGTACAACCTCCTTTCTGGTCTCATTCCCTCCCCCCTCCCATCCTGTCTGAACCCCCATTCCCAGTCTGACGCCTGCCTTCCTGGCCTAACTCTATCTCTGATCCGACCCCTCCATGCCAGTGCGACCCTGTCCGACCGTCCCCCCGGTCAGGGCAACCTGTCCCTCCCAGAGTGACCCCCCCCCCCCCGCCCCCGCCTTCTAGTCTGACCCCCCTCACCTTTCCCCTCCCCACCTATCCCGGTCTGTCCCCCCTTCCTGAAGGCTGACTCACCTTGGACTCCATTTTACGATAATTCCGATATCATTAGATAACATTACGATAATTACGATAACATGAGACAGGAATTGAAGAATTTGGATTGGGTGTGGCTGTTGGATAGTAAATCAACATCGACATGTAGGAGTCTTTCAAGCGACAGTTGATTAGGATTCAGGAAAGTCACATTCCTGAGAGAATGATGGATAAGTATGGGAAGTTTAGGGAGCCTTGGATAACGAGGGATATTGTGAACCTCGTCAAAAAGAAGACTTTGTACGGTGTAGAAAGGTGGGAACAGTCAAATTCCTTGAGTAGTATAAAGAAAGTAGGAAGGTACTGAAGCAGGAAAGTAGGAGGGCTAGGATGGGTCATGAAAAGTCCTTGGTAAGTAGGATTAAGTTGAATCCCAAAGCTTTTTATTCATATGTAAAAGGCAAGAGGGTAGCCAGAGAAAGGATTGGACCACTTAAGGATAGTGGGGGGAATCTATGTGTTGAACCAGAGGAAATGGGTGAGGTACTAAATGAATACTTTGCATTAACTAAACAAAGGGACTTTGTGGAAGTTGATTCTTGGGTAGGGTGTGTGGACAGTTTGGATCATGTTAACATCGGAAAGGAGGAGGTATTGAGTCTTTTAAAATATATCAAGGTAGATAAGTCTCCTGGGCCGGATGGGATTTACCCCAGAATACTGAGGGAAGCAAGGGAGGAAATTGCTGGGGTCTTGACTGACATCTTTGCATCCTCATTGGCTACAGGTAAGATCCCAGAGGACTGAAGAATAGCTAATGTGGTACCGCTGTTTATGAAAGGTAGCAGGGATAATCCTGAAAACTATAGGCCGGTGAGCCTCACGTCGGTAGTAGGTAAATTATTGGACAGAATTCTCAGGGACAGGATTTATAGCCATTTGGAAACAAATGGACTCCGAAGCGATAGACAGCATGGTTTTGTGAAGGCGAGGTCGTGCCTCACTAACTTGATCGAGTTTTTTGAGGAGGTGACAAAGGTGATTGATGAGGGGAGGGCGGTGGATGTTATTTACGTGGACTTCAGTAACGCCTTTGACAAGGTTCCTCATGGCAGACTGGTACAAAAGGTGAAGTCACACGGGATCAGAGGTGAGGTGGTAAGATGGATACAGAACTGGCTCAGTCACAGAAGGCAGAGGGCAGCAGTAGAAGTTTTTCTGAATGGAAGGTTGTGACTAGTGGTGTTCCACAGGATCGGTGCTTGGGAATCTGTTGTTTGTGGTGTACATAAACGATTTGGAGGAAAATGTAGCCGGTCTGATTAGTAAGTTCGCAGATGACACCAAGGTTGGTGGAGTGGCAGATAGTTTTGAGGATTGTCAGAAGATACAGCAAGACATAAATAGGTTAAAGACTTGGGCAGAGAAATGGCAAATGGAGTGTAATCCGGACAAATGTGAGGTAATGCATTTTGGTAGGTCTAACATTGAGGGGAAATATACCGTAAATGGTAAAACTCTTAGGAATATAGAAAATCTGAGAGATCTGGGTGTGCAGGTCCACAGATCTTTGAAGGTGGCAACACAAATGGACAAGGTAGTCAAGAAAGCATATGGAATGCTTGCCTTCATTGGATGGGGCATCGAGTATAAAAACTGGCAAGTCATGCTATAGTTGTATAGAACCTTGGTAAGGCCGCACTTGGAATATTGCACACAATTCTGGTCACCACACTACCAGAAGGATGTGGAGGCTTTGGAAAGGGCGTAGAGGAGGTTTACCAGGATGTTGCCTGGTCAGGAGGGTGTTAGTTATGTGGAGAGTCTGAATAGACTCGGACTCTTTTCATTAGAAAGACGGAGGTTGAGGGGTGACCTGATAGAGGTCTACAAGATTATGAGGGGCATGGATAGAATGGGTGGGCAGGCACTCTTTCCCAGGGTGGAGGGGTCAGTCACCAGGGGGCATATGTTTAAGATCCGTGGGGCAAAGTTTAGAGGAGGTGTGCGAGGCAGGTTTTTTACACAGAGGGTGGTGAGTGCCTGGAACGTGTTGCCAGGGAAGGTTGTGGAAGCAGATACATTAACGGCTTTCAAAAGGCATCTTGACAAACACATGGATAGGATGGGTATAGAGGGATATGGCAGAAGGAAGTGCTGAAGGCTTTGGCAAAGGTTGGTATCATGACCGGTACAGGCTTGGAGGGCCGAAGGGTCTGTTCCTGTGCTGTATTGTTCTTTGTTCTTTACACCTCTGGACTTACACCCCGCTTCCCGGTCCAACCCCGCTATTCTGATCCAAACCCCTCCTCCCCACCTAACCTGAACTACATCTCTCACAGTCCGGTTCCCTCCTCTCGGTCCTCCCTCCCCCTCCAGGTTCGACCCTGACTGGTCCTATCCGACCCCCCTCCATTAGTCTGACCTAGTTGTCTCCCGCCTCTCCAACCGTATTGATGCCCCAAACTCCTCCTCCCCATCCAACCCTGATTTACACCCCAAACCTGATTTACACCTCTCACAGTCCCACTCCCTGCTTCCGGTCCTCCTCCACCACCTTCCACGCCCAACCCCACCTGGCCTGATACACCCCATCTTTCCATTCTGACCGCCCCTCCTTCAGCTTTCACCACCCCCACACTCCAGTCTGACCCCTCCCTCCCTCCAGTCTGACTCCCTCTCCCCCATTGTTTGAACCACTTACCTTTGAAGCTTACCTTCTCTCTTTAAATCGTCCATTTAAACCTCTCCTTAATGGCAGTTAGAGCAGGAAAAGGGGGCATGTCTTTCCTCGCTGTGAACTAGTGACTCCACGCCAATGCAGTTGGTGATGCACTTCACTGCTCCTGTGAGACAAGGGGTTCTGAATTACAGTGTCTGTCGAGAGTGGCAATCCATGTGAGTTTCTCACTCTGTGGAGGTTACAGGTCCTGGATATGCAGGCAAAGATGTAACCCGTAATCATTTGTGCACCACCCAGCAGTCTGTTAGACTTTACTCCGAGGAGCTCTGAGTTCTTTCAGTGTCTTCTCACTCGGATCTGTCGTCATTAATGAAAGCTTCAACAAGAAGTTCCGCCACAATGTTGTTTGGCTCAAATTTGTCAGTATTTGTTCACTCTTGCTTCCTATTTGTTGAGAACGCAGTATTGTAGTTGGCATCTCAAAGTATGTTATTGCATATCTGTTTTGGAATGCCAGAGAGCACCTGTTCAGCTGATTTAGAGTCGCGATGTATTGTCCTCGCCGCACCCGACTCTCTCATGGGATTTACCGGCCTCATCACACCTTGCGAGATCTAACGAGATTTTGCAATGTGTCGTGACCTGGATCCCGCCCATTGAGGTGGGGACCCAGATTTGCAAATTTATGTGAGCAGTTGGTCTCACATGAATATGTCTATGCCGGATCTACCCAGTGCCCGGAACCTAACGGCCTTGCCTCGGAGACCCTGAGCGTGCGCCGTTTAGCACTGGTTTCCACAAACGTGGACCAGACTTACTGGCACATTGGGGGGTCTGCCAGGTGATTGGGGGCCCCTTGGTGGTCGGGCTCTCGGAAGGGTGGTACTCCAATGCCACGCAGGCACCATGGCACTGCCAGCCTGGCACCCTAGGACTTAGGCCGCACTTAATTCCATTTTCTGCACTAACAAACTCCACTCGCCAGTGCCATGAAACACCTGGCTAAACGCGCTTGACAAGGGACTCTCTTTCATTTCTGTTAAATTGTGCCCCTAGAGCCATAGAGGCCTATGACACAAAAATGGCCGTTCATCTGTGCCTGTCAAAAACAACTACCTAACTATTCTAATCGCATTTTCCAGCACTTGGCCCATAGCCTTGTATGCCTTGGCATCGCAAGTGTACATCTAAATACTTCTTAAATGTTATGAGGGTCTCTGCCTCCACCACCCTTTCAGACAGTGAGTTCCAAACTCCCACCACCTTCTGGGTGAAAATGTTTTTTCTTACATCCCCATTAAACCTCCTGCCCCTTACCTTAAATCTGTGCACCCTGGTCATTGATTCCTCCACTAAAGGGAAACATTTCTCCGTCTGCTCTGTCTATTCCGCTCAAAATTTTATACATCTCAATCATGTCCCCCTCAGTCTCCTCTGCTCCAAGGAAAACAACCCAGTCTAACCAGTCTCCCTTCATAGCTAAAACTCTCCAGCCCAGGCAACATCCTGGTAAATCTCCTCTGCACCCTTTCCAGTGCTATCACACCATTCCTATAATTGGATTCAAGAACTGCACACAGTACTCTAACTGTGGCCTAACCAATGTTCCAGCATAACCTCCCTGCTCTTAAAATCTAAGTCTCGGCTAAAAAAGGCAACTATACCATATGCCTTCTTAACCACTGTATGTACCTGTTCTGCTACCTTAAGGGACCAGTGTACATGAACAAGGTCCCTCTGATCCTTGGTGCTTCCAACGGTCCTGCTGTTTATCATGTATTCCCTTACCTTGTTTGTCCTGCCCAAGCGCATCACCTCACACTTATCCGGATTGAATTCCATTTGCCACGGATCAGCCCATCTGACCAATCCCTCTGTGTCCTCCTGTATTCTAAGGCTATCCTCCTCACTGTTTACCACCCCACCAATTTTCGTACTGTTTAACCCTCCTACATTCATATCTAAATCATTTATATAAATCATAAACAACTTTATATAAATCATTTATATAAACAACAAACAGAGGCCCCAAACTGATCCCTGTGGGACCCCACTGGATACAGACTTCCAGTCAGAAAAACACCCCTCGGCCATCACCCTTTGTTTCCTGCCACTCAGCCAATTTTAGATTCAATTTGCCAAATTTCCTTGGATCGTGGGCTCTTACCTTCGCTATCAGTCTCCCATGTGTGACCTTATCAAAAGCCTTGTTGAAGTCCAAATAAACTACGTCAAATGTATTGCCCTCATCTACACACCGGGTCACCTCTTCAAAAAATTCAATCAAGTTGGTCAGACATGACCTGCCCTGAACAAAACCAGGCTGACTGTTCTTGATTAATCCCTGCTTCTCCAAATGCAGATTAATTCTGTCTCTTGGAATTGCTTCCAATAGTTTCATAGAATCATAGAATTTACAGTGCAGAAGGAGGCCGTTCGGCCCATCGAGTCTGCACCGGCTCTTTGAAAGAGCCAATCCCACACCTCCACCCTATCCCCATAACCCAGTAACCGGACCCAACACTAAGGGCAATTTTGGACACTAAGGGCAATTTTAGCATGACCAATCCACCTAACCTGCACATCTTTGGACTGTGGGAGGAAACCGGAGCACCCGGAGGAAACCCACGCAGACACGGGGAGAACGTGCAGACTCCGCACAGACAGTGAACCAAGCCGGGAATCGAACCTGGGACCCTGGAGCTGTGAAGCAATTGTGCTAACCACCATGCTACTGTGCTGCCCCACCACTGAGGTTAGACTGACTGGCCTGCAGTTTCCTGGATTCTCCCTTCCTCCCTTCTTGAATAATGGTACCACATTGGCTATCCTCCAGTCCTCCGGCACCTCTCCTGTGGCCAGAGAGGAATTGAAAATTATTGCCAGCATCCCTGCTAATTCCTCCCTTGCCTCACTCAGCAGCCTGGGATATATTTCACCTGGCCCTGGAGATTTGTCTTCTTTTAAGTCTGCCAGACCACTCAGAACCTCCTCTGTATGTATTAATCTCTTTAAATTTATCATTGTCCTTCTCCCTGACTTCTATACCCACACCATTCCTCTCACGAGTGAACACTGACAGAAAGTATTAATTTAGAACCCTATCTATGTCCTCCGGCTCCACACACAAATTACCACTGTGATCCTTAATGGGTCCTATTCTTTCCCTAGTTATCTTTTTACCTTTAATGTACTTCTACTACAATTTAGGATTTTGCTTTATTTTACCTACCAGTCTCCTTTCATGTCGCCTTTTGCTCTCCTAATTTCCTTTTTAAGTTCCCTCTTGCACATTCTGTACGTCTCTAGCGCTTCTGCTATTTTGGCCCTTGATATGTGTCATAAGCCTCTCTTTTTTTTGTCCAATGCTGTCCCTTGATATTCAGGGTTCACTGTTGGTCCCACCCTTTTTCATGATTGGAACATGTTGGTCCTGTACTCTCCCTATTTCCTTCTTGAATCCGTCCCACTGTCCTGTCACAGATTTACCTAAAAGTGTCTGATCCCAGTCCACTCCACTCCAGCCAAATCATATCTGATCTTATTAAAATCGGCCTCCCCCCAGTTTAGAACTTTGATTTCAGACCCACTCTTTTCTTTTTCCATAACAATCTTGAATCTATCGGAGCTATGATCACTGTCTGCAAAATGCTCTCCCACTGATACTTCAACCACTTCCCTGGCTTTTGTTTGACCTAAAATAAAGCCCAGGACCGCCCCTCTCTTATAGGTCATTCTATGTAGTGGCATAAAAACTTCTGGATGCATTTTAAGAATTCCGCTTCCTCTAAATATTCACACTATGACTATCCCAATTAATATTGGGAAAGTTGAAATCCCCCACTATCACTAACCCTTTAACTTTTACACTTCCCTGAAATTTGCCTACATTTCTGTCTACAATGTTCTATGTTCTATTTCTCTCGGACTGTTCAGGGTCTACAGAACACCCAGCAATGTGATTGCTTCTTTTTAGTTTTTAAGTTGTATCCATTGGTTTCAGTTGAAGAGCTTCTAAAATGTAATTGATTCCATGATCAAAATTGAGACACCCCCTCTTTTAGCTCCTTCCCTGTCTCATCTGAAGATATCCTGGAATATTGAGCTACCAATCCTGCCCCTCTCTGAAACATGTTCTCAGTGACAGCAATAACATCATATCCCCATGTTTTAATTTGAATCCTCAATTCATCTGCCTTGCTCATCAGACTCCTTGCATTAATACCATCCAATCTTGCTCAACACCCTCGTGACTTAACTGGTCGAGAAATGCTACGCCTTCCTGACTTACTTGTTGCCTCTTCTAATTCTGGCTGTTCATCTCTCCCAGCTGAATCTTCTCTCAGGATCCCAGCCCCCTGCCAAGTTAGTTTAAACCCTCCCCAATAAGGATACACTTGAGTTGAAGAACAGTTGAGGAACTGTTGTTTTTAAAATCTGAGTGGGCTGTGTGACTGATGTTGATGTATTTCTGATTTGAATGAAAAGCTTCACGAGCCGCCTCCTCAGTCTAGTGGAGATGTGTGTGGGGGGGGGGGGGGGGATGATCTGTATCACAGTCAGTACTGTGGTAGCTGTGCATGTTGAAAAGGTTGTTCAGAGAGTTATGTCTGGTGATGATCAGATGCAGCCGGTGCCAATGGCCTGATCGTGAATGTCTCCAGGATACCTCGTGGCATTGTTTGTTCTGAAAGGAAGTGTTCGTTACACAAAGCTCATGATAGCAACAAAGCTCAAGTAGCCTCTGTCTGTTCTCATTTATCTTTTTCAGGCCATGATGTCAGAAACAGGATGGCCATGCCTCATGGCCCACATCCATTGAAATCCCCGGATAGGTAAAGATGTTCTGGCTTTGGTATTCTGCTGATGGCAGAGCCATGCTCCTCATGGATCTGGGGCTGGATTCTCCGGTCGCCGACGCCAAAATCGCTTTCGCCGATTGTCTGGAGAATCAAAGTTTCCTTCCTAATCGGGGACGGCGCCGCTTTCCCGATGCCCCGCCACCTCCAAAGCAGCGTGGGTCTCTCATGGTCTCACCCGTCAGGAACTCAGCGGGATGGCTGCGGACTCAGTCCAGCACTCCCACAGTCGCAGGATGGCTGATCCGCGGGCAGGGGGGACTCTGTCAGGGGCTGGTGACACTGTGGGGGGCTGATCTGGGGCTCGCGAGCCGGCCAAAGGGGGTGGCACTATTTCGCAGGCTGCCATGCGCATGCGTGGCCACGGACCCGGCAATTCTCCGGGCTGTATCGGCAGCTAGAGCCGGGTGCTCTGCGCTGCCGGCATGCTAGCCCCCCAGCTACATGGAGGATCGGTGGCCATTTTGCGCTGAATGTTCGGGAGTAAAATGCCACAGTTCCCACACTGGTGTGAGGACATAGCCTCAGAATCAGAGAATCCAGCCCCTGGTCTTTCACCTCTGTACTGGGGCACAGTGTTGGAGTATAGACAGTCATAAGGTTAACTGCTTAAGTTGAAAGGAGGATGGAGAGAATAAATTCTGCAACATTTATGGATGGTTTTGTCATTCAGAGTAGTGAGTTCCTGTGACAGCATGGCCCCTTTAAGGGGTAATCATTCACAGACCACGTGATCCACCCAAGCCCTATTGAGATGGAGTGTGTGAACTTGGGCCCATCGAGTGATACAAAAGGTTTACATCCACTTGAGGACAAGATAAATGCAATAAAAGTGGTCCCGGCACGAAAGAAAGTAACTCAGTTGAAGTCCTTCTTTGGCGTGATCAACTACAATGGCTGTTTTTTACCCAACTTATCTACAATTTTGGCACATTTGCACCAACTGTTGAAGAAGCATCAATGATGGAAGTGGGAAGATTTTCAGTTAAAAGCTTTGAACCAAGTGAAGCAGGCCCTACAATCGTAGATTTACTTGTCCACATTGACCCAGGCAAACCCATAATAATCATGTGTGACACACCACCTTATGGCATAGGGGCTGTCCTTTCCAATAAGATGGAAGACGGGGTAGAATGGACTTTTATCTTTGCTTCCAAGACCTTGTCGGTTGCCGAGAGGAAGAATTCACAGACAGATAAAGAGAGTTTGGCAGCCATTTATGATGTCAAGAAATTCCACCATGTTTATAGCCGCGACTTCACCATTGTCTTGAAACATAAACTATTATTTTCGCTCTTCCGCGAGGATAAATCGGTTCCGCAAATCACATTGGCAACAGTACAAAAATAGGTCTTACGGGTTGGCTGCATATAGTTATACTTTTCAACATAGACTGGGCATGAGATCTCCAATGCTCTAAGTCGGCTTCCACTTCCACAGACGGTCTCTTCGCTTCCCATGCCACAAAGAGACCGTCCTTGCCCTGAATTGTCTGGCCACTCCTCCCATTTGGACAGTCCATTTCAAGACATGGATTGACAGGGACCCGGTTTTATCAAAGGTGACAAGGATGGTTCTCACTGGCTGGCATTTTGATAAGTCAGAATAAGTCAGGCCCTACTTGCAGCGAAGGGATAAAATTAGCTGTGAAGACAGGGTCCATTTGTGGGGTTGCAGTGATTGTGTAATACCCGGGGCGACAGCCACTTCTCCAGGAGTTGCACAACATCCAGGCCAAACTAAGATGAAGATGTTGGCTAGGAGCTGCATTTACCAGGAATAGACACGGAAATAGAGTGTGGTCAGCCATTGTGAGCATTGCCAAACACAACAGACCTTTCCACCCGCAGCTAAACTACACCCTTGAGAGTGACCAGGCCATCCTTGGATGAGGTTGCACATTAATTTTGCTGGCACTTTTATAGGAATTATGTTTTTAGTTGTTGTGGATTCTCACTCAAAATGATTGTCCAACTCATGTGTTCAACGACTGCATCAGGCACGGCCGACAATTTGCGACCAATTTTCGCAACACATGGCATCCCAGAGGTGATCGTTTTAGATAATAGCCGCTTTCACAAGCGAAGAATCTCAACTCTTTAGCAAATCTAACGGTATCCAGCATATACATACAGCCCTCACCATTTCCCTTCCAATGAGCTGGTGGAACGAACAATCCAAACCTTTAAAGCCTCAATGAGGAAACAGTTCAACCAGCTTGAACTCCGCTGGGGGAACCACCAGACTAAGCCCAGGAATCTGTGTGACTAGTTCTGTGTTAGTATAAATATATATTTCTATATGTGTATAGTCTGCCTGATAGTTAATAAATCACGGTTGTGATTTAACTCTGCCTCTTCGTATTACCTTGTGCTACAACAATTCTTGTTCATGCCTTTGTACTCTCCCCCTGCCAGGTGAACGTGTGATATTTTTCTTTCGGTGATTCACTCTCAGCAAGCCTTGTGTCTTGTCAACCTTCAGTCTATCCAGTTCCATGTCAATCACAACTTCTTTGCACAGGTTATCAACCAGCGGCGAGTTGTCTGTCAGTCCCGTGTACACTGCCCCGGTGATCCAGCTTGCCAATCCTTTCTCTTTTTGTTTGTTCTGTTTATTTTCCTGGTGCAATAGATTCCATCCCCCTGCTGAGCAGAGAATCTCAGCGCCAAGCAGCCATTGAAGCTGATGGAGCATGGCAGGTCAGCACCTTACTGGTCAGGGGTTCCTGAGTTGGGATGGACGGTGTCTGACCAGTCAGACACATTGGCCCCTGTCACCATTTGAGAAAACCTGTAGCACCCATTCTCTACACTAATTGAGTTGGGCTTATCACTCATAACTGCTGTGCCCCATGTTGTATTAACAATTTGCAGCAAAACTAGAGTGTCCTCTCCATGTGCAAGCCTCAGCAACTGTCCAAAACGTCAGGATCCCCCTCTCAAGCTCCCCGGTTGAAGACCATAGGAATGTAAAGCACTAGGTTTGGCACTGGCTTGGATGCAGGAGTTTCTGGAAAGATGACAGTCTGCCTTTGGGCTCCACTCCAGATTTGTTCGTCAGGGTTTACTCTCTTAACCATGAACTGTTCCAAGGTATTCACAAGGGAGGAGAGTGAGTCGTCCATAGCTCGAGGTTTGGCTCTTGAGTGACAGGGTGTAGTATTAAGGATTAACAAATGGGTATGTTAATGTATAATAGATGATGATGTATCACTGACATCAGTCTATCATGCGTTAGACTTTCTCTATCTCTGTCTCTGAGAGGAAGAGAGGGAGAGAAAGAGAGGTCGGAATCATATCTAAGAGCATCATGATTAATCTGTAGCCTGTTTAGAAGTACTAATATACAAGCATTAAGCAGATACCAGATTGTGTCCACAGTCTGTCTAATAACCAAGACCTAAGCCTAGACCCAAAGGTAGAAAGACCAATCACAGAACATGGTGACAGAAGTGGAAACATTGATGTGAGAAACCACATTGGTGTTATTGAAGGAACCCCGAAGTGAAGGAATCTTTGAAAGCAGCTTGTAAAAAATCAGTTGAAGAAGGAGAGAGGGAGCAATGACCATACCTCGTGAGCAGTCCCTGCCCTTACCCTACCAATGTGACTGCCTCAAGGCCCCACAGAGATGCCAGTAATGGGAGTTATGGAAATGCCATTTTCTGCAAGTATCGAGCCGTCGCAGCCTTTCATCAAAAGGCGCGAAAGCTTCAAGTTAGTTCCTTTTCTATATACAATAGGTCCTATAGCAAATGACGTTCTCCTCAGGCAAGGGGAGGCAGCAGTCTCCCGCAGCATTGGACTCCATTCTTTAAGCCTTTGATACCTACTTTATTTTGAAACAAAATGTAGTAATTGAATGAGCACGTTTTAACAAGCGCTTGCAATGACCTGGGAATTGATTGAATTATTCCAACCAACCTATATGCCTAGCTAGTTCATACAGATGCGGACTGTCATGATATTCAGGTAAACATCATAACACATACATACATACATACTGATGGACAGATCAACGGACCAATCAACACACACAACACGACAGCCAATCACAGGCAAGAGCATACACAGTACAAAACAGGGAACACAACACTTCCTGGACTCTCGAGCAGGAGATGGCTCAGGGCACAGAGCTCATTGCAGGCCACTCAGGCATCCACCATGTGCTGAGTGCCACTACAAGATAGAATTAGGAATAGGTCCACAGAATCATGACCGAACCTCAGTAAACAGTTTACCAGTGTAAATAGATGTTTGAAATAAAACTGCATTTTACCATTCACAACCGTGTTGGTTCATCTGTGTGGCAGAGCACCCAACACTTCATAGTACCAGGAGTGACTTTGGTACCTACCTACAAATCCTCTGGAACCTGCCATCCTGCGCCATGGACACCGTCAACACACCGTATCCGCTGCAAGTCGCTGGAAACCTCGGCGTTAATTGGAAGCTGTTCAAACAGCACTTCCAGCTCTTCCTGGAAGCCAACGAAAAGGAAAGCGCCTCGGACACCAGAAAGATTGCCATCCTCCTCACCACGGCAGGTCAACACACAATCCATGTCTACAACTCCTTGGTGTTCGCGGAAGGTGAGGACAAGACCAAATACAAGACAGTCCTTCTCAAGCTCGACCAACACTTCAACGTCGAGCACAACGAGAGCTTCGAGAGGTATCTCTTCCAGCAGCGCCTGCAAGGTAAGGATGAGCCCTTTCAGTCATTCCTGACGCATCTCCGCATCCTCGCGCAGTCCTGCGGTTACAACACCACCTCCGATTCCATGATTCGGGACCAGATCGTTTTTGGGGTCACCTCGGGCACCCTACGCCAGCAGCTCTTAAAAATAAAAGGCCTCACCTTAGCCTACGCAATCGAAGCCTGTGTCCTGCACGAAAACGCGACTAGCCGTTATACCCAATTTCAGGCAGCCGAATCGGCGCGGCAGGGGTCCTACGCGGCCGGATCGGCGAGGCAGGCGCCCTACAAGGCCGAACGGGTCTAGGCGACCGTGTTCCTCCCGGCCCGCGGCCCGGACGAGGGCTGACATTTCGCGCGCTTTTCAAGGCCTCCCGCGCTTGTGCGCGCCAAAAACTACGGCAACACTGAGGGACGTGATGCGCAGGCGCGCTCGACGCAAGACCGAACCGCGCATGCGCAGTGGCGCAATGAACGCCATGACATCACGATGTGCGGCAACTGTGGAGCCGCACATTTAAAGCGGCAATGTCCCGCAAGAACCCGACAATACCTCCGCTGTGGCAAGGTGGGCCACTACGCTGCTTGATGTCGAGCAGCTCAACCTGTCAATGTTCCCCAACTCCAACAACCTCGCAGGGACGTGCGGACCATTCAGCCTCCTTATCACGAATCGTGCCCAGACGATATCCAGACCAGTGACACAGACGACCGGGACGCCTTCCGTGTTGCGGTCATTGATGGGAACCGAATGTCTCCACCCAGGACACACCAGCCGGTGCAAGTTAACACGATCAATCCGGGTGATGAATGGTGTGCCACCCTAACGGTCAACCAATCACCGATAACGTTCCGCCTGGACACTGGCGCCTCCGCCAACCTCATAGCATGGTCAGCCTTCTATGCCATGAAGGTCAGACCACCAATTCGGCCGTCCCATTGCAGGATGGTCGACTGGTCGACTACAACGGGAACGTTATCCCGGCCATGGGATCCTGCCAGCTCCAGGTAACACACAACACACACACGGCCACACTCTCATTCGAGATAGTCGGCTCATCGACGCACCCGACAAAGCCCCTTGTATATAGTTTAGCCCCATGTACATGCTGTAAATATTGCACACACACACATTTAGCTACACTCAGTACACATCTCTATTTATGACCACGTAGGCACATGTTCTTGTAAAAAGGGGAGGATGTCATGATATTCAGGTAAACATCATAACACATACATACATACATACTGATGGACAGATCAACGGACCAATCAATACACACAACATGACAGCCAATCACAGGCAAGAGCATGCACAGTACAAAACAGGGAACACGACACTTCCTGGACTCTCGAGCAGGAGACGGCTCAGGGCACAGAGCTCATTGCAGGTCACTCAGCCATCCACCATGTGTTGAGTGCCACTACAAGATAGAATTAGGAATAGGTCCACAGAATCAGGGGTCATGATCGAACCTCAGTAAACAGTTTACCAGTGTAAATAGATGTTTGAAATAAAACTGCGTTGTACCATTCACAACCGTGTTGGTTCATCTGTGTGGCAGAGTACCCAACACTTCACGGACCACTGAGGGATGAGCTAATCCGTGATCACACAGTGGTTTGTGTATGAGATGAAAAACACTCTGACTTTCTGCAGGCCTTGGATGATCTTACTTAGTGTCCAGCAGTCAAGTATGTGAGACTGGATTATTGCTCCTCTTAGCAACAAAAGGTAACAGATTGTTGATTCTCTCTATGCTCTTCACAATTGACGTACATCTTTATTGAGTAACAGATGTTGGCATACTTTTAGGAACCTATAAAATCCAGATGACGCTCATCATTTGAATGACTCACTGTCTTCCATGCAACAATGTCAACTATTTATTTAAAAGCTTTCAGAAGCTGAGGACGTTTATACACTCAGCAGTAAGTTACTTTCTTTCAACGAGACACCATCCACTAGACCCAGGGCAAAGAGTGAAGTTACGAATTTCTTAGTTCTTCACAAAGTCAGGCCAGATGTGAAGGACACAGAAGGCACTGCAGGAGATATTGACCATTCCCATGGAGACCTCAAAGACCTGAATTGGCTCTTTCCTAAAAGTTGTGAGGAAGCATACCTTGCGGTACTGAGTGATCTCTTGGAGGTTGAGGTCCCAGAGGATGATTTGTCTTTCCAGTTGATGGATACAGATTATGAAGCCTCTGTTGTTTTTTTTAGAGCAGTGTGCTTAGCTTTTAGTGGCCGAGCAGCATTCGGATCTTAGTTTCACTGAATCTTTTGATGTATTATTTGCTTTATTGTCTGTTATCCATGAAGAGTCTTCCACAGAGAATGATTTGCCTGAGTCCGGGTCAGAGTCCACAGAGGACCAGACTGTGAAAGAGCTGGTACCTTCCCAGGGTGAAGTCAAATGACACCCATACTTCAGTCCCAGCTGAGAGTGTTCTTTCCTTCAGATTTGGAGGTCAGCACAGAAACTGCAGCAGAATCTTTTAGCACTTCTGAAACTGCAGAATCCTGCACAGCAATCTTGTCCCTCAGTTGATTGTTTCCAGGAAATATGTTTCATTATAGAAGACAAATCTGTTTTGTCTTCATATTCTCAGTAATTCCTGCAATTGCCCACAGTGGAGGAATCTTGTACAGAGAGAAGTGTGGATCTCTTACCACTGCCTACAGAAAGTCTTACCACTGCCTACAGACAGTCCTCTAGAAATATCATTGGAAAATCATCTCTTCTTTTCCTGACAGTTTTACAGAAAATTGGTTGTTTTGTCCTTCATTGTCGAAGTTCATTGAAATCTCAGATTTGCAATGCTGTTTCAGTCATCAATACAGCAGGGGATAGCAGAGCAGTCACAGTCTTCCTTGGAGCTAGAGGTCAATGCTCTTCAATCCTCTCTCTTGGACAGTCTTCATTGAAAAGTATGTGTTGTCCTTGCAGTTCAATCATCCTGAAATCCACAGTCTGCTTTCCAGAAATCTTGCTAAAGTGTTGTCCTATTCTGCAGATGATGATGTCTTACTAGATGCAGAGAAAATTCTTCATGTTTCCAAGATATCTTCCCTGGGGGCCGAGAATACTGTAGGAGATTAAATCCCCCAGGACTGTGACTTGTGGAGAGGAAGAGTCAGAGTTGGAGTTGGCGCAAATCTGTAGTTATAAAATGGGAGTTGTAGAAACGCAATGTAAATAGTTAAAGACATGCGGCAGGATTTTACGGTCCCATCTGCAACGGGCATCATCACAGGAAGGACGTTTAGACATTCTTCAAATTTCCCTGTCCCGATGACAACTTTGCTGACAGAATCGTAAAATCCGGCTATAGTTTCATGCTGGTGTTAAAAGGTATGAGATTATACTGGAAGGTGTATTATAAAGGGTTAACAGATGGGCATACTAGTGTTTGAGATAGATGATGATATACCACTAACATTAGTCAGTCATCTGTTAGGCTCTCTAGAGAAAGGTTAGAATCATGCTTGGTGGATATGTACCTATTGTATAACTTGTTTAGATGCAGTACTAATAAATAAGTGTGAAGCAGATAACAGAGTATGTCGACAATTTGTATAAGAGCCAAGTCCCACACCAAGAGTCCAAGGTAGAAGGATCCATCGCAGAACACTAGAGGGTGTCCACATGCCACTGCATCAATACACTGCATGTCTAGGGCTAAACCGCCTCTGGGTTTAGCAGAAGCTTTAGCCTAGGACTCTGAGGGATATGTATGAGGAGACTCAGCTGAGGACTTGCTAATGGAGAGGCTGTATATTGACAGGAAGAGACACATAAGGCTGATTTTTGGCATTGCTGCTAGTCAGTAGCGGAGGCTGAAAACAAGAAGCAAACCACACAAAAGCGAAAAGCATGCTAACTAAAAGCAACTCTGTCGAAGAAGTCCCACCCCCCCTGCCATAGTAGTTTTATCAGGAGGGATTAAACTAGTATGGCAGGGGGGTGGGAACCGGAGCACCAGGCCAGCAAGTGTGGAGACTGGGGAAGAGCTTGAGACTAAGACAAATATAGAACATAGAACATGGCACAACATCGAGGGCTGAAGGGCCTGTTCTGTGCTGTACTGTTCTATATATGTACAGTGCAGAAGGAGGCCATTCGGCCCATCGAGTCTGCACCGACCCACTTAAGCCCTCACTTCCACACTATCCCCGCAACTCAATAACCCCTCCTAACCTTTTTGGTCACGAAGGGCAATTTATCATGGCCAATCCACCTAACCTGCACGTCTTTGGACTGTGGGAGGAAACCGGAGCACCCGGAGGAAACCCACGCAGACACGGGGAGAATGTGCAGACTCCGCACAGACAGTAACCCAGCGGGGAATCGAACCTGGGACCCTGGCGCTGTGAAGCCCAATGCTATCCACTTGTGCTGCCATGCTGCCCTATAGCTAAGAGGGAGAACAGGCAGGGGAAGGTCGTTGATCTCAGTGGGTCTGGAGGTCTGGTGTGTGTTTGCGTCAACAAGAGGTATAACAGGTAAGATGGATAAACTTAGAGCTTGGATCAATGTGGGGAATTATGATATTGTTGCTGTTATGAAGACATGGTTAAAGGAGGGACAGGACTGGCAGCTTAACGTTCCGTGATATCAATCTTTTCGACGAGACAAAGGGGTTCGCAGAAAGAGTGCATTACTGATTATGGAACATATCACAGCTGTGATGAGGGAGGATATCTTTGAGAGATCCTGCAGTGAGGCATTATTGGTAGAGTTCACAAATAGGAAGGGTGCAACCACAATGTTGGGTTATACTATAGGCCTCCCAACAACCAGCGGGATACAGAGGAACAGATATGTAGTTACATTCTCGAAAGGTGTGAAAATAGCAGGGTTTTTGTGGTGGATGATTTTAATTTTCCCCATATTAACTGAGATTCCCTGAGTGCCAGAGGTTCAGTTGGAGAGCAATTTGTTAGGTGTGCCCAAGAAGGTTTTTTGAAACAGTATGTGATAGTCCAACCAGGGAGGGGGCCTTACTGGACCTGGTATTGGGTAATGAGTCCGGCCAGGTGACCAAAGTTTAAGTAGAAGAACATTTCGAAAATAGTGATCATAATTCTGTAAGTTTTTGAATACTCAAGGATAAGGACAAGAGTAGTCCTTGAGTGAGGGTGCTAAATTGGGGGAAAGCTAACTACAACAGAATTCAGCAAGAGCTGGAGAATGTAGATTGGGAGCGGCTGTTTGAGGGTAAATCCACATTTGATATGTGGGAGTCTTTTAAAGACCAGCAGGACAGGTATGTCCCTGCGAAAATGAAGGACAGAAATGGCAGGATTAGGGAACTATGGATGACAGGGGAAATTGTGAGACTAGTCAAAAAGAAAAAGGAAGCATTCATAAGGTCTAGGCAACTAAAAACAGTCATAGCTTTTGAAGACTGTAGGGAAAGTAGGAACAAACTCAATTGGGGAGTTAGGAAGGCTAGAAGGAACCATGACAAGCAGGGTCAGGGAAAATCCCAAGGCCTTTTATACAAATATAAGGAGCAAGAGGGTAGCTAGGGAAAGAGTAGGCCCACTCAAGGACAAAGGAGGGAAGTTATGCGTGGAGTCAGAGGAAGTGGGTGCGATCCTTAACTAGTGCTTTGCATTGCTATTCGTCAAGGAGAAGGACATGAGGAATGCTGAAGTTAGGGATAGGTGTCTGATACTGTAGGACATGTCAGCAGAATGAAGTGTTGGATATCTTAAAATGCATTAAGATAGACAAGCCCCTTGGGCTGGATGGGATACATCCCAGGTTACTGGGGAGGCAAGAAAGGAAATTGCTGGGGTCCCAACAGCTATCTTTGCATCATCTTTCACCACAGACGAGGTTCCAGAGGACTGGAGAATAGCCAATATTGTTCCTTGTTTAAGAAGGGAAGCAGGGGTAATTCAGGTAATATTAGGCTGGTGAGCCTGATGTCAGTGGTGGGGAAGCTGTTGGAGAAGATACTGAGGGTCAGGATTTATTCATATTTCGAAGCGAATGGATTTGTTAGTGATAGGAAACATGGGGCGTCATTCTCCGCCGGCGGGAGTCTCCGTTCTGCTGGCGCTTGGGGGTTTCCTGACGGCGTGGGGGTGCCCCACAATGGGAAACCCCATTGACCGGCCGGTGTTACGGAGACTCCCGCCGGCCGGTCGGCGCAGAAATGTGGCGGGGCGGGATGGAGAATTTCGCCCCTGGTTTTGTGGAAGGTCATGGACAGGATTCTCCAACCCCACGTTGGGTCGGAGAATCGGTGGGGGGGGGGGCGCGATTCACACAACACCGCCCCGACTCTGGTCCGCCGATTCTCCAATGACCATAGAATCGGTGCCATTGGCGCCGGCGAGGTTGGTGCGGCACTGATCGAGCGGCCCCCGCCCCGGTGATTCTCCACACACGATGGGCCGAGAGCCCGCCGAGTTAGGCCGAGTCCCGCCGGCGCCGTTCTCATTTGGTCCTACACGGCGGGACCTCAGCATTCACGTTGCGGGGGGTGGCCTGATTGGGGGGGGGAGGGGCAGCACGGTGGCATTGTGGATAGCACAATTGCTTCACAACTCCAGGGTCCCAGGTTCGATTCCGGCTTGGGTCACTGTCTGTGCGGAGTCTGCACATCCTCCCCGTGTGTGCGTGGGTTTCCTCCGGGTGCTCCGGTTTCCTCCCACAGTCCAAAGATGTGCAGTTTAGGTGGATTGGCCATGCTAAATTGCCCTTAGTGTCCAAAATTGCCCATAGTGTTGGGTGGGGTTGCTGGGTTATGGGGATAGGGTGGAGGTGTGGACCTTGGGTGGGTTGCTCTTTCCAAGAGCCGGTGCAGACTCGATGGGCAGAATGGCCTCCTTCTTCACTGTAAATTCTATGAAACCCCGGGGGGCCTTACACGGTGGGCCTGGGCCGCGATCGGGGCCTACCGATCGGTGGGCGGGCTTATCCTGGTGGGGGCCTATATTGCTCCACGCCAGGATCCTGTAGCTCTCTGCAATGTTGCGTCGGGGCTGGCGCGGAGAAGGCACCCATGCACATGCGCGAAGTCCCGCCAGCCGTAGCGGGCATGCGCGAACTCGCGCTGGCCGTAGCGTGCATGCGCGGACCCACGACGCCCGTCCTGACGCCCAGGGTGAGGCTCTCCAGTGCCGTGTTGGCCCCCTGTGCGGCACAGGATCGCTGATCCTAGGGGCCAGATGACACCGGCGTAAAATGTTTACGATGCTGTCAACACTTAGCCCCAGGATCAGAGAATCCCGCCCCATGTCTTACCAACTTGATATAGTTTTTTGAGGAGGTGACAAAATTAGTTGATGAGGGAAAGGCATTGGACGTCAGCTACATGGACTTTAGTAAGACGTTTGCCAAGGTCCCTCATGGTACAAAAGGTAATGTCACATGGGATTCGGGTGTGCTGGCTAGATGAGTAAAGAACTGGCTTGGCAACAGGAGACAGAAATTATCAGTGGAAGGGAGTTTTTCCAGAAAGGAGATCTGTAACTAGTGGTATTCCACAGGGATCGGTACTTGGACCACTGTTGTTTGTAATATATATAAATGACCTGGAGGAAAATGTAGATGGTCTGATTAGCAAGTTTGCAGATGAAATGAAATGAAAATCGCTTATTGTCACAAGTAGGCTTCAATGAAGTTACTGTGAAAAGCCCCTAGTCGCCACATTCCGCACCTGTTCGGGGAGACTGGTACGGGAATTGAACCGTGCTGCTGGCCTGCCTTGGTCTGCATTCAAAGCCAGCGATTTAGCCCTGTGCTAAACAGCCCCTATAACAGATGACACTAAGGTAGGTGGAGTTGCAGATAGTGAAACGGGACTGTCAGAGAATACAGCAGAATATAGATAGTTTGGAGAGGTGGTTGGAGAAATGGCAGATGGAATTCAATCCAGACAAATGTGAGATGATGCATTTTGGAAGATCAAATTCAGGTGTGAATTATGCAGTAAATGGCAGAACCATTTGGAGCATTGGCATACAGAAGGATCTGGGCGTTCAGGTCCACAGTTCCATGAAAGTGGCAATGCAGGTGGATAAGGTGGTCAAGAAGGCATAGGGCATGCTTGCCTTCATCAGTCGGGGCATTGAGTACAAGAGTTGGGAGGCCATGTTACAGTTATATAATACTAGTTTGGCCACATTGGGAATATTGCGTGCAGTTCTGTTCGCCACACTACACGAGGATGTGGATGCTTTGGAGAGAGTGCAAAGGAGGTTTACCAGGATGTTTCCTGGTCTGGAGGGTGTTAGCTATGAGGAGAGGTTGAATAGACTCGGATTGTTTTCGTTCGAAAGACGGAACTGAGGGGAGGCCGGATTGAGGTCTACAAAATTACGAGAGGTAGAGACAGGGTGAATGGTCAGAAGCTTTTTCCCAGGGTGGAAGACTCAATCACAAGGGGGCACAGGTTGAAGGTGAGAGGGGGAAAGTTTTGGTGCGATGTGCAGGAAAAGTTTTTCATGACAGGGTGGTGGAGGAGGCAGGCACGATAGCCATGTTTAACATGTATCTCGATAGACACATGAACGGGCATGGAATGGAGGGATACAGATCATTTGGGCAATAAATAGTAGGTCTAAATAAGGAATCTGGATCAGCACAGGCTTGGTGGGTGGAAGGCCCTGTCCCTGTGCTGTAATATTCTTTGTTCTTTGTTCAAAGTCAACATGATCCTTGTTATTTTGAATATTTAAGATGAAACTTATTGTTCGATGCCTGCATTCAGTTGTATTTGGCAGCACAAGGGATATCGTGGGGCTGGAGAATATCACCGCCTATGGTATAATGTATAGAGCCACATGGTAATAGACTGATACAACAGTCGACAGAGAACACACTGGAACCAGTCTACCTACATGGAAGCAGCATCAGGTATGACAGTAACCTGGGACCTACAAATAAGACTAACAATAAATGGTTCATGTTTAAACATACAAGACTCTAGATACTATCATCACAATATCTAGAGAACCCACATTATAACATTTACCTTCCTATTTGAGATACAATTCGCTTGTTAATTAATTTTGGAATTATGTTGATTTCTGTTGGTTTGTTGCAGTAAATTTTAGGAATTGAAATCTTGTCCATTGATTTTCTTTCTGTTTGCTTTGTGAGAATGTCTTTCATTTCTAAGTTATTATAACTATGTGGTTATCATAATCACATTCTCTTTGAAATACAGCATATCTGGGATGAGGAACAGAGGCCACTCAGAGCAAGAAAAGCTGCTGTAAAAGGTGACTTACTGAGCCTCTCACAGAGCCCTGAGGCACAGTTTATTAAGGCAATGCATTAGTTCTTTGTAAGAGTTAGATTATTGGATAGGGTGTGATGTGGGAGATTATTCAGTAGTGTTTAATAATTTGTAAACACTACAAAAAGGCTTTTGAATCAATAGCTCCAATTTGAATTACCCTGCCTGTCAGAAACTGGCTGGACAGAGCAGTTACAATAATGCAATTCATCTACTCCTTCCAATGCCACTGTCTCCCTGCCCTGACCCAGTATTAACTGCCCTTTTGAGCAGACAAATGGGACACCCAAAGGAAGGAAATGGGATCTTACTTTAACTATGCTGCTCTGGTCTGAAAATGTCATAAGGACCTGATTTACAATTTCAAAATGAGACCTGAGTCTCCCTTTACTGCCAAATCTGTCGCGAGCTGGCTTAAAGTGCTTCCCAGGGTCTCAGAAAGAAATCTTGGGTCTCCGTCGCACTGGAGTACCCCTGCCCTGACCTTTGACTGATTCCTCCATTCTCCACCCAAAAGCAACACCTCTTTCTGATCCCGCCTACCTGCCTTCAGCTCTAATTTGGTTCCTTCCAGAGACATCCACACCACGCCGCGTCCCACCCACATGACTCTCAGGGACAGTTCATACAGGTGCCTGGCCATGACCTCCTACAGGTGGATGTATGCTCCCACACACTGACCAGGCAGTCAATCTGCCCGATTGTCGGGTAGGACTCTGTGTAGATTTATTTTAAATCCCTGGGCATGCTGTTTTTTTGCCCAGTGCCGTGCTCCTCGGCACTCAACCCACCTCCCCCTCCTCCCTGCCTGAGCCTTCCTTACCCTAACCATGACAATGGAGGGCAGTGATGCTCACACAGCTGGATTCCTTCACAGCCCAACTCTGCCATCGCTAATCATTTCTAAACAGACTCGGTCTAATTTGGTTCCAAGTTAACTCTTGTTTTTGTTTCCCTGCAGTATTTTCGGACCCGACATTTGTGCTTAAATCTAGCTGTCTTTGGCTTGAAGAAAAACTGTTGTCACTTTCCTTTAATGGCCATGTAATTTTGAAATTGCTTGTTCAAGAAACATCATTATTCTGCTTCACACACTGTCCGACTTCATGGCATGTGCTACCGTTACATAAAAGTGTGAAACTATCTTGCACCAAGAAAACAGAAAGGTGTGAATTGAAAAATATCGACAGGAAGTGGTGCCTGTTTGATCTAGACTCATAGAATCCCTACAGTGCAAAAGGAGGCCATTCAGCCCATTGAGTCTGCACCAACCCTCCGAAAGAGCACCTAACCCAGGCTTTCTCTTTCGCCCTATCCCCATAACCCACCTAACCATTGGACACCAAGGGGTAATTGATCATGGCCAATCCTTCTAACCTGCACATCTTTGGACTGTGGGAGCAAACCGGAGCACCCGGAGGAAACTCATGCAGACACAGGGAGAAAGTGCAAACTCCACACAGTCACCCAAGGCTGGAATTGAACCCGAGTCCCTGGTGCTGTAAGGCAACTGTGATAACCACTGTGCCACCATGCCGCCAGAACAGGCCAGTAACTGCCTTGGAGATGCTCTCACTGCATCAGTGCAACACCTAAAGGGTGGTCAAGAGGCAAAGAGGAATCTGAAACTTCAGTACAAAACCATGAGGTAGCAAAAAAAGAGCTATGAGACAGACCCCCAATGAACGGGAAGCGCATTATGAGGAAAGACTATGGTAACTTAAATTTCTCAGCCGTGAAGGAAAAACGGAGAGGTGACCTTTTAGAGGTATTTAACCTAGTGAACAGCAACACTAGATCTGGTACACAACTTCACAAATGAACCATGATAACGGGTTTAAATGAATAAAATGCCATATTGGGAGCAATGTCAGGAAGTTCTGCTTCAACTTCAGAATGGAAACGGAAAGCCAGAAACCATTTACGAGCAGTTAATTGAGCCAGGGGAATTGTAAAGTTTTAATCGGCTGAATGATCACCTCTAATGTATCTACCTTGTGATTAAAAATAATGGTTGTAATCTTGTTGTTGTGTCCCATAGTCGAGACTGGAAGTGTGCAGGAACATCACACATAGATGGAACAGATAGTCACATGTGATCATGTGGGAGCCAACCAATTAGATATTCATGGACAAAGTGTCTGTTTAGTCGTGTGACAAGAGTTGGGCAGGAAGTCAATGACCTTGCCATTATCTCCTGGGGTTGAATGTTGGGGCATCATATTTAAAGGGAACTCAGACAGGCCTTCATTGCCTGTAAATTAGCAACACCAGTCTGGCTGTGTGAGTGGATTCCTTGAGGCTAAAGCTGTTGCTAGAACCTTCTGATCTTTCTCTCTCTCTCCCCCCCCCAAAAAAAAAACTCCCCCGACCCCCTAGATAACCAAATTACTGCTATCACCTGATATTCTAGAATGATGTCTCAGAACAGGCAACAAGTGGCCTTAAGGTTTATTTACTTATTAAATTTTAAAAAAATTAGAGTACCAATTCATTTTTTCCAATTCAGGGAAACTTTGGGTTGTGGGGGTGAAACCCACGCAAACAGGGGAAGAATGTGCAAATTCCACATGGCACAGACCCAGGGCTGGAATCAAACCTAGACTAACCACTGCGCCACAGTGCTGTCCGTTGGCCACAAGGTTTAGTGATGCCTAACATAAATTCTCCTCTGGTCCATCTGGTGAATGGT
This sequence comes from Scyliorhinus torazame, assembly GCF_047496885.1. Lineage (NCBI taxonomy): Eukaryota > Metazoa > Chordata > Chondrichthyes > Carcharhiniformes > Scyliorhinidae > Scyliorhinus > Scyliorhinus torazame. The sequence goes on from NC_092709.1 coordinate 221,652,387, forward strand.
GGGAGGTCTTGGCTCTTAATGATGGCAGCAGAAAACCCTCCCAGCTGCCAAGGCAGCCTGGATGGCGGCCATGGCAGAGGATAGCAGGTGTGGGATTCACAAGCAAAACTGGGTCCAGTGCAGAATAAGGGTCAATGCATTCCTGTGCTCCACAAGGGTAAGTGGCATGGTGTAACCACTACAAAGTGGCACTGATAAAAGCATCAAATAATACAAATATTCAATTGGAGACGGATGCCAGCCAGAAGATTTGGTTCGCCGCCTCAGTACCAGATGGAACATGTGGACGAATATGTGGGAGACAGTTCATGTTGTGCAAGTTGCCCATTTGCAGGGGAGTGCTTGTGTGGACATTGAGTAGGGAGGTAACAGCAGCTGCTTTAAGCCTGCATGTGCACTAAGGGGTTAGGAGCCCATTGAAATGACACTCAATCCTTCTTTCGGCCTGCAGGACAGAGTGCATAACACCAGGGAGCAGGCAAAGAAAGTTTCGGGGAGTCAAAGAACAAAGAACAAAGAAAAGTACAGCACAGGAACAGGCCCTTCGGCCCTCCAAGCCCGTGCCGACCATGCTACCCGACTAAACTACAATCTTCTACACTTCCTGGGTCCGTATCCCTCTATTCCCAACCTATTCATGTATTTGTCAAGATGCCCCTTAAATGTCACTATCGTCCCTGCTTCCACCACCTCCTCCGGCAGCGAGTTCCAGGCACCCACTACCCTCTGTGTAAAAAAACTTGCCTCGTACATCTACTCTAAACCTTGCCCCTCGCACCTTAAACATATGCCCCCAATAATTGACCCCTCTACCCTGGGGAAAAGCCTCTGACTATCCACTCTGTCTATGCCCCTCTTAATTTTGTAGACCTCTATTAGATCGCCCCTCAACCTGTTGTTCCAGTGAGAACAAACCGAGTTTATTCAACCGCTCCTCATAGCTAATGCCCTCCATACCAGGCAACATTCTGGTAAATCTCTTCTGCACCCTCTCTAAAGCCTCCACATCCTTCTGGTAGTCTGGCGACCAGAATTGAACACTATACTCCAAGTGTGACCTAACTAAGGTTCAATACAGCTGCAACATGACTTGCCAATTCTTATACTCAATGCCCCGGCTAATGAAGGCAAGCATGCCGTATGCCTTCTTGACTACCTTCTCCACCTGTATTGCCCCTTTCAGAGACCTGTGGACCTGTACTCCTAGATCTCTCTGACTTCCAATACTCTTGAGGGTTCTACCATTCACTGTACATTCCCTACCTGCATTAGACCTTTCAAAATGCATTACCTCACCTTTGTCCGGATTAAACTCCATCTGCCATCTCTCCGCCCAAGTCTCCAAACAATCTAAATCCTGCTGTATCCTCTGACAGTCCTCATCGCTATCCGCAATGAGGGACCTTGTCAAAGGCCTTACTGAAGTCCATATAGACAACATCCACTGCCCTACCTGCATCAATCATCTTTGTGACCTCTTCGAAAAACTCTATCATGTTAGTGAGACACGACCTCCCCTTCACAAAACCATGCTGCCTCTCACTAATACGTCTATTTGCTTCCAAATGGGAGTAGATCCTGTCTCGAAGAATTCTCTCCAGTAATTTCCCTACCACTGACGTAAGGCTCACCGGCCTGTAGTTCCCTGGATTATCCTTGCTACCCTTCTTAAACAAAGGAACAACATTAGCTATTCTCCAGTCCTCCGGGACATCACCTGAAGACAGTGAGGATCCAAAGATTTCTGTCAAGGCCTCAGCAATTTCCCCTCTCGCCTCCTTCAGTATTCTGTGGTAGATCCCATCAGGCCCTGGGGACTTAGCTACCTTAATATTTTTCAAGACACCCAACACCTTTTTGGATCTCAGTGTGACCTAAGGCTAACTACACACCCTTCTCCAGACTCAACATCCACCAATCCTTCTCTTTGGTGAATACTGATGCAAAGTATTCATTTAGTACCTCGCCTATTTCCTCTGGTTCCACGCATAGATTCCCTTGCCTATCCTTCAGTGGGCCAACCCTTTCCCTGGCTACCCTCTTGCTTTTTATGTACATGCAAAAAACCTTGGGATTTTCCTTAACCCTATTTGACAATGACTTTTCGTGACCCCTTCTAGCCCTCCTGACTCCTTGCTTAAGTTCCTTCCTACTTTCCTTATATTTCACACAGGCTTTGTCTGTTCCCAGTCTTTTAGCTCTGACAAATGCCTCCTTTTTCATCCCAGAAATCAGAATGCTGACCCCCCCCCCCCCCCCCCCCCCACAGAAGAGGAGGCAGCAGAACTGGCAGGGGAAGACAGTGACTGTTCCTGCCAATGGTGAGGCTAGAAAATCGGGGCATCAGAGTAAATGTCTCCAGCATGGTATTCAGCACAGGGCATAAAGGATGCAGATTTGATACATTGAAGGGGAAAGAGAATGTGTATAACCATCAATTAATTCTGTGTCTTCTCAACTACCGGTACTTAACAGTCACACCAGATAATGAAAACCGTCTGCAGCAAGCACAATGTTCACCTCTGCAGATAATGAAATGGATCAGTCAGAGGATCAACTGTCACATCATTCCCCTGCACCCTCTACCAACACAGAGACATCCACCTCAGCAGATACATTTTTGCAATTAGTTTCAGGATCACAATCTGGTAAACATATCCTTGCCGCTGATGGAGGATGTGGGAGCCAAGGTCCCTGACAGTCGGAGACTAGGCCCATGTTGAGCTCCATGCCGATGGCATGCCCTTGGGATAACTGTAAGAAACAATTTTACACTACCCCCAGCAACCTCCCAATCCTGCCGGTTCTGATACGGGAGGGGAGCGTAACATAGCATGGACGGGATTCCCTCCAGGCCTTCGACCCACCAACATGGATGCTATTTTACAGTAAGGTGGACATGGCTTCAGACGAGAAGTCCACCCATACCCCTATTAAGACCCTTAAGTGGCCACATTTTAGACTGACGAGTGTCCAATGACCGAAGGTGGGATGCAGAGACAGGCAGGGGAACATCTGGCAGAGATGGCAGAGGCCTTGTGCAGCTGGAACGAAAGGTGGAGAAGTCCATCCAAGTCCCTGAATTCTGCCCTGGCACCAGCTTTTAATTACATGGTTTCTTCCATCGTGGGGTTGGTGACTGGCATAAAGAGCTAGGTCCAGCAAAACACTTGGTGGCAGATATATGCTCAGACCTGCATTCCATCACTCTGGCCCTGGCCTGTGTACGGCTAGGTAAGAGCAGGACAAGACACCACAACTTCCTTTCAGGTGCCCTGCACATGCCACCCTCTAGGTGCCCTTTCTCATCCTTGAATCAGGGCCATTGTGTACTGACCACCATGATAAGGGAATAGTGTAGATGGGCTTTAGAGTGGTTTCACAGGTCGCCGCAACATCGAGGGCCGAAGGGCCTGTACTGCGCTGTAATGTTCTATGTTCTATGAGGAGCCCTAGCAAGGTGTCCCAGAAGCATCATCTCGGGACATTCTAAGGGTACGCTTCTGCTCCTCCTCCCCTCTGCTGGTGACCCTATTGCCTCCATCCAGTGAGGCCAAAGAGGGTACGACTGCACCTGTGTAGGAGGCCAGAGCCCTCTAGGAGTGGAGGCAGTGGCGAAGTGGTATTGTCACTGGACTAATAATCCAGCAACCCAAGGTAATGTTCTGGGGACCCGGGTTCAAGTCCCACCAGGACCGATGGTGGAATTTGAATTCAATAACAATCTGGAATTAAAAGTCTAATGATGATCATGAAATATTGTCAATTGTCGTAAAAACCCATCTGATTCACTAATGCTCTTTAGGGAAGGAAATCTGCCATGCTTACCTGGTCTGGCCTACATGTGACTCCAGACCCACAGCAATGTGCTTTACTCATAAATGCTCTCAGGATGGGCAAAAAATGCTGGTCCAGCCAGTGACACCCACATCCCATGAACAAATAAAAAAAAGGCCTTGGACCACCAGAGGACAATAGCTGAGGTTGTAATATAATGGGTTACAACCCACTGTGTACAAGCTGTTAAGAGTGTCAATAAACTCGCTTTAAAATGTACTGAGATGCCTACAGCTCTTTTTAGTTAGAATCCCAGCTTGGCACATTCTACAACATGGTCGCAGTGGTGATGGCAACAATTTAATCCATTATTGGTGCTATATAGCAAACACCCACAGTTTAAGCTGATCCCAGCTTGGCAGTATACCAGTCCAGGTATCTTGGTGGCACTCTCATCGAAGATGAATAGCGATGGTGGCACTGCAAGAACTTTCACTGCTCCAACCTTCCCGCTGCCAAGCCTCAAAGACCTACACAGATCACTGCGAAAAGCCATGGCTGCAAAGATTTTCTGCAGTTCCTAGCAGCCTTGGGCCTCTACACCCACACACAACCAATCCAGGTCTGTCTTTTCCCTTCTTTTGTGGAACCGGACAAGAATCGGATCATTGACACCCATTACTCCTGAGCCTCAAATGGGGCCGTCCATTCATTCCTGACCATTCCAGGCCTAATAGCCAGTCCTTCCGACAACAGTTCAACAACAGTGGCACAGTGGTTAGCATTGTTATCTCACAGCGCCAGACACCCAGGTTCAATTTCGGCCTTGGGGCACTGTGTGGAGTTTGTACGTTCTCCCCATGTCAGCGTGGGTTTCCGCCGTGTGCTCCAGTTTTCTCCCACAGTCCAAAGATGTGCAGGTTAGGTGGTTTGTCCATGCTAAATTGCCCTTTAGTGTTCAAAAGGTTAGGTGGGGTTACAGGAATAGGGTGGGGGGCTATGTAAGGTGCTCTTTTGGAGTTGGTGTAGACCCGATGGGCCAATCAGTCTCCTTCTGCACTGCAGGGAATCTGATGATGACAGCACCGTCTTGATCAGCCTGTTCCAACTGAGTGAATTTGGTCCACCCCCTCAATATACGCCAAGGTGCTGAGAAAGTCCATTTGGGTGGCAGCTGCAAAGTTGGTAATTCCGTCTGTACTGCAGCCTGCCAAACCAGTACCAAACGATGGACAACTGGCCTGCCACCATTTTAAAATATTGGCGCTCTTGTGTGAGACAATTGCACTGAAGGCCAAAAGCCCAGCAGGGGGCACTGAGTGTTTCAGATGCAACAGGATGGGGACGTTTCTGCTCACTGAGAGTTTCCAACAAACGAGGCAAACAACAGTCCCATGAAAGCGTGACACTGGCCGCACACTTCCTAGGCGAAGTTTATCAACATTCCCAGGAATTTTGGTCCATCAATTTAGAGGTCCGAGGGTTCCCAATACATTTCAAACTGAACACAAACGGCTATCTGTACTGGCTGTTCACCTTACATGGCTCCATATAATTTCCCTTCAGCCTTCCCATATAAAACTCCAGGGACTGGGAGGAACATAGAACATAGAACATTACAGCGCAGTACAGGCCCTTCGGCCCTCGATGTTGCACCAACCTGTGAAACCACTCTAAAGCCCATCTACACTATTCCCTTATCGTCCATATGTCTATCCCAATGACCATTTGAATGCCCTTAGTTTTGGCGAGTCCACTACTGTTGCAGGCAGGGCATTCCATGCCCCTACTACTCTCTGAGTAAAGAACCTACCTCTGACATCTGTCCTATATCTATCTCCCCTCAATTTAAAGCTATGTCCCCTCGTGCTAGACATCACCATCCAAGGAAGAAGGCTCTCACTGTCCACCCTACCCAATCCTCTGATCATCTTGTATGCCTCAATTAACTCACCTCTTAACCTTCTTCTCTCTAACGAAAACAGTCTCAAGCCCCTCAGCCTTTCCTCATAAGAGCTTCCCTCCATACCAGGCAACATTCTGGTAAATCTCCTCTGCACCCTTTCCAATGCTTCCACATCCTTCCTATAATGCGGCGACCAGAATTGCACGCAATACTCCAAATGCGGCCGCACCAGAATTTTGTACCTCATGGCTCCGAAACTCAATCCCTCTATCAATAAAGGCTAACACACCGTACGCCTTCTTAACAACCCTCTCAACCTGGGTGGCAACTTTCAGGGATCTATGTACATGGACACCGAGATCTCTCTGCTCATCCACACTGCCAAGAATCTTACCATTAATTCAGTACTCTGTCTTCCTGTTATACCTTCCAAAATGAATCACCTCACACTTTTCTGCATTAAACTCCATTTGCCACCTCTCAGCCCAGCGCTGCAGTTTATCTATGTCCCTCTGTAACTTGTAACATCTGTCCGCATTGTCCACAACTCCACCGACTTTAGTGTCATCTGCAAATTTACTCACCCATCCTTCTACACCCTCCTCCAGGTCATTTATAAAAATGACCAACAGCAGTGGCCCCAAAACAGATCCTTGTGGTACACCACTAGTAACTGGGCTCCAGTCTGAACATTTCCCATCAACCACCACCCTTTGTCTTCTTCCAGCTGGGCAATTTCTGATCCAAACTGCGAAATCACCCTGAATCCCATGCCTTCGTATTTTCTGCAGTAGCCTACTGTGGGGAAACTTATCAAACGCTTTACTGAAATCCATATACACCACATCAACTGCTTTACCCTCATCCACCTGTTTGGTCACCTTTTCAAAGAACTCAATAAGGTTTGTGAGGCACGACTTACCCTTCACAAAACCGTGTTGACTATCTCTAATCAAATTATTCCTTTCCAGATGATTATACATCCTATCTCTTATAAACCTTTCCAAGATTTTGCCCACAACAGAAGTAAGGCTCACTGGTCTATAGTTACGGGGGTTGTCTCTACTCCCCTTCTTGAACAAGGGGACAACATTTGCTATCCTCCAGTCTTCTGGCACTAATCCTGTAGACAAAGATGACTTAAAGATCAAAGATCATCCCCTGTAGTTTCCTTCCCCATCCGATGCATCCTAAGTCTTGCCTCATCGCATCATAATTGCCTTTCCCCCAGATATAACTCTTGCCCTGCGGTATATACCTATCCCTTTCCATCACTAAAGTAAACATAATCGAATTGTGGTCACTATCACCAAAGTGCTCACCTACCTCCAAATCTAAACACCTCTCCTGGTTCATTACCCAGTACCAAATCCAATAAGACCTCGCCTCTCGTTGGCCTATCGACATACTTTGTCAGGAAACCCTCCTGCACACATTGGACAAAAACAGACCCTTCTAAAGTTCTCGAACTATAGCGTTTCCAGTCAATATTTGGAAAGTTAAAGTCCCCCATAACAACTACCCTGTTGCTTTCGCTCCTATCCAAAATTACCTTTGCAATCCTTTCCTCTACATCTCTGGAACTTTATGGAGGCCTATAGAAAACCCCTAACAGGGTGACCTCTCCTTTCCTGTTTCTAACCTCAGCCCATACTACCTCAGTAGACGAGTCCTCATCAAACGTCCTTTCTGCCACCGTAATATTGTCCTTGACTAACAATGCCACCCCTCCCCCTCTTTTACCACATTCCCTGCGCTTACTGAAATATGTAAACCCCGGGACCTGCAACAACCATTCCTGTCCCTGCTCTATCCATGTCTCCGAAATGGCCACAACATCAAAATCCCAGGTACCAACCCATGCCGCAAGTTCACTCATCTTATTCCGGATGCTCCTGGCATTGAAGAAGACACACTTTCAACCACCTTCCTGCCTGCCGGTACACTCCTGCAACTTTGAAACCTTACTCATGACCTCACTACTCACAACCTCCTGTATACTGGAGCTATAATTCAGGTTCCCAAGCCCCTGCTCAACTAGTTTAAACCCTCCCGAAGAGCATTAGCAAATTTCCCCCCAGGATATTGGTACCCCACTGGTCCAGGTGTAGACCATCCCGTTTGTACAGGTCCCACCGACCCCAGAATGAGCCCCAATTATCCTGAAAGCTGAAACCCTCCCTCCTGCACCATCCCTGTAGCCACGTGTTCAACTCCTCTCTCTCCCTATTCCTCGTCTCGCTATCACGTGGCACGGGTAACAACCCAGAGATAATAACTCTGACCTAGATCTAAGCTTCCACCCTAGCTCCCTGAATTCCTGCCTTACATCCCTATCTCTTTTCCTGCCTATGTCGTTGGTACCTATGTGGACCATGACTTGGGGCTGCTCCCCCTCCCCGTTAAGGATCCCGAAAACACGATCCGAGACATCACGCACCCTGGCACCTGGGAGGCAACACACCAACCGCGAGTTTCTCTCGTTCCCACAGAATCTCCTATACGTTAAGGGTCTGGGGCGAAATTCTCCCGAAACGGCACGGTGTCCGCCGACTGGCGCCCAAAACGGCGCCAATCAGACGGGCATCGCGCCGCCCCAAAGGTGCGGAATGCTCCGCATCTTTGGGGGCCGAGCCCCAACATTGAGGGGCTAGGCCGACGCCGGAGGAATTTCCGCCCCGCCAGCTGGCGGAAACGGCCTTTGTTGCCCCGCCAGCTGGCGCGGAAATGACATGTCGGGGCGGCGCATGCGCGGGAGCGTCAGCGGCCGCTGAAAGTTTCCCGCACATGTGCAGTGGAGGGAGTCTCTTCCGCCTCCGCCATGGTGGAGAAAGAGTGCCCCCACGGCACTGGCCCGCCCGCGGATCGGTGGGCCCCGATCGCGGGCCAGGCCACCGTGGGGGCACCCCCCGGGGTCAGATCGCCCCGCGCCCTCCCCAGGACCCCGGAGCCCACCCATGCCGCCTTGTCCCACCGGTAAATAGGTGCTTTAATTTACGCCGGCGGGACAGGCAATTTATCGGCGGGACTTCGGCCCATCCGGGCCGGAGAATCGAGCGGGGGGGCCCGCCAACCGGCACGGCGCGATTCCCGCTCCCGCCAAATCTCCGGCGCGGGGGCGGGATTCACGGCAGCGCCCGGCGATTCTCCGACCCGGCAGGGGGTCGGAGAATGACGCACCAGATTACCATCACAGTATGGCGGAAGGGTGACAGAGCACAGAGACCCTTTCAGTCATTCGTAACCAAAGCTGGAGCACAGGTGTACAATTAACCTTCATACAGAAAATCTTTGGCATTCTTCTTTTGGGTCACATTCCATCAGGAGGATCCACAACTTTTTCAAGGGCTATGGAAACTGCAAACAGAATATTATATATCACTACTCAAAGATGCCATACCAGTATGCCTGTTCACCCATAGGAGATACTACACCCATAACTACCAAAGGTTAAGGAGGAACTTGGTCATGTGTTGCACAAGTTCATTATTTCCCCGGTCACACAACCAACCAGCTGGTGTTCCCGTCTGGTCACCTGCGGCTTTGCATGGATCTTACACAGCAGAAGTGCACTCGATGGCATCAGTAGACCACAGTTTGGCCAAGCTGGTCAATAACAACCTTTTTATAATCTCAATGTGAACAGCAGGTTTTGGCAAATACTTCTCTGTAAAGAATCTAGACTGTTGATGGGACTTCATCACATGTTTTAGTTGATTTAGCATTTCCTTTGCTCCAAGATATTCCAATGTAATGTGTCAACAATCCTTGAGGGCAAACAGGATGTTGTTATCTGCCATTTGAGCGACAGCCTCATATAGGGTTCTGCCAGAGTGAAATAAATAATAAAATACAACCATTGGGTAAGAAAAATCTTCAAGGCTCTCCAGGAAGCAAGCCTCTTTGCTGAGTCATCAGTGTGAGTTTGTCAGGATCAACAAAAGGAGTTGGTACAGGGCCCCCACCCATGGGAATGAGCCTGGCACCGCCCGCACCCAGCTCCATGCTGGCCATACTGCCCCCCACCCACGTGAACTAACACTCCCACTCCAAGCCCCCTCCCTGACCCCCTCCCCCCACTGCAATGAACCATGCATACAGCTAACGATCCCCTCTCCATGTACCCGCAGGAGAGGTTGCCCCACAACTGTCAGGAGAGGGCCCAGATGGGCGGCGGGTTGCCGGACATCAGGATCCTCACGACCTTTGAGGGACAGGCCCTGGAGGTGATGGGGATGGCCGAGGACAGTGCGGTTACCAACTTGGAGGTCGGCACACAGTGCTGAGGTGAGGATCCATCCGGCCCCACCCAGATGACCTGTCAAACGTGAGTAGTTTTTGCCATACAGAATGACCCATCCCTCCCACAGACCATAGGTCCATTCTCCCGCAGGACCTCTAGTCAATGGTACTGGTCCATCCAGGGTGGCCCCCCTGGCCTCCCATGAGAAAATATCGGAGGAATGCTCTGAGGATGTCACCATCGATTCGTCACAGTTGCCATCTCCACCCTCCACCATTGCAGAGACACACATCTCGGTGGGCAACGGAAGTGGTCAAGCATTTGGGGCACAATCTGGTGGGCACCACACAGTTGCTGATGTACATCAGATGGAGGCAAGAACTCCCCGGCGAGACAGCTGTGGTGATCTCTGTAGGTGCATGTACACAAGGGGTTAATGGGTAGATAGCAGCACCACATGATCACCTGAGGGCTGGACCAACAGGGGTATAAAGGGCAGCCACACGGGGTCTCTCTCTCTCTCTCGGGTGTGCTGTGAACTGGGAAACATCAGAATCACATAGATAGTTAGTGGAGTTACATTAAGTTACAATTGTTAAATCTTGTTATCCAATTCCTAGTTAAGGTAAAGAACTTGTGCGTTAATAGTTATAGTTACTCAATAAACCTTTGTTGTTACTGGACGAGTTTGAGTCTTCTTCAACAAGATTCAGAGGACCTCACCATCAGCCAAGGATTGAGTAACACTTGTTATCGACCACGCAGGTAACACTACACCACACAGTTGCTGATGTACATCAGATGGAGGCAAGAACTCCCCGGCGAGACAGCTGTTGGAAGTCTGCTGGTCCCACGACCCAGTTGGGCCCCAGTCAGATGCTGAGCCTCTGGACCAGGTTTACAATAGGGCAGACGATAGGGTGTAGCCATGATATTCAAAGGGGGATGTCAGCAACACTCCAGCAGGCCCATCGCCGATTGGAGGAGTCCCAGAGGATATAGGTGCTGGAAATGGTGCCGGCCATGCCTGGGACTGAGGTCAACACTGTTAGGGTGGCGACTGCAGTGGAGAGCCTGGTGCACAACAACAGCAGCACGAGTGGAGGTGTCCAAGGCGGGGCTCAGTCAGTGATGGCCATGGCTGAGGGCCTCCGCAGAATGTCCGACTGGGCAGCACAGTGGTTAGCACAATTGCTTCATAGTTCCAGGGTTCCAGGTTCAATTCCCAGCTTGAGTCACTGTATGTGCGGAGTCTGCACGTTCTCTCCGTGTCTGCGTGGGTTTCCTCCGGGTGCTCCAGTTTCCTCCCACAGTCCAAAGATGTGCAGGTTAGGTGGCTTGGCCATGCAAAATTGCCCTTAGTGTCCAAAAAGGTTGGGTGGGGTTGCTGGGTTATGGGAATGGGGTGGAGGTGTGGGCTTGGGTAGAGTGCCCTTTCCAAGGGCCGGTGCAGACTCGATGGTCCGAATGGCCTCCTTCTGCCTGTAAATTCTATGATTCTGTGACCCAGTACCAGGCAGACCTTGATAAGGCACTGATGGAAATGCCCCAGTCTCAGATGGAAATAGCAGAGATACTGAGGAGCTTGTCCCAGTCGCAGGTGCTGCAGAGCATGCCCCAGTCACTAAGGAGCATCTCCGAGGGCATCGACACTATGCTGCAGATATTGGGGAGCCGCCAAGGCTGGCAGATGGGAATTGGTGCAGGACGTCGGAGGAAAGTAAGTTGGGGACAGAAGTAAAAGGTAGGAAGCGGAAAAGTGGAAGACAGAGAAACCAAAGACAAAAATCAAAAAGGGCCATGTTACATTATAATTCTAAAAGGGCAATAAATGTAAAAAAAAACAAGCCTGAAGGCTCTGTGTGTCAATTAGAAGAGCATTTATAATAAGGTTGATGAATTAATTGTGCTGACAATCATTAACGGATATGATATAATTCGGATCACGGAGACCTGGCTCCGGGGTGACCGAGGATGGGAACTCAACATCCAGGAAAGATAGAAGGAAAGGAAAGGCAGATGGGGTAGCTTTGCTGGTTAAAGAGGAGATTAACATAATAGTAAGGAAGGACATTAGCCTGGATGATGTGGAATCTGTATGAGTGGAGCTGCTGAGCACCAAAGGGCAAAAATGTTAGTGGGAGTACTGCCAAACAGTAATTGTGAGGTTGGGGATGGCACCAAACAGGAAATTAGAGATGCGTGTTAGGGTGCAGCAGTTATTATAGGTGACTTCAATCTGCATATTGATTGGACTAATTAAACTGGTGTTAAAGCCAAAGAGGAGGCAATAAATTGGTCAGAAAAAAGCAACAAGGTCTGGAAGAAATTTAAAATTCAGCAGAGGAGGAGACAGGGTTTAATTTGGAAGGGGAAAATTGAATACGAGAGTAAGCGTGCAAAAGCTTCTATAGATATGTGAAGAGAAAAAGACTGGTGAAGACAAATGTAGGTCCCTTACAATTAGAATAAAATGAATTCATAATGGGCAACAAAGAGATGGCAGACCAGTTGAACAAACACTTTTGATCTGTCTTCATTCATTCATTCAGGAGGACACGAATAATCTTCCAGAAATACTATGGGACAGAAGATCTAGCATGAAGGAGGAACTGAAGGAAATCCTTGTTAGTCACAAAATTGTATTGGGGAAATTGATGGGGTTAAAATCTGGTATGCCCCAGAGCCTGATGCTCTGCACCCCAGAGTACTTAAGGAAGTGGCCCTTGAAATAGAGGACGCAGTGGTGATCATTTTCCAACATTCTGTAGACTCTGGAGTTTCAATGGATTGGTGGGTAGCTAATAGAATACAAGAGCATGGATGTATTTCTGAGGCTGTATAAGGCTCTGGTCAGACCCCATTTGGAGTATTGTGAGCAGTTTTCGGCCCTGTATCTAAGGAAGGATGTGCTGGCCTTGGAAAGGGTCCAGAGAAGGTTCACAAGAATGATCCCTGGAATAAAGAACTTGTCGTATGAGGAACGGTTGAGGATTCTGGGTCTGTACTCTTTGGAGTTTGAAAGGATGAGGGGGATCTTATTTAAATGTACAAAATACTGCAAGGCCTGGATAGAGTGGACGTGGAGAGGATGTTTCCACTTGTTGGAAAAACTAGAACCAGAGGACACATTCTCAGACTAAAGGGACGATCTTTTAAAACAGAGATGAGAAGGAATTTCTTCAGCCAGAGCGTGGTGAATCTGTTGAACTCTTTACTGCAGAAGGCTGTGAAGGTCACATCACTGAGTGTCTTTAAGACAGAGATAGATAGGTTCTTGATTAATAAGGAGATCGGGGTTATGGGGAGAAGGCAGGAGAATGGGGATGGGCCGAGTGGCCTAATTCTGCTCCTCTGTCTTATGGTCTTATGGTGTTATGTAACCCTACTTTTTAAAAAGGAGGGCGAGAGAAACCGGGGAATTATAGACCAGTTAGCCTGACTTTGGTGGTGGGGAAAATGCTGGAATTAATTATTAAGGATGAAATAACTAAGCATTTGGAAAGTGGGGATAGGATCGGTTCAACGCAGGCACAGGGAGAATGTGCAAACTTCGCACTGCCAGTCTCCGAAGGCTGGAATTGAACACGGATCCCTGACCCTGTGAGACTGCAGTGTTAACCACTGTGCCGTGAGAAATAAACGTTCATTACAGGCTACAGCATTTAAAGGTGCAAACTACAACCAGAAAGTATCAGACCATTAGCTTGGGGCCAGCATCATAGCTCTGGTATTTGCACTGGAGCGTCCCTGAATGAATTTATTTATCTGCATTAGAAAGACAATTAAGGGAAAGAAGCAAAATTGACTGGAAAGTGATCTATTTCCATTTGCATGAGCACACTGCTTGGCAGTTTACCAAACTTTCTCAGCCCAGCTGAGGAAGATAGCATGGATGCAGAGGATTAACTTGAGGAGAAATAAGGGTCACAACTCCCATTACACGTTTTGCATTCTTGACAGCCTTCTTTTAAGTGGTCGCTTGACAAGAGTTCAGAGTTTAATATATTTAATTAAAAACAAAAAGTCCAGGGTGGCACGGAGGCACAGTGGTTAGCACTGCTGCTTTACAGCGCCAAGGACCTGGGTTTGATCCCTGCCCCGGGTCACTGTCCGTGTGGCGTTTGCACATTCTCCCGTGTCTGCGTGGGTCTCAGCCTCACAATCCAAAAAGATGTGCCGGGTAGCTGGACTGGCCACGCTAAATTGGCCCTTAATTGGAAAAAAAAGAATTGAGTACTGTAAATTTATGATAAATAAATAAGTCTACCTGGGACTTAGGTGGTGCAGTGGAATAGCGCACTGTCTTTTTACCTCCAGGGTGGCAGTTTGAATTCTCGTGACTATTTTCGTTTCAAAATTATACATATATTTCTGTACTTAACTTGTACTGAATCACCATTATTCAGCTTTATGCACTGGAAGGTTTGACACTAATATGGTTGGACTTTACAAAGACGATTTAAACTATCTTGCACTCAGTTAATAGAACAGTGGCAAGCTGTAAAATGACTGTGGAGAATTGTGTCTGACTGATTTAATGTCATCTTAGTTACTTCGAAGTTTACTTCCATCCTTGCAATCTTTCCTCAGTAATGTCAAAATCTTTGAACATTTTGCTCACAGATAAACGTGGATTTTCCTCCTGCCATCAGGAGTCCAACATCTTACCACACATGTGGCCAGTCTTTACCAATAGCTACTTATATTTATGTAGCACCTTGAATATGGGATGTTCCAGCAGGATGTCAAGCCACATCAGGAGATATTAGGTCAGATGACCAAAGCTTGGGCAAAGAGGCAGGTTCTAAGGAGCATATTGAAGGACGGAGGTTAGATAGTGAGATGGAGAGTTGTATGGAGGGTATTCCAGAGCTGGGGGCTAAAGCAACTGAATGCACAGCCAACACTAGTGGAGTAAATATTGTGGTGCAAGAGAGGTCAAAATTAGTGGCGTGCAGATATCTCGGAGAGTTATGAGGCTGGAGGAGATAACAGAGATAGGGATGGGCGAGGCAATGGAGTGAGTTGAAAATAAGGTTGAGATTTTAAAAAATCAAGACATTGATTGACTTGCTGCGAGTTAAGAAACAGATAGCATGGTTTTGGATGACCTCAAGTTTATGCAAGTTAGAATGTGAGAACAGCAATGAGTGTGCTGGAATAGTCAGATCGAGTAGCGAAGGCTTGAATTAGGTTTTTGGCAGCAGCTGAATTTACAGACGGGGTGAAATTGGTAAATATTACAGAGGGGAAAATTGACAATCTTGGTGATGGCATGAATACAAGGTTGGAAATTCATCTGGGAATCAAATATAACATGAAGATTGCGAACAGACTGACTTGAACTTTTCCAGGAAGAGGGATGGAGTCCATAGTTGGGGAAAGGAATTAGGATTTGGAGCCAAATTACTTCAGACGGTTCAGTTTTCCCAATATTCAATTGGAGGAAATTGCTGCTCAGCCAGCATCAAATATCAGATAAGCAGTCTGCTAATTTTATAATAGTGGAGGAGTCGAGAGAGGTGGTGATGAAATAAAGCTGGATGTCATCAGCGTATATGTGACAACTAACGTCATGTTTTTAGATGATGTCATGAAGGAGCAACATGTAGATGAGAAATAGGAGAGGACCAGTGATAGTTATGTGGTACCACTGGAAGTAACATTGTGGGAAGTGGGAGAGAGGCCATTGCAAGTGATTTCTGGCTACAATTAAACAGGTAAGAATGGGATCAGGTGAGGGAAGACCGACCTAGCTGGGCAACGATGGAGTGGTGTTGGAGGAGAATGGTGTGAGCCATGTCAAAGTTTGCAGACAGGTGGAGGAGGATGAGGAGGGAACATTTACCTTCATCACAGTTACATAGGATTTGTGACTTTAATAATAGCTGTTTTAACTGCAGCAAGGGTAGAAACCTGATCGGAGTGAGCCAACATGAAGGTCTGGGAAAGGTGGGAATAGATTTGGAAGGGGACACTAACTTTGGAGAAGAAAGGGAGGTTTGAGAGTTGGTAGTTTTCAAGGATGGTGGGGTCAAGGTTTTTTTTTGAGAGGGGTGATGATGGCAGATATAAAGGAAAGAGTGACAGCACCTGGATAGAGACAACCATTGACAATATTGGATGATCAGCAGGTTAGTGGGAAGAGGATTGATGGAAAAGGAGGTGGGTCTCATGGACAGAGTGAGCTCAGGATAGGCATGAGCAGAGATAAGGGAGAAACTAGAGAAAGTTGCAAGTTTAGGGCTAAGACAGTGGGAAATTCTTAGAGGAAGTTTGGCCCAATGAACAAGGAGAAAGGAGGGACATGGCAAAGGCAGCTAATTGGATTATCTCAGTCTTAGTGACAAAAATGACCATGAGCTCCTCGCAATTTGTTGTAGTGAAGGTGTTGCTGAGCACTGAAAGATTCAGATGTCTTAGTAGATGTTCTCTTGCAGAAATTAGAACTGGAAATGATGGACATAGAAACCCCTGTAGAAGGTTGGATAGGTCTTCCAGAGGTATGATGCCATCTTCACCAATTCTTTACATAACTCTGCAATGCTGAAAGATATTAAATGATCTCACCAAGGAAAGTGCACCCATTCACACCCTAAAATAGTAATGTTACAGGTATGACTTAACAACCATGCCCTCACTATAAATTATGAAATGAAAGCGATGGTTAATATTCGTAATGCATCATATAACAGCCCTCACATATACACAAGCACACAATTCATAATACACCTTGGGCAAAACCTAACTCCCTCCTCGGGAGTGGAAGGGAAGTGAGGGCGGGGGCATGAATTTGGAGGGAGGACAGACGGACTGCCTGTTGCCTTCCCACCACCACACGCTCCCTGATTAAGTCAGAGGTGGAGAAGATAGAGGTTCCACACCCAGGTCTCCTCTTGGTTAATGGGGTGTACAGGGGGAGGAGTCCATGTCAAATGGGGAGGCCATCCTTCAAAAACTGGGGGTCCTTGTTGAAAGATGCTCCCTGCCCTCAAAGCCAACCTGAGCAGGCTCATAAGCAAGTCTAATCCTCCCAGCAGGAGCAACTAAATTTTGAATGGGAGTGGGGACTCTGATTGAGTTTGTTTTTTCCTCATTTTTGAGGCGGAGATCAGTTAATTCAGCACGGATCAGGAATTAAATCCAGGCGCTTCTTGAGTTATGTGTCTACATCCCACATCCCATAATGCCCTTGTCCATTATCATGGGTAATTTGTCACTGGTTACTTTGTTGCCTATTTCTGTTTGACGTGGAGATGCTGGCGTTGGACTGGGGTGGGCACAGTAAGAAGTCTTACAACACCAAGTTAAAGTCCAACAGGTTGTCCAACAGACAATCACCAGGCAGGAATATTCCCTTCCAGTCGCAGAACATTTCAGTCAAGGACATTCAGCCTCTGATCTTTGGTAAACGTTCTCCAAGGCAGCCTTCAGGATACACGACAACGCAGAATTGCCAAGCAGAAACTGATAGCGAAGTTCCGCACACATGAGTACGGCCTCAACCGGGACCTTGGATTCATGTCTCATTACATTCACCCCCCACCACCTGGCCTGGACTTGTGAAATCCTACCAACTGTCCTGGCTTGAGACAATTCACACCTCTTTAACGTGTGATTATCCCTCTCTCCAGTTGCACCGTCTGGACCAGTAAAGACTTAATTACCTGCAAAGACTCGCATTCAAACTATCATCTTGCTTCATTAGCTTTGTCTTTATATGCTGTGTTTGTGTAACCTACCTCTTCACTCACCTGAGGAAGGAGCTGCGCTCTGAAAGCTAGTGATTCCAAATAGACCTGTTAGACTTTAACCTGGTGTTGTAAGACTTCTTACTATTTCTGTTTGGGAAGCTGTTTCCAGAAGATATATTTTACCTTGTGACAGGACTCCTTTACAGTAATGAGGTATTGCCATGGGTACACCTGCATCAGTTTGGTCTATTTCACAAATTAAACCAGTTTATAATTATAATGTGCAGAATAATGTTGCACTCTGTCACCAGTGAACAGAACAACGCTTTCTGCACCATAGCAGTAAAACTTCTACAGGTTATTCAGAACCTTGCTTCTGTTAACTGTGAATTAATTTTCCTCAATTGAAAATTCCTGAATCCTTGAGTATTCTGTTTGAATTCGTGCTCCTCGATCAGAGCCGAGGTATTATTCTTATCCCCAGAGGTGGATAAACGCTTAATCCTTGAAACAACGTCACACTGTTCATTGTTTCAACTCAGCATTAACCCATTTTGAATAGCTACCAGGCACTGTCACACAAATAACTGCCCATTAATATTACTGAGCATCTTTAAGCCAGAAATTACAATAATAACATCCCTTCACTCAATCTTGTTTTTCAAAAGCATACGGAGCAGGTTGGATTCCCAGCAGAATTCTTGCCTAATATTTCCCTCCTCCTCTTCCAGGACACTAACAGTGCGCTGCTGCAGGTCGATTCACTGTACAAGCTATGACTGCTAAGCTCCAACCCAGTTCTTATTTAATGTCCAACAAGTACATTTCCAGAAGAAGTGGGAAAGGCTCCCCAGCCCAATGTTAATTGATCTGGAATGAAGCAGCAATATCACTGCCCCAGCTGCTACTTTCTGACCAAAACAGGCCAAAAGAATCTGCTAGACAATATTAAAATGAAACCCGGCAATTAAAATCTGCCAGGCTTTGGCTGAAGACTATCTTCTCACCATAGTCATAGGGTGCTTTAAAGATCTCAATGTCTGTGATTAGATTGCATAGAAATATCAATCTCGGTATCCACTCTTGCAGCCGCTGCTGGTCTATGTGTGTGATTATTAGGAGATTCAAGGCTAGAATTCCATTCTGATGCTCTCTATGAATAATTACCTTCTGACGTTTATTTATGAATGGCCAGTCTGACAATGTAATAGGAAGCTGTCAGCTTTTCAGAACTTTGAGGAAGAAAGACTTGCATTTCTATAGCACTCTTCATGACCACTGGACATGTTGTTGAGTGGATCATTGGGCAAGGTGCTTTGAAGCACCTTATAGCAGTCACTGTTATAATATAGAAAGTGCAGCAGCCAGTTTGCACATAAACTCTCACAAACAGCAACATAATAATGACCAGATAATTTGTTTTTGGTATGTTGATTGAGGGATAGACGTTGGTCAGGACACCGGAGATAACTCACCTGCTCACCATTGAAATAGTATTATGGGATCTTTTACTTCCACCTAAGAAGGCAGAGAAGACCTCTGTCATGTCTCATCTGAAAGACAGGTCCTCTGACAGTGCAGTACACCCTCAGTCAAGCTTAAATGTCATGCTTGTGCCTCTGGATTGTGACTTTAAACAATGATCTTGCGACAGGTGAAAGTACAACCAGCCAAGCCAGAAAGAGCAAGTCAGTTGGAGAAGGGAGCAGGAATAGGGTAAAATTCAAGGGAAACTCACTCACAAAAGTAGAACATGATAGGAACCCTGTAATGGCACAAGGCTTGCATCGCTGAGGCAAGACTTGTGCCCACTGGTTTTCTGCAGAATTGAATCTGTCTAGATGTATGGGATCAGCGTCTATAGACAGCCTCTTGCAGTTTTCTAGCACCTCTCCCTTGCAATAGGGAAGTAGTGTTCTAAGACAGAGGAATTGAATGTTAAGGTGCACCCAAAAGCTGGAAAATTAACTGGTAAATCAGTTAGCATTTTGTCATGGTCCGCTGGAGTCTGATCATTTATAAAAAGAGATATAAATTTCCCAGTGACTGACCCAAAAGATCAAACAACATGATTTCACATTTTAAGCCTTTAATTATAACAAACACACTAAAATCAACAAAGACTAAACATTACTCAGTAAGCAACGAGGTAACTAATACACAAATGTATTCCCAATTAACTTCTTAACATAAACAAAAACTCTGCAATTATAGATTATACTGCACTCTCCACAAAACTGTAGTCTTGAGTTTAAAACCCAAAGCTCCTCATAGCTCTTGCATAAAATTCTCCCTACATTTTCTAGGATAAATATTCAAGTGTCCTTTTGAACAAAGTCCAATTCACTCAACCTTTAAGCATAATTGAGTGGATTTCCCATTGCAAGGTATCCTCTGTGGTCTTTAACTCTTCACAATCTTTCTGTGGTTATTCTGTGGTCTTTAACCCTTCACAATCCTTATTTCCTCAAACATGGGTTCCACCCTCACCAGTCCTCTGCTTGTGGTTAACCCAAAAGTTATTCTTCTCTTCTACTCGGCAGAGCAGCACTTGATTTCCGTATTCTCCTCAAAACACCCTGTCTAACTAACTCTGAACATCTGTGGGCCTGTGTAGTGGTAACGCCAGAAATCCTGTCCTTTCCGTCAAGGTTTCAAAACTTGTACCTGACTTTGAATGAGCTCAATTTGAGTTTCTGGGCATGATCTACCAGCCGTGTTACACCCGAAAGGCAGTGTGGAGCAGTGCGAAGTGGCCGGTAGATGTCGGGAGATCCCTCTTCCGGGATCTACCCAGCTTGCGATGCCTCGTGAGATCTAACGTGATCTCGGAAGACGTCGCAATGTGAATCCTGCCCATTGTGGGTGGATCATGTTTTAGAAAATCTGCGATTTAAAGCGAGAGAGCTAGTCTAACTCCAATATGCACTTCCATAATCTAACCAAGATGTTGGGCTCTAACCCTTTGCCTTGGAGACCTTGGGCAAGTGCCATTCAGTGCTGGTCTCCACAAACGTGGACCATACAGAACGGCACTCGTGGGGGTCTCCCAGGCAATAGGAACCCCCCAGGGGCTTGCCCTCCAGGCAGGGTGTCACGCTGGGTGCCACCTGAAGACAGTTTAAAACCTAACCAAGTTATAAAGTCTCGCATTTGTAACAACTCCCCCATATAAATGAAAAATTATTTTTGTAGCAATGATTTTTCTGCAACATTATTAAAATATAACATTGTAAATATTTTAATAAGTAATTTACTGCATATAGTACAAGGAATATCTTTCCCCTTCTGTCATGTTTCACAATTAAACATTTTGTCTTGGCAACATTATAATGCTCGACCCCACAACAACCAACTGTACGTGACAGTATGAATTTAAAGTTCAGCTTTGTGAGTTCTTCGAGGTCCAGCTCTTCGCAAATGAGAGTTCACTTAACTAATGATGGTTTCACTTTCTAATCCCTGTTACAGAAGAGGTCCTTTATCATTTTATTGCTATTCCATGTCCTTGGTTAGAAAATCGTATATATGGGTTGGCCCGATTAATTTTGCCAAGAACAACATTGTCATCAGGGTGTTGGCCCATTAACAATCTTTGAAACCATGGCATTCAGGTCTTAACTCCTGATCTCCATTCTCTTCCATGCCTGTAGACACTTTAATATTTAAGTCTGTAAGGAAGGTCTCAAACAGCCTCAAATCCTAATTGTCTTCATTCACTTTTACCTTTAAATTCGTTCCCATGATTTAAACCTTCAGTGTTTTTTTCCAGGTGATGCAAGTTTTACACTGTTTCCTTCCATGTAAACAGTTCATCTTTCTATCAAGTTAAATTAAATTTAGCTGCTGTAAAAACTTGTTAAGGTTATGTTAATGATCAGACATAAAATCTTGATACTCCTTTTTAGTCAGTTCACAAATTTCATGAACTTATTTTTGTTACTCATCTTCCCATTCACTACCAATCCTCTCACGTTATTTTCTAGCAAGAGTGCCAGCTTTGTCATTCTGAAGTTTTAATTTACACTCAAGCACACGTATCCTTCCTTGCAGCTCCATGGTATCAGTATTAGTTGCAGCAGAGCCATTTTGTTTCAAAGCAGTGCTTTCCTTTGTTTGATTGTTAGTTTTGAGTGCTGTTCCATCTGTTTTGTCGCCTCTTATTCAGGTTCTGCCTGTATGTTTAATTCAGACAAGTTTAATTTGTCGCCAACTGCTATTCAACCCTTTGTTGTCAATGAAGTGCTCCACCTTCCTTTTAACATGAGCAGTACGAGCATCTGACTGTTTGGAAATAGATTTAATTGAAATAGTAATTTCGACAGCAGGATTACTGACAGTCATGGATTTTATATATATATATATATATGTCACCTAATTCCTCTTTTACATTTTCAGTTTTAACAGCGTCACCAGGCTTTTCTGAACCAACTGTAGAAAGCAACTTATTCCAAACAGAGTCATTTCTTAATATTAAGTAAAAACCGTTAACAGGGCACAGGTCGAATCCTCACAATTAAACTACATTTTAAATTAACCCCCTTCAGCAGGGCAGGTAAACAATTTCCATCATATATTTTTATTTAGCAAATTTTCTGGAGGTAAGTTCCCATCGCCTGATGACATTGGCCATTGAGCTGACCCCGTAACTGGAAGAATAACAATCAACTTGCCTGTTTTATGTGATAACAATGGGGTCACTTCCCCAAATTGATTCTTTAATTGTCTATGATCTGGTCTACTCCAACAGTAAATACATTCCAAAACTATTGGTTTGTCACAAGTTCCACCCACTGGTACAGCATTTTCTGCAGGGACATTCTGCAATCCTACAAATGGTACCATCTTGCTTTTTAAATTTTCGACAGTAAGCTTTTACAAGCTCTCACATATGACAAAGTAACAATGTTGGTCTCTTTGAATCATATTAATCCTCCAGTCAGTACTTTTTACGAATCTGAGGAGTTTCTATCTTTTCATTTTTGCTAACTTCCTCATTGTAACGGGCAGCATGGTTCGATTCCCTGCTGGGTCACTGTCTGTGCGGAGTCTGCACATTCTCCCCGTTTCTGTGTGGGTTTCCTCCGGGTGCTCCAGTTTCCTCCCACAGTCCAAATACGTGCAGGTTAGGTGGATTGGCCATGATGAATTGCCCTTAGTGACCCAAAAAGTTAGGAGGGGTGATGCGCAATCAATAACCTCAGAAACGAGATTGGAGACAATTGAAGGCTTTAATACGCAAGACGTTTCCCCCAGCAGCACAGGTACAGAAGAAAGCTGCTGGGGCGGCACAAGCTCTTATACCCCGCCTTGCAGGGCAGAGCTAACATACAGGCTTATCCAATGGGAACAAGTACATTCTCCACCAATTGTGTTCCGGCATTACTAGGTACCGTAATCCTCCTAACACAGACTACCACATTCACCCTCTTGTTAAAAAAGAGTCCAGCAGGGGTGGTGGCTTCGTATTACAACATGGTAAAAGTGGTAGACGTTACAGTTATGAGGGTACCATATTGCCTTCATACAACGTTTTGCCTCTTTACAACTCTTAACTATTTACAACAGTAATGTACATTTCAAAAGGAAGCAATTAGTCGATCGGGGCCCTGGTCGTCCTCTGCAATCGTCGTAGCTTTGGTGATGATGGCGGTGGAGGTTGGGGCGTCTGTGACTCCGGGAGCGTGGTTTCGGCTTCTGTGGCAGCTTCATCACCCCTAGACGTGGCTGGTGGAAGGGCCGACTGACCTGGGAAGGGGGTGGCTGTGGGGTGCGCTGGTGGGCAGGGCCTAGACGGGGCCGGTGGAAGAACCGATCCACCTGAGAAGGGGGCGGCTGTGGGGTGCGCCGGAGTCAGGGAGGGTGGGACTGGTGGCGGGGGTGTGTGTGGGGATCCAGCGGGCACCAGGTCCCGTCGGGAGACCGTATCCTGTCGGCCATCGGGGTATGCCATGTAGGCGTACTGAGGGTTAGCGTGGAGGAGATGGACCCTCTCGACCAATGGGTCCGATTTGTGCGCCCGCACGTGTTTTCGGAGCAGGACGGGTCCAGGAGCTGCCAGCCAGGTTGGGAGCGAGGTCCCAGAGGAGGACTTCCTGGGGAAGACAAGGAGACGTTCGTGAGGTGTTTGGTTGGTCGTGGTACAAAGCAGTGACCGGATGGAGTGGAGGGCATCCTGGAGGACTTCCTGCCAGCGGGAGACTGGGAGATTCCTGGACCGCAGGGTCGGTAGGACAGTCTTCCAGACCGTTCCATTCTCCCTCTCTACCTGTCCGTTTCCCCCGGGGTTGTAATTGGCCGTCCTGCTCGAGGCAATGCCCTTGCTGAGCAGGAATTGACATAGTTCGTCGCTCATAAAGGAGGACACCCCATCACTGTGTATGTAGGCGGGGAAACCGAACAGCGTAAAGATACTATGGAGGGCTTTTATGAAGGTGGTTGTGGTCATGTCGTGGCAGAGGATGGCGAATGGGAACCGGGAGTACTCGTCAATCACATTCAGGAAGTACGTGTTGCGGTCGGTGGAGGGGAGGGGGACTTTGAAATCCATACTGAGGCGTTCAAAGGGACGGGAAGCCTTTATCAGGTGCGCCTTCTCTGGCCTGTAGAAGTGCGGCTTGCACTCCGCGCAGATTTGGCAATTCCTGGTGGCTGTCCTGACCTCCTTGATGCAGTAGGGCAGGTTGCGGGTCTTGATGAAGGAGAAAAATCGAGTGACTCCCGGGTGGCAGAGGTTCTCGTGGAGGGCTCGGAGGCGGTCCACTTGTGCGTTGGCACATGTGCCGTGGGATAGGGCTTCAGGAGGCTCGTTTAGCTTCCCCGGACGATACAAGATCTCATAGTTGTAGGTGGAGAGTTCGATCCTCCACTGTAAAATCTTGTTTTTTATCTTGCCCCGCTGTGCATTATCGAACATGACAGCAACCGACCGTTGGTCAGTGAGGAGAGTGAATCTCCTGCCGCCCAGGTAATGCCTCCAATGTCGCACAGCTTCTACTATGGCCTGGGCCTCCTTTTTGACTGAGGAATGGTGGATTTCGGAGGCGTGGAGGGTGCGTGAGAAGAAGGCCACGGGTCGGCCCACTTGGTTGAGGGTGGCCGCCAGAGCTACGTCGGACACGTCGCTCTCGTCCTGGAAGGGGAGGGACTTGTCCATGGCGTGCATCGTGGCCTTTGCAATGTCTGCTTTGATGCGGCTGAAGGCCTGGCGGGCGTCTATCGACAGGGGAAAAACTGTGCATTGGATCAGTGGACGGGCCTTGTCCGCATAGTTGGGGACCCACTGGGCATGGTAGGAAAAAAAACCTAGGCAGCGCTTCAGGGCCATGGAGCAGTACGGGAGGGGGAACTCCATAAAGGGGCGCATGTGTTCAGGGTCGGGGCCTATCACTCCATTACGCACTACGTAGCCGAGGATGGCTAGGCGGTCGGTGCTAAACACGCATTTATCCTTGTTATACGTTAGGTTAAGGATTTTTGTGGTTTGGAGGAATTTTCGGAGGTTGGTGTCGTGGTCCTACTGGTCATGGCCGCAGATGGTGACATTATCGAGGTACGGGAATGTGGCCTGTAAACCGTACGGGTCAACTATTCGGTCCATCTCTCGTTGGAAGACCGAGACCCCATTCGTGACAGCGAAGGGAACCCTTAAGAAGTGGTAGAGCCGCCCATCTGCTTCAAAGCAATGTATTTGCGGTCAATAGTGTGGATGGGGAGCTGGTGGTAGGCGGACTTAAGATCCACCGTGGAGAAGACCTTGTAATGCGCGATCCTGTTGACCAGGTCGGATATGCAGGGCAGAGGGTACGCGTCCAGCTGCGTAAACCTGTTGATCGTCTGACTGTAGTCGATGACCATCCTATGCTTCTCCCCGGTCTTTCCAACCACTACTTGAGCTCTCCAGGGGCTGTTGCTAGCCTCAATGACACCGTCCTTCTGTAACCGTTGGACCTCTGACCTAATAAAGATCCGGTCCTGGGCACGATACCATCTGCTCCTGGTGGCGACAGGTTTGCAATCCGGTGTGAGGTTCGCAAACAGGGAGGGCGGATCGACCTTGAGGGTCGCAAGGCTGCAGACAGTGAGGGGGGGTATAGGGCTGCCGAATTTGAAAGTTAGACTTCAGAGGTTGCACTGAAAATCCGACCCAAGGAGCGTGGCTGCGCAGAGGTGGGGAAGGACGTAGAGTCGGTAGTTTTTGAACTCCCTTCCTTGGACTGTGAGGTTAGCTACACAAAACCCCTTGATCTCTACTGAGTGAGATCCGGAGGCCTTGGAGATTTTCTGATCAAGGGGTGGACGGGGAGAGAACAGCGTCTTACTGTGTCGGGGTGTATGAAGCTCTCCGTGCTCCCAGAGTCGATTAGGCAGGACGTTTCATGCCGATCGATAAGCACCGTTGTCATAGTATTCGGGGCCGAGACTGGTGCAGGGTCACCGAGGCTACTCGTGGCAGCAGTTGAATGTTTTCTTCGGGCGGTGTGTGGTCAGCCAAGCTGGGGTCCTGGGGGTCCATCCCAGATGGCGGCGCCCATTGGTCGCACATGGCTGGGGGTGCACAAAATGGCGGCGCCCATCAATCACACGTGGCGTCCACGGTACCCTGGAGGAGGAAGATGGCGATGCCCACTGGATGCACGGGGACCGTGGAGAGGTTAACCTAACCTAACGACACCAAGACCGCAGCGACCGCCCGGGCCTGGCATACCGCCATGAAGTGGCCCTTTTTACCGCATCCCTCACAAGTGGATGAACGGACTGGACAGCACTGTCGGGGGTGCTTGGCTTGCCCGCAAAAATAGCAGCGGTGCCCCCCGGGGTTGCCAGGCCGTCTTGCAGCACAAGCTTGTGGG
The DNA here is from genome assembly GCF_047496885.1 of Scyliorhinus torazame. NCBI lineage: Eukaryota > Metazoa > Chordata > Chondrichthyes > Carcharhiniformes > Scyliorhinidae > Scyliorhinus > Scyliorhinus torazame. The sequence goes on from NC_092709.1 coordinate 221,678,862, forward strand.
GGGATGGGAGATGCCTTGGGGTCGGCGCGGGGGGGGGGGTTCCACGCTGCCCAGGGGGCTGCCGCGCGGTTGGGGACGTAAGCGCAGGCGTTTCGGGAGGCCACATCCAAGGAGCCGGCAAGGGCCCATGCCTCCTTGAGGCCTAGTGTGTCTTTCTCCTGTAATCGCTGGCGGATTTGGGAGGACAGCATACCTGCAACAAAAGCGTCTCGGATCAAAAGTTCTGTGTGGTCGCACGCCGAAACTTGCGGGCAGCTGCAGTTTCTCCCCAACACCAGGAGCGCACGGCAGAATTCTTCCAGCGATTCCCCAGGGATTTGTTGCCTCGTCGCTAGCAGATGTCGGGCATAGTCCTGGTTTACAGGGCGAATATAATGCCCTTTCAGCAGCTCCATTGCTGCATCAAAATCGTCTGCATCCTCGATGAGGGTGTAGATTGCTTGGCTCACCCTCGAGTGCAGGACTTGTAGTTTCTGTTCTCCCGTGGGTATGTTTTCGGCTGTTCCGAGATATCCGTTGAAACACGCCAGCCAGTACTTGAAGGTTGCCGCTGAGTTTGCCGCGTGGGGGCTGAGTTGCAGACACTCCGGCTTGATTCGGAGCTCCATTCTTTTAAATCTAGCGTATTAAATTGATGCACAATCAATAACCTCAGAAACGAGATTTGAGACAATCGAAGGCTTTAATACGCTAGATATTTCCCCCAGCAGCGCAGGTACAGAAGAAAGCTGCTGGGGCGGCACGGGCTCTTATACCCCGCCTTGCAGGGTGGAGCTAACATACAAGCTTATCCAATGGGAATAAGTACATTCTCCACCAATGGTATTCCGGCATTACTAGGTACCGTAATCCTCCTAACACAGACTACCACAAGGGGTTATTTGGTTTCGGGGATAGGGTGGAAGTGAAGGCTTGAATGGGTCGGTGCAGACTCGATGGACCGAATGGACTCCTTCTGTATGTTCTATGCTCTATGTTCTATGATATCTATAAAACATTTAAAAGTGAGGGGCAGGATTCTCTGTTGGCTGACACTAAAATCAGGAAACGCAATTGGGCGGAGAATAGGTTCTGACACCAAAATCGTGGCGGAAGCCAATTTGACACTAAATCGCAATTCGCCATCACCTCAACAGTGCTGTCAATGCGGTCCAGAACGCGCACATAGTAAACATCGCTTCCATATCATGACCTTTTTTATCATTTTCAGGGACCTCCGCGATTCTCCTCCTCCGATGGGCCGAGTTCCCATCGGCGCGGTTCACTTGTGCATTTAAAAATCGTGAAACCGGCGTTGTGACTGCTGAGGGAGAGTGAGGGGTACGAAAAGTATCCAACATGTTTTTATCTTATCACACGGCTTCAGTGAAGTCGTTGTGTGGTTGGAGCTAGGCTGTGGCTCTGTGGGTTTTTACTTTCGCTTTGAGTTTTGAACTGGTTTTGAACTGCACAGGTTGAAAAAGTGTCTCTCCATCTTCATTTTAAAAGCTGTTTCCAGACTACTTGATAACTTAAAAGAGATAATTACTTTCTGGAAGGAACTCAAACCTGCTGTTTGAAAAGGGGAACAGAGTATCAATGACAAGTCTTATACCAATGAGAATGCTGTGTGCTGGGCCATACCTTTGAAAAAGGGTTTGCTGGTTTTACTTGGCTTTTGTTATTGAATTGGAACAGTTAAGGGGAATTTAGTAAGGGTTATACATAGATTATTGTAGCTGTATAGGGTCTTTATGTTTGTAGTTGATAATAATTCTTACTGTGTGTGTTTATACAAATGTTACTAAATTCGTACAATAAAGCTTGTTTCTTTGATTATAAGCATCTAAGAACTCTGTTCAATATCCCCCGAAAGGCAGGCTCCTGTGCTCATCATAACCAAAATCAATAAACAGTTGTAGGTCAGGTGAACTCCATGATATACTTTGGAGTTTTTGAAACCCTGGCCCATAACACCACTATGGAAATAAACACTCAGAGAGAGTAGGTGGTCCTGCTAGGAAGGATTTCAGAACAAAGGGAAGCCCAACAGAAGAACTACTCCTGTTAGAAACAACACTTATTCTTTCTAACAAGTACATCAAAACAAAGGAAAATCATCTTTAAGAAAGCTGCGGTAAGAAACAACACCAGGGGCTGGATTCTCCATTTGGGACTCTATGGGCTTGATTCTCTGGAAAAATGTCGAAGTGTGCTAACGAACAAGAATTGTCGCTAATTTCCCGGCATTCGGCGCAGCAACGCCGGCAACGCTATTCAATGTTAATTAGTCCACTTAACGAGGCCTCACGGGCTTCTCGCCCCGAATGCCGGTCCGTCAGCTGATTCACCGGGACTGCGCTTGCATGCCCACCGCTAACAAGGTCGAGCAGCACTGAGGCTGCACTTGCTCAGCCAATCCCAGCCAGCTGACAACAATGGCGCCAAGGAGACCAGCCCCAAGTTTCAGGGATGCTGACCTGGGCAGACTCCTGGACGCGGTGGAGGCCAGGGAGGATGCCCCCCCCCCTCCCCCCCCCCCCCCCAGGGTCCGACAGGGTGAGCCACAAGGCAGCCAGTGCTGCCTGGAATGAGGTGGCGACAGCAGTCACTTCATTGCAGTGTTAATGTAAGCCTATATTAAAGGTTATGACAATAAAGGTTATTATTATTCTGCTGCAGGTCCAGCTGCCAACGGCACGGCCCATCCCAGGCGGCCCCCTCTTCTGACCCTGAGAGGAACACCTCAGAGTAGAGCTCCGAGGATGCAACTGTTTTAGTTGCAGCACAGATGTCATCCCCACCTTCCACCAGTGTAGATACACCACACACCTCGGTGGGAAATGTTAGTGGACAGGCTTCTGGAGCACAATCTGGTGAGCACCACACAGCTGCTGATGGACATCAGGTGGAGTCCAGTGCTTCCAGGCTCTTTGCCTGTGAGCAAACATGGTTACTCACCTCCGAAGCTCCCCACAGAAGCCCTTCCACCAGGTTCATATTTTTCAAAAGGAGTGCTAATCGGCACCAGCATGAGCACTTGCTGGAGAGGCCACTGAATGACGGGAGGCCGTTAGATAAAAGGTAGCTCCCGTTAATTGTATGGGAATGGGGCTTAAGTGGTGATAATTGGTTTCTCATCACACTACGGCAAGATTCCGATTTCGCCTAGGGGAATGGGCCCCTGCGGCGGCCGCGCCATGCAACATGGCGCCGGTGGTGTGCGGACCTGGTCTGCCTAAAACAGCCCCCCCCCCCCCGTAGCCAGCCTCGCCACCCCCAGACCACCCCCCCCCCCCCCCCCCCACCGTGCCTCCAGCCCCTGCCAAAGCCCCCCCTTGCCTGCGGAACGGCTCCCCGCCTTGACTGTGGCGGCGCTGGATTCAGTCTGTAGCCACCACGCGAGGTTCCAGAGCGGTGTGAGCACACGTGTCCCATGCCATCGGGGCCTCAGCCCATCGGGGGTGGAGCATCGGGGGTGGGCCTCAGGTGATTTCCTGAGGCCATCCATACGGCAGGTGGCGTACTTTCTGAATACGCCGTTTTTGAGGGGGCGGAGCATCGCAGAAAATGGCAGCGCTTCTAATTCCGGCATAAACAGGGATTCTCCGGCCGATCACTGAACGCGATTCTGGCGTCGGCGATCGGAGAATCCCGGCCCTTGACTTTCCACAGGTGAAACCCCTTCCTGTCGACCCGGTATCGCACGGGGTGACCTCAGGGGTGTTAAGAATGCACTTGTCCCTGCGGAGGCGGAGGCCGGACTGTTCAAAACACCAGAGAACTTCGGACACGTTCTCCAAATGTTCCTTTTCCGAGGCCCCAGTGATGAGCACATCGTTTAGGTATACAGCCACCCTGATTAGGCCCTGCAGGATGTTTTCCATCACCCGTTGGAAAATCGCACAGTCCGGTGAAACCTCAAAAGGCAGTCGGGTGTATCTGTAGGTGTTTACCATCACATACTTCTGAGAGTCCGTGTCCAATATCAGCTGCAGGTATGCATGGCTCATGTCGTGCTTCATGAATGTGGTAACACCACTGAGATTTGCGGACAGTTCTTCAATGCACAGGACTGGGTAATGTTCCATCATTTTGTAGTCTGCACAAATGTTAACAGCAAGGACACTGAGAGAGTGACAGTGGTTGGAGCAATCTGGGCTGGCTAGGTAACTTAGAGACAACAGCAAAGACAGTGACAGAGTGACAGTGGGAGCAGTCTGGGCCGGCTGGCAAACTGAGTGACAACAATAAGGCCAGTAACAGAGTGACAGTAGTGGGAGCAGTCTGGGCCATTGGGTTTTAGCACCTGGACCAGGGGCCCAGCCCAATTGGCAAAATGGACGTGACGGATGATCCCCAAGCGTTCCAGACGATCCAGCTCGACATCGACCTTCGGTCTCAGCGTGTACGTATGGCACCGGGCGGGTGCGGAAATAACGGGGCTGCATGTCTTTGATCCTGGCTGTGCACCCTTTATCATCCCGAGGCCCTCCCCAAATACGCCTGGAAATTTTACCAACACTTTTTCCGGGCCATGAGGGTACATGCAACAGCCGTGTTGCCAATCCAATTTTAGGTGGCACAGTCAATCACGGCTCAGTGAACTGGGTCCTCCTCCATGAACTACCACCAAAGGTAAATATGCCAAATGGTCCCTGTGTGCCACAGTCATGTGGATAGTTTCCTCTCCAGTGTACATTACAAATCGGGCACGTGTGTCCTGAAGTTCCAAGGTTTGGAGACTGGACTTGATAACATTGAACTTCCGGCAGTTGATCACTGAGACTGCTGCTCCGGTATCGAGCTCCATGTCAATGGGCTGACCATTCACTTTTAACACAATTTGGATGGGCGTGACCCTGGGGCAGTGACGCAGTGTAATTGCTGGCCCTCTTCCTCCTGGTCCTCCACATAGAATGCACATCCTCCAAGTGGTCAGAGACGCCTGGGGTTCTGGCGGGAAATTGGGCCCTCCTGGTGTCCCGGCCCTGTTTCTGGCGGCCAGCCCCCGGCCCGCGGCTGTCCTCTGGGCATTCTATTTTGGGGGAAATCTTCCCAGTCACATGTAGGCACACCATAGCAATGCTCTCACTTCGAAGCAGCTCGCGTTGTCCGAGTCCGGGAGTGGAGCTTCCAGCGGCCGAGTTTCAGTCCCTCCAGGCCTTGCATCTCTTGGACCCCGTGCTCCGCGCTCTCTCAGGGCATTGCGATGTCCACCTGGAGGGTTAAGTCGGCCTCCGTAAGGAGTTGCCCACAAACGAACTGGTCCCACAAGGATTCGGAGAGCGCAGCCCCGAATTTTCATGCGGTGACCAGCATCCTCAAGCGTGCCAAAAAGTGACTATTTGATTCTCCTTGGGTCTGAGAGGCTGTGTGGAACCGATACCGATGGATCATTATTGGAGGCTGTGGCTTAAGGCGCTCCTTGACCAGGGCCACCAACCTGGTGAAAGGCTTGGGAGTCCAGCCTGTCCGGATGTGTGAGGCTCTTGATGAGTGCATAGATGGGTCTCCAATGGAAGAGAGTTACTCCCCTGGTATAACAGCCAGAAGAGGATTTGCTCCCGCAGCTAATGGACCTGCCAAAACATGTCCACTAAAATCAACTTGGACAAAATATTACACAGTTTGCAACTAATACACTAAACTACAGAAAGTTATTCCCAATTTACTTCTTAACACAACTGAAAACCCCCTGCCACGTTTTTAAAGTATACCGTACTTTGCGCAGAATAGTAAAAGTCATAATTAAAGTCAAAAGTTCCTCTTGATTCTAAAAGTATTCCTTGTCTTGCTTCACCACACTGAATCTGCCTGTTTCCTTTCAGACAATGTAACCTTCACTGAACCCTTTGAGCATAATGAAATGGAATTCCCACTGCCTCCTGCTTTGTTTCAAGCTGTTAAAACTTGTACTTGACTTTGAATAAGTTTTAATTTGAATTTCTGTCTCCGGATTTAGGCAGAGGTCTCATAGGTTTGTCTCCAGGCTGATCGCATTGGACTTCCCATTATCCTCCCCAAACAACTCCATTTTACCTTGAATTAAAAGAGACAGTTTAAAACATAACTGCGTTAGAAAACCCAGCATTTGAGTGTTTTGTCTCAATGAGCTGACTGTTGAGTTGCTGTAATAAATGGCTCCTGTGTGATGTGTCTCATATTACTCAAACGCCTTTGAGCAGAGCGTGTAATCTGGAAAACTAAAGAACTTCAAAACAGAAGCTAAGAAGAGGTTGCAATTTCAATGAGGCCAGCCTCTAAATCCTCATCAATTAAAAGAACAGCAGCAGCAGAAACTTCAAGTGATATAAATTGCTCAGGTCTCCTGTAAAGTGTATCAGTCACATGATAAATATATGCCCATAATGCAACCTTAACAATATTACAATCTCCTGTTGTTACCTAATTGCAGTGAAGACCTTCACAGTTGCCCTGGCATAGCTTCGTACTCGGTGAAGCACAGATTTCTAATATCTGCTCACTAAAATCTTCACTGGACCTACTTATCCAGACATAATTTAGGGAGAGCTGTAATGTCTGTCATACCTTAATAATAATAATAATAATCGCTTATTGTCACAAGTGGGTTTCAGTGAAGTTACTGTGAAAAGCCCCTAGTCGCCACATTCCAGCGTCTGTTCGGGGAAGCCGGTACGGGAATTCCACTTGCTGTTTCATTCATTAAATAGTGCATCAACTCTCTTTCTGCTCCTCAAAGTTATTCCTACACGCAATGCTATACATGCTCTGAGAAACTCCCATTGTAGGAAGTTCAAGTCTGGCATTCCTAAGCCTGCAGCCTTTTGGCTGAAAAACACCATTGCTGGAGTGAACACACCTCCCACTGGCAGCTTTGAAGATTTGAAATCCAGCATGTGGCTTGCCCATCCTTGCCCCACCATAACTTACTGCAACAGGGTTGGTATTGGGCTGCTCGTTATCCAAGCCACAGTGATAGACGAGGAAACACTGTCACGAGAAGGGTTCAAAGTTTTTTTCGAAATATTTTATTCAAGTCATTTTCATATAAACAAACAAAAGCAGAAGAACAACCATATAGCATTATGTACAAACAGCAAGTGGAATAACTGCAGGGAATGCAGCGCTTTATATAATTGTGTACTAAGTAGGGGAAATTCTGGGGCTAGATCATCTCTCATTTTAATATGTTTAAATCAACATCATAGGGACTTGATAAATGGAGTTTGACAATGGCCAAGTCATATTTGACAATTTGGGTTCTTGGATTTTGGGACAGAAAACTAGTGAATAGGGGTTTCACCTTAATCTGTTGGAGTTAAGTGACTTGTCGCAATTTTAGGCCCCAGAAATAGGAAATATGCTGTAATATATCAGATACATGGGACTGGATTCTCCATTATTAGGACTATGCCCCACACGGTGTCAAAACTGGAGTTTTACTATTGAAAATCCTGGATTAATGGGACACAAATCCCCGGCCCTGCAGGGGGTTAGCAGGGCCCGGAGTAAATCTTGCAGCTTTTGCATGGCGGACTCAGACCGCGGAGGTAGACCCACAAAGGAGACTCCCCGATCGGCCACACGCCCGACCCTCAACCCCCGCACGGACATTCCCCGGCCGCATATAAGGTCCCCCCACACCCCCCCCCCGGCTTCCGATCCGCCCGCCCCCGACCAGGACGGCAGCCGCCATGCGACCATGCTAGTATCCCGACCGGCTGGACCAGGTTAGATCCACACCATCCGGACTTCGGCTGGTCGGGGGCGGAGGATGTAAGAGCGGGCCTCTGGCAATGGCCCCATGCGGCGCAGCGTACTCCCGGGTGACGCCGCTTTTCGGTGCCCGGAGAATCGGCAAACCACCGCTGGTCCCAATTTCTGCGTCAAACTGGATTCTCCGCCCCGGCCGCGCTTTCGGCGTTGGGGTGTGGCGAATCCAGCCCATGATTTCTAAAAAAGTAAATGACTATTTTATATGCTGAGGGCTTCTGCAGCAAGATATTAAAATAAGTGCAGAAATTTCAGGAGCATTAGTTATGTGGCTGAATTCTTCGGCCGCACCCACCGCGAGATCACTGTGGAAGGGACGGGGTCTATGTAGAGGTCCGTTGACCTCGGGCGGGAATTTCCGGTTGTCGGGCGGGCACGGCTGAAGAACCCGACCCATATTTTTTCCAATTTTCTGGATTTGATAGTTTTGCCAATGAACTATTACATGTTGCATGTCATTCCATTATTTATAATGTATGCAATACAATGTTAGTTTTTCCACTTAACGACGCCCAACTGCTTTCACGCCGCGAATGAAGGCATGCCAGCCGATCTGCCAGCTCCCCGCTAACAAGGTCGAGAAGCATTTAAATAGCACTTGCACAGCAATGCTGTTGTTGTTATTACCATACAGACTGACCTATCCCTCCCAATGACCACATGTTCAGACTTCCGCAGGTCCTCCAGCCAACAGCACCAGCTCATCCCATGTGGCCCCTCCCCTGCACATCAGGTGGATTCTATCTTAATCCATTCATAATCATTGATGTCGTGGAGCACCTGGTGCATGACATCAATGATTCTGAATGGATTAAGATAGAAGCCAAAGTAGAGGGAAAATAAAGAGAAAAAAATCTTAATTTTTTTTAATATTGGAGAACTTTGACATTCTACAAATTTAAAATTAGCTATTCATGGCTGATTTAGCAGCAATTATAAAGTTAATTCACTGTTTAAAAACCCAATTATAACTTATTCAACAAGGTATAACTTTATAAAATCTGTGGCACTCTTTGCCGCAGCAGGCTGTGGAGGCCAAATCACTGAGTGTCTTTAAGTCAGAGGTAGATAAGTTTTTGATCAATAAGGGGATCAGGGGTTATGGGGAGAAGGCAGGAGAATGGGGATGAGAAAAATATCAGCCATGATTGAATGGCGGAGCAGACTCGATGGGCCGAATGCCTAATTCTGCTCCTCTGTCTTATGAACTTCCTCCATGTTGGCTTGCCCATTGTTCGGAACACAGAAAGACTGTATTTCTCCCTGCACACCATTTTTGTGTGCTGCTGCAGCTTTTGTAAACCTTAAAATAAAATGTGCCTCATTAGAGGGCTTGTGAAAACTGGAGGAAGTCTGAAAGGAATCGGAGACATTCTAAAAGGAAACTTAAATGTTTTCACATGATCAAATGTCGCTGTAAAATGTTGAATTGTAATGTAAATATATTTTAATATCCTGCAAAGGCAAGCTGACCATTACATTGACCACTGTGATGAAAAAGTTGACATGTGTGACAATACTGGGACAGCATGGTGGCACACTGGTTAGCACTATGACTTCACAGGGTCCAAGGTCCGATTTCCCCTGGCTTGGGTCACTGTCTGTGTGGAGTCTGCACGTTCTCCCTGTGTCTGCGTGGGTTTCCTCCAGGTGCTCCGGTTTCCTCCCACAAGTCCCGAAAGACGTGCTGTTAGGTGAATTGGACATTCTGGATTCTCCCTCAGTGTACCTGAACAGGTGCCGGAATGTGGCGACTAGGGGATTTTCACAGTAATTTCATTGCAGTGTTAATGTAAGCCTACTTGTGACAAAAGGATTATTATAAAGATTGTTGTAATACTTTATCTATCAGAGAAAGTGCCACAACGGACAAAAATGTAGCAGCAGGTGTTGGTGAAACCTCTGTCACATTTGTTTGAGAATTTAAATGTCAGACAGCTCTGAATTTGGGGAAAAAAAAACTTGCTTTTAAAAGTTAAAAAATCTAAGCATCTGCTCCCATCGATTGACAGGCAATTTGTCTTTAAATTGAAAAGCCAGCAGGTGAACTTCTCCGTTTGGCAGGCTGAATGGCGAGTGTTCCACGGTCCTGATGGGGGTGTGACTGTCAGGGACATGCTAATAGGCCAGCACTCGCACCATGTGGAAGTAGTGCAATTCTAACGTACACCAGTGTGTGATTTGCTGGGGCCAGGAACGGCACTTGAGAGCCTGACAAGCTGCAGCTGCATATAAGCACTCCGCTCCAAACTCTCGTTTCAGCCAAGAAGATGGTACACCGGAGAGCAGCCCCAAGGTTTGCGGATACAGAGCTCGAGATACTGCTGGACATTGTGGAGGAGAAGTGGGACACCCTGATCCTCTGGGTGGGAAGGAGACTGCCGTCAACTGGGCCTGGGCGCAGGCGGCAGAAGCTATGAGCACCGTGGGCCCCTCGTGAGGACCGGACAGCAGGGCAGAAAGGCATTCCACAACCTCTTCAGGATGGGCTGGACACAGAGCAGGATGTGGAGCAGACGGCAATGGACCTGGTCAGCTTAATGGGAGTGTCGGCAGTCATTGAGGTGGAGGTCGCCATGGGACAACCAGGTGAGCCCCAATGTTATAGAATCATAGAATTTACAGTGCAGAAGAAGGCCATTTGGCCCATCGGGTTAGCACTGGCCTTTGGAAAGGGCACCCTAATTAAGCCCACACCTCCACCCTATCCCAGTAACTCAGCAACCCGATGTCCCTATGGCACGTGAGTCACCCCTCTCCCCCACACCATGCGTACCCATGATCTCACCATGCATCTTTTCTTGTGCCTTCCATGGTCACCTCCTGACATGACACACCTGTCCTGGGTTCCTTGCCCCCAGCAACAACACCGCAACTGACCTGATGGTGAGTTGGGACCATCCGGGGTCCCTTGCCCCAGCTGTAACCCCAAGGAATAGCCCAAGGACCACCAGGGCTGTTTAGCACAGGGCTAAATCGCTGGCTTTGAAAGCAGACCAAGGCAGGCCAGCAGCACGGTTCGATTCCCGTAACAGCCTCCCCGAACAGGCGCCGGAATGTGGCGACTAGGGGCTTTTCACAGTAACTTCATTTGAAGCCTACTTGTGACAATAAGCGATTTTCATTTCATTCATTTTCATGCACCTTGAGAAAGGAGGAGATGATGGTGCCCGGGCCCCCGCAGGGAGTCTGAATCCCCCCCATCCCCCACTTGTCCCTGGCGCATCCAATAGGCATCAGGCAGATCGGGGTGGCACCATGCCACCTGTGACATCCAGAAGATTGCCGGGCCATCCAAGCCCAGTTGCTCCAGAGGATGGCTGCCAAAGGGGACCCAGGTCGCAGGGCAGGAACTGCAGTGGGATGATGCACTGTCTGGGGACCTACCTAGACAATGCATTAGGACATGCAAGATTAGAAAGGTAGACACCAATTAAGCTGCACGGCTGCTGCACATACGGTAATGTTAGGGGCTAGGGCACGATTATTGTACATAGCACTGTCACAAATAAAAACCTTTTCACTGATGTTCTGAACTGCCTCGGTCCTCTATCTGAAGGGTGTGAGGGATGGGCTCGGCTTGATGAAGAGGATGTACCGTGTGGGGTTGGGGGGTAGAGTGTGGTAGGCCAGTGATGTGGGTTGCGGGTGTTGGAGGACGGCATGGGCCAAGTACCCCAGGACAGTTGGGACTTCCCCCAGAGTCACCCCCAGAGGCGGCGGTGGACCAGGCCGGAGATGTGGGGGCGCTATGTGGTATCGCCTACCCAGTGAGTGACCCATCACTGCTCACCATCCCTTTGACCAAGCACCCTCCCACACCCCGGACCCCATCCCCATCCCTGCCTCCCCTGCAGGTCTGTGGCCCTGTGTGATGGAATGACTAGGACGCATGCAGTGATCACCCAAGCAGACAGTCGAATGTGATACCGGGGCAGGAGTCAGACTCTGTCTAACAATGCAACGCACCAGTGCTTATTGTGGAGCGTATCATCATCATCATCCCCCATCCCATGGACCAGACCCACCAATACTGCCAACCAACTACCAGCACCCTGTGGTGAAGCTGGTGGGAAACCCGGAGGGCGGATGGAGGTGCTGGAGTAGTGGGGATCGAGTGCAGGAAGGGGGAATGGGGTGGGTGGCCATGTGGGGGGTTACATAGGGGTGGGACGGGATGGTTGAGCTGCCGGTGGCCAGACTCCCTAGTCGGCGAATCTGAAGGTAATCAGGTTGCCCCATGCATGACAGCCCAGACACACATGTCGTGCGGCCTCCTGTGCCTGGCAGGGGCCCATGTCCTGCCCATCCTGGTCCTCCTCCACATTCTCCTCATCGGAAGAGGCATGCCGTTCTTGATCCCCCTCCTCCAACATGCCCCGCCTCTGCCGCACGATGTTGTCGAGGGCGCAGCAGGCTAACATGATGTGGGAGTCCCCCTAGTGCTATACTGGTATGTTCCACCAGAGCGGTTCAGGCACCTGAACTGCACCATCAGTATACCGCCCCTGGTTGCTGCATGGGTTTCATTGTAATGGTACTCCATGTCAGTCTGGGTCTGCCCAAAAGGCCTCGAAGGTGCCGGGCACCGATGAGTGTGCCAGGACTAAAGCATCGTACGCACTGGAAACCGGGCGCAGACGTTCATGATGTGCATCTGGTGGTCACACACCAACTGCACATTCATCAAGTGGAAGCCCTTCCTATTGATGAAGAGCACACTCTCATGTGCCAGTGCCTGTAGGACTTTTGTCCTGTTGATGACCCGCGGGGACCTGGGGCATTCCTGTGATGCCGGCGAATCTCGCTGCCTGGGCAATCTGGCGGGCTCGGTCCAAATTGAAGTTGATATATTGTGCTGCCCGGGCATATAGGGCAGCAGTGACAGCGCGGATGCACCTGTGAACGGATATCTGTGAGATCCTGGACAGGTCCCTACTTGGCACCTGGAAGGACTCTGTGGTATAAAACTTCAGTACGAAGTCTTACAACACCAGGTTAAAGTCCAACAGGTTTGTTTCGATGTCACTAGCTTTCGGAGCGCTGCTCCTTCCTCAGGTGAATGCAGAGGTCTGTTCCAGAAACACATATATAGACAAATTCAAAGATGCCAAACAATGCTAGGAATGCGAGCATTAGCAGGTGATTAAATCTTTACAGATCCAGAGATGGGGTAACCCCAGGTTAAAGAGGTGTGAATTGTACCAAGCCAGGACAGTTGGTAGGATTTCACAGGCCAGATGGTGGGGGATGAATGTAATGCGACATGAATCCCAGGTCCCGGTTGAGGCCGCACTCATGTGTGCGGAACTTGGCTATAAGTTTCTGCTCGGCGATTCTGCGTTGTCGCGGGTCCTGAAGGCCGCCTTGGAGAACGCTTACCCGGAGATCAGAGGCTGAATGCCCTTGACTGCTGAAGTGTTCCCCGACTGGAAGGGAACATTCCTGCCTGGTGATTGTTGCGCGATGTCCGTTCATTCGTTGTCGCAGCGTCTGCATGGTCTCGCCAATGTACCATGCTTCGGGACATCCTTTCCTGCAGCGTATGAGGTAGACAACGTTGGCCGAGTCGCACGAGTATGTACCGCGTACCTGGTGGGTGGTGTTCTCACGTGTAATAGTGGTATCCATGTCGATGATCTGGCACGTCTTGCAGAGATTGCCATGACAGGGTTGTGTGGTGCCGAGGTCACTGTTCTGAAGACTGGGTAGTTTGCTGCAAACAATGGTTCGTTTGAGGTTGCGCGGTTGTTTGAAGGCAAGTAGTGGGGGTGTGGGGATGACCTTGGCAAGATGTTCATCATCATCAATGACGTGTTGAAGGCTGTGAAGAAGATGACGTAGTTTCTCCGCTCCGGGGAAGTACTGGACGACGAAGGGTATTCTGTCGGATGTGTCCCATGTTTGTCTTCTGAGGAGGTCGGTCCGGTTTTTCGCTGTGGCGCGTTGGAACTGTCGATCGATGAGTCGAGTGCCATATCCCGTTCGTACGAGGGCATCTTTCAACGTCTGTAGATGTCTGTTACGCTCCAATTCGTCTGATCAGATCCTGTGTATACGGAGCGCTTGTCCATAGGGGATAGCTTCTTTAATGTGTTACATACGCGGTACATACTCGTGCGACTCGGCCAACGTTCTCTACCTCATACGCTGCAGGAAAGGATGTCCCGAAGCATGGTACATTGGCGAGACCATGCAGACGCTGCGACAACGAATGAACGGACATCGCGCAACAATCACCAGGCAGGAATGTTCCCTTCCAGTCGGGGAACACTTCAGCAGTCAAGGGCATTCAGCCTCTGATCCCCGGGTAACCGTTCTCCAAGGCGGCCTTCAGGACCCGCGACAACGCAGAATCGCCGAGCAGAAACTTATAGCCAAGTTCCGCACACATGAGTGCGGCCTCAACCGGGACCTGGGATTCATGTCGCATTACATTCATCCCCCACCATCTGGCCTGCGAAATCCTACCAACTGTCCTGGCTTGGTACAATTCACACCTCTTTAACCTGGGGTTACCCCATCTCTGGATCTGTAAAGATTTAATCACCTGCTAATGCTCGCATTCCTAGCATTGTTTGGCATCTTTGAATTTGTCTATATATGTGTTTCTGGAACAGACCTCTTCATTCACCTGAGGAAGGAGCAGCGCTCCGAAAGCTAGTGACATCGAAACAAACCTGTTGGACTTTAACCTGGTGTTGTAAGACTTCGTACTGTGCTCACTCCAGTCCAACGCCGGCATCTCCACATCATAAAACTTCAGGGCAACGAACATCTTGTTGGCCATCGGGAACAGGTGTCCTCCCCCACACCTCGCGGTTCCAGGTGCGCCATCATCCCAGTGATACTGCACGGTCTCTCTGCTCAGCAGTAGTCGTCGGCGACATGCTCGGTTTGGCAGGTCCCCGAAGGATAGGTGCTGCCGATATACACGCCGCTTGAGGCAGCACCCCCTTCCCGCCTCCTTCTCGGCCTGTAGGATGCCAGCGCTCCAGCTTCACCTGCTGGCCACTGCTCTTCTGGGGCAGGCTCCTGTTCTGCAAAGTCCTACGCCAGCAAATCCTATTCGTGCAACCTCATTGTGTTTGCAAGGGCCGCTGCAGCCAAGCTGATGCCAATCATTCAGTATCTGCAGGGGGTGAAGGGCAGACGTGTGAGCATAGTGAGAACCTCTGTATCCATCCAGGTCAGTGGGCTACACGGTGGCCCTGGCCTGCACTGCAGCCCCTACCCCTGCACGTCTCCCCCTCGCCTTCCCCCTCCCACCCCGGCCGTTCCCCCAGACATTCTGCCTTCTGCACTGCACCAACTAAAGGTTCCTGGGGGGGGGGTGAGGTGGAAAGGTGGCCCCCATCAATTCTGCCTGGCGGAGGCAGAGCATCGCGGGAGGCTGGAGACTACCAGGCCTGGCCCGTTAAGGATATGTTACTGAATGCTACTGTACGTTTTGCATGCCCATGCTGGCGGGGGGCATGTAACACTTTCACACCCCACTCTCTTGGCACTGTAGCATGGTCCTCTGGTGGGCGCCTACGCCAACCTTGATTTTCGGCTGACGAACAATTCTCTGCTGATCGCAATCCGGCATCGCTGGATGGAGAATCCCACCTGCCGTAAGTGTTGACACCGGGACTGAATTGTGTGCGTTTCGTGTTACTGTTGGGGGTGTTATTTGTGGAGCAATTCAGGACATACTAATGGGCCAGCACTCTGCCCACGTACATCTACAGTAATTCTCACTCCCATCGGAGTCGGATTCGCTGGCATCAGAATTGGAGCTGCAGATCTTGACAAGCTGGAGCTGCTTATTAGCACTCCACTCGCCAGTCACTCTTATTCCTGTCAAGTAGATGGCTCCACGAAGAGCAGTACCACGCTTCGTGGATGCGGAACTCGATAGAATGTTGGATGTGATGGAGGAGAGGCGGTGCACCCACATCCCCAGGGTGGGTAGGAGGCAACCGCCCACAGTCATCAACCGGACTTGGGTAGAGGTGCTCGAGGCACTCAGCGTGGTGAGCCTCACCAGGTGGACTGGCATGCAGTGCCGCAAGATGAATGACCTCCTTAGGGCAGCTCGGATGAGCCACCACCTTTGTTCCCCTGGCATCACTGCTGTCCCTCACTCCTTACATCACACCCTCACTCCTACAGAGGCTAATTAAAACCCACCTGCCCCATCTCCCTCACACCCCATCCTGCATCAAACCCCAACACCTATATTGTCCTCTTTGGCCAGGTGCCTTGCAAACACATGCCGATTCTATGATCAGCTACAGACTCCTCTTGCAACTTGCCTCCATATACATGTCGCCTCGGAAAAGACGGCCCATAACAGAAGGGAGCGAGAGAAGTCAGGAGGGGGTGTCCTGACCTCAGGGCTCTCATACCTGCCGAACAGAAGGCGATGGCATTAGCACAGCTTGTGTTTTCCTGTCCCTGCCTATCAATCCAGGTCCAGAAGTTACCATCAGTTTCAGTGGCATAATGAGAGAGAATTTTGCTGTCTTTACCATGGCAATATCCAGGAAATCAGTCGCCATCTCTCCACATAAAGAGCATCAATCTGGAATGCTTTCCCCCAAAATGTTGGGGATCTGGGGAGAATTGAAGCTTTCAATACTGAGTTTGAATAATTTCTTTTGAGTAAATGAATTTGGAGTAGGCTCGTGGGGCCAAATGGCCTACTCTGTTTTTATGTTCCTATATTCAGCCTGTCCTGGCTGAAAGCTGAAAACTTATATAAAGTCCAGTAAGTGAGTCTCACAGTGTAAGCTACGTCATCTATATTTTTCAAGCACTTAAAACTCTTAAAAGATTGTAAGAAGACTGTCAGCAGACCAAAGTACTTTCCCTAATGGCACTAAAAGGGCTGTTTCTTGATGCAGAGAAAAGAGGAGCTCTTTGTCAGCTGTGGTTTAGTTGGCACTGCCAGTGATCAGGCCCAGGGGAGGTGGCTTACCAGGTGGAGGGTGTGTGTGGGTGTGTTCCTGCAGGCCTCCCTGAGGTTTTGTGGGGATGTGGTGTCGAAAATGGAGGGGGGGGGGGGGTGTGGAGATTGGGGCAGCCAGACAAAATGGTGCCGCGATCAACGAGAAGCCTTTTCTGCTGGGCTCGCCAGTATGAAATGACTCTAAGTGTGGCGTCGGCAGAGATAAACTCATGAGGCCTGAAAAGACGGCAAAGTGCTGTTGAATAGTCTGGTGATTCTCAACACTGCAGCCTCCGAGAAACACTCCGCTTAACCCGCCCAAAATGGACATAGATTTATTTTCAGTTAAATCGTGCCTCAGGTCTCTTGTTCATGCTCGGCTGGGAACTTGCTGCACATGCGTAGTATTAACTTTTAAGGTTCTTTAGACCGAGGATTTGCCCTGCATGCCTGCAGAGAAGAAATAAAGAGGAGTGTATGAAAATTGCATATCAAGTGATGTGATACAGGGTGCCATTGATAAGTAAGTGTCCCAGGGGGAGGGAGGCAGGAGGGCGACAAGGAGATGGTCCAAAACCAGCGAGGGGAGACAGGGATAGGCCGCCAAAGGAAGCCTCAGCGAATGTATAAAAGACAGGGGACAAAAATAGGTCCTGTTAAGTTAAAAGAAAGGAGCAGACAAATAGGTTACAAATTTAAAAAAGAATTGCAGGGAGCAGGCGTTCAGTGAATTGAGCACGGGAGACGCCCTGAAGATCTGAGAAGGCAGCTGAAGGTGGATGGCTCCCTAATGAGGGTCGCTATGGCAATGGTAACCCTTTGGAACAATGCAATTCTGCTTGGCACAGCCGGTGATCTGAAATTGTTTAGATATTGTAGATATTCTAAATTGTTTTATCTTTCTGGCCTGGTAAAGTTTATTTTGTTTGTTCCAAACACATGGGGCGGAATTCTCCGCTATCGGAATTCTCCGTTACGCTGGCAGCGCACCCATGCCTGGGGATTTCCCGACGGTGTGGGGCTGCCTGCAATGGGAAACCAGAAAACTGGTGCGACGGGACGGAGAATCCTGCTCATGGAATCGTGTGGCTTTATTCACTTAGTAAGCATCTTGAAACTCAAACTTTATCTCCTTTAAACAAAACATTACTGGTCCCTAACTGGAACTCCCCCGATGACCTGGGGTCTGGTTAAGGACGCTAACACATCAATCAACATCATGGAGCAGATTATCAGGTCAGTGCCACTTTGCTGTTTGTAGGAACATGGACACAAATCTGCTGCCATGTTACCTACAATACAACTGTGATTAAACTTGAAAAAGTACTTCATTGGCTGTAAAATGCAGTCGGATGTCCTGAGATTGCAAAAGCTGTTGTAAAAATCCAAGTATTCGGTGCTTTTTGTTTTCACGATTGGACAGTTGTTTCCAAAAGTAGATCAAACTGAAACCTGATACACCTTTCACTGTGAAGATCAAATAGAAGTCGACCAGTTTTGATTAGATCTCTTTTATTATCTTCCTTAGATAATTCGTAAGAGCATGAACATATATAAAATAGGAGCAGGAGTAAGCCATTCATTCAGCCTGCTTTGCCACTCCATAAGATCACCTCATCTCCGCCTCCTTGTTCGACCTCCATTTCCCTTGATTCTCTTAGTGTCGAGAGAGTTACTGGGCGGGGCTGCAGCTTGTCAGCCCTACGAGCGTCCATCACGGACCCGGCAATTCACGCACCGCTTTTTGTGTGTTCAGCTGGTGTTCCACGCAGCGCCGGTGCTAGGCCCTCACCGGCAGTGGAATCGGTGCAGGTTTGGCGCCGATTTTTCTGACGTCGAACTCCACGGATCCTCCATTAGTGTCAGCACTTAGACTCAGGAAAGCAGAATCCAGCCCAGTCTTGACCATTCACAACACTGAGCATCTGGGGGCTGGGTTCTCCGATTCTGGGGCTATGTCCCTACGTCAGCGGTGGAACTGTGGCGTTTTACACCAGAAGAAAATGGCGTAAAACAGCCACCAATTCCCCGTTTTGCTGAGGGCGAGCAGGAAGGCAGCGTAGAGCACCCGGGTCTCGCTGCCGATACGGGCCGGAGATTTGCTGGGTCCGTGGCCGCGCATACGCATGCCAGCGGCCGGCAGCACCCACGCTGTGCAACATGGCGGCGGCCGCTCATGGACCCAGCCCGTGAAATAGTCCCTCCCTTCGGCCGGCTCGCACGGCCTGGACCAGCCCCCCACATTGCCCCCAGTCCCTGATGAAGTCCCCCCTGCCCGCGGATCGGCCCTCACCCGACTGTGGCGGCGCTGGACTGAGTCCGCGCAGCCACGGCGAGTTCCCGACGGATGAGACTATGAGAGGCACACGTCGACGGGAACTCGGCCGGTCGGGGGCGGACCTCAGGCAATGTCCTGAGGCCATCGATATGTGGCAGAGTATGCCGCTTTGGACGGGGCGGAGCATCGCGAAAGCTCGCCGCCCCCGATTAGGTCGGAAACTTTGATTCTCTGTCCGGTTGCGTTTGGTGACCGGAGAATCCAGCCCCACAGCTCTCTGGGGTGGAGAATTACAAATTTCTCAACTGCTTCAGCAAATACATTTCTTGGGCGGGATTCTCTGTTGGCAGAATCCAAAATCGCAAAACGTGATTGGGTGGAGAAAAGGTTCCAACGCTAAAATCACGACAGGCCTCGATTTGACGCCAAATCACAATTCTCCGTCACCTCGACAGCGGCGTCAATGTGTTCCGGAATGCACGAACAGTAAACACTATTTGCATATCATTAGTGGGCCCGACCCAGTATTCTGCTGGGCCTCCACGTTTCTCCTCCTCTGATGGGCCGGTTCACTTGTGGTTTTAAAAATTGTGAAACCGGTGTCGTGGCTGATGAGGAAGAGAGAGGAGGCAGGACACAGAGAGGGGCGACCATGGCTGCCGGGCCGGTCACTGGTTGGGATGGTTGGGGTGGGAGGCCCCTGCCAGGGCAGGGAGGAGGTGACGGGGGAACAGGCCATGTGGCTGTGGTGACCCCCCATGGAACTGGGACGGTGTCTGTGGTGAACCACTGTAATATGAGATGTAAGGTAGGACCTGCACTACAGGTTCGCCGGTAGCTCCTGCCGGCTGGCTCCGCCCAGGGAGAACTGTATAAATATGCATGACCTCCAGTGTCCTGCCATTTCGCCAGCTGCAGCAGGAGGCCACGCATCTGACTGTAATAAAGGCCACAGTTGTACCCAACTTTAGTCTTTGTGCAATTGATCGTGCATCAGTGTCCAAGCACAGACTGCCATTGCCGCGGCCTGCAAGGCAGCCAATCTTGTTGCACACCACACTGACCACCTACCTTGGTCCCTGGTCTGCAGAGTGACACTGGCCATATGGATGCCCCCACATGCCCACCCCTGCACCCCACCCTCCGCCATGTTCCCCCACTCGGCCGCCACTCACTGGCGGGGCATCAGGTGGACCACCCAAGGGCAACATCCACAATAGCCACTACGAGGGCGCCGGGCAGGGGCCACTGAGTGTAACGCTGGCAAGGGCAGCGGCAACCGATGGTACCCCTGGCAGCAGGGATGGACGCCAGGGCCAGAGGCCCATGGTGCCAAGCACAGACGGAGCCAGTGGTGTGGATTTGGGCGGGGTGGACATGCGAGGGCGGAGTCTGCAGTGCACCAGGGCCACCATGTAGCCCATTGGACCTGGTTGGGCACGGGGGTACGCACCATGCTAACATGTCAGCCTTTCACCCCCTGCAGACAAATGACATTGGAATTCAACCGGCTGTGGTGGCCTTCCTGCTGGTCTCCGCAGTCCTGGGGGATGCTCTGAGGCTGTACCAGCTGGAGCTGCTCGAGGAGGAGGTAGCGGCAGCAGTGGAGCATGCCCCAGCGGAACATATGGCTGCTGCCCAGGATGGAGAGCTGGCTGCTCTAAGGCTAAGGAAGAGGAGGTGCAAGAAGCCGCTGCATGAGGCCTTGTGTGTACCGGCCTGGCCTTCATTTGAGGTCCTACCAGACCGGGCATACATGTCTGCTCCCAAAACCCGGGAAGTGTGCACAACACCTTCATTCTGATACACTTGACGATTCCTAACATGTTCGAGATGGGTGTTGGCTCCTGGGTGACAGGGGCCATCCACTGCACTCGTGGCTGATGACACCTATCTGGAGGCCAAAAACCGATGCAGAAACCCGCTACAACGACGCCCATACAGCAACCAGCTCAGTGATCGAACGGTACTTCGGCCTCCTGAAGATGTGGTCCAGCCTGGACCACTCTGGAGAAGCCCTCCTGGAGAGTGCTGAGTGGGTCGCCCGCATTGTGGCGGCCTGCTGCGCCCTCCACAACTTTGTGCAGAAGCGGGGCGATGTGCTGGAGGAGCACGTTGAATGGCAGGCCTCGCCCAGTGAGGAGGATGCACTGAAGGCAAGGATGAGCAGCCCATGGAGCCCAGACAGTCATGGGAGGCCACACGATGTGTACGCCAGGGCTAATGTGCACGGGATGCTCTGATAGCCTCCAGGTTCACCGACTGGGGGGGGGGGGGCGGCCGCCCATTCCCTCCCTGCCCACCCTTTCTTCCCAGCCCACACCAATTCAGCCCTCATACCCACCTGACAAAGCACCGAGACAGGTTGTAACAGTGTGAATAGGTGTTTAATGTGACAACGTGTTTACAGATTTGTGCCCTAGCCCCTATAACGAAACTGTGCACTGCACCCGTGCCAACTTAACTGGCCTTACAAGCCCTAACGCTACATCCTGGTGGTTCCTCAGACAGTACAGCAGAAAATGGAGGCGGTTTGCTGTGATTCCTGCCCTGTGACCTGGGTCCCCTTTGGTGAGTGTATTTTGGGCTTATATGGGTCCGGCTGCTGCTCGGGTGTCCCAGGTGGTTTGGTGCTACCCTGTTCTGCCCACTGCCCACCATATGAACCAGGGACAGGAGGTGGGGAGGGGGGTCCGAAGTGCTGCGGGAGTCACCGGCACGGACCCCATCACCTCCTCCTCCCTCGAGGTGCCCAATTGGCCCTCGGGCTACTCCATGGGACGGGGGTGCAAGCGGAGCCATGCCTTGAGGCTCATATGCCACCTGGTGCTGCCAGTCTTGGAGACCCACTCTGGTCTCGAACAGCGTCTGCATGCTTGCGGCCATGGAGCACAGGGAGTAGACCATCTCCATTTGGGACTATGCAACATCGCATTGTAACTGTCCCACCACATTCTGAGTCTGTGTCACATCAGCCATGAGTGCGCCATCTCCCTCTGGGACTGGCCCACCTCCCTCTGCGTCTGTGCCATGTTGGCCAGCGCCTGGGAAATGCCGCTGACGTTCTCAGCTGTGGCCTGCCGTGACTGGGCCATGCTCAGATGCGGCGCTTCAATTTCCAGGTGTCTCTGGCACATGGTGCCTGTGAGGCGGCAAACCTGTCCTGGCCCATGGCCTGCGCCTGCACAGAATGCCCAGGCCTTGGACATGCCATAACCCTCGCCCCCCAATGTCTCCACAGCGGACGCCACCCATGCGGTGTTGGCCTGGGTGACACGCATGGTCGGCACCACCTCCTATTCCTGCACGCGGATGGACTTCACCCCTGATTAGGCAGCAAGGAAATAATGACCAAATAATCTGTTTTTCTCCGTTTTTGGATGAGAGATTTCTGTTAGGACACTGGGGAAACTCACCTGCTCTACTTCTCAAAAGCCCATTGCGTCTTTTATATGAGAAGTCAGATCTGGTCTCAGTTTAAGGTTGCCAACTCAGGGTGGAGGCCAAACCAAAATACTGCGGATGCTGGGAATCTGAAATATAAAAATAAAGGGCGGAGCTCTCCGTCGGTGGGATCCTCCGCTACGCTGTCAGTGCACCCACGCCCAACGTGTTTCCCAACGGCGTGGGGTGGCCACAATGGGAAATCCCATTGGCCAGCTGCAGGAACGGAGAATCCCATTACCGACGAGGGTGCACCGCCCAGGAAAACGTGGCTGGTGGACCGGAGAATCCTGCCTGTTGAGAGAGAAACCAAGTTTACTTTTCAGGTCTATGACATTTAGTCCTGAAAGGCAGGGCATGATCTGACAAAAAAAACCAGAGCCACTTTCTGGGCGGGATTAGGGAGTCGTTCCCGACGCTTGGAGCAGTGGGAACCACCCCGCTATTGAACGGCACTCTGTTATTTTGTTTTGGCCTCAATGGGGAATGCGCCACCGAGGCCACACTCAGTCACATTTCCTGCAATAAGGAGCTCCGCCTCGAGCCTTTGACCCCCGACGCAACCCCCAAACCCACACAACTCCCCAATTCACCCGTTGGGGAGTCCTCGAGTCACCCCCCCTGCACCTCACCTCATAAGGGCAGGATACCTCCGGGTCCGATCCCGATCATGAGTAAAATACTATCTGGTCACCTTGACACTGCCAAGTGGCAGTGCCAGGCTGGCAATGCCATGGTGCCCAGATGGCACTCTGCCCAGAGGCTGATCACCCGGGGGCCTCCAATGGTCTGAAAGAACCCCCACACAAGTGCCGTTCAGCCTGGCCCCTGCTTGTGATAACCTGTGCTAAACAGCACCCAACTGGGGTCTCTTCGGTGAGGTCGGTAGATCCTGGTGGCCGGTTAGGTCAGGCATCGGCAAAGTTAGTGAGCTGTTCAGCTGACTTACGTATGCAAGTCTGGATCGCGCCCATTGTGTGCGGGATCCAGGTCATAACGTCTCGCGAGATCTCATTATCTCTCGTGGGGCATAACAACCATTGGAATCCAGGTAGCGGCCTCTCACGGGACCTACCGGCCATGTCCTGTCTTGATTCCGGCGTGGGCGCGGCCGGTAAACGCGCCCGTTAACTTGATTTCTCACCATAGATGCTGTCAGGCCTGCTGACTATTCCCAGCATTCTCCATTTTTATTTCTGGCAGGAGGCATGATCACATGATAATCTAACCACATGACATCCAACCGTGTGATGTTTCGTCATGTGGCATTTGATCACATGACTTTTGCAAATATTGCTTTTACCAGACAAGGGTGCCCACTGTAATTGAATATTCTTGCTTGGGATTTTGGACCAGCAGTTGTTGTTTGAAATGTTTCAAGAACTAGAAGGCTGCCTATGATCAGGAGTGATGTGGAGATGCCAGCGTTGGACTGGGCTGGGCACAGTAAGAAGTCTAACAACACCAGGTTAAAGTCCAACAGGTTTGTTTCGAAAGCTAGTGATTCAAAACAAACCTGTTGGACTTTAACCTGGTGTTGTAAGACTTATTACTATGCTCAGGTAGATTGGGGATCAGACTGATGGCAGCAGGGAGTCAGATGGCGGGGCAGAGGGGAATCTAAAGGCCGGGAATCCAAGGACAGGGAAATAGAGAAAAGGGAAGTGATAAAGCTGAGTGCAGGGAAACTGAGGAAACTGAGAATGGACAACCAAAGCTGAGAGAAAATGGGATGGAGAAGCGGAATCAGGGGGCAGGGAAGTGTAAAAACTGAGGATGGGGAACCACAGGACAGGGAATAATGGATAAACAGAGGGTGGGGAAACAGACACCGGGGGTGAGAGGAAAATATAGGTTGGGAAATTGAGTACACCTCCACATTGCAAAAAGAAATTCAAACACCCCTTTTTAAGACCCTCAAGTAACACAAGTGCTTATCAGGATTTACTGAGGGATACATTAGGAGATCACATCAGGAGATGATCCTACTGTCATCTGACTTACATTTTAGACAACTCCAAGCAATGCTCACAAAATACAGAATGTCCAACCCAAAAGTTGACAACTTGACCAGATTGGAGAGTTCAGAGCACTAAGGCTAATGTCTAAATCTCAGTGGTTCATTGCACACATGGCAGCCTACCCTTGCCCCTTCGTCTGCCTGTCATTGTTCTCTAATCAATTTCACTGAAATGATTCAAATTCTTAAAGGCTTCAACAGAGTGGATGCTGAGAGGTTGCTTCCCAAGGCTGGAGAGTCTAAAACTAGGCAGCATAGATTAAGGATAATGGATTGGCCATTCAGGAATGAGGTGGAGATAAATTCCTTCACTCAGGGGTTTATGAACCTTTGGAATTCTCTACCTCAGCAGGCTGTGAGAGCTCAATCAGTAAGTATATTCAAGACTGAGATAGATTTTTGAACACTAAGGCATTCAAGAGGTATGGAAGGACAGTGGAGTTGACGTAGCAATTTGGCCAATCACATTGCACCTACTTATTATGTTCTGATAATAATAGATCAGCTAATCAGGAGTGAAACCAGAATGCCATTATCTTTTGTACAAAAAACAGGCTATGTGGAACTATGCCTCCCCAGCCAGAACAAAACAATATGAATAAAGGTTCAGTTGAAATTTCAAGGCTGACATTGAATGATTTCATTATCTCAACCTATCAGAAAATATGAAGCAAAAGTGGAAAAAATAATGATGAGATACACGTCAGCCATCATCAGATTGAAAGACTGAACAGGCCAGAGTGGGTAGATGGCCTGATTTTCTGAGAACTCCTGTTCATGTATTGTATGATGTTGCAAGTAGTCCTGTCCTGAAATCCAAGTACCTTTCTGTCAGTTATCTGGAAACTGGCCACCAAAATCATTTTTTAAATAAATTCATTTTTTTCTGTGTATTCCTGTTTTATGGTGTAATGTAATTCACAATTAATGTTTTAAATGAATTTTCACAAGTAGTACCTGATTTGTGCAATTATAAATATATAATTATTATGTATTTTCTCCCTATTATGTATTTTCTTTTCTTTTCTTTTCATGTACTTAATGATCTGTTGAGCTGCTTGCACAAAAATACTTTTCACTGTACCTCGGTACACATGACAATAAACAAATCCAAATCCAAATCCAAATCTAAATAATTGTTTGCCTTATAAATGAATATTATTTTATGGATCTATATATACATGTATATATATCTATATTTATACATAATTATCTCTTTTTCTCTTTCCTTGCTTAAACAGGAAATATATTTGTTGTCAGCCTGGCCATTGCAGACCTAATAGTAGTGATCTATCCATACCCAATGGTCTTGACATCTATATTTCACAACGGCTGGAACCTGGGCTACATGCATTGTCAAATCAGTGGTTTCCTGATGGGGCTGAGTGTGATCGGATCAATTTTCAATATCACTGGCATTGCCATCAATCGATATTGCTACATCTGTCACAGTCTGAAGTACGACAAGCTCTACAGTGACAAGAACTCCCTGTGCTTTGTAATCCTCATCTGGACCCTGACGTTTATAGCAATCGTCCCAAATCTGTTTGTGGGATCTTTGCAATATGACCCGAGAGTTTACTCTTGTACGTTTGTGCAATCTGTAAGCTCTGCCTACACTGTCTCGGTGGTGTTTTTTCATTTTATCCTCCCCATTGCCATTGTCACCTTTTGCTACTTGAGAATTTGGGTCCTTGTCATCCAGGTCAGAAGACGTGTGAAGCCAGACATGAAACTCAAGCTGAAACCTCACGACTTGCGGAACTTTGTGACAATGTTTGTGGTCTTTGTGCTCTTTGCTGTGTGTTGGGCGCCCCTTAATTTTATTGGTCTTGCTGTGGCTGTCAACCCAGATGCAATTGCCCCAAGGATCCCAGAATGGCTATTTGTAGCCAGTTACTTCATGGCATATTTCAACAGCTGCCTTAACGCTATTATCTACGGACTACTGAACCAAAATTTCAGGAGAGAGTACAAGAGAATTATAATCTCTCTGTGCACCGCAAGGATTTTCTTTCCAGAGAGCTCTAATGATGTGCTTGACAGAAATAAGAGTAAACCTTCTCCTTTAATGACTAACAATAATCAAGTGAAGGTAGATTCTGTCTGAATGGTTTATGCATTCACTCCACGTGCCAGTTAATGAAGCTTGAACAAAAAGCACATTATATAGAATCGATGGAAAGCATAATATGTAGTCAAAATTGTTAAACCTATGTTTGCATTTATTACATACGTTATTTTACAGAGAACAGAGGGAACTCTAAAAATCAATTACACATCAATGATTGATACTTAAGAGAGCAGTAGATTTCATTTGATTATATTCATAGCCACACTGAAATAATTATGGAAAAATAATGTTTATTTTTAAATAATTGATAAATTCTGTAGTAATAGAAATGGGAAGAGGAAACTTCATGACTAAAAAATAAATGTTTGAGCCTAACTACGCTTAACTTAGTTTTTAAACATCTGTGAATTGAAGTGGCCTTACAGGGTATGTGAGATTGGAGATTATACTGAGCTGAAATCATATTTTGACTGCCATATATATTCCATAGTTTTATAAAAATAATATTTGCAAAGTAGGCTTAAAGGATATTTGAAAATAAGAATGGCAAAAGTGTTGTAAATAGTACAGATTTTGAAATGCACAATCAAATTCAAACCTATATTTGAAAAGAAAATCACACCAGAAAGTGATTGAAGAAAACATTTTAGCATGTTTACCAATTTAACTTCTACTGAATTGAAAAATGACCAATGACACTTAATGAGCAAAATATGCAGTATTTGAAAAATCATTAAAAAGTGAATTGCCAAGCATGTAGTGAGAATTCTACATTAACTTGGATAGGATGCATGCAGTCCTTATATACAAAGATGAATATAGTTTTACCAACAGTGCTTTTAGTGTTTGATATGATAGTTTTGGCTTCAATGTATTGTTAAAGCTATATGAAATGTTATGTAATGTAACTGATTTTGAAAGTCAAGAATGCATAAATGTGAATGGCTAACAGACCAACATATTTTATATATAGTAATTGTGGTAAACGTAATCAATTATGAGGTTAATTATATTGCTAATTGATCAATTGGCAGGCTCATGACCATAGTGTGCCAGATTGGCACATTACCCTTTGGGATCTAAATTGGCTCAGGGATTGCACTGTGTGATTAACTCGTACCAGCAGACCAACTCCATGCTGCCTGTTCATTTGAATGACCTCTGCATCCAGCCAGCACTAACACATTGCTATTTGGCTGGATTCATAAATAGGGGGCCATTATCACGAGTAGCTGGCATGACTTAAAGGTGGTGTGTAATGCTTAAAGCTAGCCAGTAACTCTGAAAAAGTGGGCGTATTGTGGCTGGAACAGAAGTTGATCTGGGAAGGAATGAAGAATGGCACAACAGGGATGAGAGTGGACTGCAATGTTTTCAAATGCCAACATGGAGATCTTGGTGGAGGAGATAGAGAGGGGGAGATGTCCTATATGTACACAGGGAAGGAGACCCTCCAGAAACTGTTTCCATGCTGTAAACCTCAATGACTCTATGACACAGTCAAAATGCAGCGGATAGCTATGGGAGGTGAATGATAAGATTCAACTCCCGCGGACTTGAGTGCAGTGCTGCAGGAATCCGCATAGATCTGATCAAGATCAGTGAATGGGGCTGAAGAACCCTGTCCTACCAACTGTAGCCTTGGCCACTGCTCGAATCACCACACCCTCATCATTCACTGACCAGCAATCTCTATCAATCTGGTCTCACATTTAGCATTCACATTTCTCATCTCACCCTTAAGCACTGAGCATTGCAGCAATCCTCAAGCCCATGTTTCACAGGTGATGCATATTGCCAGCTATTCAACCATGACAGGCACTTTTTAAATTAGTTCATGAGACATGGGGAGGTGGCATACTGGTAGTATCATTGGCTAGAATTGGACCAGGCTCATACTCTGGGGACACAGCTTCAATTTCCATCATGGCAGCTGGTGGAATTTAAATTCAAATAATAAATCAGGAATTAAAAGCTAATCTCAGTAATGGTGATGATGAAAACATTGATCATTGTCATAATATCTCATCTGGTTAAACAGAACAAAGAAAATTACAGCACAGGAACAGGCCCTTCGGCCCTCCCAGCCTGCGCCGATCCAGATCCTTTATCTAAACCTGTCTTCTATTTTCCAAGGATCTACTTCCCTCTGTTCCTCGCCCGTTCATATATCTGTCTAGATGGATCTTAAATGATGCTATCGTGCCCGCCTCTACCACCTCCGCTGGCAAAGCGTTCCACCCACCACCCTCTGCATAAAAAACGTTCCACGCACATCTCCCTTAAACTTTCCCCTCTCACCTTGAAATCGTGACCCCTTGTAATTGACACCCCCACTCTTGGAAAAAGCTTGTTGCTATCCATCCTGTCCATACCTCTCATAATTTTGTAGACCTCAATCAGGTCCCCCTTCAACCTCCGTCTTTCCAACGAAAACAATCCTAATCTACTCAACCTTTCTTCATAGCTAGCACCCTCCATACTAAGCAACATCCTGGTGAACCTCCTCTGCACCCTCTCTAAAGCATCCACATCCTTCTGGTAATGTGGCGACCAGAACTGCACGCAGTATTCCAAATGTGGCCTAACCAAAGTCCTACACAACTGTAACATGACCTGCCAACTCTTGTACGCAATACCTCGTCCGATGAAGGCAAGCATGCTGTATGCCTTCTTAACCACTCTATCGCCCTGCATTGCCACCTTTAGGGTACAATGGACCTGAACTCCCAGATCTCTCTGTACATCAATTTTCCCCAGGACTCTTCCATTGACCGTATAGTCCGCTCTTGAATCTCAAATGCATCACCTCGCATTTGCCTGGATTGAACTCCATCTGCCATTTCTCTGCCCAACTCTCCAATCTATCAATATTTTGCTGTATTCTCTGACAGTCCTCCTCGCTATTTACAACTCCACCAATCTTAGTATCATCTGCAAACTTGCTAATCAGACCACCTATACCTTCTTCCAGATCATTTATGTATATCACAAACAACAGTGGTCCGAGCACGGATCCCTGTGGAACACCACTAGTCACCTTTCTCCATTTTGAGACACTCCTTTCCACCACTACTCTCTGTCTACTGTTGCCCAGCCAGTTCTTTATCCATCTAGCTAGTACACCCTGAACCCCATATGACTTCACTTTTTCCATCAACCTGCCATGGGAAACTTTATCAAACGCCTTACTGAAGTCCATGTATATGACATCTACAGCCCTTCCCTCATCAATTAACTTTGTCACTTCCTCAAAGAATTCTATTAGGTTTGTAAGACATGACCTTCCCTGCACAAAACCATGCTGCCTATCACTGATAAGTCTATTTTCTTCCAAATGTGAATAGATCCTATCCCTCAGTATCTTCTCCAACAGGTTGCCTACCACTGACGTCAAGCTCACAGTTCTATAATTCCCTGGATTATCCCTGCTACCCTTCTTAAACAAAGGGACACCATTAGCAATTCTCCAGTCCTCTTGGACCTCGCCCGTGCTCAAGGATGCTGCAAAGATATCTGTTAAGGCCCCAGTTATTTCGTCCCTCGCTTCCCTCAGTAACCTGGGATAGTTCCATCCGGACCTGGGGACTTGTCCACCTTAATGCCTTTTAGAATACCCAAAACTTCCCCCTTCCTTATGCCGACTTGGCCTAGAGTATTTAAACATTCATCCCGAGCCTCAACATCCGTCATGTCCCACTCCTTGATGAATACCGATGCAAAGTACTCATTAAGAATCTCACCCATTTCCTCTGACTCCATGCATAAACTCCCTCTTTTGTCTTTGAGTGGGCCAATCCTTTCTCTAGTTAGCCTCTTGCTCCTTATATACGAATAAAAGGATTTGGGATTTTCCTTAACCCTGTTAGCCAAAGATATTTCATGACCCCTTTTAGCCCTCTTTATTGCACGTTTGAGATTTGTCCTACTTTCCCAATATTCCTCCAAAGTTTCATCAGTTTTAAGTCGCCTAGATCTTATGTATGCTTCCTTTTTCATCTTAGCTAGTCTCACAATTCCACCCGTCATCCATGGTTCCCTAATCTTGCCATTTCTATCCCTCATTTTCACAGAGACATGTCTGTCCTGCACTCTAATCAACCTTTCCTGAAAAGACTCCCACATTTCAAATGTGGATTTACCCTTAAACAGCTGCTCCCAATCCACATTCCCTAGCTCCTGCCGAATTTTGTTATACTTGGCCTTTCCCCAATTTAGCACTCTTCCTTTCGGACCATTCTCGTCTTTGTCCATGGGTATTCTAAAACTTACAGAATTGTGATCGCTATTCCCAAAGTAATCACCGACTGAAACTTCAACCACCTGGCCGGGATCATTCCCCAATACCAGGTCCAGTATGGCCCCTTCCCGAGTTGGACTATTTACATACTGCTCTAAAAAACTCTCCTGGATGCTCCTTACAAATTCTGCTCCATCTACGCCTCCAACACTACATGAGTCCCATTCAATGTTGGGGAAGTTAAAATCTCCCATCACGACCACCCTATTGCTCCTACATTTTTCTATAATCTGTCTACATATTTGTACCTCTACTTGACGCTCGCTTTTGGGAGACCTGTAGTAAAGTCCCAACAATGTTACTGCACCCTTCCTATTTCTTAGCTCTACCCATATTGCATCAGTGCTCGAATCCTCCATCGTGCCCTCCTTAATCACAGCTGTGATATCATCTCTGCCCAGTAATCCAACTCCTCCACCCTTTTTACCTCCCTCTCTATCCCTCCTGAAGCATCTATGCCCTGGGATATTTAGTTGCCAGTCTTGCCCCCAACCAAGTCTCAGTAATACCAATAACATTATATTCCCAGGTACTAATCCAAGCCCTAAGTTCATCTGCCTTACCTGCTACACTTCTCGCATTGAAACAAGTGCACCTCAGACCACCTGTCCCTTTGCGTTCATTATCTCTTTCGTGTCTACTCTTCCCCTTAGTCACATTGAGTTTATTATCTAATACCTTACTGGCTTTAGTTGCTGCCTCTTTACTGACCTCTAACTTCCTAATCTGGTTCCCACCTCCCTGCCACATTAGTTTAAAACCTCCCCAACAGTGTTAGCAAAAGCATCCCCAGGGTTCAATATTGCCCTTTCGGGAATGAAATCTGTTATCCTTATCTGGTCTGGCCTACATGTGATTCCAGACCCAGAGTGATGTGATTAGCTCTTGAATGCCCTCTGAAATAGCCTAGCAAGCAATTGCGATAGCAAAGTCAAATAGGAATGAATTTGGAAGGACCACCTGGCATTGACTTGGGCATCTGAAGTGACATTGGCAAAGCCAGTCCTTTTGACCCTGCAAAGCCCTCCTTGCTAACATCAGCGAGTTGTGCTAAAATTGGGAGAGATGCCCCATAGACTCTCCAAGCGATAATCTGACATAGTCATACTCATGGAATCATACCTTGTAGATAATGTCCCAGACACCACCATAACCAGCACCACGAAAGATGATGGCACAGTGATATAAAGTAAGAGGGAATTTCTCTGGAGCTGTCAACATTGTCTCCGGACCGCATGACGTCTCGTGGCATCAGACCAAAGATGGGCAAGGAAATCTCTGTTGATACCATCTATCCCTCCCCATCTCCACCGCCCCCCCCCCCCCCCCCCCCACCAACACCCCTCCCACACCTCAACACACGTGCACGGCCACCACCCATCAACTAAAAAATGAGTACTGTTTCATGTTGAATACCACTTGGATAAAGTGGCAAGGCCACCACTATTGACTGAGCTGGCTGAGTCCTAAAGGACATCGCTGCTAAAATGGGACTGCAGCAGGTGATGAAGGAGCCAACTAGAGGAAAAAACCTACTTTATCTAATCTTCACCAACCTACATGTCACAGATGCATCTGTCCATGACAGTTTACATAGGAGTGACCACTGCACAGTGGACAAAAGAGCTGAACTCAATCGGTGAGGTGAGAGTGACTGCCCTTAACATGAAGGCAACGTTTAGCCGAGTATGGAATCAAGGAACCCAAGCAAAATTGGAGTCTATGGGAATCAAAGGGAAAACTGTCCACTGGTTTGAGTCATCCCTGGCACAAAGGAGATTGGTTGTGGTGGTTGGAGGTCAATGATCTCAGTTTCAGGATATCACTGCAGGAGTTCCTCAGGTTAGTGTCATATATCCAATTATCTTCAGCAGCTTGATCAAAGACCTTCCCTTCATCGTGTAATCAGAAGCGGGGATGATCACTGACGATTACACAAATTTCAGCACCATTCTTGACTCTTCAGGTACTGAAATAGTCCTTACCCATATGCTGCAAGACTTGGAAAATATTGAAGCTTGGGTTGCTAAATGTCAAGTAACATTCACTCTGCACAATCAACGGCATTGTAAGACCATAAGACCAAGACATAGGTGCAGAATTAGGACACTCGGCCCATCGAGTCTGCTCCGCCATTCAATCATGGCTGATATTTTTCTCATCCCCATTCTCCTGCCTTCTCCCCATAATCCCTGATCCCCTTTTAATCAGGAACCTATCTATCTCTGTCTTAAAAACACTCAGAGACTTGGCCTCCACAGCCTTCTGCGGCAAAGAGTTCCACAGATTCACCACCCTCTGGCTGAAGAAATTCCTCCTTATCTCTGTTTTAAAGGACCGTCCCATCATTCTGAGGTTGTGCTCTCTGGTTCTATTTTTTTCATACTAATGGAAACATCCTCTCCATGTCCAATCTATCCATGCCTCACAGTGTCCTGTAAGTTTCAATAAAATCCCCCCTCATCCTTCTAAAATCCAATGGGTACAGATCCAGAGTCCTCAACCGCTCCTCATTTGACAACTGAATGATCATTAAATCCCCCACTATCAATATTCTATGGGTTATCGTTGACCAGAAACTAAACTGGACTAGCCATATAAATACGGTGGCTACAAGAGCAGGTCAGAAGCTAGGAATTCTGTGGCATGAAATCACCAATGAAATTCTGTGGCATGAAATCTTGACTCCCCAAAGCCTGTCCACCATCGACAAGGCACAAGTCCAGAGTGTGATGGAATTCCCTCCACTTGCCTGGGTGAGTGCAGTTCCAACAGCACTCAAGAAGCCCGTCTCTAGGCCGAAGCAACTTGTTTGATTGACACTTCATTCCCATCTTCAACATCCACTCCCTCCACCACAGTTACAGCAGCTTGTACCTGGGGCTGGTTTAGCACAGGGCTAAATCACTGGCTTTTAAAGCAGACCAAGGCAGGCCAGCTGCACGGTTCAATTCCTGTACCAGCCTCCCCGAACAGGCGCCGGAATGTGGCGACGAGGGGCTTTTCACAGTAACTTCATTTGAAGCCTACTTGTGACAATAAGCGGTTTTCATTTCATTTCATTTTCATCTATAACAACACTGCAGGAACTCAGAAAGGCTCCTTAGACAGCACATGTCTATCACCTAGAAGGACAAGAGCAGCAGATACATGGGAACATCACCACCTGCAAGCTCCCCTCAAGTCACTCACCATTCTGACTTGGAAATATATGGGGCGAAATTCTCCACCAACGGCGCGATGTCCGCCGACTGGCGCCAAAAACGGCGCCAATCAGACGGGCATCGCGCCGGCCCAAAGGTGCGGAATGCTCCGCATCTTTGGCGGCCTAGCCCCAACATTGAGGGGCTAGGCCGACGTCGGAGGGATTTCCGCCCCGCCAGCTGGCGGAAATGGCGTTTGTTGCCCCTCCAGCTGGCGCGGAAATGCGGCGCATGCGTGGGAGCGTCAGCGGCCGCTGACAGTTTCCCGCGCATGCGCGGGAGCGTCAGCGGGCGCCGACAGTTTCATGCGCAGTTGGGAGAGTCCCTTCCACCTCCGTCATGGTGGAGGCCGTAGCGGAGGCGGAAGGGAAAGAGTGCCCCCACGGCACAAGCCCGCCCGCGGATCGGTGGGCCCCGATCGCGGGCCAGGCCACCGTGGGGGCACCCCCTGGGGTCAGATCGCCCCGCGTCCCCCCCCAGGACCCCGGAGCCCGCCCACGCCGCCTGGTCCCGCCGGTAAATACCAGGTTTGATTTACGCCGGCGGGACAGGCAATTTCTGGGCGGGACTTCGGCCCATCCGGGCCGGAGAATTGAGCGAGGGGTCCCGCCAACCGGCGCGGCCCGATTCCCGCCCCCGCCCAATCTCCGGTACCGGAGACTTCGGCGGGGGCGGGATTCACGGCGGCCAACGGCCATTCTCCGACCCGGCGGGGGGTCGGAGAATGACGCCCATGGTCATTCCTCCATTGTCAATGAGTCAAAATCCTGGCACTCCCTCACAGCACTGTGAGTTTACATACACCACATGGATTGCAGTGGTTCAAGAAGGCAGCTCACCACCATTTTCAAGGACAATTAGGGTGAGCAATAAATACTGGTCTAGGCAGCAATTCTTACATCCTGTGAAAGATAGAGCGCAATTTAACAAAACAAAACATGGTCCCATTTTTGACACGAATAGCAGAGTGCCACAGCAAGGTCTCCCAGGGGTGGACATTCAACCGCGAGCCTTGGGATACTCCGGTGCGGTCATATTTAAGTGAAGCTAACTGCTCATTTAAATATGCAAATCTGAATTCCACCCAGTGAGGATGAGATCCAGATTACGTCCCTAGCGTCGTAAATTTCGTGAGTGGCCTCTCGCGAGATTTAACGGTTTTGTCGCGTCACCGAGTTGGGTGAGACAAGGCCATACAATCGAACCAATAAAATTGGATGTAGATGATGCAGGCATATCCTAGCCCTGAGGGATGAGACAGTGCTTGGCATTGTTATGATGGCCATTGCTGAGATCAGGGGCAGGGTTGAAGCCATTGAAGTCAACAGTATCCTCACACCTAATCTGCCTTCTCATCCTACTTGCACCTCATCCCACACTCTGTTCTGATTTCCACGCTGTAGGTGATGTAAGCATGCACCTCTTGTTTCACATGTCTTCCCTACACTACAGCCTGACCCATGTGCCTTTTTCTTTTTAGGTGCCCAAGAGGTACACCTAGCGAGGCAGTGGGGACACAGCAAGGGAGTGCTGATGAATAAATAGCCCTGTCACTTGATTTCATACTCGCATCTCAGACTCTGACATTGCCTATCTTAGAGGATAGATTAAGGGTAGAATCTGCATAGAGGAAGGCTCCAAATGGGCTGGAGCTGACTGATCTGCCTGCTCTGCTGGTGGATATTCACTGTGCCACACCTGCACCAATATAAAATCCGGTAAGATCTACTGAACGAGTAGGTGTATACTGCAGGTGACATTTTGAAAATCTAAGGGAAATTGTGGTGCCCAAGAGAAGAGCCCAATTTCTTGTCCCTTATGCTTCAAATCCCTGAGTATCTTATTTGTACTTGTGGTAACAATGTTCATGTAAGTATTATTTTCAAGAATTGTCCAGCCTACCTACTCTAATATCTAATATTAATATCTAAATCCTGCAGTTTGGGATAGAATCAACATTGTTCAATGTTCATGTAAGTATTATTTTCAAGAATTGTCCAGCCTACCTACTCTCAACAGTTTGTGGTATCTGTTGAATGGAACTTATATGAAAACAGAATGGGGCCAAAATTCTGATTGGCCTTTTCTGAAGTGACCCACCATCACCAAATTGAACAATGTTGATTCTATCCCAAACTGCAGGATTTTCTTCATGAGCATGTTTGTGACCAACGGCTAGCATGTGTAAGGACGCTTTGGAGAAGCTCATCTTATAGGCTCTCAGAAAGCTAAAGCAGCACCAAGCCACTTTACTGGATTAATATCCACTAGCCCTATAAACCAACTGTTGTTGTCTGTTGCCCAAGTCTTTTCCCAGGCTGAAGAGAAATCAGCAATTAAAGATTTGTAGCTCCAAGTCTGACAGCATAAAGTAATGAGATTGATTACTTTGC
This sequence comes from Scyliorhinus torazame, assembly GCF_047496885.1. Taxonomy (NCBI): domain Eukaryota; kingdom Metazoa; phylum Chordata; class Chondrichthyes; order Carcharhiniformes; family Scyliorhinidae; genus Scyliorhinus; species Scyliorhinus torazame. The sequence goes on from NC_092709.1 coordinate 221,715,246, forward strand.
CTCCCAAATGATTGGGGACCTGTCACATGCACACATTCGAGTGGACTCTTTCAGGGGCCTAATTCTTGGAGTAGTTTGGAAACTCCCCCTCACACACCTCCTTTACATATGAAAATTGTTGAACTAAAACCAAGTTTTAGAATAAAGGTTGCATCTAATTTTGAGTTCTTTGATCAGAAAATCTGATTCAGATTTTCCCTAAATCTGAAAATAATTTAAACTCTATTTTCATCAATTAAAAGTAATTAATTTCTGGTTATAATAAATATTGTCCTCTTGTGCAACCAATATCATGCATTCACAAATGGATTATGACGCATTTATCATGACTTCCATTTCCTCAAATACCATAGATATTAATTCAAAAACTACCAAAACAGATGATGACAGCATGTTCTTGCTATTACAGAAAATAAATAAAGTTGTGCTGATTATTTAGATATTTCAGTGTTATTTACACAATAAAGGTGATGCCCTATAACAGTAATATATTCACAGTATTATTTTACAGAATTATTTCATTTGTTATGAGCCAGGGTTCAGAGAACACCAAAGTATATCATGGAGTTCACCTGACCCACAGCTTTTAATAGATTTTGGTTATGGGGACCACAAGGGCCCACTTTACAGGTGTGATGCAACAGAGAGCAAAAGTATTTTAAAAAACAAAACAATGTTTATTCTATGAATTCAGTTAACATTTTATAAACCCACAGTAAACATCTTATCAACTACCAACACTGAAAATCCCCCCAAAAGATACAGTACTCTATAGGTAACCCTTAGTAACTTTCGTAACAACATCCATGAGCCAAAACACTTTTTAACAAAGAGAGTAGGTTTGCATTCTCTACAGAGAGCAGTTACGACTTTTAAATTATCAAGTGATCCAAACACTTTGTTTAAGATACAGAGAGAGACCAGTATACATCTGCTTGGTTTGAATGCAGCTCACCAACTGAAAGTGAAACTAAAATACAGAGCCAAAAAGAGCTTCCAGCTCAAAGCGAAAGTAAAAAGCAGAATCACATTCCAGCTCCACCCACTCAATGACATCACTGCAGCCATTTGATAAAACACACTATTCTTAAAGGGACTTTCACATGATACAATTATTAAAAGAAGTCTGGCATTTACCGGAGGATTGGTGACATTAAGGGCAGGATTTAGCAACCACCCCGCCACGTGTTTTTCGATGACTGGCGGCTGCCAGCGAGATCTACCGACCTCGCCATTGTCAACAGGATGTCCCAGTGACAGCACCCCACATTGCCAGGAAATCCGTGCTCCAGCTTGGGAACCGAATTTCCGGCCACCGCGAACAGCCGGTAAATCCCGCCCTAAAGATTTATGGGGAGGCGAGTGGAATAAAATTTTGGCATGAATGCAAAATACAGGAATGGCTTTTATTGCCTGTTATGTTGCACACCTAATATTCAAGTGTGTTGAAATCAATATTCTGAATTTTTCCTGCCCATTCATGATGGGCTGGGAGAGAGGTGGGCTGGCAAAATGGTGGGTGAGCCTGAAGTCTTCACTTCGCATTCCATTTTGCCAGTGGCAATCAACTGAGCCACTTGATGTGGGCGAATAAAAACAAACCTTGACGATCTCCCACCCAATTCTGTGAGGTGGGTCACTGGTCCTGAAAGGGTTTACACTCCAGGTGCACCTGGTATAAAAATATGATGTGGAGATCATATCATAGAATCATAGACTTTACACTGCAGAAGGAGGCCATTTGGCCTATCAAGTCTGCACCGCCTCTTGGAAAGAGCACTTTACTTAAGCCCACGCCTCCACCCTATCCCTGTAACCCCATCTGACCCTTTTTTGGACACTAAGGGTAATTTATCATGGCCAACCCACCTAATCTGCACATCTTTGGACTGTACCGGAGCACCCGGAGGAAACCCACACAGACACGGGGAGAATGTGCAGACTCCACACAGACAGTGACCCAAGCCGGGAATCGAACCTGGGATCCTGGAGCTGTGAAGCAACTGTGCTAGCCACTGTGCTACCATGCTGCTGGCGTTGGATTAGGGTGGGCACAGTAAGAAGTCTTACAACACCAGGTTAAATTCCAACAGGTTTGTTTCAAATCACTAGCTTTCGGAGCGCAGCTCCTTCCTCAGGTGAATGAAGAGGTGTGTTCCAGAAACACATATATAGACAAAGTCAAAGATGCAAGATGATACTTTGAATGTGAGTCTAGTGATTCAAAATAAACCTGTTGGACTTTAACCTTGTGTTGTAAGACTTCTTACTATAAAAATATGGGCATGTACTCACCATTGATACACTTTGCCAGAACATTGGCCTGTACTGCATTCTCTTTCTGAGCAGCAGATTGGTTGACCCCACTATCCCTTAGTATGACTACGGGCTTACTCACCTCACTCTGGGGACCATGTGGATCGTTCCTTCTGACACAAAATCTTTTTAACCCTCAGGAACTTTGCTGAACTCACCCAAACTTATCGAGGCATGTTTACAGCGATTTGCTGCTGTGGTCAGAACCACAGCCTGCTCTGCTATGTTATCTGCCTGCTACTCATTACACAGGTCCTCTATGCCCCAATAAATCCCACAGACGTTCCCCGTAACATCCAGCAATCAGCACAAAATTGTCCAGCCTTATAGCGATAGAAACACACAAGCTTCCGAGCCTCACTACTTTTCTTAATATCATCCTTTCCCGTTTGAGGAAGGGCCCCTCTGTATCCAGCCATCGCTTCTCTCCCATGGGTGCTCAGCTTCCTATCACTCTCCCACCTATCCTTTCAGATTATTGGTGTGATCAGTGCAGGGTTTCCTTTGGAATGAGGTCAAGCTCATTATGATCAGCCAAGGCCATTGTCTGCCTGTCCCTTGCTAATTCCTGTTCCTCTCTTTGCATTTCTATAAGGAGAAGGAGTGAATTTTTGAACTCTTTGAGGAGCATTATTTCTCAAGGTTTTCATATGTGACCTCAACCTTAAGCACTGATATCCATCTATCAAACATGTGCTGCTTAAATCGGTCAAGTTCAATGTACTTCTGGCCCTGCTATTTTCCCAGGATACAGAATTTCCGATGGTATGCCTCCAGCAATTATTATGCACTTAAAGTAGCTTTCTTTGCCAATTCATATTTTGCCAAACACTCATCAGGAAGTAAGCTTTATGAACCTTGCTGGTGAGCTTGCTTTGCAACAGCAGGGTACAGCTTTCTACTGGCCACCTTACTTGCTGAGCTACTGTCTCAAAAGGCTACCACCTCTTCGTCATCAAACTCAGGGATATAATTGGTAAGCCTCAGTAACTCGGTAGGGTATGCCTTCAGTGTACACAGTGTAACCTGTAGCTATGCCATTCAAGCATCCTCACCTCCCTTTGGAAAGCTTGCACCTTCTCCCTTTTCTCACTCTCTGTTTTTTCTCTTTCTTTCTGCTTTTCTTTCTTCCCCTCTCTCCTCTTCTTTCTCACTTTACTTGTATTTTCCCTCTTTCTCTTTCCATAGATTGAATATTAGCTCTGGCAGTTTCTGTGTTAGCTGTGATTTCACTGAAGCTAGGCTCCCTGTTGCAACATCTCCAGGTTTGCAATCCAGTTGTCCGGCCACGGGTTCGAAAGGTCCAGGTTTCCCGGCTTTTGGGCGAAACTCCAACTCCTTAGCTATACTATTCACTCTTTGAGGAACAGAATCTTAAATTATCAAAAGTAATTTCCATCTGTTCTAGAAAGTTACTGACTTTGGTTATGGACATGTTAGCACTTCAGTATTGTAAACCCAAGAAAACTAGTGTAGCAGTTATTTTTTAATTGCTTCTGTCATAATATACACCAGCATATTATGGTGCAGACACACACACACACACTGATGGACATGCAGTGAGACCAATCAGCATACACAACACCGCAGCCAATCAGCAGTGAGAGCACACGCACTATAAAGACAGGGGACAGGAGAGTTCCCGCTCATTCTAGTAGCAGCCAGCTCGGAGCACAGAGCTCACAGCCTGCATCACAGACATTCACCATGTGCTGAGTGCATCACCTGGTTTGGACTAGGCAAGGGTCAACAGTAAAAGCTGGTATTGCATTTACCCACAGTTCAAGTATGTTAATATAGTTAACCATATAATAAAATAGAGTTGCACCACTTCCAGTGTTGGTGACCTGTTTGTGATCCAGAACACCCAACACATCATGGTACAAGGAGTGGTTGCATACTAGCACTTCTGAGACCCACCTGCAACTAATCAGCATTCCGGCATCCTGAAGTATGGAGAACATCAACCCGCCGCCGCTCCTCATCGCCGGCAATCTTGGGGTCAATTGGAAGATTTTTAAACAGCGCTTCCAGCTCTTCCTCGAAGCCACGGACAGGGAGAACGCCTCGGACACCAGGAAGATTGCTCTGCTCCTCTCCACGGCCGGGCAACACGCCATCCACATCTTCAACTCCCTCACATTCGCAGATGACAAGGACAAGACAAAGTACAAGACGGTTCTCCTCAAATTCGATACCCACTTCAGCATAGAGGTCAATGAAAGCTTTGAAAGATACCTGTTCCAGCAGCGCTTGCAGGGTAAGGACGAGCCTTTCCAATCCTTTTTAACACACCTCCTCATCCTTGTGCAGTCCTGCGGCTACGGGCCCACCTCCAACTGCATGATAGCGACCAGATCGTATTTGGTGTTCTGTCGGACCCCCTGCGTCAGCAGCTCCTCAGAATTAAGCAACCGACCCTAGCGACTGCCATCAAGACCTGTGTCCTGCATGAAAATGCCCCCAGCCGGTACTCCCACATACAGGCGGCTGAAACGGCGCGTCAAAGTCCTCACGAGGCGGAACGGGTCCAAACAATTGAACACTTCCAAGGCTGCAGCCTGGATGAGGGCGGCCATTTCGCGCGCATTTCGAAGCCTCCCGCGCTTCTATGCGCCAAACGAGGGGACGGTGACGTGGAGGAACGTGATGTGCAGGCACGCACCATGCAGGACTACACCGCGCATGCGCGGTGGCGCAACGAGCGTGCTGACGTCACGACGTGCGGCAACTATGGCTCCGCCCATTTAAAGCGGCAATGTCCTGCAAAATCGCAACAATGCCTACGATGTAGCAGACTTGGCCACTATGCTGCCTGCTGTCGAGCAGCTCAGCCTGCCACTTCGCATCACTTCAGCCGGCCTCGCAGGCACGTTCGAGCAATTCAACCCATGTTCACCGAGTCCGATTCCGACTTCCCGCAGATCAGTGACACCGAGGACCCGAGGGAGCCTTTTCGAGTCGCTGTTATAACAAAGAACAGGCTGCCCCGAATCAAAACCACGAGCCGCTGTCGGCGCTCAGCATTGATCCAGACGACGAGTGGTGTGCCACCCTGACAGTCAACCGATCCTAGATACGATTTTGCCTGGACACTGGTGCTTTCGCTAATCTCCTAGCGTGGTCAGACATTCAGACCCTTGGGGTTAAACCAACCATTCTTCCGTCGACCTGCCAACTAGTGGACTACAATGGCAACATCATTCCTGCTACCGGTTCATGCCAACTCGAAGTGACGCACAACTCGCAAAAAGCCATCCTTCCCTTCGAGATCGTGGGCTCCTCAAAGAACTCTCTGCTAGGCGCACAGGCATGCAAATTCCTAAACCTCTTTTAACGAGTACACTCTCTCTCTCCAGAGGACACGTCTGCCTTCCAGGATGCGGACTTCAGGGCGCAACTCAATGCCATCATCGACCAGCACCGCAACGTTTTCGAAGGCATGGGCACGCTTCCATACACTTACAAAATCCTGCTCAAACAAGACGCCACGCCTGTGGTTCATGCACCTCGCAGAGTCCCAGCACCCCTCAAGGACCGCCTCAAGCAGCAGCTGCAGGACCTCCAGGACCAAGGAGTGCTCTCCAGAGTGACGGAACCAACCGACTGGGTCAGTTCCATGGTGTGCGTAAAGAAGCCTTCCGGCGAGCTCCGGATCTGCATTGACCCAAAGGATCTGAATCGCAACATAATGAGGGAGCATTACCCTATCCCCAAGCGCGAGAAGATCACGTGCGAGATGGCTCGGGCCAGCATCTTCACCAAACTTGATGCCTCGAAAGGATTCTGGCAAATTCAACTAGACAGGTCCAGTTCTACAATATCAGAGACGATCTGGCAGTAGTCGATGGTGTCCTCCTGAAGCTGGACCGCATTGTGATCCCACACAGCATGCGCCAGCTCGATTTGGAACAGCTACACGAGGGCCATCTTGGCGTGGAGAAGTGCCGACGGAGGGCCCGAGAGGCTGTGTACTGGCCCGGCATCAATGAAGACATCGCCAACACAGTGCCCAACTGCCCCACCTGTCAGCGATTCCAGCCGGCCCAACCACGTGAGACCCTACAGCCCATGAGTTGATCATGTCCCCTTGGTCTAAGGTCGGCGTTGACCTGTTCCATGCGCTCAGCAGGGACTATGTTCTGATTGTAGACTATTTTTCGAAATACCCAAAGGTCGTACGCCTGCACAACATCACATCATCGGCGGTCATCCGTGTCTGCAAGGAGACCTTTGCTCGTCACGGCATCCCACTCACTGTGATGTCGGACAATGGCCCCTGCTTCACGAGCCAGGAATGGTCCAACTTTGCCAGCAGGTACAACTTTGTGCATGTGACATCCAGTCCCCTGCACCCCCAATCCAATGGCAAGGCGGAAAAGGGCATCCACATCATCAAACGGCTCCTCTGCAAGGCTGCCGATGCAGGATCAGACTTCTGCCTCACCTTGCTGGCCTATCATTCGGCCCCACTCTCCACGGGCCTGTCGCCAGCCCAGCTGCTCATGGGTCGCACCCTCAGGACCACGGTCTCGTCCATTCACGTCCCAGACCTTGACCACGTTCCGGTCCTTCAGCGGATGCAACAGTCTCGTGCACAACACAAGGCGGCGTATGACGCTCGGGCGACTGATCTCCCTGCTCTGGAGTCGGATGACAACATCCGCATCCATCTTTCGGAGAGTGGCTGGTTTGTAACTGCTGTGGTTCTTCGGCAGGTGTCCCCCCGCTCGTTCCTGGTTCGTCTGCCAGATGGTTCCATTCGCTGCCGCAATTGGCGTGCCATTCGTCTCATTCCACACTCGCTACGTGATCCTCCACCGGTGCCACGCCCTCCTGTTGTCCCCAACCTGGACTATGTGGAGATTCCGAATACTCTGCATCCTCTTCACTCTGCCGTGGCCCAGCCCGTTCCTCAGCTGGTGGCTCCTGACCCACCCTTAAGGCGGTCAACCAGAATTCGTCGCCCACCTCAGAGACTTGACTTATGAGTTTGACAATGTTGGATTCTTTGATCTGTTCTGTTATCCTGTTTCATCGTTCCAGTAGTTTGTATATAATGTTCATTTTGTTGTTGATGTGACACCCTATTTCTCTGCACCAGGCACCTTCACGTGTAAATAGATTAGCTTCATGTACATAGTCATGTAAATAACACACACACACATAGTCAGGTACATTCACGACACAATATTTATTGTCACGCAGGCACATGTTCTTCATATAAAAGGGGGGATGTCATAATATACACCAGCATATTATGGTGCAGACACACACATACACACTGATGGACATGCAGTGGGACCAATCAGCATACACAACACCGCAGACAATCAGCAGTGAGAGCACACGCACTATAAAGACAGGGGACAGGAGAGTTCCCACTCATTCTAGTAGCAGCCAGTCGGAGCACAGAGCTCACAGCCTGCAACACAGACATTCACCATGTGCTGAGTGCATCACCTGGTTAGGACTAGGCAAGGGTCAACAGTTAAAGCTGGTATTGCATTTACCCACAGTTCTAGTACGTTAATTTAGTTAACCTTATAATAAAATAGAGTTGGACCACTTCCAGTGTTGGTGACCTATTTGTGATCCAGAACACCCAACACATCAGCTTCGAGGGGACAATTTACTTTCCCTAGTCAGATTTTCTCATACGCCTGTCGGATCAATCCCAGTCTCGAGCCCCAAAATTTCTGATACGACTACATGGCGAGGTTGAAGTAACTCCCCTATTCTCCCACTACAGGTCTGACCATAACAGGGTTTTTTTTACGAATTTAGAGGGGATGTGCTTTGCCAATATTGAAGGATTCCCACTATTTGTGCTTTCACATTACAAAGAATTAGACAAGTTTTTTAGGACAAATAAAGACAAGACCAGGGGCGCGATTCTCCGACCCCCCACCCGGTCCGAGATTCGGCGGGGGCTGGAATCGCGCTGTGCCAGTCGGCGGGGCGGGAATCGCGCCGCACCGGTCGGCGGGCCCACCCCCGGCGATTCTCCGGCCCGCGATGGGCCGAAGTCCCACCGCTGTCAACCCTCTCCCGCCGGCGTTGATTGAACCAACTTTTGAACGGCGGGACAAGACGGCGCGGGCAGGCTCCGGGGCCCTGGGGGGGGGCGCAGGGCGATCTGGCCCCGGGGGATGCCCCCACGGTGGCCTGGCCCGCGATCGGGGCCCACCGATCCGCGGGCAGCCCTGTGCCGTGGGGGCACTCTTTTTCTTCCACCTTTGCCATGGTCTTCACTATGGCGGAGGCGGAAGAGACCCCCTCCCCTGCGCATGCGTGGGGATGACGTCAGCAGCCGCTGCCGCTCCCGCGCATGCACTGCCCGGCGAAGACTTTTCGGCACCGGCTGGCGTGGCGCCAAAGGCCTTTCCCGCCACTCCATTACGCCGGAACACTCTGCCCCGCCGGGTAGGGGAGAATCCCGCCCAGTTTACTGAAACTGCATCCCAAATTTAAAAACCACAACCATCATTTATTTGGCACACAGACTCAACTGGGTACATACACACACCTCTACAGGTGGCAGAATAAGAGAATACCTTAAAGGCTTTTGGCAGTTCATGAAGCAGAGAAAACAAAGGAGTATACAGTTAGCAGTTCCCCTGTGTGTAGTTGTAAGGAGCAGAGTTCCACGTTTTATTCCCCAAAGATCTTGGTTTGCAATAGATTTCACTTCTCAGGATGGTTACTTTGCAAATCTGGGCACAGTACTTCTGAGAGAGAGAGAGAGCAAACAACTCCGGGTGCATGTTTCAGCACAGCATTCTCTTTGATGTCTCTCCTGCTTTGTAAACAGTCCATAAAAGCACTTGGATTGGATTGGATTGGATTTGTTTATTGTCACGTGTACCGAGGTACAGTGAAAAGTATTTTTCTGCGAGAAGCTCAACAGATCATTAAGTACATGAGTAGAAAAGGGAATAAAAGAAAATACATAATAGGGCAACACATCATTATACAATGTAACTACATAAGCACTGGCATCGGATGAAGCATACAGCGTGTAGTGTTAATGAGGTCAGTCCATAAGAGGGTCATTTAGGAGTCTGGTGACAGTGGTCTTTGCTAGTTGGATATGCCGGAGAGATTCTATTAATTCATATCTGCTGCAGTCATTGTTATAGAACAGTGTGGTGAACCACTGTATTACATTGTACAGACTGTTCTTACTTATGGTACTTACTGTTCTTACTGTTTGTTACATGTCTGGGTTTGTCCCTGCTGGCTCCGCCCCTCGGGCTCAAGTATAAAGGTAGCTAACCTCCAGCCCTGCCTCATTCTGGGACCGGCTGCCAGCAGGTATCTTTTAGCTGATTAACGCCACAGTTTACTCTTCCGACTCTCGTCTGTCGTCATTGATGGTACATCAATTTAATCAGCTAAATTTTAAGATGGATCCATCACTCAAGCCTGATCGCCTGGAGCTGGACCACCAAGCAGCCAACGCCACTGCCACGTTTGAACACTGGCTAAGCTGCTTCGAATCATACATTGATTCCTCCGCCGCCGCCATCGCTGAGACCCACAAGCTGCGAGTCCTCAACTCCCGGGTGAGCCCGCAAGTTTTCCTTCTTATCAGAGATGCTACCTCGTTCGAGGATGCGATAACGCTGTTGAAGAGGCAGTATGTTAAGGAAGTCAACAAAGTGTACGCGAGGCATCTCCTTGCCACGAGGCGACAACGCCCCGGAGAATCACAAGCTGAATTTCTGCGCGCCTTGCGGGTACTCGGCCGGAACTGCAGTTGTAAGGCGGTATCGGCTGTCAAGCACACCAAATTGCTGATCTGGGACGCCTATGTCGCAGGCATAAAATCTAATTACATCCGCCAGCGTCTACTAGAAGGGGGTACACTCGACGTCCAGGACACAGTACAACTCTCGGACTCGTTGGAAGTGGCCTTCCATAACATGGATGCCTACACCTCTGACCACGCGGCACCCCCGTGGATGTCTTGGGCGCCGCCATCACCCGACCCAGGGGCGCCGCAAGCCTCCGTCGTGCAGCGACCCGCCAACTTCGGAGGCCCGAAATGTTACTTCTGTGGCCAGGGTAAGCACCCCAGACAACGCTGCCCAGCGAGGAGCGTGATCTGCAACGGGTGCGGAAAGAAGGGCCACTTCTCTAAAGTCTGCCAGGCTTGACCTATTTCTAAACCGAGCAGCGCTGTGTGTAGCCTGTGGGAACCGCCCCCATCTTCCACGTCATCCGCCACGTGCAACCCGTGGGGGCCGCCATCTTCGATGCCACCCGTCATGTGCAACCCGTGTGGGCCGCCATCTTGGCCGCCATCTTCAACGCCACACACCACGTGCGAGCCGTGGGGGCCGCCATCTTGGAATCACCCCGCCGCCTCCTGGAACCCCTGCTCACCAGATCGTACGTTGGCCTCTGCTACCCTCAATCAGACCAACCACCTTCCGAAGCTCGCCTCCATCACCCTCGACCAATCTCGACCTCATCACCTTACTAAATCCATGATGGCCATCGGATCAACGGCCACGTGACGACCTGCCTCTTCGACTCTGGGAGCACGGAGAGTTTCATTCACCCAGATACGGTACGGCGCTCCTCCCTCCCAATTTTACCCGCGACCTAGAAAATCTCCCTGGCTTCCGAATCACATTCCGTGGATGTCTGTGGGTACTGTGTCGCAAGCCTTACAGTACTGGGCGTTGAGTACAAAAATTTCAAGCTCTACGTCCTTCCCCAACTCTGTGCTGCCCTACTACTAGGTCTAGATTTCCAATGCCACCTCAAAAGTCTTACCTTGGAGTTCGATGGACCCCTGCCCCCTCTCACCGCCTGTTGCCTCTCGACCCTTAAGGTCGCCCCACCCCCGCTCTTTGCTACCCTCAGGAGGTTGAGAGTAGTGAGGTCATGAGTAAGGTTTCAAAGTTGCAGGAGTGTACCGGCAGGCAGGAAGGTGGTTTAAAGTGTGTCTTCTTCAATGCCAGGAGCATCCGGAATAAGGTGGGTGAACTTGCGGCATGGGTTGGTACCTGGGACTTCGATGTTGTGGCCATTTCGGAGACATGGATAGAGCAGGGACAGGAATGGTTGTTGCATGTGCCGGGGTTTAGATATTTCAGTAAGCTCAGGGAAGGTGGTAAAAAAGGGGGAGGAATGGCATTGTTAGTCAAGGACAGTATTATGGTGACAGAAAGGACGTTTGATGAGGATTCGTCTACTGAGGTAGTATGGGCTGAGGTTAGAAACAGGAAAGGAGAGGTTAGGGGTTTTCTATAGGCCTCCGAAAAGTTCCAGAGATGTAGAGGAAAGGATTGCAAAGATGATTCTGGATAAGAGTGAAAGCAACAGGGTAGTTGTTATGGGGGACTTTAACTTTCCAAATATTGACTGGAATCGTTATAGTTCGAGTACTTTAGATGTGTCCGTTTTTGTCCAATGTGTGCAGGAGGGTTTCCTGACACAGTATGTAGATAGGCCAACGAGAGGCGAGGCCATATTTGATTTGGTACTGGGTAATGAACCAGGACAGGTGTTAGATTTGGAGGTAGGTGAGCACCTTGGTGATAGTGACCACAATTCGATTACATTTACTTTAGTGATGGAAAGGGATAGGTATATACGCAGGGCAAGAGTTATATCTGGGGGAAAGGCAATTATGATGCGATGAGGCAAGACTTAGGATGCATCGGATGGAGAGGAAAACTGCAGGGGATGGGCACAATGGAAATGTGGAGCTTGTTCAAGGAACAGCTACTGCGTGTCCTTGATAAGTATGTACCTGTCAGGCAGGGAGGAAGTGGTCGAGCAAGGGAACCGTGCTTTACTAAAGCAGTCAAAACACATGTCAAGAGGGAAGAAGGAGGCTTAAGTAAAGATGAGACATGAAGGTTCAGTTAGGGCGCTCGAGAGTTACAAGTTAGCTAGGAAGGACCTAAAGAGCAAGCTAAGAAGAGCCAGGAGGGGACATGAGAAGTCTTTGGCAGGTAAGATCAAGGATAACCCTAAAGCTTTCTATAGATATGTCAGGAATAAAAGAATGACTAGGGTAAGAGTAGGGCCAGTCAAGGACAGTAGTGGGAAGTTGTGCGTGGAGTCCGAGAAGATAGGAGGGGTGCTAAATGAATATTTTTCGTCAGTATTCACACAGGAAAAAGACAATGTTGTCGAGGAGAATACTGGGATTCAGGCTACTAGACTAGAAGGGCTTGAGGTTCATAAGGAGGAGGTGTTAGCAATTCTGGAAAGTGTGAAAATAGATAAGTCCCCTGGGCCGGATGGGATTTATCCTAGGATTCTCTGGGGAGCTAGGGAGGAGATTGCTGAGCCTATGGCTTTGATCTTTAAGTCATCTTTGTCTACAGGAATAGTGCCAGAAGACTGGAGGATAGCAAATGCTGTCCCCTTGTTCAAGAAGGGGAATAGAAACAACCCCGGTAACTATAGACCAGTGAACCTTACTTCTGTTGTGGGCAAAGTCTTGGAAAGGTTTATAAGAGATAGGATGTATAATCATCTGGAAAGGAATAATTTGAATAGAGATAGTCAACACGGTTTTGTGAAGGGTAGGTCGTGCCTCACAAACCTTACTGAGTTCTTTGAGAAGGTGACCAAACAGGTGGATGAGGGTAAAGCAGTTGATGTGGTGTATATGGATTTCAGTAAAGCGTTTGATAAGGTTCCCCATGGTAGGCTACTGCAGAAAATACGGAGGCATGGGATTCAGGGTGATTACACAGTTTGGATCAGAAATTGGCGAGCTGGAAGAAGACAAAGGGTGGTGGTTGATGGGAAATGTTCAGACTGGAGTCCAGTTACGAGTGGTGTACCACAAGGATCTGTTTTGGGGCCACTGCTGTTTGTCATTTTTATAAATGACCTGGAGGAGGGCGTAGAAAGATGGGTGAGTAAATTTGCAGATGACACTAAAGTCGGTGGAGTTGTGGACAATGCGGAAGGATGTTACAAGTTGCAGAGGGACATAGATAAGCTGCAACGTTGGGCTGAGAGGTGGCAAATGGAGTTTAATGCAGAAAAGTGTGCGGTGATTCATTTTGGAAGGAATAACAGGAAGACAGAGTTCTGGGCAAATGGTAAGATTCTTGGTAGTGTGGATGAGCAGAGAGATCTCGGTGTTCATGTACATAGATCCCTGAAAGTTGCCACCCAGGTTGAGAGGGTTGTTAAGAAGGCGTACGGTGTGTTAGCTTTTATTGGTAGAGGGATTGAGTTTCGGAGCCATGAGGTCATGTTGCAGCTGTATAAAACTCTGGTGCGGCTGCATTTGGAGTATTGTGTGCAATTCTGGTTGCCGCATTATAGGAAGGATGTGGAAGCATTGGAAAGGGTGCAGAGGAGATTTACCAGAATGTTGCCTGGTATGGAGGGAAGATCTTATGAGGGAAGGCTGAGGGACTTGAGGCTGTTTTCGTTAGAGAGAAGAAGGTTGAGAGGTGACTTAATTGAGGCATACAAGATGATCAGAGGATTAGATAGGGTGGACAGTGAGAGCCTTTTTTGTCGGATGGTGATGTCTAGCACGAGGGGACATAGCTTTAAATTGAGGGGAGATAGATATAGGACAGATGTCAGAGGTAGGCTCTTTGCTCAGAGAGTAGTAAGGGCGTCAAATGCCCTGCCTGCAACAGTAGTGGACGCGCCAACACTAAGGGCATTCAAATGGTCATTGGATAGACATATGGACGATAAGGGAGTAGTGTAGATTGGCTTTAGAATGGTTTCACAGTTTGGCACAACATCGAGGGCCAAAGGGCCTATACTGCGCTGTAATGTTCTCTGTTCTATGTTCACCCCGGACTGTAAGCCCGTCGCCACTAGGAGCAGACGATACAGTGCTCGGGACAAGGCCTTTACCAGGTCGGAGGTCCAGCGACTCCCGCGGGAAGGGATCATAGAGGCCAGTACTAGCCCCTGGAGAGCCCAAGTGGTGGTCGTCAAAACTGGGGAGAAGCACCAGATGGTCATCGACTACAGTCAGACCATCAACCGGTACACGCAGCTCGATGCGTGCCCTCTCCTCCGCATATCTGACATGGTCAATCAGATTGCGCAGTACCGAGTCTTCTCCACTATTGACTTGAATATTGACGCGTACCACCAGCTCCCTATCCACCCGGAGGACTGCCAATACACTGCCTTCGAGGCAGATGGCCGCCTCTACCACTTCCTCAGGATCCCCTTCGGCGTCACCAATGGAGTCTCGGTCTTCCAACGGGAGATGGACCGCATGGTTGACCAGTACGGGCTGTGGGCCACGTTCCCGTATCTGGATAATGTCACCATCTGCGGCCATGACCAGCAGGATCATGACGCTAACCTCCAACATTTCCTCCACACCCCCAAGTTCCTTAACCTAACATACAATAAGGAGAAATGCGTTTTCCGCACAACCCGCCTAGCCATCCTTGGCTACGTTGTCGAAAACGGAGTCCGAGGGCCCGATCCCGACCACATGCGCCCCCTCCTGGAACATCAACTCCCCCACTGCCTCAAGGCCCTGAAGAGATGCCTGGGGTTCTTTTCCTATTATGCCCAGTGGTCCCCAATTATGCGGACAAGTCCCGCCCACTCGTTAAATCCACCATTTTTCCCCTGACGGCTGAGGCCCGCCTGGCCTTCAACCGCATCAAAACAGATATTGCCAAAGCCGCGATGCACGCAGTAGACAAGTCCATTCCGTTCCAAGTGGAGAGCGATGCGTCTGACTTTGCCCTGGCCGCTACCCTCAACCAGGCGGACAGGCCCGTGCCTTTCTTCTCCAGTCCCCTCCAGGGCTCCGAAATTCGACACTCCTCCGTCGAAAAGGAAGCCCAGGCCATTGTGGAAGCTGTGCGACATTTAAGGCATTACCTGGCCGGCAGGCGATTCAATCTCCTCACTGACCAACGGTCAGTTGCCTTCATGTTTAACAATACGCGGCGGGGCAAGATCAAGAATGACAAGATCCTAAGGTGGAGGATCGAACTCTCCACCTATAATTATGATATCTTGTATCGACCTGGGAAGCTCAATGAGTCCCCAGATGTCCTATCCCGTGGTACATGTGCCAGCGCACAAGTAGACCGACTTAGGGCCCTCCACAATGACCTCTGTCACCCGGGGGTCACCCGTTTTTTCCATTTTATCAAGGCCCGCAACCTGCCTTACTCCATCGTGACCAGGGATTGCCAGGTCTGCGCGGAGTGCAAACCACACTTCTATTTAGCTGATTAAAGCCCCAGTTTACTCTTCCAACTCTCGTCTGTCATCATTGATGGTACATCAAACAGAGCACACCTGGTAAAGGCCTCCCGCCCCTTTGAGTGCCTCAGCATCGATTTCAAAGGGCCCCTCCCCTCCACTGACCGTAATGTGTACTTTCTCAACATCATTGATGAGTACTCACGTTTCCATTTCGCCATCCCGTGCCCTGACATGACCTCTGCCACAGTCATCAGGGCCCTGCACGGCCTTTTCACCTTGTTCTGTTTCCTCACTTACATCCATAGCGATCGGGGTTCCTCCTTCATGAGTGATGAGCTACGTCAGTTCCTGCTTAGCAAGGGCATCACCTCAAGCAGGACTACCAGCTACAACCCCCGGGGAAATGGACAGGTGGAGAGGGAGAATGCGACGGTCTGGAAGGCCGTCCTTCTTGCCCTACGGTCTAGAAGTCTCCCTGTCTCCCGCTGGCAGGAGATCCTTCCCGATACGCTCCACTCCATCCGGTCGCTCCTGTGTACCGCCACCAATGTGACCCCTCATGAGAGGATGTTTGTCTTCCCCAGGAAGTCCACCTCAGGGGTCTCGCACCCGTCCTGGCTGACAGTTCCAGGGCCCGTCCTCCTCCGGAAGCATGCGAGGAGTCACAAGTCGGATCCCCTGGTTGAACGGGTCCTTCTCCTCCATGCTAACCCCCAATATGCCTACGTGACACACCATGATGGGCGGGAGGACACAGTCTCCCTTCGGGACTTGGCACCCGCAGGTTCACCAGCGACCATCACCACTACCCCCGACTCTACACTGTCTCCCTCCGTTGCTACTCACGACTCTACACCGTCTCCCTCCGTTGCTCCTTATCTGGAAGACGACACGCTCCTGGATACGCAGGCCTCAACACTTCATCCGACACCAGTGTCCTCACCACAGCCAGGACTGAGGCGATCCACAGCGGAATGTCAGAGCCCCCGACAAACCCGATCTCTAATTCAATCCGTCCACTTCACCCCCGCCGGACCCTTTTTTAACAGGGGGTGAATGTGGTGAACCATTGTATTACATTGTACAGACTGTTCTTACTTATGGTACTTACTGTTCTTACTGTTTGATACCTGTCTGGGTTTGTCCCTGCTGGCTCCCCCCCCCCCCCCCCCCCCTCGGGCTCAAGTATAAAGGTGGCTAACCTCCAGCCCTGCCTCATTCTGGGACCGGCTGCCAGCAGGTGTCTTTTAGCTGATTAAAGCCACAGTTTACTCTTCCAACTCTCGTCTGTCATCATTGATGGTACATCAAACAGATAATTGCATTTTGATGTCTCACCTAGAAGCATTTGAAACGTTTCATTGTAGTGTAAAGCCAGCAGAAGATGGGCTCTTTCATTCCCCCCAAGGGGTTGTGAGTCGTTTTATTTGTTCCATCCCACTTGATGGAATGCAAATTGTGTAATATAGCAATCTGGGAAGTTTTCACTGTCTTTCGAAGGTTTCCATTGAAAAAAAAAACCTAGCCAGAAAAAGATACTTTAGAAACCTTTTTTAAAAAAAGGCACATTCTCTTAACATCACAGCACAGACAAAGGAATTCAACTGGGCACCTTATGTTCATTATTTGTGACAAAATCAGAGAGCATTTATTAAATAGTCAACAGACGAAAGTGGTCTCCCCACTTGGTTGCATGATTCAGTTACACATTGGTTTTATCAAATGGGCCATCACAGTGCCTGTTGCCTCATTGCACCAGCAATGTTGACATTTAGGATTCATTTATCTATGTATGGGTAGGCTGTCTCTGTTTTACAACATGACCCTGACCCTATAGTTATGTTAGAGTTATGTTAGTATAGATCCCTCCCTGACTGTACTGTTTTTTTTTTCAAATCACTGTAATGAAATAGAAGCCTTTTGCAATTGATGGGTAATTGTGTAACGTTCAACCATGGTTCAGCTTCAACATCTAATTTATTTCCCGTTCAACCTTTTTTCCTCTGTTCTTCCACCATTCTTCTGGAATCATAGGGGTGATTTTTGTCTGTTGCATGAATCAGGTGGACAGCATAGGCTTTGGGATTGTGTGCCCACCTGATTGTGCTAGTACCCTGAACAATCCTGAGCAGGCCCCACTAACATGTTGATGGTGAGCTGTGATTGCTGAATGGGCACTTAGAAGTAGTTCGCTGGTGGGACAGGAAATCAGCTGGTCTCTATGCCAGGTCACTGGTCAGTCCAGTCTGAGGGAAGGGTCAGTTACATAGAGTGGATATAGCAGGAGTAAGCCATACATGAACTGGCAGTAGACAAGATTATTTTTGTGGGGCCCAGGAGGGCCACTCCTGCTCCACTGTGACAGCTATCTTAAGAGTTGCTGGTTAGCTTGCCTCATCGCAAAGATCAACCTTCCCATCCGTTGGCCCATACAAATCCTAGGAGAATCTTAATTTGGGCATAGGCTCCTGACTCTTCAGGGAGAAGTGTGACCACCCAAGGCCGACCCGACAATGCTCTCCATTCGAATCCCATTTCCTTTCTCTCTGTATCTTTTACACACATTCTTTTCAAATACTTATTAATTATGTTTGGAATGTATTTACCTCAATTGCTCAATAGTTAATCTGTGGTGAAGCACTCTATGGGCAGGATTTTATTGGCCCCTCCTCCCCTCCACACTCCTTCCCCCAGCAGGATATTACAGTGCTGTTGAAGTATTCGGCAATTTATATGGTCCGCCACATCCGCCACATCTGCCGGGGGTGGAGGGGTGGGGGTTGGGGGTGGGGGTGGGGAGACATGCCCTGGAGGGGCTGTAAAATCCTGGCCTGAGCTGCTGAACTGTGCGAAATTGAAGTATTTTGATTTTCCCCTTTCTTCTTCTATTGTTAACCCTGAATCCATGGACTCCTTGCTGAATACCAGGCTAAAGCTTGATTTAATTCAAGACTGGGCCTCGTCATTCAAATCTGAAAATAGATATAGGTTCATTCTATACTACAGTTATTGACGGCTTTAAACCAGGACTGATTGAAAGTCAAGTGGCAAGTTACTTGAGTAAAGAGAGACCTAATCAGAACTTCTGGAGAAACAAAAGAAGAACATTTTGATTGATTTTGCAAGGAAAGGTTAAATTTACAATTTTAATGAAAATGCACTTCATTTCTTGACTGAAACCCTTTGAGGTGGTAAAGAAATTGGTTCACTTGAGTATTGTGGCAAAACTACAGGCATGACCTACCAGCCTCTCCGCGCCCAACTAGTGACGTGACGAGGCCTGTAAATCTCACAAAATCCTCTCGTGAAATTGACCCCCCGTCATGCCTCATGAGATCTATCAAGAACTTGTGAGGTGTCGCGACCTGGATCTTGCCCATTGAGGTCAGGACCCAGATTTGCATATTCAAGTGCAAGTTAGCCTCACTTGAATATGTCTATGCAGGATCTACCTGGCGCCCGGGACCTAACGGCCTTGCCTTGGAGACCTCAAGTGGGAGCCATTTAACACTGCTTTCCACAAATGTGGACCACATGTGCTTGAGGGGGTGGGGGCGGTCTCCCAGGTGATTGGGGGGTCCCTGGCAGTTTGGTACTGGGCAGGGTGGTACACTGGCACCCCGATGCCACCCAGTCACAGTGACACTGCTAGTCTAGCACCTTGGCAGTCCCACGTAGGGGTGATAGGGTGGGGCTGGATGATGCAGACTATGAACACAAAACAGGAGGAAAATCTGTTTTCTTGCTAGAGCAAAATATAATTTGCTTCCCCTATTACTAATAGAAATGTTTCCAGTACCTTCATATTTTATTATTTTTGATGGATTTGGTAAATCACGCAAGACCCTTTTTAGCTTGATTTCTCAATGACATTTTTGCACATCACTTTAGTAGAAGTCCGGAAACAGATAAAAATACCTAGATTTAATTAATTTTTACCTTTGATGCCTCTGCACACAATAATCTACCGTGCATCATCATAGATGTTGACAGATTAAAAGAGGTTCAGCTCAGAATGTCACTTTACCCAGAATGCATTTGGAGAAGAAAAGGCAATGTCCTCCAGGTATTTATTTTAATCTAGATTTCTCTGCAGCGCGACAGCACATGCTTCAGAATCTTTGGCAGATGAGCTTATTTTCTGAATAAAATAAAAATAAAAATAGAATTTATTGTTTTTTTTAATCTGCAGGGCTATTAGATTGCTGGACACGATATATGTTGATTTTTAATTTTGGTTGCTGCCAAATTACTGTGGCTATAAATCTCTTTCTTTATGTCTCTTTTCATATGATGCCTCCATGCCTCTGCTAATAAAATGTTCTTTCCTTCTCAAGGGCAATTAGGGCTGGGCAATAAATGCTGGCCATCCCAGCAATTCTCACATTCCACAAATGAATAAATAAATTGTAGCTTTTGCTTGGCTGTCAAAGGTTGTGATTATAATATGTAACAAGATAAAAACAGTGTGAGCATATTGTTTGATAAATGGCATTTTTTCGCATTATTCTTATAGTTGAATTTGTTTGACAGTTTAAACTAATAAGACTATAGCATATTTTTTGTGGAGTAAGTAGGAGCACTGAGTAACTGAACCTGACTTATCCCCTGAAGAAATGTTTGAAAATATTGGTGTCAGCAGTGAAGCAACAGCACTCCAGCGATCCCTGTGCCCTTTTCCAACAGTAGTTTAAATCTGGCACCAAATCAAAGGGACGGCTTGGCAGAGGCAGTAGTGATGTCAGCAAGCAGGTAAGCAGCCACATTCACACACAAAAAGCCTGCTATCCATCACTTTTAACCAAGATATTCAGATACCAAAATAAATTATTGTGATTGAATTAAGATATAAACTAAAATAAAGATAAACAGACATTTAACAAAAATTATTCAGTGTTGAAGTGTTGTGCTACTAGGGCTAGCAAAGTGTCGGGAGCTACGGGATATGTAAGGCTTTTTATCTCTCGATAAGTATGTGCTCCACAGGAAGTCAGTAATACCACTGGTCTGTCGATCAACATCTGCGATAGTGTTTGCCTGGAAAAAGTAATTTATGCGTTCTGCATACTGTGTCCAAACCTCAGTGCTTGTGCCAAAGACACCCAATCTTCCGAACAAAGGCATATTTGCAACAGAATTCTTTTTCAAACCAACCTTAATCCAACAGTGGACAGGAGGCGGTTTTCACCCGACAGTGTAGCAGCATCAACAGTAGTCCAGTTTTACCCTCGCCGCCAGTTTAGTTGGCCAAAGACGAGTCTGAATCGAGTAGATTAAAGAATTGCGAATAAATTACATGTACAATATGCATCAGACCCCAGCTGGGTTTGCTCTGATGGTTCCATACCTGGTCGACTTTATATAGAACTCAATCATGAATGTCCTTGGGCTCCCCACCCCCTTAGTGGGGGAGCTTGTACTGGGCGAGACTGATAGCTCCAACCCTGTAAGTCCCGTGCGGATTATATCAAAAACAAACTGCGTATTTTTGTCATCATGAAAAGAATTGATATTGTAGACAAAAATAAAATTAGTTTCTCAGAGTCATTGCAGGTGTTTGACAGTCATTGTGAAGTTGATAAATATGTAGTTAAAAACCTAGTTACAACTCCTTTAACAAGGTGTAATATTTTCAAGTATTTTACAGTAAAAACTAGTCGACTAAAAGGTTGCGTTTTTGTCAGTTCATTGATTGCTAATTGATTGATGTCTGAGGTGGAGGGCTCAACTGTTCACTCTATGGAGGAATGTCGAATCATTGACAGCAACTTCAGGATTTCCTCATTTCTCTGCACTTGTGTGCACTCCAGAAATTTCAATTTTAAACAAAATTAATCCATGGGACGCTGACCAGACCAGTTTTGATTGCCCATCCTTAGTTGCCATTGAAAAGAGGTTGATGGGCTGCCTTCTTGAACCATTGCAGCCACTGAGTAATGATGAAGAATGCTGACAGAATTTGGGTTATTATTTTTGGGGTGTAATGAAGATATACTGGATGAGATTCTTTGGCCTCCCCAATGCGCGTTTCTTGGTGGTGGGAGGTGGCCCTTCATTGGCCGGTGACGGGACGTTCTGGTCCCGCCACTATCATTGGGATTTACCATTGATTCCACCCCACGCCGCCAGAAAACTCATGGCAGGGATGCACCATCGGTGGGACCGGAAGATCCCGCCAGCGTGCACAGCTGGAAAATCTCACCGGAAGAAAAGAAACCCAAAGTTTGCCTTATTTTCTTGTAAATGATGTACAGTATAAGAGCTTAAAATGTATCTTTTTGATATTTTGAGTAGCATGTACATTGTAAGAAGCAATGAATTATTGACTATTCATCATATTTCTCATTCATTTTTCATTGTTTCATAAAACAAGCTCCTATGGCAAAAAAAGAGGTCAAGTTACACTTAGTCATTGCAAAACAGGACTTAAATTTAGCATTCTCCAAACATTATGTAGAAGCCACCCAAAGGATTGAAAATGGAAAAGCAAAATATAGTGGCTACTAGATATCTGGGGCGTCATTCTCCGACCCCCCGCCGGGTCGGAGAATGGCTGTTGGCCGCCGTGAATCCCGCCCCCGCCCCCGCCGAAGTCTCCGCTCCCGGAGATTGGGCGGGGGCGGGAATCCAGCCGCGCCGGTTGGCGGGACCCCCCGCTGGATTCTCCGGCCCGGATGGGCCGAAGTCCCGCCCAGGAATTGCCTGTCCCGCCGACGTAAATCAAACCTGGTATTTACCGGCGGGACCAGGCAGCGTGGGCGGGCTCCGGGGTCCTGGGGGGGGGCGTGGGGCGATCTGACCCCGGGGGGTGCCCCCACGGTGGCCTGGCCCGCGATCGGGGCCCACCGATCCACGGGCGGGCCTGTGCCATGGGGGCACTCTTTCCCTTCCGCCTCCGCTACGGCCTCCACCATGGCGGAGGCGGAAGAGACTCTCCCCACTGCGCATGCGCGGGAAACTTTCAGCGGCCGCTGACGCTCCCGCGCATGCGCGGGGAAACTGACAGCGGCCGCTGACGCTCCCGCGCATGCGCCGCATTTCCGCGCCAGCTGGCGGGGCAACAAACGCCATTTCCGCCAGCTGGCGGGGCGGAAATCCCTCCGGCGTCGGCCTAGCCCCTCAATGTTGGGGCTAGGCCGCCAAAGATGCGGAGACTTCCGCACCTTTTTGCCGGCGCGATGCCCGTCTGATTTGCGCCGGCTTTGGCGCCAGTCGGCGGGCATCCCGCCGTTGGGGGAGAATTTCGCCCCTGAAGTAGAATCACTGCAGGGCAGAAGGAGACCATTTGGCCGATCAATTCTGCATCGACCTGTGATGTTCTTTGCTTTCTGAATGAGGATGGCTCATTCACTTCTCACAAAGAACCTCAAGCTAGGTTTTGAACAAAGCTAATTTATTTATACTACAACTGAATAAGATATAAAAGATTACAGATTCACTAAATCATGATTCTAATTATAGAGCTCCAGATAACACGACAATTCTCTATCTCGCCTAACAACCTTCTCCCCGAATCAAGAGTATTACGAGATCCATGTTTATGTGCGTGATCGCCATCTTGTGGTTGGATGCAGTTACAGTAAATTGTTAACCCTTCATTATTCTGGGACTGGTTTAACACAATGGGCTAAACAGCTGGCTTGTAATGCAGAACAAGGCCAGCAGCGCAGGTTCAATTCCCGTACCGGCTTCCCCGAACAGGCGCTGGAATGTGACGACTAGGGGCTTTTCACAGTAACTTCATTGAAGCCTACTTGTGACAATAAGCGATTATTATTATTATATACATATTGTCACATTCCCCTTTCTGTGAAGTTGTTTGGATATTCATTCAAAATATATTCACAGTATATGATGCTTGGTTTCACTGTTATTGACCATCAGTTACCATTTTTTAAATTTTCACAAATTAAGTTTGTTTGTTTCTTTTCTGAGATGTGTAGATCTTCTCAGTGCAATCTTTTCTTGCAGTTATGTTTGTTCCAATGCTGCTGTCGTTGTGTTCGTTGCTGGAATGATGTCTTCCTGACATACTGTTTGAGTTGCTTTGAGTAGCTCTGTATCTACTGTGATGTTTGGAAATGTAGGTTGAGTTGTCTTCACCTTAAGAAGTGCTCTGCGGTTTCTCCTTAAGATCGAACCCTCCTCCATTGCTATTACATAGGAATGTGGAGCAGCCCGGTGTATTACATATGAAATGCTCAACCATCCATTCGGGAGTTGTACTCTGACAGTATCACCTTGTGCTAGCGGTGATAGATTTTTTTGCTGTTCTATCATAGTACTGTTGTTGTTTCCGTTTGTTGTTTTTGATTTTTTGGATTGCGTCTTCACTCTCAGGATTTGTAGTAGTAAGACACAGTAACATGATACATATCTTTCGATTCATCAGTAACAGTGCTGGTGAGTATCCTGTTGCAAGTGGTGTCACTCTGTAGCTTAAATAAGCTAAGTTTGAGTCACTGGACTCCTTGATCTGATAGTTGATCACCCAAGAAAACTAGTCTGGAGATGCCAAATTGACATTTGAGCTCTGTTCAGTTTGAGACCAAACTTTTCAATTTGTTTCATGACTTGCAGAAGTCGTGCATTATGTTCCTCTTCATTTGATGATCAAATGAAAATGAAAAAATGATGATGTTATCCATATACTCTCATACGCCTGTGATACCTTCAACCATCTGTTCCATAGCCCGAAGAAACATTTTGGAAGCTGAAATGATCCCGAAAGGCATTCTATTGAAACAGTATCTCCCGTATGGTGTGTTAAACATGCAGAGTTTCTTACTTGCATCATCTAACTTTAGTTGCCAAAAACCCTGGATGCGTCTAGCTTGGTAAAGATCTTGGCACCTGACATGTCACTAGTAATTTCCTTCCTTTTAGGAATTGGGTAGTGTTCCCGCTTAATATTCTGATTCACATCCTTGGGATCGATACAGATTCTCAGGTCACTGTTGGTTTTCTTCACACAAACCATAGAACTGACACAGTCAGTTAGTTCTTCCACTTTGGTCATTATCCCCAACTGCTGCATACGCTCAAGTTCCACTTTCAAATGTTCCCTCAAAGGAGCTGGTACCCTCCTCGGTGGATGAATTACTGGTTTGGCATTTGTCTTTAACTGAATTTTGTCTTCAAATGGTCGTGTTCCCATACCATGAAAGATGTGAGGAAATTTCTGAATAATCGCCTCAATCTGGTCTTTGCAATTGGATGAAATCCTGCACGAGCTGTAAATGCATTTCACGAGCTGCAGAGTCTCACATGCCTGAACACCAAGTAATGATGATCTCATTGGTTCAATGATCTTGAATTTAATCGGAATTTTTTTCTCTTTGAACTCAACAGTTAAATAGCAGGTATCCATTGTGGTTATCAAGTTGCCATTATAATCACATAGTTGACAATCATTCTCGTCAATCTGACTATGTCTGTCTAATTAATGAGATTAGCTCTTGCAGTATCCAATTTTAGCTTTCTGTTGGTTCCATTTATTAATAAAAGAATCGTCCAATCATCAGTATTTTGAACGATGGAAATCTGTTTCAAAGTTACCGAATCAGAAATTTTCTGTTGTGCTTGTTCTATGCTTTCCACTGTTTCAACAAAGAAAGAATCTTCTTAGTCAAATACATCTTCCTCCGAGTCAGGTTTGAATGCTTGCTTATCATTTTTTTTTTCATGCTTACTTCTTGCACAGCACTTCCTTAGTTCACTCTTTTTAAACTGCTGCGAATTCTTTCCAGATCTACATTGAGATGCATAGTGGTTTAGCTTGAGACATTTCGCACAGGTTTTACCATATGCAGGGCACTTTTTGATCTGATGCACGTTGCCACACCGTTTACACGTCATGACACTCGTGACATCATGCGTAAAATGGCTGCCGTCTGGAGCACTTTTTTTTTAGGTGCGCCACTGCATCAATGGCGTCGGCCACGTTGTTAATTTTCGTATCACTTTCTCCGACCGACCAACATTTCTGAGAATTGATTTCTGGCAAGTTTGCTTGCTCGACACATACTGATTGTACCTTCTAACGTCAAATTAGACTGTCGTAATAACTTTTCCCGCAGTTTGTCACTTTTTACTCCGTAGACTATCTGATCTCGCAAAAGTGAGTCTGGGAGAATCAAAAAATTACGGGCGCTATTCTCCCCCCCCACGCTGGGTGGGAGAATCGCCGGGGCGCTGCGCGTATCGCGCGATGCCGCCCCGACCCCCGCACGCGATTCTCCCACCCCCCCGGAAACCAGCGGCGGGCGATTCGCACTGGGCCACTCGGAGAACCGGCGAGTGGCAAATCTCCGGCCGGATGGGCTGAGCGGCCGCTACGACACGACAGGTTCCCGACAGCGCCGTCCACCCCTGGTCACTGCTGGCGGCAACTCTGCGGGAACGCTGGGGGAGGGGGGGGGGGCGCCTGTGGGGGAGGAAGGGGGGCTCCTTCACCGGGGTGGCCTCCAATGGGGTCTGGCCCACGATCGGGGCCCACCGATCGGCCGGCCCGTCTCTCCCCCTCCCGGGCCTACCTCCTTCTGCGCGCGGCCCCAGAACATCGCCGCCATGTTGGTGAGGGGCTGGCATGCGTAAGACGTTCCCCGCGCGTGCGCAGGATTGGGCTGCCCCGACTGCGCCTGCGCGGGTTGGCGTGGCGCCCATTTGGCACCCCGTAAGTTCTGTTCAACAGAAATTTTTTGCAACTTCTCGGGCGTCATTCTCCGACCCCCCGCCGGGTCGGAGAATGGCCGTTGGCCGCCGTGAATCCCGCCCCCGCCCCCGCCGAAGTCTCCGATACCGGAGATTGGGCGGGGGCGGGAATCCGGCCGCGCCGGTTGGCGGGACCCCCCGCTGGATTCTCCGGCCCGGATGGGCCGAAGTCCCGCCCAGGAATTGCCTGTCCCGCTGACGTAAATCAAACCTGGTATTTACCGGCGGGACCAGGCGGCGTGGGCGGGCTCCGGGGTCCTGGGGGGGCGCGGGGCGATCTGACCCCGGGGGGTGCCCCCACGGTGGCCTGGCCCGCGATCGGGGCCCACCAATCCGCGGGTGGGCCTGTGCCGTGGGGGCACTCTTTCCCTTCCGCCTCCGCTACGGCCTCCACCATGGCGGAGGCGGAAGAGACTCTCCCCACTGCGCATGCGCGGGAAACTGCCAGCGGCCGCTGACGCTCCCGCGCATGCGCGGGAAACGGACAGCGGCCGCTGACGCTCCCGCGCATGCGCCGCATTTCCGCGCCAGCTGGCGGGGCAACAAACGCCATTTCTGCCAGCTGGCGGGGCGGAAATCCCTCCGGCGTCGGCCTAGCCCCTCAATGTTGGGGCTAGGCCGCCAAAGATGCGGAGCATTCCGAACCTTTGGGCCGGCACGATGCCCATCTGATTGGCGCCGTCTTTGGCACCAGTCGGCGGACATCGCGCCGTTGGGGGAGAATTTCGCCCCTCTTCTCTTGTTGAACCTTTCTACTTATCTTCAGTGGGCACCTTACGATGCCCACTTTTGGCATCATGTGGTGTTCTTTGCTTTCTGAATGAGGGTGGCTTTGAAATATTGTGTCTCACAAAGAACATCAAGCTAAGTTTTGGACAAAGCTAATTTATTTATACTACAACTAAATAGGTTCGACTTGCTTGCTAATTTATAAAAGATTACAGATTCATTAAACTATGATTCTAATTACTGAGCTCCCAATAACACGACTATTCTCTATCTCACCTAACAACCTTCTCCCTGAATCAAGAGTATCACGTAATACACTTGTATGTGCTTACTTGGATGCAGTTACAGTAAATTGTTAACCATTCATTATTCTTACAATATACATATTGTCACACAGCCCTGTACTCTGCCTAGGGCCATGCCTGCACCCTATCCCTGAAACCCATTAATCCCGAGTTAACCTTTTTGGACACTAAGGGGCAATTTACCATGTCCGATCCACCTAATCCGCACATGGACTGTGGGAAGAAAACGGAACACCTGGAGGAAACCCAGGCAGACAAGGGGAGAACGTACAAACTCCACACGGACAGTCACTCGACTCCGGAATCGTACCTGGGTCCCTGGTGTTGTGAGGCAGCAGTGCTAACCACTGTGCCAGAATGCCACCTCTTATTAAAAATAGAAAATGTTGCACATACTCAGCAGGTAAGCAGGAAAGTAATGTTTCCGGTTGATGACCTTTCAACAGGACTCTTAACAGAGAAGACATTTTCCAACAAGTTAAAATAGAGGGATTAAAAGAAATGGCAGTGACATAGAGCTGGGTGTCATCAGTGTATATGTGGAAACAGATGCTGTGTTTTTTGAGGATGTAGCCAAGGAGTAGTTAGCATATGGATTATAATAGGAGAGGACTAAGAATTGATCATTGAGGAGCACTAAAGATAACTGTGCTGAATTGGGAAGAGAAACCAATAGAGGTGCAACTTCATGAGCAAAGAAGCCTATGGGCCATCATGCCTGCAGCCTTATATAAAAGCAAAATAACAACAAAGTGCTTGAAAAACACAGCAGGTGACATTCTCTCTCCGCTGATGCTGGAATCAGGAAATGCGATTCAGTGGAGAATCGGTTCCAATGCCAAAATCGTGGTAGGTGCCAGTTTCACACGAAATTGCAGTTCTCCAGCAACTTGACAGCGGCGCAATGCATTCCAGAACGCACATGCAGTAAAGACCCTTGGCATGTCATCAGAGGACCTGACCCGGATTCTCCAGGACCTCCGCGCTTCTCTGCCTCCACTGGGGTGAATTCCCGATGGCGAGGAGCACTTGGCTTTTAAAAATCATGATGTGGAGATGCCGGCGTTGGACTGGGATGATCACAGTAAGAAGTCTTACAACACCAGGTTAAAGTCCAACAGGTTTGTTTCGAATCACTAGCTTTCGGAGCACTGCTCCTTCCTCGGGTGCATGAAGAGTTAGGTTCCAGAAACATATATCCCGGTTGAGGCCGTACTCATGTGTGCTGAACTTGGCTATAAGTTTCTGCTGGCGATTCTGCGTTGTCGCGCGTCCTGAAGGCCGCCTTGAAGAACGCTTATTCGAAGATCAGAGGCTGAATGCCTTTGACTGCTGAAGTGTTCTCCGACTGGAAGGGAACATTCCTGCCTGGCGATTGTCACGCGATGCCCATTCGTCCGTTGTCGCAGCGGCATATATATACTATATATACGAGTGCCATCTTGTTGGTTGGGATGAGAGTGTGTGGGGAGTGAAATGCATATATGCGGTTGCAGCTTGTCAGTTTCCCGAGTGTCAATCACAGCCCCAATGAATCCAACACCTTCTCTCATTGGAATCCATGGTGTTCTACATGGCACCAGTGCTAGCCTCTCCACAGTCACTGAATTGGTCCAGGTGCACCGCCAGTTTTGCTGTCGTGGAAGTCCTCGAATCCTGTCCCGGTGTCAACACTTAGTCTCACGAGCGGAGAATCCACCGCGCATCTGTGGAGAGAGAAAGAAGAGTTGACATTTCAAACCCAATTTGACTCTTCTTTGGAACTTGCATTTTCTGTTCACAATTTTCCCAGACCTTTCACATTAGAGTAATCTACACCCACCTATTTTATTGTCCTTTCCTTACGCCCTGTACTTTTTTCTGAATCAAGTAGTTATTTAATTACCTCTTCCAAACTGTGATTAACTCAACTTGGATAACTTATGGCAATTCATTTCATATTCTATTCGCATTTTTCATGAAAATAATTATGTTGATCTTGGCGCAATAGAACAACCTTGTGGCACTCGATTTGATGGCATGTCGAGGCTATTAAATCCCGCGAGGGGCCTCTCGTGAGATTTGCGATGCTCAGAACACCTCGCCAGTGAGGGTGAGATCCAGATTAACATGCTTAAGTGAGATATTAGGCTAATTTAAATATGTTTGCACCCGATTCTCCCGAGGTGTAACAGTGCCTGCGAGGAGGGGGCTCCCAGGCTATTGGAGGCCCCTGGGTAGTTGGGCTCTGGGCAGAATGGTACCCTGACACATCCGCTGTCACCTGGGCACCTTGCAACTGCCAGCCTGACATCTTGGCACTGCCACTTGGGCACACCGGCAGTGCCACCCTGGCACCCTGGCAGTACCACCCTATTACTGCCAGGATGTCTGGGAAGCACTGCTTGGCTGGGCAGGGGTAGTTCCAGGGTTCCAATCTTGCAGTGTCAGGGTCCCTGGTGCCAGGGATCCTGGGGTGTCCTGCCCTTGAGGTGGGGTAAGTAAGGTCTCAAGGATTCTCTAAGAAGTAAGTGGGGGCAGTTGGGGGGGTTCAGGTCCAGAGCCACGATGTGGTGTTCGAGGGGGAGCCGAGAGATCGAGTTAGTATTTTTAAATGCTGCCCCGATCTCTTCCTGCAATGAGCAGGCAATTAGCTAAGTGCGGCCTCGGCGGGGCGTACCCAACTGAGGGCAGAAGAAAAAGAGTCCCGTTTGATAGTGGGTTGTTCTTGACACTGCAGGCGCCCAGAAAGACCCCGCCATATCCGCCCGAAACGCGCTCTGCTTTTTGCATGTTAAATCGCGCCGCTCATCTTTTTATGGTTTTGGTGCTAAATTAAGGATGGCAAATAAAAATAGAATCTCAGCAGAGCAAAGGGTAAACATTAATTGGAATTCTTGTGCCCAGACTACAGTGATAAACTGCATTAAGCACTAAATGAAAGTCAAACAGGACCAGAGTTATTGTGTTTTTTGCATGAACTATACGTAGATCTTTTCCATAAAGTCACAGGAAGGAAAATGCAAGTCTGTCAAATTCTGCTGTCCCTGCCCATATTTAATAATGATTTTTCTATTGCTCATAATGAAAGCTGTTTGAGCAAAATGAAAATGTAGCTGATGCTGATGTCTTATTCTAGCCTATGTCCAAAGAAACACCAATACAACTTTCAATATTTTTTTTCTCAGTTTTTCTTTCAAATTGCTTTTGAATGAGTTTATTTGAAAAACTGCAGGTGGTATTTTACCCCGAGTGGAATACTGCTGAAGCATTTCTTTTCAACTTTCCACCATCTTCACTTCTCTGAAAACAAGGTACAGGAAGATCACCTGTCTCTGAAGAGCAGGGGCCAACTTTAAATGGCAAAATCACCTCCAGATGACATTGTTGAGATGCTCATGCCTATTAACTGCAGAGTGAATGAGACTGCTCAGTTTGGACCTTCAAATGCAAGCAGAGCGCAGCTGCCATCGAGACACAGCTGAGTTGTTTCATTTTAAAAAACTTTACAATAATAATGATCGTTAGTGTTGTCACAAGTAGGCTTACATTAATACTGCAATGAAGTTACTGTGAAAATCCCCTCGTCGTCACACTCCGGCGCCTGTTCGGGTACACTGAGGGAGAATTCAGAATGTCCAATTCAACTAACAGCACGTCTTTCGGGACTTGTGGGAGGAAACCCGAGCACCCGGAGGAAACCCACGCAGACACAGGAAGAACGTGCAGTCTCCTCACAAACAGTGACCCAAGCCGGGAATCAAACCTGGGATCCGAGCGCTGTGAAGCAACGGTACTAACCACTGTGCTACCTTGCTGACCATATAAAGGTTCCTCCTGCCTTTCCTGGTGCTGCAACGATGTCCCGGCTCTCCTCTTCTCTGACATTTCCACCCTGCTCTCAATCACAATGTAACCACTTCTCACTTTATCTCTGGTTTTCTGATGGCAGTCTGACCTCCCCTGCAAATATCCGCATCTATTCTTTGTTGTTGGCATTATCTCCACCACCTTTAAGAGGAGTAGCTTATGAGGAGAGACTAAGCAGACTGGGACTATAGCCATCGGAATTTAGAAGAATAAAGGGGGATGTTATAGAAACATATAAAATTATGAAGGGTCCAGATTGGATAGAAGCAGGGAGGTTGTTTCCACTGGGAGGTGAAACTAGAACTAGGGGGCAGAGCCTCAAAATAAGGAGCAGTTGATTTAGGACTGAGTTGAGGAGGAACTTCTTCACCCAAAGGGTCATGGAATTCCCTGCTCAGTAAAGCAGCTGAGGTGACCTCGATGAATGTTTTTAAGGCAAAGGTAGATAGATTTTGAACAGTAAAGGAATAAAAGGTTATGGTGAGCGGGCAGGTAAGTGGAAGTGAGTCCACAAAAAGATCAGCCATGATCGTATTGAATGGCAGAGCGGGCTTGAGAGGCCAAATGACCTACTCCTGCTCCTAGTTCTTATGTAAGTAGAAGTCGGAGTCAGAATGTTGCAATGAGGCTGGAGATAAATTCTCCCATGTCTCACACTCAAGATTCACTGGACGTATCAACAGCTGCTTCATCCCTTGCTTTAACCCTACCTATCACTCCTGGTTAAAATCTTGTTTCATTTTCAAATGGATTAACAACATCATTTGTGTGCTTTGTTCAGTAGCAGGCCTAGTAGATAAATCTTAAGAGAAGCATGTCAGATAAATGTGAGTCAATTAACTTGCTTAATATTGCCCTCTTAAAATAAGAATTCATTTTAGCTGAACGTAATATTTCTCAGTTGTGTCAGCCAATGATTTGTTTATGTTTGCTTCATTACCCGGTTAAGCCTCACATTAAAGAACAGATTTATAGCTGGTAGAATTGGATATTGACTGCAGTCAGCAGTCTTACTTGTAACAGAGGAAGTCCGAATTTTTGAATTTCACCCTTCTCCCCTTGTAGTCTTGAAGACGCATTCTATACTGAAATGACGATTGAGGGCTTTGAACAGAAAAAAATGATAGTGATGCCAGTGTTGTCATTTTATAACAACATATGTTGAAACAACTTGCTATCTTCACCTCACCAAGTCTCAGTTCCCCAGGGTAACACGCGATAGACCACAAAATGCAGTGGGTATGAGGTAGATTTTGTAGGGTTAAAATTTGGCTTTGGTGGTGATGGAAGACAGCAAATAAATCAGCAGCCCATTTTACACCATGCAAAAACAAAATACGGTGAATGTCGGAAATCTGAAATAAAAAAAGAGCAATTGATGAGGAAAAGGTCAGGCAACAATTGTGGAGAAGGAACCTGAGTTAACATTTCACATTGCTGATCTTGCACCAGAACTCAAAGTTCAGCAGAATATTTTACTCCCAGTATGATATTCTGACCCATGGAAAAGCAAATCAATTGGGATGTAATTGGCTGCCAATCCACGAGGGCCCGTTCTGTGTTGTTGTTGAATTTGAATTTCACATTCTATAGATCAATCTTGTAGAACGCTAAAGAATTTTATCAGAATGTATTATCTTTATATCAAGAAAAATATTTTTGCAGCTGTTTAATTGGGGAAAATAACTCAAAGGAATGCAGAGGTAATGCTCTCCATGTTGTTTATTTTCCTTAATTTGCTGGCAACGCTGACACATTTTATTGACACCATTTATTTAGCTTGTTTTCATTTAAGTACAAAAGTCCTTAGTACTGGAGATTTGCAGCAATCTCTTCTGATGCATGAACAGCTGGCATATGTAATTTTTGTATTATGACCCTTTTGATATTACTATAATGAGTGAAAGACCTGAGACCTGTACATCGCTCCAAAACTTGCCGTTAAACTACCTGATATGGTTTAAGTAAAACACAAACAACCAAATGCATAATCATAGACTGATTAAGGATAAATTAAACTGCTGGTAAATCTGTAAATAATGCATCTATCAGGTTAAAATATTTCACTCTTTGAATGTATGTGTAACATTACAATAAAATTCTGATACATTTAATGATCGTGCCTCTCAATATTTCAATTTAATAAGGTGTCTCATCTAACTCAGTGAAAAATATATTTTAGAAACGTAATTCTTTCTGTTTTGCCATCAGTAACTGTATATTTTGAGTGGAATCTTACTGAAAATGGCAAAGTGTCAGTTCTATGAGGTAAGCTGTGCAAATCCAGCCAGCGCCGTCGCCGGGAATTTTCATGGAAGTTTGAGCCGCTTTGCCAAATAAAGGTGAGTGACCTTTATTTGACAGCACGGCAGCACGGTAGCATTGTGGATAGCACAATTGCTTCACAGCTCCAGGGTCCCAGGTTCGATTCCAGCTTGGATCACTGTCTGCGCGGAGTCTGCACATCCTCCCCGTGTGTGTGTGGGTTTCCTCCGGGTGCTCCGGTTTCCTCCCACAGTCCAAAGATGTGCAGGTTAGGTGGATTGGCCATGCTAAATTGCCCTTAGTGTCCAAAATTGCCCTTAGTGTTGGGTGGGGTTACTGGGTTATGGGGATTGGGTGGAGGTGTTGACCTTGGGTCGGGTGCTCTTTCCAAGAGCTGATGCAGACTCGATGGGCTGAATGGGCTCCTTCTGCACTGTAAATTCTATGATAATCTATGACCGTGGTTTGCGCATTCACTCTGGTGGGGCGGAGCCTCTTCGAGCTGGGAACCGGCTCCAAACAGAACAGGACACTATCTGTACAGGGCACCCCAAGCAACGCTGCAGTCTAATGGCCCCAGCCCACATCACAAGATCTCAGGGGCTTTCCTTGCCCCCCAAAATTCAATGCCGCAAATCCCCCCAAACCCCCCCAGGATTCACCTGGCCTCCGGGATTCAACGGCCCCGCACCAGGGAGGCATACCAGGGCACCGGTTGTACTGGTTCACAAAAATGTTGACTAGGCATAACGGCACCAGGGGCCATTGGAGACCCCGGGTGCTCGGCGGCAGGGATGGTGGCACCCTGGCACTCTGGCACCCTGAGCACCTTGGCACTGCCAGTCTGGCACCCTGGAAGTACCACTCTGGCATTACCAGGATGCCTGGGTTGCCAGGTTGGCAGTGCCAGGTTGCCCAGGTGCCAGATTGACACTTTCAGGGCTCGGGTCTGAGGGGGACCTTACCAGGTCAAGGGTAGGGGCCCACAAAGGGTGTTACCGGTGAACTCCGCAAGGTTGGAAGGGTGAGGGAGGTCAAAAGAGCGTGGGCTGCCTGAAAGTGGGCGTGTGTGGAAAGATCGGGCCTGTCGGTCAAAATGACGCCCCGATCTGCGAGGAGCTATCTAAGTGTCACCTTGGCAGGGAGAAATTCCCCGAAGTTAAAAAAAAGTGCGAAATGTCATTGGATAATGGGGGGGTTTTCGGCATTGCAGCGGCCAAGTAACACACCGCTAAACGTGCCGCTCAGCGGACTTTAACCTGAGTCTGCTGAATGGCACCTGTTAACTCTGTTTCTTTCTCCACAGATCCTGCCAGACCCACTGAGTTTATCCAGCATTTTCTGTCTTTACATCAAATACTTTAACATATGTTCATAGTTTCCTTCGAAGAATATTCTTGTACAATATTAAGGACCAGGTTCAACATAATTGCAGTGAACCATTTTCAATATTCCAACCAAATCATAGAAGTAAAAAGTATCACCACTTAAAATCCTCCATAGAATTGCATGCTTGCTTTGAGAGAAACATTCTTATTTGGACCATGAATATTTCAGAGCATTTTGAGTTGATTGTTTTCAGTGGCAATAAAAGAAAACCTCTGACAGTTCAGTAGCAGTTAGGGAATTTATTGCAGTCGTGAAAACATGATGGGTGGGATTTAACGGAAACATTTCTAACTATCATTTTGGATGTGATTGGCCGTGATTGGTGTATTTCGATGGCCGCTCGGATACGGCCGTGAGATTCAGGAGGGGATGCCAGCGACATTTCAGTGAGTGCATAGCCAATTGGAGGAGTCCCAAAGACTACAGGTGCAACACGGTTGCACAGTGGTTAGCACAGTTGCATCACAGCTCCAGGGTCCCAGGTTCGATTCCCGGCTTGGGTCACTGTCTGCGTGGGGTTTGCACTTTCTCCCCGTGTCTGCGTGGGTTTCCTCCAGGTGCTCTGGTTTCCTCCCACAGTCCAAAGATGTGCGGGTTAGGTGGATTGGCCATGATAAATTGTCCTTGGTGTCCAAAACGGGTGGGTAGGGTTACTGGTTTACGGGGATAGGGTGGAGGTGTGGACTTAAGTGGGGTGCCCTTTCCAAGGTCTGGTGCAGACTCGATGGGCTGAATAGCCTCCTTCTGCACTGTAAATTCTATGATTCTATGATGCCATCAATGCATGGCACTGTGGCCAACTGCTAGCGTGGCGACCGCAGTGGAAAACCTGGAACACGAGGTCAGCTTCTTGAGTGGTGATGTCGCAGGCATGATTCAGTCTGTGCCAACCATGGTTGAGAGCCTCAACATAAAGTTCCAGTCACTGAGGGACATGTCCCATACGCAAGTGGACATTGAAGAGGCACTCTAAAGCATGGCCCACTCACTGAGGACCATCGCTGAGGGTGTCAACACCATAATGCAGACAATAGGGAGGCATCAGGACTGGCAAAGTCAGATGATGCAGAAGCCTTTGGAGCTTACTCCAGCTGTCTCTCTGGCCCAGAGAGTTCCCCAGGGCTCTACGGGCACCATCAGGGAGGATGGAGCACTGGAGGCCAACCCGGGGCCTGCCACCAAGGAGACAACAGTGATCTCCAGTTCTTCCGAATCCCCCCCTCCTGACACCAGCGTATCTCAAGGGCAGTGGGTAAAACCGGGTGGCATAGCGATGCCTGTGACATTGGTATGTCGGCCGGGGCCCTTCGCCTCCAGGCCCTACACAGGACATCAAAGACCACAGGGCGGGAAAGCAGCAGGATGCTTCCACCTCTGATATGCATCCCAGGGACACACCTGGACATAGCATTAGACCATAAGATCAAGAAGATTGAGGAACACTGACTGGACACCGGAGGTAGGGGGCCACACTCTGTAGCTAGGGGGAAAGAAAATGTCAAATTTTCACAATTGAAATACGTTTCACCTGATACATGTGAAGCCTCTGTCGGGTTAATCTTCACAGTGGGCCTGCCTGAACCCCTACCCTGTGTTGACCCCCAATCCTCCCACACCCTGGCCCCGGGCTCTGTGGTCCAAGATTAAACGCAGGTTCTGTTCAGAGGATGGGTGTGAGCGTGTTGTTAGCAGAAAGACAGGTGTCAGACATTAACATAAACTGAGTCACACCAGAGCTAAGCTCACAGCGAGTTATCATCACTCTCCTGCCTTGTATATTGACCCGCTGACAGTGCTGACATAGGCCCATCATCCTGGAGTGTTGTTACACAGATCCTGGGAGGGATGCTGGGGTGGGGAGAGGGTGAGAAGGTCAGGGAATGCAGAGGCGGAGGAAGGAAGTGAATGGGGGAGGAGAATGTGAGGAAAGAGGAGGGAGGAAGGAGGGCAATGGGAGGGTTGAGCTGACGGGCAAAGCCTCGTTCTATGGGGATCTGGTGAGGATGAGGGCATTTCTGGTCCTCCAGGCATGCCAGGTCTTTGCCACCTGTCCTCCATCCTCTGGGTCCTCCTGCAAATACTCCCCAGCCACTCATTCCATTCCCTCTTTGTCCACCTCCTCCTCCTCAGACGAGGCCTCTTGTCCCTCCTCTGCCTGCAGCATGTCGACCGCTGCTGTGCCAGGTTGTGGAGGGCACAACAGACCCCCATAAAATGGTAGACTCTCTGGGGCGTGTACTACACTGCACCACCACAGTGGTCCAGGCATCGGAACTGCATTTTCAGCAGCCAAATGCATCATTCAATGTCAGCATGGGTGGCAAATTGGACCTTGTTGATATCGGGTCATCACCTCAGTCTCTGGCCTCTGCACTGGTGTCATCAAGTAGGACCTTAAAGGGTACCGTTACACCCCAAGAGCCAATCCGACATCCTGGGATGGTTCTCCAAGACGCCTGAGTTCTCCGAGTGTCCCACTGTAGCTGCCAAACATGCACACACAGGCATGATCTGGAGAGGTGGTCGCACACGATTCAGGGAGTAGAGCTCCTTCCTGTTAATTAAGGGCATGTATTGGTGCCCCAATGTGCGCAAGACGACAT
The DNA here is from genome assembly GCF_047496885.1 of Scyliorhinus torazame. Lineage (NCBI taxonomy): Eukaryota > Metazoa > Chordata > Chondrichthyes > Carcharhiniformes > Scyliorhinidae > Scyliorhinus > Scyliorhinus torazame. The sequence continues at coordinate 221,752,606 of NC_092709.1, forward strand.
GCATGTCAACAATTACCCCATGGACCTAGGGTATCCCGGCGATGGCGGCGGATCCTGCAGCCCAGGCATCTCGGTGGGCTTGGTCCAGCTCAAATTTGATATAGTTAGCTACCGGGGCATACAGGGCATCCGTGCCCTCACAGGTGCACTTGTGGGCTGCAGCTTGTGAAGTGCCACGCAAGTCCCTGCTCGAGCCCTGGAATGAACCGATGGCATAGTTCAGAGCAGCGGTGACCTTCATGGCCACTGGGAACAGGTTTCCTCCTCCTCCACAGGGTGCCAACTCTGTGAGGACATGGCACAGGTGCCGCACTGTCTCGCTGCTGAGACGGTGACCCCTGCGCCACATGCTATCTGTCATTTTCTCGAAAGACTAACGATGCCTGTACACCTCGGGCCGTCGCTGGGGTCCTACTCTGGGTTCCTCTTCGGCCTGATGGGTGGCCGGGTCTTCAGGGTGTGTGGCAGCTTCTGCACTTGGGATGTTGCCTCCAGCTGCATCGATGCTGCTGCCTTCTCCGGCATCTGGCCACCTGGGCTGCCACCAGCACCGCGAGGGCATCCTTTGGAGGACCGATACCACCATCCATTTTGGTATCTGTAAGGAACTGGAGAAGGAGAGGTAGCAACAATCAGTTATGGCTTCCACCCTGGGACCCTCAAACCCCCCAAGCTTTCCCCAGCCTTATATGCCCCACCTTCTCTCAGAATGCCCAGCAGCAAGCCAGTTGTGCTGGAGAACCTCGCTCTGCACATTCACCCACAGACTCATTAGGAGCTCCTAGACCCCGGGGACATGAGGGAGATGGTGCTAGGTGCCCTCCCTTGATCCACACACTCACACTTTGGTCGTGAGGATATCCCCAGTGCTGAAGCCAGGCCCTTGAGTGTTGGCTGCTGCCTCTATGGTGCTGGTGCTTTTAGAGGTCAGGAAAATCATTCAGGTTTCATAGAACCATGTAAGTTACAGTGCAGAAGGAGGTAATTCGGCCCATTGAGTCTCCACCGGCTCTTGGAAAGAACACCCTCCTTAAGCCCTCCACCCTATCCCCGTAACCCAGGAACCCCACCTAACCTTTTCTCTTTTGGACACTAAGGGCAATTTATCATGGGCAATCCACCTAACCTGCACATCCTTGGACTGTGGGAGGAAACCGGAGCACCCGGAGGAAACCCACGCAGACACGGGGAAAATGTGCAGGCTCCGCACAGTGACCCAAGCCGAAATCGAACCTGGGGCCCTGGAGCTGTGAATCAACAGCTCGAACCACTGTGCTACCGTGCCGCCCCTGCATTTATATAGTGCTTGTCATGTATCAAAGCACTTTACAGCCAATAAAGTGTTTATGAAGCAAAGTTACTGTTATAACTTTGGGCAGCACGGTAGCACAAGTGGATAGCACTGTGGCTTCACAGGCTTCACAGCGCCAGGGTCCCAGGTTCAATTCCCCGCTGGGTCACTGTCTGTGCGGAGTCTGCACGTTCTCCCCGTGTCTGCGTGGGTTTCCTCCGGGTGCTCAGGCTTACTCCCACAGTCCAAAGACGTGCAGGTTAGGTGGACTGGCCATGATAGATTGCCCTTAGTGACCAAAAAAGGTTAGGAGGGGTTATTGGGTTACGGGGATCAGGTGGAAGTGAGGATTCAAGTAGGTCGGTGCAGACTCAATGGGCCGAATGGCCTCCTTCTGCACTGTATGTTCTATGTCTATAATGTAGGCTGTGAATTCAGCCCTGGGTCCACCACAAGCACAAATGGTGACACTGGCACAAAATCTCACGAAACTCGGAAAATGAAAATCTCGCCGGTGAGATCTCATTTTCTGATTTTCCCAGCCCCTCGCCAGTAACGCCACAAGGCTCCTACATCTCCATACATTTCAGTACATTTTAATATAATTAGCGGGCTCCCCTGCCATATCGTACCCTCACCTTTGAAATTCCCCCTTCGTCGACATGGCATCACTGCTTTGCATAAACGCAGAGTAGTCGAAGGGAACCTGCCGGGGGTGCACAGGCAAGTATATGGAGTGGGGGGGGGAGCATACATGGGAAGTCCCTGGCACTGCCCCCTGGCATTGCCAGGGTAGAAATTCCAATGGACAGTGAGGAGGTCCCAGTGCAGCATTGAGCGGGCCCTCTGCTGAGGTCCATTGGGGTGGGGATTCCCTTTGAGCGGGGGGGGGGGGCGGGTTTCATTCTATATATCAGAGATGTGCCGCCCTTTAAAAAAGGCACCCCCATCTTGGGACTTCCAGCTGCCAGCTTTCTCCAACCCTGCCATACCAGTGTGACCGCTTGAACCATACCTCCAGCATTTTATTCTCAAAGTGTCTAAAAATATGGCGGGAAAAGCCAGAAGTGCAGCCGGCAAGCGACACACCACTTTTCTCACCTGAGCCAACATTTAGAAACAAAAAAGGAAAATACTGGCAGTAGAAAACAAGGCAGCCATTTTGTATACAAGAACAAAAAGCAATAAAAAAAACAGATGATTTGTTTAGGTGTTAGTTGAGGGACAAGTCTTGGCCTGGACATGGAGAAGTTCCCTTATTCTTCTTCAACTAATGCTGGGATAATTTCATAGATCATATATCATAGAATTTACAGCGCCGAAGGAGGCCATTCAGCCCATCGAGTCTGCACTGGCCATTGGAAAGAGCACCCTACTTAAACCCATACCTCCACCCCATCCTGGTAACCCAGTAACCCCTCCTGACCTTTTGGATACTAAGGGACAATTTAGCATAGCCAATCCACCAATTCTTTGGACTGTGGGAGAAAACCAGAGCACCCGAAGGAAATCCACGCAGCCACGTTGAGAAAGTGCAAACTCCACACAGACAGTCACCTGAGGCCGGAATTGAACCCAGGAGCCTGGAGCCGTGAGGCAGCAGTGCTAACCACTGTGCCACCGTGCCTCCCACAATGCCACTTGACATAATGGACAGGGTACCAGTTCAAAATCCCATTGATCACACAGCACCTGGGCCTCAATGCTCAATTTGTGCAGGTGAGTGGGGTAGACAGCTGGTTTGTGATGCAGAACAAGGCCAGCAGCGCGGGTTCAATTCCCGTACCAGCTGAGAATTCCGAATTCTCCCTCTGTGTACCCGGACAGAAGCTTGAATGTAGCGACTAGGGGCTTTTCGCAGTAACTTCATTATAGAACATAGAACATAGAACGATACAGCGCAGTACAGGCCCTTCGGCCCACGATGTTGCACCGAAACAAAAGCCATCTAACCTACACTATGCCATTATCATCCATATGTTTATCCAATAAACTTTTAAATGCCCTCAATGTTGGCGAGTTCACTACTGTTGCAGGTAGGGCATTCCACGGCCTCACTACTCTTTGCGTAAAGAACCTACCTCTGACCTCTGTCCTATATCTATTACCCCTCAGTTTAAAGCTATGTCCCCTCGTGCCAGCCATTTCCATCCGCAGGAGAAGGCTCTCACTGTCCACCCTATCCAACCCCCTGATCATTTTGTATGCCTCTATTAAGTCTCCTCTTAACCTTCTTCTCTCCAACGAAAACAACCTCAAGTCCATCAGCCTTTCCTCATAAGATTTTCCCTCCATACCAGGCAACATCCTGGTAAATCTCCTCTGCACCCGCTCCAAAGCCTCCACGTCCTTCCTATAATGCGGTGACCAGAACTGTACGCAATACTCCAAATGCGGCCGTACCAGAGTTCTGTACAGCTGCAACATGACCTCCTGACTCCGGAACTCAATCCCTCTACCAATAAAGGCCAACACTCCATAGGCCTTCTTCACAACCCTATCAACCTGGGTGGCAACTTTCAGGGATCTATGTACATGGACACCTAGATCCCTCTGCTCATCCACACTTCCAAGAACTTTACCATTAGCCAAATATTCCGCATTCCTGTTATTCCTTCCAAAGTGAATCACCTCACACTTCTCTACATTAAACTCCATTTGCCACCTCTCCGCCCAACTCTGCAGCTTATCTATATCCCTCTGTAACTTGCTACATCCTTCCACACTATCGACAACACCACCGACTTTAGTATCGTCTGCAAATTTACTCACCCACCCTTCTGCGCCTTCCTCTAGGTCATTGATAAAAATGACAAACAGCAACGGCCCCAGAACAGATCCTTGTGGTACTCCACTTGTAACTGAACTCCATTCTGAACATTTCCCATCAACCACCACCCTCTGTCTTCTTTCAGCTAGCCAATTTCTGATCCACATCTCTAAATCACCCTCAATCCCCAGCCTCCGTATTTTCTGCAACAGCCTACCGTGGGGAACCTTATCAAACGCTTTGCTGAAATCCATATACACCACATCAACTGCTCTACCCTCGTCTACCTGTTCAGTCACCTTCTCAAAGAACTCAATAAGGTTTGTGAGGCATGACCTATCCTTCACAAAGCCATGCTGACTATCCCTGATCATATTATTCCTATCTAGATGATTATAAATCTTGTCTCTTATAATCCCCTCCAAGACTTTACCCACTACAGACGTGAGGCTCACCGGTCTATAGTTGCCGGGGTTGTCTCTGCTCCCCTTTTTGAACAAAGGGACCACATTTGCTATCCTCCAGTCCTCTGGCACTATCCCTGTAGCCAATGATGACATAAAAATCAAAGCCAAAGGTCCAGCAATCTCTTCCCTGGCCTCCCAGAGAATCCTAGGATAAATCCCATCAGGACCCGGGGACTTATCTATTTTCAGCCTGTCCAGAATTGCCAACACCTCTTCCCTACGTACCTCAATGCCATCTATTCTATTAGCCTGGGTCTCAGCATTCTCCTCCACAACATTATCTTTTTCCTGAGTGAATACTGACGAAAAATATTCATTTAGTATCTCGCCTATCTCTTCATACTCCACACACAACTTCCCATCCCTGTCCTTGACTGGTCCTACTCTTTCCCTAGTCATTCGCTTATTCCTGACATACCTATAGAAAGCTTTTCGGTTTTCCTTGATCCTACCTGCCAAATACTTCTCATGTCCCCTCCTTGCTCGTCTTAGCTCTCTCTTTAGATCCTTCCTCGCTACCTTATAACTATCCATCGCCCCAACTGAAACTTCACACCTCATCTTCACATAGGCCTCCTTCTTCCTCTTAACAAGAGATTCCACTTCTTTGGTAAACCACGGTTCCCTCACTCGACGCCTTCCTCCCTGCCTGACCGGTACATACTTATCAAGAACATGCAGTAGCTGTTCCTTGAACAAGCTCCACTTATCCAGTGTGCCCAACACTTGCAGCCTACTTCTCCACCTTATCCCCCCCAAGTCATGTCTAATGGCATCATGATTGCCCTTCCCCCAGCTATAGCTCTTGCCCTGCGGTGTATACTTATCCCTTTCCATCATTAACGTAAACGTCACCGAATTGTGTTGTTGTCATTGCAGTGTTAATGTAAGCCTACTTGTGACAATAAAAAGATTATTATTAACTTTCTGGCACAATGGTCCTATTGACTTATTATCAAAGCAGTGTGCTCTGATTCCTGTCCATTACACACAAACACTAAATCTTATTTCTTGCCAGGAAACGATAAAATGAGCCTGGGAGCAATTACGCAACAGTTTTGTGGCTTTCAGAATCTTCCCAGGCTTCCAGAATAGTATCGAATCGAAAGACTCCCTTCCGATAACAAATCACGGGCGGGATTCTGCGGGAATCGGCGGGGCGGGCAACTCCGGTGTGAAGGAGTGATGTGAACCACTCCGGCGTCGGGCTGCCCCAAAGGTACGGAATCCTCCGCACCTTCAGGAGCGAGGCCGGCGCCGGAGTGGTTTGCACCGGCCGGCGGGGAAGGGGCTTGGCATCATGCCAACCGGCGCCGAAGGGCCTCTGCCGACCGGCGTGAGTTGGCGCATGCACGGGAGCGCCAGCGTATGCTGGCGCCATCCCAGCACATGCGCAGGGGGGTTTCATCTTCGTGTCGGCCATCGCGGAGGACCACAGCGGCCGACGCGGAAGAATAGAGTGCCTCCACGGCACAAGCCCGCCCGCAGATCGGTGGGCCCCGATCGTGGGCCAGTCCACTGTGGGAGCACCTCCCAGGGCCTGATCCCCCCGCGCCCCCCCCCCGAGGACCCCGGAGGCCGCCCGCACAGCCAGGTCCTGCCGGCAAATACCTGGTGTAATATACGCCGGCGGGCTGGCCGATAACGGGCGGCCACTTGGCCCATCGCGGGCCGTAGAATCGGCGGGGAGGTCCGTTTCCAGCGGCCGGCAACTGGTGCGGCGCAATTCCCGCCCCTGCCAAATTCCCGCCGCTGGAGAATTCGGCAGCCAGCAGGTGCGGGAATCACGCCGCCCCCGGCAATTCTCCGACCCGGCTAACCAGAAATTGAGTGCCAAGCACTGGCTGTGAGTGGCGCTTTCTTGCATGTGGTGTGATGCCCATATTTGCATCAGGAGCCTGTGCACTGCACTTTGCTAAGTACTGTTTCAGTTTTCACCTAAGTAGTTCAACATCATTGGGAGGTACTTTATGGGGCCTGTATGAGCAAGAAACGCAGACGGTGGGATTACTGAATTGGGCTTTCCATGGCAGTTTCCACACTCTCAGGGAGGAAGCTAAGTGCATACATATCTGTGACAAAGCAGAACTCATGACTCCATCATGTGCTAAGACTCAAATGACTTTGGGCATCTGCAAGATATTTCTCCTAATATTTTCTGCCTGTCCAGCAGATTCCTTGTGATTGTGGCCAGAAGCCTGTCATCAGCCTAGGGCTCAGCAAGGGCCTATTCTTCAATCGTCCTTGCAGATCAAAGTTATGCAGTACACAGCTCACAAAGAATATAAGGGATACTCTTTGTATTGGGAAATACCTGGCCTTTGAAGCATAGATTTGACTCTAGTGGTGTTGTACTATTGTTTGCTGTTGTAGTATGTCCTAAAAGTAGTCATGATCAAGACCTTCAATGTTTCCAGGAATCACTGTTCCGATTTTGACCATTCCTTCTGTTGTTATATTTACTCACTATAAATATGGCAGTCAATAAGGTTGCCCTTCTTTTGTCTAGATATTGATATTATATTGCTTTCAGTTGCCAGGTATCACATGATACCATCACAAGGTTCAACTGGATAGCGATCAAAGACCCAACAACCAGTTAGTTAGTTCAAGTTCAATAATACTTTATTTACACACAAGATTAACTTATACATGCAACATAAACACTACGAGCTAAATTACACCTAACACTATGACAACATGTACTTAACTTCAGGCACCCGGCTTAGGTCAGAGGAACAATGGCCTTTGTTCGAATCTGGATCTACTGGGTCTGGAGAAGTAACTGCGGTTCAGCTAGGCTCATCCGTCTGGTAGCGAGCGTTGAACTTGGACTTGCTTCTGGTCGTGGTGCTGCAGTTGGAGATGGACGTTGCGGGAGCGCTAGGTCCAAAAGAGATCGAACACATGGCAGTGTCTCTTTTTACCCTTGGGGGGTTTTCACGCTCTTTTGGGCGGTCCTTAGGTTTGGACCTAATTAAATGGGCAGTTCTCGATCACTGCCTTCGATCTGAGCCAATAAAGGGGCGGGTGCCTTGATGGCTGGGCGTGTCCTAAGCGGTCATTGACCTTGCTGTTCATGCTTCCTTACTAAGGGGAGTGGCGCCGAAATGTCTGGAATCATATTGGATACCTGAGTATCAGTCCTTTGTCTTACGGAGATGGGTCATTAAAATGCAAATCGGCTGGGGGTTTCGATGCTGTCTGGATTCTCTGCTCACAAATATACTTGCAGGCTCTGTGCCTGCCTGAATCTTACATTGGACATATTTCCCTTTAGGCTTTGCGAACGTCCATGTTTCTTGTTGTAAGTGGCCATTCCAGATGGTTTCACTTCATTGTCACTAGGTTAGCATAGTAGAATTCCCTACTTAACACTATCGGAAGAACACCATCACCAACATGATTCAAGGAGAAAGTCCACCACATTACCAGGGCACTTAGGAATTGGAAATAAATGTAAAATTGCCAGTATAGCCGACATCTAGAAAACAAGATGAAGTGATCTTTCAGGATTAGTTTACTGAGGTCGGTAGATCAGAATATAGAAGGCAGTGGTTTACCCATGTGTCCTCTTTAAGAGAAATACAATTTCCATGCCATTGATCAAATTGCTAATGTTGGGAATTGGGAAATGCTGCAGAGTGCAGGAGCAATCTTGTTGACACTACATGCTTCGAGCAATTTACCAGTCAACACCATTGCTGTTCCAATGAATATGCTTCATTTGATATAGAGTGGCTGCTGATCTATTTTGGAACTCTGTCAAAATTGATAGAAGGGAAATAAAGCAATTAACCTTTTTGTTACATTCATTCATCAGATTTGAATGTCACTGCCAAGGCCAGCATTTATTGCCCATCCCTAATTGCCCTTGAGAATGAGGTCGTGAGTCACCTTCTTGAGCCACTGCAGGCGGTGCGATGAAGGTGCACCCACAGTGCTGTTAAGTAGGGGACTCCAGGATTTTGCCCCAGTGACAATAAAGAAATTATGCTTTAGTTCCAAGTCAGGACGATGTGTAAGATAAAGATAAGAACATGAGAAAGAGGAGCAGGAGTATGCCATTCAGCCTCTTGAGCCTTCTCCAGAATTCAACAAGATCATGACTGATCTGATTGTAGCCTTAATTCCAGTTTCTTGCCTGATGTCCAAAATCCTTGACTCATTTATTAATCAAAAATCTACCTAACTCAGTCAAGAAAACATGGCCGAGCCTGAACTACTCCCAGGGGTAGAAACTCCCAAAGATTACCGAATATCCAAGAGAAGAAATATCTCCCCATCCCCTTATCTGGAAACTGTGTCTCCTAGTTCGAGATTCCCACACAAGGGCAAACATTCTCTCTGCACCTCGTCATATGTTTCAATAAGATCTCAGCATTATAGAATTGTTACAGCATTCCCTTGCCTTTTCCCCATGCCACTGCACATTGTTTCTATTCAAACGATCATTTAATGCCCTCATAAATGCCTCGATTGAACCTGCCTCCACCACACTTCCAGGCAGTGCATTCCAGACCTGAACCACTTGCTGTGGAAAAGGTTTTCTCTAACATCATATTTGATCTATTTGTACCTCTCATTTTATGATTCATGTATGTGGACACCCAAATCCCATCTAAAGTGTGAAATTTGGCTGGACCACTTCGAACACCATTGAGCCTTGCTCTTGTCTGCTAAAATTACTCACTATCCCAGGATCATCCTGTAATGCAAATATAACACCTGGCTTATGTTCTCTATGACAAACCATCTTGTTCCTTTCTCTTCTGTCCACTCCACCCTCACCTCCAGAAATAAGTGAAAAGAATGCATGGACTTCTTTGCCACTAATATTGAAACACGCTGATCACCTTCTGCTGAATCCCTTCTGGCCAAACTTTCTATAATGTTCCCCCTGTCCTAGTCCTTAACTCGTGGCTATGATTCTCTGGGCCAGTTCACCATGGGCGCTAATCCCGTTATGGCCACTAAAGGGATTTGTGGCATTGTTATCACAGTTTGAGATCTCCCCTGCATCCCACTGCGATGTAATCAGGTTAATGCCAAACGACGGTGTGAAGCTGATTATCATAAAAACATAGAAAATAGGAGCAGGAGGAACCTTTCGGCCCTTCTGGCCTGCTCCGCCATTCATTGTGATCATGGCTGATCATCCAACTCAATACCTGATCCCGCATTCCCCCTGTATCCTTTGATGTCCTTCGTCCAAAGTGCTATATCTAACTGCTTCTTAAAAACATAGAGGGCGCGATTCTCCCTAATTGTCATTTTGAGCAGGTTTCGCGGAATGATTCCCGTCACGTGTTTGGGCACAATCCACGTTTTGTCACTTTTTTGGAGCTTGAAGGGATTCTCACTGAATCATCCTGCACTTCGAATTTTTTCTCAGGTGGGAAACTAAAGATGCCTGCAACACTGGCTCCTCAGAGATCGGGGCGTGTTTTTTAAAGGGTGCCCTATCTCAAAGTTAGAATGACGGTCCCCCACAACCCCACCCACAGACATCGCAACAGTCTGCAGGCATGGGCAAGACCTCCTACCTTCAGCCATGGAGGGGTAACCTCCCCCATCACTAAATGCCCATGTGACCCTCCCCTCCCCTACACACCCATGAGTTAGGGGGACCCAGCCTCACCCTTTCCATCCTTGTCGACATTAGGACATTGCAAACTCCCCCTCCTCGCACCGGCCAAATGAGCGTACCCTGCTGTGGTGTTGCTGAGGCTCCTCCAACTTTAAGGCTACCCTTCCCTTTTAGTCCCCTCTTTCAAGCATCCCACTTTCTGGCCCCTCCATATACCACTTCAGGGCCCCCCTTCAACTGCCCAACCTTCATGTCTCCCTTCACCCACTCACCCCCCAACCCTTCACATCCACCCTTCATACCTCCACCCTTCATACATCCATTCAGGCCTTCCCCTTTCAGACACCCCCTTGATCCCCCGGCACTGTCCCTGGCATCTGGCCACTGCCCCTGGCAGTGCTGACCTGGCACAACTGTTGTACAAACCTGGCAGTGCCAGGATTCCAGGCAGTGCCAGGGCACTGCCCTGCCCTGTCCCCGACTATCCAATGGCTCCAATTGCCTCTGAGCCCCCCAGAATGGCCATTACATCTGCTTTATATTTTTGGAGACCAGTACTGATTTGTGGCGGCCTCAGGCTGTGCCGATTGGGCTGGTAAATCCTGGGAGCCGGGAGACTCTGGCCTTGAACGGGCAGCTCATACTTAAATGAGTTTAATGACTCATTTGAATATGCAAATCTGGATCCAGCTCGCAGTGTGCACAATGGGTTGGGTGCATCGCACTCAGCCCAGTGCTCAGTGCTAAACCCATTTATGGCCTCTCCCAGTATTCACTAGGAATAGTGGGAGTGGCACCGGGGGTACCAAGGTGGGAAAATCACACCCACAGTGTTTTGCCTCAACTGCTTTCCGTGGTAATGAATTCCACAGGTTTACTGTTCTCTGGATGAAGAAACTTCTCTTCATCTCTGTCTTAAATGGTCTACCCCATACCTCAGACTGTGACCCCCTGGTTCTGGACACCCACACCATCGGGAACAGCCTTCATGGATCAACCCTGCCGAGTCCTGTTAGAAATTTATAGGTTTCTGAGATTCCCCCCTTATTCTTCTGAACTCTACTGAACACAATCCTAACCGACTCAATCACTCTTCATATGTCCATCTTGCCATCCCAGGAATCAGTCTGGTGAACCTTTGCTGCATTACTTCTAGAGCAAAAACATCCTTCCTCAGATAAGGAGATGAAAACTACACACAAAATTCCAGGTGTGGCCTCACCAAGGCCCTGTATAAATTTAGCAAGACATCCCTGTTTCTGTAATTGAATCTTCTCACTATGAAAGCCAACATACCATTTGCCATCTTTACCGCCTGCTCTACCTACATGCTTACCTTCAGTGACCAGTGTAAGAGAACGTCCAGATCTCATTGCACATTCCCCGCTCCTAATTTATGACGGTTCAGATAACAGTCTGCCTTCTCATTTTTGCTACCAAAGTGGATAACCTCACATTTATCCAAATCATACTACATCTGCCATTCACATGCCCATTCACTCAACTTGTCCAAATTGTACTGAAAAATCGCTGCATCCTCCTCACAGCTCACCCTCCCACCCGGCTTTGAATTTTGAATTTATTCTAAGATTCAGAAATGGCGTAACACCGTCGACTCCGAGGTCATCAGCTGCCCCCCCCCCACGACATGATATAACGCCGGTGGGAATCATTACCACGCTGGGGGCTCAGAGGTGAGTATAACCCCCAGGTGGTAAGGGACATAGCCAGGCAGTGCCCTGGCACAGCTGCCTTGCACCATGGCACTGGCAGGGTGGTGCCAGGTGTGGGGCCAGTAGAGAACCTCATTGGGTGGAATTCCCATTATGTGGGGGGTGGGGTGTAGCGATGATGGGGGTGTGTGGAAATGGGCACTAATGCCCCGATGCTGGCAATGTTGGGATGAGGGATCGCGCATTGATACTCTGATGTCCGCGATGATGGTGTGGGATCAGATCACCCTGTTACCTGTTTGGTGTGAGGGGAGTGACCCGAACATTGAGTGCTTGTGGGGAGGTTCCCCATCTGTCTCTAGGATTGGGGCTGTTCCCGCTATCAGTCCCGGGTCTGATATCCATGGGGTAGGCGTCTTGACTTTGTCTTTGAGATTGGGTCGCGCTTCAAAAATAGCGCAGCAAGCTATGTGGAGCCAGGCTTGCCGCTTCTATCATGCCCCACTCTGCCAGAGCAACGGTGCAAAACACAACCGCCTGCTTCTATTTGACAAAGTGTCAGAAGATCTGGACTGAAAGCCTACCTGTGTTTCTGGGGAGAAACACGCCAGTTTTCAGTCAGAATCTGACACTTTGCCATTTGTTCGGAAAATTCCACTCCGCTTATTTCTCCACTTTCTCTCTATTCTCCCTTTGTGCCCTCTCTGAGATCACCCTGTCTATAAGACCCAGCCGCTGTTCCCTTTATCTCATTTCCATTAAACTGCTGATTACTCAACTTCTCCAACTGCCCCTTAATGTATGAATCCACAGGATCCCAACAGTGCAGAAGGAGGCTCATTAAGACTGCATCGACCTTCCGAAAGAGCACTCAAACTAGGCCCACTCCCCTGCCCTATCCCCTTAGTCCCACACATTGATCATAGCCAACCCACCTAACCTGCACATCTTTGAACTGTTGGAGGAAACCGGAGCACCCAAAGGAAACCCATGCAGACATGGGGTGAATGTACAAAGACAGTCACCCAACGCCAGAACTGAAACGACTAACCACTGCGCCACCATGAAAACTGTTATTTTTCTTCAGGTGTTGTGTCCTTCTCTTCCTGAAATCTGTTGTCATCATCCATCTCCTCAAGAAAATGCCCCTTGACCCCACTGGCCTTGCGAACTGCCATCCCAACTCCAACCTCCCTTTCCTCTCCAAACACCTTAAACCAATTGTCCCCTCCCAAATCTGTTCCTATTTATTCCGGGAATCTCTCCAATCAGGTTTCTTCATCTGTTACAGTGCCAAAACAACTGTTACCACAGTCATAAATGACATTCAATTTCATTTTTCACAAAGGTAAACTTTCCTCTCTTTCCCTTCCTGACATGTCTGCAGCCTTGGAAAAATTAACCAGGTCATTGTCCTCCAATGCCTCTTCTGGGTGGCACTGTTTCCACCTAGTTCAATTTTTATCTATCTAAGAATAGTCGTAAAATCACTGGCAATGACCTCTCTTTGTTCTCCTGCATTGGGATCTCTGATGTTCCCAAGTATCTAACCTTGGCCACCTCCAATTACTGAGAGAACCTGTTCAGCTTCTTCAAGTAAAAATAGAAAATGATTCAAAAGCTGCAGCCTTTTTTAAAACGACATGAGTATGATTGATCTTCACAGTGCCCTCGGCAACAGAGTCTAATAGCGGTGTTAGCTTTCATTGGGAATGGTATCCTCGCAGTCAGCGACACAGTGAAGCGGTCCGGGAACATTGTCCTCACAGTCAGTGTCACAGTGAAACAGTCTGAAAACGCAGTGCTCGCTTGTCGATGCCACAGTGAAGCAGTCTGAGAACGGGGTGCCCTCACAGTCAATGCCACAGTGAAGCATTCTGGGAATGGGGTGCCCTCACAGTGCCACAGTGAAGCAGCTTGGGAACAGTGCCCTCTCAGTCAATGTCACAGTGAAGCAGTCTGGGAACGGTGCCCTTACAGTCTGTGTCACAGTGAAGCAGTCTGGGAATGGTGTCCTCGCTGTCAGTGTCACAATGAAGCAGTCTGGGAATGGTGTCCTCGCAGTCAGTGTCACAATGAAGCAGTCTGGGAATGGTGTCCTCGCAGTCAGTGTCACAGTGAAACAATCTGGGAATGATGACCTCGCAGTCAGTGTCACAGTGAAGCAGTCTGGGAATGGTGTCCTCGCAGTCAGTGTCACAGTGAAGCAGTCTGGGAATGGTGACCTCGCTGTCAGTGTCACAGTGAAACAGTCTGGGAATGGTGTCCTTGCAGTCAGCGTCACAGTGAAGCAGTCTGGGAATGGTGACCTCGCTGTCAGTGTCACAGTGAAACAATCTGGGAATGATGTCCTCGCAGTCAGTGTCACAGTGAAGCAGTCTGGGAATGGTGTCCATGCAGTCAGTGTCACAGTGAAGCAGTCTGGGAATGGTGTCGTCGCTGTCAGTGTCGCAGTGAAGCAGTCTGGGAATGGTGTCCTCGCAGTCAGTGTCACAGTGAAGCAGTCTGGGAATGGTGACCTCGCTGTCAGTGTCACAGTGAAACAATCTGGGAATGATGTCCTCGCAGTCAGTGTCACAGTGAAGCAGTCTGGGAATGGTGTCCTTGCAGTCAGTGTCACAGTGAAGCAGTCTGGGAATGGTGTCCTCACAGTGCCACAGTGAAGCAGTCTGGGAATGGTATCCTCACAGTGCCACAGTGAATCAGTCTGGGAATGGTGTCCTCGCAGTCAGCGTCACAGTGAAGCAAGCTGGGAATGGTGTCCTCGCTGTCAGTGTCACAGTGAAGCAGTCTGGGAATGGTGTCCTCGCAGTCAATGTCACAGTGAAGCAGTCTGGGAATGGTGTCCTCGCAGTCAGTGCCACAGTGAAGCAGTCTGGGAATGGTGTCCTCGCTGTCAGTGTCACAATGAAGCAGTCTGGGAATGGTGTCCTCGCAGTCAGTGTCACAATGAAGCAGTCTGGGAATGGTGTCCTCGCAGTCAGCGTCACAGTGAAGCAAGCTGGGAATGGTGTCCTCGCTGTCAGTGTCACAATGAAGCAGTCTGGGAATGGTGTCCTCGCAGTCAGTGTCACAGTGAAACAATCTGGGAATGATGACCTCGCAGTCAGTGTCACAGTGAAGCAGTCTGGGAATGGTGTCCTCGCAGTCAGTGTCACAGTGAAGCAGTCTGGGAATGGTGACCTCGCTGTCAGTGTCACAGTGAAACAGTCTGGGAATGGTGTCCTTGCAGTCAGCGTCACAGTGAAGCAGTCTGGGAATGGTGACCTCGCTGTCAGTGTCACAGTGAAACAATCTGGGAATGATGTCCTCGCAGTCAGTGTCACAGTGAAGCAGTCTGGAAATGGTGTCCATGCAGTCAGTGTCAGAGTGAAGCAGTCTGGGAATGGTGTCCTCGCTGTCAGTGTCACAGTGAAGCAGTCTGGGAATGGTGTCCTCGCAGTCAGTGTCACAGTGAAGCAGTCTGGGAATGGTGACCTCGCTGTCAGTGTCACAGTGAAACAATCTGGGAATGATGTCCTCGCAGTCAGTGTCACAGTGAAGCAGTCTGGGAATGGTGTCCTTGCAGTCAGTGTCACAGTGAAGCAGTCTGGGAATGGTGTCCTCACAGTGCCACAGTGAAGCAGTCTGGGAATGGTATCCTCACAGTGCCACAGAGAATCAGTCTGGGAATGGTGCCCTCGCAGTCAGCGTCACAGTGAAGCAAGCTGGGAATGGTGTCCTCGCTGTCACTGTCACAGTGAAGCAGTCTGGGAATGGTGTCCTCGCAGTCAATGTCACAGTGAAGCAGTCTGGGAATGGTGTCCTCGCAGTCAGTGCCACAGTGAATCAGTCTGGGAATGGTGTCCTCGCAGTCAGCGTCACAGTGAAGCAAGCTGGGAATGGTGTCCTCGCTGTCAGTGTCACAGTGAAGCATTCTGGGAATGGTGTCCTCGCAGTCAGTGTCACAGTGAAGCAGTCTGGGAATGGTGTCCTCGCAGTCAGTGTCACAGTGAAGCAGTCTAGGAATGGTGTCCTCGCAGTCAGTGTCACAGTGAAGCAGTCTGGGAATGGTGTCCTCGCTGTCAGTGTCACAGTGAAGCAGTCTGGGAATGGTGCCCTCGTAGTCAGCGTCACAGTGAAGCAGTCTGGGAATGGTGTCCTCGCTGTCAGTGTCACAGTGAAGCAGTCTGGGAATGGTGTCCTCGCAGTCAGCGTCACAGTGAAGCAGTCTGGGAATGGTGTCCTCGCAGTCAGTGCCACAGTGAAGCAGTCTGGGAATGGTGTCCTCGCAGTCAATGTCACAGTGAAGCAGTCTGGGAATGGTGTCCTCGCAGTCAGTGTCACAGTGAAGCAGTCTGGGAATGGTGTCCTCGCAGTCAGTGTCACAGTGAAGCAGTCTGGGAATGGTGTCCTCGCAGTCAGTGTCACAGTGAAGCAGTCTGGGAATGGTGTCCTCGCAGTCAATGTCACAGTGAAGCAGTCTGGGAATGGTGTCCTCACAGTCAGTGTCACAGTGAACCTGTCTGAGAATTGTGCCCTCGTAGTCAGTGTCACAGCGAAATAATCTGGGAATGGTGTCCTCACAGTCAGTGTCACAGTGAAGCAGTCTGGGAATGGTGTTCTCGTAGTCAGTGTCACAGTGAAGCAGTCTGGGAACGGTGCCCTCACAGTCAATGTCACAGTGAAGCAGTCTGGGAACGGTGCCCTCACAGTCAATGTCACAGTGAAGCAGTCTGGGAATGGTGCCCTCGCAGTCAGTGTCACAGTGAAGCAGTCTGGGAATGGTGACCTCGCAGTCAGTGTCACAGTGAAGCAGTCTGGGAATGGTGTCCTCGCAGTCAGTGTTACAGTAAAGCAGTCTGGGAATGGTGTCCTCGTAGTCAGTGTCACAATGAAGCAGTCTGGGAATGGTGTCCTCGTAGTCAGTGTCACAGTGAAGCAGTCTGGGAATGGTGTCCTCGCAGTCAGTGTCACAGTGAAGCAGTCTGGGAATGGTGTCCTCGCAGTCAATGTCACAGTGAAGCAGTCTGGGAATGGTGTCCTTGCAGTCAGTGTCACAATGAAGCAGTCTGGGAATGGTGTCCTCGTAGTCAGTGTCACAGTGAAGCAGTCTGGGAATGGTGTCCTCGCAGTCAGTGTCACAGTGAAGCAGTCTGGGAATGGTGTCCTCGCAGGCAATGTCACAGTGAAGCAGTCTGGGAATGGTGTCCTTGCAGTCAGTGTCACAATGAAGCAGTCTGGGAATGGTGTCCTCGTAGTCAGTGTCACAGTGAAGCAGTCTGGGAATGGTGTCCTCGCAGTCAGTGTCACAGTGAAGCAGCCTGGGAATGGTGTCCTCGCAGTCAGTGTCACAGTGAAGCAGTCTGGGAATGGTGTCCTCGCAGTCAATGTCACAGTGAAGCAGTCTGGGAATGGTGTCCTTGCAGTCAGTGTCACAATGAAGCAGTCTGGGAATGGTGTCCTCGCAGTCAGTGTCACAGTGAAGCAATGATGATTTTCAGAAGAGATTAACTGCGAAACAACACAAATGAGTGAAAGTCAGGGTGATTATTATAAAATAATACAAGTAAGCAAAGTAGAGTAATGGAAGTAATTTGGCATAAGGGTGTATAAAAATACTAATATTAGTATTTACAAGTAACTTACATGAGCATGTTTTTTGTTGAAAAAGGGAGTAAATAAGGGGCTAATGGATATCATGGCAGGAGAGCTTGCTATGTGGCTATTCATGGAAGCTTCAGTTCTCCCTGGTGACCACATGTGCAGGAAATGTGTCCAATTGCAGCTGCTGGCTAACCACAATTTGGAGCTGAGGGTTGATTCACTGTGGAGCATCCACTCTGATGGGCAAATCATGGATCGCACATTCAGTGAGGTGGTCACACCGCAGGTGAAGATTGAAATGGTAGAAAGGGCATGAGTGACCACCAGGCGGAGCAGAGGAAGATAGGTAATGCAGGAATACCCTATAGCTACCCCCCTCTCAGCAGATATACCATTTTGTATACTGTTCGGGGAGATGACTGTCAGGGAAAAGCAGTGGCAGTCAACTTCATGGCACCATAGGTGGATGTGATCCACAAGAGGGGAGGAGGAAGAACATCAGGGAGAAAGTGGTAGGGGATTTGATTTCAAGGGAAACAGACTGATGCGTCTGCAGCTGCAAAAGAGACTCCGGGATGGTACGTTGTCTTTCTGGTGCCAGGGTCAGGGATGTCACTCAATGGCTGTAGGGCATTCTGAAGGCGGAAGTAAATCGACAGATATTGTGGTACACATTGGTACCAATCATACAGGCAGAAAAATGGATGAGACTTCTGGTGGCGGCTATGAAGGAGGACTTTTGGACCTTTCCCCCTGATTTTCTACCGGACTTGAACTGTAAAACAAAGGCAATTGTGTACTGAATTCCCACATCGGTGCATGGAGAGAAGGACTAGAAGTGTTCGTAAAGGCAGAAACAGAAAGACAGAGCAGGCTTGGGCTGAAGCTGCAGCGGGAGACAGCATGGCGGGGGACAGGGCCTCTGGTTTGTCGACCCAGCAGTCAACGGAGCAGCTGATGCAAGTTATTCAGGAAGGCTTTGCTAAGCAGAAACGGGACTGCTTGGACCTGATAAAAGAGTCAATTGAGCGGCTGGAGCTTAGATTGAACACCCAAGATCGTGCGATCCAGAAGGTGGAGAAGGCGCTGGCTGAGCAGGAGGAACATCAAACTGCGGTGGAGTTGGAGGTGGGGATGCTGAGAGACCAGCAGAAGAAGCTCCTGGAGAAGGTGGAGGACCTAGAGAATAGGTCCCGCCGGCAGAACTTGAGAATCGTTGGGTTCCCGGAGGGGTCCGAAGGAGCGGACGCTGGGGCATACATCGCAGACATGTTTGAGAAGCTGCTGGGCTGGGGCATTCTCCCAGCCCTTGGAGGTGGACAGGGCACTCACGAGGAAGCCGCGAACGGGAGACTCCCCCGAGAGCAATGGTGGTGAGATTCCACAGGGACTTGGACAAGAAACGCATTCTACAGTGGGCCAAGCAGACACGGAGCTGTAAGTGGGACAACAGTATCCTGCGGGTTTACCAAGACCTGAGTGTGGAGGTGGACAGGGGAAGAGCAGGCTTCAACCAGATTAGGTCGATCCTTTTTAAGACAAAGGTGAAGTTCGGACTGTTGTATCTGGCCCGTCTCTGGGTCACGTACGAGGAACAGCACTTTGATTTTGAGTCGCCTGAGGATGCGCTGGACTTCGCGAAAAGGAAAGGACTGGTGGTGGACTGAGAACTTTTTAACTTTGCTGCAAAGTTCATGCTTTTTATTTTTTTCTTCTGTTCTTTTAAAAAAAGTTTCTCGTTTTTCGTTTTGTGGAAGCTGTTTGTAATGCCTTTTGCATTGATTTGGGACCAGCGGTAGAGCTGAGCAAGTTAAGGTTTTCATTTGCACTGTTGGGAGATGGAGGCGTGCTTGTTTAGGTCTTGGTGTTTTTCTGTTGGGCAATTGTGTGGGGATTGTTTGATGTTGGAGTATGTTTGTATGAGCGGGGGGGGGGAACAATAGGTGGGGGACTATCCGGCGCCAGGTATGGGGGCAACCAAGCTGGCTGGGTGGGCTAGCTCACGGAAGCGCAGTGGGGGGGGGTGCATATGTTTGATTTAGTAAAGGGGTTGGATTACAGAGTGTTGTTACTAGGGGGAAAGGGGGTGTAAATGTTCTGCTGACAAGGGAGGGACTTGTGCTAAGGGACAGAGAGGAGGTTTTGGGTGGAGGCTGCCTGGGGGCCGGCCGGTGGAGGCGCGGAGCATGGGCTGGATGCAGGCCCAATAAAGGGGATGGCTGATCGGTGAAGGGGGGTCAATGAGCCTCCCAACTAGGCTGATCACCTGGAATGTTCAAGGGTTAAATGGGCCGGTCAAGAGGGCACGTCTGTTCGCGCATCTGAAGGCGGACTTGGTAATGTTGCAGGAGACGCACCTTGGAGTAACTGACCAGATTAGATTGAGGAAAGGCTGGGTCAGTCAGGTCTTTCACTCGGGACTGGTTTCAAAGACTAGAGGGGTCGCGATCCTGATCAATAAGCGGGTGGTGTTTGAGGCGGGTAGAATAGTCTCGGATGTGGGAGGTCGGTACATTGTGGTCAGTGGGAAACTGGAGGGGGTGCAGGTGGTATTAGTAAATGTGTATGCGCCAAATTGGGATGATGTGGAGTTCATAAAGATTATGCTGGGAAAGATACCGGACCTGAACTCGCACAGGTTGGCCATGGGAGGGGCAGCACGGTGGCCTCGTGGTTAGCACAGCTGCCTCACGGCACTGAGATCCCAGGTTCGATCCCGGCTGTGGGTCACTGTCCGTGTGGAGTTTGCACATTCTCCACGTGTCTGCGTGGGTTTCGCCCTCACAACCCAAAAATGTGCAGAGTAGGCGGATTGGCCATGCTAAATTGCCCCTTAATTGGAAAAAATAATTGGGTAATCTAAATTTTTTTTAAAAGGTTGGTCATGGGAGGGACCTCAACACAGTTATTGACCCTGGCTTGGACCGGTCAAGCTCGAAAACGGGCAGGGTGCCTAAAAGGGTTCATGGAGCAGATGCAGGGGGTGGATCCATGGAGATTTGAGCAGCCGAGGGTGAAGGAGTTCTCCTTCTACTCACACGTGCATAAAGTGTACTCCCGGATTGATTTCTTTATTTTGACCAGGGCCTTACTGTCAAGGGTGGTGGACACGGGGTACTTGGCGATCACAATCTCAGACCATGCTCCGCACTGGGTTGACCTGCAGGTTAGTAAAGACAGTAACCAGCGCCCGCACTGGAGGTTAGATGTGGGACTCTTGGCTGACGAAGGGGTGTGCGAGCGGCTGAGGAAATGTATTCAGAGCTACCTGCAAGTCAACGACACGGGGGAAATTTCAGCAGCGGTGGTCTGGGAAGCACTGAAGGCGGTGGTCAGAGGGGAGCTGATCTCGATATGGGCCCATAGGGAAAAGATGGACAGGGCAGGGATGGACCAACTGGTAAAGGAGATAATACAGATCGATAGGAGGTATGCAGAGACCCCAGAGGCAGGGCTTTTAAGGGAACGGCGGAGGCTACAGGCGGAGTTCGGCTTGTTAACCACAGGGAGGGCGGTGGAGCAGCTGAGAAAGGCGAGGGCGGTGATCTATGAGTATGGAGAGAAGGCCAGCAGAATGCTTGCACAGCAGCTTAGAAACAGGGAAGCAGCCAGGGAGATAGGGAAAGTAAATGACGGAGATGGGAACCTGGTTGGAGATTCAGCAGGGGTGAATAAGGCGTTTAGGGATTTCTACAGTAGGGTGTATAGGTCGGAACCCCCTACGGTGCTGGAGGGGATAAGGCACTTCTTGGAGGGGCTGAATTTCCCAAAGGTGGACAGGGAGCTGGTAGAAGGGCTGGGGGTCCCGATCGGGTTGGAAGAGATAGTGGAGGGCCTGAAGGCCATGCAGGCGGGTAAAGCCCCGGGGTCGGATGGGCACCCAGTGGAGTTTTATAAAAGGTTCTCTGGGATTTGGGGCCGGTGTTGATGAGGATGTTCAATGAGGCAAGGGAAAGAGGGATGCTGCCCCCGACGATGTCACAGGCCACAATTTCACTGATTCTGAAGCGGGACAAGAACCCGGAGCTGTGTGGGTCCTACAGGCCGATATCCCTGTTGAATGTGGATGCCAAATTGCTGGACAAAATTTTGTCCTCCAGGATTGAGGATTGTGTTCCGCACGTTATTGGGGAGGACCAGACGGGGTTTGTTAAGGGTAGGCAGTGATCATGATGCCCCTTGAAGGTAGGGATGTGGAGGTAGTGATCGCAATCGATGCAGAAAAGGCTTTTGATCGGGTAGAATGGGATTATCTGTGGGAGGTGCTGGGACGGTTCGGATTTGGGTGGGGCTTTATTGACTGGGTCAGGTTGCTGTATCAGGCTCCGGTGGCAAGCGTACGGATGAATAGGACAACATCCGACTATTTTGGACTGCACCGGGGGACGAGGCAGGGCTTCCCCCTCTCCCCACCGTTGTTCGAGCTAGCTATAGAGCCATCGGCAATTGCTCTGAGAGCCTCAAGGGGCTTGTCCGGTGGGGCGGGGATGGGGTGGGGTGGTGGGGGGCACAGAGTCTCGCTCTATGCAGACGACCTACTTCTGTATGTATCGGACCCAATAGAGGGGATGGAAGAAATCATGATGATTCTAGGTGAATTTGGCCGGTTTTCGGTGAAAAGTGAGATGCTTGCGGTCCTGGCGAGGGGACAGGAGAGGCGATTGGGGGAGATGCCATTTAGATTAGTAGGGGGAAGCTTTAGGTACCTAGGCATTCAAGTGGCGCGGGAATGGGACCGGCTGCATAAATTAAATCTGGCCTGACTAGTGGACCAAATGAAGGACGATTTTCAGAGATGGGATGCGCTCCTGTTGTCACTGGCTGGGAGGGTCCAGACGGTGAAGATGACAGTCCTCTCGAGATTCCTGTTCATGTTTCAATGTGACCCCATCTTTATTCCACGGTCCTTTTTTAAACGGGTCAACAAAGTGATCACTGGCTTTGTTTGGGTGGGCCAGACCCTGCGAGTAAGGAAGGTAATTCTTGAGCGGAGTCTGGGAGAGGGTGGGCTGGCGCTGCCAAATTTTAGTAACTATTACTGGGCGGCGAATATAGCCATGATCAGGAAGTGGGTGGTGGGGATGGGTCGGCATGGGAGCGTATGGAGGCGGCTTCATGCAAGGGCACCAGTCTGGGGACGTTGGTAACTGCGCCTCTGCCGTTCCTGCCGGCACGGTACTCCACCAGCACCGTGGTGGTGGCGGCCCTGAGAGTCTGGGGGCAATGGAGGAGACATGTGGGAGCAGAGGGAGCATCGATCTTGTCCCCATACTGTAATAATCACCGGTTTGCCCCGGGAAGTATGGATGGAGGGTTCCAGGTATGGCAGAGAGCAGGGATTGAGACAATGGGGGCTATGTTTATAGAAGGGAGCTCTCCAAGCAACCGGGCGCTGGAGGAGAAGTTTGGGTTGGCGAGGGGAAACAAATTCAGGTACCTGCAGGTGTGGGACTTCCTACGTAAACAGGTGTCAACCTTCCCGCTCCTACCGCTGAGGGGGATTCAGGACAGGGTAGTTTCCAGAGGGTGGGTAGGAGAAGGGAGCGTCTCTGACATTTACAAGGAACTTATGGGATCAGAGGAGATGCAGACCGAGGAGCTGAAGCGCAAGTGGGAGGAGGAGCTGGGAGGAGAGACAGAGGATGGTCTATGGGCAGATTCGTTGAGTAGAGTTAACTCGTCCGCAACATGTGCCAGGCTCAGCCTGATACAATTCAAGGTCGTTCATCGGGCTCACGTGACAGTGGCCTGGATGAGCAGATTCTTTGGGGTGGAAGAAAGGTGTGCAAAATGTACGGGAGGACCAGCGAACCATGTCCACATGTTCTGGGCATGTCCGAAGCTGAGGGGATTTTGGCAGGGGTTTGCAGATGTCATGTCCACGGTGTCAAAAACAATGGTGGCGCTGAGTCCAGAGTCAGAAATCCTCTGCCTTCCTGACTCATTTGCTGTCTCTTCTAACTTTGACTGTGCATCCCCCGCTTCTCCCCCCCGCCCTCCCTGCGAAGTTAGTTCAGACTGTCCCCAACAGCATTAGTAAACCTCCTAGAAAGGATGCTGGGTCAATTTAGATTTAGGTTTAATGGGCAGGATTCTCCGGGTCCCTGCCAGTCCCCTGAAGGTAAGTGAATTGGGTTGTTTTTTTTCTTGGAAACTCGGGAGTGCAACGCCTGCTGTTGTATGCCGGCGTGGGGATATAGCCCTACTTTCGGAGAATCCAGCCCATTGCTTGATAGACTAGTGGAGGCAGAAACCATCATAATATTTAAGAAGTATTTAAATGTACATATATAGATGGCTATGTGTTAAGTGCTGGAAAATGGGAGTTGGCGATGTAGCCATCTGAGATGGCCACTTACAAAGGGAAACATGGCCATTTCCAAAGGGAAGTATGGCCACTTGCAAGGGATCACGGGAAATATGGCCAATGCAGGATCCAGATGAACTCAGAGCTTAAGTGTATATTGGCCACTAGATAACCAGACACCATCAAAACCCCCAGTCGATTTGCATTCTAATGGCCCATTTCCCCAGAACAAAAGTCTTGTACTCAGGTATCAGATACAGATACAGACTCATTAGCGCCACACCCTTCACCCAGGAAGCCCAAACAGCCAAGGTCAATGACCGCTCAGGACACGCCCACCCATCAAAGCACCCGCCCCTTTATTGACTAATATCGAAGGCAGTAATCGAAGCCTGCCGAATTATTGGGTCCAAAGCTAAGGACTGCCCAAAAGAGCGCGAAACCCCAAAAGATAAAGAGAGACACTGCCATGTGTTCAGTCTCTTTTGGCCCCGGAACACCGGCACTCTCTCGGCCTCGGCTTACGCCTAAAACCAACTGCAGCACCACAGCCAGAAGCAAGTTCAAGACCGACGATCACTACCAGATGGATGAGCCCAGCAGAAACGAAGTCACTTCTCCAGACCCAGTCATGCAAGATCCAAACAAAGGCCTTGTTCCTCTGCATAAAGCCGGGTGCCTGAAGTTAAGTACAGGTTGTTGTAGTGTTAGGTGTAATTTAGCTTGTAGTGTTTTATGGTGCATGTCGAAGTAATTCTTGTGTGTAAATAAACTATCATTGAATATGAACTAACTAACTGGTTCTTTGGTCTTTGATCGATATCCGGTAAAACCTTGTGGCGGTATCACTTAATATCTGGCGACGCTGAAAAGCAATATCATCATTAATAACTGTCATATCAGTATCCAGGTAAAAAGAGCAACATTATTGGTGTCTCCGGTGCAAATTGGCAACAGTCCAAATCCTGCAACTCCATCCGTAACAACTCTGTGGTGTACCTTTACCACACAGACTGCAGAAATTCAAGATCATAGCTCAACACCACCTTCTCAGGGTCACATTAGGATGGGCAATAAAAGTACTTGCCTAATTAGTGATGCCCACATCCAGGAAAGGATCAAATAATGACAAGGTGTGTTGTGGTGCCTGCATGCCATTATAATGTAAAGCAAGGGTTAATGTGGTACCGGAGAATAGCACAACCCATGGCATGATGTATGTCATATGGTAAGAGACTCAGACAGGAAACAGTCTGCATGGAGATAACAGCTCCATGCATGACCATAACCTGGATCTGTAAATAGTTAAAGACTACCAATAAATGGTGCATGTTTAAACATACAAATCTTAAGATGTCCTCATTGAGACATTTAGATATTGTGACAATGTGTTTACAAAATGGGATTCACAGGAGACAATCACAGCAGGCAATGGACGACAGTTTTTTTCCAGTCAGTTCACAGTATTCTGAGCCAGCTACAGAATTCACCACTATCCGACATAATGATACAATGCACAATTTAATGATGATGTGGAGATGCCGGCGCTGGACTGGGGTGAGCACAGTAAGAAGTCTTACAACACCAGGTTAAAGTCCAACAGGTTTGTATGTATATATGTTTCTGGAACATACCTCTTCATTCACCTGAGGAAGGAGCAGTGCTCCGAAAGCTAGTGACATTGAAACAAACCTGTTGGACTTTAACCCAATTTAATGATGGCATTGAACAATTCAACAGGAAGATAAAGGGGAAGAGGAATTCTTTAAACAATCCAGTGCTATCCTACTTTTCACATTTCGATCCACTCCATACTCTCTGATTGGAAAGACACCAGCCTTACGGCAGGTTGTAAATTTTGCAAGGCGTTGAACATTCTTAAGCCACTGTCGTTCACTCAAGAGAATGTCAGAGCAAAAGTAGAGGAAATCCCAAAGCGCCAGGGTAAAGAAATCGCAGACTTTGACAAGTGAACGTGCAAGGAGACCACAATTTGAATTCACACCAAGCAGCCAAATTGCAAACTTAAGTTCACATCATCGCTACCTGGACCAACGCAGATCAAGTGGTTGCTCGACTCCAAAGCTTATTTATTGGATGACAACACAAAGTGCAACACATATTTGAAAGTGAATAAACCAGGAAGTTTTGAGGATAGTGATTGTGAAGATACATTTCTTTGAGATACTGTGATGTGAATCATCCACCTCATCAAGCTGATCAGGCAGAACCACAATCTCAAGTCCACAGATCTCTGCTGTCATCAATAGCCTTCACATCACAAAGACTATTCCTCTACAGAGAGCAAACAGACACACTGAACTCTAGAAACTGATTCGGTGTACATATGTTTGTTGTTTTATATGTTTTAATTTTTAATGCATTCTTTTAGTTTACAAGGGGAGGAAATGCAGTCTTCAATTCTTCAAATGTGTGATGTTTGATGTGTTTCTGTTCACTATTCACTGTGTGCTGTGTATTGTTCATAAAGCATGTGTGTGGTTACAGAGTGAAACAGAAACTAAGCAGAAAGCAAGAAGCTGGATACATGAGGGGACAAGCATTTTAGAAGCGCTTGTAAATAAAAATGCTGTGCACATACAAACTGGTGTCATCTCTGCATATCTCCCAGGAACAAAGCACAACAATGGCAAGTAACCAGTGGGTGGTCACTGGATAACAAGGATTAACCATTGACGCCATGGCTCATGACTCCAGTGCACAATCCATGCACACCTGAGTAGCATACCAAAGTGCTTGTGTGGTAGTACTTTGACTTTCTATTGCTTCAGGCTGAGTTTCCAGTGCAACAGCCAGACGTTGTGTGTCTTCTGATTGCTATGCAATTGTCATGACCCCCTGCGCTAGTGCAATTCCTGCCCCACTTGACCTGGAGTTGCAACGCCAGTGAAATTGATGCTATTTTAAAATATCTGAGGACTTTGGCTAAGCCCAATAAACTGCAGGTTTTTACATTTCAAACACAAATAACCTTTTATTATTTAACAGTAATATAAAAATGCTGACCAAAAATGCAACTGACTACCCGATACCCCTTTCCCTACCCGCATCCAATTTGACCCACTCTATATACATACACACACACACACACACAATCAACACAGAAAGAACGGGTGTTGGAGAGGGAAGAAAATAATGATAAAATAAAAGTATGAAAGATCTCTGATGCATGAGGATGGCTTCCAGTTCAAGTCTTTCAGGGGTTTAAGCTTTTGTTTCGCTACGACTTCTTTCTAGGTTTGAAATATTTTCACTGATCATTTCAAATAGAAAGTCAAGATGTGCCAGGCATTCACTGGTTTTAGAACAATAAAACAGTTCTTTACTTCAGCAGCAAGGGAGAGAGAGAGTTTCTTCTGCTTTCAAGGTCTAATCACTTCCGCTCAGCTCTCTCAGAAGCATCACACAGGAACCAATCACTGACTGTTGTCAGCCAGAATAATGTCCCCAGCCAACCCACAAGTTTCCAGCAAGCCAATCAAACCGACTTCCTCCAAAGCTGGTTCTTAAGATTTACCTGACGCCGACGAGTCTATTTTTTCCTCACAAAAAGCACATTGCCGTGACCAGCAGGCTGCCTTAGCTTAAGCCCATGCTTAAATGTGCATTCCGATTATGGGTCCACGGACCAAAAGTAATAAAATCAAATAAAATAAATGGGAACAAAGGGTAGCACAATGGCTAGCACTGCTGCCTCGCAGCTCCAGGGACAATTCCAGCCTCAGATGACTGTCTGTGTGGAGTTTGTACGTTCTCTCTGTGTCTGCGTGGGTTTCCTCCGGGTGCTCCGTTTTCCTCCACAAGTCCATAAGACCATAAGACATAGGAGCAGAATTAGGCCACTCGGCCCATCGAGTCTGCTCCGCAATTCAATCATGGTTGGTATTTTCACATCCCCATTCTCCTACCTTCTCCCTACAACCCCTGATCCCCTTATTAATCAAGAACCTATCTATCTCTGTCTTAAAGATACTCAGTCCCGAATGATGTGCTTGTTAGGTGAATAGGACATTCTGAATTCTCCTTCAGTGTACCCGAACAGGCACCGTAGTGTGGCAACTAGGGGATTTTCACAGTAACTTCATTGTAGTGTTAATGCAAGCCTACTTGTGACACTAATAAAGATTATTATTATTATTATTATTAATCGCCATCGGCAGGATTCTCCATTTCGGAAACTAAGTGCTGATGCCGGGACTGAATCAGTGGATTTCTACGACAGCAAAATTGGTGTCATTCCCAGAGCAATTCATCAACTGTTAATGGGCTAGCACTGGCGCCATGGGGAACATGATCGATTCCAATGGAAAATGCCTGACAAGTTCCAGCCATATATTAGCACTCCACTCCCGACACATACTGATCCCAGCCAACAAGATGACAGCAAAAAGAGTGGCACCACAATTCACTAATGCTGAACTGGAGATCCTGCTGGATGCAGTGAAGGAGAGGGGGGCATCACTGTACCCCGAGGTTGGAAGGAGGCTGCCACCCGCCACTGTGCACTGGGCCTGGGTGCAGGTGGGAGAGGCCTTGAGCCCCAGGGGCAACACCGCCAGGACTGACCAGCAGTGCCGTAAAAACCTGAACAACATTCTCAGGGCGCACAGGATGAGTAGGCAGCATGTGCCCCGGAACTAAACCCTGACCCACGCACCCCTAACCTAACCTTTCTCCGCCACCACCTGGAGGGTGACTGAACCCAGCACCACCTACCAGCACCCATATCGGCTGCCATGGGCGGGTGCCCTGACCACGAAGGCCATCAGCTACCCACCTCCCCCTCCACCACCACCAGCCCCACCCCACCTCCCCCTCCACTACCCCCACACACCCCTCCAACAGCACCCCACTACCATTCCAACACCCCCCCCTCCACCACACCAGCCCCACCCCACCACTTACATCTTTCAGGATCTCAGGCGATGAGGCGTGCCCTTCTGCCATGCCCCACCCCAACCACAACCCTAGCTGGAGAACAGTGAGGAAGAGGATACGGACAGCGAACAGGAGTTCTCACACTGCAGTCCAAGACACCCCCGAGCAGCACTCCGGGGATGACACTGACTTCCCATCACAGTTGTCTCCGATGCCCTCCACCGTCTCAGAGGCACTCACCTTGGTTGGGCATGTTAGTGAAGAGGCTCCTGAGATTCTTTCTGGTACGCACCACACACATGCAGTGGTACATCAGGTGGAGGTAGGAATCTGCGATGGGGTGGATGGTTGGAAGGCTGCCCAACCCCAAGGACTAGCGGTCCCATTGATCGTGGAGATGCAGTTACAGAGGCAGGGGCTACATGAGGAGTTGTCAGCGAGCATCCAGCACCTGCCCGTGCAGTTGGAGGAGTCCACCCGCCTGCGGGAGCAGAAGGTAATGCCGATCATGCGTGCCACCCAGGCTAATACTGCACGGGTGATGTCCGCGGTGGAGGCTTTGGGGACGAGGTTTTCGGCCAAGGGACAAGATATCCAAGGCCTGGGGCACTCTGAGGGGGCAGCAGCTGAGGCCCACGGTCTGGCTGCCCTCTCACAGGCATTTATCAGGGTCACCTGGGAATTCCAGCGGCACTCCAGAGCGTGGCTCACTCACAGCAGGCCATGGCAAAGGGGGTTGGTGGCATTTCCCGGGTGCAGGCTGACATGGCACAGACCCAGAGGGAGTTGGCGCAGTCACTGGCTGATATGGCACAGACCCAGAAGGTGATGGCACAGTCAATGGGTGATGTGGCATAGTCCCAGATGGAGGTGCTCCATAGCCGCAAGTATCATGACCCTTGACGCGACGGGGCCGACTAGACTGGCAGTGCCAGGTGGACGGGGAGCCTCAGGTGCTAACTCCGCTTGCATCACCGTCCCATGGAGTAGCCCAGGAGTCATTGGACACCCCGAGGGAGGAGGAGGTGATGGGAACCTTTCTGGCCACTCCCCCAGCCCCCTCGTGCCCCTGGCGTATCCGATCGGCAGCGGGCAGAACAAGGCGGCACAACATCACCTAGGGCACCCGAGCAGCAGCCAAGCTCATCCAGGCCAAGTTGCCCCAGAAGACGGCCGCCGAAGGGGGCCCAGGTCACAGGGCGGAAAATGCAGCAGGCTGCCTCCACTCCTGATGTACCATCTGGGGATACATCTAGGCGTAGCATTAGGGCCCGTAAGGCCAAAAATGTAGACAACAGTTAAGTTGGCACGGGTGCAGCACACACAATGGCATTAGGGGCTAGGGCACAAACCTGTATATATAAATTCACTTTTTCACAATAAACACAGGTTTCAACCTGTCTCGGTGCTCTGTCAGAAGGGTATAATAATCGCTTATTGTCACAACTTGCTTCAATGAAGTTACTGTGAAAAGCCCCTAGTCGCCAGATTCCGGCGCCTGTTCGGGGAGGCTGGTATGGGAATTGAACCCACGCTGCTGCCTTGTTCTGCATTACAAGCCAGCTGTTTAGCCCACTGTACTAAACCAGCCCCTATGGAAGATGGACTGGCGGCAGGGCGGCACGTTTGAGATTTGTCCTACTTTCCCGATATTCCTTCAAAGTTTCATCAGTTTTAAGTCGCCTAGATCTTATGTATGCTTCCTTTTTCATCTTAGCTAGTCTCACAATTCCACCCGTCATCCATGGTTCCCTAATCTTGCCATTTCTATCCCTCATTTTCACAGGGACATGTCTGTCCTGCACTCTAATCAACCTTTCCTTAAAAGACTCCCACATTTCAAATGTGGACTTACCCTTAAAGAGCTGCTCCCAATCCACATTCCCTAGCTCCTGCCGAATTTTGTTATACTTGGCCTTTCCCCAATTTAGCACTCTTCCTTTAGGACCACTCTCGTCTTTGTCCATGGGTATTCTAAAACTTACAGAATTGTGATCGCTATTCCCAAAGTAATCACCGACTGAAACTTCAACTACCTGGCCAGGATCATTCCCCAATACCAGGTCCAGTATGGCCCCTTCCCGAGTTGGACTATTTAAATACTGCTCTAAAAAACCCTCCTGGATGCTCCTTACAAATGCTGCTCCATCTGCACCTCCAACACAACATGAGTCCCATTCAATGTTGGGGAAATTAAAATCTCCCATCACGACCACCCTATTGCTCCTACAATTTTCTGTAATCTGTCTACATATTTGTACCTCTACTTCACGCTCGCTTTTGGGAGGCCTGTAGTGAAGTCCCAACAATGTTACTGCAACCTTCCTATTTCTTAGCTCTACCCATATTGCCTCAGTTCTCGAATCCTCCATCGTGCCCTCCTTAATCATAGCTGTGATATTATCTCTGACCAGTAATGCAACTCCTCCACGCTTTTACCTCCCTCTCTATCCCTCCTGAAGCATCTATACCCTGGGATATTTAGTTGCCAGTCTTGCCCTTCCCTCAACCAGGTCTCCGTAATACCAATAACATCATATTCCCAGGTACTAATCCAAGACCTAAGTTCATCTGCCTTACCTGCTACACTTCTTGCATTAAAACAAATGCACCTCAGACCACCTGTCCCTTTGCGTTCATCATCTCTTCCCTGTTTACTCTTTCCCTTAGTCATATTGAGTTTATTAGCTAGTACCTTACAGGCTTTATTTGCTGCCTCTTTACTGACCTCTAACTTCATAATCTGGTTCCCATCCCCCTGCCACATTAGTTTAAAACCTCCCCAACAGTGTTAGCAGTGTTGACATTGGTTCCAGTCCGGCCCAGGTGTAGACCATCCGATTTGTAATGGTCCCACTGCCCCCAGAACCGGTTCCAAAGTCCCAAAAATCTGAACTCCTCCCTCCTGCACCATCTCTCAAGCCACGTATTCATTCTGACTTTTCTTGAATTTCTACTCTGACTGTCTCGTGGCACTGGTAGCAATCCTGAGATTACTACATTTGAGGTCCTACTTTTTAACTTATCTCCTAACTCCCTAAATTCTGATTGTAGGACCTCATCCAGTTTTTTACCGATATCGTTGGTGCCTATATGCACCACGACAATTGGCTGTTCACCTTCCCCCTTCAGTATGTCCTGCAGCCGATCTGAGACATCCCTGACCCGTGCACCCGGGAGGCAACATACCATTCGGGAGTCTCGTTTTCGACCACAGAAACGCCTGTCTTCTCCCCTTACGATTTAATGCCCTGTGACTATAGCCCTGCCAGTCTTTTTCCTGCCCTCCTGTGCAGCAGAGCCAGCCACGGTGCCATGAGCCTGGCTACTATTGCCTTCTCCTGGTGAGTCATCTCCCCCAACAGTATCCAAAACGGTATATCTGTTTTGGAGGGAGATGACCGCAGGGGACACCTGCACTGCCTTCCTGCTCTTTCTCTGCCTTTTGGTCACCCATTCCCTGTCTCCCTCACCAATCCTAATCTGTGGTGTGACCAACTCTCTGAACGTGCTATCCACGATCTCCTCAGCATCGCGGATGCTCCAAAGTGAGTCCATCCGCAGCTCCAGAGCCGTCATGTGGTCTAACGTCAGCTGCAGCTGGACACACTTCCCGCACATAAAGGAGTCAGGGGCATCGGCCGCGTCCCTGAACTCCCACATTGAGCATGAGGAGCATAACACGGTTCTGGGATCTCCTGCCATTCTTACACTTTACCTTAACTGATTACAAATATAATATCAAATAATGAATAAGTGAAAGGAATAAGGATTTTACTTACCAATCACAATACTTACCAACCCACGAAGAGTTACATTTCTCTCAGCTACTTACCTTCCCGACAGACCCCTGGCCACTGCTCCCGCCAAAAATCTGAAGGCCGCTTCTCCTGCAAGGTAAGTTTTTAAAGGGTAAATTTACCTTCCCAACAGACCCCTGGCCACTGCTCCCGCCGAAAATCTGACGCTATAGCTTGCGGATAATAGAAAAAGAAAAGAGAGAGCTTACCTGATAGTCACTCACTCCTTTAGGTTAGAGGAGATGGAAGGGTGGGAGACACTACAAGTGTAGTGTCTCGGGTTTAGCAACCGCCCAACTTAAATAGAGGTAAAAATCAAACACTTAAGCACCTACCTGATTCCCAAGCTGCACTCCGGCTCCCTCTCTCTCTCCCACTCCCGGAAATTAAGGTCGCTGGAACCTGGGGGCAAGTTTAAACACCTACCTGAATCCCAAGCTGCACTCCGGCTCCCTCTCTCTCTCCCGCTCCCGGAAATGAAGGCCGCTGGAACCTGGGGGACAAGTTTAAACACCTGCCTGAATCTCAAGCTGCACTCCGGCTCCCTCTCTCTCTCCCGCTCGGCAGGTCCTTGAATGACAGCATTGTAGCTCAGTGGCTGGCACTGTAGCACAGTGGTTAGCACTGTGGCTTCACAATACCAGGGTCCCAGGTTCGATTCCCCACTGGGTCACAGTCTGTGCAGAGTCTGCACCTTCTCCCCGTGTCTGCGTGGGTTTCCTCCGGGTGCTCCGGTTTCCTCCCACAGTCCAAAGAGGTGCAGGTTAGGTGGATTGGCCAGGCTAAATTGCCCTTAGTGTTCAAAAAGGTTAGGAGGGGTTATTGGGTTACTGGGATAGGGTAGAAGTGGGGGCTTAAGTGGGTCAGTGCAGACCCGATGGGCCGATTGGCCTCCTACTGCACTGTACGTTCTATGTTCTATGACAGGCACTGCAGCACACATGAGGCCTAATGCGGCGATTCCTTCCCACATCCTGCTTGGCCTGTTGGGCGGGCGGGTCCCCATCCTCACCGGCTGGCTCCTTTTCCTCTGGGGCAGGCTCTGCTGCTGTAGAATCCCCTCGAGCAGCACCAGCTCATACAGCCGCAGGGCTGTAGCCACCAGGATGAAGGCCACCATTCCTGGTTGTTTTCTGAAGTCCATTGTCTGCAGAGGGTGACAGTCAGACATGTTAGCATGGTGCATACCCCCATACCCAACCAGATCCATCGGGCTATACGGTGGCCCCGGTCTACACTGCAGACACTGTCCCTGCATGTTCCCCTCCCCCTTCTCTCCATCCTCATACCTACCCCTGGCCATTCCCCCTGGCACTCCGCCCTCCACACCCCAGGCCCGTCAGTGCCTGGGACAATGGAGGCCTCTGGCCTGTAGCCAATCCGTGCTGCCAGGGGCGCCTTTGGCTAGCACTACCCATGCCAGAGTACGTTGTGTGGCCCCCCTCCAGCGAACTCCTGTAGGGGCTACTGTGGGTGTAGCCCTTTGGTGGGCAACGTGGTGCCCTGTTGCTGGGTGGCGACTAGTTGTGGGAAGGTAGAACTGGTGGGTTGGAGGGTGGGAGGTTTTATGTGGGGGTGGTGTTAGAGAGCATAGAGTCTCGCTCTATGCAGGTGACCTGCTCCAAATCTCGGACTCACAAGCCAGCATGGAGGGAATCATCGCGCTCCTGAAAGCATTTGGTTCCTTTTCGGGCTACAAACTCAACAGGAGCAAAAGAGAGATCTTCCCGGTGTACCCACAAGGGGGGGGGGGGGGGGCAGTGCCGGTGGGACTGCGTCTTAAAAAGGCCCGACACAAATTTTGCTATCTGAGGATCCAAATCGCTCATGACTGGACAGGGATCCACAAATGGAACCTGACCAGTCTGACAGAGGAAGTCAAAACGGACCTGCAAAGATGGAACACACTCCCACCCTCCCTCGCAGGGAGAGTACAGACGGTCAAAATGAATGTACTCAAGCAACCCAGTGGTGGCAGCTATGTTCCAGTCCTGCAACCGACTACGACAACAATTTAGCCGAGCCGAAATTTCCGATAAGGCCCCCATCTGCAACAATCGCAGGTTCACGCCGGCAATTACCGACGCCACCTTTCAAGGGTGAAGACAGGACGGTGGGATATTGACAGTTAGGTACCTGTACACTGACGGTAAGGTCACAACACTGGACGAACTGACGGAAAGATTTCAACTGGCAGGGGGCAACAAATACAGGTACCTGCAGCTTAAATACTTGCTATGAAAGAAAACGAGGACATACCCATGGCCGTCAAGGCAGTCACTACCAAGGAGAATTACTGGACGCAGACATTCTATGCAGAGGGAACTGTAGTAACATGTACGGACGACTGCTAGAGAGGGCCGCCGCCAAACTGAAAGCGACAAGGAGGAAGTGGGAGGAAGATTTGGGGTTTGAAATACAGTCGAGACTCTGGAGCGAAGCACTACACAGGGTCAACTCCACCTCCACATGCGCAAGACTCAACCTAACGCAGCTAAAAGTGGTACACAGAGCCCACTTGACCAGAACTCTAGTGAGCAGATTCTTCCTGGAGTTGGAGAATAGATGTGAACGGTGCCAAGGAGACCCGCCCAACCACGCCCACATGTCTTGCCCTAGACCTGCTGGGTACTGGACAGCCTTTCTCGAGGCAATGTCCAAAGTGGTGGGGATGAGGGTGGAGCCGTGCCCGAAAATGGCGGTCTTTGCGGTATCAGACCAGCCAGATTTGTTCATGGGAAGGAGGGCCGGCGTTCTTTCCTTTGCCTCCCTGATCGCCCGCCATAGAATCCTGTTCGGCTGGCGATCAGCAGCACCACTGAAGACAGGCTCTCCGACCTATCGGAATTTCTCCAAATGGAGAAAATCAAGTTC
This sequence comes from Scyliorhinus torazame, assembly GCF_047496885.1. NCBI lineage: Eukaryota > Metazoa > Chordata > Chondrichthyes > Carcharhiniformes > Scyliorhinidae > Scyliorhinus > Scyliorhinus torazame. The sequence goes on from NC_092709.1 coordinate 221,787,863, forward strand.
GCCATCCGTGGGTCGGAAGATGGCTTTCACAAAACATGGGAGCCATTCACTCGGTTGTTCCGGGACCTGTCTCTGGCCAGCAACTAAGTAGCAGAAAACACAAGCATCAAGAGCATCAACACACCAGCTGCACCTTCAATTACCATTGATGGCGAAGTGCTAGAGTATGTCGAGGACGCCCCTTATCTCGGGAGCCTTATCAGCAATGACAATGATGCTAAGAAAGACGTGAGGCTGAGCTGAATAAAGATAGCAGCGCATTTAGCAGATTTTGAACCACTTGGAAGTCCAAAAAAATACAGAGTGGGATTCCCCCATTCGGCGGCAGAGTGTCCACGCCATCGGAAACGCCATCACGTTTCACGACGGCGTGAACGGGCCGCTGGGAGTACTGATTTTGGCCCCTAGAGGGGGCCAGCACGCCGCTGCAGCGATTCATGCTGCTTCAGCCTCCAATCCCGGCGCAAACTGTGCGTCATGGGATCCGCGCATGTGCAGTGGCCACCCTCAATGTGTCGGCCTGGACGCAACATGGCGCGGGAGTTTAGGGGCCGGTGCGGAAGAAAAATAGGCCCGGGGAGCAAGAGGCTGGCCCGCCGATCGGTGGGCCCTGATCGCGGACCAGGCCCCATTGGAGGCCCCCACACCGTGGTCGGAGCCCCCCCCCCCCCACAGGCCACCGCCCGACCCTGCGCGTAGAGTTCCTGCCGGCTGCGACCAGGTGTGGCCGGCTCCGGCGGGACCCTGCCTTTTTAGCGCGGCCGCTCAGCCCGTCCCGAGCCGAGAATCGGTGGCACGACCGCGTACAGCGGCCCGCGGCAAACGCGCCGGTGCCAATGTCACCGATTCTCCACGGCGTTGGGGCGGCCTGGTCCGGTTGCGGGGATTCTGCCCGCTGTCGGGCTGGGAGAATCCCGCCCACAGTCTTAAGACCAAAATCAGACTCTACAACAGCGATATAAAGTCAGTCCTGCTGTATGGATCTGAATGCTGGAGGAGAATGGAAGCAGACGTGGGCATGGTCAATGCTTTTCAGAACAGCTGCCCATGTCAGATCTGTAACATCTACTGGCCCAATAACATTTCCAATCAGCCCCTGTATAAGAATTCTGGCTGCCATAGCATTATCCTTAAGATCAAGAAGCGTCAGATAAGATGGTTCGGGCACATGCTCAGGATGTACTCAGAGCGAAAACTGAAGGTTGCTCTAAGATGGACGCCAGCTGTGAAACATAAATGGGGCAGGTCAAAAATAACATGGCATAAGATTGTGGTGGCAGAACTGGAAGAGATGGGGCTCTCAGGGGGTGAGGCACAAGTTACAAAAACAAACGGGGCCAGATGGAGGTACATTGTTGTGGCCTTATGGCCCAGCCGGGATTAAGAGGATCACTAACTAACTTGATGGATATCCCAGGCCTTGGCTAACCTGAGAAGCAAAATGAGGCAAGGAGGGCTTGACTCATGAGGTAATTGGATTTATCGTATGACTCCCCTGATCTCTGCCTTTGAAATCTTGCTCACCTCCAAATTCTCTCCCGTTCCCCATGATGTCTCCCCCACACACCAAAATCTGCACTACCTGACCATGGGAAGCTCTCAATAGTGCCCCCCGCAACACCTGCATCTTCAGCAACCCAAAGCACCTCTCTATCACACCCCTGGTCGCTGCATGGACATCGTTGTCGCGGTTCTCCGCATTAGTCTGTGGCCTCCGTAGAGGCGTCATCAGCCACGACCGCAACGGGTAACCCCTGTCGCCCAGCAACCAGCCCCTCAATCCTCGAACACTGCGGGGATGAACGACTGCGCCAATATGAATGCGTCATGTACACTGCCCGGGTACCGGGCGCCGACGTGCAGATCCTTATGCGGTGGTTCCAGACCACCTGAATGTTCATGGAATAGGTCCCCTTCCTATTTGTGAACACGGCCCTGTTATCTGCAGGTGTCCGCACAGCGACATGCATCCCATCGATTGCCCCCTTGATCATGGGTATCCTGGCCACGCCAGCGAAGCCCACTGCATCCTGGCTGGACCGGTCCACCGGGAACTGGATGTAGCGGTTCGCAATGGCATATAGGGCATCTGTCACTCCACGGATGCACCGGTGCACCGATGTCTGCAAGATGCCGGACAGGTCCCCACTCGGCGCCTGGAATGACTCTTGGCATAAACGTTCAGGGCCACCATCACCTTGACGGCCACGGGGAGGGTGTATCCTCCCCCAATGCCATGCAGAGCCAGGTGAGCCATCAGGTGGCAGATATGGGCGATGGTTTCCTGGCTCATCCAGAGTCTCCTCCTGCATGCACGGTCTGTGAGGTCCTGGCACGACGAGTGGGGCCGGTACACACGGGGCCTCATCGGACATCTCCGTCGCCCTGGCATCACCACCTCCTCCGCCTCCTCCTCCTCCTCTTCCTCCTCCTCCTCCTCCTGTAAGGCGGGCGGCCCTCCAGCCTGGACGCCTGCCACCTGTCTCCCCGCAGCACGCTCCTCTGCGGCAGCCTCCGCCCCTTCCCTGGCACGTTCCTGTTCCAGTTCCCCCAGGGCAACATGTTGAAGGGCGGCTCCCACCACGGCGGCCAACATCGCTGGGTGATGCTCAAAAATTACGGTCTGCAAGGGGTGGAGGGTGGGGCTGGGGGGGGTTAGATGACATGTCATCATTCCCCATTCCACCCCCGCCTCGCCGCCACGCAGCCAGGTGCCATGGGCTGCATGGTCGTGACTGTTGGAAGCTGGCACCTGGCCAGGCGGACCCCCTCCCCAGACTTTCCCCCCCACCCCGGCATTCAACCTCCCCGGACCCCCCTCCCCGGCACTCGATCTCCGTCCCCGGCACGCACCTTCACCTCCCCGACCCCCCCCTTCCCAGCACACACCCTCCCCTCCCCGGCACCACCCCTCCCCGGCACTCGATCTCCGTCCCCGGCACGCGCCCTCACATCCCTGGCTCCCACCCTCCCCGGCACTCAACCTCCCTGACCCCCCCCGTCTCCGGCACTTTCCCTCCCCTCCCCGGCACTCGATCTCCGTCCCCGGCACAGGCCCTCACCTCCCCGGCCCCCACCTCCCCAATACGCGCCCTCACCTCCCGGCAACCCCCCCTCCCCGACACTCGATCTCCGTTCCCGGCACGCGCCCTCCCCTCCCCGACCCCCCCCCTCCCCGGCACGCGCCCTCACATCCCCGGCTCCCACCCTCCCCGGCACGCGCCCCTCCCTGGCACTCGACCTCCCTGGTCCCCCCCCCCCCCCCCACCTCCGGCACTCGACCTCCCTCCCCGGCACGCGCCCTCCCCTCCCCGGCACTCGACCTCCCTCCCCGGCACGTGCCCTCACCTCCCCGGCCCACCCCCTCCCTGGCACTCGCCCTCACCTCCCCGGCACTCGACCTCCCTCCCCGGCACATGCCCTCACCTCCCAGCACTCGGCCTCCCTCCCCGGCACATGCCCTCACCTCCCCGGCACTCGATCTCCCTCCCAGCATGTGCCCTCACCTCCCCGGCCCACCCCCTCCCCGGCACTTGATCTCCGTCCCCGGCACGCGCCCTCACCTCCCCGGCCCCCACCTCCCCAACACTCGCCCTCACCTCCCCGGCACTCGACCTCCCTCCCCGGCATGTGCCCTCACCTCCCCGGCACTCGACCTCCCTCCCCGGCACGTGCCCTCACCTCCTCAGCACTCCCCTCCCCTACGCGCACCCTCACCTCCCCAGCGCCCCCCCCCCCTCCCCGGCACTTGATCTCCGTCCCCGGCAGGCGCCCTCACCTCCCCGGCCCCCACCTCCCCAACACTCGATCTCCGTCCCCGGCATGCGCCCTCCCCTCCCCGACCCCTCCCCTCCCCGGCACGCGCCCTCACACCCCTGGCTCCCACCCTCCCCGGCACGCGCCCCTCCCCGGCCCACCCCCTCCCCAGCACGCGCCCTCATCTCCCCGCCCCCCACCCTCCCCGGCACTCGCCCCCCCTCCACCCCCCTCTTTACCTCCCTCCACCCACCCCCCTCCACACCCCCCCTCCACACCCCCCCCTCCACACCCCCGCCCCATTCCACACACCCCCTCCACACCCCCGACCCATTCCACACACCACCACCCCCCTACCAACTGCGGCCGCGCCGTCACTTCTCCTGCGGATCTACCTCCGCGCAGGCCAGCGTCAACCATCACACCTGGTTGACGCCATTAAATAGGTGGTTTAATTTACGCCCTCACCTCCCGGCACTCGACCTCCCTCCCCGGCACTTGATCTCCGTCCCCGGCACGCGCCCTCACCTCCCCGGCCCACCCCCTCCCCGGCACTTGATCTCCGTCCCCGGCACGCGCCCTCACCTCCCCGGCCCCCACCTCCCCAACACTCGCCCTCACCTCCCCGGCATCCCCCCCTCCCCGGCACTCGATCTCCGTCCCCGGCAGGCGCCCTCACCTCCCCGGCCCACCCCCTCCCCGGCACTTGATCTCCGTCCCCGGCACGCGCCCTCACCTCCCCGGCCCCCACCTCCCCAACACTCGCCCTCACCTCCCCGGCATCCCCCCCTCCCCGGCACTCGATCTCCGTCCCCGGCAGGCGCCCTCACCTCCCCGGCCCCCACCTCCCCAACACTCGCCCTCACCTCCCCGGCACTCGACCTCCCTCCCCGGCACGTGCCCTCACCTCCTCAGCACTCCCCTCCCCTACGCGCACCCTCACCTCCCCAGCACCCCCCCCCCCTCCCCGGCACTCGATCTCCATCTCCGGCAGGCGCCCTCACCTCCCCGACCACCCCCTCTCAGCACACACCCTCCCCTCCCCGGCACGCACCCCTCCCCGGCACTCGACCTCCCCGGCTGCCCCGTCTCCGGCACTTGACCTCCCTCCCCGGCACGCACCCTCCCCTCCCCGGCACTCGACCTCCCCGGCTGCCCCGTCTCCGGCACTTGACCTCCCTCCCCGGCACGCACCCTCCCCTCCCCGGCACTCGACCTCCCTCCCCGGCACGTGCCCTCACCACCTCAGCACTCCCCTCCCCTACGCGCACCCTCACCTCCCCAGCACACCCCCCCCCCCTCCCCGGCACTCGATCTCCATCTCCGGCAGGCGCCCTCACCTCCCCGACCACCCCCTCTCAGCACACACCCTCCCCTCCCCGGCACGCACCCCTCCCCGGCACTCGACCTCCCCGGCTGCCCCGTCTCCGGCACTTGACCTCCCTCCCCAGCACGCACCCTCCCCTCCCCGGCACTCGATCTCCCTCCCCGGCATGTGCCCTCACCTCCCCGGCCCACCCCCTCCCCGGCACTTGATCTCCGTCCCCGGCACGCGCCCTCACCTCCCCGGCCCCCACCTCCCCAACACTCGATCTCCGTCCCCGGCATGCGCCCTCCCCTCCCCGACCCCTCCCCTCCCCGGCACGCGCCCTCACATCCCTGGCTCCCACCCTCCCCGGCACGCGCCCCTCCCCGGCCCACCCCCTCCCCAGCACGCGCCCTCATCTCCCCGCCCCCCACCCTCCCCGGCACTCGCCCCCCCTCCACCCCCCTCTTTACCTCCCTCCACCCACCCCCCTCCACACCCCCCCTCCACACCCCCCCCTCCACACCCCCGCCCCATTCCACACACCCCCTCCACACCCCCGCCCCATTCCACACACCACCACCCCCCTACCAACTGCGGCCGCGCCGTCACTTCTCCTGCGGATCTACCTCCGCGCAGGCCAGCGTCAACCATCACACCTGGTTGACGCCATTAAATAGGTGGTTTAATTTACGCCGACGTGACCTGTGGCCACATCGGCGGGACTTTGGCCCATCTGGCCCGGAGATTTCGGGCAGCCCCGGGGCCCATAGCGTCGCGCCGATCCTCGGCATTCTACGAGGCGGGGGGCGTGATTCACGTCAGCGGAATTCTTGGGTGGCCGGAGAATTCGGCAGCCGGCGGGGGCGGGATTCACACCGACCCCCGGCGATTCTCCGACCCGGCGGGGGGGTCGGAGAATCCCGCCCCATATTTATATGACCAGTCCGGTTCAGTTTCTGGTCAATGGTAACCCCCAGCCCGTTGATAATGGGAGATTCAGTGACGGCAATGACATTGAATGTCAAGGGGCGATGGTTGGATTCTCTCTTTTTGAAGATGGCCATTGCTTGGCACTTGTGTGACACGAATGTTACTTGTCAATTGTCAGTCCAAGCCTGGTCATTGTCCAGGTCTTGCTGCATTTGGACATGGACTGCTTCATTATCTGAGGAGTCGTGAATGGTGCTGAACATTGTGCAGTCATCCGCAAACATCCCCACTTCTGACTTTATGCTGGAAGGCAGATCATTGATGAAGCAGCTGAAGATGGTTAGGCTGAGGACACTATTAAAGAACTCAGGCCTCAAACTTCGTTAAGCGAAGACAAGCTAAGCTTATGCGACCAGCGCTCATAAATCAACCATCTAGCGCTGGAGAAAAAATGAAGCAGGTAATTTTACTTCTATTCAAATAGATATGCCACTGTTCTCAGGAAAAACAGTAAGAAGTTACTGTTTAAGGGCAGCACGGTAGCATAGTGGATAGCACAATTGCTTCACAGCTCCAGGGTCCCAAGTTCGATTCCGGCTTGGGTCACTGTCTGTGTGGAGTCTGCACGTCCTCCCCGTGTGTGCGTGGGTTTCCTCCGGGTGCTCCGGTTTCCTCCCACAGTCCAAAGATGTGCAGGTTAGGCGGATTGGCCATGATAAATTGCCCTTAGTGTCCAAAATTGCCCTTAGTGTTGAGTGGGGTTACTGGGTTATGGGGATAGGGTGGAGGTGTGGGCTTGGGTAGGGTGCTCTTTCCAAGAGCCGGTGCAGACTCGATGGGCCGAATGGCCTCCTTCTGCCCTGTAAATTCTATGAAACTCTATCTATAAGTCTCACAACAGATTTGTTTTGAATCACTAGCTTTCGGAGCGCAGCTCCTTCCTCAGGTGAATGAAGAGGTGGGTATCAGTAGTGATTCGAAACAAACCTGTTGGACTTTAACCTGGTGTTGTAAGACTTCGTACTGTGCTCACCCCAGTCCAACACCGGCATCTCCACATCAGGAAAAACAAGATGCATGTTTTGGATACATGTTCTGGGAACTTCGACAAAGGGAAGCAAGATCCACAAGTGCTGCTGAAACTAATCATGAGGAAGCATAGAACTTCCACTAAACCTTACGAGGATGAAATCTAAGATGCCAGGTGCTTCAATATGTAGAATAAAAATGTAAATGGTCATAAATTAAGGAAAGCAATCTTTCATATAGCAATTAAAGAGATAAGAGTAAAGGAGCAATTCAATTATATGTATTTTTTGCTTCATTTGTTACTAATTATAGGTCAAATCAAGCTTGAAAGTGAGAGGATTACTGAATGAATGAAGTCAATTGAGGTTTCATTAATACCTCCAGTAAGCCTTCAGAGGTTAAGCGAAAGTCAAGCAGAACAAATGATGAAGTTATTATTGGCAACGATTTTAGTAGAATAACAAAATGAGGAATCAGCATTTCTGACAGTTCTTGTGAATGCTAATGCTGTAATGGAGCAAAGGACATAAAAACTGTTTGGATATACTGGATAGTTCATGAGGTCGAGGCTCCAATATTAATGGGGTGGGATCTGGGGCCGGGAAGAGTTCCGCTCGGGAATCCTGGAAGTCCTGGAGAAATTAACCACAGGACGTCTTTTAACGTTTTTCCACATGTTTCTGACCCGCCTCGCCAACATTGGTTGGCAGGGTGACTGCCTGATTGACAGTCTGACCAAGTGTCTGACTGGAAAGAAAGTCTATGGTACAAGGCTGTAGCCTAAGAAGAGATAAAACAGGTGGAGAGACATGAGGGGCCCTCCAGTACCCGTCAGATAGGGTCGGCCGCATCGTTGTGGTCTGCTGCATCCTGCACAACATAGCCCAGCAGAGGGCGATGTGCTGCCAGCAGAGGAGGGGGAAGGGGGCAGGACGAGGCACAGACCTCCCCAGATGAGGAGGATGTGGGCAATGGTCAGGACAGACGGGCTGGACATGGACGGGAGGCTGCCCACCGTTACCGGCTGGGCCAGCGGGCACGGGACCGACTGATAGCCGCCCGGTTCACTGACAAGGGGGGCGTGGGAATCACCGTGTATGGGCACATACTGCACACTACGGCACCAGCCTACCACCCCCATCCAACCCACCCACCATCAACCACCCTCATCCCACCCACCCACCACCAACCACCCTCACCCCACCCGCATGCACACCACCCCTCCATTGCACCTTCACCTGCGGCACAACGGGCCAGGCTCACACGGTCACCGGTGGAAGCATGTCTATTGCAGGCCATGGAGGATGATGACAACCTGCTCTGTGATGAGCTCTGGGCTCTACATCATTGGACAATGTCTGACCCATGGCCACAGTACCACCCTCCACCCGGAACGTCCCTGCATGCGGCCGTGACACTGCAGCGCACGGTCCCGTTGTCTGCCCGGGGGGATGCCGAGGGTGACCCGGGGGGGGGGGGGGGGGGGGGTGGGGGGGGGTGGGCACACTCGCCTGAGACCGACGTTCTATCACCCCTCACACACACACTGGCGCTCACCTCACACCACCCCCCCGCACGCATCGGACAGAGAACAAAGGCAGCTTCTGTAGGTGTGAAAGTGATTTTAATAACAAACAGTTCATACACGTGCCCTAGCCCCAGAACTAATCTGCGCCCTGCACCCGTGCCAACTTACTACGTGTCTAACTTCTTGGCCTTACGGGCCCTACCACTACGTCTTGGTGTTTCCCCAGACGGTACAGCAGGAGTGGAGGTGGACTGTTGACTCCTGCCCTGCGATGTTGGTCCCCTTCGGCATGCGTTTCCTGGGGCGACCCGGCTTGGATGGGCCAGGCTGCTCGGTGGGATGCTGGATGGCGTGGTGCCATCTTGCTCTGCCCACCAAATGCACCAGGGACGGAACGGGGGGAGTCCGAGTGTTCCGGGAGCTCATTTGCTGGAGTAACCGGGACAGGCACCGGGACCTCCTCTGCTCTCAGGGAGCCCGGTGGCCCCGGGCCTCACTATGGGATGGTGGTGCCCGTGGAGACATGCGCCGTGGCACCACCGACACCTGGCGCTGCCAGTCCTGGAGGCCCGCTGTGGCATCAACCCAGTGATGGAGCTCAGGGAGTGCGCAATCCCTGTCAGGGACTGTGCAACCTCCCGCTGGGATTCTGTGACGCCATCCAGCAAGGCCGCCGATGCTCTCAGCGATGGCCTGCTGGGACAGGGCCATGGCCTGCTGAGACTGGGCCAGACCCCGGAGGGCGGCGGCAATGTCCAGCTGGCTCTGGGACATGGCTGCCTGTGAGAGGGCAGCCCTGTCCTGGGCCACGGATGACACATGCACATCAAGCCCCACGCCTTGCAGAACCTGACCCATGGCCGAAACCGTAGCCCCCATTGCCTACACCACGGACGCCACCTGTGCGGTGTCGGCCTGGTTGGCAGCCATAACCAGCACCACTCCCTGCTCCTGGACGCGGATGGACTCCTCCAGCTGCGTCTGCAGATGCTGGAAGACGGCTGTCATCCCGTTGTCCACTCCCTGGGTTTCCAAATGCATCGGGTCTGTGGGTGGGTCTAGTAAGTCCAGGAACCCGGGAACGGTCTGGACGGCAGCTGGGTCCAGGGCCTGGGCTGCCCTCCCACCGTCCAGTCCCTCGGCTGCTCCTACCTCCACCTGGTTCGGCTGTGTGGTGCGCACCAGTCAGTGACCCTGAAGCCTCATTATTTAAGTGCCCAACCGAGGTGAGCGTATCTGCAATGGTGGGTGTTGTGGGTGACAGCAGTGTCGCAAACTCGAGCTCCTCATCTGTCCCCAGGTCTGGGGTCTCCTGTGTCGATCCTTGGACCGATGCAACTAGTCCGCTGCCCATGTTAGGTGCCGTGTCCGTGTCCGGTGTGTCCGACGACTGTCTGGCCGTCCTCTGTGCGTCACTGTCCAGAGTCCCCGTCTTCTCTCCGTCACTGTCCTGGCTCGCAGCCCTCTCTTCGTCCAACTCACGGCCATCAATGTCCTCAATGTCCATCCTGTGTTCGTCCCTGTCATGTCTGTCCATCCACTGTGCGTTCCCCTCCAGTGCCCCGGGCTCAAGAGGAGGGCCCTCCTGTCAGTCTTCCTTGCCCCCTCTGCCGTGCGTCATCCGTGTGGCCGGATGTGCTTGCAGCTGGATGGCGTGGGCTTCTCCGCGACGTCCCTGGACGATCGGCTCCTGGCCCTGGGGAGGACAATGAAGCACGTTTCCGCTGATCCGGGACACCCCAAACTACGCCGACGCCATGTTGCTTCTCAAAGAAAACTACACACAGAAGGCGAACACGCTCTTTGCTCTCAACTCCCTGGTGAGTCCATAGGAGACTTCTGGCGGGCCCTAATCCCACTCGTCCGGGACTGTGACTGTCAGGCCGTCACGGCCACTGAACATTCGAACCTCCTTATGCGGGAAGCGATCATTACAGGGATTGGGTCGGACCTCATACGCCAAAGACTGTTAGAAGGGGCCACGCTCGATCTAGCTGAGACAAAGAACCTAGCGCTCTCTATGACGGTCGTCTCACGCAACAGTCAGGCCTAACCCCACAGCCGCACGGCCCACCCCTCCTACGCATCGTGGACCCCACAGACGGCCACCCCAGCGGGGGCCTTATCCAGCCAGTACGCCTGCATCCCGGGGGTCCTCGATGTTACTTCTGCGGCCAGCAGAAACACCCTCGCCAACGCTGCCCGGCCCGCGCGGCCCTTTGCAAGGCTTGCGGCAGAAAGGGGCACTTCGCCGCGGTGTGCCAGGCCCGCGCAGTCGCTGCTATCGCCACCACCCCCCCTAGTCTACACACAATGGGTGCTGCCATCTTCATCTCCCCGGCCCACGCGCAGCCTGTGGGCGCTGCCATCTTCCCCCCTCAGTCCACGTGTGGACCATGGGCGCCATCTTGTCCAACCCCACCAACGTGCAGCCCATGGCGCTGCCATTTTGATTCCCCCATGGGGCATGGAAACTGACAGCATTCCAGGACCTGGGCCCCGCAGGCTCCCCATCATCCGACGGCAGCAATGACCGACCACGACTCGCCTCAGTGACGATCGACCAGTCTCGTCCGCACAACCTGGCCACCGCTTCGACCAGCGTGAAAATCAACGGCCACGTGACCTCTTGCCTGCTGGACTCCGGGAGCACTGAAAGCTTCATACACCCGAATACGGTAAGGCGCTGCTCCCTCGGGGTACACCCCGCCAACCAAATAATCTCTCTAGCTTCCGGATCCCATTCCGTCGCAATCCGGGGGTACTGTACGATCACACTCACGGTCCAGGGCGTAGAATTCAGTGGCTTTCGCCTCTACGTCCTCCCTAACCTCTGCGCTGCTCTACTACTCGGCCTGGACTTCCAGTGCAATCTCCAGAGCCGAACCCTCAAATTCGGCGGGCCCCTACCACCCCTCACTGTGTGCGGCCTCGCGACCCTAAAGGTCGATCCGCCTTCTCTCTTCGCAAATCTAACCCCGGATTGCAAACCCGTCGCCACCAGGAGCAGATGGTACAGCACCCAGGACAGGACCTTCATCAGGTCCGAGGTCCAGCTGCTGCTTCGGGAAGGCATCATCAAGGCCAGCAACAGCCCCTGGAGAGCCCAAGTGGTAGTCGTTAAAACTGGGGCGAAACACAGAAAGGTCATGGACTACAGCCAGACCATCAATCGGTACACGCAGCTCAACGTGTACACCCTCCCATGCATATCTGACATGGTCAATCAGATTGCACAGTACCGGGTCTTCTCAACGGTAGACCTCAAATCCGCCTACCACCAGCTCCCCATTCGTAAATCGGACCGTCCATACACTGCTTTCGAGGCGGACGGTCCTCTCTATCACGTCCTCAGGGTTCCCTTCGGCGTCACTAATGGGGTCTCGGTCTACCAAAGGGAGACGGACCGAATGGGCGACCGGTACGGTTTGCGGGCCACCTTCCCATACCAAGACAAAGTCACCATCTGCGGCCATGACCAGCAGGACCACGATGCCAACCTTGCCAAATTTCTCCACACCGCCACTCTCCTCAACCTCACCTACAACAAGTAGAAGTGCGTGTTTAGCACGACCCGCTGAGCCATACTTGGCTATGTGGTCCAGAACGGAGTTCTGGGGCCTGATCCCGACCGCATGTGCCCCCTCATGAAGCTTCCGCTCCCCCACTGTCCCAAGGCCCTCTAACGCTGCCTGGGGTTCTTCTCATACTACGCCCCAGTGGGTTCCAAACTATGCGGACAAGGCCCGCCCACTCATACAGTCCGCACACTTTCCCCTGACGGCCGAGGCACAACAGCCCTTCGCCCGTATCAGAGCCGACATCGCCAAGGCCGGGATGCACACAGTAGACGAGACACTGCCCTTTCAAGTAGAGAGCGACGCATCGCCCTAGCCGCCATCCTCAATCAGGCAGGCAGACCATTGGCATTCTTCTCCCACACACTTCATGCCTCAGAAATTCGGCACTCATCCGTCGAAAAAGAGGCCCAAGCTATTGTTGAGGCTGTGCGGCATTGGAGGCATTACCTGGCCGGCAGGAGATTCACTCTCCTCACTGACCAACGGTCGGTAGCCTTCATGTTCAATAACATACAGCGGGGCAAGATCAAAAACGATAAAATCTTGAGGTGGAGGATCGAGCTCTCCACCTATAATTACGAGATTATGTATCGCCCCGGCAAACTCAACGAGCTCCAAGACGCCCTATCCCAAGTTGCATGTGCCAGCGCACAAGCAGACCGACTCCGGACCCTGCATGGCAGCCTTTGTCACCCGGGAGTCACACAGTTGTACAATTTTGTCAAGGCTCGCAATCTGCCCTACTCCGTCGAGGAACTTCGGATAATCACCTGGGACTGCCAGGTCTGTGCAGAGTGAAAGCCGCACTTCTACCGGCCGGACCGTGCATGCCTGGTGAAGGCCTCCCGTCCCTTTGAACGCCTCAGCGTGGATTTCAAAGGGCCCCTCCCCTCCTCAGACCGAAACACGTATATTCTCAGTGTGGTCGATGATTACTCCAGATTCCCCTTCGCCATCCCATGCCCCGATATGACGTCTGCCACCGTCATCAAAGCCCTAAACACTATCTTCGCTCTGTTCGGTTTCCCTGCCTATATCCACAGTGACAGGGGATCCTCATTCATGAGCGATGAGCTGCATCAGTTCCTGCTCAGCAGGGGTATCGCCTCCAGCAGGACGACCAGCTATAACCCCCGGGGAAACGGGCAGGTAGAGAGGGAGAACGGGACGGTGTGGAGGGCCGTCCAACTGGCCCTACTGTCCAGCAAACTCCCAGCCTCTTGCTGGCAGGAGGTCCTCCCTGATGCACTCCACTCCATTCGGTCACTTCTGTGCACCGCCACTAGCAACACACCCCATGAACGTCTTTTTGCCTTCCCCAGGAAGTCCACAATCGGGGAGTCGTTCCCGACTTGGCTCGCGGCTCCAGGACCAGTCCTGCTCCGTAGGAACGTCCGACTCCACAAGGTGGACCCGTTGGTGGAGAGGGTGCAATTGCTCCATGCCAACTCCCAGAATGCCTATGTGGCGTACTCCGACGGCCACCAGGATACTGTCTCCCTCAGGGACCTGGCACCAACAGGTTCCACACACACACACCCCTCCGGCCCAGCGCCACCCTCCCCTCCCCCCGGCGCTCCCAGCATTAATCCCACCAGGACTATCCGTCCTTCCCCTGCCCATGCCCGAGGATGAAGAGGATTTCAGCACACTCCCGGAGTCACCGAACATCAGGCCAGCATCGACATCGCCGCCACCACTACATCGCTCCAGTGGAACGCCAAGGCACCGGACCGGTTAAACCTCTAACTGGTCCGCCGGACTTCAAAAGACATTTTTTTTCTCCTCAAATACTGTAAATATAGATTCATTGCTGTGTATAGTTCTTCACCACCCCCGCCAGACTGAATTTTAACAGGGGGTGAATGTGGTAAACCACGGTTGCACCTATATTAGGTGATGTATGGTAGGACCTGTACTACAGGTTCACCAGTAGTCCCTGCCTGCTGGCTCCGCCCAGTAGGCGGAGTATGAAAATGCTTGTCCTCCATTCAGCAGCCATTTTGCCAGCTGCTGTGGGAGGCCACACATCTTAGATCAATAAAGCCTCAGTTGTATCCAACTCTAGTCTTTGTTCAATTGATCATGCATCATCCTTCTACAGAACTGGCACTGGGTAGGGGTGGGGGGAGGGGCGAGGTGGGAAAATCATGTATTATGACCCGAAAAGTTAACTGTTTCTCTCCATAGACGCTGCCCGTCCTTCTGAGTTTATCCAACATTTTGATTCGGGGATGCTGATCTGGGGAGGCTCCGAGACGCAGTGGAGGCCAGCAGGGATGTCCTGTTCCCTCGTGGGTCCCGGAGAGTCAGCCACAGGGCATCTGGTGCTGCCTGGGACTAGGTGGCGGCGGCTGTGAGCGTCGGATGTGTGACCAGGAGGACAGCCCTCCGGTGCTGGAAAAAGATCAACGACCTATACTGAGCAGCACGAGTGAGTAGACACCAACAACCCTCCTCCCTACCCTCCAGAGACATTTCTGACCCTGACGCAAGCATCCAGCCCCCAACTCTGCCCCAGAGACCCCAGAGAATGTGTGGCAGGGGCATTGAAGGCCATGGGACAAAGTAAGCATCTGGCTGCCTCCACCTCTGATGTGCATCTTGGAGACAATTCTAGATGTGGAGCAACACGGCAGCACAGTTGTTAGCACTGTGGCTTCACAGAGCCAGAGTCCCAGGTTCGATTCCCGGCTGGGTCACTGTATGTGCGGAATTTGCACGTTCTCCCCGTGTCTTTGTGGGTTTCCTCCGGGTGCTCCGGTTTCCTCTCACAAGTTTGGAAAGACGTGCTGTTAGGTAGTTTGGCCATTCTGAATTCTCCCTCTGTGTATCCGAACAGGTGCTGGAATGGGCGACAAGGGGCTTTTTACAGTAACTTCATTGCAATGTACGCCTACTTGTGACAATAAAGATTGTTATTATTATGTTGTGGAAGAGCTAGGAGGGCCAAGCACATCAAGTATCACTGAGGGCACCGGGAGAGGGCGAAGGGCATGAGGGGTAGGTAGGAGGGGGGAGGGGGTGCAGCACCATCGTGAGAGTGGGGAATTGTTAATAAATACCTTTGTGCACAACCAGTATGATGCCTCTGTCACTTTCATCCACAATGCAGGTCGACCTCCGAACCCTTGGCTCATCTCTCCAGGCATCTCCCCCTCCCACGGCACTCACCCACCCTCTGGCTATGGACATGCTGTGTCCCATGCCCTGGATATTTAGATATTGGCTGCTGCGTGTGAGGTGTTGCCTCCCGCAGTGTTCAAGCCCAGTGCCCAGGCATGAAGGTGTGATTGGGATGCTAGGCAATGAGCTGCACATGCTATATGGCCCACCCACTCAGCGTGAGCACTTGCTGGGGAGGCCGGTGAATGATGGGAGGCCATTGGATAATGGGTGGTTCTTATTAGGTGTACGGAAATGGGGCTTAAATAGCGATAATTGGCTTCTCGCCACACTACAGCGGGGTCCTGATTTCGCCTACAGGAGCGGGCCAGTTGCATCGCAAACTGTTTGGCGCCTGGTGTGGTTTTTTGTTTTTGGCCTCTCCCGCTCTTCACCGGCCTCGTTTTGCTCGAACGAGAGTGCAATGAGGCCGGCGATTCGCGACCTTTCTGTTTTTGCTGCCAATCTCTGAATTGGACAGCAACTCTGAGCAGCAGGGTTTCCACTCCTAGAGATCCAGGGAAAGGTCCCTGAGTGGCGCAAGATGCAGTGGGCCATCACGAAAAGAGGCAACATGGGGGTCCCGTCAGTTCTCCAGCTGGTGGCCAAGCCCCCTGTCGCCTGCACAAAATTTTGCCCAGAGAAACTAGTTTTGGGGAGGAACCAGGCAGGCATCGAGTCTCAATCTGCTCTCCACATAAATTTTTGCGTGAATAGAAAATCTTATTACCTTTTCTTGAACAGCGTAGCAATCCACTTCTGAACAGCTTTGGTCACTCAGTTCCCAGTGTAACTGTGGGTGCCATGAACAGGTCATACCTTTTGAAATCTAGGCTTGGCTATTTGTTCACTGAGTGGCCTGCTGGGCCATTTCAGCGGCCAGTTAAGAGACAACCACAGTGCTGTGAGTCTGGAGTCACATGTAGACCAGACCAGGTAAGGGTGGCAGATTTCTTTCCCTCAAGGGCATTAGTGAACCAGATGGGTTTTTATAACAATTTCATGATCACCATTACAGAGACTAGCTTTACATTTTATAATTGAGTTTAAATTTTCCCAGCTGCTGTGATGGGATTTGAATCCAAGTGTGTTCACTGGTTCTCTGGATTACTCTCTGGATAGAGAGCATGGAATTATCCATTTTTGAGACAAAGTGAGTTGGCGGGTGACTCCAGAGGCACCTTTCCGACTAACCAGAATAGCGGAACCTATACCATATTCTGTGTTAGGAAACTCATTGATTGTGCACAGCGTCCTCACTGTCAGCGGGATTCTCCATTCCAGCCACCTAACAATGGGATTTCCCATTGTGGCCACCTCACACCACCGGGAAACCCACAGGCGCGGGTGCGCTACCGGCAGAACGAAGAATCCCGCCGATGGAGAATCCCGTCCAGTATTTGGGCAGGACCGTTAATGCCCCATTTAAGGCTTTCCTGGCCACTAAATTAAACAAAGAATATTAAATGGGCCTGGCACTTCTCACTTCCAATTGGTACTGAGTGCACTTAACCCTTCCACTGAATGAGCTAAAAGAGTCACAGATTAAGAATCAAAAAACTCACTGGTACGACCCCCTAAGGGGCCTAAACCTACATTGCATACGGTTCCCCATCTACATCTTGGAATACGAGCTCCCCAGGTGATCGGGGGGGCGGAGCTTCCCTGTGATTGGAGGAACCCCACAGGATATAAACCCTGACCTGGTAGCAGATCAGGGAGGGAGATCCTGTGGGGAGAGGAGTAGAGTAATTATTGTACTGTTAGCAGTAAATAAAACACGTTGTACCCTACCTACCTGGCCTTGTGTGGATTCCTTTTGGTCTCAACACTCACGCAATCACACAATCAGTTTCAAATTCCTAGGGGTGCACATCTCCAAAAATCTGTCCTGGTCCACCCACGTCGACGCTACCACCAAGAAAGCACAACAGCGCCTATACTTCCTCAGGAAACTAAGGAAATTAGGCATGTCCACATTGACTCTTACCAACTTTTACAGATGCACCATAGAAAGCATCCTATCGGGCTGCATCACAGCCTGGTATGGCAACTGCTCGGCCCAGGACCGCAAGAAACTTCAGAGAGTCGTGAACACCGCCCAGTCCATCACACGAACCTGCCTCCCAACCATTGACTCCATCTACACCTCCCGCTGCCTGGGGAAAGCGGGCAGTATAATCAAAGATCCCTCCCACCCGGCTTACTCACTCTTCCAACTTCTTCCATCAGGCAGGCGATACAGAAGTCTGAGAACACGCACGAACAGACTCAAAAACAGCTTCTTCCCCACTGTTACCAGACTCCTAAATGACCCTCTTATGGACTGACTTCATTAACACTACACCCTGTATGCTTCATCCGATGCCAGTGCTTATGTAGTTACGTTGTATATGTTGTTTTGCCCTATTATGTATTTTCTTTTATTCCCTTTTCTGCTCATGTACTTAATGATCTGTTGAGCTGCTCACAGAAAAATACTTTTCACTGTACCTCTGTACACGTGACAATAAACAAATCCAATCCAATCCAATCCAATCTGGAAAGCAGTGAGCAAAAAAGAAACACAGGTAGCGTGAAGAAGAAGAAAGAACTTGCAATTCTACAAGGCCTTTCAAATACTCAGGTTGTCCTAAGTTGCTTTAAATTACTTTAGAAATGTAGGACGGAAGGCGTTTGCAGGGTGATGCACCTGGAAATTCCTGGGACATCGATGTCCTTTCACAGATAATGGCAGGAACTCGTGATCATTTGTTTTATTCAATTTCCCGCCTGGCAGATGGCCACGTTGACAAGCTGACTGTCTGTCAAACAGAAAAACCTTCAGCAGGAGTTTGCAGCCAAGGCAAATGAGAAAGATCAGGGATTGTGGCGTGGCAGTGGGGGCTGTGGTTGGAATGGAAATAGGAATTCAGGATGGTAAGATAAGGAGTTGGCGTGAAATTGGTGGTGGTATGGTGGGGAGGTGAGATGGGGGTAGCAAACTTTGAGTTAAAACCCTGTAATCTCTATTGTAATGTTGTAATGTAGGAAATGATGGTAGACAATCTAATGACAGCAAGGTCCCACAATGACAAAAAAATCCCGCTCAATTTCATTATTTTCTTCCCTCCAAAGGATCAGCCTGTCTGACAGTGCAGAAGTCTGGCAGTGTTCCAGAACCTAGGAACGAGGCCAGCCTAGAATCCAGCGCAGGATTGATGGGGTGAGTGGCCTCCTACTTTGATGAATGACTTTATGATTCAGTGCTGGGGTGGAGCTCAGAGCCACAATCAGGGACAAATAAGCTGCTGCAGAAGTGGAGGCTAACATCAATATCTAATAATTTCTACTTCAGCCGAGAAAGTAAATGTGAACACTTAACACATTCAAATAAAATGCTTTGATACTATCTTATCAAAAGCATTAAATTGTTTATTTTAACTTTGTAAGTTTATACAGGTTAGCTCCTCCATTAAAATATAAAGTAATGTTGACAAACATATTAAAAATGATATGCTTGTAACTTTTCAGTTATTACCGATAAATGTCCTGCCTGCAAGTTAAAGCTGTAACAAATTGTATTGTGTCCTTAGATTGCATCTGTCTTTCTGAGACTTCTAATGGCTATTGATTTTTATTCCCTTGCCCTTGTCCTTTACCATTTCAGAGTTTCTGGAGCCCAGTAGTAAATGTGTATGTCAGCCAATTGTAATAGTCTCTCAATGTCTTCACTAGGCTTATATTGTATGTGATGTGACGGCTCTGACCTTTTGTGACTGAACATTCATGAGTGGTTCATTACATCTTGCCTTGTACATATTGAGCACCTCAAAGGATGTCACCACTGGTGATTCTGAATTTGCATGACTAACGCAGATTACCAGCACTTGTGAAGTTCAAGGATGCTAACCAAGTGTAAAGCATTAATGGTTATACTTTTTGTTGGGTGTTCAGTTAACAGCTATAGAGGAAGTTTCTAAGCATGATGAGAACCAGATAAAATGCCAGCTGCTGTTGGTCTTACTGCTTCTGAAATTTTTCACCAGTTTCCAAACGGTAAGTGGACACAGTGGTGAAAAAGAAACTAAAAAGAAAAATTTAAGGCAGCCAGGAGAAATGTAGCTGTCATGCGCTTTTAATAAAAAAAACAAGCTTTATTCTATGAATTTAGTTAACATTTGTATAAACACACACAGTAAGAATTTTTATCAACTACAAACATAAAGACCCCACACAGCTAAAGTAATTTATGTATAACCCTCAATGAATTCCCCCTTAACTGTTCCAATTCAATAACAAAATCCAAGTCAAACCAGAAACCCCTTTTCAAAGGTGTGGCCCAGCACACAGCATTCTCACTGGTATAAGACGTGTTGTTGATACTCTGTTCCCCTTTTCAAACAGCAGGTTTGAATTCCCTCCAGAAAGCAATTGTCTCTTTTAAGTTGCAAAGCAGTCTGAAAACAGCTTTTAAAATTAAGATAGAGAAACACTTCTTTCACCCTATGCAGTTCAAACCAGTCCAAACTCAAAGCGAAAGTAAAACACACAGAGCCACAGCCCAGCTCCACCCACACAATCACATCACTGAAATCATGCAATAAGACAAAAAACATTTCTTGAAGGGACACTCACATGACACCCTCCCCAGAGATGTGGCTTCCTTGTTAGCAGAAGTGGTCAATGTTCCCAATGTTCTGTTCCCTGATGGTGATGGGAGCGAACGGGTTGCCTTCCAGCCATCACTGTCTTGGTTTTCTCGCAGCTGATGTGTAGACTAATCTTGGCTTTTCTACTCTCAGCACTGGTGGTCATGTTTTGGAATGTGCGCAGTTCTTCAGACCAGCAGTGCAGTGTAGTCTGCATAATCCAGGTCCATCAACCAGGAGTCATGGGATGTCAAAGTGAGCCGTCACCATTGCCTTCCTCATGATGAAATCATGATCGATAGGAAAAGGAATGGGGAAAGTATGCAGAATTGCTGTACTCTTGTAATGATGCTCAAGTAGCTTGTGGTGCTTGTGCTGGTCTTGATGCAACAGCTAGAGTCATGGTATAAGATTTTGAAGATGTTAATATACAATTTCGAGATGCCATACAGTCTTGTGATGTACCAGAGCAACTGTCGATGGATGCTTTTGAAAGCCTTTTTCGAATCAGTGAATTTGATAACAAGTTGCTTAAAACTCTAGACTCTGATACTCTGATATTTCTGAATGTAATGATCTGCTTGCTGCATGTTCTTCATGAAGGGTACTGTCTACTTCTACTTTCAGTCTGCTGCGGAGAACCATGCTGAAGACCTTGCCAGGTATTGACAGCAGCGTTAATTCTTTCCAGTCATTGCAGCCATTGAGGTTCCCCTTCTTTGGCAGCTTGACGATTGCCCATCACCTCCAGTCATCCAGGGCATCCTCTGCAGTCCAGATCTTGTTGAAAGAGATGTTCAAAATCGACAGAATAGATAGGGAGAAACTGTTCACACTCCTGAAAGAATGAAGAACAAGAGGGCACAGAATTAAAGTGATTTGCAAAAGAAGCAAATGTGATGTGAGGAAACATTTTCACACAGCGAGCAGGTCAGGTCTGGAATGCACTGCCTGGAAGTGTGGTGGAGGCAGATTCAATTGAAGTATTCAAGAGGACATGAAATGATTGAATGTGCAGGGGTGCGGGGAAATGGCAAGGGGATGGCACTAAGTCATGATGCACTTTTGAAGAGTTGGTGCAGACACGATGGGCCCTAACCCTTCTGCGCTATAACACGTATTAATTGGCGGTACGGTAGCACAGTGGTTAGCACTGTTTCTTCACAGCTCCAGGGTCCCAGGTGCGATTCCTGGCTTGGGTCACTGTCTGTGTGGAGGCTGCATTTTCACCCCGTGTCTGCGTGAGTTTCCTTCGGGTGCTCCGGTTTCCTCCCACAGTCCAAATTCGTGCAGGTTAGGTAGATTGGCCGTGCTTAATTGCCCTTAGTGCCCAAAAAGGTTACTGGGTTACGGGGATAGGATGGGAGGTGTGTGCTTGGGCAGGTGCAGACTTGATGGGCTGAATGGCCTCCTTCTGCACTGTAAATTCTATGATTCCTGGCTTGGATCACTGTATGTGCGGAAGGGAGACACAGACAGTGCTGTCCTGTAGCTCTTCTTCATGGCTTTATTCCCAGCTTCCATACTTATTATTGTCTTCCTGTATTTGCTCAATGTGAATTTTGTGGTTCGTCTTGCTCTTGCCAGCATTCTTTCAACAATTGACTTCTACATTGGGTCAGTGATTCCTGGTTCTTTGTTGATTCCTCTTCTCCTCCCGATAGTGACTTCTATCTCACTTGTCCTTTGGTTTCTCCATTACAAACGGCCACCGTGACTTCATAGTTATTGCCTTCTTCAGCTTCAAGTGGATTTGCCAAACTCAAGATGATGGTCAGATCATCATCTTAACACGTTCGGACGTCTTGCAAGATGCACCTTTATTTGGATTGCCACCTAGTCAAGGTGAAGAGGCTTGAACGGTCCATTGATCCCAAGAATAATGTTGTCAGGAGTCTTAAACCCGTGCGATTGGGTTGGAGGGGCAGAACCAGACAAAGTGCAATCCAAAACAAGCCCTCAATAGCAAATCAGTCAGGAGATGCTCGTATGTTATCAATGGCTGCAATGGTTGATGAAGGTTGTAGCAGTAGGGAGATCCCCGGTCATAGAGGTTCCCTGCCATTGGAACTGGACCTATCCTCTGTCAAGGACTTTGTGCGTATCTGCTGATGTTCAACAGCATTTCCACGTTAAAAGATGGCTCTCACCAGGTGTCTGCCTAGAGTAAACCAATTCGCACCCCCCAACACAAAAAAGCTCTGCAGTAATTAGTAAGAGGTGGTGAGGACTTAACTGTGAGACCTGGAAGTCCCTAGCTTCGGACTAGCACATTGGAAGTAGAGTTTGATTCAGTCAACTTGCTCTTGGAACAGGAATAGGAGAGCATTTCAGCAGCTTTCTTCATGACTGAGGAGTCCTCTTCAGGATCGATTCTTTTCACCCCACATGGGAAAGCACTCAAAAATGTACCCTCCAAATAGTCTGTTCTGTCCCTAACCTGGCTGGAAAACCACATCCAACGGCCTCATCTACCTGCGGTCATAAAATCAAAGTTCAACTCAATTTTGGAACCTGGAATGTATGAACCCTCATGGATAATGAGCAAAACAGTCAACTGAAATGGAGAACTGCCTTTGTTGCCTGAGAACTCAGGTACTTCAATATTGACGTCACTGCCCTGCAAGAGACCCGAAGAGCAGGTGAAGGGGACCTGAGGAAAGATGGCAGTGGTTACACCTTCTTCTGGAAAGGGGGAAGTGGTGGCACAGTGATATTGTCACGGGATTAGTAATCTAGAGACCTAGGGTAATGGTCAGGTGTCCCAGGTTCGAATCCTACCATGGCTAATGGTGAAGTTTAAATTCAATAAAGATCTGGAATTAATAGTCTGAAGATGACCATGAACCATTGTCGATTGTTGTAAAAACCCATCTGCTTCACAAATATCCTTCAGGGAAGGAAATCTGCCATCCTTACCTGGTCTGGCCGACATGTGACTCCAGACCCGGACAGCGATACGGCTGACTCTTAACTACCCCCCCCGCTGAAATGGCTTAGTAAGCCACTCAGTTCAAGGGCAATTAGGGATGGGCAACAAATGCTGGCCCAGCCGGCGATGCCCACAACCCAAAGAATGAATTGAAAAACATATTCCCAGTGTAAGAACACTGAAAGAAATGGGACACCGAGATGAAATTGGTTCAAATAAATCACCCTCTGCTGATTTCATTCTAACATTTAAATGATTTGTTGCTTCCTGTGAGCGTAATGTCCACTTGCGCAC
This sequence comes from Scyliorhinus torazame, assembly GCF_047496885.1. Classification (NCBI taxonomy): domain Eukaryota; kingdom Metazoa; phylum Chordata; class Chondrichthyes; order Carcharhiniformes; family Scyliorhinidae; genus Scyliorhinus; species Scyliorhinus torazame. The sequence goes on from NC_092709.1 coordinate 221,811,018, forward strand.
CTTCTTTCCCCCCCCCTCCCTCCCCCAATCAGGGTTTTTCCCTGATCTTCCACCAAATTTATTGCAGCCAATCAGAATTCCTGAAGAGGTTCCTGGCACATATTAATGTGAGCGGCTGTTGATTTGGCAATTTGAAGCAGTAATGTTCCCGATACTGAGACTTGGATTGTCCCCCATTTCCTCAGAACTTCTCCCCATCCCAACACACTCACTTTAAATAGTTTCTTCCTTACCGTTCACCAAATTCTTATCCAGTCACAGGGTTTACTCCGAACCCGCTGTGCTTTAAACTGATCTACAGCCTATAGGTGTCAGCCTTGTTCAGTGGTAGTATTCTCGCCTTTGAGTCAGAAGGCTGGAGCACACAATCTAAGCTGGCACTGCACTACAATACTGAGGGAACGCGCCACCATTCGGGTGCTGATGTTCCTTCTCAGATGGGTGTAAATGTTCCCATGGCTATTTCTGAAGAAAAACAGTTGAGTTTTCCCAATATCCTGCTCAACAGATCAACAAGCATCACTGGAAGATATTATGGTAATAATTTGTTTCAATGCCACTGGTAGAATTTTTCTGTGTGAAAATTTACCACCCTCTTTCCGTACTTTTCAACAGACACTTTGAAAGCACTCTGGGTCATGCTCGGAAAGTGAAAGACTCTGTTGAAATCTCCAGGGTTCTCCTTGTTCGTCATCTCTTTCTTCAGTGTTGCCAAATCACTTCTGGGACTGGAGGTACAACGTAATGGCTGCAGATCAGAGATCAAGCTCTACACTGGCTGCTTCACTGGTTCAGGTAAACATTAAAGATCTCATAACTCTGTTCAAAGAACTGCTGGAGTTTCTCCTGTTAGCCTGGCCAACAAGTGACACTGAAAAAACAAGAAATGCTCATTCAGTTATTTGCTTTTTTTGAGATCTGGGCATGTGCCAGGCAGCTTCCGACGCAGTTACTTGCAATGGAGTTGCAATTGTGTTAGATTGCCACTCCACTCGAAAGCTCTTACCTGAAATTCCAAGTGATCCTATCTCACCCGACCTTCCGACATGGGCCTGGCAAGTTCTGGGTAGCACAGCATGTCCCCAGGGCTTAGTGTCAAGGGCTGTGGAGTCGAATATGAGTAAGCCATGCCTCCTTTCTCATGGCACTAGCTGCTGTAAACCAGATATTTGAGAAATTCTTTGACTGGTTAAGTGTATAAGGTAAGAGAATAGGGATCAGTGATGTTGGGGTTGGGGTGGAAGTGGGGGGGACCAGCCGGGTGTCATGGGGGTCCTGACCTGTGGTGGTGGTGGGGGGGGGGGGAGGGGTCGGAGGGGTGTTGGGCCAGGTGTTAGGGGGATGAGGCCTGGTCAGGTCGGCTTGCTATCTGCTGTGGGGGACCTCGTCGGGCCGGGCCTTGGGGTGTTTGTTTTGGGCCATAACTTGTGGGGTGGTTGGGTTGGGTTGCACATTGAGGGGAGGTGGTCAGGTTCGAATTGGTATCTGGTCAGGTAGTGTTGTGTCAGACCAGGACTTTGGTTGGGGAGGGGTTGGGTTGGGTAGAATGATGGCCATGTGGGTGTGTCTGATCGGGTAGTGTTGGGCCAGGTTGGGCCTCAGGAGTGGAGTCCAGCCAGGTTAGGGCAGGCTTTGGGGTGGGGTGGGGATGAGGTTCGGCCTGGTCTTGGAGAGTAGGTGGTCAGGCAGTGTGTTGGTTGGGGTGGGTTGTGTCTGGCCAGGCCTTAGGGGAGGTGTCTGGGTGATGTTCTGTGGGGGAGGTGGTTGGGAAATCCCATGAGAGTGGTGGAGAAGACCTGTGGGGTAGAAGTAATTGGGGTTTGGGGGTATGTCCCCTGGCGGTTTGTGGGAAGCCCCATTGGTGTGGAATGTCATGTGAGAGTACCTTTTAAAATGGATGTTTAAGCAATGTACCTATAAGGAATGGAGTTGATCATATTACTGAAGTGATGTCAGAGGTTGGGGAGAGCTGAGCTCACTTCTGCTTTTGGTTTCAGTTTTGCTGAGAGCAGCTGAAAAGTGCCTGGCTGGTTTTGCTGAGATCAGCTTAAAAGTGCCTGGCTATTTTGCTGTGAGCTGCTTAAAAGGAGAAAGTCAGTTTGAGCCAGCAGCTTGACAAGTTCTGGTTTGCTGTGAGCTGCTTGAAGGGAGAAAGCCAGTTTGAAAAAGCAGCTTGTGTGTGTCTGTGTGTTTCCAGAGAGCTGCAGGAAGAAAAGCAAGGTGCTGGAGCTGAAGTCAACCAAGCTGATATATCTCTGCCATCCAACAGAAAATATATATTAACTGTGACTTGGTGTGTTACTGTTTTGAAGGTTTGAAGCCTTTTGGATGTTTGAAGGAACATTGTGAGGGATTATTTAGTGTTGTATTATTTTTGGGGTTATCTTTAAAGTAAGGGATGTTAAGGGATCCAATGTTTATTTAAAAGGTTAAGTTGAGTTCATAGAATAAACATTGTTTTGTGTTAAAAACCACGTGTTCATAATTGTAATTGTACATTACAATGTACAAAACCACGTGTTCATAATTGTAACACCTAGGGAACAGGCCGCGTGCTTCAAAAGCAACAATCCATTAAAGGGTGAGGTTGGTTGAACTCCATGATACATTTTGGGGTTCTGAAAACACCTCGCCCATAACAATTGGAGGTTCGAGAGGGATAAAAGTCTATCTATTGAATTGGCTTTTGTGAACTTAAAGACAGTGAAGGATTATTGCTTTTCCGGTGTGGTATTTTAGTTTAAGTGGGGAGAGTGTTGTGAACAATGGCTCTTTCGGAGGCTCAGACGTTTTTGCGGTTGGACACGGTGACACATGATACCTTACGGACAGAGAGTAAAAATAGACTGTTAGGTTTGGCAAAAGCATTGCAGTTAACACTGCCTAGCAAAATACGAAAAGATGAGGTACTTAACGTGGTATCTGCGCATTTATGTTTGCCTGTGATACATTCTGACTCATTAGATACGGCAAAGCTCCAGTTGCAGATTAAGCTATTTGAAGATGAAAAAGAATTAAAGCAACTTGAACATGAAAAAGAATTAAAGCGGCTTGAATATTCAATGATAGAAAAAGAAAGAGATAGAGATAGAGAGGAAAAAGAAAAGGAGAGAGAAGAAAGAAACAAAGAAAGAAATAGAGAGGAAAGGGAAAAAGAGAGAGGGTTTGAACTTTGGAAAATGGCTCTGAAACATGAAAATCTGTTAAAATTGGCAGACGCAAAGGGACACGTACAGTTGGAGGAGATGGATGAGGATAATGAGACAGAACGTCATAGTCGAAGACGTGTTGGGGATCTATTTAAATATGTCCAAGCCTTGCCAAGGTTTGACGAGAAGGAGGTGGAAGCCTTTTTCATTTCATTTGAGAAGGTAGCTAAACAAATGCAATGGCCACAGGACATGTGGGTATTACTGATTCAAACAAAGCTGGCAGGTAGGGCTAGTGAAGTGTTTGCATCACTACCGGAGGAGGTATCTGGGACGTTATGAGGAGGTGAAGAAATCCATCTTAGGTGCATATGAGCTAGTGCCTGAAGCTTACAGACAAAGGTTTAGAAATTTAAGGAAAGAATTTGATCAAACATACATGGAGTTTGAAAGACTCAAACAAAGTAATTTTGATAGGTGGATAAGAGCTTTGAAAATAGACCAAACGTATGAAGCTCTCAGAGAAATTATACTTTTGGAGGAGTTTAAAAATTAAATTCCTGATGTAGTGAGAACTCATGTGGAAGAACAGAGGGTTAAAACTGCGAGACTAGCAGTAGAAATGGCAGATGATTATGAATTAGTTCATAAATCAAAGATTGGTTTCCGACATCAGTTTCAGCCAGGGAGGTATAGAAACTGGGGACATGAGAAATACTCAAGTGGTAAAGGTAAAGGTGATCTGATGGGAGACAATAAAGAGAGTGTACCTCAGATTAAAAAAGAAATCCAGGAGGGCGGAAAAGAGATGAAAAGTTTCAAATGTTTTCACTGCAATAAACTAGGCCATGTAAAGTCACAGTGTTGGTGGTTGAAGAAAAGCACTGGGAAGGCTGATGTGGTAAAACAGGATGAGACAGTGGGATTTGTTAGAGTGGTAAAGGAAAGACCAAGGGAAGAGAAGGAGGTACAAACGATTGTACAGCCTGTTCAAGAAGTAATTGTTAAGAAGATGCCAGATGTCTTTAAAGAATTTACTTGTGTGGGTAAAGTGTACTCATGTGTATCAAGAGGAGCAGGTAAAGAAGTCACAATTTTAAGAGATACGGGAGCTAATCAATCTTTAATGGTAAGAGACGAAGAGTTATGTAGTTTGGGAAGAATGTTGCCAGAAAAGGTGATGATATGTAGAATTCAGGGTGAGAGGACTAGTGTTCCATTATATAAGGCAAGGTTGGAAAGTCCAGTGAAGAGTGATGAAGTGGTAATAGGAGTAATAGATAAACTATCTTGTCCAGGAATACAGTTTATCTTGGGTAATGATATAGCTGGATCACAGGTTGGAGTGCTGCCTACTGTGCTTGATAAGCCAGTGGAAAATCAAACAACTGAAGGGTTGAAGGACGAATATCCTGGGATTTTCCGGATTGTGTAGTAACAAGGTCGCAAAGTCACAGGTTAAGACAAGAGGAGAAATCAAAGAGTGAAGATGAAGTTGAAGTGCAATTATCAGAAACAATTTTTGATCAGATGGTTGAAAAAGAACAAGAACAGGTGGAGGATGAGGCGGATATTTTTAGTTCCGGAAAATTGACGGAGTTACAACAGAAAGATGTAGAAATAAAATGGATATATCAGATAGCATATACGGAAGAGGAATCTGAGAGTATACCAGAGTGTTATTACCGTAAAAGTGATGTCTTGATGAGAAAATGGAGACCTGTACATATGCAGGCGGATGAAAAGTGGGCAGAGGTTCACCAAGTAGTATTGCTGGTACGGTATAGAAAGGAGGTGTTGCGCGTTGCACATGAGGTACCAGTCGGAGGTCATTTGGGAATCAGGAAAACTTAAGCTAAAGTCCAGAAACACTTTTATTGGCCTGGACTACATAAAGATGTAGTTATATTTTGTCAATCATGTCACACATGTCAAGTGATAGGGAAACCTTGAACAGTGATAAAACCAGCGTCTTTAATACCCATTCCAGCATTTGAGGAAACTTTTACAAGGGTCCTAATTGATTGTGTAGGACCGCTTCCTAAAACCCAAAAGTGGGAATCAATATCTTTTGACTGTAATGGATGTGTCTACTAGGTTTCCAGAGGTCATTCCAGTACGTAATATTACAGCTAAAAGGATCGTGGAGGAGTTACTTAAATTCTTTACTAGATATGGATTACCCACAGAAATACAATCGGATCAAGGATCAAATTTTACCTCCAGGTTATTCAAATAAGTAATGGGTAGCTTAAGAATAAAACAATTTCAATCAACTGCGAACCATCCAGAATAGCAGGGAGCGTTAGAAAGGTGGCATCAGATATTAAAGACAATGTTGAAGGCGTATTGTCAAGATTATCCAGAGGATTGGGATAAAGGAATCCCATTCGTATTGTTTGCAATTAGGGATGCACCTAATTAGTCTACCAAATTTAGTCCTTTTGAACTAATGTTTGGTCATGAAGTACGAGGACCACTTAAATTCATTAAAGAAAAATTAGTGGGTGAGAAATCGGAAATTACACTATTGGATTACGTGTCAAATTTTAGGGAACGATTAAATAGAGCAAGTGAATTGGCTAGACAACATTTGAAAGTTGCACAAAATGTGATGAAACGGGTAGCGGACAAGAAATCCAAAGTTCGTAGTTTTACCAGTGGGGATAAAGTTTTAGTGTTGTTACCAGTGGTAGCTAGGTTTTGTGGACTGTATCAGATTGAAAGGAAATTAAGTGAGGTGAATTATGTGGTTAAAATCATCAGATAGAAGGAAGACTCACCGAGTGTGTCATGTGAATATGCTTAAAAGGTACTTTGAAAGGGAAGGAGAGAAAAATGAGATTTTAATGATTCTAACTCAAAGTGACGAACCAAATCCAGATGACTGTGAATTTTACATGCCTCAAATTAAATTGGAAAATGAGGATGTTCTTAAAAATTGGCATGAATTGTTAAGTTACCTTCCAGAGGAAAAACGAACTGACCTGAAAGAGTTATTGATATCACATGGGCAAGTTTGTAGAGATAAATTGGGAAGTACTAAAATGGCTATACATGATGTAGATGTGGGAAATGCTATTCCTATCAAACAACATCCATGTAGACTTAACCCTTTAAAATTGGCACAGGTTGACAGAGAGATTGAGGGTATGTTTAAAAATGGCATAATTGATGTTGGTTACAGCCAATGGAGCTCACCCATAGTGATGGTACCGGAACCAGACGGTACCCAACGGTTGTGTGTGGACTACAGAAAGGAGAATGCAGTTACAAGAACGGACTCTTACCCTATCCCACGTTTGAAGGATTGCATTGAGAAAGTGGGACAATCTGCTTTTATTTCCAACTTCCAGACATTGAAAGAACATTTAAACCATCGTATGGAGTTCTTCGGTCGACTTCAGGAGGCGGGTTTGATGATGAACCTAGCCGAAAGTGAATTTGGAAAAGCCCGAATCACTTTCCTTGCAGAGTTTCCGATACCCTCAAGAAGGGAAATAATGCGATTTCTTAGCATGAGTGGATTTGATCGAATATATAGTGCAAACGTTTTGTGGCGTGATTACTCCACTGATGGACTTGCTGAAGAAACGTCAAAAATTTCAAGGGACAGCGGACTTTCAACAGGCATTTGACCGCCTGAAAGCTGTGATCACTAATGCTCCTGTATTGGAGAATTGCAAGGGGCTCTGTGGTCAGATTGAACTAAAGTATCTGATTCTAAAGAGAGATGCCGAGGAGTAGAGGAACGGATGGATCATGCAGAGACTTTGTTCAAAGAGACTGTCAATCGAGAAGGATTTCGGTTGGAGGAAGAAGAGCATTGAAAAATGGACTATATTATTCTGCCTGTTTGCATGTGTTGTTTTTTTTTGTGAAAAGAAAAAGTATTTTTACTGTGTGCATTTCTTAGTCGATGGTGCAAAAGTGAAAAATGAAACCATCTTGAAGTTGATGGGTTTTTTTTTTCTTGGGGGGCGGTGTCATGTGAGAGTACCTTTAAGAAATGGATGTTTAAGCAATATACATTTAAGAAATGGAGTTGATCATATTACTGAAGTGATGTCAGAGGTTGGGCGGAGCTGAGCTCACTTGTGCTTTTGGTTTCAGTTTTCCTGAGAGCAGCTGAAGAGTGCCAGGCTGGTTTTGCTGTTGCAGCTTAAAAGTGCCTGGCTGTTTTGCTGTGAGCTGCTTAAAAGGAGAAAGCCAGCTTGGGACAGCAGCTTGAGATGTTCTGGCTTGCTGTGAGCTGCTTGAAGGGAGAAAGCCAGTTTGAAAAAGCAGCTTGTGTGTGCCTGTGTGTTTCCAGAGAGCTGCAGGAAGAAAAGCAAGATGCTGGAGCTGAAGTCAACCAAGCTGATATATCTCTGCCATCCAACAGAAAATATATATTAACTGTGACTTGGTGTGTTACTGTTTTGAAGGTTTGAAGCCTTTTGGATGTTTGAAGGAACATTGTGAGGGATTATTTAGTGTTGTATTATTTTTGGGGTTATCTTTGAAGGAAGGGGTGTTAAGGGATCCAATGTTTATTTAAAAGGTTAAGTTGAGTTCATGGAATACAAATTGTTTTGTGTTAAAAACCACGTGTCTATAATTGTAATATCACACCTGGGGAACAAGCCGCGTGCTTCAAAAGCAACAATCCATTAAAGGGGGAGGTTGGTTGAACTCCATGATACATTTTGGGGTTTTGAAAACACCTCACCCATAACTGGAAGGGGGGTTGGCATCAGTGTGGGTCTATACTCAGAAGCTAGAAGTGGTTTTAATTCTTCTAACAATTGTCGGGGAGCTATTGATGCAACACAGTTGGAACCATCTGAAGTTTACAATTTAAGCCATAATTTTCAGATGGTTCCCAGTGCAGGGCAATTTCCTAAGGGAAACTTGCACTTTCCAGGTAATTGCTGTACAATTCTTACCTCAGAGCTTTTGGTCAAGTTGGGGGTTGGGTGGTGGGGAGTTATCGAACACACTATCTACTCTCCTAATCCAATTATTATGAAGTTTATTGTTTTTGTAGCAAGCTTGATGTCATTCACACGAGGCGCTGGATCGGGCAGCGTATAACGAGAAGGTGAATGGCGCTTCCATGATGAACAGCGTTACTGCTGCAAGTCCACTGCGCCATGGAATCGAGGGCTCCCCCTCAGAGGCATTTTGTGCGTCCATCTCGGGGTCGGAGTCGAGAACCTCTGTCATTTCGCCGTCGCTATATCCATGGGGTTCTGCATTGAACTAAGCAGGACATGAGTGCAGTGTCAGAGGGTGATCTTGAGGATGAGCTGTGTCCAAATCCAATAGCTGCGGCTGGAGAAGTGATTTCCGGGGAGTGGGAATCTGTGGAAGGGGTGACCATCTGGACCGAATGTGGTCAAAATGCTTGCACACATGGTTTTGCGTCGCCAGTTTTGTGAGGGCCACAAATAATCCAGCACGAGTTTGTAGAGTCAAACAGAAAGTAACTTTATTCACAATAATATATACACAGCAGCAGTAGTTCACACTGCTTCCGTCTCTAGCCGGTACGACACTGGCCAGCTCCATTTATACACCTGCAACTAATGAAATGAAATGAACTGGGAACATTCTTTCTGAATCTTCCCTATCTAAACCTGTTAGAATTTTATAGGTTTCTAAGAGATCCTTCCTGACTGTTCTAAACTTCAATGAATATAATCCTAACTGATTTAGTCTTTCCTCATATGACAGTCCCGCCAGCCCAGAAATCAGCTATGTAAACCTTTGCTGCATTCCCTCCATAGCAATAACATCCTTTCTCGGATAAGGACACAGAAACTGAACAGAATACTCCAGGTGTGGCCTCACCAACTCCCTGTACAACTGTAGTAAAACATCGCTCTTCCTGTACTCAAATCCTCTCGCTGTGAAGGCCAACATACCATTTTCCTTTTTTACTGCCTGCTGTACCTGAGCGACTGATGCACGAAGACACCAAGGTCTCTTGAATATCCACCTCTTTCAATTTACACTCATTTAAATAATAATCTGCCTTCCTATTTTTGCTACCAATGTGGATAACCTCACATTTATCCATGTTATACTGCATCTACCATGCATATGCCCACTTACTCAGCCTGCCCAAATCCCGCTGAGGAATCTCTGCATCCTCCTCACAGTTCACCCTGTTGCTCGTTGCTGTTGTTTCTTAATTTGGCTCTGTTTAATTACGTTTGCTCAAGAGTCACCAGGTATCTTTCGATACCGCCACAATGTTCAAAACCGAATACTGATCAAAGACTCGATACACCAGTTAGTAAGTTCAAAATCAATGCTCATTTATTTAGACACACAGTCAAATATACTCATGCACAAAACTCTACAACCTAAACTATCACTACTGCTAAAAGCCTATACTTAGCTTTGGGTGTCCACTCAGTCAGAGGAACAATGGCCGTTGCTCGGTTCTGAGGCTGCTGTGTTGAGCTGTTTACAGGATAGCAACTAGGAGCGTCTATCTCGTAGCGTGCGTTGACTTGGAACTTACTTGGTCTGGAGCAGCTTTGGCAGGACTCTCCTCGCTGAGAGCCAAGGTCAAGAGAGAGATTCTCTCTTGGGGAATCCTTTTTGTACCCAAAAGGGATTTGCGCGCTTTTGGGCGGGCCTTGAACTTGGCCTCAATTAATTGGGCCGCTTCCCAATCGTTCTTAGCGATTTTCCTCCAATAGAGGGGTGGGTTCCCTGATTGCTGGGCGTGTCCTAGGTGGCCGTTGGTTTGCTTTGTTTTAGTCTCCTCTGGCGCCAGGGTGTCTGTCTTAGCATTGTTTACTTAAATGTTGCCTTTTTGTTCCCGGGGATGACTCATTAGTATGTAGATGGTTCTGCAGTCTCGGTCTTGCCTGGGAGCTATGGCTCCAATCAACAGACAAACCTTGCACCTGCTTGCTTTCTCGGTATTGTCCAACTTTCCCTGCATTCTTTGCAAAGTGTCCATTTTGTAATCGGGACGTGGCCATACCAGATGGCTACAACCCTCCCACCCAACTTTGTATCACCTGCAAATTTGGAAATACTACATTTAATTCCCTTGCTCAAATCATTAATATATAATGTGAACAGTTGGGGCCCTCGCACAGATCGCTGTGGTACCCCAATAGTCACTTCCTGCCAAACAGAAATAAAAACTTTTATTCTCACTTTTCACTTCCTGTGTTCCTGTTTGCTAACGAGCTTTTTATCCATTTTAAGACACTATCCGCAATCCCATACCCTTTAACTTTACATCGTAATCTGCTACGTGAGATTGTGTTGAAAGCCTTCTGAAAGTCTAAATAAACTACATCCACCAGGTCAGCACTACTATTTACACCTTCAAAGAATTCCAGTAGATTTGTCAAGCAGAATGTCCCTTTCATAAACCCATGCTGACTTTGTCTGATTATACCACTGCTTTCCAAATGCTGTGCTATAAAATCCTTGATAATGGACTTTAGCAACTTCCCTTCTACTGACCTTAGGCTCACTGATCTATAGTTCCCTGTTTTCCCTCTACCTCCCTTTTTGAATAGTGGGGTTATATTAGCAACCCTCCAATCCGTAGAAACCATTCCAGAGTCTAAAGAATTTTGGAAAATGTTCACCCTTGTATATATTATTTCTAGGGCTAGTTCCTTAAGTACTCTGGGATGAAGATTGTCAGGCCTGGATGTTTATTCACTTTCAATCCCATTAATGTCCGTGGAACCATTTCTCTTCTTATGCTAATTTCCTTCCTCTCCTCACTAAAACTTGTGTTTCTTAGAACCTCCAGTACATTATTCAAGTCTTCCTTTGTGAAGACAGAAGCAAAGTACGAATTAACTTGCTCAGTCATTTCTTTGTTCCCCGTTATGAATTCCCCGGTTCTGACTGTCGGGACCTACATTAGTTTTTTAAAAATCTTTTTCTCTTTACATACCTATAGAAACTTTTACACTCAGTTTGTATGTTCCCCACCAGCTTATTTTTATGTTGTATTTTCCTCTTCTTAATCAATCCCTTGGTCTGCCTTTGCTGACTTTTAATGTATTCTTAATTCTCAGTTCTATTGCTTTTTCTTGCTAATTTGTATGCCTCTCCTTTGAATCTAATACTAACTGTTAGAAGTGAAAGTATTCACACGCAGGCCTGAACATAAGAAAAAAACAGTTTATTATATCAGAATTCTGGGAGGGAGGGCCTGAGGGTGGTTAGCCTTTGACAGCACCTTTTCTCACTTGAGCCAAGGCTCACACGGGTTAATATACAGATTCAAGGGGTGGAATTAGTTGTATTCTCATTTACATACAATCAATCAACTATATTCGCGTCATACTTTATTATATGCAGTCAATTAATTTTCCTAACATCCCAGTTATCACATATATGGTTAAAGTGGGTGTTGTCTTACCCGCCCCTAACTTCATACAGAAGTCATTCAAAACTGACATAATGATGTCCTGTCTGCAACTGGGGTCCTTGATCTTATCAAGGAGATAGCATTTCTTGTTCGGGGAAGCTGTTATCAGCGGCTGTTGAAATGCTCCCTAGGTTCTCATGAGGTAGTTTACACAGTTTGTAACTTATTGTTAAAGGAAAGTGGCTAGTTCTGCCATTTTGTGTCTTTAGTATTGCTAAAATAGTTAACAGCCATTTTGTGTCCTTTCTGATATTAACACGCATTGTGTATACACTATCTATTTCTAAAAATTGCCTCTTCTAAACAGGCATCTAAGCCATTGAGTACCTTTTGTCTCATCAGAATTATTCAAAAGTAATATAGGAGCACAAATGTAGTTACAGAGCCACTTATAATTTATGTCATAGTCCAGTATCACAAAATGCCCTCCAACATAACTCTAATTTCCCTTGTAAGCCATGGTTTGGCAACAGCTCCCTTTCTACTCTTGCACAAAATAGGAACAAACAACTTTTGGAGTTCGCCCGTTCGTTCTTTGAATACCTGCCATTGCCTGTCCACTGTCCTTCCTTTCAGTAATGTTTCCCAGTTCACCATTGTGGGTTGTCAATAATCTGAAGAATAGGTCATTGTTACCTGTAAATGGTTATCCCACAAGAGTTACTACCTCCAGTTGAAAAATCAGTTGAGTTAAGGTAGAGCAATTATAAAAGGCTTTTATAACAGGCTCATGTTAGTTTTTCCTTTTTTCCCTGGACAAACAACTTCAAAGTAATTGAATCAGGACAATAATCGATAATGTCAATAGAATGTAAACTGTAGCCCAAGGATCCTGTCCTTGATAAGTGCTTTATCAAAAAACTTTTATGATACTTTCCTGCTGAGAATTCAGTATGGCAAACATTGGAATCTAAGGTAATTGTTCCAGTGATAAGGAGTGAGGTAAGTGCATTCCAATCATTAAATGCATTCCAATCACTCAAACCTGTGATTGCAATGCATTTACTGCTCTTTGATGTGGTTGATGTTTGTAAACATTGGGGTTTCAGCACTTAGACTCACTCATCCATAAAGGGAGATGAATGAATCAAGGCTGCAGCTAGTTTGTGGAAGCCGTCAGTCACAGCCCACTACTAGAATGGAATGAACAGCTTGCAGTTAATGCGTCTGAGAGATGGAAACACAGGTCACTGCTGTTCTCCTTTGAGGAATGGACAGGTGGCACCTCCACATAAATATTACAGCTGTAATAGGAGGGTGGGTATCACTACTGCTCTGTGGACCATGAGCTTGGTGTCGAGTCTTGGTCTGCAAACACTCTTCCTCAGGTGACTGAAGGCAGCACTGGCACACTTGAAAGCAGTGTTGAAACTTATCGCTGATGTCTATCCTTATTGACAGTAGGCTCTCAAAGTACGGAAGATGGTCCACATTGTCCAAGGCACATTCAGACTTACTAACTGTTTCATTGAGAGTGTTTTACAAATATGGGTCGGTTAGCTCAGCTGGCTGGTTGGCTGGTTTGTGATGCGGTGCAATGTCAACAGTGCAAGTTCAATTCCCATACCAGTTGAGGTTATTCATGAAGGTCTCCAACCTTGTCTCTTACCTGGGATGTGGTGACCCTCCGCTTAAATAACCACCAGTCAGCTCTCAAATGGGGAGAGCAGCCTATGGTCCTCTGCGCCTTTGGCGACTTTTACATCCAGCTTCCAAATAGCTTATCTATCAGCATGGTTGTGTGCTTGGATAAAATAGTAAACTTGGGAGTTAAGAAAAATGGAAACTAATAAAGGAGATTGAAAAAGAAGTGGAATTGAAAAAACTCATTGGCTAATTTGCAATAACTTGGTTGGAATTGGTCCCAATTAAGATAGATTGGAAAGCAATTTCCAGTGCTTGCACATGAAAGCGCCTCAGTTGAACATTTTCACAACATATGCAAAATAATATAGTGCAATGTTAAACTGAATAAAATCATTGCTATCCCAGTTTGCTACTGTTGTGATCCTGTTGACCTGCAGCCTGACTGACAGGGCAGGAGGGTGTTCACAGACAGTTAAAAAACAGACTCAACAGTGCAGAAGTGGCTTCATGTGCAGTGCCTGTTTTTATTTGTTTCCCATTGGGTAAATACTTTTAATTTGCTTACTGTTACATCTGAGTTCCCCAAAATATCTTAGCATCAAGAACTCAGGCCTGAAACTGTCGGTTTACGATTATGTATTGCATCATTGAGCCCCCCTAATTTAATCAAAAATCTAGCATGCTGTCAATGTTACTCTTCATGTCATGTCATTATTAGTTTAATAGATATCAAAGCATTATTATTCAGTATTAAAGTAAAAATCTCAGAAATTCCATAAACATTCTGACGCAATTAATCTTAAATAAGACTTTCTTCTGAAAATGTGAATTATAGAGATTTGTTTGATCTGGGCCACGAGTTGAAAACTTGTCTATTGAGCAAACAAATTCCTCATTGGTGTCACAAATTATTATTTTACAACCATAAAATTATGCCATTTAATGATTCAACATTAAATGAAGGTGCTTATCTCTTCAGAAATATTTTATGCTAAGCAACAGTGGGAAATAAAAACTTGTCTGCATGGGGGCGAGGGATGCAATTTGCGACGGGCCTGAGCCTGATCCCATTGAGGCAGGCAACTAGGGCAAACTCTTTTGCTTCCTCTTTTCCTTGATTGTAGTGTGCAGCTGAGTACAGCCCACAGTGCAGGCCAGCTGAACACTTAGCAGTGGGATTTACAGCCTGTGAGGCAAGTATTTCTTTACATATTCTTTCATGGGATGTGGGCATCATTGGCAAGGCCAGCAGCTGTTGCCCTTCCCTGATTTCCCTTGAAATTGAGTGGTTTGTTCGTCCAATTCAGAGGGCAGATGAGATTCAATCACGTTGTTGTGAGTCTGGAGTCTCATGTTGTCTAGATCTTGTGCTGCATAGGAGGGGAGGAGGAGGAATGGCAGGGCTATAGTGCCCGGGGGCTCCAATTGCAAGGGGAACAGACTGGCTTTTCTGTGGCTGCAAAAGAGACTCCAGCATGGTAAGTTGCCTCCCTGGTGCCAGGGTATGGGATGACTCTAAACAGTTGCAGGGCATACTGAAGGGGGAGGGCAAACAGACAGATGTCATGGTACACATTGGTACCAAAGATACAGGCAGAAAAAGAGGTGACGTCCTGTAAGCAGAACTTAGGGAGCTAGGAAATAGATTAAAAACAGGGCCCAGAAGGCGGTCATTTCTGCATTACTTCCAGTGCCACGTGCTGGTGAGTATAGAAATAAGAAGTGATTCCAGGTGAATGTGTAGCTAGAGAAATGGTGCAGGAGGGCGGGCTTTAGATTTCTGGGAGATTGGACCGTTTTTGGGGTGGTGAGACCTGTACAAGGCGAATGGTTTGTACCTGAACTTAAATGGGACCAGTATTCTTGCAGGGAGGTTTTCTCGTTCTGTTGGGGCGGCTTTAAACTAACATGGCAGGGGGCTGGGATCATGAGAGAAGGTTCAACATATGTTATTCTCTAAGTCTGAATAAAGATTGTAGACTTCCAGTTAACACAAATAATTCATTCAGTAGGTTTGTTCTGTTTCCAGAGCTCAACCTGACATTATACAGTCAAGAGGCAAAACAAGAGAAGCTAAGGTAAGCTGCCTATGCTGAGAAGTATCTGTGTGCTCCCTAGCCCTGTGCTTCTAAAAGAGGCGGATCCTCCCTTGGGTCGGACCCTTTATATCCGCCTCTGGTGCTGCCCTCTAGTGATGCTGTGGCTGTTACATCTCTGCTGTAGTCCCTGGTATATGTGCAGATGTACAGATCACTACACAGCACAGCCAAAATTAGAAGAGACATCCAGTGAGTCAGGAAGGTACAGAATGTCTAGACCAGTTAAATCACAAGGGAGTTTGGCAAGATTGGATGGTATTTATTTTAATGCAAGGAGTCTGACTAACAAGGCAAATTAATTGAGGGCACAAATTAAAACATGGGACATAATGTCAATGTTGTCACTGAGACATGGTTGAGAGAGGGGCAGGATTGGCAACTCAGTATTCCAGGATACAGGATCTTCAGGCAAACTAGGCAAGGAGGTAAAAGAGGAGGGGGTATCGGAATAGCGATCTGAGAATTAATTGCAGCACTTATGAGGGATGATATCTCAAAAGGCTCTTCAACCGATGCCATATGAGTAGAACTTAAAAACCAAAAAGGAGCAATCACATTGTTGGGAGTGTTCTAAAGGTCCCCTAACAGTCTGAGAGAAACAGAAGAGAAGATATGTAGGCAAATTTCAGAGAAGTGTAAAAGTAATAGGGTTAGTGATAGTGAGGATTTCAACTTCCCCAATATTAACTAGGGTAGCCATAGTGTAAAAGGTTTAGAGAGAACAAAGTTCTTAAATGCAACCAGGAGAAATTTTTAAGTCAGTACATATTAGGTCCTACAAGAGAGGGTGGTGGTGTCCTGGACTTAATTTTAGGTAACAAAGCCTAATGCTCGTGGCCATGGAGCACAGGGAGTGGGCCATCTCCATCTGGGTCTGCGCCACATCACGCTGCGACTGTGCCACCACCTTCTGGGTTTGTGTCACATCAGCCAGTGACTGCGCCATCTTCTTCTGGGACTGAACCCCCTCCCCCTGCGTCTCCGCCACGTTGGCCAGCATCTGGGCAATGCCGCCATCGTTCCCAGCCATGGTCTGCTGTGACTGGGCCTCGCTCAGGAGCGCTGCTGCGGTTTCCAGGTGACTGTGGGACATGGTCGCCTGTGAGGTGGCCACCCTGCCCTGGACCTCGGCCACCACCTGCACAGAATGTCCCAGGCCGTGGACATGCTGATCCATAGCTGAAACCGTTGCCCTCAATGCCTCCACCGTGTACACCGCCCGTGCGGTGTTGGGTCGCACACATTGTCGGCACCACCTCCTACTTCTGCACGTGGTTGGACTCCTTCAACTGCTCCTGCAGGTACTGTATCCTCGCCGACAACCCCTCATGTAGTCCCTGGCTCTGCGACTGCATCTCCACTATGGATGGGACTATTTGTTCCCGAAGACTGACACCCATCTGGACGCCAGCTAGTCCCTGGGATCTGACTGTCTTCTGACCGTCCATCCCTCGGGAAATGAAATGAATTGAAATGAAAATCGCTTATTGTCACAAGTAGGCTTCAAATGAAGTTACTGTGAAAAGCCCCTAGTCGCCACATTCCGGCACCTGTTCGGGGAGGCTGTTACGGGAATCGAACCGTGCTGCTGGCCTGCCTTGGTCTGCTTTAAACGCCAGCGATTTAGCCCTGTGCTGAACAGCCCCTAAACAGTTCCTACCTCCAACTTTTGTACCGAATCAACTGTGTGGTGAGCACCAGATCGTGGCCCAAGAGGCTCTTCGCTAAAGTATCGAACCGAGGTGAGTGTCTCTGGGATGGTGGAGGATGTTGGAGACACTGTGATGGGAAACCTGTGTCATCTTCCGACCCGAGCTCCGGGGTCTCCTGAATCTTGGGCGATGGACGTCCGAGGTGTTCTCCTTGTCACTGCTTAGCTCACAGGGAGACTCTGGCTGTGGCACTGGCTGGGGGCTGGGGATGCCTGATGGACCTGCCACATCTCCAGCAGATCCTGCAAGACACAAGACAAGACGTATGATTAGACCGCGGGCCAGGGGGAAATGGGGGTGGGCGTGTGGGTAGGGGTGGGGGGGGTGCTGTTGGCATGAGGGTGGTGTGGGGGTGAGGGTGATATGTGGGGGAGAGTGGTTGGGGGGTGTTTGACACATGTCACAGGTAACTGCAACCCAGCGGGGTCTCACTTCCTCGCCCGCAGCTGAGCTCCACCTCGGCGACCTCCAGTTCCTCTAGGCCGCCGACCTTGTCCAGGGCCCTCTGTTTGGCCCCGGTGAGGCCCCCCTCCTATCGTCTCCCACTCCTGGCAGTTGTGCACGGCCTTCTCCTAGGGGCGGGGAAACAGAAAGCGACAGTGTTAGACAGTCCGACGCATGCAGCCGAGGGGGTGGGTAGCTGGTGGCCTCAGTGGCCAGGCACCAGGCCATGGCAGCTGATATGGGTACTGGCATGTGGTACAGGGTGGGGGTTCAGCTGTCCTCCTGCTGGGGAGGGTAGGTATGGGGGTGAAGGTGATATGTGGGTGAGAGTGGTTGGGGGGTGCTTGACACGTGTCACAGGTAACTGCAACCCACCGGTGTGTGGGACTCGGGTGTGTGGGACTCGAGTTGGTGCCAGGGGCACGGTGCTGCTAACCCACCCTGGCCGCCCTGAGGAGGTTGTGCTGTTTTTTCCGGCACTGCTCGCCCGTCCGGATGGTGTTGCCCATGGCGCTCATAGCCTCTTCCACCTGCACCCAGGCACGGTGAACAGCGGCTGAAGGCCTTCTTCCCGGGCCGGGGTCCTCTCCTCCACAGTGTCCCAGAGGGTCTCGAACTCTGCATCTGCGAACCTTGATGCCGCTCTCCTTTCTGCCATCTTGTTAGCTGAGATGGAGTGTGTGGGGAGTGCAGTGTGTATATGCGGCTGCAGCTTGTCAGTCTTTGAGTGTGAACCACAAAACTGGCGAATCTGGCACCATTTCTCATTAGAATCAATTGTGTCCCACGTGCTGCCGGCGCTTGCTTCTTAGTAGTAGCGGAATCAGTGCAGGTCTGGCACCAGTTTTTCTGTCGTGAAAATCTACAAATTCTACGTTGGCTTCAACAGTCCCAGAAACGGAGAATCCAGCCCCATGTGTTTGGAATAAACAAAATAAACTTTACAAGATCAGAAAGGTAAAACAATTTATATCTATTCTGTACTCTAACGTTCAGGGTCAGCATGAGGTACATATGAATTAATAGACAAACTGTGGTCGAACACACCACACTGCAGAATAAATGATAGATGTAACCAAACCTGTGGATTTCTCCACACCCAACACAAATTTTTGGTTCATTGTGAGCCAACCAATCTCACTGAAACTTTATCTTTCTTATGAGATTTTCCAATTTGAAGATCTCACTTTGGAATTCTCTTCACAGGTTGTTCCCACTCGGGCAGCTTCGACAACAACCTCACAGGGTTTCAATCTCACCTTCCAAGATTTCTTTCCCCCTAGATTTCTGAGTGCAGCCAAAATTCACTTTCCTCACACAATTTCAGATCTTCAGCTGTGCCAAGCAGAATTGCATTGTTCCATAGCGACCCTCATTATGGAGCCCTCCATCTTCAGATGCCTTCTCAGATCTTCAGGGCTTCTCCCGTGCTCAATTCACTGAACACCTGCTCCCTGCAATTCTTTTTTAAATTTGGAACCTATTTGTCTGCTCCTGTCTTTTAACTTAACAGGACCTATTTTTGTCCCGTCTTTTATCCATTCGCTGAGGCTTCCTTTGGCGGCCTATCCCTGCCTCCCCTCGCTGGTTTTGGACCATCTCCTTGTCCCCATCCTGTCTCCCTCTCCCTGGGACATCTACTTATCAATGGCACCCTGTATCACGTCACCTGATCGGCAATTTTCACACCCTCATCCTTATTTCTTCTCTGCATTCATGCAGGGCTGTTCCTCAGGCTGAAGAACCCTAAAAGTTAATACTACGCATGTGCAGCAAGTTCCCAGCTGAGCATGAGCGACAGATCTGGGGCACGATTTAACTGGAAATAAATCTATGTCCATTTTGGGCGGGTTAAGCGGAGTGTTTCTCGGAGGCTGCAGTGTTGAGAATCACCCGACTATTCAACGGCACTTTGCCGTCTTTTCGGGCCTCGGGATTTATCTCCGCCGATGCCGCACTTAGAGTCATTTCTTGCTGGCGAGCCCAGAAGAAAAGGTTTCTCGTAGATTGGAGCGCTATTTTGTCTGGCTGCCCCAATCTTTACCGCCCCCCCCCCCCCCCTCCATTTTCGACACCACATCCCCACAAAACCTCAGGGAGGCCTGCAGGAACACACCCACACACCCCCTCCACCTGGTAAGCCACCTCCCCTGGGCCTGATCACTGGCAGTGCCAACTTGGCATCCGGACACCCTGGCACTGTCTGGGTGCCCAGGTGGCACTGCCAGGGTACCAGGTTGGCAGTGCCAGGGTGCCACCCTGTCCTGTTCCCAGGCATGTGGGGGTCTCTAATAGCCTGGAAGATCCCCCAGGTGCCATTATGACTGGTCCACATTTGTGAAAACCAGTACTAAACGGTGTCCTGGTGAGGTCTCCCCAGCGCGGCTGTGAGGTCCTGGACACCACATATTTAAATTAATCTAATGGCTCATTTATATATTCAGTTCTGAACCCTGCCCAGTGAGGGCGAGATCCAAATCACAACGTCTTGCATGACTGTTAAATCTCGTGAGCTATTTCGAACGTCGTAAAACACACGAGAAGCCTCTCACGAGATTCAGGCGCCTCGTCCGGACACCAAGTCGGCGTGACGAGGGCGGTAAATCCCTGAAGCTTCTAGAGTTTCACACCTCCAGACTGAAAACAGTGAGTTTTAGTTTCACCACAAGAGATAAATATTGTCCAGGACACTGAGCATAACTCTCCTGCTCTTCCTCAAAATAGTACATCTTTCGCATCCAGGTGGGAGGGCAGAAAGGAACTCTGGTGAATTGCTCATCCAAAAGACAGCACCTCCAGTAGTCTCCCTCAGTACTGGAGTGCCAGCATAGATTATTGTGCTAAAATCGCTGGAGTGCAAGGTGAGAGTATTACCAACTAACCCACAGCTGACAAAGAGCTCCTCTTTTCTCTGCATCAAGAAACAGCTCTTTTAGTGCCATTAGGGAAAGTACTTTGGTCTGCTGACAGTCTTCTTACAATCTTTTAAGAGTTTTAAGTGCTTGAAAAATATAGATGACGTAGCTTACACTGTGAGACTCACTTACTGGGCTTTATATAAGTTTTCAGCTTTCAGCCAGGACAGGCTAAATATAGGAACATAAAAACAGAGTAGGCCATTCGGCCCCACGAGCCTACTCCAAATTCATTTACTCAAAATAAATTATTCAAACTCAGTATTGAAAGCTTCAATTCTCCCCAGATCCCCAACATTTTGGGGGAAAGCATTCCAGATTGATGCTCTTTATGTGGAGAGATGGCTACTGATTGTGGTGATATGCCTATGGGCTCTATCACAGTTGGATGGTGTGCAACCTCCAACCAGCAGGTGGCAGAACAGACAATGTCCAGACCAAGGTCATGTGACCTGGGACCCAGATATAAAGGGAGACACATCCGGCCATCTTCAGGAGAAGATTGAGATGGTTATAAGTTGTACATGGGCCTGTTCCTGTGCTGTGTTGTTCTTTGTTCTTTAGGGTTTTGGCCAAGGTTGGTATCATGGCCGGCACAGGCTTGGAGGGCCAAAGAGCCTGTTCCTGTGCTGTATTGTTCTTTGTTCTTTGGTCAGAGCTAGGTGTACGTTCCAGAGGAGTAGAAAGACTCCATGATAACCTGTTCTGTATCAGATTGCCTTCTTACCACACGAGACACAATAAAAGGATTCTGGTTCGGACATATCGAATTATTGGTGAGTTGCTTCATGAAGTACAAGGGACCAAACACAATATGGCACCACGAGTGCTGAAGATTTAAAGATAGCGACAGCAGTGAGAACGTTAGGCATTTGGCTTGAAGACCGGTCTGGAGAACTGCAACCTGAGGCGACCCAACGCGTGAAAAGTGCTGAAGCTCAAGATGGACAGACTGAGGGCCCCCCACCAGCTTCAGATATCCGGTAACGCAGATGAGAACTTGCGGCTGTTCAAACAGCAGTGTTTTGGCCGTGGGCCTGCAGGCCCAGCCTGATGAAAGGCGAATGGCATTGCTGCTAACACTGGCAGGTTCACAAGCACTCGAACCATATATCTCATTTGTCTTTTAACGTGAAGGCGATCAGAAGAATTTTGATGAAGTGATAAAGTGCTTCGATCAGCATTGTTCCCCCAAGAAAAATGAAACGTTTGAGCGCTTTATGTTTTGTGTGCATTTGACAGTTTTGTCACAGGCTTGAGGCTGAAGGCCCAGTCATGCAACTTCGGTGACATAAAATCTTCCTTAATCCATGACCAAATTGTCTTTGGTTTGCTTGATGATAAACTGCGGGCGATATTATTGTGGGAGGAAGATTTGGTGCTGGAAAAGGCAGTGAAGGTTTGCCAGGCGAGTGAGATTGTTGCACAAAGAATAGGCGCACTCTGCTCAAAACAGTTTGGCACCAATGTGGATGAAGAAGCTAGCGCTATTAGTGCTATGACACATGTCAAAAAGAAACATGGCCTCAGTGCAGGCAGCCATTTTAGCGGCCGACAGCAGCCACCACCGCTATCTTCTGCCAAAAATGTGGCACTTGACATCCTCACAGCAAAGTCCGGCCTATGGAAAAGTTTGTTCCAGGTAAAATACAAGGGGCCAAACACAACGCTGATTTCCTGGATATTGCCATGGCAATGACAGCAAACTTCTTTGTCATTATGCCACTGAAACTGATGGTAACTTCTGGACCTGGATTGATACGCAGCGACAGAAAAACACAAGCTGTGCACCGAGTTAACATCTGAAATGCGTTTAACTGACTTTATCTGGAACCTTTGATTTTTTTTCATGCAGATAGGGGTTCACAATGCAATTTGCGAGCTGCAATGGGGTCCAGATGGAGTATGATTGTGGCAGTGGGAAGGGTAGAAGGCCCACCTCAGTTCTTGGAGACAGTGTCCCAGCTGCCATCATTAAACGGTCCCAAACCCCACCCTCACCTCCCCACCCACCCTTCCATCTATCTAGTCCTCCTCAGACACCCATGCCCTCTCCATGTCCTCTCAGATTCCTCATGCCTCGTCCATGTATCACCCATCAGGGCAGCACGGTAGCATTGTGGATAGCACAATTGCTTCACAGCTCCAGGGTCCCAGGTTTGATTCCAACTTGGATCACTTTCTGTGCGGAGTCTGCACATCCTCCCCGTGTGTGCGTGGGTTTCCTCCGGGTGCTCCGGTTTCCTCCCACAGTCCAAAGATGTGCAGGTTAGGTGGATTGGCCATGATAAATTGCCCTTAGTGTCCAAAATTGCCCTTAATGTTGGGTGGGGTTACTGGGTTATGGGGATAGGGTGGAGGTATGGACCTTGGGTAGGGTGCTCTTTTCAAGAGTCGGTGCAGACTCGATGGGTCGAATGGCCTCCTTCTGCACTGTAAATTCTATGATAATCATTCACCCAATATCCATTGTGTACTGTCCTCAGGAGCTACAAAATAGCAATGGGAATTGTTTAAAAAGCAGATGTAAACAAATTAAACCGGTGACAATTTAATAAAACTCTCCTTTGAAGATCTGTCTTTGATACTGAAAATAAAACTGCAATCCATATGCAGAGCTAGAAACTCCGACCCAGAGTACATGATTACAATGTCTTAAAACAGTTAGTCCTTCCCCTGAGCAGCTGAATCAGCAAACCAAAAGTTTTTGGATATATGTCAAACATTCCTAATGACCACAGCTAAAACATTGGCTTGGAGGGCAGCACGGTGGTGCAGTGGTTAGCATTGCTGCCTCACGGCACTGAGGTCCCAGATTTGATCCCGGCTCTGAGTCACTGTCCATGTGAAGTTTGCACTTTCCCCCCCGTATTTGCGTGGGTTTCGCCCCACAACCTAAAGATGTGCAGGGTAGGTGGATTGGCCACATTAAATTGCCCCTTAATTGGAAAAGAATTAATTAGGTACTCTAAATTTATTTTAAAAAACATTGGCATGCAACCCTAAGAGCCTGAAATTGAAAGAGCAGATGGTGAACGAAATTATCCGGCTCATGACACTGTAAATCCAAACCGTGCTCGGGTGAAGAATTGGGCATCCAACCATGCCCGTTACCGATTTGGGTGCCATGCTCTGGTCCCTTGGGTTGTGCTCGCAGCAGCAGCGGCATGCAAACCGGCATTTGCATGTATTTAAATGTAATTAGTGCATTTGACCCAGTGTGCTCTGAGCCTCCATGATGCTACACTCCTCTCAGGCAGTAGTCACACAGACGTGATTTACTCCAGATATTTCCAAATGGGGAGTGCGCGTCATGGCTGCTGAGGGGGAGAGAGAAGGTAAGAAAAGTTTGAAAAACTGTTAAAAATTGGACCACTTGCTGGGGGTGTGGCTGCCAGGGCCAGGGGGAGTAGCGGGGAGTGACTTACTGACAGCTCCGAGGATTTGGGGTGCCCCTCCTTTGGGGACCGGGATGGTCAGGCTAGGGCCACCATTGCTGCAGTGTCTGTTTTAAGCACACCCATTAGGCACAAGTTACAGGCTCTTGGCTGCTCACACTGCTGACTGCTCACTGTGTCCTCTAAATGTTCACAGAACCTCTGGACATTTTGAAGGCCACCCAGGCCACCCCTCTGGAAACCCTCAAACCCCAGCTGACCCATCAATGGTATGGGCATGGCCAAGCTCAATCAGAGGCACACCAGGTGGAAGCAATTTTGAGAGACAGAATTAATCTGCATTTGGAGAGGCAGGGATTAATCAAGAACAGTCAGCCTGGTTTTGTGAAGTGGAGGTCATGTCTGATCAACGTGATTGAATTTTTCAAAGAGGTGACCAGGTATGTAGTTAGGGAAATGTAGTTGATGTAGTCTACTTGGATTTCAGCAAGGCTTTTGATAAGGTACCACATGGGAGACTGATAGGAAAGGTAAGATCCCATTGGATCCAAGGAAATTTGACAAATTGTTCCAAAATTGGCTGAGTGGCAGGAAGCAGAGGGTGATGGTCGAGGGGTGTTTTTCTGACTGGAAGCCTGTGTCCAGTGGTGTCTCGCAGTGACCAGTGTTGGGGCCCTTGCTGTTTGTGGTTTACATAAATGATTTAGACTTGAATGTAGGAGGGTTGATCAGTAAGTTTGTGAATGATTAAAAATTGGTGTGGTGGTAAATAGCGAGGGGAATATAGACTTGGATTACGGGCTGGTCAGATGGGCTGATCAGGGGCAAATGGAATTCAATCCAGATAAGTGTGAGGTGATGGACTTCGATAGGCCAAACAAGGCAAGGGAATACATGATAAACGGCAGGATCCTGGGAAGCACCGAGGATCAGAGAGGCCTTGGTGATCATGTACACCGGTCCCAATCACGACATCCACCTTCTGAGCTGTTGGTAGGGGTAGCTCAATCCTAATTGTGCCATACAGAAGCAAAATTCTTAAAATCATAAATAAATATGGAAAATGCCAGAAATACACATTAGGTTTGGCAGCATCCGTGGAGAGAGAGAGAGAGAGAGATGGAGTTAAGTTTTCAGCGGCGTGACCAACTCTTTTGAAATAAGAACCGGGGGACACAGAGTCAGATAATGAAACAAAATTAAATGAAATGAAAATCGCTTATTGTCACAAGTAGGCTTCAAATGAAGTTACTGTGAAAAGCCCCTAGTCGCCACATTCCAGTGCCTGTTCGGGGAGGCCGGTACGGGAATTGAACCGTGCTGCTGGCCTTGTTCTACATTACAAGCCAGCTGTTTAGCCCACTGTGCTAAACCAGCCCCAGAATAATGAAGGGTTAACAATTTACTGTAACTGCATCCAACCACAAGATTCAAATAACTTTTATTTCCTTTTCTTTTCATGTACTTAATGATCTGTTGAGCTGCTCGCAGAAAAATACTTTTCTCTGTACCTCGGTACACGCGACAATAAACAAATCCATCCAGGAAGCACACACTTCAAATTCGACTGCTAATGCGAGAAGTCGAAGCAATGATGTCCAGGAGCGATAAAATTATAGTTATATGACAACCAGATGTGGCGATGCATAAGTCATTGACCTGCTGAAGATGTGTTTCCTGTGCCTGGATGGATTCAGAAAAGCACTTCAATGAGCACAAGCCAGAGTTTTCAGAATGGTTGTGGTTTGCTGCACTCTGCACAGTTGCGTCATTTGGATCTGGAGGCGGAAAACGGTACAGCAGACGAAGCCTCATGGGACGATTACGAGGAGGAGGAGGTAGAGAAATGTGATGCAACCAAGGTACCAGGAGTGTACATAGCTGCCTGGATGGCCTCATTGTTGAAAGATTAAGTTAGGTTCTACCAGTCCACCCATCTGACAGCCGCATGCAAAAGCCCCTTCCCTCACCCCTCACGTCCCCCAACACAAAGCTGTGAACAACATGCAAACTTTCAGGAGACCCCATTGCTCAGCACTTATTCTTATCTTACCATTCATCACAGGTAAAACGGCCACATATCAGGCAAGAACTAAAAATGGGAAACGGAAGAAAGTCATGGGCTGGAAGTTTATAGCCCAGTCACGGTGGGGCAAGGTTAGAAAATGCGATGATCCATTCAAATCTCCATTTACTTTGACAGGACTGGAAGATACCGCTGGTAGGAGGGGCTGTGAAATACTGCCCAATGAAACAAATAAAATATTTATGTGACTGAAAAAGATAAACAGGAACTTAACAGTCAAATATTGTGGAACACATCCATGTACATACTAAAACAAAAACAGGAAATGCTGGATAAACTCAGCAGGTGTGGGAGCTGAATTAAGATGGCGCTGGAGTGAGACGACTTCTTGTAAGATGTGCCCAGCATACCTTCTAATTCTATCTTTTACTCTCGTTCTATGCTTCTAAAACTTCATTCTAACTCTTTTAAACTCTCTAACAATGTTCTAATTCAATTACTTACAGATTTAGAGATCTTTAGGACCCTGGAGACACCTGAAACTGACGACCTGAAATCAACCTGGACCAGCCGACCACGTGTGAGCAGCTGCCGGAGCTGCAGTGCCAGGCCTGGGAATTCCCCTACAGCGGCTGCCAGAGACCAGGAAAACGCCCTAGAAGCCAGGGCCTTCTCTCTACAGGCTCCCAGAGACCTGGAAAACACCACAGAAGCCGGGGCCTCTCCAACGACCAGACCAGCATCGCAGCAGCTGCAGCCCACCCCCCCCCCGCCAGCTTCCAACCCCACTGACCCGGAGAACTGAAACCCCCTGCAGGCCCCAAGCACTCCTTCCACTCCCCCCCTCTACAGTCGCCCCACACTCCTAAAAATCAACTCTCACGGCCTAACAATCACTAATATTGCTCTTTTAAATTTACTTGCAGGTCTAGACATCCTCCATCCTCTGAAGGAAGACCGCGATCTGGAAAGGACCCTGCGGACCCCAACACATGGACCCGGCCATCGCCTCATCTGCAACCGCGATCCCGGAGACATCATCCACTTACCGGCCTTCACCCCATCCACGCCAGAACATGGTCTGGATATCCACCGACAAACCGCAGCCCGCCAGTGACCCGGAACGCTCGACCGTGCAGACCCACCTACCGACGCAGGAACCGCAAGCAAGGCAGCAAATCCTCCATCCACGCACTGACCAGAGTGAATAACCTCATTGGACACAACTATTCCCTTTACACTGCATACTCTCACCGTCTCCCAGGCTCAAAAAGAAGCAGTCACTCCAGGAAGCGTGGAAAACGTGCAGGCCTGCAGTGAGAGTGAAACAACGCGGCCCCAAAGCCCCTCTGCCTGACTTACTCCGAGCTAATGTCCAATCTCTAGAAAACAAGTTAGACAAACTTAAAACCAGACTCACTTTTCAAAGAGAACTGAGGGACTGCTGTGTGCTCTGTTTCACAGAGACATGACTCACTCCTGCTTCACCGGACTGCGTCCTACAACCAGAGGGCTTCTCAATCCACCGAATGGACCGTACGGCGGCCTCAGGCAAGGCAAGGGGAGGTGGGGTCTGCCTCCTAATCAACACCTCCTGGTGCCGAGATGTAGCAACACTGGCAAGTTTCTGCTTCCCGGACCTGGAATACCTGACGCTAAAATGCCGCCCCTTCTACCTTCCGCGGGAGTTCAGCTCCGTTATCCTGACGGCAGTTTACACCCCACCCCATGCGAACGTGAAAATCGCACTGTACGAAATATTCACCACCACAAATAGCCTTGAAACGAAACATCCCGAGGCCTTGTTCATTGTAGCTGGGGACTTCAAGGAGGCAAAGCTCAAGAGGGTACTACCACGTTACCACCAACACGTCACCTGTTCCACCAGAGGCCCAAGCATCCTGGACCACTGCTACACAAATATCAAACATGCCTACTGCTCTTTCACCCGCCCATACTTCGGCAAATCTGACCACAACGCTGTGCTCCTGCTCCCGGCTTATAAGCAAAATCTGAAAGCAGGAGAATCCGTCAAAGAAAGTCTTGCATTGTTGGTCTGAGGAATCGGATGATCTCCTACGGGACTGCTTAGAGTCAGTGGACTGGTCAGTATTTAAAAACTCTGCGACCAGCCTGAACGAGTCCGCCACTACAGTAACTGATTTCATTAGTAAGTGTGTAGAAGACTGTGTGCCAAAGAAGCAAATCCACGTGTTTCCCAACCGGAAACCCTGGATGAACAGGGATATCCACTGCTTGCTGAATTCTACGCCTGAGGCGTTCAAGTCAGGCGACCCTGACCTCTACAAGAAAGCCAGATCTGATCTAAAGAAATCCATCAAAGATGCCAAAAGACAGTACCGGACCAAGTTCGAGTCCCAAGCTAGCCACACGGATCCCCACCGTCTCTGGCAAGGTCTGCAAGACATAACGGGCTACAAGATGAAGGCATGTAAAATCGTCGGCTCAAACGCACCCCTCCCTGATGAGCTCAACGCATTCTATGCCCGCTTTGAGCAAGAGGTCAGTGAGACCGAGCCCTCCACCCCAGAAGCCGCAGATGAATTTGTATCTGAGATCACCATTGCAGACGTCAGAGCAGCCTTCTCGAAGGTCAACCCACAGAAAGCCACTGGCCCGGATGGGGTACCCGGACGAGCACTCGGGTCTTGCACGGATCAGCTGGCGGGGGTATTCGCAGACATCTTCAACCTCTCTTTACAACAATCTGAGGTCCCTATCTGCTTCAAGAAGATGACCATCATCCCTGTATCAAAAAAACAGTCAAGCAGCGTGCCTTAAAGACTATCGTCCAGTGTCTCTGACATCCATCACCATGAAGTGCTTCGAAAGGTTAGTCATGGCACGAATCAACTCCAGCCTCCCGGATTGTCTTGATTCACTACAGTTCGCCTATCGCTGCAACAGGTCCACAGCAGACGCCATCTCCATGGCCCTGCCCTCAACCCTGGAACACCTAGATAACAAAGACACCTATGTCAGACTCCTATTTATCGACTACAGCTCAGCCTTCAACACCATCATTCCTACGAAACTCAACTCCAAACTCTGTGGCCTTGGCCTCGGCTCCTCCCTCTGTGACTGGATCCTGAACTTTCTAACCCACAGACAACAATCAGTAAAGATAGGCAACAACACCACCTCCACGATCATCCTCAACACCGGTGCCCCACAAGACTGTGTCCTCAGCCCCCTACTGTACTCCTTATACACTTATGACTGTGTGGCCAAATTCTCCTCCAACTCGATTTTCAAATTTTGTGATGACACTATAGTGGGTTGGATTTCAAACAATGACGAGACAGAGTATAGGAATGAGATAGAGAACCTGGTGAACTGGTGCGACGACAATAATCTCTCCCTCAATGTCAACAAAACGAAGGAGATTGTCATCGACTTCAGGAAGCGGAGAACATGCCCCTGTCTACATCAATGGGAACATAAGAACATAAGAACTAGGAACAGGAGTAGGCCATCTGGCCCCTCGAGCCTGCTCCGCCATTCAATGAGATCATGGCTGATCTTTGTGGACTCAGCTCCACTCTCTGGCCCGTACACCATATCCCCAAATCACTTTATTCTTTCGAAAGGTATCTATCTTTTTCTTAAAAATGTTTAAAGAAGGAGCCTCAACTGCTTCGCTGGTCAAGGAATTCCAGAGATTCACAACTCTTTGGGTGAAGAAGTTCCTCCTAAACTCGGTCCTAAATCTACTTCCCTTTATTTTGAGGCTATGCCCCCTAGTTCTGCTTTCCCCGACCAGTAGAAACAACCTGCCGCATCTATCCTGTCTATTCCCTTCATAATTTTATATGTTTCAATAAGATCCCCCCCGCATCCTTCTAAACTCCAATGAGTACAGACCCAGTCTACTCAACCTCTCGTCATAATCTAATCCCCTCAAGTCTGGGATCAACCTAGTGAATCTCCTCTGCACTCCCTCCAGTGCCAATATGTCCTTTCTCAGGTAAGGAGACCAAAACTGAACACAATACTCCAGATGTGGCCTCACCAACACCTTATACAATTGTAGCATAACCTCCCTAGTCTTGAACTCCATCCCTCTAGCAATGAAAGACAAAACTCGATTAGCCTTCTTAATCACCTGTTGCACCTGCACACCAACATTTTGCGACTTGTGCACCAACACACCCAGGTTCCTCTGCACAGCAGCATGTTTTAACATCTTACCGTTTAAATAATAATCCATTCTGCTGTTATTCCTCCCAAAATGGATAGCCTCACACTTGGCAACATTGAATTCCATCTGCCAGACCCTAGCCCATTCACCTAACCTATCCAAATCCTTCTGCAGACTTCCGGTATCCTCTGCACATTTTGCTTTCCCACTCATCTTAGTGTCGTTTGCAAACTTTGCCACATTGCACTTGGTCCCCAACTCCAAATCATCTATGTAAATTGTGAACAACTGCGGGCCCAACACTGATCCTTGAGGGACCCCACTAGTTACAGGTTGCCAACCAGAGAAACACCCATTTATCCCCACTCTCTGCTTTCTGTTAGTTAACCAATCCTCTACCCATGCTACCACTTTACCCTCAATGCCATGCATCTTTATCTTGTGCAGCAACCTTTTGTGTGGCACCTTGTCAAAAGCTTTCTGGAAATCCAGGTATACCACATCCATTGGCTCCCTGTTATCTACTGCACTGGTAACGTCCTCAAAAAATTCTACCAAATTAGTCAGACACGACCTACCCTTTATGAACCCATGCTGCGTCTGCCCAATGGGACAATTTCCCTCCAGGTGCCCCGCTATTTCCTCCTTAATGATAGATTCCAGCATTTTCCCTACAACCGAAGTTAAGCTTACCGGCCTATAATTACCCGCTTTCTGCCGACCTCTTTTTTTAAACAGTGGTGTCACGTTTGCTACTTTCCAATCCTCTGGGACCACCCCAGAGTCTAGTGAATTTTGATAAATTATCACTAGTGCATTTACAATTTCCCTAGCCATCTCTTTTAACACTCTGGGATGCATCCCATCAGGGCCAGGAGACTTGTCTACCTTTAGCCCCATTAGCTTGCCCAATACTGCCTCCTTAGTGATTACAATCATCTCAAGGTCCTCACCTATCATATCTTTATTTCCATCAGTCACTGGCATGTTATTTGGGTCTTCCACTGTGAAGACTGACCCAAAAAACCTGTTCAACTCCTCAGCCATTTCCCCGTCTCCTATTATTAAATCTCCCTTCTCATCTTCCAAAGGACCAATATTTACCTTAGCCACTCTTTTTTGTCTTATATATTTGTAGAAGCTTTTACTATCTGCTTTTATGTTCTGAGCATGTTTACTTTCATAATCTACCTTACTCTTCTTTATAGCTTTTTTAGTAGCTTTCTGTTGTCCCCTAAAGACTTCCCATTCCTCTAGTCTCCCACTAATTTTTGCCACTTTGTATGTTTTGTCCTTCAATTTGATACTCTCCCTCACCTCCTTCGATATCCACGGTCGATTTTCCCCTTTCTATCGTCTTTCTTTTTTGTCGGTATGAACCTTTCCTGAACACTGTGGAAGATCGCTCGGAAGGTTCTCCACTGTTCCTCAACTGCTTCACCATGAAGTCTTTGCTCCCAGTCTACCGTAGCTAGTTCTTCTCTCATCCCATTGTAATCGCCTTTGTTTAAGCACAAAACACTAGTGTTTGATTTTACCTTGTCATCCTCCAACTGTATTTTAAATTCCACCATATTGTGGTCGCTCCTTCCAAGAGGATCCCGAACTATGAGATCATTAATCAATCCTGCCTCATTACACAGGACCAGTTCTAGGACCGCTTGTTCCTTTGTAGGTCCCATTACATACTGTTCCAGGAAATTATCCCGGACACATTCTATAAACTCCTCCTCAAGGCTGCCTTTACCAACCTGGTTAAACCAATCGACATGCAGATTAAAATCTCCCATGATAACCGCTGTACCATTTCTACATGCATCCGTTATTTATTTGCTTATTGCCTGCCCTACCACCCTGTTACTATTTGGTGGCCTATAGACTACTCCTATCAGTGACCTTTTCGCCTTACTATTCCTGATTTCCACCCAAATTGATTCAACCTTGTCCTCCATAGCACCAATATCATCCCTTACTATTGCCCGGATGCCATCCTTAAACAACAAAGCTACACCACCGCCCTTACCGTCCATTCTATCCTTTCATATAGTCTGATACCCTTGGATATTTAACTCCCAGTCGTGACCATCTTTTAACCATGTTTCAGTAATGGCCACTAAATCATAGTCATTCACGATGATTTGCGCCATCAACTCATTCACCTTATTCCGTATACTACGAGCATTCAGGTAAAGTACACTTATGCTGTTTTTTATGTCTTTGTTATGAATCCTAACACCTTCATCAGTAACTTTTCGCAAATTATTTTTCCTCTTACCCTTTCTCCTAATTTTCCTTGTATTTGAACCTATATCTCTGCATAATAACCTGTCACGTAACCTGCTGCCTTGCTCTCCATTAACCATTATACTGTCCATAGCTTTACCCTTCCCTTCCCCCCAACTTGCTAGTTTAAAGTCCTTGTGACCAACCTATTTATCCTATTCGCTAGAACACTGGTCCCAGAATGGTTCAGGTGAAGACCGTCCCAACGGTACAGGTCCCTCCTGCCCCAGTACTGATGCCAATGCCCCATGAAATGGAATCCCTCTTTCCCGCACCACTCCTTTAGCCACGTGTTAACTTCCCTAATTTTCTCAACCCTATGCCAATTGGCACGTGGCTCCGGTAGTAATCCAGAGATTATAACCCTGGAGGACCTGTTCTTTAATTTAGTCCCTAGTGTTTGATAATCCCCAAACAGGTCCTCTTTCCTAGTCTTACCTATGTTGTTAGTCCCAACGTGGGCCATAACAACTGGATCCTCCCCCTCCCTCTCCAAAATCCTTTCAAGCCGATCAGAGATGTCCCTCACCCTGGCACTGGGCAGGCAACATACCATGCGGGACTCACGATCTGGCTTACAAAGGATGCCATCAATCCCCCTAATTATAGAATCCCCTACAACTACCACTCGTCTTTTTGCTCCCCCCTCTTGAATGGCTTCCTGTACCACGGTGCAGTGGTCAGTCAACGCATCCTCCCTACAGCTCTCTTCCTCATCCACACAGGGAGCAAGTACCTCATACCTGTTGGACAAGGTCAAGGGCTGAGGCTCCTCAACTCCTAAACTCAGGATCCCCCTACCTGCCTCCCTTGCAGTCACACCATTCTGTCCCTGACCACTGACCAAATTAACAGTACTTATTCTACCGGGTGTGACTGCCTCCTGAAACAAAGCGTCCAGGTAATTTTCCCCTCCCTGATGTGCCACAGTGTGTGCAGCTCGGTCGCCAGCTCATCAATTCTGAGCCGAAGTTCCTCGAGCAGCCAACACGTGCTGCAGATGTGGTCACTGTCGGTCTCAATGGGATCCACCAGTTCCATCATCATACAGCAACAGCACATCACCTGTCCAGCCATATTCAACTAGTTAATTAATTTAAATAATTTTTAATTTTTATAGAACCTCAAGGATAAACCCGAACACCAACAAAAACACAGCCACTCACCCGAACTCAGTCACTCACCTAAACTCAGATGCACTCTGTTCCAATCAGCACTCTGTGTCTAAAGTCACTCCTGCCACACCTTTTGTACCCTGCCTGATTTCCAATGAGCCAATAGGCCCGCTCCAGGAACTGAAGTCTCCAACTGCCACTCGACCTGTAAACTAAGCACTTTTAAATATGCACTCACCTCTCCAAGCAACCCTGCAGCCTGTGGCCTGCTCCAGGAACTGAAGTCTCTTTTAAATATGCACTCACCTCTCCCAGCAACCCTGCAGCCTGTGGCCTGCTCCAGGAACTGAAGTTTCTTTTAAATATGCACTCACCTCTCCCAGCAACGCCTGCAGCCTGTGGCCTGCTCCAGGAACTGAAGTCTCTTTTAAATATGCACTCACCTCTCCCAGCAACCCTGCAGCCTGCAGGAACGAAGTAGAAAGGGTCGAAAGCTTCAATTTTTTAGGTGTACAGATCACCAACAGCCTGTCCTGGTCCCCCCATGCCAACACTATAGTTAAGAAAGCCCACCAATGACTCTACTTTCTCAGAAGACTAAGGACATTTGGCATGTCAGCTACGACCCTCACCAACTTCTACGGATACACCATAGAAAGCATTCTTTCTGGTTGTATCACAGTTTGGTATGGAGCCTGCTCTACCCAAGACCGCAGGAAACTACAAAAGGTCGTGAATGTAGCCCAGTCCATCACGCAAACCAGCCTCCCATCCATTGACTCTGTCTACAATTCCCGCTGACTCAGGAAGGCAGCCAGCATAATTAAAGACCCCACTCACCCCGGACATACTCTCTTACACTTTCTCCTGTCAGGAAAAAGATCCCAAAGGTTGAGGTCACATAGCAGCTGACTCAAGAACAGCTTCTTCCCTACTGCCATCAGACATTTGAATGGACCTACCTCATATTAAGTTGATCTTTTCTCTACACCTGCTATAACTGTAACATTATATTCTGCAATCACTCCTTCCTTCCCTATGTAGGGTATGCATTGTTTGTAGAGCATGCAAGAAACAATACTTTTCACTGTATACTAATACATGTAACAATAATAAGTCAAAAAGCATGCGTGGAGAGAGAAACAGAGGTAAAGCATCAAGGCTGTATGATTCTTTTATGGACACGAAACGTTAACTGTGTTTTTCCCTCCGCAGATTCTGTCAGACCTGTTCAGTTAATCCAGCATTTTCTGTTTTTATTTCAGATTTCCAGCATCTGCAGTATTTTATTTTTATTTCCATGTATATGAACTTGTGTAACTACAAATCTTTACTCGTGCTCTTGCCAGCACTTCTATATGGTGCAACCCAAAGACGTCTGCAGGGAAAGAGGCTGGCTGTTCAGATCCCTGCTGATTAGGACATGTATTAACAACTTTAGATTAGACAAATATAGTTTTGAGAGCTCTTTCTAAGCATGTTGGGAAATATAGCCAGCACTGTGGGAATCCAACTAACAATCACAAGTCATAAAATTTAATGACCTTCACAGAATGGGTAAACAAATGTTAGGATGATAAGAGTACAGTAAGGAGATGTTAGATCAGAGACCTTCCCAGTCTCCCAGTGAATAATAATCACTTATTGTCACAAGTAGGCTTCAATTAAGTTAGTGTGAAAAGCCCCTAGTCGCCACATTCCGGCGCCTGTTCAGGGAGGCCGGTATGGGAATTGAATCCACGCTGCTGCCTTGTTCTGCATTACAAGCCAGCTGTTTAGCCCTCTGTGCTAAACCAGCCCCTGAGATGACAGGGAACATCTGTAAAACAAAGTACCCCCATCTTGATTAAGTTAAACTTGATTAAACAAGAGCAGCACAGTAGCATTGTGCATAGCACAATTGCTTCTCAGCTCCAGGGTCCCAGGTTCGATTCCTGGCTTGGGTCACTGTCTGTGCAGAGTCTGCACATTCTCCTCGTGTGTGCGTGGATTTCCTCTGGGTGCTCCGGTTTCCTCCCACAGTCTAAAGATGTGCGGGTTAGGTGGATTTGCCATGCTAAATTGCCCATAGTGTCCAAAATTGCCCTTAATGTTGGGTGGGGTTGCTGGGTTATGGGGATAGGGTGGAGGTGTGGACCTTGGGTAGGGTGCTCTTTCCAAGAGCCGGTGCAGACTCGATGGGCCAAATGGCCTCCTTTTGCACTGTAAATTCTATAAATTCTAGGTGATGTATATGACGGGCAAAACAGTCAATGTTTTACTAAGGGCTATAAAATTGTGACACAGGCTTTGTGAGAGATCCTTGGAAAAGTAACCAAGACTATCGCTCCAGCACAAGTTTGAATAAAACCTTTGTTTACTGGAAACTGTCATGAATCTACCTGGAGACAGTAGGAAGCAGTATTCAAAGGACCTCAACTGATATGTGTCTCTCCCGGTAAGGAGCTTAGAACGGCAGTTTAGATAATGACCAAGTGTGAATAGCTTGTGGAGGAGAAACAGATTACAGATGAGTGGGAAGGTCTCTGAGATATACATATGTTAACGTATAGTGAAGGAAGTTGATGGGGGCAGACAGCCAAATATACAGAAGACATAATCAAAGAAAACAAAGGTATAATTGCCAAGACCCTGAGAAGCCACGAGAGGCAGTTACCATCTAACAGTCTCTGAGCAGACAGGGCAGTTTCCAGCCACCAATCCTGAAGGCAAAGTTTACAACAAACAAGGCAGTGTAGAAAACAGCAGTTTCACAATATCTTCCCTGGACCAGGAAAAAATCATTCCCAGATTTGAATATCATCCCTGCATTGTGTGGTCTATAGCTGGTCATTCAATTTGAATGTTGTTTGGAAAACAGGGAAAGTCTTACAGAGTCCAGGTATTGTAGATATGTTTCGTAACAAAGGGCATGTTCTATATAATCTGTGCGTTTAGTAATTCATACGTCTTAATTGTGTGCATATGTCTTTTCTTTACTTTAATAAATAGGTTTTAATAATTTCCACATGACAACTGGGCTTTTTATTCTCACTGGGATTTCACTTGGCTCCTCACACCGACAAAAAAAAAAACCATACAGCCCCACGGACCGGTGTTCCAAGTTGAAATATTCTCACAGATAACATCAGCGAGTTTCGTGACAAAACTCACAGACTTGAGTGGTCTATTACACAAAACAATTGATGTAATCAGCAGATGCTCACAATATTGGATTCTGGCACCAGATCAAACATTGACGGCAGAGAATGGGTGAATACATTCAGATACTACCTATTAGATAGGGTAGTCACCATTCGAAAGGGAAACTGGTGGGTTGATCGATAGGGCCAAACCAGAATGCGATTCTGTGAGTGCAGTAACTAAAGGTAGAGTGGTGCTATGGGCACAATTTGGTTCCTTGGGTAAACAAGAAGGAAGAGATTATTGTAGTTGTTCTTGGGGAAAACTAAAGGCATGATGGACAAGGACTGGCAGGGTAAAATGGTTAAGGACCTTTTCCTGACCGGTAGAGTAAAACATGTGGGACCATTTCCGAATGAACTGGCATGGTAAAACAGGATACAACCATTTTCTAACCAGTAATAGTGGACGATAGACATAGCATCAGCCATTACAGATAAACATTTTGGTCAGGGACTCAAAGAGTATGAAAGTTTTATAAGACCATAAGACCTAGGAGCGGAAGTAAGGCCATTCGGCCCATCGAGTCCACTCCACCATTCAATCATGGCTGATTTCAACTCCATTTACACGCTCTCTCTCCATAGCCCTTAATTCCTCGAGAAATCAAGAATTTATCAACTTCTGTCTTAAAGACACTCAACGTCCCGGCCTCCACCGCCCTCTGTGGCAATGAATTCCACAGACCCACCACTCTCTGGCTGAAGAAATTGCTCCTCATCTCTGTTCTAAAGTGACTCCCTTTTATTCTAAGGCTGTGCCCCCGGGTCCTAGTCTCCCCTGCTAATGGAAACAACTTATCTACGTCCACCCTATCTAAGCCATTCATTATCTTGTAAGTTTCTATTAGATCTCCCCTCAACCTCCTAAACTCCAATGAATATAATCCCAGGATCCTCAGAAGTTCATCGTATGTTAGGCCTACCATTTTAAGTTGTCAAGATCAATGTTATAATAATGGAAATATATCTTAAAGATGTGTGTGTTTGTGTGCAATGAAGAATTTCTTTGTGAGCGTAAATGTGTTTTCTTCCCTAAATTGTCATTTGTGTGTGGAGTTCAGCACCTTAATGAGGATTATGAGTTGGACTGAGGAAAGTATACTCAACAAACTAACGGTTTAAATTGTAAGATTCAAGTTCAAATTTCTGGCCTGGAACCCCAATTCAAATGTATTCTAAAGATACAAATGAAGGTTTGCCAGCTGATTTTCCCGCACCACGCTCGTCAATCCCTTCGAACCAGGTTTTCCTTTGATTGAAACTAGCCAAGTCTTTGTACCACCCTCTTGCAGACTAGGAGAGAGTTTACTCTTTCCACCAGCAGCTTCATTCGGCTTTCATGTTGCTGGATGAATCCACTCCACCTCGAGCAGAATGAACCCTTGTTCAGACGTAACTGCAAATGTAACAACATTTGCAGCAGCTTTAAGAACCAAAACATTTATCTGAAGGTTTTCAGTGCCACAGCAGTGAACTAGCGGCTTTAAGAAAAAATTATGATAGCATCTAAGATAAAGAATATGCGCTGATAAACATGTGGGACTTTTAATCTGTATATAAACACAGACATATGAGAAAGAGGTAGGGCGCGTTACTCCGGTCACATTTTTAAGTGTGGTAGTGAACGGGAACTGCTGCAAACTTCCCGGCAATCGATCCAGCGAGGCCGGCAACACTATTTAACGTTAATTGGTCCACTTAACGAGGCCTCACAGGCTTCTCGCCGCAAATGAAGGCTCGCCAGCTGATTTTCCTGCACCGCATTCGTCAATCCCCATTAACAAGGTCGAGCGGCACTTTAGCAGCACTTGCTTAGCCAACCCCAGCCAGTTTGCAACAATGGCGCCGAGGAGACCGGTCCCAAGATTTGGGGATGCATATCTGGGGATGCTGCTAGAAACTGTGGAGGCCAGGAGGGATGTCCTGTTCCCCCGAAGGCCTAGGAGTGTCAACCACAGGGCAGCCAGTGCTGCCTGAATGAGGTGGCGGCAGTTGTGAGCACTGGGAGTGTGACCAAGAGGACTGACCTCCAATGCAGGAAAAAGGTCAACGACCTCCACCGGGCAGCACGAGTGAGTAAACAGCAACGTAACCCCCCCCCCACACACACACACACACACACTCCCCTCCCCACCCGAGACCTCTCTGCCCCCCACAGGAGCATCCATCCCCAACTCTCCCTTCACCCCCCCCCTACCCCTTCAACCCCACCAAACCTTCTTTCACACACACCCTCCAACCACTGTGAACCACGCGTGTGGCTAATGATGCCCTCTCTGTGCCTCCTCAGGAAAAGTTCTCCCACAATCGCTGGGAGAGGGCCCAGAGCGGCGGTGGTGTGTTGGCCATCAGAATCCTCACCACCTTTGAGGAGCGAGCCCTGGAGGTGATTGGTGTAGCCGAGGACAGGGCTGTCACCAACACAGAGGCTAGCAGACGCCACAGAGGTGAGGAACCACCGTGGTCCACCCGGAGGACCTGTCAAACCTTACTGACTGACCCATCCCTCCCACTGACCACATGTCCATTCTCCCACAGGTCCTCCAGCCGACGGTGCTAGCCCATTCCAGGTGGCACCTCGGTGGGAAATGTTAGTGGACAGGCTTCTAGGGCACAATCTGGTGAGCACCACACTGCTGCTGATGCACATCAGGTGGAGGCAGGAACCCCCAGGTGAGGCAGCAGTCGGAGGGCTGCTGGATACCAGGACCCAGCTGGGTCCCAGCCTGATGCTGAGCCTGTGGAGCTGATGGAGACGTTTGAGTGAAGCCAGGACATTCAAAAGGAGATGTCAGCATCACTCCAGTAGATCCATAGCACATGGAGGAGTCCTATAGGCTACGGGTGCTGGAGCTATAGCCGACAATGTGAGGCACCAAGGCCAAACTGCTAGGGTGGTGACCACAGTGGAAAGTGTGGTGAACGATGTCAGCACCATTCGACGGACCAGGCAACGTCCTGTGTGAAGTGGGTGAGTATGAGGGCCTCCCTGGCCCTCTGGGCTTTCCGGACATCGCCGCTTCCGCCCGTGCTGCAGCCTCCGCCTGGTTCTCAGGTTCCTCCCCGGCTTCGTTCTCTAGCCCTTGCTGGTCTGGCGCCACCTCATCATCCTTGTCTTCGTCCTCCTCTTCCTCAGAGGTAGCCACATGCTCCTCATCACCAACCTCCAGGATGTGTACTGGAGTGCACCACCGGAGCGGTTGAGTCATCGAACCCGCATCTTGAGGAGTCCAATGCACTGCTCAGTCACAGCCCGGGTGGCTGCATGGGCCTCGTTGTATTGGGTCTCCGCTTCAGTCTCCGGCCTCCGTACTAACATCATTAGCCAGATACTCAGCATGTACCCCTTATTCCCCAAGAGCCAGCCGCCCAAACTGGGGTGGTCCTCAAAGAGGGTGGGGATGACCGACTGCCCAAGGATGTAGCTGTCATGGACACTCCCCAGGAAGTGTGCACACACATGCATTACCGCCATCTGATGGTTGCACCCGAGCTGGATGTTGAGGGAGTGGAACCCCGTTCTGTTAACGTAGGGTACTCCCAGATGGCCCGGTTAGCACAGGGCAACATGCGTGGCGTTTATTACCCCCTGGACCTGGGCCATCCTGGCTGATGTGTTATGGACTCTGGGATAACACAGCCTACAACTCGATGCCGCTTTGACCAAAAGATACTCCAGACTTTGAAGTAAGTTCAATGTGATTTATTGAACCATTAGCACAGTTCGCTATGAGTTTGACTCTCCTGCTAATCTTGCTATAGTAACTCAGTCTAACTAACCAGTCTGCTCTAAGCCATGTGGTGGGTGTGATGCTTCTAATCTGCCCTTGTCCTACTCTCTAAGTCATGATGTGGAGATGCCGGCGTTGGACTGGGGTGAGCACAGTACGAAGTCTTACAACACCAGGTTAAAGTCCAACAGGTTTGTTTCGATGTCACTAGCTTTCGGAGCGCTGCTCCTTCCTCAGGTGAATGAAGAGGTCTGTTCCATCACCTGCTAATGCTCGCATTCCAAACATTGTCTGGCATCTTTGAATTTGTCTATATATGTGTTTCTGGAACAGACCTCTTCATTCACCTGAGGAAGGAGCAGCGCTCCGAAAGCTGGTGACATCGAAACAAACCTGTTGGACTTTAACCTGGTGTTGTAAGACTTCGTACTGTACTCTCTAAGTGTCACCTGTGGAAAGAGACAGAGCATGTGTGCCCTGTCCTTTTATATGGGTTGCCCCTTGTGGTACTGTCCTTTTATATGGGTTGCCTCCTTGTGGTAGTAACACCTCTGGGTGTCTTGACGGCCCATTGTTTGTGTCCTATTCTGTGTTCATTAGCTGTATGTCTGCATGTCATGATGTCTCTGGTGCCCCTCTAGTGTTTACTTAGTCGCAGTGTATTTACATTAACCCCTTGTGTATTTACAGTGATGCATATCACCACATCCCCTCTTTTGTCATGTTACATATTTTCTGTACTTGGTTAAAGAAAATTGAACAAAATAGGTAGATAAGTGATGACATGTACAAGTTATAATGACAATGATGATTATACAATACCAAATAATATTTATGAGTCCAAAGTTCATGAATTTATACGGTCCACTGGCTTTCTTGTTTTGTTATTGAAGTGTCGATGTTGATGTTGCCATTCCCTTGTGAACGCCATCAGTGTCCCTTAGTTCAAAACTCACCACTATTCTTAGAATTCCCCCTAAACCAAAAAGGGTCGATATTCTAAATGGTGAACAGGGATTCTCACTCCCTGACTCCTATGCATGCTTAGGTGGGTGCTATTCAGGTCAAACTATGTTTTCAAGTTATCCCCCAGTATAACCCATACCTATACAGAAGAATTTTACCTACTTACCACTTAGTAGCATTGATATCCTGGGTCCTGCGTTGCTAAGTAAGTAAAGCAGGCTTTGTAATAACCACTGTTTCAGGTTAAAACTTTAAAGTTATTGTTATAACCTGCTTACTTACCATTGGCTGGGGACTAATGACAATCCCACAATCCTGTGGGAGTATGCGCTTCCCCAATGAGGGGGGCGGAGAAACCATTAGTAAACCCCATGTATAAATAAAGCTGGCCAGTTTGGAAGCAGCAGGAAGGAGGGTGCAGCAAGGGAAGTTGCTGCTGCTGTTGTTATATATATAAATATACATATATATATGTCATTGTAAATAAATGTTATTACTTTGTATCCTTAAAACTCGTGCTGGATTCTTTGTTGCCCTTACAAAACTGGCGACGAGGGTTAAAGTGAATAGCTGTCTACACTGCTGAAGCCACCTCCCTGGATTTTTGTTGGATACAGGTTGGAAGTTGTTTTCTATTATACCATGCCTCTGTACGGACGTTTGGATGTTTTTGATGCTGCGCTGGAAAGCTGGAACCAGTACGCACAACGGATGCGTTACTATTTCCGGGCAAACGATATCACCGAAAACGAGCACCAGGTGGTCATGTTGCTCACCGCCTGCGACCCGCATACGTTTGGGGTGATTAGGAGCCTTACGTACCCAGCTGCGCCAGACACCAAAACGTTTGATGAACTTGTGAATATAGTGGGGCAACATTTTAACCCAACCCCGTCCACGATAATCCAGCGTTACCGGTTTAATACCGCTGAGAGGACCCCTGGAGAATCCCTTGCCGACTTTCTATCCAGGCTACGCAGGATTGCGGAGTACTGTGACTATGGTGAGACCTTGCCAGAAATGTTACACAACCGTTTGGTTTGCGGTATTAACAATGCGGCCACCCAGAGAAAGTTGTTAGCTGA
Source organism: Scyliorhinus torazame (assembly GCF_047496885.1). NCBI lineage: Eukaryota > Metazoa > Chordata > Chondrichthyes > Carcharhiniformes > Scyliorhinidae > Scyliorhinus > Scyliorhinus torazame. The sequence continues at coordinate 221,853,279 of NC_092709.1, forward strand.
GCCAACATTGACTTTTCAACAGGCCATTCAAATAGTATTGTCCCGAGAGAGCCCAGAACGAGGAGTGCAGGAGCTACAGGGAATTGAAGTGCATGCCTTGGGGCGCAACCCCTTCATTCCGAAAACGTCCCCCCGCACTCCTGCGGTACCTTGGGCGAGGCGACGTCCGGACCGACGCCAGTGGCCGTCGGACATTCCTCCCCAAAGGGAGCCTTCTCCAGAACCAATGGATGAGGAGCCATGTCCGTGTCAGACTTGTAGGCCCCGACCCCGTCGCTGACGCCGGTCCTGGGGGCGCCAGAGGCGTCGTCGTTCCGTCCGAAACTGTGTCCAGCCCAGGGGCCGTACCTTCCATGTGGATGAACCTGCGGCGACTACTCCTGAGGACGTGGAGACCGAGGACGACTGCCTGCAGCTGCATTGTGTGGCAGCTCCCCGTGTGGCCACCATTAAGGTGACAGTACGGGTCAATGGTCACCCGCTTGAGATGGAGTTGGAGACCGGCGCAGCGGTCTCAGTGATCGCCGAGAGGACATTCGACCGCATCAAGCAGGGTATACAGACCCTTACATTAACCGACCCACAGGCCAGGTTGGCCACCTACACGGGGGAACCACTGGACATTGCAGGAACTACAATGACCCCTTTTGTTTATGGACGCCAGGAGGGGCGTTTCCCACTTATCGTGGTGCGCGGTCAGGGCCCCAGCCTGTTGGGTCGGGACTGGTTGCGCCATTTGCGGTTGCAATGGCAGCACATCCTCCAAACAGTTTCTGGAGGGTTGACTGAGGTGCTAGGATGATACCCAGATATATTCCAGCCTGGTTTGGGGAAAATAAAAGGGGCCGTAGCCCGTATCCAAGTCGAACCAGGAGCCACGCCGCGCTATTTCCGGGCGCGCCCGGTGCCTTACGCCTTGCTCGAGTAGGTAGAAGGGGAGCTCACTCATTTGGAGAGTTTGGGTATTATCAGGCCCGTCCGTTTTGCTGACTGGGCAACACCAATTGTACCTGTAATGAAGCCAGATGCCACAGTTCGCTTGTGTGGCGACTATAAACTTACAGTGAATACGGCTTCGCGACTCGACCGATATCCAATGCCCCGCATAGAGGATCTCTACGCGAAGCTTGCAGGTGGACTCTCGTTCACAAAATTAGATATGAGTCACGCCTACCTACAGTTGGAGCTGGACCTTGCCTCCTGACCATATGTAACGATTAATACACACCGGGGCCTGTATAAATATGCACGGTTGCCTTTTGGGGTATCCTCTGCCTGCGCTATTTTTCAACGTGTTATGGAGGGCATTTTGAGAGGTTTACCATGTGTCGCTGTCTACTTAGATGACGTTTTGATTACAGGGACGTCGGAGCAGGAACATTTGGAAAATCTGGAGGCTGTCCTTAGACGCTTTTCGGAGGCTGGAGTCCGTTTACGTCGCACAAAGTGCGTATTTCAGGCAAAGGAAGTAGTCTACCTAGGTTATCGGGTGGACCGCGAAGGTTTGCACCCCGTCGCAGAGAAGGTGCGTGCGATTCAACAGGCCCCCGCCCCGACTGACACTTCGCATCTTCGTTCTTTTCTCGGTCTCGTAAACTATTACGGGAAGTTCCTCCCCAATCTGGCAACTACGCGGGCCCCGTTGCACCTTCTGCTAAAGAAAAATCACACCTGGGTTTGGGGTCAGCCGCAAGAAACCGCTTTCCGGCGGGTAAAGCAACAATTGTCGTCGTCGGGGTTACTAACCCACTGTGATCCCGGAAAGCCTTTGCTCGTCACATGTGATGCATCCCCGTATGGTATTGGGGCCGTCCTGTCCCACAAGATGGAGAACGGGGCCGAGCGACCGATAGCTTTCGCCTCCCGCACATTGACTGCAGCGGAGAAAAAGTACGCGCAGATCGAGAAGGAGGGCCTGGCAGTGGTTTTTGCGGTGAAACGTTTCCACCAGTACGTGTATGGCTGCCATTTCACTATCGTGACTGATCATAAGCCTCAGTTGGGACTTTTCCGAAAGGATAAGCCAATACCGCCCATTGCTTCCGCACGGATCCAGCGCTGGGCTTTGTTGCTCGCTGCATACGAGTATTCTCTGGAGCACAAACCAGGAACGCAGATAGCAGATCCCGACGCACTGAGCCGATTGCCTTTGTCAACCGGCCCCATGTCGACCCCCACGACTGGTGAAGTGGTTGCAAACCTAAATTTTATGGACACCTTGCCTGTCACGGCATCACAGATCCGTGAGTGGACCCAGATGGAGCCAGTCCTGTCAAAGGTTCGGCACATAGTCCTGTATGGTGGGCAGCATAGACAGCTCCCAGGCGAGATGCAGGCATTTTCCTCCAAGCTGTCAGAATTCAGCGTGGAAGACGGCATCCTCTTGTGGGGGACGCGTGTGATTGTCCCGGAAAAACGCCAGGAGCTGATACTAAGAGACTTGCACAATGGGCATCCAGGTGTGACCAAAATGAAAATGTTGGCCCGGAGTTATGTCTGGTGGCCAGGCCTCGACACCGACATTGAGAAGGTGGCCCAAAACTGCTCCATTTGCTAGGAGCATCAGAAGCTTCCGCCGGCCGCGCCCCTACATCACTGGGAATGGCCAGGGCGGCCTTTGGCGCGCTTGCATGCAGATTTCGCAGGCCCTTTTCAAGGATCCATGTTCCTTCTATTAATCGACGCCCAGTCTAAATAGCTAGAGGTGCATAAGATGCAGGGGACAACGTCCTGCGCAACAATTGAAAAGATGCGTTTGTCTTTTAGTATGCATGGCCTCCCCGAGGTGCTGGTCACGGATGACGGCACTCCATTCACGAGTGAGGAGTTTGCGAGGTTCATAAAGATGAACGGCATACGCCATATCCGCATTGCCCCATGCCACCTGGCTTCAAATGGGTTGGCAGAGCGCGCAGTGCAGACATTCAAAAGAGGCCTAAAGAAGCAGTCTTCCGGATCAATGGACATGAGACTGTCTCGCTTTTTGTTTACGTATAGGACCACCCCCCATGCGGTGACTGGGGTAGCTCCCGCAGAACTCCTAATGGGCCGGAGACTTCGCACCCGCCTTAGTATGGTTTTCCCGGACATTGGCGCAAAAGTACGCCGCACACAAGAACGGCAGGGACAGGGATTTTCTCGGCATCGGCCGATTCGGCAGTTTGCGCCCGGTGACCCAGTGCTCGTTCGGAATTTTGCTGGTGGTACCCAGTGGGTTCCTGGCGTAATCTTTCGCCAAACGGGCCCTATATCTTACCAGGTGCAAGCCCAGGGTCATCTCCAGCGCAAACATGTAGACCACGTTCGATCCAGAGGACTATCCCCTCCAAAGATTCCCCACCCCCGGAGCTCATTTCCACAGCCGCAGAGACCAGAGACAATGGAAGGTAGTCCTCACAATCTTCCTCTGGTGCCTCACTCAAAGCCTGCGCAGGTCGTTACAGAACCGAATGGAGATAGAGACGCTGACATGACGGAGGCAGCAGACTCTGACTCCGAGATGGAGACACAGGACACATCAGAGGGGGAATCCTCGGGTCCACGGGCCGTGGATGTACAACCGTTACACCGTTCATCACGGAAGCGCCGGTCTCCGTCTCGTTACACGCCGCCTGATCCAGCGTCGCATGCAAATGGTGTCCGGCCTGCGGCAAAACGTGTCCGACGCCCTCCTTCGCCAGGGTCTTCGGTGGATTCCTTGGACTTTGGGGGGGAGGGATGTTATAACCTGCCTGCTTACCATTGGCTGGGGACTAATGACAATCCCACAATCCTGTGGGAGTATGAGCTTCCCCAATGAGGGGGGCGGAGAAACCATTAGTAAACCCCATGTATAAATAAAGCTGGCCAGTTTGGAAGCAGCAGGAAGGAGTGTGCAGCAAGGGAAGTTGCTGCTGCTGTTATATATATATGTTATTGTAAATAAATGTTAATACTTTGTATCCTTAGAACTCGTGCTGGATTCTTCGTGGCCCTTACAAAAGTTATTTTATTATTATATTTTTTCTTTTAAAAGATGCAATCACTGTCTTTACAGAAAAGTAAAAAGATCTTGCTTCTGGATCCTTCTGGTTGGTTGAAGGGACCTTCAGGTCCACCTTGACAATCACTTTTCTCTAGCTTTTGGTCTTCCTCAGATGTATTCACTGTTCTGCTCGGTTGCTATGCTCTATCTTTCCCATGTACCAAGCTGTGAGAGCTAGCTCTCTCTTCTTTAGTTTTTGGTCTTCCTCAGATGTATTAGCTGTTTTAGCTCGGCTGCTTTGCTCTGTCCCTTTCCCATGACCGAGCTGTGAGATCTGACTCTGAGCTGACTCTGAACTGACTCTGGTTCCTTCTCTGCTTCTCTGCCTACCATCCCCTTTCTCAGGGTTTATATATCTTTCTAACAGTTATTAAGTTTTTATGACTTTATTGTGAAGTAACTCATGGGTTGGGATGTCGTCTATGCTGGGCTGAGGATCCTCAAATCCAAAGAACTCGTCCATGACTGTGTCAGGTGCTTCAATGTACAACACATCCCATTGCGGTTCGGATTTGGTACTGAGGTCGCCACATCCAATGATGAAATCATCGTCTGAGTCGTAGTCTTCAAGGACTAAATCATTTCTTAGGGCGGTGCTAACTGCTTGTTGCAGGGTTCTGCAGAGTTTACTTTCAGCTACTGGTCGAAGGTCAGGCATTGTGTTGTCGTTCCAGGTGAAAGAATTATGTTTTCTGGCCTTTTTTTCACTATTTCCGGACAATTCCCCTTTAAGTGGGCGTGGTCCGGGGCCTCTGACGTCATGATGCTTGTGACGTGGAGCGTAGGAATGGATTGCGCATGCGTAAATCGGTTTTCCTTTACTGTGCGCTCTTTTCGCAACCGCGCACGCGTGGCTTCTCGCGCATGCGCAAAACACTGTTTTGCCGGTTTGTGTCTTCTGGGGAACTGCGCATGTGCGGCTCCTTGCGCAAGATGGCTGCCAATCAAAACTGCCGTTTGCCCCTGCTGCACGGTAGCCTTGTGGATAGCACAATTGCTTCACAGCTCCAGGGTCCCAGGTTCGATTCCCGGCTTGGGTCACTGTCTGTGCGGAGTTTGCACATCCTCCCCGTGTCTGTGGGTGGGTTTCCTCCGGGTGCTCCGGTTTCCTCCCACAGTCCAAAGATGTGCGGGTTAGGTGGATTGGCCATGATAAATTGCCCTTAGTGTCCAAAATTGCCCTTAGTGTTGGGTGGGGTTACTGGGTTATGGGGATAGGGTGGCGGTGTTGACCTTGGGTAGGGTGCTCTTTCCAAGAGCCAGTGCAGACTCGATGGGCCGAATGGCCTCCTTCTGTACTGTAAATTCTATGACTATGACAAGCCTACCTTTGCCTCGTGGTGAGTATCGGTGCCAGTTTTACCGATTTCTTTTGTGTTTACCTCACAGTAGTTTTCAAACTTGTCCAGGACTGTCTGGAAGTCTCTCTTGTCCTCCCCTTTGGAGTACTTGAAGGGGTTGAAGATTTCTGTTGCACTTTCACCCGCAATGGTGAGGAGAAGATCTATCTTCTCAGCATCGGCCACGCCATCTAGGTCGGATGCGACCATGTAAATCTCAAATCTCTGCTTGAATGTACGCCAGTTGGCACTGAAATTGTCGTGGTACCTGAGCTGCTGAGGAACCGGAATCTCGATCATCTTGCCTGGGTGCTGTTGCTGGTAGTCACGGATCTTGCTGAGTTGAACTATATAGATTCAACAGGCACTACTGGTACCATGATGTGTTATGTACTCTGGGATAACACAGGCTGCAACTCGATGCAGCTTTGACCAAAAGATACTCCAGACTTTGAAGTAAGTTCAATGTGATTTATTGAACCATTAGCACAGTTCTCTATGAGTTTGACTCTCCTGCTAATCTTGCTATAGTAACTCTCTCTAACTAACCAGTCTGCTCTAAGCCATGTGGTGGATGTGATGCTTCTGATCTGCCCCTGTCCTACTCTCTAAGTGTCACCTGTGGAAAGAGACAGAGCATGTGTGCCCTGTCCTTTTATATGGGTTGCCCCCTTGTGGTAGTGCCACCTCTGGGTGTCTTGACTGCCCATTGGTCGTGTCCTATTCTATATGTTCATTAGTTGTATGTCTGCATGTCCTGACGTCTCTGGTGCTCCCTTTGTGTTTACTTAGTCGTAGTGTACTTACATGAACCCCTTGTGTATTTACAGTGATGCATATCACCACACTGGCATTGGCGGAGAAATCTGCAGCCCTGGCATCTTGCTCGGCTTGGTCCATGCCAAACTTATGTAGCTCCCAGCCCGGGCATACAGGGCATCCATGACCTTTCGGATGCACCTCTGGGCTGTGGTCTGTGAGATGCCACACATGTCCCCATTCGAACCCTGGAATGATCCTGAGGCGTTAAAGCTCAGAGCTGCGATGACCTTGACGGCCACTGGGAGTGGGTGTCCTCCTCCTCCATGTGTTGCCAATCCGCAAGGATATAGTATAGGTGCCACAACATCTCTTTGTTGAGGCGGAGCCTCCTGCAGCACATGTTGTCTGTCATCTGTTAAAATGACCAGCGACGCCTGTACACCCTAGGGGACGCAGGACTCCGTCCCCTGGGTCCCTCCTTGGCCTGATGGGTGGCCGGGTCCTCAGGGTGTGGGGCTGGGTCCAGCACATGGACTACCGCCTCGAGCAACTGCACACACTGCTGCTGCCGCCATCTCTGGCATCTGGCTGCCGGACTACCAGCAGCACCACTTGGGCAAGTTCTGGGTCCAATATCCCTGCCGTAGCGTGCAATATCTGTAACGAATTGGAAGAGTATGTTAGACTGACAAACTGGTGGCTCCCACTCTGGGATCATCCAATCCCCCATTGATCCCCCCTCCCCCCACCTGAAACACCCTACTCACGCACACCCAGCCACAGCAGGCCCCCTCAATTGACCCTAATTCAAATGCTGCAAGCTTCTGTGCTGAAAGAAACAATCTAAACTGGACTTCTGAGGCTGTTCCCAATAATTGCGGCTGATTTAGCACAGGGTTAAATCGCTGGCTTTAAAAGCAGACCAAGGCAGGCCAGCAGCACGGTTCAATTTGTTTACCGGCCTCCCCGAACAGGCTTCGGAATGCGACGACCAGGGGCTATTCACAGTAACTTCATTTGAAGTCTACTTGTGACAATAAGTGATTTTCATTTAATTTTTTCATTTCAAATAAGCCCGGTGCCTTGAAGTTTAGCAGAAATCATCTTTTGGCAGAATTAAAAAAGGCAGGTCAACAGCAACTTCTATTTCAATCTGGGATTATTTTTAAATGGAATAAAAGGTCAGGCACAATCTAGTGGGTTACTTTTGAGAAAATAATTGGCTTGAAGGAAGAAGACAAAGATGCAAAACATGTGAAGGCCTGGGGTCAAATAGAAATGTTTGATTTCTTTTTTAACAATATTATGAAAGTCTCTCCAGGTAACCTGAATCAGATAAAGTGGTAATTATTCCATGTGTAAAATGGCATGAGGAAATAATTAAGGGTAGGAGATAGAGTTCAGGGAAAAGGCTACAACACAGATCTAGAGGCTGAGATGAACTTTGATTTGAAATGGTGATTGGGCTGAAAGAGTAAGGAAGCACTTTGAAATGATTAAGGCAGCAGCTACACTGATTTTAAGAGAATCTTAAGATAAATCCCGCAGAGAGGCAGGAAAGAAAAATTAAAGGTATAATGAATTTTTGGACAACTGAAGGTTAGTATTACTTAGTAACAATTTACTTCAAGGCACATTCAGGTAAAGGGAGTGCTGGGGAAAGAATGGGTGGGTGTATTACTGACCGTATTAATGTACCTGCTAGCTACAATAAGTGGAACCATAGTGATGTGTTGGATGCTCTGGATCCGTGGAACACGTACAGGCCACCAACACTTAAAATAGTACAACACCATTTTATTAAGTTAGAAACTGTTGAACATACTTTCACTGTGGGTTAACACGATGTTAGATTAAACTAAAGACCTATGCCTGTCCTAACCAGTCTATGCACTCAGCACACGGTGAAGATCTGTGCTGTAAGCTCTATGCTTCTGAGAGGCTGCATCCCGAATGAGCGGGAACTCTGATGCCCCCTGTCTTTATAGTGAGTGTGCTCTAACTGGTGATTGGCTGCGGTGTTGTGTGTGTTGATTGGTCCCGCTGTGTGTCCATCAGTGTGCATCTGTACCATGATATACTGGTGTATATTATGACATCCCCCCTTTTATAAAAAAGTGTATGCGTGTGGCAATAAATAATGTGTGGTGAGAATGTTCCTAACTACGTGTGGGGTGCGAAGACATATTTACAGGACTACGTACATGAGAACTAAGCTATTTACATGGGAAGGTGCCTGGTGCAGAGAAGCAGTATGCAACAAGAGTAACGAGATCAACACTATATACAAACCAGGGAAACGATCAAACAAAGCAACAAAACAATTCAGGAAGTCCATTAATTCGAAAAGTTCATAAATTTAGTCTCTGAGATGGGCGATGAATTCTGGTTGACCGCCTCAAGGATGGGTCGAGAGCCGCCGGTTCAGGAGCGGGCTGGAATGCGTCAGAGTCAGGGGGAGGCAGAGTGACAGGGAGCTCTGCATAGTCCATGGCAGGGTCAGCAGGAGGGCGAGGCGACACTGGAGGATCACATGGCGAGCATGGAACGAGACGAAGGGCGCATCGATTGCGGCGCAGAATAGAGCCATCCGGTAGACGAACCAGGAACGAGCGGAGAGCCACCTGCCGAAGGACAACAGCAGTTGCAGACCAGCCACCATCCGGAAGATGGATGCAGACGTTGTCATCTGGAGCCAGAGCAGGGAGATCAGCTGCACGGGAGTCATGAGCCGCCTTGTGCTGTGCACGAGACAGCTGCATCCGGCGAAGGACCGGAACGTGGTCGAGGTCTGGGACATGGATGGACGGCACCATCGTCCTCAGGGTGTGACTCATGAGTTACTGGGCTGGCGACAGGCCAGTGGACAGTGGGGCGGAGCGATAGGCCAGCAAGGTAAGGTAGAAATCAGACCCAGCATCTGCAGCCTTGCATAGGAGCCGTTTGAGGATATGTACACCCTTCTCTGCTTTGCCGTTGGATTGGGGGTACAGGGGACTGGACATCATATGGGCAAAATTGTACCACCTGCCAAAGTTTGACCATTCTTGGCTGGCGAAGCAGGGGCCATTGTCCGACATAACTGTGAGCGGGATGCCATGTCGAGCAAAGGTTTCTTTACATGCACGAATGACTGCCGACGAGGTGAGGTCGTGCAACCGTATCACCTCCGGGTAATTCGAAAAGTAGTCCACGATCAGGACATAGTCTCTACCGAGCGCGTGGAACAGGTCGATGCCCACCTTGGTCCATGGTGACGTGACCAACTCATGGGGCTGCAGGGTCTCACTTGGTTGGGCCGGCTGGAAGCGCTGACAAGTGGGGCAGTTGAGCACTGTGTTGGCTATGTCCTCATTAATGCCGGGCCAGTACACTGCCTCTCGGGCCCATCAGCGGCACTTTTCCACGCCAAGGTGGCCTTTGTGAAGTTGTTCCAGGACAAGCTGGCGCATGCTATGCGGGATGACAATGCGGTCCAGTTTTAGAAGAAACCCGTCTGCTACCGCCAGATCATCGCTGACATTATAGAATTGATTGAGGGCATTGGCCCTTGAGCCACCCGTCCATTAGGTGGCGCATGACACGCTGTAGCAAGGGGTCAGCCGCCATCTCGCGGCGAATTTGGACGAGGCGTTCATCCGAGGCAGGTAGATTGGAGGCCGCGAATGCCACATGGGCGTCAATCTGGCAGACAAATCCCTCTGGGTCACATGGAGTGTTGACTGCCCTGGAGAGAGCGTCAGCAATGATGAGGTCCTTGCCTGGGGTGTATACCAGCTGGAAGTCGTATCGCCGGAGCTTGAGAAGAATATGCTGGAGGCGAGGCGTCATGTCATTCAAGTCTTTCTGTATTATATTGACCAGCGGGCGATGGTCGGTCTCGACGGTGAATTGAGGAAGTCTGTACACATAATCGTGAAACTTAACAACACCGGTCAGAAGGCCCAGGCACTCCTTTTCTATCTGCGCGTAGCGATGCTCCGTGGGGGTCATCGCACGTGACGCATATGCAATGGAGGCCCATGATGAGACCTCATCACGTTGAAGGAGCACTGCCCCAATGCCGGATTGACTGGCATCGGTCAAAATTTTGGTCTACTTTGCTGGATTAAAGAAAGCTAAGACCGGGGCCGTGGTCAGTTTTGCCTTGAGGTCTCTCCATTCGCGCTCGTGGGCAGGGAGCCATTGGAAGTCTGTCGCTTTCCTGACCAGGTTCCTGAGAGCCGTGGTATGAGAGGCGAGGTTAGGGATGAATTTCCCTTAAAAATTGACCATGACCAGAAATCGGATGACCACCTTCTTGTCCTCTGGTGTTTTCATAGCTGTGATGGCAGCTACCTTGTCCGCATCCGGCCGCACACCCAACTGGGAGATGTGATCCCCGAGGAACTTGAGTTCTGTCTGACCAAAAGAGCATTTGGCACTGTTGAGGCGGAGGCCATGCTCATGTATATGTCTGAATAGGCGCTGGAGGCGACTAACATGCTCCTGCGGGGTGGTGGACCAAATGATTATGTCATCGACATAGACGCGAACACCTTCAATACCTTCCATCATTTGTTCCATAATCCTATGGAACACTTCTGATGCAGAGATGATCCCAAACGGCATCCTGTTGTAACAATATCTTCCAAAAGGGGGTTAAATGTGCACAGTTTCCTGCTGGATTTATCAAGCTGGATTTGCCAGAATCCTTTTGTGGCGTCGAGTTTGGTAAAGATCTTGGCGCGAGCCATCTCACATGTGAGCTCTTCGCCCTTGGGAATTAGATAGTGCTCTCTCATAATATTGCGCTTTTGATCCTCGGGATCAATGCAAATTCTCAATTCGCTGGAAGGCTTTTTTACACATACCATGGAACTGACCCAGTCGGTTGGTTCCGTGACTTTGGAAAGCACTCCTTGGTTCTGGAGGTCCTGCAGCTGCTGCTTGAGGTGGTCCTTAAGGGATGCTGACACCCTGCGAGGTGCGTGCACCGCAGGCGAGGCATTCGGTTTTAGTGAAATCTTGTAGGTGTATGGGAGTGCGCCCATGCCTTCGAAGACGTTGTGGTACTGGTTGATAATGGCGTCGAGCTGCGCCCTGAATTCAATGTCCTAAAAGGCAGACGCGTCAGCAGGAGAGAGAGAGTGAACTCTGAACTATGTTCAACAGCTTGCATGCCTGCGCGCCAAGCAGGGAGGCTTTCGAGGAGCCCACGATTTCAAAGGGAAGGATGGCTTTGCATGACATGTGCGTCACTTCAAGTTGGCATGAGCCGCTGGCAGCAATGGCATTGCCATTATAATCTAATAGCTGGCAGGCTGATGGCAGGATGGCTGGTTTGACCCAAAGGCTTTGGAGGTCAGACCGCGCAACGAGATTGGCGGAGGCACCAGTGCCCAGGCGGAATCGTATTTGGGACCGGTTGACCATTAGGGTGGCACACCACTCATCGTCCGGATCGGTGCTGTATACCAACAGAGGCTGGATTCTTTGCTTCGGGGACACCCTGTTTTTTGTAATGATACCGACTCGAAAAGGCGCCTTCGGGTCCTTGGTGTCAATATCGGGTAGCAGGTCCGAATCGGGCTCGGTGACCGTGAGTTGAATGGCCCGGACATTCCTGCGAGGCTGGCTGGAGTGACGATAGTTGGCAGGCTGAGCTGATCTGCATAAAGCAGCATAGTGGCCAAGTTTGCCACATCGCAGGCATCGTCGGGATTTGGCAGGACATTGCCGCTTTAAGTGGGCGGAGCCACGGTTGCCGCACGTTGTAGCGTCAGTACGTTCGCTGCGCCACCGCGCATGCGCGGTGCGGTCGTACGTGGTGCGCGCCTGCGCAGTACGTTCGTTGACAACGCTGTCCCCTCGTTCGGTGCGCACAAGCGCGGGAGTCCACGAAATGGCCGCCCTCATCCAGGCTGAGGCCCTGGAGCTGCTCGATTGCTTGGACCCGTTCTGCCTCGTGGGGAAGTTGCCATGCCGTTTCAGCCGCTTGGATGTGGGAATACCGACTAGTGGCATGTTCATGTAGCACGCAGGGCTCGATGGCGGTCGCTAGGGTGAGCTGCTTTACCTTGAGGAGCTGCTGGCGTAGGGGGTCCGACTGACCACCGAAAACGATCTGGTCGCGTATCATGGAGTCGGAGGTGGGCCCGTAATTACAGGACTGCGCAAGGAAGCGGAGGTGGGCGAGAAAGGACTGGAAAGGTTCACCTCACCCTGCAAACACTGTTGGAATACATAGCGCTCAAAACTTTCATTCACCTCGATGTTGCAGTGACTGTCAAACTTAAGGAGGACCGTCTTGAATTTTGTTTTATCTTCACCATCAGCAAAGGTGAGATAATTGAAAATGTGGATGGCATTGTCCCCGGCCGTGGATAGGAAGAGAGCGATCTTCCTGGTGCCTGAGGCAGCTTCCCGGTCTGTGGCCTCAAGGTAGAGCTGGAAGCGTTGTTTGAATATCTTCCAGTTGGCCCCTAGGTTACCGGTGATGCAGAGCGGCGGCGGCGGGCGGACGCTGTCCATTTTGCAGGATGGCGGTATGCTGGTGGAAGGCAGATCACTTGCAGGTAGGTCTAAGAAGTTCTAACATCCCTCAACTACTGGTACCATGATGTGTTGGGTGCTCTGGATCCATGGAACACATACAGGCCACCAACACTTAAAATAGTACAACACTATTTTATTAAGTTAGAAACTGTTGAACATACTTTCACTGTGGGTTAACACGATGTTAGATCAAACTAAAGACCTATGCCTGTCCTAACCAGTCTATGCACTCAGCACATGGTGAAGATCTGTGCTGTAAGCTGTAAGCTCTGTCCTTCTGAGAGGCTGCATCCCGAATGAGCGGGAACTCTGATGCCCTCTGTCTATATTGTGAGTGTGCTCTAACTGGTGATTGGTTGCGGTGTTGTATGTGTTGATTGGTCTTTTCTGTGTGTCCATCAGTATGTGTGTCTGCACCATGACATACTGGGGTACATTATGACACATAGGATTAACATCTTGATGACAGGCAGAGTTATGCAGCTCCCAGAGGGAACAACCAATGGAAGTGAAGATACTGGCCATTGAAAGTTAGGATAAGAGGGTGTATTATAGAGTTGTGTAGACAGCTTCAGGAAATTTGGTCCAAGGTGAGACAGTAGCAGGAAATAGTGGACCGGGAATGAAGTGAGGGGGAGAGGCTCCTCCAGAGCATTCCTGAAGTAAGCGATGACAAGGAACTTACTAGATAGTGATAACAAAACTTTGACAAAGAGTCGTCCAGCCTTGAAACGTTAACTCCCTTCTCTCTCCACAGATACTGTCAGACCTGCTGAGATTGTCCAGCACTTTCTGAACTTGCTTAACTGTTTTGTTTCAGTCAAATCCTCAGAGCAATGGCAATCTGGAGGACAAGAGCACCAATAATCACCATCTGAAGAATAACAGCAGCACAGGAGGTGCCCACCATGAATATCAATAAGACCACTTGCCTGCATGCAGGACATAATAACAATAATCTTTACTAGTGTCACAAGTAGTCTTACATTAACACTGCAGTGAAGTTACTGTGAAAAGCCCCTAGTCGCCACATTCCGGCCCCTGTTCGGGTAAACTCAGGGAGAATTCAGAATGTCCAAATTACCGAACAGCATGTCTTTCGGGACTTGTGGGAGGAAACTGGAGCACCCGAAGGAAACCCACGCAGACATGGGGAGAACGTGCAGACTCTCCACAGACAGTGGCCCAAGCTGGGAATCAAACCTGGGACCCTGGTGTTGTGAAGCAACAGTGCTAACCACTGTGTTACCGTTCGCCCTTCCAACTTACATTACATCCAGCTACCTTAAGAGGCAGCAGATAGTGAATAAGGAAACTGAGCATTTGGATGTCGAAAGAGTCACTACTGGCAGTCATCATGTCATTCAGGTTATATTAACAAAAAGTGACAATCTGATTCAGGTAACATTGCCCTGACTTTTACACTAATGACACGGCTGGAAATGTGGATATAAGAGAAATGTACAACACCAACTCAGGCATTAATCCCGCCCCTGCCAGTTGCTGATTTCTCCGGCACCGGATATTCGGTGGGGGCGGGAATCGCGCCGTGCACCAGCCCCCCCCCCCCCGGCGATTCTCCGGCCTGCGATGGGCCGAAGTCCCGCCGCTAAAATGCCTGTCCCGCCAGCGAGAATCAAACCACCTCTCTTACCGGCGGGACTAGGTGGCGCGGGCGGGCTTCGGGGTCCTGGGGGTTGGCGTGGGGCGACTGGGCCCCGGGGGGTGCCCCCACGGTGGCCTGGCCTGCGATCGGGGCCCACCGATCCGCGGGCGGGCCTGTGCTGTGGGGGCACTCTTTTCCCTCCGCACCGGCTAGAGTCTTCATCATGGCCGACGCGTAAGAGACCCCCCCCCCCCCCCCATGTGCATGCGCAGGGATGACGTCAGCAGCCGCTGATGCTCCCGCGCATGCGCGGACTGCCGCCGACCAGCAAAGTCCTTTCGACCCCGGCTGGCATGGCACCAAAGGCCTTCCGCTCCAGCCGGTGGAGCGGAAACCACTCCGGCATGCGCCTAGCCCCTCAAGGTGAGGGCTTGGCCCCTAAAGGTGCGGAGAAAACCGCACCTTTGGGGCGGACACCAGGGTGGTTCCCGCCACTCCAACCCGCCGGGACCCCCCGCCCCGCCGGGTAGGGGAGAATCCCGGCCCAGGTATCTGTTTCCGACATAGGGATGAACATTATGGTGGAGCATTTATGCTTGTTAGGTAGAAAAGACAGCAGGAGGATTGCAATTCACAGCAGAGAGAACGGAATAAAAATTGCAGCTGCAAAGGGTCAGCAAGAAGGTTTATTACAAGGGTTAAAAATTATTAATATGACTGACTGACAGTCTAAGAGGAGGGAATGTGATGTTGGGTTCGGACTTAATAGATGATGTTAGGTCAGGTATTGAAGAAATAAGATCTGGTGCTGCGGCTCTGCACATGTATCAGGCTGTGGAAAAATTAAACCTCATCAATTTTCACTCCAGCTGCCCCTACATCCCAAGGGCACCGTCAGGAAGGAGGGAATGCCGGAGGCTGACCCGGAGCCTTCCAACATGGAGACAACGGTGGTGTCCAGATCTCCTGAATCCCCCACTCCTGACAACGCCACATCTCGAGTTCAGCGGGTTGGACAGGCGAGGCATGTGCCACTGGCAAGTCGGCCGTGGCCCTCTGGCCTTAGGTCCTCCAGAGGATACACGCTTGTGGCATCAAAGGCCCCAGGGCACAGTAAGCAGTAGACTGTCTCCTCCTCTGATGCACATCCTGGGGACACAGTTAGATGTAACGGCAGAGCACGGAGGGTTAAGGTGACAGGGGATCACTCAGTGGGCACTGAGGGGGAGAGGGGAGTACAATCATTAGCTAGGGACAGTTAGGGTTTCAATTATTCACCATTAAAACACGGTACATCTGAGACATGTGAAGCCTCTGTCACATTATTCTGCACTGCGGGCCGGCTGTACCGGCTGCCCCCTGTTGCCCTCTGCTCTCCCCTAGCCACAGCAACCCGAGCACATTGGTCCTAGATTTGGGGCCCCCTGAGACAAACCACATGCAGATGATGCATGTGTGCCACCGGGTCCCCTCCCACAACTCCTTTACCGATACATTGATGACTATTTGGGTGCTGCTTCGTGCTCTCATCCGGACCTGGAAAAATTCATCAACTTCGCTTCTAGTTTCCACCCTCCATCACTTTCACCTGGTCCATCTCAGACCCTTCCCTTCCTTGATCTTTCTGTCTCCATCTCCTTCAATAGACTATCTACTAATATCCACTAGAAGCCCACTGACTCCCACAGCAATCTGGACTACAGCTCTTTGCACCCTACACCCTGTAAGGACTCCATCCCTTTCTCTCAGCTCCTTCGCCTCCGCCGCATTTATTCCGATGACACCACTTTCCAAAATGGTGCTTCGAAAATGTGCTCCTTCTTCCTCAACCGTGATTTCCCACCTACAGATGTGGACAGGGCCCTCAACAATGTGCGATCCATCTCCCGCGCCACTACCCTCGCCCCCTCCACTCCCTCCCAGAACAAGGATAGGGTCCCCCTCATTCTCACATTTCATCCCACCAGCCTCCGTATTCAAAGCATAATCCTCTGCCATTTTCGCCAACTCCAGCGTGATGCCACCACCAAACACATCTTCCCTTCACTCTCTCTGTCAGCATTCCGCAGAGACTGTCCCTCCGAGACAATCTAGTCCACACCTCCACCATACCCAGTACCTCTCCCATCACCCATGGCACCTTCCCATGCAATCGCAGAACGTGTAACACCTGCCCCTTTACCTCTTCCATGCTTAGCATTCCAGGCTCAAAACACTCATTCCAGGTTTGGATTGGATTGGATTGGATTTGTTTATTGTCACGTGTACCGAGGTACATTGAAAAGTATTTTTCTGCGAGCAGCTCAACAGATCATTAAGTACATGAGAAGAAAAGGGAATAAAAGAAAATACATAATAGGGCAACACAACATATACAATGTAACTACATAAGCACTGGCATCAGATGAAGCATACAGCGTGTAGTGTTAATGAAGTCGGTCCATAAGAGGGTCATTTAGGAGTCTGGTAACAGTGGGGAAGAAGCTGTTTTTGAGTCTGTTCGTGCGTGTTCTCAGACTTCTGTATCTCCTGCCCGATGGAAGAAGTTGGAAGAGTGAGTAAGCCAGGTGGGAGGGATCTTTGATTATACTGCCCGCTTTCCCCAGGCAGCAGGAGGTGTAGATGGAGTCAATGGCTGGGAGGCAGGTTCGTGTGATGGACTGGGCGGTGTTCACGACTCTCTGAAGTTTCTTGCGGTCCTGGGCCGAGCAGTTGCCATACCAGGCTGTGATGCAGCCCGATAGGATGCTTTCTATGGTGCA
Source organism: Scyliorhinus torazame (assembly GCF_047496885.1). Taxonomy (NCBI): domain Eukaryota; kingdom Metazoa; phylum Chordata; class Chondrichthyes; order Carcharhiniformes; family Scyliorhinidae; genus Scyliorhinus; species Scyliorhinus torazame. Next base: position 221,870,310 of record NC_092709.1, read on the forward strand.
TCTGTAAAAGTTGGTAAGAGTCAATGTGGACATGCCGAATTTCCTTAGTTTCCTGAGGAAGCATAGGCGCTGTTGTGCTTTCTTGGTGGTAGCGTCGACGTGGGTGGACCTGGACAGATTTTTGGAGATGTGCACCCCTAGGAATTTGAAACTGCTAACCATCTCCACCTCGGCCCCGTTGATGCTGACAGGGGTGTGTACAGTACTTTGCTTCCTGAAGTCTCTTTAGTTTTGCTGGCATTGAGGGAGAGATTGTTATCGCTACACCACTCCACTAGGTTCTCTATCTCCCTCCTGTATTCGGACTCATCGTTATTCGAGATCTGGCCCACTATGGTCGTATCGTCAGCAAACTTGTGGATGGAGTTGGAACCAAGTTTTGCCACGCAGTCGTGTGTGTACAGGAAGTAGAGTAGGGGGCTAAGTACGCAGCCTTGCGGGGCGTCGGTGTTGAGGACTATTGTGGAGGATGTGTTGTTGTTCATTCTTACTGATTTTGGTCTGTTGGTCAGAAAATCGAAGATCCAGTTGCAGAGTGGGGAGCCAAGTCCTAGGTTTTGGAGCTTTAATATGAGCTTGGCTGGGATTATGGTGTTGAAGGCGGAGCTGTAGTCAATAAATAGGAGTCTAATGTAGGAGTCCTTGTTTTCGAGATGCTCTAGGGATGAGTGTAGGGCCAGGGAAATGGAGTCTGCTGTGGACCGGTTGCAGGCGTTCTGGGAGTATGGAGGTGATGCGCTTCATGATCAACCTCTCGAAGCACTTCATTACGACTGGAGTCAAGGCCACTGGTCGGTAGTCATTGAGGCACGTTGCCTGGTTCTTCTTTGGTACCGGTATGATGGTGGTCTTCTTGAAGCAGGTGGGGACCTCGGAGTGGAGTAGGGACAGGTTAAAGATGTCTGTGAATACCTCTGCCAGCTGGTCCGCGCAGGCTCTGAGTGCACGACCAGGGATCCCGTCTGGGCCCGTCGCCTTTCGAGGGTTCACTTTCAGGAACGCCAATCTGACTTCGGAAGCTGTGATGGTGGGTATGGGTGAATTATGGGCTGCTGGGGCACTCGCCAACGGATTGTTGGTTACCTGCTCGAACCGAGCATAGAATGCATTGAGTTCATCGGGGAGGGGTGCGCTGCTGCCAGAGATATTGTTCGGCTTCGCTTTGTAGCCCGTTATGTTGTTTAGTCCTTGCCACAACTGCCGAGAGTCTGTCTGTGACTCTGGCTTGGTTTGATATTCTCTCTTGGCATTCCGGATGGCTTTGCGGAGGTCGTACCTGGATTTCTTGTATAGGTCAGGGTCGTCTACCTTGAACGCCTCAGATCTGTCCTTCAGTTGGGAGTCAATCTTGCGATTGAGCCATGGTTTCCGGTTGGGGAACGCACATACTGCTTTCTTTGGCACGCAGTCGTCCACACATTTGCTGATGAAGTCTGTGACGGTGGTGGCATACTCATTTAAGTTGGTCGCTGAGTTCTTAAATATGGACCAGTCCACTGTCTCTAAGCAGTCACGTAAGAGCTCTTTTGTCTCCTCGCACCAGCACTGCACAACCTTCTTAGCTGGATTCTCCCGCTTGAGTTTCTGCTTGTATGCCGGGAGAAGGAGCACCGTCTTATGGTCTGATTTCCCAAAGCGCATCGGAGGATGGAACGGTAGGCACCCTTGATTTTTGAGTAGCAGTGGTCAAGAGTGTTGTCGCCCCTGGTGGGACAGGAGATGAGCTGGTGGAATTTTGGCAGTACACTCTTGAGGTTGGCCTTGTTGAAGTCTCCGGCCATGATGAACAAGGCCTCCGGCAGTTCTGTTTCGTAATTGGTTAATACTGTGTATAGTTCGTCCAGCACCTTCCTCACTACTGCCTGGGGTGGGATGTAGACCGCTGTGATAATGGCTGAAGTGAACTCACGTGGAAGATAATATGGGCGGCACTTCACGGTCAGGTATTCCAGGTTGGGGAGCAGTAGGTCGCCAGAGTCGCCACATCCAAGCACCAGGAGGAGTTGATGAGGAGGCAAACCCCTCCACCCTTCGCTTTGCCTGATGATGCCGTGCGGTCCGCCCGGTGAATTGAGAAGCCTTCAGGTTGTATGGCACAGTCCGGTGAGGCGGGGGTGAGCTATGTCTCTGTGAAAAAGAGCACACAGCAGTCTCTTACTTCCCTCTGAGAGGTAAGTCTGGCGTTAAGTTCATCCAGCTTGTTTTCGATCGCTTGGACGTTTGCCAGGAGTATGCTGGGGAGAGGGGTCTTGAAACCGCGTTGCTTCAATCTAACCTGCTGACCGCCGCGTTTCCCTCGCTTCCTCGGTCGGCGGCTGCTGCTGCTGGATGATCCTGGGATCCGATGGCAGATGTCAGCTCTTGTGGAAGGTAGGTGGTCACATCTGGCGGGGTCCAGGGCGCTGGCGTGGAACAGGGCGCTGTTTACGTATCTGAGGTCGCGTCTGGCAGGGTCCCGGGCACTGGTTGAGGTAGAGGGATTGCTAGGGGGACATGTTTGCGGTCCGGATGGGTCCCGGCGTTCTGCGGGCGCGGGAATACCTTGCAGCGCGTTCGGGTCCTCGTGTGGGGTCTCCGCTGTTTCGGGGGTCCTGGGTCGTGGGCAGGGGCTTCCTGAGGCAAGTTGGGCTGGGTCTCGTGGTCTGTTCCTTCCCTGGGAGCTCAGGGGGTTGGATCTTGAAGTAGGCCCGGTCGGGCCTCCACGTTGATTTTTCTTTCTTCCATCACCAGGTAGGTTGGGTTGTTGGGCGGGCTTCTCCGGGTCGGGTCGCTGGGCGGGTCTCTGGAGGTCGCGTTGGGCCGGGTCTTGCCATCGGGGGTCGGGTCGGGAGCTCCAGGGACTGGGCAAGGCGATCGGGGGGCTGGCGTCGGTAGTTAGGCCGGGTTGGGAGCTCTGAGGTCCGGGTCGGCTCCAAATCGAGGTCGGGGCTTCACTTCCAGTTTGGGCCCGATCTTCTTCCAGGTCGCAGAGGTCAGGTTAGGTCGGGTCAAAAGGTCTCCAGGGGCCTCGGAGGATGTTCAAGCCTGCAAGAAAAGATAAGGTTCAGCAGCGTTTCACTTGCATCTCTTCCAATTTGGTCTACTGCATTCGCTGCTCCCAATGTGGTCTCCTCTATATCGGAGAGACCAAATGCAGACCGGGTGATCGCTTTGCTGAGCATCTCCGGTCTGTGCGCATTCAGGACCCGGACCTTCCTGTTGCTTGCCATTTTAACACAAGATCCTGCTCCCATGCCCACATGTTTGTCCTTGGTCCGCTGCAATGTTCCAGCGAAGCTCAACGCAAACTGGAGGAACAACATCTCATCTTCCGGTTAGGCACGCTACAGCCTTCCGGTCTCAACATCGAATTCAACAATTTCAGATGATTTGCTCCACCCCACCTCGACCCATTTGTTTTCATCCCATTTTGTTTTAACTTTCTTTTACCATTTCTTTCTTTCTTAATATATATTAACCCCCCTGACCACCATCTTATCCACCTTTCCTTACCCTTTCTCCACTTTGCTTCCTCCTTCCCCTCCCCCATATCTACATCTGTCAGAGTTTACCCCCTGATGTCAGTTTCTCTGATGTTTGGCCTTTCACATCTTTTGTCCTCTCTGGGGACTGTCATTAGCATTCTTTCCCCTTGGTTTCTGTGGCCATTAGCACCCAGTTTCCCTGGGTTTCCGTGGCTATAACTCATCTTTCATTCTCACTCCACAGTATAAATATTTCCGACTTTGTCTGTTAGCTTTGACAAAGAGTCATCGGACTCGAAATAGAAGCTCTTTTCTCTCCCTACAGATGCTGCCAGACCTGCTGAGATTTTCCAGCATTTTCTTTTTGGTTTCAGATTCCAGCATCCGCAGTAATTTGTTTTTATATGAATGTGTACACGCTGTCAGCAGAAAGCTAGGAGTCAGACTATGGCACAGATTAAGGGACACCAGAGCTTTCCTCACAGCGAGTTATCATCACTCTACTGCCTTGTATATTGACCCGCTGACAGTGCCGACACAAGCTCATCACCCGGGAGTGTTGTAACACAGATATTGGGAGGGTGGAGCAGGGTGGTCGGAGGGGGCAGGGGGAATGGGTGAAATGGGGAGAAGGGGTGAGATGACAGACGAAGCCCCAATCTCTGAAAAGCGGGTGAGGGTGAGGGCCTCACTGGCCCTTCTGGCAAGTCAGACCCTCGCCATTGCCACCACCTGTCCTCCATCTATTGGCTGCTCCCGCGGATCCTCTCAGGGCTCGTCCTCCAGCCCTTCCTGCTCCGGTGTCTCCTTATCCTCCTCCTCTGACAAGGCCGCATGTTCCTCCTCCTCCACCTCCAGCATGCTGCCGCGCTACTGTGTCAGGTTGTGGAGGGCACAGCAGACCACCACAAAGTGGGCAACACTCTGGGGGTGTACTGTACTGCACCCAGTGTGTGCAAGGTGACATGCGTGTCATTTATTACCCCCTGGACCTGACGCATCCCAATGATTGCAGAGAACCCTAATGCCTGGGCATCCTGTTAGGCATGGTCCAGCTAAAGTTTATGTAGTCGGATGACCGGGCAAACAGAGCACCTGTGACTTCACAGATGCACTGTGGGCTGTAGGTTGGGATATGCCACACAAGTCCCCACTCGAGCCCTGGAATGACCCCCAAATGTAGAAGTTCAGGTGACCTTGACGGCCACCGTGAGTTGGTATCCTTCACGTGGCGCCAAGTCCGTAACCATGTGGCATAGGTGCCGCATCGTCCCCTTGTTGATACAGAGCCACACACGGTCTGACATCTTCTCAAATGACCTGTACACCTTAGATCGTCGCCAACCTCCCCTCTGGGTTCCTACCTGGCCTAATGGGCGGCTGGGTCCTCAGGGTGTGAGGCGGGGCCCTGCACAAAGGAGGCCTCCTTGAACCTGCGCCGACACTCCTGCTGCCTCCTTCTCCAGCATCTGGTAACCTGGACTGCTACCAGCACCACAAGAACAGATGCTGCATGCTCCACAATACCATCCATATTATATAATCTGTAAGGAATTGGGGAAGGTGAGAGACCAACATCGGTTATGGCTTCCACCCAGGTACCCTCGAGTGCCCAAAGCCTCCCCTCCCTTACCCGCCCCACCTCCTCTCAGGGTGCCATCCAATGATCCGGTTGTGCTGGGGGACCCCACCCTGCACACACACACACGGGCCACAGTAGGGGCCTCTGAGCGCTGGACCCCAGACCCAGACCGCTGCTGGGAAATTTACTTGGACCGGCTCAGGTATCCCCACCCCCTCCCCCGATCCAGACACTTGCCCTGTGGTCGCGGGGATATCCCCAGTGCTGAAGCCCAGCTCAGGGTATTTGATTCTTAGTTGCTGCCTCTGTGGTGATGACTCCTCCAGTGTTCCGGCAAAGTGTCCATGCCTCACAGTTTGGTTGAGATGCCAGGCAATGACATTCCTCTGAGACATGGTCAGCAGTAACAAAGATTTGAAAATGTGCTAAATAACATGCCACATATCACACTAACCATTAAACAACAAGGAAACATCACTGTTCCATAGTGGTACCAATACAAAGCTATATGAGCTCATTTTCACAAAAACAAACAAACACATGATTAAGAAGGTTGTGCGATGCTAGTCTGAGGCAACAGGAAAGCTCCTACTTGATGGCTTGGAGTCAATGGACTGGTCTATATTTAAGAATTCAGCAACCAACCTAAATGAGTATGCCATGTTGCTAACTTTGCCTTAGTTCAATTGCTCTGTTTTATTACCTTTACTCTTGAGTCGCCAGGTATCTTTATGATACCGCCACGTGGTTCAAGTCCGAGTAATGATCAATAATCCAATACACCGATTAGTAAGATTTAAATCAAAGCACATTTATTATACACAGTAATCGCTACTCATGCACAAATTCTACGGCTAAGCTACTTCTACAACTAACAGGCCTATACTTAACTTGGAACTGGCCCACCAGGTCAGGGAAACAAATGGCCTTTCGTTCGGGTTCTGAGCCTGCGGGATTCGTAGTTGGTACGGATTGGTAGCTAAGAGCGCCTATCTCGTAGCGAGCGTTGAATTAAACTTACGATTCAATCTTCACTGCTCCGGTCACGGTCAATGTTAGTTTGTTGTTGCTGGGTGACCCGGGCAGGACAAAGAGCTCGAAGAGGTGGAGAGGAAGAGAAGAGAGTGATTTGAACTTGGGGCTCAATTCTTATAGTCCCCAGGGGCTTCCCGCCTTTAGGGGCGGACTCTGTACCTGGTCCCAAGTGATTGGACTTTGTCCCAATCGCTTGGCTCGATTTTCTCCAATGCTGGAGCGGTTCCCTGATCGATGGGCAGTCTTGAGGTGCTCGTTCACCTCCTTTTGTGTAGGCTTCTGCTGGCGCCGAAGAGTCTGGTTTTGCTTTGTGTGTCTAAATGTTGCTTATTGTCCCCGGGAATGGCTCATTAGTATGCAGATGGCTGTTATTTTGTTATACTGATGGTTGCTGGTATCGATAGTGTCTGGCCTTTCCAGAGGTAAATATACAGCCAACCTGCAGCTTCTGGTTTTTGTCTTGTTGGCTGACTTTCCCATCAGCCTTTGCCGTTCGCCATTTTAAATCGGGAGTTGGCCATTTTAAGTGGCTATATTCCCTCCTTGTAATCCTAACGCGAAGCGTGAAGGATCACATAACTATGTTGTTTTCCATTCCCTGGCCTGGGAGGGGGGGGGGACACTTCCTTCATGGCCTCTGCACTGACCATAGCTATGCAAAAATATTTTAACTGACAATTCTAAGGGCGCTATGTCAAACAGGGACATGCATTACAAAACAATAAACTGGGAACCTCTAACTATTCTCAGTACACTACACTCACTTAAACATTTCATCATTCTACCTTCCTCAACCATACAAACAAATCATAGCAGTTTATACACAGTTTTCCTGGCTTGGCAGTCAAGCTCAGGATTGTACAATTTGCTCATGAACAGTTTATTTACAATAAAACGCAAGTGAATGCTCTTTATTATAGATCGCGGGGGTCGGAGGTCTGGTCATATCCAAAAATAGGGGTCTGATCCTATATACCGGGGTTCGAGAGCGCCTTTTCCATTTCCTTAGACGCATAGTCTGCACGATGCAGCAGAGTATCGCTAATACTAGTAAGGTTTCTATTACATAGGACAGGGAGTACCAGGTTATAAACCTGGCACACCAAGATGATGTGGTGTCGCTGGTGACTGGGCTCTGGGTACTGCGGGGAAGTGAAACATTAACGGCTGGGGGGCTTGAAGTCATGGGGTTCGCGTTCACTCGCAACCAAATGTCCATAAAGATGATGCTGATCCATGTGAAGGAAGTCCTCATGGCTCTTCTCTTTCCTTTTCTTTTCTTTTCTTCTCCGGTCCTGGAGCTTCTGGAGTTCTGTGGAAACAAGCATGGTGTCTGTAACTATCTTTGTTTAACATCTCGTACGATAGTCCGTCTGTCTGCCTGTCCTTTAGTGCCAATTACTCCCTTTATAATTGGTCACTATGTGTGACTCTCTCATTTTTTTTCTTAAAAAACCGAATTTTAGGACAAAACACACTTCCAAATAATGAACCAGTGCGAACCGTCTCGCAGACTGCACAATTTACCATCCAAATGTTTCAGGATGTAAATAGCATGTGGTAGGCAACCTAAGGGTTACCTGAAAGAAAACAAAACTTTTTGAACTAAAATTTCCAAAATGAGGTGCGTATGGGCCGCGACAGGTCCCCGGGTAGGACGGCTACCAATGCCGTGTCTCTCCTCCCCGAGCGTAGTTGACCAGAGGGGGGTTCCCAGGCAGGGCAGGTCCCAAGCCGTTTCTCCACTGCCTGAGCAACCGACACGAACGGGCAAAAATGTAGTCATCGTGGTGGGGCTGCCGTAGTGGTTCTTTCCTTCGAACCAGAAGAGCAGTTATGAACGAGCATCTGGTACTGAACAAGTCTCTGTAGACAAGCTAGTTCCGCTGAACTAGTGTCTGGCAATAGTGAGTCTCTGTGGGCATGTCCTCAGAGGTTTCGGCTGATGAGCGTGCGGACAAGTTCTCAGAGGTTTCGGCCGAAAAGGCGTGGGGGCGTGAACATTTTTTTTCCTGTCTGACATACAACATTTAACAAACTTACAAACAACATAAAACATGCTGCAGGTTCCATCAGAAAGGACACCACGTCTCCCAAGCGGTTCCTTTTAAAACATCATCTGGACACCTCAGTTCTCGGTTGCGAACAGGGTCGCAAAGGGGTTCTCGGTTTGGGAGTCAGACCCAAGGTCGTCATCTTCTCCCGGCTGCCAAACTCTTGAGTGTATCAGGGCTGAAAGGGCTGCATGGTGTGAGGTGGGGCCGCTCTCGTCGTTGCGGACGAGTCGGAACGAGTTATCTCGGTGCCAATAGTTGGTGACTAGTTGTGTGGGGACGGAATCGGGGTAGTCAGTGTGGTTCGGTGGTCGGTGGTGGGGGTTTGTTTAGGGAAGTGATCATGAAGGGATCACTCGGATCGTAGTTGGAGTCGTTGGGTGTGGGTCCTGTTGCCTGGGGATAGTAGGGAGGCATGCTGTGGCTATCATCCGAGTCACAGTCGCTGTCTCTGCTGCTGCAGTCTGTGGGCGTTCCGGGGCGGAGTGTATATTTCAGGGGTGGAGTCGAGGTCGAGTCCGTGGCTGGGCTGGATGTGGTGGGGGTTGGTAGGGTTACGTTGGCTGTGGGCGGGGCGTGGTGTGCTGCATCGAGCATGACGTGGTGTGTGTGGTTCGACTGTGTTCCATATGCCTTCAGCTGGTTTATATGGAACCACGCAGTCTTACCGTTGGGGTACTTTATTTTATATATGGAGGGGCTTACTTTGTCCGCAATGGAGTACGGACCCGAGTATTTTGGTGACAGGAATGTGCTGGGGTTATATACGGAGAGCATAACTTGCTGTCCTATACTGTACTCAGTCGCATGCACTGTCTTGTCGAAACAAGCCTTGCTCTGTTTCTTCCTTGTGCCCAATTTTACTGCGGCTGCTAGCTGAGCCGTTTTAACATTTTCAACTAATTGCTCCACTGCTTTCTCGTGTGTGAGGGCCGTCACTTCGGGGCTGGTCAAGTCTAAACCTAATAAATATTCTGTGCCTTTCATGGGGCGTCCGGCCATGAGAGTGTGTGGGGTGTAACCTGTGGAAGTAGAAATTGTATTACGCAAAAATATCAGCGCGAAAGGGAGAACTGAGTTCCAAGTGGTGTTGTTCTGCTGGACCATTTTTCTGAGGGTGGATTTTAGGGTCCGATTCATGCGCTCCACGATACCACTCGACTGTGGGTGGTATGCTATGTGGAATTTTTGGGTGATGCCAAATATCGTGAGGACGTTCCGCATGACACGTCCCGTAAAATGGGAGCCTTGGTCGGAATCAATGCTGCGGGGGAATCCCCATCTTGTAAAGATGTGGTGGGTCAAAATCTTGGCTGTGGTTTTTGCAGTGTTTGTGCGGGCTGGGAATGCTTCCACCCATTTCGTAAATGTGTCAATGACCACAAGTACATATTTATAGCCATTCCTGCAAGGGGGCAATGGTCCTATAAAATCGATCTGGATGTTAGTCCAGGGGCCATTAACGGGTCAGGTGTGGCTGAGTTGAGCCTTTTTGGCATATCTGTCCGGATTATTCTGGGCACAGATAAGACAATTCTCAATGTAGTGATTTACATTGTCCTTTAAATTCGGCCACCAACAAAGCTGCTTGAGATGGGCTGTAGCGGGATCGATTCCCTGATGTCCATGACCGTCATGGAACAAACAAATCAGTTCATTCCTGTCCTGTTCAGGAACCACATAAAGGGTGCCTTTTAACACCACACCGTCATGTGTGGTCAGTGCAATTTGAACCTCTCATAGAGAGCTGGATATTTTCCTTTTACAATCTCCCAGGGATTGCTGTCCTGCTTCTGAGCCTCCACTAGATCCTCGATCTTTGTCTGTGAGACCTGAACTGCACTCACTGATGCGCTTTCGGGGGGTGTCCAACAATATCCATGCCTGGAACCTGCTTTGGCCAGTTCGTCGGCTTTCACATTTCCAGATGGGGAGGAATGATGGTGACTGCGGACTTTGATTATCCCAAAAGTCCTGTTATGTGCTCTCTCTAAAATGTGGTGGAGCAATGGGGCTGAGGGGAGGGGTTTTCCGTCTGCGGAAACAAATCCTCTTGCTTTCCACAGGGGCAGGAATTCCGTGAGGCTGTTGCAGACATAGAGGCTGTCCGGGTATATGTCTGCTGGGCTGGGGAAGGAATCTGGGTGTTCCACTATGTACGCGATAGCCGCGAGCTCTGCTGCCTGCGCGCCTAAGTGGCCTGGAAGTTTTAACGATATTTCCTCAAGGGCGCGTCCCTGCACGTCCTCAACATAGATACCGCAAACTGTTATGCGCTTCCCATCCAAGACTGTGGAATATCCATCCACATAGATCTTTATGGGCTCACACGTTTCCGTGTGTTGGGGGCTCTGGGTTGAACTACCTATCTTTCTGGGGGGTGTTTTCACAATAAAGGGGCCTGTGTCGTAGTGTGGAGAGATAATTTCGCATTCATGGGGGGGGTTCCGGGGTACTGTAAGTTGTTGGCTATAAAGGTATGCGTCTTTGTCCTTTTAACAGTGATGTTCCGTCCCTGCAAGAAAAGGGTCCATCTAGCTGCTCTAATCTAGCTTACTGTACCATCCTTGAGTCGTCCGTCCAGTAAAAGTTGGGTGGGGGTATGTTCGGTGAGAATTGTAATGGGGTTCAGTCCGGTAATATATGAAAAATACTGCACTGCCCAAAATACTGCGAGCAGGTGCCTCTCACAGGCTGAAACTCCCTGCTCCACAGCTCGAAAAGTCTGGAGGCGTAAGCTACAGGCCTTAACTGGCCGTGCCGTTCCTGGAGTAGTACGGCCGAAAGGGTGCGGTCTGTGGTCGCTACCTCTACGGCGTAAGGGGAAAGCGGGTCTGGAACTTGTAGTGCGGGGGCTGCTATGAGTGCCTGTTTTAAAGAGTCCACAGCATCCATATGCTGCGGAAGCCATTCCCAGGGGGCTCCTTTCTTTAGGAGGTCTGAGAGGGGTGCTGCCTTGCTGGCGAAACCGTCAATGTGGTTTCGGCAGTAGCCAACCAGTCCTAAAAACGACCGGAGGGCTGAAACGTTCTGGGGAAGGGGCAATTTAGCAATCGAGTCAATCCTTTTATGCTCGATCTCGCAATTACCATGTGTGATAATTGTTCCCAAATATATCACCTTATCTTCCAAAATCTGGGCCTTTTTGGGGTTGACTTTACAACCGATTGAGTGTAATAGTTCCCGGAGTTCGGTCAGAAGCTCAATGTGCTCTGCCTTGGTGTCTGTCTGCAGTAGTAGGTCATCTACATACTGTACCAGACATTCGGGGCGAGAAAATTTGGCTAAACCATTTGCCAGCTGTCGGTGGAAAATGGAGGGGGAGTTGTGGAATCCTTGTGGCAGGCATGTCCACGTGTACTGCTGTGCTTTAAAGGTGAAGGCAAATTTGTACTGGCACGCCTTTGCCAATGGAATGGACCAGAATCCATTACTGACGTCCAAAACCGTAAAGAATCGGGTATTGAGTCCCTGCTTGAGCATGGTCTCGGGACTTGTTGCTACTGTGGGGGCTGCTGCGGGGGTGATTTTGTTGAGTTCCCGGTAATCGATGGTCAGTCGCCATGATCCATCGGGCTTTCTCACTGGCCAAATCGGGGCATTATTAGTGGAGGCTACTGATCTAAGTACGCCCTGCTCTAATAAGCTTTCTGTTACCTTTGAGATTTCCCCCTCTGCCTCTTGGGGAAATCCATACCGTTTTGGGGGTCTAGGGTCAGGTCCTGTTATTTGTACGGAGCCAATCATCCGTCCACAGTCGTGCTTGTGGGTCGCGAATGCTGCCCTGTTCTTTTGCAGAACTGCCCTAACCTGTTTTTCCGTGCTAAGCGTGGTCGGGTTGAAACAAAATTTGCCTACTGCGCTAATTTTGTTTGCGTTGAGCGTTGCGGGGGCTCTTGCGGATTTTGCCATCTTCCAGACACACTGGCTGACTGGATCAAATGAAAGGTGGTGGGAATTCATGAAATCGATTCCCAGAATGTGTTCTGCTGTGTGGGGCAGGTCAACTAAAACTACGGGGTGCTTGGTGGTGATGGTACCGATTTGAATGGGTACAGGGGCTGTGGTGTGTCCCTGCTGTGAGTGGCCTGTAAAGCCGCTGAGGGTGATGGTGGCTGTAGTGGGCCACGTGTCTTTTTGAAACAGGGTGGAGGAATTTATTGTGGTGCGGGACCCTCCTGTGTCCCAGAGAAATTCGATGGGCTGTCCCCGAATTTTCGCTGCAACGACCGGTCGTCCGGACCTAACCCAAAGGGTGTCGCAGACCCAACTGGGGGAGGCGTACACCGTCAGTCCGTTCCGGTCAAGTCCATCTGATCAGAACGGGCGCTAACGCTATGAATGGGCTCTGTCTTTTTCTTACTCAGAGTGCCCGTCTGCTGGGCTCTCTGTGGCCTTTTAGGGGCATTGCACTCTCTTGCGAAGTGTCCCAACTGTCCGCAGTTGTAACACTCCTGTGACTTGGGTGGGGGGCTGTTCTTTCCCTCATTCACCCATGCGGGGTTGTGGTGTGTTGTTTTTACTGCCTGCGTATCTGCCCCGGCCTGCTTTTCCTCGGTATTTTTAACAGCGGGTTTGCTCTGTATAGATTGCTCCCAAGTGCGGGACAATCTTTTCACTACCCACTTCTCATTATCGTTATGGGCCTCCACTGAGGGATCATAACTCGCGCAAGCTTACTGTCCTGTTTCTGTGGCATGGGAGATAAGGGTGCGGGTCCATTTGGCCATGTTGTCTGGGGACAAATGGGCACGGTCTAAGTCTCCAAAGACTGCTGCAAAGTGGATCCACAGGCGTCCAGCAAACGCTGTGGGGTGCTCGGATTTCTTTTGCCTCCATTTGTCGAGGCCATCTACGGGGTCACCCCGGTTATACCCGATCGCATCCACGATCGCGGTATGCATTTCTGCAAGGGTGCCTCCTCCTACATTCTGTGGGTCGGGAAGGGTTGCTGCTACTGACGGGTCTAAACTTAAAACGGTGAGCTTTACATGCTCTCGCTCATCCAGGCCATACATGGTCGCCTGATGCTTAACTGTGGCAAAGAAATGGTGGGGGTCTGAGGTGGGGAGGAACGGTGTGATCTTATCGCATGCGTCCCGTAATAGGGTCACTGTTAAGGGGATGAAGTATAAAAATTCCACATCGTCCGATGTGGCTGTGCAGTGGGTGGTTACTGGGTTCATTGGAGCTTGAACTATCTGCTGTGTGGGGGGTTGGGGCGCTTTCTTTTTTTGTGGCTTTCCCTGCGCACATGTTCCCTGAACATATCTCTGCGCTGTTTCGTTCAATTCTTCCCAATCAGGGCCATCTTCCTGATCTAATTTGTCTCCAAAGGTTTCCTGGAAACCTTTCTGAACTGAAAGCAGCGATTGCAATCTGCTTCCGGCACTTTGCGTGATCTAGCGTGCTTTGTCTTTGTTCTGTGGTGGCAGCATGGAGTGCTCTTAATGCTGCATTGAGGTCACGACACTGTCTCTGTAGTGCTTCTACCTGTTTTTCCGTTTCCTCACGTACCAGGACTGCATGTTGCGTGTCCTGATAGGCCTTTTCGTATTGAGACTGGAAGCTGCTTAGGTGCGCCAGACAAGACTGGTGTGACCTTTTGGCATCCTGCACCTCTCCATCTTTTGCTGCCAATTTCCTTCTCAATTCCGAATTCTCCTTTTCTACCTCGCTCACATCGACCTTACTCATTCGATGTATGTCCTCAACTTCTTTCCGGAGCGTCCTGACGACCTCCTCTGTGCCTCGCAATTGTGCCAAGCAGGACACGATTGCCATCGGCTTGCGAGCTTTCCCTAAGCTCTTTTTGTGGATCTCGCTCAGGTTCTCCCACCAAGTATGTCCTATACTCCCGGGGCCTGATTCCTCGTTGTCACAGAATTCATTCCAAAGGGGCCATCCTTTCCCTTTGAGATATTTCCTGATCTCTTCCTCCCAAATGGGACATTGTCCCACTCTACTGCTGCTGGTCGCTGCGACCGCAAATTCCTCTGGGTTCATGAGGCCCTGCATTGCCTGCATTGCCATCTTTCCTATCCGAATGCTGCTCTTCAAATTTGGGACAGGGGTATTAATCCGAATGCTGCTCTTCAACTTTGGGACAGCGGTATTAAGGCGGTGCTGTAAATACGGGTACGGCTTTCGCTACTTTCCGAAATACAAACTTCCGACAGTTTTGTCGCAATAAAAAATCTATCAGTTTTACCTTATCGCCCTGTTAGTTACGCATGCATACACACACTTCCGAATTATGAGTATTGATCAGAACTGCTTGAACACTTGCGGTTTTCTGTTTCCAAATGGATCTCTAATTCAAATTCTTGGGTTCTCCCGGAGTGGTTTTCCACTTCTAGATCGGGTCCGGTCAGGATGTCGCCAAATAATGTTGCTAACTTTGCCTTAGTTTAATTGCTCTGTTTTATTACCTTTGCTCTCGAGTCGCCAGGTATCTTTATGATACCGCCACGAGGTTCAAGTCCGAGTAATGATCACTGTCAATGTTGATTCGTTGTTGCTGGGTGACCTGGGCGGGACGAAGAGCTCGAAGGGGTGGTGATGAAGAGAAGAGAGTGATTTGAACTTGGGGCTCAATTCTTATAGTCCTCAGGGGCTTTCTGCCTTTCGGGGCGGACTCTGTACCTGGTCCCAAGTAATTGGACTTTGTCCCAATCGCTTGGTTCGATTTTCTCCAATGCTGGAGCGGTTCCCTGATCGATGGGCGGTCTTGAGGTGCTTGTTCACCTCCTTTTGTGTAGGCTTCTGCTGACGCCGAAGAGTCTGGTTTTGCTTTGTGTGTCTAAATGTTGCTTATTGTCCCCGGGGATGGCTCATTAGTATGCAGATGGCTGTTGTTTTGTTATACTGAAGGTTGCTGATATCGATAATGTCTGGCTTTCCGGAGGTAAATACACAGCCAACCTGCAGCGGCTCGTTTTTGTCTTGTTGGCTGACTTTCCCATCAGCCTTTGCCGTTCGCCATTTTAAATCGGGAGTTGGCCATTTTAAGTGGCTACAGCCACCACTGTCACAGACTTTATCAGCAAATGTGGAGAAGACTGTTAACCAAAGAAAGTAGTATGTATGTTCCTCAACCAAAAACCATGGCTTAATTGGGAGATTGACTCCTTACTGAAGACCAGATCAGAGGCATTCAAGTCAGGCGATCCTGAGCTATACATGAAATCCAGGTATGACCTCCGCAAAGTCATCAGGGATGCCAAGAGACAATATCAGACCAAGCTAGAGTCACAGACTAACATCACGGACTCTCGTCGGTTGTGGCACGGGCTACAAAGCGAAGCCAAGCCGTATCTCTGGCAACAGCGCACCCCTCCCCGATGAACTCAATGCATTCTATGCTCGGTTCGAGCAGGAAACCATCAAACTGGTGTCAAGCAAATGACTAGGGTAAGAGTAGGACCAGTCAAGGACAGGGATGGGAAGTTGTGTGTGGAGTCTGAAGAGATAGGCGAGATACTAAATGAATATTTTTCGTCAGTATTCACTCAGGAAAAAGATAATGTTGTGGAGGAGAATGCTGAGGCCCAGGCTATTAGAATAGATGGCATTGAGGTACGTAGGGAAGAGGTGTTGGCAATTCTGGACAGGCTGAAAATAGATAAGTCCCCGGGGCCTGATGGGATTTATCCTAGGATTCTCTGGGAGGCCAGGGAAGAGATTGCTGGACCTTTGGCTTTGATTTTTATGTCATCATTGGCTACAGGAATAGTGTCAGGGGACTGGAGGATAGCAAATGTGGTCCCTTTGTTCAAAAAGGGGAGCAGAGACAACCCCGGCAACTATAGACCGATGAGCCTCACGTCTGTAGTGGAGGGGATTATAAGAGACAAGATTTATAATCATCTAGATAGGAATAATATGATCAGGGATAGTCAGCACGGCTTTGTGAAGGGTAGGTCATGCCTCACAAACCTTATCGAGTTCTTTGAGAAGGTGACTGAACAGGTAGACGAGGGTAGAGCAGTTGATGTGGTGTATATGGATTTCAGTAAAGCGTTTGGTAAGGTCCCCCACAGTAGGCTATTGCAGAAAATATGGAGGCTGGGGATTGAGGGTGATTTAGAGATGTGGATCAGGAATTGGCTAGCTGAAAGAAGACAGAGGGTGGTGGTTGATGGGAAATGTTCAGAATGGAGTTCAGTTACAAGTGGCGTACCACAAGGATCTGTTCTGGAGCCGTTGCTGTTTGTGGATGAGCAGAGGGATCTAGGTGTCCATGTACATAGATCCCTGAAAGTTGCCACCCAGGTTAATAGGGTTGTGAAGAAGGCCTATGGAGTGTTGGCCTTTATTGGTAGAGGGATTGAGTTCCGGAGTCAGGAGGTCATGTTGCAGCTGTACAAAACTCTGGTACGGCCGCATTTGGAGTATTGCGTACAGTTCTGGTCACCACATTATAGGGAGGTCGTGGAGGCTTTGGAGCGGGTGCAGGGGAGATTTACCAGGATGTTGCCTGGTATGGAGGGAAAATCTTATGAGGAAAGGCTGATGGACTTGAGGTTGTTTTCGTTGGAGAGAAGAAGGTTATGAGGAGACTTAATAGAGGCATACAAAATGATCAGGGGGTTAGATAGGGTGGACAATGAGAGCCTTCTCCCGCGGATGGAAATGGCTGGCACGAGGGGACATAGCTTTAAACTGAGGGGTAATAGATATAGGACAGAGGTCAGAGGTAGGTTCTTTATGCAAAGAGTAGTGAGGCCGTGGAATGCCCTAACTGCTACAGTAGTGAACTCGCCAACATTGAGGGCATTTAAAAGTTTATTGGATAAACATATGGATGATAATGGCATAGTGTAGGTTAGATGGCTTTTGTTTCGGTGCAACATCGTGGGCTGAAGGGCCTGTACTGCGCTGTATCGTTCTATGTTCTAACTGTCCCAGCAGCCCATAACACACCCATACCCACCGTCACAGCTTCTGAGGTCAGATCAGCCTTCCTGAAAGTGACCCCTCGGAAGACAACGGTTCCTGACGGGATCCCTAATCCTGCGCTCAAATCCAGCGCATTCTGAGGTCCCCACCTGCTTCAAGAAGACCACCATCATTCCGGTGCCAAAGAAGAACCAGGCAACGTTCCTCAACAACTGTCATCCGGTGGCCTTGACACAATCGTAATGAAATGCATTGAGAGGTTGGTCATGAGGCGCATCAACTCCATACTCCCAGAATGCCTAGATCCACTGCAACTCACATACCAACGCAATCATTCCCCGGCAGACGCCATCTCCCTGGTCCTACACTCATCCCTGGAGCATCTCGACACCAAGGACTCCTACATCAGATTCCTAATTATTGACTACAGCTCCGCCTTCAACACCATAATTTCAAACAAAGAACAAAGAAATGTACAGCACAGGAACAGACCCTTCGGCCCTCCAAGCCCGTGCCGACGATGCTGCCCGACTAAACTACAATCTTCTACACTTCCTGTGTACATATCCCTCTATTCCCATCCTATTCATGTATTTGTCAAGATGCCCCTTAAATGTCACTATCGTCCCTGCTTCCACCACCTCCTCCGGCAGCGAGTTCCAGGCACCCACTACCCTCTGCGTAAAAAACTTGCCTCGCACATCTACTGTAAACCTTGCCCCTCTCACCTTAAACCTTTGCCCCTAGTAATTGACCCCTCTACCCTGGGGAAAAGCCTCTGACTATCCACTCTGTCTATGCGCCTCATAATTTTGTAGATCTCTATCAGGTCGCCCCTCAACCTCCGTCGTTCCAGTGAGAACAAACCGAGTTTATTCAACCGCTCCTCATAGCTAATGCCCTCCATACCAGACAACATCCTGGTAAATCTCTTCTGCACCCTCTCTAAGGCCTCCGCATCCTTCTGGTAGTGTGGCGACCAGAATTGAACACTATACGTGTGGCCTAACTAAGGTTCAATACAGCTGCAACATGACTTGCCAATTCTTATGCTCAATGCCCCGGCCAATGAAGGCAAGCATGCCGTATGCCTTCTTGACTACCTTCTCCACCTGTGTTGCCCCTTTCAATGACCTGTGGACCTGTACTCCTAGATCTCTCTGACTTTCAATACTCTTGAGGGTTCTGCCATTCACTGTATATTCCCTACCTGCATTAGACCTTCCAAAATGCATTACCTCACATTTGTCCAGATTAAACTCCATCTGCCATCTCTTTGCCCAAGTCTCCAAACGATCTAAATTCTGCTGTATCCTCAGACAGTCCTCATCGCTATCCGCAATTCCACCAACCTTTGTGTCAACCTTTCAGCCAAGCACATTTCAAAGCTTCAAAACCTAGGACTTGGCTCCTCACTCTGCAAGTGAATCCTTGACTGTCTGACCCATAGACCACAATCAGCAAGAATGAACAATAACACCTCCTCCACAATAGTCCTCAATACCGGGGCCCCACAAGGCTGCGTACTTGGCTCCCTACTATACTCCCTATACACAAAAGACCGTGTGGCAAAATTAATCTACAAGTTTACCGGTGCCGCGAACGTAGTGAGGCAGGTCTCGAACAATGATGAGTCAGAATGCAGGTGGGAGATAGAGAACCTAGTAGCATGGTGTAACGACAACAATTTCTCCCTCAATGTCAGCAAAACTGAAGAGCTGGTCATTGACTTCGAGAAGCAAAGTATCGTACACACCCCTGTCTGCATCAATGATGCCGACGTGGAGATGGTGAACAGCTTCAAATTCTTAGGTGTGCACATCACCAACAATCTGTCCTGGTCCACCCACGTTGATGCTACGACCAAGAAAGCACAACAGCACCTATACTTTCTCAGGAAACTAAGGAAATTCGGCATGTCCACATTGACACTTACCAACTTTTACAGCCCTGTCCATCATACAAACCCACCTCCCATCCATTGACTCAGTGTACACCTCCCACTGCCTTGGGAAAGCATAATCAAAGACCCCTCCCGCAACGTTTATTGACTGTTCCATCAGGCAAGGGATACAAAAGTCTGAGAACACGTACAAACAGATTCAAAAACAGCTTCTTCACCACTGTTACCAGACTCCTAACCGGCCCTCTTATGGACTAATATGATCTCTTCACACATCTTCTCTACAGAGTAGTGCTACACTCCTGTAAGCTTCACCCGATGCCTGTGTATATGGGCAGGATTCACCGTCGTCTGACGCCAAAATAGTGAAACGCGATTGGGCGGAGAATACCCTCCGACGCCAAATCGGGATCCTCCGGCACCTCCGAATTTCCGTAAATGCGCCCCTCACCGTGCGGGGTATAAGCACCATTGATATATCATTAGCCGGCCCGACCCTCTATTCGGATTGGATTTGTTTATTGTCACATGTACCGAGGTACAGTGAAAAGTATTTTCCTGCGAGCAGCTCAACAGATCATTAAGTACATGAGAAGAAAAGGGAATAAAAGAAAATACATAATAGGGCAACACAACATATACAATGTAACTACATAAGCACTGGCATCGGATGAAGCATACAGGTGTCGTGTTAATGAGGTCAGTCCATAAGAGGGTCATTTAGGGGTCTGGTGACAGTGGGGAAGAAGCTGTTTTTGAGTCTGTTCGTGCGTGTTCTCAGACTTCTGTATCTCCTGCCCAATGGAAGAAGTTGGAAGAGTGAGTAAGCCAGGTGGGAGGGATCTTCGATTATGCGGCCCGCTTTTCCCCAGGCAGCGGGAGGTGTAGATGGAGTCAATGGATGGGAGGCAGGTTCGTGTGATGGACTGGGCGGTATTCTCGGGGGCCTCCGCGATTCCCCGTCGGCTGATGGGTCAAGTTTCCGACGACATGGCTCACTTGTGGCCTCAGCGGTCGGGAACCCAGCGTGACGGCTGCAGACTGTGTCCAGCGCTACCACAGTGGCCGGGAGCCCTTCTGCTGACCGAAGGAGCTTCTGCAAGGGGTAGGAGGACTGGTGGACAGGGGGTGGTCAAGTGAGCAGTACTGGGCAGGTCAGTTCCGCGCACAGCCGGCGCCATATTCTACAGTGCGACCTCTGCAGGTCGTCGCCGTGCGTGGCCACGGAGCCGGCCATTTTCCAGTCATTTTTGTCGTGGGAGCCGGGAGTTTTACTCAACGCGGCTGCCCAGCCCCTCATTGGTCGCAGGATCGGCGAGGGTTCGGCGCCGATTTCCCTGTCATAAAACTTCACAAATCCTGCGCTGTCGTTAACACTGAGTCTCAGAAACGATGAATGCAGCCCTATGTATTTACATTGTGTATTTTGTGTTTGCCGTATGTATTTTCTTTTCATGTATGGAATGATCTGTCTGAACTGTACGCAGAACAATACTTTTCACTGTACCTCGTTTCACATGACAATAAACACATCCAATCCAAATCCAATCCCTCTCAGGTTTCTCAACCTGCAGAGGATAAGCCTGAGAGAGTGTTTTCATGTCCAAAACTTATACCATAGAAATAATCTGTCCATCAATGTGTGATTTGTTCCATGCATCAGTGCCATTCTCCATCCAGGAATAGTAGCCACAGGGCCCAATCTCACCAGAACCAAATCCTGGCATCCACATATTCCACTGGCACTCAAGGAGCAATTGAACATCCTTGACTTCCAGTGTGCTTAACCCGTGGTGATGTACCAGTTACATGCAGCACTCACCACACCAACAACAAAAGCATCAGCAATCTGTGGAAGCATTTCTTCAATGTCGTTCGCAGTTGGCCCATTTGGAACAATGTCGCGCACCAGGACCGCAGCAACTTTTTGCTTCAAGCCAGATTGTCTTCTGAACTCATACATCCCGCTGAGCCCAGTGTTCCAGGACTCTGGGGGTGTTCGGTGGGATTGTCAAGCTGCAGCTAAAGTTGCCCCTGTTACGGGTATTTTCCATCCAGTGGGGTGTCCTGCTGGACCCGCAGGCACTGAGCCCCTTGCCGCCCCCCAGCCCAGGGGCGGCACCCCACCCATTACCCTGACTAGGCCTGTCGGCCCCTAATGGCTCCCCCAATGCCCCTTCCAATCCCCCTCCAGGCACTGGGGCAGCAGTGCCAATGTCCCCAGGCAGATTTTGAAGATGGCTGCTGACCTCCTACAATCCCCACAGCTGCCATTGCACTAGTATCATGTTTAAAATCGGTGTGTTAAAGGATGGCCATGGGACTGCTCGCTGGGGTGCCACTTAGGTCATGAGAGGCAGTTAAATAGGCGGTCCGTCTCATTAGCGATATGGAAATTGGCCTCAATTGGTTTCTCACCACGTCTCGGCTGGTTCTGGAACCCACCCACTGATGTAGGCCGGTTCGGTCCGAAACTGGGTGACGCCCGGCATGGATCCCAATTTCAGTCTCTCCCGATATCTCCCTGACTTGCACGGATCTGCACCAGGTGAAACCCAATGGTTACATTGTACCCTTAGTCTCCCAAGTAAAAAATGTCATCCAAGAACTATGTGTGTGTGTAATAAAATGTGTTAAATAGATGGATGGAGAGGATTTATTCAGGGTGCCTATGGGAAGTGTGCCTTGCATAGAGAAGAAACATTTCAGATCAGAGCCTCAGAGCAGATGGTCAGCCATTTAGGACTGAGATGAGGAGAGATTTCTTCACTCAGAGTGTTGTGAATCTTTGGAATTCTCTACCCCAGAGAGATGTCAATGCTTAATTGTCGCATATATTCACACCTGAGATAAATAGATTTTTGGATACAAAGGGAATCAAAGGATATAGGGTTTCGATGGGAAAGCGGAGTTAAGCTTGAAAGACATCCATGAAAAATCCATATTGACTGGTGCAAGAGCCATATGGTCTACAGCTGCTTCTATTTCTTCTGCTCCTACATAGTTAGGAGGGTTAGTACCACTGGTAAATGGATAGATAGAGGAATGGAGACGTGCACAGACAGAGGGAAGAGTGCTCCTGCAAGGTAAGTTGATATGGGGAGTTGGTGTGGTGTGCTGGAGTAAACTTGAGAAGGCAGCTTGAGTGGTTGCTATGATGTATCAGGATGTCATTGAATATGTTCAACTTAGTTCAGTAAACCGCCTTCGGATTTGAAACCTGGAGCAACGCCATGCTCCTGCGGTTGACCTTCTCAGCTGCCTCCAGCCAGGCCTTCTTGGCTTCACTGTCAGGCTTCTTCGACCCATCATGTAGAAAACAGTATCTCCCTGCAGGTCCTTACAGCCCACAGCATCACATCCAGATCACTGAAGCAAAGCTTGAACATACGCACTACATTCTGCTCCCAACTCTAGAATCCATCTAATTTTACATCAGCAATGCCCCTTTAAATACTGTAGCTGAAATCAACTCTGGCAAGGCATCACCATGCTCACTCGATCTAATTGGTCAGAGAACCCTGAAATAATATGTTAATGCATGGTTGGGGTAAACACCCACCTACAAGTATCTGCTTCACTTACCTCTGGGTTTCCCACATGCTATCAATCACCTCCTCTCCAAGTACATCACAAGGGTACATCCAGGGCCATGATATTAGCCTGAGTGACTGATATACTTGTCGAATGTGCAAGGTCAGCATCAAAGCCCTTCATAAACATCCCCTCAGGCTCCAACAGCAAAGCCATCTCCAAATACTGCATCAAAATTCCCAATATAACACTATCATGCCAGAACTTTCATTTCAAGGCTTCATAAAATGTTGATGAAAAAATAGCATCCAGATTTTTGAGGGGCATTTTCCACCGCTACCTCACTGCTGACGTATGTAAATGCTTTGCTATACACCACTCTCTGGGCGGGATTCTCCAATTCTGAGACTGCGTGATGCCAACGCAGAATCCGTGGATACTTACAACAGAAAGACCTGCGCGCACCTGGACTGATTCCTCTACTATTGAGGGGCTAGCACCGGGGCCGCCCGGAACACTCTCGATTCCAATGAAAAATGGTGCGGGATTCACCGGGTCCGTGATTGACACTCGGGAGGCTGACAAGCTGTCATACACATTACACTCCCCACACACACTTAAACCAGCCAAAAAGATGGCACTGGTTGTGCTGGAGTGTACCCATACAGCTGATAGGTCAGCTTGGAGCCAGCGGGCACCCAGGGGGGTGGCCTGGGGGGACACCTGTACGACCCGTTGCACTAAGTTCAAAGTGGGCTGTTAGCGGTGTGCGCAGCTGCATGGCTGCCCTGCTGCCCTGCCAGCTGTGGCAATGGTGTTACTTGCCCGTCCACCCCGACCCTACAGCCCACCTCCTCATCACCCCACATTCCTCCCCTGGCCCTGGCAGAAGTCCCCTGGCTAGCGGCACAACTGACAGCAAACTATGGCGATTCTGGACACCTTCCATACCCCCACTCTCTCCCTCAGCAGCCGCCCCAACAGTTTCACGATTTTTAAAAGCACAAGTGAACCACGCGTCGGGTTTTTGGCATTAAAACGGCACTTGCCGCGATTTCAGCGCCGGAGCCGATTCTCCGCCCAGTCGCCTTTCTCGATTTCGGCATCAACTAACAGAGAATTTCACCCTCTGTCTTTGTACTTGTATAAGATAATTGGCAAAAGAGCCAGAGGTGAGATGGGAAATTATTTTATGCCCTAATTCACTGCTTCAAAGAGCAACAGAAACAGTTTCAATAATAATTTCCAAAGTGTGGCTCGTTAAGTAATACTGGCCCGATTTAACAGAGACATTTTGAAGTGTCATTTTGAGCACGATTGGCGGGGTGTTACTCAATGGCCGTGGTGACGAGATTGCGGCCCGTGTTTAATGGCATTTAGTGTCAGAAATGAACCGTCACGAGCTTCTCGGCATTACTGGCTGCAGGGGCGCCTGATTCGGCAGACGCACGGCTCAGCGTGTCTAGCAAGGGGGAGCTTCTTTTAAGCGCTCCTTCACCGCTCACCCCAATCAACATACAAGCATGGCAGCTGGCAGAAATGTTACTTGCTTTGGCGATGTCGACCAGGCAAGGTTTCTCGACACAATCGATGAGAGATGGGACATCCTGTTCCCCAAGGGGTCAGGGACCAGCAGCAGGGCTACAAATACAGCCTGGGAGGCAGTGGCAGCGGCTGTCAATGTGGGCAGCATGACCAGTGTCCAATGTCAGAAGAAGACCAAGAACCTCCATTGAGCTGCAAAGGTAAGTTACCACCACTCTGCGGGCATCAGTTCTGCCTGCCACACGTCAAAGTCCCTCCTCCACCCCACAAATCACAGGCTGACACCTCTGACCCTCCACACATCTGATCTTCCTACTTGTTCCTCAATACTCTCAGCACCCACAAGCCCTTCATGTCCAGTTGCGGTGCCCACAAATGCCAACTACTATAGATATCCCTATTCTTCAAGCGTGTGGCTCACAGTGCGGTTCTTTGTCATCGCAGGAGAAGATAGCCCATAATACGCAGGAAAGGACGAAGATGCAGGTGGAATACCAAAGATGAGTCCTCACGCCCTATGAGTAAAGGACCCAAGAAGTCATGGTGTTGTCCGAGGAGAGATCTATCACTGACAGCGAGGCTGACCTCGCAGAGGTGAGAATCTACTATCACAGATGACCTGCCTTAAGTGAGTTGTTCATGTCAGGCAAAATGACCCTTCCGTCTCACTGACCACATGTCCAGTGTGTCCCAGGATCTCCATCTGATAAGCCCTGGCCATCCAAAGTTGGCCCCCTGCCACTCAAGAGTCCATCGCAGAGGAGAGCTCCAGGGACACCACCATTGAGGCATCAAAGCTGTCAGCCCCACCTTCCACCAGCGCAGAGACACTCATCTTGGTGGGCAACATTAGTAAACAGGCTTCTGGTTGCACAATCAGTTGCTGATTCACATCCGGGAGAGGCAGGAACATCAAAAGGAGTCCGTCGTTGGAGGTCTGCTGGATCCCAGGACTCAGCTGGGTCCCAGTCAGATGCCGAGCCTCTGGGCAATGTTATTTTGGAGCTGATGGAGCTGCTAGAACATGGTTGTGTGAGACAGGAGAGGATGCCAGCGACGTTCCAGCGAGTGCAAAGCTGATTGGAGGAGTCCCAAAGGCCATGGGCGCAGGATATGATGCCGACAATGCGCGGCACCGAGGCCAAGACTGCTGGGGTGGCGACCGCAGTGGAAAACCTGGAGGATGAGGTCAGCGTCTTGAGAGGTGGTGCCCAAGGCATGGCTCAGTGTGACAACCATGGCTGAGGGCCTCAACATTATGCCCCAGTTGCTGTGGGACGTAGCCCAGATGCAAATGGACATTGCCGAGGTAGTCCAGAGCCCGGCCATGTCGCACAGAAGCATCACCGAGGGCATCAACAGCATGGCGCAGACAATGGGGAGCTGTCAGGACTGGCAGAGCCAGATGATACAGAGGCCTTGGAGCTCACTCCAGCTGCCCAACTGTCCCATGGAGATCCCAGGGCCTCACAGGCAACGTCGGGGATGATGAAGCACTGGAGGCCAAAATGGGGCCGGCCACCGAGGAGACAACGGCTGACTCCAGTTCTTCCGAATCCCCCATCCCCAATCACCCTCCCCATCCTGACAAGGACAGTGGGAAAAACAGGATGACATGACAAAGCCAGTGACACCTGTAAGTCGGCCGGGCCCTCCAAAGAACGTCTGCCAAGGGCATCAACGGTCACAGGGTGCAAAAAGCAGCAGGCTGCCATCACCTCTGATATGCATCACAGGGACACACTGAGACGTAGCAGTAGACCACATAAGATCAAGTAGATTGAGGATCACTGATTGGGCACCGTGGAGCTACACTGTCTGTTGCTAAGAGGAATGGAAATATCAAATGTTCACAATTAAAACATGTTACACCAGATACATGTGAAGCCTTTGTCATGTTAATCTTCACATTGGGTCTGCCTGCAGTCCCATCCCCTGTTGCCTTCTGCCCCCCCCCCCCCCCCTCCCCCCACCGGCCCACTGGGTACAGTGGTCCAAGATCGAACACCGTTGATGCAGACTCCATTCAGAGGATGGGCGTGAGCGCGCTGTCAGCAGACTTTGGCATAAACTGAGGAGCACCAGAGATAACCTCACAGTGAGGGGTCACCACTCTCCTGCTTTGGATATTTACCCACTGACAATGCCGAAAAAGGCCCTTCACCTGGGCTGATGTTACGCAGACCCTGGGCGGGTGGAACAGGGCAGCCGGGGGTGTGGGGGGGGGGGGGGGGGGCGGGTGCAGGGCGCGAGTGATAGGGGTGGTATGCGTTGAACATTCAGGGAGTTCAACTCCTTCCTGTTAATGAAGGGCACTCTCTGATGTCCCGGTGCGAGCAAGGCAGCATGTGTGTCATCAATTACCTTCTGGACCTGGGGTCTCCCAACAATGGTAGGTTCCTGCGGCCCAGGAATCTTGGTGGGCCGGTCAGCTCAAATTCAATGTAGTCTGCTGCCCGTGACCATGGTACACATTAGTAAAAACAACATAGGTAACAAAGGGATGAGGTCTTAAAAGCAGAATATGGGGAGTTAGGAAGGACGTTGAGAAGTTGGACCTCAAAAGTAGTGATCTCAGGATTACTACTTAGTTGTGAGAGAACCCTTGGGGTGACCATCATTTGATAGAATTCTTTATCGTGGTGGATAATGAGAGAGTTGATTCTGAGGCTAGCTTCTGTCAGAAATGTAACTATGATGGTATGAGGCATGAATTGGCCATGGTGGACTGGGAAACATTACTGAAAGGAAGGACAGTGTCAGGCAATAGTAGGCATTCAAGGAACTAATGGGTGGACTCCAAAAGTTGTTTACATACAAGGGACTGGTTTAGCACAGGGCTAAATCATTGGCTTTTAAAGCAGACCAAGGCAGGCCAGCAGCACAGTTCAATTCCCGTACCAGCCTCCCCGAACAGGTGCCGGAATGTGGCGACTCGGGCTTTTCACAGTAACTTCATTTGAAGCCTCCTTGTGACAATAAGCAATTTTCATTTCATTTTCATACAAATTAACAAAAAAAAGTTTAAAATTCAGCAAAGGCGAACAAATGGATTGATTAAGATGGGGGAAATAAAATATGAAAGTAAACTAACGGGAACACAAAAACTGACTGTCAAAGTTTCTATCGGTATGCAAAGAGGAAAATATTGATAAACACGAACGTAGGCCTCTTACAGTCAGAAACAGGGAATTTGCAACAGGGAAATACCTGAGGATCTAAATTCGTACTTTGTTTCTGTCTTCACAAAGGAAGACATGAATAATGTGTCGGAAGGCCTGAGAAAAACAGGGCAAGATTCTCCGTCCTGGACGCCTGGATTGCATTCCCTGGTGGGACAGAGTCTGGCATCGGGGCAAAACCGGGATCGGCGCCGGATGCCAACCCGATTGCGATGTTCCGGCCCCCGCTGGCAGCGGGAACGAGGTCCAGCGGGGAATGGAAATTAATGCAACTGCCACCCTATGTTCCAGCCTCCTGTGATTCTCTGGGTCCCGTGACCGGGAATCACATGGGCGTGGATCACTTGTCGTCTTTACCAGAATCGCCCTGGCGTGGTGGACTTCACAATAGGCCAATGGGGTAACCCACCAAGGAGTTACCCCCTTGACTCACTGCGAGGTCCACCACTTCAGAGCCAATCTGGTAGAGACCACCTGAGACCAACTGAGGGCCACCCTCCCACAATTCACTGCCTGTCCACCTCCCCTCTACCAGACCTCCCCCCCACACCCAAACCAGTGATCTCTGTAATAGGGAGACCCCCAGGGACGCCTGTAACAGGAAGACCCCCAGGAATGCTTGTAATAGGGGGACCTCCTCAGGGACCACTGTCATAGGGGGATACCCCTCTCCAGGGTCCCCTTTAATTGGGAGACTCCTACAGGGACTCCCTGCCTCAAGAGACCCCCACACAGTCCACCCACCCCCCCCCCCCCCCCCAGACACTTCCCCGAAGAAAGAAACCCCTGTCTGGAAGTGATAGAGCAGTGCAGACAGAGGAAGTAAGAGGAATTACAGCTGTAGCATTTACCTTGCAGCGCCACCTGTCCACTCCTCGAAGGACAACAGCTGTGACCTGCATCTGGTTCCCACAGATCCATTAGCTGCAGGCCATTCATAGCTTTCTCGGAGTGGTCTGTGTTTGACAGCTTCTACAAACCATCTGCAGCTTTGGCTCACTCACTTCCTTTCACAGTTCAGTGGTCTAAGTTGTGAAACCCCAATGCTTGCAAACGCTGACTGCATCAAAGAGAGGTAAGTGCATTCCAAGCCCTAGGTGCATTCCAATCACTCAAGCAGATGATACAAAGTTGGGTGGGAGGGTGAACTGTGAGGAGGATGCAGAGATGCTTCAGCAGGATTTGGACAGGCTGAGTGAGTGGGCATATGCATGGCAGATACAGTATAATGTGGTTAAATGTGATGTTATCCATTTCTGCACAAAAATAGGAAAGCAGATTTTTATTTGAATGGGTGTAAATTGAGGGAGGTGGATACTCAGCAAGGCCTTGATGTTCTTGTGTACCAGTTGCTAAAAGTAAGCGCGCAGGTACAGCAGGCAGTAAAGAAGGCAAATAATATGTTGGCCTTCATAGCGAGAGAATTTGAGCATTGGAGTAGGGATGTTTACTGCAAATGTCTTGGGCATTGGCGAGGCCACACTTGGAATATTGTGTGCAGTTTTGGTGTCCTTCTCGGAGGAAGTATGTTCTCACTATGGAGGGAGTGCAACAAAGGTTTACCAGGCTGATTCCTAGGATGGCGGGACTGTCATATGAGGAGAGACTAAATCGGTTAGGATTATATTCATTTAAGTTTAGAAGAGCGAGGGGGGATCTCATAGAAACTTACAAAATTCTAACAGGATTAGACAGGGTAGATTCAGAAAGAATGTTTCTGATCTTGGGGGAGACCAGAACGAGGGATCATGGTTTGAAGATAAAGGGTAAACCTTTAAGGACTGAGGTGAGGAGAAATTTCTTCACCCAGAGAGTGGTGAATCTGTTGAATTCACCACCACTGAAAGTAGTTCATGCGAAAATGTTTTGTCATTTCAAAAATAAATTTGATAGAGTTCTTGGGACTAAAGGGATCAAGAGATATGAGGGTAGGTGGGATCAGGGTATTAAATTTTATGATCAGTCATATCATAATGAATGGCGGAACAAGCTCGAAGGACCAAATGGCCTCCTCTTTCTATTTCTATGTCGGTTTCTATGTAAACGATCAACGGTACCTTTATACAAAAAGATGAAAACAATCTACTTAACAGTCCGTACATCGCACTAACCATTAACCAACAGGCAAAGGGCACTGTGTCATACACACAAGCACCTGCTTGCCACAGAATATTGGTACAAGCAGTTCATGTAAACAGTAAAGAGTTAACAAGACTATAGAGTCACCAGCAATGTTCAAAAGTATTTCTTCAACACCTTCATCAAGATGTTCATTCAGATCAACCCGTCTCTCTCTCTCCCCCGCCTCCCACAGCTCCCAGCGGTAGACTCTTAACAATGAAAAATTGCTCCGGGTTGAGTAACTAACCCCTTTAAAGGACACTCTCTGAAGGAGGACTGACATATGAAGAAAGACTGGGTTTGTACTCACTGGAGTTTAGAAGAATGCGAAGGGATCTCATAGAAATATATAAAACCCTGATGGAACTGGACAGGCTAGATGCGGCAAGAATGTTCACGATGTTGGGGGCGTCCAGAACTAGGGGTCACAGCCTAAGAATAAGGGGTAACCATTCAGGACTGAGATGAGGAAGGACTTCTTCTCTCTCAGAGTTGTGAACTTGTGGAATTATCTACCACAGAAAGCAGTTGGGGCCGGTTCGTTGGATATATTCAAGAGGGAGCTGGGCGTGGCCCTTGCGTCTAAAGGGGTCAAGGGGTCTGGAGATAAAGAAAGAGTGAGATACTGAATTTGCATGATCAGCCATGATCATATCGAATGGTGGTGCAGGCTCAAAGGGCTGAATGGCCTACTCCTGCAAATGTTTTCTATGTTTCTTTGTATGTTATCCCCTAGTCCAATCAGGAATGGAGTTGGGAATTTGCTGAGATGTGTTGGGACTTGTTCCAGCAGTTGAACCCTAGAACTGTGTATGGAAAGGTAATTTTAAAACACTCTGTAAATAGTTTTTATTATAGTTATAATAAATTGTTGTTTCTTATAAGTTAACTGATGGAGCTAATTGTTGAAGTTATTGCACAGAGGGTATTGAGTCTGACCGTGTCCTGCAATACCCTCCATTAAGGATCTCAGTCATTGTGGTGTCTTACTGCATTCTCCATAACAAGGCCCTCCCTGGAATGAAGAACTTATCGTATGAAGAACGGTTGAGGACTCTGAGTCTGTACTCGTTGGAGTTTAGAAGGATGAGGGGGGATCTTATTGAAACTTACAGGATACTGCGAGGCCTGGATAGAGTGGACATGGAGAGGATGTTTCCACTTGTAAGAGAAACTAGAACCAGAGGACACCATCTCAGACTACAAAAACAGAGATGAGGAGGAATTTCTTCAGCCAGAGGGTGGTGAATCTGTGGAACTCTTTGCTGCAGGAGGCTGTGGAGACTAAATCACTGAGTGTCTTTAAGACAGAGATAGATAGGTTCTTCATTAATACGGAGATCAGGGGTTATGGGGAGAAGGCAGGAGAATGGGGATGAGAAAATATAAGCCATGATTGAATGGTGGAGCAGACTCGATGGGCCGAGTGGCCTAATTCTGCTCCTATGTCTTATGGTCTTATGGTCTTATGTGGACCACAGTGAGGCTTGGTTGGGGAAAATGCATTGTGGGTGTATCAGGAGAGAGGGAGGAAGCGGTGACCATAAAGGTGCCCCAAGTGCATGACAAGGTGGCCTTTGCCTGTTACATTCTGGGAAGAGGTTGTCCCTCCTCCCCCTCCTGAGTGCCCAGCCTCTGGCTCCTCTGTCATATTTCACTTCTCTGCGATTCAGAGACAGGCTTTGGTATAAACTACCTCAGGACAATCAGCAGCTTCCGTGATGGCTGCCTTTGATACCTTGCACCCACCTCCATTTCTGCCTCCACCAGCTTTAATTGGGCAGGAAACCTATCACTGTATCAGTTAATGGCTCCCCCAAGGAAAATCTGAACTTCACTTTAGTTTCCCAACAGAAGAGGGCTTCTGGCACACAAAAAGAAACCGTCTCCTTTTTCCCGCCTCTCTGGTGAAAATCCATTCCAAGATGTTTCCATTTGTGGGTGAGGCCAGAAAGATAAGCTAACAGGATATACTCTCCCTCTCTCATGGTCCCTCATAGCTTACCACAAACGGCTGCTGCTACCACACGGTTCTAGCTGACCATGAAACTCTCCTGATCTTACCGCCTGCCATAGGCATACCAAAAGGATTTACAGGTGACAATCAACCTGCTTGTCTATGTCACAAATGCACCTTCCTTGACCATCAAGTCCAGGGGTGGGACTCAATGCCGGAACATCTGGCTCAGAGATGGGGACACTACCCACTGCACCCCAAGACCTCTTATAATAAAGTCAAAGGAATATACAGGATACTAGATCTGAACCAAGAAAATCTTGAACTTGCTACCATAGCGGGTAGTTGAGGAAAACAACACAAGCAGATAAACACATGAGGGAAAATGTATCGAAGTATCTGTCAAAATAAATTCTGGACAGGAATAGTAGGAACATCTAAGTTACATCACTTCCTCCCATTAATATATTACTGTAAAACTTGCACCTACCTCTGACTGGTGATTCCAGAACTGAGAAATCTGCCATAAAAAAATACATCATTCATAATATGGGCAGAGATAATGCATCACTGATCGCAATAAATTTAGCGATTCCATGTGCATTCATTTATGCAGCATAATCAGATGAACATATGCTACTGTATGTTCTCCTTAATTCCAAATGTAATTAATCCATTTGACTTTTTGAGCAATGCTTTAATTAAATGAAACAAGCAAATCCACAAGCTTCTGACATGACCCTAAAACCAGATTGATTGATTGATATTTATTGTCACACGTACCGAAGTACAGTGAAAAGTATTTTTCTGCGGCCAAGGGAAAGTACACAGTATGTACATAGTAGACAAAAGAATAATCAACAGAGTACATTGGCAATGGTACATCAACAAATAGTGATTGGTGACAGTGCAAAACAGGGGCCAAGTAAGAGCAGCATAGGGCATTGCGAGTAGTGTTCTCACAGGGAACAGTTCAGTCCAAGGGAGAATTGTTGAGGAGTCTAGAGCTGTGGGAAGAAGCTGTTCCTGTGTCTTGATGTGCGGGTCTTCAGACTTCTGAATCTTCTGCCTGGGAAGGGTCTGCGTCCTACCTGATGCATGGATTGATAATACTCGTCGTTATTATAATTGTATGCTGTATAATCATTGGATGCCTTAATCTATGCTGTAAGATGGCTATGGTTTGGATGATGCCAGTAGACTCGGCTCATCACCAAGCAGACATCCCGCTAATGTACACCACCGACCAAGACGGAGAAGAAGACGACGTGGAAAAAGGGGGTGACAAATATGATGATGTGTTTATATAAGAAATGCAAACAAGACAGCAATCGGAATATTGTTGGTCTGAGGAATTGTTAACACAATTCTTGACCAAAAGGAGGGATTTTTAAGGGACATTTACATTAGAGGTTATTCATTTATTCATTAGGAATCTCTCTATTTTATTATGTTTAATTATTAGCTTATGCCTGCAATAGTGTGGACTGCGAGGCATTCTATACTTGCTTACTCACCACGGCAATCTAATTCTGCAATGACTTGATAAGGACGGTTACTGGCGAGTCATTCTCTAACTGACCTAATGACATCTGCCAATGTTCCGATTAATTGCTGAGTCATTCTGTCACTGGCAAATTGACCATTAACTATTGAGACACCTGTTATCCTTGTAATTGTGGACAAGGAGTTGCGTGCATTAGATAACGGATGGTCTCAGAGGAATGTGATTGGAAGCTAATTGTTGCTAGGGGGGCCTAATTGTAACCCCCCCCCCCAAGCTAATTAGGAACTAACCAAGTGTACATGTATAAAAGAGGCTAACTGTCATTGTACAATTGAGAAGGCGACCACGAGCACTGCGGAGTGCCTGGCTTTCTCCCAAAAGCTTTTGCCAATAAATTGACTTGACTCAACTCTTTGGTGTGAATAAGTTATTTACCACTTCAGTCTGGAAGAGGGCAAAACCTGGGTGCGAGTGGTCTCTGAGGCAGCGGGAGGTGTGTGCAGAATCAATGGGAGGGAGGCAAGCTTGTGCGATGCGTTGAGCCGAGTTCACCACACTCTACAGTTTCTTGCGATCTTGGGCTGAGCAGTTGCCATACCAAGCTGTAATGCAGCCAGATGGGATGCTCTCTATGGCACATCTGTAGATGTTTGTGAGAGTCGATGTAGTCATGGCGAATTTCTTTAGCTTCCATTGGAAGTAGCGACGTTGTTGGGCTTTCTTGACTGTTGCATGACTGTGCGTGGACTAGGACAGACAGTTGGTGATGGTAACTTCCAGGAACTTATAGCTATCGACCATCTCCACTTCGGAGCCATTGATGCAGACGGAACGGAGGGGGGGGGGTGGGGGGAGGTGGGGGTGGCGATGTCGTGCTACGCTTCCTGAAGTCGATGATCAGTTCCTTGGTCTTTCCAACATTTAGAGAGAGGTTGTTTTCAGTGTGTAGCCATCTGGGATGGCCACTTCCAACTAGGTACAGAGAAACTCGCAAAGCCTAGCGGGTAAAATGGACAAGCCAAGACTCAGGCAGGCTCAGGGCCTGAAATGCATATTTGTGAGCAAGTAGTCCAGACGGTATCGAATCTCCGTCCAATTAGCATTGTAATGAGGCCGATTAGCATTTGATGGCCCATCTTCCCCAAAACAAAGGACTGGTACTCAAGCAACCGGGACAGTCCCAGACATTTCGACGCCACTCCCTGTTCAAGGGAAACGCAAACAACGTGGTCAGTGACCGCTTGGGACACGCCCAGCCATCCAGATCCCTGCCCACTTATTGGCTAAGGAATCGAACGGAGTGATCAGTGATCACCCAATTAGTAAGGCCCAAATCGAAGGACCGCCCAAAAGAGCGCAAAACCCCCCCTGAGTGTAAGAAAAAGAGTTTGCCATGTGTTCGCTCTCTCTTGGCCCTGGTACCCTGGTCACGGCCATCGCCAATTGCAGCAACACCAGAAGCGAGTCCAAGTTCAACGCCCGCTACCAGACGGATGAGCCCAGCTGAGCAGCAGTTACTCCTTCGAACACGAGAGATCCAGAATTGAACAGCGGCCACTGTTTTCTCACCTAAGCCGGGTGCCCGAAGTTAAGTACAGGTTGTCTTAGTCGATAGGTGTAGTTAACTCGTAGTGTTTATGTTGCATGACTAATTGTGTGTAAATAAAGTACCCTTGACCTTGAACTAACCAACTGGTGTTTGGCTCTTTGATCGATAGCCGATTGAAACTTGTGGTGTATCATTCGATACCTGGTGACTCTAAGCATTCGGACATAGATAACATAGAAAGAAAGGCAAATTCACTGATTGCCATAATTGGAACAGAGCCACAGAAAAGACCAAGTAGAAAGAAAAAGCAACAGTTATTGGTGACATCTGACGGGACTCGACCCAGAAGTGATCGTGTCACTCCGAGAGAACCCACAAAAGCATTTGGATTAGAATCCAAATTAGCAAAGTAAAACAAACCACAAGCAAAACCAGTATCGATCAAACCTCCAGAATTCGGAAGTGTGTAATTTGCATGCGAACTAACAAAGGGATATAGGGTAAACTCGATAGATTTTGTTGTGTGAAACTTTCGGGAGTTGCGTAAACCGGAAAATAGCTTCAGCTGTACCCGTGTTTGCACCACCGCTTTATTCCCCCTTGTTCCAAATTTCCGGGAGTCAGAAGTATTTTTAGGGATGACCATGAAGGCAATGGAACGCCTTATGCATCTACAAGAGCCCGAGGTCGCAGCGACCAATAGATCAGAACAGTGTCCCGTATGGGGAGAAGAGATTAGGAGACACCTAAAGGGGAAAGGATGGCCCCTATGGTCTGAGTTTTGCGCGAATGAAGAGACAGGTCCTGGCAGCATAGGACAGACTTGGTGGGACAGCCTGACCGAGATCCATAAGAAGAGTTTGACTAAGGTTCGGAAGCCAATGGCACAATTGCGAGGCACAGAGGAGGTCGTGAGGACGCTCCGCAAGCAGCTAGAGGAGAAGGAGAAAAGTAGAGAGAGAGATTTAAGTGAATGCGAGAGATTAAATGAACAGCTCCGGGAGCAGTTAGCAGCAAAGGACAAGGAAATGGATGATGTCAAGAGGGCACATCAATTCTGTCTCGCCCACCTTAGCAGCTTCCAAATCCAATACAATAAGGCCTACCAGGACACACAACGTGCTGTAATGGTAAGAGAAGAGACAGAGAATCAGGTACAGCAGTTAAAGAAACAGTGGACTCTGTCCAATTAGCATTGTAATGGGGCCGATTAGCATTTGATGCCACATCTTCACCAAAACAAAGGACTGGTACTCAAGCAACCGGGACAGTCCCAGACATTTCGGCGCCACTCCCTGGTCAAGGGAAATGCAAACAACGGGGTCAGTGACCGCTTGGGACACGCCGAGCCATCCAGATCCCCGCCCACTTATTGGTTAGGAATCGAACGGAGTGATCAGGGATCACCGAATTAGTAAGGCCCAAATCGAAGGACCGCCCAAAGGAGTGCGAAAACCCCTGAGTATAAGAAGAAGCGTTCGCCGTATGTTCGCTCTCTCTTGGCCTTGGTATCCCGGCCACGGCCATCGCCAATTGCAGCAACACCAAAACGAGTCCAAGTTCAACGTCTGCTACCAGACGGTAGCTGAGCAGCAGTTACTCCTTCGAACACGAGAGATCCAGAATTGAACAGTGGCCACTGTTTTCTGATCTAAGCCGTGTGCCCGAAGTTAAGTACAGGTTGTCTTGGTTGATAGGTGTAGTTAACTAGTAGTGTTTATGTTGCATGACTGATTGTGTGTAAATAAAGTACCCTTGACCTTGAACTAACTAACTGGTGTTTGGCTCTTAGACCGATAGCCGGTTGAAACTTGTGGTGTATCATTCGATACCTGGCGACTCTAAGCATTCGGACATAGATAACACAGAAAGAAAGGCAAATTCACTGACTGCCCTAATTGGAACAGAGCTCAGAAAAGACCAAGTAGAAAGAAAAGGCAACAGGTACACCATGCAATCAAGTGATCTATCTCCCTTCTGTAGTCTGATTTGTCATTGTTTGAGATTAGCACCCATAATTAAAGAAACAGTAGCAGCATAGATACAAGATTGAATAAGGTCAGGATTTAAAAAAATGTATATACAAGTTGAGTTCCCAATTTGTTTTTTTACAATTAAGGGGCAATTTAGCATGATCAATCCACCTAGCCTGCACATCTTTGGGCTGTGGGGGTGAAACCCACGCAAACACGTGGAGAATGTACAAACTCCACACGGACAGTGACCCAGAGCCGGGAACGAACCTGCGACCATGCTGTTGTGAGACAGCAGGGCTAACCCACTGCGCCACCGTGCTGCCCTAAGGCCAGGATGTTATGGCCTGGCAGTAGTATGTCTCCCCCCCCACCCCCAGCAGATGCGGCAGGCATTTAAATTGCCATTTACTTGGCGGGATCATAATATCCTGCTGGGTGGAGGGGGCTACAAAATACTCTGCCAAGCGGCAGCAAGCAGAACACATGGTGGACAGATGTTTTTTAGATCTAAGGGAAGTATATAGTGTTGTTCCCCTGGGTGTCGGTGATAGATCCACTATTATTTTTGGAACCTGTCCCTAATCTCTCTTGTTAGCCATGGTTGCCTTGTCCTTTATCCTCCCACTCCAAGTTCCTCTGCAGCTCAGATGAGATTTCCCGAACCGAAGCACCAGGCAGGCAACAAACCTTCAGGACTCTCAATCCTGGTCACAGAGAACAGTGTCTCTGCCCCTACCTATGCTATCTCCAATTACCACTAAATTTATTTTCTCTCCCCCCACTTGAACGGCTCCCTGTACCAAGGTGCTGTGGTCAGTTTTCTTATCCTCCCCACTCTCATCCACACAGGGAGCAAGAACCTCAAACCTGTTGGACAAGGGCAAGGACTGAGACTCCAGCAACCCTATCTCATGGATCCATCTACCTGCTCACTCATAATCACACCCTCCTGTCCCTGACCACTGGCCCAATTCAAGGTAGCTAATCTAAGGGCTATGAAGAAAAGAAAAGAAAATTGCTTATTGTCACAAGTAGGCTTCAAATGAAGTTACTGTGAAAAGCCCCTAGTCACCACATTCCAGCGCCTGTTTGGGGAGGCTGGTACAGGAATTGAACCATGCTGCTGGCCTGCCTTGGTCTGCTTTAAAAGCCAGTGATTTAGCCCAGTATGCTAAACCAGCCCATCTGACTGCCTCTCGAAAGGCAGCGTCCAGGTAATTATCTCCCTTCCAGATGTATCGCAGCATCCGAAGCTCAGACTCCAGTTTATCAACTCAGAGCCCAACCTCAAGCAACCAATATTTCCTACAGATGTGTTCAGTAGGAACCACAATGGGGTCCATCAGCTCCCATATCATGCAGATACAACATATTGCCTGCGTCTGCATCTCTATTTTATTGAATTAACTATTAATTTTTTTAAATTTCTAGCTGGTTTTTAGTCTTTCTAATCTGACCATTTGATCCGACGCTCTGGCTTCTGACAATCAGCCCGTCTTCTATGCAAGCTAATAAATGACCCCTAACCCCATGTGATCTCACCTTGTGAATTAACCTTCTGTGCGGCACCTTATCAAACACCTTCCGGAAGTCCAGATATCCTACATCTACAGGATCCCCATTATCCACTTTGCTTGTTACATCTTCGAAGAACTCTCGCAAATTAGTCAAACATGATTTATCCTTCATAAAGCCATACTGACTCTGATGGATTGCGTTTTGACTTTCCAA
The DNA here is from genome assembly GCF_047496885.1 of Scyliorhinus torazame. NCBI lineage: Eukaryota > Metazoa > Chordata > Chondrichthyes > Carcharhiniformes > Scyliorhinidae > Scyliorhinus > Scyliorhinus torazame. The sequence continues at coordinate 221,908,351 of NC_092709.1, forward strand.
ATGTCCTGATATCACTTGCTTAATAATTGATTCCAACAAATTCCCAACAACAGATGTTAAATTAATTGGTCTGTAATTTCCTACATTCTACCTCCCTCCCTGTGGTAGTCACCACTGATGTATATATTAGGTGCTTTGTGGTAAGGCCCTGTACTACAGGTACGGGGGTAGTTCCCTGCCTGCTGGCTCCGCCCACTAGGCGGAGTATAAATATGTCATTTCGCCAGCTGCTGTAGGAGGCCACACATCTCAGTGTAGTAAAGCCTTGATTACATCCTACTCTCATCTTTGTGTAATTGATCGTGCATCAATTTATTACACTAAAGTTTTCAGAAGATGGACCTCCGCATCAAACCGGATCGCCTGCAGTTGGATCTGCAATCAGGCAACGCCAAAAAGGACTTTGAACATTGGCTAGCCTGTTTCGAAGCTTACATCAGGTCTGCACCAGACCCAATTCCGGAAGCTCAGAAGATTCAGATCCTCTACTCTCGTCTTTGTGTAATTGATCGTGCATCAGTCCCTTTTGAATAGGGCCGTTATGTTAGCATTTTTCCAATGCACTGGAACCTTTCCCGTGTCCAGGGAATTTTGGAATATTATAACCAATGAATTCACTATCTCCGCTGCCACTTCCCTTAACTGTCTGCCTTGTCTACCCTCAATCCCAAGAGTTTATTGAGTACCGTTTCCCTATTGGTGCTGTTCTAATTTCCACCCTTCTATTTCCTCTGAATTACCTGTTCTTATAGGGATGAAATGAAATGAAATGAAATGAAAATTGCTTATTGTCACAAGTAGGCTTCAAATGAAGTTAACTGTGAAAAGCCCCTAGTCGCCACATTCCGGCCCCTGTTCGGGGAGGCTGATATGGGAATTGAACTGTGCTGCTGGCCTTGGACTGCTTTAAAAGCCAGCGATTTAGCCCTGTGCTAAACCAGCCCCAGTATGATGGTACTACTGTCCTCCACCATTAAAACTGCAGCAAAATATTAATCAGCATCTCCGCCATTTCTGTGTTCCCCACTATTAACTCTCCAGTTTCATCTTCCAAGGGACCAACATTCACTTCAGCAACGCAAAGGGGCGGAGTATATTAGGTCCAAAGCGCTAAATACATTTAAATGAATGCAAATGCCAGTTTAACGTGCCCCTGCCGGTGCAGAGCATAAACCTTGTTTTCACCACCAGGGAGGGACCGGAGGATGACACCCAAATCGGTGCCGGGCCGGGACCTTGTTTTTGGCTGGACGCCCGATTCTCCGGCGGATCGCATTACAGCTTCACGAGGCGAAGAATCGAGCCCATCATTCTCGTTCATTTGATTTCCTCCTTCATGAAATGCTTTATGTGCCAAGTGCTCCTTCGATAGAATCATCGTCAAATTTTCAAATGGTAGCATTCTGAGCAGTTAATGTTAAACACAGGAAATGAAATATTAATGCTCACTTTGCTGATGCATTTGAGGGGCGGGGCGACCACACAATCCAGAACGAACACATTTAAAAACATGTCAAGCTGTACAGTGGAGCTGCTTGTTTTAGCCTTTGTCCACAAATGGTTAAAAACAACAGCGATTTGCCCACATTAAGCTAATTTTGTGCGACAGATTCAGTTCATGCTTCAGCTGTCAGAACAACTGCTGGCACCAAACTGTTAGTGATCTTGACATTGCTTTCAGCAGTTGGTATATAACAGGCTCCATTCAGCGAATGTGAAGGCAACATTTGGTTTAGAAAACCAACAGTGCATACAGTAATGATACACTGAAATTATGTTTACTGAAAATCTACACAAGGCAGTAAAATATGCAGTCCTGTTCCTTCTGAAAACAGATAGATTATGTGGAAGGAAACTATCAGCATTAATACAAAAATGCACATCAAATTTTGCTCCGCTTGCACCAGGGGTCTTAAAGGATCATTGTAGTTCGCTGATGAAGAAAGAAAACAATTTTGTTTCCTCTTCCTTGATTCATTCAACTAAAAATACTCATTTTTCCTCTTTCTATTTGAAATGTTTTGCGGCAAATGAGGGCAACATAAATCTCTCAGTCACTGGAGAAAAATGCAGACAGTTAACATATATCTAATGTCTTATATTTTCCACTTCTAATACATTATTACAACATTAATTTTAATTCCAACGATATAATTGAGTATTTTGAAAATACAAGGTATGTTGATCCAAGCTCAGCTTTTAACTGATAGCAACAAAACACATTTATTACTAAATTCCATGTAAATCTAGTTAAATATCTCTTAGGGGCAGCACAGTAGCACAGTGGTTAGCACTGTTGCTTCACAGCTCCAAGGTCCCAGGTTCGATTCCCGGCTTGGATCACTGTCTGTGTGGAGTCTGCACGTTCTCCCTGTGTCTGCGTGGGTTTCCTCTGGGTGCTCCGGTTTCTCCCACTAATCCCAAAAGACGTGCTGTTAGGTGAATTGTACATTCTGAATTTTCCCTCTGAGTACCCGAACAGGCCCCGGAATGTGGCGACTAGGGGATTTTCACAGTAACGTCATTGCAGTGTTAATGTAAGCCTACTTGTGACAATAAAAAAAAGATTATTAAAGAGGAGTCTTAGATAACTAATCAACAGTGGCAATTTAATTACTCAACTGTAAAGGAAGTCTTTAGCCCTTGGGAAATACTTGCCACCACTCACTAAGCTGCAAAATATTATTTTCTGTTTTAAACCAGTTAATCTGCCACAAATCAGCAACACACCAACATCAAATGTGATCCAGATACTTCCGCTGATTGTCTTCAACTACACGAGAAAAAGCAACATTCTGCAGCCGCTAAAAGTCTGAAATGAAAAGAGGAAATGCTGAGAATGCTCAGCGGGTCTGGCAGCATCATTGGAGAGAGGAGCAGACTTAACGGGGTGGTGGGAAGGAACTTTTCCCAGCTAAGGGAAGGTGGGTCTGTGCATGAGAGCTAAATCCCCTGAAATGGATGTTGGCTTGGAATGCAACCATCTCCCCAACATTTTTTGGGTTTCTCCAGTACAGCATTGAAGGGGAACCTCCAAACTAGCCCCCACCCCCCCAACCCTCCGATTCCTCCTGACTCCACCCCTGATTCTCTGACTCCCCCCTCCGACCCTCCGACTGCCCCTCGTCCTTTCGACTCCTCCAATCCTCTCACTAACCCCCAACTTTCTTATAAAAATGCTCCCTGCGCTGCTGCCAATGGAATAGAGGAGTGTGCTGACCTGGTCTTCACCAGGATTGTGAGCTGACCCTGAAGTAGTCCTATACCAGTTGAATCTGTGACACCAGTTTTGTCTATCATTTGGCTGATAGTTGCGAGTGTGGGACTCTAAAGGATGACTTTATGACGGTGCTTGGTCGGGGCCTTGCACATCATCCAAGGGTTTGGATAGAGGTAGCTTTTTCTGTAATGAAAACAGAAAATTCTGGATAAACCCAGCAGATCTGGAGAGAGAAACCGAGAGCTGGGGCAAAATTCTCCCGAAACGGCGCGATGTCCGCCGACTGGCGCCCAAAACAGCGCCAATCAGACGGGCATCGTGCCGCCCCAAAGGTGCGGAATGCTCTGCATCTTTCGGGGCCGAGCCCCAACATTGAGGGGCTAGGCCGGCGCCGGACGAATTTCCGCCCCGCCAGCTGGCGGAAAAGGCCTTTGGTGCCCCGCAAGCTGGCGCGGAAATGACATATCCGGGCGGCGCATGCGCGGGAGCGTCAGCGGCCGCTGACAGTTTCCCACGCATGCGCAGTGGAGGGAGTCTCTTCCGCCTCCGCCATGGTGGAGACCGTGGCGGAGGCGGAAGGGAAAGAGTGCCCTCATGGCACAGGCCCGCCCGCGGATCGGTGGGCCCCGATCGCGGGCCAGGCCACCGTGGGGGCAGCCCCTGGGGCCAGATCGCCCCGCGCCCCCCCCAGGACCCTGGAGCCCGCCCGCGCCGCCTTGTCCCGCCGGTAAGGTAGGTGGTCTAATTTACGCCGGCGGGACAGGCAATTTATCGGCGGGACTTCGGCCCATCCGGGCCGGAGAATCGAGCGGGGGGGGCCCGCCAACCAGCGCGACGCGATCCCGCCCCCGCCGAATATCCGGTGCCGGAGACATCGGCAACCGGCGGGGGCGGGATTCACGCCAGCCCCCGGCGATTCTCCGACCCGGCGGGGGGTCGGAGAATGTCGCCCCTGATGTAAGTCCATACGATCCTTCTACAGAACTGAAGAATGTTCAAATGTAATAAATAGGATCATTGAAGAGGCGGGTGGAGGAGGTGGGGCAGAATAGAAGGTCAACGATATTCGGAGCAAAGGAGAGTTTGAGAAAAGTGCCAGGAACATAAGACAAAGGGGTGTTAATGGGGCAATTAAGGTCAGAAGATTGCGAATAGCGGCAAAACGTAATTTAACAGAATATGTTAATGGAGAACAAAGCTTTGTGCTCAATAGGAGAAATTCTGAACAACAAAGGACAGGTGACCATGTGACGGGGTTGGGTAGTGTTGGGGCAATCCAAGGGATCCAAAAAATGAACAAACGTAAAGGGAACGTGTGGTCAAGATGGAGGGGACAGTTCACAATCTAACGTTTAGCTTTTTCTATGATTAGCTATTATTTATAAGCATCTTGGGGCTCCATTGGTGCTTCTCCTTCTGATTCACTGCCCTAGCCGTTCCCTGGCTGCCTGAGATATGATGGCTTTCACTTTCCTGCCATCATTGGTTTCATCATGGACCCTTGAAATTCAGTAGATTTTCTGTTGCCACCATGAAATGTCTGATAAATTGTGCCAGGATGTCTTTAACGTAGACTACTCGAAACAAGGTATCCAGGAGCAGTCAAATATTATTAACTATATACAATGATGTACAGGGATAGATGAGCATCATTTCTCTGTCAGCTCTAGTGACACATGATCTGACATTATTGATCATTTATATTAGCTATTAGCATACTAGTCATTAACCCTTCATATTATACCCTAACCAACCCTGCCACCACCATCCTACCCACTTAATGCACTCATTCACTAACACTCTGAAAGCTGTTTAAATATACCAAAGCCTTTCACCGTGCCATAAAAGCTTGGCTTTCCCATGTGATCCTGCCTACAAAGAAGGATTCCAAGAACAGGTACACTCCAAATTTCTTCAGAGGTGCAATTCAGAAATCCGGGTCAGAAATATGGAGCTCTGATGCTGTGTAATAAAATAGGAGTGGAGTGGCAATTTGACAGTGATTGTCACTTGTTAGAACATTCAGCGCTACATATGCGCTTTAGTAAAGGACTTCCTGCTTTGCACCTCACCTGCTTGGTTAAGGTGCTGACATTGCATGGACCTTTGCCAAAAATGCACCTCTGTGTCAAACAACCCTCCAAGGATCTGCTGAATCATCCTGATTACCTGCCTGCCAATACCGAATGGGTGGCCATTTCCACCTCTGGAAAAATGTCATGGAGATGTCAATATGTCGGGCAATTGGCACGCCACACTGAGGTATGAATTTTCTGGCTCACCCATTTCCTTACCACCTTCATGGCAGAATCCAATGTCATGTGTTGAATAAGTAAACAGCAAGAATAAAATGTTGCATGGGATTGGAGAGCACTATTCCTGGAAGTGTCTGGTACCAAACTCTTGGGGTAAAATGGCAGACTAGAAAATATAGTGCATGAGTTTCCCACTATATTGCACCCGTCAACGATCTGGGTGCACCAGGAGCATTGTGGGGAGGCCCAAAATCGGGCATCGCATTGCATGCACAACCGCACGTGAGTCACCTGACAGGCGCCGCCCAGTGCAATCTGGATCAGGCCCTCGCAGAGCATGATCCAGATAACCATATTTAAATGAGCCATTTGGTCACCTCTATTTTAAGCTGGATTCTCCCAATGCAGGGGAATCACTTGCCGCACCAGCAAGGCCTCAACCGGGCGCCGATTAGTACTGGTCTATACGGGCATCATGGCAAGTTCGAGGTCCCGGAGGTCATTGAAATCCCCGGGTAGTTGGGGACAGAGCATGGCAGTACCCTGGTTTAGCTCAGTAGGCTAGGTAGCTGGTTTGTGATGAAGAACAAGGCCAGCAGCGTGGGTTCAATTCCCGTTACACAGTAACTTCATTGCATTGTTAATATGAGTCTACTTGTGACAAAGATTATTTATTTATTTATCCTTGAATAAAATTAAATATTTTACTGGTGGAGGTAGTGCAAATACTAATTGCCCCAATAATAATTTAATTCGCCCCAGGGGAATAGTTCAGTTCAGGTGCTACATTTTATGATCCATTGACTTCAATGGAGGGTAAAATTAAGTATGGTGTAAAACAAGCATCCAAATAGAATCCTTACAGTACCATCTGACTAGCAAATGCTAAAACCAGGAGCAACTATCCAATCTCTTGAAGTTTCATTCTGCTTCAGTAAGAAATTGGTTCAAGAGCAGTTACAGAATTTTTGCATTCTAAACACATAAAGATTGCTTCTGGCAGTTCATCTGATTCTCTGTAGTTTAATATGTAGTAAATATGCAAGGAAACCATTGGAGAAGTGAAATATTTGCGGAAATATGTTTACTTGCAAGACTAAGAGTGTCATCGCTGGTCTTCACACTAATAGCTCCCAGCCAGTTACACCACTCTGTGTGAAATATGCCAGCTTGAGAAGTGTTACTTTGCAAGGCATTCCACCCCCATGTTTACTCAAGTATTCTCACAGCACGCATTGCTGCTTCACGGCACCGACGTCCCAGGTTCGATCCCGGCTCTGGGTCACTGTCCGTGTGGAGTTTGCACATTCTCCCCGTGTTTGTGTGGGTTTCAGCCCCACAATCCAAAGATGTGCAGGGTAGGTGGCCCCGCTAAATTGCCCCTTAATTGGAAAAAATGAATTGGGTACTCTAAATTTATATTAAAAAAGTATTCTCACAGCAATAATGCAATAATCTAATTAGCGGCTTTTCAAATAAAGATACATAAGAATACCATGCTTTATAAAAGCTGTACATTGACTTTCTCCTGAATGTTCGTCACTATGGCTGGCCTTACCAGGCCTTTCCAGCCACTTGCATTGTCACGGGCGGAACTAATTTCAGCGTCAAAAACGATTCTTCGCCCAATTGCGTTTTTTGATTCTTGCATCAGCTGACAGAGAATCCCGCCCATAGAGATTGGCCTTAATTGGTGATTATTGGTTTCTCACCATGACTAGGCGGGATCTGGACCCCGCCATTGGGAGCGGGCTGGTTTGGTCGGAAATCGATCCGCGCCCAGCGTGGATCCCAATTTCGACCTGTCACTCGATCTAACTGGTTCGCACAGATCCACGGCAGGCACAATGCCGCCGTTAGATTGCACCCCATGTCCATTGATTGCTCTGTGGGGGACTGGGAAGCACAAGCAGTTCTGGTCCCACCCGCTGTGCGTACACGCTACGTGTAAAATTCTTGGCTCGGCTATCTTTAAATTTGTACGAGATACTGATCGTTTTTAGTGTCAATGCTTGGTTTTTAAAAAAAGTCTAAAGTAGCTTGTGAATTATATTTCTTTTTTATTTGGTTCTTTGGATGTGAGTGCTGATAACATGGCAAGTATTTATTGACCATGCCTAATTGTGCTTGAAAGGTTGATAGGCTAATAAAATATCTGAAAATTTAATGAAAACGCAAAATTGCCTGAAGGAAAATCTAAACACACTCTGCCCATTCAAATGAAAGTTACATAAAATTGTATCGATCTTCATTTGGAATGCAAGTAATGGGACATTCTTTCTGACAACGTTATCAGGCATTTGCAAATAGTTCATTGGTGAGATTTCAGAACAGCAGAAAAATCCTGACCTAGCTGAGGTTTAGTGTTCAATAACATTTCCAGCGGAATCACTCCCAAAGAGTTTAAAACTGCTTCTCTGAGGATGCTCTTTTCTTAACTCTGTTTATGATAGTGGAATATAAATTTTAGTTAAAAAATATGGCAGCAAGGGAAATGCTCAAAGATTGCATCTCTTGGATACTTTTGTATCTGACAAATTTTTCCCAAAATAATAACGTTGCAAACCCTCAGAATAAATAATAAATGAGTGAAAAGAGAGAAAAGGACACATATACAGCAATGGGCTATACTTAACGTTCTCAATCTGGGTCTCACCTACTGGGTACAGTTATCTCTGTGGGGAGGCATGGCCGAATTACATGTCTCTCAGGCCAACAACTCTCCATTGCTGGCAGTGCCACTGGGAGATGTGGCTGCTGCCGGTAGAACTGAGGGCCTTGATTAGGAATCATAGGACTGCACAGTGGTACGGTGGCACAGTGGTTAGCTCTGCTGCCTCACAGCGCCAGGGGCCCGGGTTTGATTTGTGGAGTTTGATGTGTTGGGTGCTCGGGATCCGTGGAACACATACAGGCCACCAACACTTAAAATAGTGCAACACTATTTTATTAAGTCAGAAACTGTTGAACATACTTTCACTGTGGGTGAACACAATATTAGATTGAACTAAAGACCTATGCCTTGTCCTAACCAGTCTATGCACTCAGCACATAGTGAAGATCTGTGCTGCAAGCTTAAGCTCTGTCCTACTGGGAGGCTGCATCTCGAATGAGCGGGAACTCTGATGCCCTCTGTCTTTATAGTGCGTGTGCTCTAACTGGTGATTGGCTGCGGTGTTGTGTGTGTTGATTGGTCCCGCTGTGTGTCCATCAGTGTGTGTGTATCTGCACCATGATATACTGGTGTATATTACGACATCCCCCCTTTTATAAAAAAGTGTATGTGTGTGGCAATAATAATGTGTGGTGAGAATGTTCCTAACTACGTGTGGGGTGCGAAGACATATTTACAGGACTACGTACATGAGAACTAAGCTATTTACATGGGAAGGTGCCTGGTGCAGAGAAGCAGTATGCAACAAGAATAACGAGATGAATACTATATACAAACCAGGGAAATGATCAAGCAAAGCAACAAAACAATTCAGAAAGTCTATAAGTCTGCAAAGCTCATAAATTAAGTCTCTGAGGTGGGTGACGAATTCTGGTTGACCGCCTCAAGGGTGGGTCGAGAGCCGCCTGGTCAGGAGCGGGCTGGACTGCGTCAGAGTCAGGGGGATACAGAGAGACAGGGATTACTGCATAGTCCGTGGTGGGGTCAGCCGAAAGGCGAGGCGACAGTGGAGGATCACGTAGCGAGCGTGGAACGAGACGAAGGGCGCGTCGATTGCGGCGCAGAATGGAGCCATCCGGTAGACGAACCAGGAACGAGCGGGGGGCCACCTGCCGAAGGACAACAGCGGTTGCAGACCAGCCACCATCCGGAAGATGGATGCGGACGTTGTCATCTGGAGCCAGAGCAGGGAGATCAGCTGCACGGGAGTCATGAGCCTCCTTCTGCTGTGCACGAGACAGCTGCATCCGGCGAAGGACCGGAACGTGGTCGAGGTCTGGGACATGAATGGACGGCACCGTCGTCCTCAGGGTATGACCCATGAGCAACTGGGCTGGTGACAGGCCAGTGGACAGTGGGGCAGAGCGATAGGCCAGCAAGGTGAGGTAGAAATTGGACCCAGCATCGGCAGCCTTGCAGAGGAGCCGTTTGACTATATGTACTCCCTTCTCCGTTTTGCCGTTGGATTGGGGGTACAGGGGACTGGATGTCACGTGGGCAAAATTGTACCTCCTGGCAAAGTTGGACCATTCCTGGCTGGCGAAGCAGGAGCCATTGTCCGACATAACCGTGAGCGGGATGCCGTGTCGAGCAAAGATTTCTTTACAGGCATGAATGACTGCAGACGAGATGATGTCGTGCAAAGGTATCACCTCCGGATAATTCGAAAAGTAGTCCACGATCAGGGCATAGTCTCTACCCAGCACGTGGAACAGGTCGATGCCCACCTTGGTCCATGGTAACATGACCAACTCATGGGGCTGCAGGGTCTCACGTGGTTGGGCGGCTGGAAGCGCTGACAAGTGGGACAGTTGAGCACTGTGTTGGCTATGTCCTCATTAATGCCGGGCCAGTACACTGCCTCTCGGGCCCATCGGTGGCACTTTTCCACGCCAAGGTGACCCTCGTGTAGTTGTTCCAGGACAAGTTGGCGCATGCTATGCGGGATGACAATGCGGTCCAGTTTTAGAAGAACCCCGTCCACTACCGCCAGATCATCTCTGACATTATAGAACTGAGGGCATTGGCACTTGAGCCACCCGTCTGTTAGGTGGCGCGTGACACGCTGTAGCAAAGGGTCAGCCGCCACCTCGCGGCGAATTTGGACGAGGCGCTCATCCGTGGCAGGTAGATTGGAGGCCACAAATGCCACATGGGCGTCAACCTGGCAGACAAATCCCGCTGGGTCACATGGAGTGTTGTCTGCCCTGGAGAGAGAGTCAGCAATGATGAGGTCTTTGCCTGGGGTGTATACCAACTGGAAGTCATATTGCCGGAGCTTGAGAAGAATACGCTGGAGGCAAAGCGCCATGTCGTTCAAGTCTTTCTGTATTATATTGACCAGCGGGCGATGGTCGGTCTCGACGGTGAATTGAGGAAGTCCGTAGACATAATCGTGAAACTTAACCACACCGGTCAGAAGGCCCAGGCACTCCTTTTCTATCTGAGCGTAGCACTGCTCCGTGGGGTGGGGGTCATGTCGCGGGACGCATATGCAACGGGGGCCCATGATGAGGCCGCAACACGTTGAAGGAGCACTGCCCCAATGCCGGATTGGCTGGCATCGGTCGAAATTTTTTATCTCCTTTGCTGGATCAAAGAAAGCTAAGACTGGGTCCGTGGTGAGTTTTGTTTTGAGTTCTCTCCATTCGCGCTCGTGGGCAGGGAGCCATTGGAAGTCTGTCGTCTTCCTGACCAGGTTCCTGAGAGCCGTGGTATGAGAGGCGAGGTTAGGGATAAATTTCCCGAATGAATTGACCATGCCCAGAAACCGGAGGACCATCTTCTTGTGTCTGGTGTTTTCATAGCTGTGGTAGCAGCTACCTTGTCCGCATCCGGCTGCACACCCAATTGGGAGATGTGGTCCCCGAGGAACTTGAGTTCCACCTGACCAAAAGAACATTTGACCCTTTTGAGGCAAAGGCCATGCTCGTGTATACGTTTGAATACGCGCTGGAGGCGACTAACATGCTCCTGCGGGGTGGTGGACCAAATGATTATGTCGTCGACATAGACGTGAACACCTTCAATGCCTTCCATCATTTGTTCCATAATCCTATGGAACACTTCTGAAGCAGGTATGATCCCAAACAGCATCCTGCTGTAACAATATCTGCCAAAGGGGGTATTAAATGTGCAAATTTTTCTGCTGGATTTGTCGAGCTGGATTTGCCAGAATCCTTTTGAGGCGTCAAGTTTGGTGAAGAGCTTGGCACGAGCCATCTCACATGTGAGCTCTTCGCGCTTGGGAATTGGATAATGCTCCCTCGTGATATTGCGATTTAGATCCTTGGGATCAATGCAAATTCTCAATTCGCCGGAAGGCATTTTTACACATACCATGGAACTGACCCAATCGGTTTGTTCTGTGATTTTGGAAATCACTCCTTGGTTCTGGAGGTCCTGCAACTGCTGCTTGAGGCGGCCCTTAAGGGATGATGGGACCCTGCGAGGTGCGTGCACCACAGGCATGGCATTCTGTTTTAATAAGATCTTGTAGGTGTATGGGAGTGCGCCCATGCCCTCGAAGACGTCGTGGTACTGGTTAATAATGGCGTCGAGTTGCGCCCTGAAGTCGGTGTCCTGAAAGGCAGACGTGTCATCAGGAGAGAGAGAGTGAACTCTCTGAACGAGGTTCAACAGCTTGCATGCCTACGCGCCAAGCAGGGAGGCTTTCAAGGAGCCCACGATTTCAAAGGGAAGGATGGCTTTGCGTGGCCTGCGCGTCACTTCAAGTTGGCACGAGCCACTGGCAGCAATGGCATTGCCATTGTAATCTAATAGCTGGCAGGCTGATAGAAGGATGGCTGGTTTGACCCGAAGGCTTTGGAGGTCAGACCACGCAATGAGATTGGCGGAGGCACCAGTGTCCTGGCGGAATCGTATTTGGGACCGGTTGACTGACAGGGTGGCACACCACTCATCGTCTGGATCGATGCTGTGTACCGACAGAGGCTGGATTCTTTGCTTCGGGGACACGCTGTTTTTTGTGACGATACCGACTCGAAAAGGCGCCTTCGGGTCCTCGGTGTCAATGTTGGGTAGCAGGTCCACATCGGACTCAGTGACCGTGGGTTGAATGGCCCGGACATTCCTGCGAGGCTGGATGAAGCGATATGAGTTGGCAGGCTGAGCTGCTCTGCATAAAGCAGCATAGTGGCCATGTTTGCCACATCTTAGGCATTGTCGGGATTTGACAGGGCATTGCCGCTTTAAATGGGCGGAGCCACAGTTGCCGCACGTCATAGCGTCAGTACGTTCGCGGCGCCACCATGCATGCGCGGTGCGGTCGTACGTGGTGCGCACCTGCGCATCACGTTCGTCGACGTCTCCGTCCCCTGATTTGGTGAGCACAAGCATGGGAGTCCGCGAGAAGCACGCAAAATGGCCGCTCTCATTCGGGCTGAGGCTCGATTGGAGTTGCTCGATTGCTTGGATCCGTTCTGCCTCGTGGAGACCTTGCCGCGCCGTTTCAGCCGCTTGGATCTGGGAATAGCGACTAGTGGCGTGTTCATGTGGCACGCAGGTCTCGATGGCAATCGCTAGGGTGAGCTGCTTTACCTTGAGGAGCTGCTGGCGTAGGGGGTCCGACTGAACACCGAAAACGATCTGGTCGCGTATCAAGGAGTCGGAGGTGGACCCGTAATTACAGGACTGCGCAAGGATGCGGAGGTGGTTGAGAAAGGACTGGAAAGGTTCATCCTTACCCTGCAAACGCTGTTGGAATACATAGTGCTCGAAACTTTCATTCATCTCTATGCTGCAGTGAGTGTCAAACTTGAGGAGGACCGTCTTGAATATTGTTTTATTTTCATCATCCGCAAAGGTGAGAGAATTGGAAATGTGGATGGCATGGTCCCCGGCCGTGGATAGGATGAGAGCGATCTTCCTGGTGTCTGAGGCATCTTCTCAGTCTGTGGCTTCAAGGTAGAGCTGGAAGCGATGTTTGAATATCTTCCAGTTGGCCCCTAGGTTACCGATGATGCGGAGCGGCGGCGGCGGGCGGACGCTGTCCATTTTGCAGGATGGCTGTATGCTGGTGGAAGGCAGATCACTTGCAGGTAGGTCTAAGAAGTTCTAATATCCCTCAACTCCTGATATCATGATGTGTTGGGTGCTCTGGATCCATGGAACACATACAGGCCACCAACACTTAAAATAGTGCAACACCATTTTATTAAGTTAGAAACTGTTGAACATACTTTCACTGTGGGTTACCGCGATATTAGATTGAACTAAAGACCTATGCCTGGTCCTAACCAGTCTATGCACTCAGCACATGGTGAAGATCTGTGCTGTAAGCTGTAAGCTCTGTCCTTCTGAGAGGCTGCATCCCGAATGAGCGGGAACTCTGATGCCCTCTGTCTTGATAGTGCGTGTGCTCTAACTGGTAATTGGCTGTGGTGTTGTGTTTGTTGGTTGGTCCTGCTGTGTGTCCATCAGTGTGTGTGTCTGCACCATGATATACTGGTGTATATTATGACAGAGTTTGCACTTTCTGCCCGTTTCTGTGTACGTTTCCTCCAGGTGCTCCGGTTTCCTCCCACAGTCCAATGATGTGCAGGTTAGGTGTATTGGCCGTGCTAAATTGCCCCTTACTGACCAAAGATGTACAGATTTGGTGGCGTTATGGGGATAGGGCGGGAGAGTGGGTCTAGGTAGGCTGCTCTTGCGGAGGGTCAGTGTTCACCCAATGGGTCAAATGGCCTCCTTCTGCACTGTAGGGATTCTGTGATTAGCTGAATTCCTGGGCAGTGAGGGTGGGATGAGGGTTGCGCGTGGGGGGTGGGTCAGGGGTGAGGGGATTGGAGTTAATTGCAGGGTGCTTGATTTCCACCCGTAAGGCCAGAAAGGTAGACACCAGTTAAGTTGGCATGGGTGCAACACCCAGTATAACGATAGGGGCTAGGGCACAAACCTGTCCATGTATGCTCACCATAATCACAATAAATACCTGTTCACAACATTGCAACCTGCCTCAATGCTCTGTCAGATGGGTGTGAGGGATGGGCTGGGTGGGCTGGCTGCAGAGAGGTGCTGGGGCATGGGAGAGATGTACAGATGTTGAGTTGGGCTTGGTCCAGGGAGCCCAGTTCAGCCAGCGTACACAGCTTCGGTGCCGCACATCTTAAAAGCTAAAACCTATAATTTTTCTGCAGTGGAATCTTCCATAATTCGGGACCAGATTCTATTTGGTGTGAATGAAAATAAGCTGAGGGAATGGTTGCTAAGGGAATCGGAGCTGTCTTTGGAACAACCATTTAAGGTTTGTCAGGCTCACGAGCGAGCAGCACAGTATTCTGAAATATTTCTCAGTAATGGTGGCGCCTTCTGCAGGAGAAAACTCTGGTTGCTGCTCTTTTTCCAAAAAAGCGGGAAACTGAGAAAGTTCCTGCAGGCTAAAGATCAGGACAAAGTACTTCTGTGCGAAAGATGTGGTCAAAGGCACAAATTAAGTCAGTATCCAGCGTTTGGCAAGTTTTGTTCCAGATGCAAAGAAAAAAATCACTTTGCTCAGAATTGTTACTCTGAGGTCAATCCCAGATCAGTCAGCACAGTGGATGACACAGTCTTCAGTGATTAAATATCATTGTTTGTTGGCGTAATAACAGAGACGAATAATTTTTTGGAGATACCAAGGAATTCTCCAGCACTTAAAACATGCAAACTGATGCTCCATTTAAAATAAATGCGGTTGATGAGGACAAATGGCTGCTACCCCTTGAAGTGAATGGTACAGTGGTCCAACTGAAGTTAGACACTGGTGCCAAAGCCAATTTAATCAACATGACTGATTTAAAAAATATAAAAATTCAACCGATTAGAAGAAATCACAAAATATCTCTGAGAGATTAGAATGGTTCAAGCATTAAATGTTATGGTGCTAGTGACCTGAGTGTGGTGGTGAAGAACACAGTATATTCCATCCCATTGTATATTGTATGCAAGGGCATGGATTCATTATTCGGTGATCAGTCCTGTGAAGAATTAGGTTTAGTGCAGTTGGTATATAGCATCCATAATGGAATGGATCAAAACTGTAACAATTCTGAGTACATTATCAGCAAATTCAGCAATGTGTTCACAGGTCGTGGTACACTACCATTCACCTACACGATTCAAATCAAAAAGGATGCAACACCTGTGATACAGGGAACCCAGAAGAGTACCTGCACCGCCTTGGGATTGCCTTTAAAAGGAGCTTGGCAGAATGACAAAATTAAAAGTAATCAGAAAAATAGAAGAATCTACTGATGGGGTATACTCCATGGTTTGTGTAAAGAAAAAGAATGGCGATATTCGTATATGCATCGATCTTAAACATCTTTTACTGTTTTTCATCTGTTGTCTTGTATATAGTTTACCCCAGTTAAAGTTACTAAATCATTTATAACTTATACAAATGTTCTTGTAATAAATCAGGCCATCCGACAAAAAGATAAGACTCCCTCCCTTCCGGGAGGTTCGCCGCGGTCCCCTTGCTGTCTTTCGTCCTATGCTCGCTATCCCTGTTAGTGTGGTGGCCCACCTCCTGTGGCTGATCTTACCCCTATCTTATGCCCACTGTCTGACCACTCTCTCTGCCTGTGCTTCATCCTCAACTGAATTCCTCTGTCCTGGCCCTTCCCTGTAACCCGGTCTTTTTGATCAGAGCGAGGCAGCACAGTGCCGCACAAACATATCAAGTGTCCAAGAAGCCTTTCTCTTTCTCTTTCCTCCTTTGTTCCTCCTTCATCACTGCTTCGCCTGCCCCTTGTCCAGGCCGTTTGACCGCACAAATTTGTTCGCCTCTGCTGGGGTGTTAAAGTCATGCTCCTTGTTCTGAAACCTGACCCAGAGCCTGGCTGGGAACAGCATTCTGAATCTTACCCTGTTCTTGTACAGGGCCGATTTTGCCCGATTAAATTCTGCCCTGCGTTTTGCCAAGTCCGTCCCAATGTCCTGATATACCCAAATTTTGTGTCCTTCCCAAGTACTTGATCTGTCTCGGCCCACCTCAGGATCCTCTCATGATCCTGGTATCGGTGTAGCTTCGCTATGACCCCCAATTCGTAGATTGATCTTTCCTGTGCTCCCACCTTCTTCCCCAAATTGTCGATCGCTTTTTGCATGGTGACCACCGCCTCTGTCACCGCCACCCTGACCGACACCTGGATTTTGACCTTAATCGCCTCCTTCATAAGGAATATCTTCCTTTGTCTCCTGGAGGTGCGGGGGGGGAGGCTGATGCTCAGGTCGTTGGGATCCCTCTCTCTTGGGTGGCCAGGGCCCCCTCGCCTCGTGGGTCTGCCGGTTCATCCGCCTGCTGCTTGTGGCCTTTTCCACCGCTTCTGTCGTCCCTTCGACCCCTCCCATCCGCTGGTTCTAATCTTTTCTTCTCTCAGTTGAGGTTAAGGTGCTTTCGAATTTTCAGACAAAATTCACCTAAAAGAGTCTATTTGGTTCTGGTCTGGAGGAGAAACACTATGGCCCACTCAGCACATCACCGTCACTGGAAAACACTGACTATGAGTGTACTTTGGAGCATCGTCCAGGCATAAGAATTCCACACGCGGACATGTTCAGTCACCTGCCCCTACCCACAAAGGCGCCATATCCTGCCGCAGTCGCGGAGGTGATAGCCGCTCTCCATTTCATGGACACTTTGACAGCAACGGCAGCTTATATCAGAGAATAGACCCAGACCGACCCCTAGTTGTCGAGGGTCCGACAGGTGGTCCATACAGGGTCCGACATAGGGCGATACCAGAGGGGCTGAGGGCCTACACCTTCAAGCAGCCCGAGATGAGCATTGAAGACGGCATCCTCCTATGGGGGATGTGGGTGGTCGTGCCCAAACGGGGACTAGCGACCCTGCTGACAGACCTCCATAATGGACACCTGAGAGTGGCCAAGATGAAAATGTTTGTGCACAAGTACATTTGGTAGTCTGGACTGGATGCCAAGGTCGAGTAGGTGGCCAGTTATTGCACCCCATGCCCGGAATACTAGAAGGCCCCACCGGTGGCCCCGATGCACCCCTGGGAGTGGCCCGGGAAGCCATGGTCTCCCGCACGCATCGATTTTGCCGGCGCATTCTTTATATTAGTGGACGACGGGGCAGCACGGTGGCGCAGTGGGTTAGCCCTGCTGCCTCACGGCGCCGAGGTCCCAGGTTCGATCCCGGCGCTGGGTCACTGTCCGTGTGGAGTTTGCATGTTCTCCCCGTGTTTGCGTGGGTTTCACCCCCACAACCCAAAGATGTGCAGGGTAGGTGAATTGGCCACGCTAAATTGCCCCTTAATTGAAAAACATTAATTGGGTATTCTAAAATTTATTTAAAAAAAAATATATATATATATATTAGTGGACGACCACCTGAATTGGCTTGAAGTGCACCGGGTTCCCACGGCGATGACATGAGCAACTACAGACAGAATGCGAGGTATTTTTAGAGCGCATGGACTGCTGAGATCCTGGTGTCCAACAGTGGGGCGGCATTCACAAACCAGGAGTTCGCTTTGTTCATGACCATGAATTGCATCAGCCACATGCGGACGGCCCCGTACTACCCAGCCTCCAATAGGCTAGCCGATCGCGCAATACAAACATTCAAGAGAGCCATGAGAAAGATGATCTCGGGATCTTGGAAAAAGCAGTTGGTCCGGTTTCTCTTGAGTTACAGTGTGATGCCTAATGCCACAACCAGCATCGCACTGGCGGAGTTGCTAATGGGCTGATCACTCCGGACAGGTCTCAGCCTCATACTCCCCGATGTTGGGGGCGGGTCCACCAGCAGCAGAACAGACTCTCACCGCCTCCCATGAACCTTCACGACAGATGACGCAGTTTACTTGAGGAACTTCAGCACCGGAGCCACATGGATCCCTGGGGTAGTCTGCCACGCGATGGGGCCAGTCTCCTACGTGATCCAGGTGCAGGGCACAGAGACACACCGTCACCTGGACCACATACAACGATGCAACCAGCACTGGCACGAGGCCCAGAGGCCCTCTGTTGGACCCAGACCCCATCCTCCATACGGCCAAGGAGGAGCCTCAAGGTCAGAGAGGAACCAGGGCCCGTTCTGCCTCCTGTTGAATGTCAGGACACCGGGGGCCTGTGGTGCCCACGGATCCGACCAGCAGCGACATAGAAAGCATCGCTGATTCCGATATGGACATTGGACCGCCCAGCGATGATACGCCAGAACCGATTGTACCGGCAGCTTTGCCGTCTGTGCCGTGCAGCTACAATGGTCATCATGAAAGCAGCGGTCAACAGTGTGCTACACACCTTCCAGGCCAGCTGTACCACCCCTGGATTTCCACCCACAATCTAAGTGTCCACGAGGCCGTCCACCTGAGGACATTGACATTTCACAGATTTGAGAAAGGGAGAGGTGTTAATACCCCCTACAAGCACAGTGTATAACATCCGATTCCGTTCCTACATCTCAGAGTATGAGCTATCCAGGTGACTAGGGGATGGAGCTTCCTCCCCATTGGAGGCGCTCTCCCCACAGGATATAAACCCTGACCTGGAGGCAGTTCTGGGAAAGAGACCCTGTGTAGAGTGGAGAGGGGAGAGGGGAGAACAGTGATTGTTGTAACCAGTGGAATAAATAGATTTTTACCCTGTCAGCCTGGCCTCTTGTGGAGTCTTTGCCTCTGCTGACAAAATGTAGTATTAATTTCATGACCCTTAACAGGCTACAGAATACCTGTTTTTGATGTTATCAGGCTACATACAATTGCGGGTGTTTACAGCACCGAAGGAGGCCATTCAGCTTAATGAGTTTGTGCCAGTTATCTGCAAGAGCAATTTAGTTAGTCTAATTCTTTGCTCTTTTACTGCAACCCTGCAATTTATTTTCACAAGAAGGTTTTCCTCAGAGGACACTGATTTAAGGTGATTGGCAAATTAATAATAATAGTCTTTATTAGTGTCACAAGTAGGCTCACATGAACACTGCAATGAAGTTACTGTGAAAAGCACCTAGTCGCCACACTCCGGCGCCTGTTCGGGTACACAGAGGGAGAATTCAGAACGTCCAAATTACCTAACAAACACGTCTTTCGGAATTTTTGGGAGGAATCACCCGAAGGAAACCCACGCAGACACGAAGAAAATGTCCGCAAAGACAGTGACCCAAGCCGGGAATCGAACCAGGATCCCTGGCGCTGTGAAGCAACATTGCCACACTAAAAGAAGCATAGGTGACATGAGGAAAAACATCTTTATGCAGAAAGAGCTAGGGTCTGAAATTAACTGCCTCAGCGTATTGTGGAGGCAAGTTCAATTTTTGCTTTTAAAAGGGAATTTGATGATTATCTGAAAAGAAATAAACTGCAGCGCGACAGGAAAAAGGTTGGGGAATGGGGCTAAGTATAAATATGATGGCGAATGGCTTTCTTCTTTGCTTTAACTATTCTACCATTCTATATCACCGTAGCTTCTTTCTTTTAAAATATTTTTAATTCTCCTCCTTTTTCACATTTTCTCCCAAATTTACACCCAACAATAAACAATAATCAGCAACGAATGTAATGTCAATCCACATATCAATAACAACGATCCCATCCTCCCACCAAACATTAGCTCGCATGTTAACAGAAACAAATGACAAAAAGGAATCAGGAATCACCTATAGTCACCATTAACACATACAGTCCTTCGCCCCCCCAACCCTCCCAGCCCCCAACCCCCCTAATGTTCGCTGTGATCCAATTCTCGAAAGTGCATAATGAATAATGCCCATGAATTGTAGAACCCCTCCATCCTTCCCCTCAGTTCAAATGTGACCTTTTAAAGCATCAAGAATTCCAGCAAGTCCCCCCTGCCACGCCAGGGCACAGGGTGGAGAGGTTGATCTCCACCCTAACAGGATCCGCCTGGTTGATGTTGAACTAGTGTTTTATAAAGGTTCATAAAACCATAAGACCATAAGACTAGAAGCAGAATGAGGCCACTCGGCCCATTGAGTCTGCTCCGCTGTTCAATCATGGCTGATATTTTTCTCATCCCCATTCTCCTGCCTTCTCCCCATAACCTGTGATCCCCTCATCAAAACATCCTTGCTTTTATATACTATGCCTCTATTTATAACATCCTGCAATCTGCATATCTTTTTCACCATTTTCTCAACCTGCCCTGCCACTTCAATGTTTTGTGTATGTACATCCCCAAGTCTCTCTACTCCTGAATTCCCTTTCACTGTGACGTTTGTTATTCATGAAAACTCCACCTTCTCAACCTTGCCCCTCGCCTGGGGTGTGGTGATCCTCAGGTTAAATCACCTCTAGTCAGCTCTTCCCCTCAAAAGGTTGAAAGCAGCCTATGGGCATCTGACTATGGCGACTTTACCTTTATCTTAATGTTTGTTACAATTATAAATTGTAACATTATTCAGCGATCTCCTCATTCTTCCTCCTGAAATGTATCACTTCTCACTCCTCTGCATTACATTGTGGAGCAGGACTGACAATGGTGCCGCCTGAATGTGGAGTGGAAGAGGAACTGTGCAAGTTTAGGAATTTTGGAACAGAACATGAACCTTTGGCAGCTGATGAGAGACCAAACTGAAAATAAATTGACTCATTGTGGGATCCTGGGATGTGGCGTAAATCCACTGTTAAGAAGCAAAAATAAACCAAGTGTCATTAATAAGAGATCCACCCCACTAAAGAGATAATTGATAGAAACAGAGGTGAGATGAGATTTGTTTTTCATGCAAGGTGTTGTTATAATCTGGGATGCACTGCCTGAAAGAGCAGCGGATGTTTATTCAGTAATTACTTTCCGAAGATTGACTGATTGATTGATATTTATTGTCACATGTACCGAAATACAATGAAAAGTATCTTTCTGTGGCCAAGGGAACGTACACAATACGTACATCGTAGACAAAAGAATAATCGACAGAGTACATTGATAAATGGTACATCAACAAATAGTGATTAGTTACAGTGCGGAACAAGGGCCAAACAAGCAATACAATACAAGATAATTGGATGAATACTTGAAGGGAAGGAAATTGCAAGACTACAAAGGAAGGAGTAGGGAATGGGAATAATTGCACAGCTCTTTCCAGGAGTTGAGAGCAGTGGGTTGAATGGCCTAATTCAGTGTTGCATCATCCCAGGTCTGGTGCTCGACATTTAAAGAACTGTTATTTCAAAAAGAGTTGATGCTTGCCATTCTTATTTATTTACCATTGATGCTGAAGTTTTTTTCTGCTGTTTCGGGATTATCCTCCAGGATTTCAGATATTAGTGCAGCCAAAATGGAACATTAAGTGTGTAATGTTTATCTAAGCCTGATGAATCATTACCTAATGCATCTTATCTCATTGATTCTATCAACAGAATCACAGATTACATATAAGCAGGGATCAAGCTCAAAGTCAAGGGTTTCAATCTTTTGTTTCTGTATGAGGCATCCTGCGATTTGCAAGATGTTGATTTCTGTTCTTGAGAGTTACCTATTTGGCTTTGTGCCCAGGGCTGGAAGTACCAAAATGGAACATCCAAATATATGGTGCCATTTCACAGTAATAGTTATTTCTCACCAATTGTAGACAAAGTGTAGAATAGGAAATCATCAGCTCAAATGGCCACCCTAATGCACAGGATGGATAATAATGATAGTCTTTATTAGTGTCACAAGTAGGCTTACATTGACACTGCAATGAAGTTACTGTTCGCCACACTCTGGGGCCTGTTCGCGTAAACTGAGGGAGAATTCAGAATGTCCAATTCACCTAACAAGCACGTCTTTCGGGAGGAAACCGGAGTGCCTAGAGGAAACCTATGCAGACATGGGGAGAACGTGCAGACTCCGCACAGACAGTGACCCAAGCCAAGAATTGAATCCGTGTCCCTAGCGCTGCGAAGCAATAGTGCTAACCACTGTGCTACCGTGCCGCCCCTATAAGGGAAGCCTCACACACCCTCAGTGCGAGTGATTCTTAGGTAAAACATGAAGCAATGTCTATTAACTTTTGGAGTGAGAAGATTTAATAAATACTTGTATGCCCATAATTTAACAGTCAAAACTGATAATAAGCAACTGACAAATATTTTGAATCAAATGTCTCCACTACCTACCTTAGTTGCCAACCTGAACGCAGAGATGGGCTTTGATTTTGTCTGCTTAGAAGTATGACGTTAAGTACAGGGGGTTGGACTTTCATTGCATTGCTGAAGCAATGTCTTGATTACCTTCCCTCTCAGAGGAAGAGCCCAACAGGGAAGATGTATTTTTTTAAATAGCTGAGTTGCCAGTCACAGCAGATGAAATTTGTAGAAAAACTCATGGGGACCATAAGTGCCAAATTTCACACCTAAGTACAAAGAGACAGGTAGCTGTCCTTGATTTGTGTGAAACTCCCAGACAGCTTGATTAAAATACCCTGGACAGAGAAAAAGCCCTGGAGTGGGAGATAGGGAGCAGTTGCTGTCGTCACCAAAGGAAAAAGATAGTTTTTTGCTGTTGGTAACCAGATAGAATGCGGGCATGAAGACGCTCTCTGGTCAGAGAACTTGCTGGAAATCTTTTGCACAACATTAGCCTGTTCTCTTTTTTGTTTAATTTAAAGTACCAATTCATTTTTTTTACCAATTAAAGGGCAACTTAGCGTGGCCAATCCACCTACCTTGCACATCTTTTTGGGTTGCGGGGTTAAGACCCCCGCAGGTACAGGGAGAATATGCAAACTCCGCATGAACAGTGACCGGGGCTGGGATCAAACCCGGGTCCTTGGTGCCATGAGGCAGCAGTGCTAACGGCTGCACCACTGTACCGCCCTACAACGTTAGCCTACTCTCATTGAATCATCATACGATATGTTCATAGGACATAGAAGCAGAATTGGACCATTTGACCCATAGTGTCTGCTCTGCCATTCGATCATGGCTGATATGTTCCTCAACCCCATCCTCCTGCCTGTAACCCCTGATCTTCATATAAATCAAGAAATCATTTTATTGATCATGAACACCATATTTGTGCTTGGGGTACTGTTGCCTACGGTGGTGCAGACCAAGAGCTGGATGGTGAAATCTGCTAGAGTGTTCTTTCTTAGAACACATGAACTAGGAGCAGGAGTAGGCAATTTAGCCTCTCTAGCCCTCTCCACCTTTCAATGCGATCATGGCTGACCTTATCCTGGCCTTATCTCCGCTTTCCTGCCCATTCTCCATAACCTTAAACCCAATAACAATTAAAAATCTGACTAACTCCACCTTAAATTTATTCACTAGCCCTGCATCCACCGAACTCTGGGGTAGCAAATTCCAGAGATTCACAACCGTTTGGGAGAAGTTATTTCTCCTCAACTCTGTTTGATAACTCTTATCCTAAGACTATGACCTCTTGTTCTAGAATGCCCCACAAGGAAGCTTCTGCTCCACGTCTACTTTATCCATACCTTTTATCTCCCTCATTCATCTAAACTCGAGAGAATATCGGCCTGAACTGTTCAACCTCTCTCCATACGTCAAACCCCTCACCTCTGGAATCAACCTAGTGAATCTCCTCTGAACTGCCTCCAATTCCACTACATCTTTCTTCAAATAAGGGGACCAAAACTGTGCAGAATATTCCAAATGCAGCCTCACCAATGCCTTATATAGTTGCAACAACACTTCCTTACCTTTAGACTCTATTCCTTTAGCTCTAAATGCCAACATTCCATTTGCTTTCTTTATTATCTGCTGCACCTGCATGCTAGTTTTCTGTGACTCATACACGAGGACACCCAGATCTCTCTGCAACCTCGAAGGCCCTCCCCATTTAGATAATAAGTTGCCTTCCCATTTTTCCAACCAAAATGCATGACCTCACACATACCCACGTTAAACTCTGTCAGCCACATTTTGGTCCACTCTCCTAACTTATCTATATCCATTTGTAATGTTCTTATTTCTTCATTTCAACTTACTGTCCCACCTATTTTTGTGTCAGCTGCAAATTTAGGTATAGACCTTCTATCCCTGTATCCAAGTCGTTTATGTAGATTTTAAATAGCTGGGGCCCAAGGTCCGAACCCGGTGGCACCCCACTAGTCACATCTTGACATCCTTAAAAAAGACCCATTTTTCCTGACTCTCTGCATTCTGTCCATCAGTCAATCTTCTATCCAAACTCATAAGTTACCCCTAACCCCATGTGATCTAACCTTGCAAATTAACTTTCTGTGCGGCACCTTATCAAACGCCTTCCAGAAGTCCAGATATCCTACAACTACAGGATCCCCATTAACCACTTTGTTTGTCACATCTTCGAAGAACTGTAGCAAATTAGTCAAACATGATTTAAACCATGCTGACTCTGATGGATAATGTTTTGACTTTCCAAACGTCCTGATATTACTTCCTTGATAATTGATTCTCACAATTTCCCAATAACAGATGTTACATTTTACTAGTCTGCAATTTCCCACATTCTGCCTCCCTCCCTTTTTGAATAAGGGCATTACATTAGCATTTTTCCAATCCAAAAGAACAAAGAACAAAGAAATGTACAGCACAGGAACAGGCCCTTCGGCCCTCCAAGCCCGTGCCGACCATGCTGCCCGACTAAACTACAATCTTCTACACTTCCTGGGTCCGTATCCCTCTATTCCCATCCTATTCATGTATTTGTCAAGATGCCCCTTAAGTGTCACTATCGTCCCTGCTTCCACCACCTCCTCCGGTAGCGAGTTCCAGGCACCCACTACCCTCTGCGTAAAAAACTTGCCTCGTACATCTACTCTAAACCTTGCCCCTCTCACCTTAAACCTATGCCCCCTAGTAATTGACCCCTCTACCCTGGGGAAAAGCCTCTGACTATCCACTCTGTCTATGCCCCTCATAATTTTGTATACCTCTATCAGGTCTCCCCTCAACCTCCTTCGTTCCAGTGAGAACAAACCGAGTTTATTCAACCGCTCCTCATAGCTAATGCCCTCCATACCAGGCAACATTCTGGTAAATCTCTTCTGCACCCTCTCTAAAACCTCCACATCCTTCTGGTAGTGTGGCGACCAGAATTGAACACTATACTCCAAGTGTGGCCTAACTTAGGTTCTATACAGCTGCAACATGACTTGCCAATTCTTATACTCAATGCCCCGGCCAATGAAGGCAAGCATGCCGTATGCCTTCTTGACTACCTTCTCCACCTGTGTTGCCCCTTTCAAGGACCTGTGGACCTGTACTCCTAGGTCTCTTTGACTTTCAATACTCTTGAGGGTTCTACCATTCACTGTATATTCCCTACCTGCATTAGACCTTCCAAAATGCATTACCTCACATTTGTCCGGATTAAACTCCATCTGCCATCTCTCCGCCCAAGTCTCCAAACAATCTAAATCCTGCTGTATCCTCCGACAGTCCTCATCGCTATCCGCAATTCCACCAACCTTTGTGTCGTCTGCAAACTTACTAATCAGACCAGTTACATTTTCCTCCAAATCATTTATATATACTACAAAGAGCAAAGGTCCCAGCAGATGATCCCTGTGGAACACCACTGGTCACAGCCCTCCAATTAGAAAAGCATGCTTCCATTGCTACTCTTTGCCTTCTATGGCCTAGCCAGTTCTGTATCCACCTTGCCAGCTCACCCCTGATCCCGTGTGATTTCACCTTTTGTACTAGTCTACCATGACTTGTCAAAGGCCTTACTGAAGTCCATATAGACAACATCCACTGCCCTACCTGCATCAATCATCTTAGTGACCTCCTCGAAAAACTCTATCAAGTAAGTGAGACACGACCTTCCCTTCACAAAACCGTGCTGCCTCTCACGAATACGTCCATTTGCTTCCAAATGGGAGTAGATCCTGTCTCGAAGAATTCTCTCCAGTAATTTCCCTACCACTGAAGTAAGGCTCACCGGCCTGTAGTTCCCGGGATTATCCTTGCTACCCTTCTTAAACAGAGGAACAACATTGGCTATTCTCCAGTCCTCCGGGACATCCCCTGAAGACAGCGAGGATCCAAAGATAATCCTCAGTCAAGGCCTCAGCAATTTCCTCTCCAGCCTCCTTCAGTATTCTGGGGTAGATCCCATCAGGCCCTGGGGACTTATCAACCTTAATATTTTTTAAGACACCCAACACCTCGTCTTTTTGAATCTCAATGTGACCCAGGCTATCTACACACCCTTCTCCAGACTCAACATCTACCAATTTCTTCTCTTTGGTGAATACTGATGCAAAGTATTCATTTAGTACCTCGCCCATTTCCTCTGGCTCCACACATAGATTCCCTTGCCTATCCTTCAGTGGGTTAAGTAGTTAGTTTAAAAGCACTTACCTTTACAGGAGCAGCCCATTGGATTTCGGCGGCAGCGGTGCGCAGGGGCCTTCTTGGAGGTGAGTAGTGAGTTTAAAAACCTTACCTTTACAGGAGCAGCCCTTTGGATTTCGGCGGCAGCGGTGCGCAGGGGCCTTCTGGGAGGTGAGTAGTTAGTTTAAAAGCACTTACCTTTACAGGAGCAGCCCATTGGATTTCGGCGGCAGCGGTGCGCAGGGGCCTTCTTGGAGGTGAGTAGTGAGTTTAAAAACCTTACCTTTACAGGAGCAGCCCTTTGGATTTCGGCGGCAGCGGTGCGCAGGGGCCTTCTGGGAGGTGAGTAGTTAGTTTAAAAGCACTTACCTTTACAGGAGCAGCCCATTGGATTTCGGCGGCAGCGGTGCGCAGGGGCCTTCTGGGAGGTGAGTAGTTAGTTTAAAAGCACTTACCTTTACAGGAGCAGCCCATTGGATTTCGGCGGCAGCGGTGCGCAGGGGCCTTCTGGGAGGTGAGTAGTTAGTTTCAAAAAGCCTTCAATCAGGTGCCTAATAATAGACTAATAAATAAGATCAGAGAATGTAGAGTCTGGGGACACAGCAGAATGAATTGGTAGATGGCTGAAAAACAGAAAGCAAGACTGTGCTAAAGGGTACTTATTCAAAGTGGTAGAAGATGGGATGAGTGTTGTGCAAGATCTATGCTGGGGCTAACATCATACCAAATTCTCTTTAAAAAAATTAAGACTTTGGAATCAAAAACAGAATTTCTTAATTTGCAGATGACAGCAAATTAGTGGTGTCGGACGATAAGATATCGAGGAGGACTGCAACAAATCACAAGAAGAAACCAACAAAATCCCAATGGGCACATACTTGGTAAACTAACTTCAACACAGATAAAAGTGAGGTATTACATTTTTTCTTTGAAAATAAAAATCTAAATGTGGTAGAGGAGCAATAGGATCTGGGAGTACAGAAACACAGATTAGTGGCACAGCCAAAGAAAAACACAAATCAAGCACAAGGCCTTATTTCAATTAAAATAGGATTGAAAATTAAAGTTATACTAAACTTGTATTAAACCTTGATATTGTGTACAGTTCTGGTCACACCTGCACTGGAGCAGGTGTAATGGTTTACAAGGAATATTAGAGCAATGTGGGGTATACCTTCAGGAAAAAACTGCATCTCTTTTCTATTGAAAAAAGAAGACTGATGGGTGGCCTAATAGATGCCCTAAAATTATGAAAGGCTTTGATAAAGTAGATACAGAGGGAATGTAGATACAGAGGGAATGTAGATACAGAGGGAATGTTTGCTCTTGTGGTGGAGAGCAAAATGTAAGGCTATTAATGTAAGATAATCACCAAAAAATTAAACAGCAGCCCATTGGATTTCGGCGGCAGCGGTGTGCAGGGGCCTTCTTGGAGGTGAGTAGTGAGTTTAAAAACCTTACCTTTACAGGAGCAGCCCTTTGGATTTCGGCGGCAGCGGTGCGCAGGGGCCTTCTGGGAGGTGAGTAGTTAGTTTAAAAGCACTTACCTTTACAGGAGCAGCCCATTGGATTTCGGCGGCAGCGGTGCGCAGGGGCCTTCTGGGAGGTGAGTAGTTAGTTTAAAAGCACTTACCTTTACAGGAGCAGCCCATTGGATTTCGGCGGCAGCGGTGCGCAGGGGCCTTCTGGGAGGTGAGTAGTTAGTTTAAAAGCACTTACCTTTACAGGAGCAGCCCATTGGATTTCGGCGGCAGCGGTGCGCAGGGGCCTTCTGGGAGGTGAGTAGTTAGTTTAAAAGCACTTACCTTTACAGGAGCAGCCCATTGGATTTCGGCGGCAGCGGTGCGCAGGGGCCTTCTGGGAGGTGAGTAGTTAGTTTAAAAGCACTTACCTTTACAGGAGCAGCCCTTTGGATTTCGGCGGCAGCGGTGCGCAGGGGCCTTCTGGGAGGTGAGTAGTTAGTTTAAAAGCACTTACCTTTACAGGAGCAGCCCATTGGATTTCGGCGGCAGCGGTGCGCAGGGGCCTTCTTGGAGGTGAGTAGTGAGTTTAAAAACCTTACCTTTACAGGAGCAGCCCTTTGGATTTCGGCGGCAGCGGTGCGCAGGGGCCTTCTGGGAGGTGAGTAGTTAGTTTAAAAGCACTTACCTTTACAGGAGCAGCCCATTGGATTTCGGCGGCAGCGGTGCGCAGGGGCCTTCTGGGAGGTGAGTAGTTAGTTTAAAAGCACTTACCTTTACAGGAGCAGCCCATTGGATTTCGGCGGCAGCGGTGCGCAGGGGCCTTCTGGGAGGTGAATAGTTAGTTTAAAAGCACTTACCTTTACAGGAGCAGCCCATTGGATTTCGGCGGCAGCGGTGCGCAGGGGCCTTCTGGGAGGTGAGTAGTTAGTTTAAAAGCACTTACCTTTACAGGAGCAGCCCATTGGATTTCGGCGGCAGCGGTGCGCAGGGGCCTTCTTGGAGGTGAGTAGTGAGTTTAAAAACCTTACCTTTACAGGAGCAGCCCTTTGGATTTCGGCGGCAGCGGTGCGCAGGGGCCTTCTGGGAGGTGAGTAGTTAGTTTAAAAGCACTTACCTTTACAGGAGCAGCCCATTGGATTTCGGCGGCAGCGGTGCGCAGGGGCCTTCTTGGAGGTGAGTAGTGAGTTTAAAAACCTTACCTTTACAGGAGCAGCCCTTTGGATTTCGGCGGCAGCGGTGCGCAGGGGCCTTCTGGGAGGTGAGTAGTTAGTTTAAAAGCACTTACCTTTACAGGAGCAGCCCATTGGATTTCGGCGGCAGCGGTGCGCAGGGGCCTTCTGGGAGGTGAGTAGTTAGTTTAAAAGCACTTACCTTTACAGGAGCAGCCCATTGGATTTCGGCGGCAGCGGTGCGCAGGGGCCTTCTGGGAGGTGAGTAGTTAGTTTAAAAGCACTTACCTTTACAGGAGCAGCCCATTGGATTTCGGCGGCAGCG
Organism: Scyliorhinus torazame; assembly: GCF_047496885.1. Lineage (NCBI taxonomy): Eukaryota > Metazoa > Chordata > Chondrichthyes > Carcharhiniformes > Scyliorhinidae > Scyliorhinus > Scyliorhinus torazame. The sequence continues at coordinate 221,937,714 of NC_092709.1, forward strand.
GTGCGCAGGGGCCTTCTGGGAGGTGAGTAGTTAGTTTAAAAGCACTTACCTTTACAGGAGCAGCCCATTGGATTTCGGCGGCAGCGGTGCGCAGGGGCCTTCTGGGAGGTGAGTAGTTAGTTTAAAAGCACTTACCTTTACAGGAGCAGCCCATTGGATTTCGGCGGCAGCGGTGCGCAGGGGCCTTCTGGGAGGTGAGTAGTTAGTTTAAAAGCACTTACCTTTACAGGAGCAGCCCATTGGATTTCGGCGGCAGCGGTGCGCAGGGGCCTTCTGGGAGGTGAGTAGTGAGTTTAAAAACCTTACCTTTACAGGAGCAGCCCTTTGGATTTCGGCGGCAGCGGTGCGCAGGGGCCTTCTGGGAGGTGAGTAGTTAGTTTAAAAGCACTTACCTTTACAGGAGCAGCCCATTGGATTTCGGCGGCAGCGGTGCGCAGGGGCCTTCTGGGAGGTGAGTAGTTAGTTTAAAAGCACTTACCTTTACAGGAGCAGCCCATTGGATTTCGGCGGCAGCGGTGCGCAGGGGCCTTCTGGGAGGTGAGTAGTTAGTTTAAAAGCACTTACCTTTACAGGAGCAGCCCATTGGATTTCGGCGGCAGCGGTGCGCAGGGGCCTTCTGGGAGGTGAGTAGTTAGTTTAAAAGCACTTACCTTTACAGGAGCAGCCCATTGGATTTCGGCGGCAGCGGTGCGCAGGGGCCTTCTGGGAGGTGAGTAGTTAGTTTAAAAGCACTTACCTTTACAGGAGCAGCCCATTGGATTTCGGCGGCAGCGGTGCGCAGGGGCCTTCTGGGAGGTGAGTAGTGAGTTTAAAAACCTTACCTTTACAGGAGCAGCCCTTTGGATTTCGGCGGCAGCGGTGCGCAGGGGCCTTCTGGGAGGTGAGTAGTTAGTTTAAAAGCACTTACCTTTACAGGAGCAGCCCATTGGATTTCGGCGGCAGCGGTGCGCAGGGGCCTTCTTGGAGGTGAGTAGTGAGTTTAAAAACCTTACCTTTACAGGAGCAGCCCTTTGGATTTCGGCGGCAGCGGTGCGCAGGGGCCTTCTGGGAGGTGAGTAGTTAGTTTAAAAGCACTTACCTTTACAGGAGCAGCCCATTGGATTTCGGCGGCAGCGGTGCGCAGGGGCCTTCTGGGAGGTGAGTAGTTAGTTTAAAAGCACTTACCTTTACAGGAGCAGCCCATTGGATTTCGGCGGCAGCGGTGCGCAGGGGCCTTCTGGGAGGTGAGTAGTTAGTTTAAAAGCACTTACCTTTACAGGAGCAGCCCATTGGATTTCGGCGGCAGCGGTGCGCAGGGGCCTTCTGGGAGGTGAGTAGTTAGTTTAAAAGCACTTACCTTTACAGGAGCAGCCCATTGGATTTCGGCGGCAGCGGTGCGCAGGGGCCTTCTGGGAGGTGAGTAGTTAGTTTAAAAGCACTTACCTTTACAGGAGCAGCCCATTGGATTTCGGCGGCAGCGGTGCGCAGGGGCCTTCTGGGAGGTGAGTAGTTAGTTTAAAAGCACTTACCTTTACAGGAGCAGCCCATTGGATTTCGGCGGCAGCGGTGCGCAGGGGCCTTCTGGGAGGTGAGTAGTTAGTTTAAAAGCACTTACCTTTACAGGAGCAGCCCATTGGATTTCGGCGGCAGCGGTGCGCAGGGGCCTTCTTGGAGGTGAGTAGTGAGTTTAAAAACCTTACCTTTACAGGAGCAGCCCTTTGGATTTCGGCGGGAACCGGAAGTTCGACCTCTGGCAAGTCCCCCCCCCCCAATAAATTCTGGTGGAGAGGAAACCCGAGACACTACACGTGTAGTGTCTCCCACCCACCCTCCTCCTCTAACCTAATAATAAGACCCATTGGTGTCAGATAAGTGCCATATTATATTATATATTATTAGCATTGTGCAGGCCAAGGATTGGAGGTGGAGGAGCAGTCTCTGTCAGCGAGTGAACCTGAGAACATCTCAGAAGGTAAGCAAGTGATTTTTACTTTTATACCTTTTTTCAAATTGTGTGTGTCGGGGGGGACAGAAAAGCTGTGACCTGAGTGGCTGGTTGGGATTCTAACCTAATTTTTTTTTTTTTTGACTATTTGGGAACTAATTAAACATAATAACTTAATTATAATTTAGAGGATATCTAAGCCAGAGATCGGAGGATATTATAGTTAGCTATCGCATTTCTATTAGAAATCTAGTGCTAGGAAACAGATAGTTGACAGTAACTTTGTAATTTAAAAAAAAAGTATTTATTAAAAAAAAAGACAAATTTTAATTTTAATTAATTGACGCAATGTCAGTTAGAGGGGTGCTGTGCTCTGACTGTGAGATGTGGCAGGTCCGGGAGGCTTCCAGCGTCCTGGATGGCTTCATCTGCAGAAAGTGCACCCAACTGCAGCTCCTCACAGACCGCATGGTTCGGTTGGAGCAGCAATTGGATGCACTTAGGAGCATGCAGGTGGCGGAAAGCGTCATAGATCGCAGTTATGTAAGTGTGGTCACACCCAAGGTGCAGGCAGAGAAATGGGTGACCACCAGAAAGGGCAGGCAGTCAGTGCAGGAATCCCCTGTGGTTGTCCCCCTCTCGAACAGATATACCCCTTTGGATACTGTCGGGGGGGATAGCCTATCAGGGGAAAACAGCAGCAGCCAGAGCAGTGGCACCACGGCTGGCTCTGATGTTCAGAAGGGAGGGTCAAAGCGCAGAAGAGTAATAGTTATAGGGGACTCTATAGTCAGGGGAACAGATAGGCGCTTCTGTGGACGTGAAAGAGACTCCAGGATGGTATGTTGCCTCCCTGGTGCCAGGGTCCAGGATGTCTCCGAACGGGTAGAGGGAATCCTGAAGGGGGAGGGCAAACAGGTAGAGGTCGTTGTACATATTGGTACTAACGACATAGGCAGGAAGAGGCATGAGGTCCTGCAGCAGGAGTTCAGGGAGCTAGGCAGAAAGTTAAAAGACAGGACCTCGAGGGTTGTAATCTCGGGATTACTCCCTGTGCCACGTGCCAGTGAGGCTAGAAATAGGAAGATAGAGCAGACAAACACGTGGCTAAACAGCTGGTGTAGGAGGGAGGGTTTCGGTTATCTGGACCACTGGGAGCTCTTCCGGGGCAGGTGTGACCTGTATAAGATGGACGGGTTGCATCTAAACCGGAGAGGCATAAATATCCTGGCCGCGAGATTTGCTAGTGTCACACGGGAGGGTTTAAACTAGTATGGCAGGGGGGTGGGCACGGGAGCAATAGGTCAGAAGGTGAGAGCGTTGAGGGAGAACTAGGGAATATGGACAGTGTGGCTCTGAGGCAGAGCAGACGGGGAGAAGTTGCTGAACACAGCGGGTCTGGTGGCCTGAAGTGCATATGTTTTAATGCAAGGAGCATTACGGGTAAGGCAGATGAACTTAGAGCTTGGATTACTACTTGGAACTATGATGTTGTTGCCATTACAGAGACCTGGTTGAGGGAAGGGCAGGATTGGCAGCTAAACGTTCCAGGTTTTAGATGTTTCAGGCGGGATAGAGGGGGATGTAAAAGGGGAGGCGGAGTTGCGCTACTTGTTCAGGAGAGTATCACAGCTATACAGCGAGAGGACACCTCAGAGGGCAGTGAGGCTATATGGGTAGAGATCAGGAATAAGAAGGGTGCAGTCACAATGTTGGGGGTATACTACAGGCCTCCCAACAGCCAGCGGGAGATAGAGGAGCAGATAGGTAGACAGATTTTGGAAAAGAGTAAAAACAACAGGGTTGTGGTGATGGGAGACTTCAACTTCCCCAATATTGACTATGACTCACTTAGTGCCAGGGGCTTAGACGGGGCAGAGTTTGTAAGGAGCATCCAGGAGGGCTTCTTAAAACAATATGTAAACAGTCCAACTAGGGAAGAGGCGGTACTGGACCTGGTATTGGGGAATGAGCCCGGCCAGGTGGTAGATGTTTCAGTAGGGGAGCATTTCGGTAACAGTGACCACAATTCAGTAAGTTTTAAAGTACTGGTGGACAAGGATAAGAGTGGTCCGAGGATGAATGTGCTAAATTGGGGGAAGGCTAATTATAACAATATTAGGCGGGAACTGAAGAGCATAGATTGGGGGCGGATGTTTGAGGGCAAATCAACATCTGACATGTGGGAGGCTTTCAAGTGTCAGTTGATAGGAATACAGGACAGGCATGTTCCTGTGAGGAAGAAAGACAAATACGGCAATTTTCGGGAACCTTGGATGACGAATGATATTGTAGGCCTCGTCAAAAAGAAAAAGGAGGCATTTGTCAGGGCTAAAAGGCTGGGAACAGACGAAGCCTGTGTGGCATATAAGGAAAGTAGGAAGGAACTTAAGCAGGGAGTCAGGAGGGCTAGAAGGGGTCATGAAAAGTCATTGGCAAATAGGGTTAAGGAAAATCCCAAGGCTTTTTACACTTACATAAAAAGCAAGAGGGTAGCCAGGGAAAGGGTTGGCCCACTGAAGGATAGGCAAGGGAATCTATGTGTGGAGCCAGAGGAAATGGGCGAGGTACTAAATGAATACTTTGCATCAGTATTCACCAAAGAGAAGGAATTGGTAGATGTTGAGTCTGGAGAAGGGGGTGTAGATAGCCTGGGTCACATTGTGATCCAAAAAGACGAGGTGTTGGGTGTCTTAAAAAATATTAAGGTAGATAAGTCCCCAGGGCCGGATGGGATCTACCCCAGAATACTGAAGGAGGCTGGAGACGAAATTGCTGAGGCCTTGACAGAAATCTTTGGATCCTCGCTGTCTTCAGGGGATGTCCCGGAGGACTGGAGAATAGCCAATGTTGTTCCTCTGTTTAAGAAGGGTGGCAGGGATAATCCCGGGAACTACAGGCCGGTGAGCCTTACTTCAGTGGTAGGGAAATTACTGGAGAGAATTCTTCGAGACAGGATCTACTCCCATTTGGAAGCAAATGGACGTATTAGTGAGAGGCAGCACGGTTTTGTGAAGGGGAGGTCGTGTCTCACTAACTTGATAGAGTTTTTCGAGGAGGTCACTAAGATGATTGATGCAGGTAGGGCAGTAGATGTTGTCTATATGGACTTCAGTAAGGCCTTTGACAAGGTCCCTCATGGTAGACTAGTACAAAAGGTGAAGTCACACGGGATCAGGGGTGAACTGGCAAGGTGGATACAGAACTGGCTAGGCCATAGAAGGCAGAGGGTAGCAATGGAGGGATGCTTTTCTAATTGGAGGGCTGTGACCAGTGGTGTTCCACAGGGATCAGTGCTGGGACCTTTGCTCTTTGTAGTATATATAAATGATTTGGAGGAAAATGTAACTGGTCTGATTAGTAAGTTTGCAGACGACACAAAGGTTGGTGGAATTGCGGATAGCGATGAGGACTGTCTGAGGATACAGCATGATTTAGATTGTCTTGAGACTTGGGCGGAGAGATGGCAGATGGAGTTTAACCTGGACAAATGTGAGGTAATGCATTTTGGAAGGTCTAATGCAGGTAGGGAATATACAGTGAATGGTAGAACCCTCAAGAGTATTGAAAGTCAAAGAGATCTAGGAGTACAGGTCCACAGATCACTGAAAGGGGCTACACAGGTGGAGAAGGTAGTCAAGAAGGCATACGGCATGCTTGCCTTCATTGGCCGGGGCATTGAGTATAAGAATTGGCAAGTCATGTTGCAGCTGTATAGAACCTTAGTTAGGCCACACTTGGAGTATAGTGTTCAATTCTGGTCGCCACACTACCAGAAGGATGTGGAGGCTTTAGAGAGGGTGCAGAAGAGATTTACCAGAATGTTGCCTGGTATGGAGGGCATAAGCTATGAGGAGCGATTGAATAAACTCGGTTTGTTCTCACTGGAACGAAGGAGGTTGAGGGGCGACCTGATAGAGGTATACAAAATTATGAGGGGCATAGACAGAGTGGATAGTCAGAGGCTTTTCCCCAGGGTAGAGGGGTCAATTACTAGGGGGCATAGGTTTAAGGTGAGAGGGGCAAAGTTTAGAGTAGATGTACGAGGCAAGTTTTTTACGCAGAGGGTAGTGGGTGCCTGGAACTCACTACCGGAGGAGGTAGTGGAGGCAGGGACGATAGGGACATTTAAGGGGCATCTTGACAAATATATGAATAGGATGGGAATAGAAGGATACGGACCCAGGAAGTGTAGAAGATTGTAGTTTAGTCGGGCAGTATGGTCGGCACGGGCTTGGAGGGCCGAAGGGCCTGTTCCTGTGCTGTACATTTCTTTGTTCTTTGTTCTTTGTTCTAGTTAATTGGGCAGCATGGTAGCATGGTGGTTAGCACAATTGCTTCACAGCTCCAGGGTCCCAGGTTCGATTCTGGCTTGGGTCGCTGTCTGTGTGGAGTCGGCACATCCTCCCCATGTGTGCGTGGGTTTCCTCCGGGTGCTCCGGTTTCCTCCCACAGTCCAAAGATGTGCAGGTTAGGTGGATTGGCCGTTATAAATTGCCCTTAGTGACAAAAATTGCCCTTAGTGTTGGGTGGGGTTGCTGGGTTATGGGGATAGGGTGGAGGTGTTGACCTTGGGTAGGGTGCTCTTTCCAAGAGCCGGTGCAGACTTGATGGGCCGAATGGCCTCCTTCTGCACTGTAAATTCTATGAAAAAATGTTTCTTTTTTAAATCGGAAGGAACTTCTTTACCTAAAGAGTGGTGGTAATGATTAAAGTGAACTGCACGGATTTGTTTGGTGGGAGATTAGATAAGCATATGAGGGAGAAATGAATATATAATAATAAGAATCGAGGGTTAGGCTGATAGATTTAAATGTCGACAAAAGGTAGAAGGCTCGAGTAGAGCATAAATACCAGCTTGGACTGCTTCAGTTGAATGGCCTCCTTCTGCACTGCTCACCATTTGTATTTCAATGTAATATTTACAAAGTGCTATTCATTACACATAGAAAAGTAATGCACTGTTGGTGCGAATCAGAATGGGTGGACTTTAATTGTTATGGTGGGGGACCCATGAACTAGCTGGAGATTAGATTTTAGATTAGATTTAGATTTAATATCAAATGTACTGAGGTAAGTGAAAAGTATTGTTCTGCGTACAGACCAGGCAGATGGTCCCATACATGAAAAACATAGAACATACACTAAATACATAGACACAGATATTGGGTGAAGCATACAGAGTGTAGTGCTGCACAGTAGAGAAGATGCATGGAGAGATATGTTCAGTCATAAGAAGGTTATTTAGGAACCTGGTAACAATGGCGAAAAGCTGTTTTTGAACCTGTTAGAGCAGTAATGCCATACCTCATGGCCATACCGCCCCATACTTGGTTAGCCTCCCCTTCAGCCAAGCCTTGGAGCTCAACGGCTGCTTTTTTGGCGCACTCCATCGCCTGAGCTCGCGTGATCACTTTTTCCAATGTAATTGTGGTCTCTTCTGGATTTTAATGTCATAGATCCCACAAACCAGTCGATCGCGCAACATGTCACTAAGCATAGTCCTGAACCCACAGTGCTCAGCAAGTTGGCAAAGCCTGGCTATGAAGGCTGAGACAGACTCTTCATGGTCCCTCACTGCAGAGTTAAATTTATAACCTTGACGGGTAATCAAGGGCCTTAGGTTGAAATGTTCTTTGACCAATTTCACTATCTGGTCAATGGTATTTGTGATGGGTGCCTCCAGGGATGTGAGGTTCCTATTCAAGTTTTATGCTTGAGGTCCGCAAACTGTCAGAAGTATCACCATCTGTTTGTCCTCGCCAGTGATCTGTTTGCGGAGGACAAGAGCAGCAGATACCTGTGAACACCAGCACCTGGAGGTTCCCCTCCAAGTCACTCACCATCCTGACTTGGAACTATATCGCCGTTCCTTCACTGTCACTGGGGCAAAAACCTGCAATTCCCTCCCTAACAGCACTGGGGGTGTACCTACAGTTCAGGAACAGCAGCAGGTCAAGGAGGCAGCTCAGCACCACCTTTTGAAGGGCAACCAGGGATACTCATTAAATGCTGACCTAACCAGTGACACCTGCATCCACAAAATTAAATTTTAAAATAATCACAGAGAGGGGACTGAAGAAATGACAGGCAACTTTTTCCTTGAGTGGTGGGACCTCAAACCTGCTTCCTTTCCTAATCATGTGAAAGGCACTGGCTCTCAGTACTTTTTCTGAGTGTTTGCTTTCACTACTTCACAGTTGATTTCTACTATTTTGAAGACCACTTTGGAAGTGACTTTTACTTGGGAGGTTTGTATATTTTGACTCCACATGCCACATTGGATTGGATTTGTTTATTGTCACGTGTACCGAAGTACAGTGAAAAGTATTTTTCTGCGAGCAGCTCAACAGATCATTAAATACATGGGAAGAAAAGGGAATAAAAGAAAATACATAATCGGGCAACACAACATATACAATGTAACTACAGAAGCACTGGCATCGGATGAAGCATACAGGGTGTAGTGTTAATGAGGTCAGTCCATAAGAGGGTCATTTAGGAGTCTGGTGACAGTGGGGAAGAAGCTGTTTTTGAGTCTGTTTGTGCGTGTTCTCAGACTTCTGTATCTGCTGCCCGATGGAAGAAGTTGGAAGAGTGAGTAAGCCGGGTGGGAGGGGTCTTCGATTATGCTGCCCGCTTTCCCCAGGCGGTGGGAGGTGTAGATGGAGTCAATAGATGGGAGGCAGGTTCGTGTGATGGACTGGGCGGTGTTCACAACTCTCTGAAGTTTCTTGCGGTCCTGGGCCGAGCAGTTGCCATACCAGGCTGTGATGCAGCCCGATAGGATGCTTTCTATGGTGCATCTGTAAAAGTTGGTAAGGGTCAATGTGGACATGCCGAATTTCCTTAGTTTCCTGAGGAAGTTCAGGCGATGTTGTGCTTTCTTGGTGGTAGCGTCGACGTGGGTGGACCAGGACAGATTTTTGGAGATGTGTACCCCAAGGAATTTGAAACTGCTAACCATCTCCACCTCTGCCCCATTGATGCTGACATGAGTGTGTACAGTACTTTGCTTCCTGAAGTCAATGTTCAGCTCTTTAGTTTTGCTGGCATTGAGGGAGAGATTGTTGTCGCTACACCACTCCACTAGGTTCTCTATCTCCCACCTGTATTCGGACTCATCATTATTCGAGATCGGGCCCACTATGGTCGTTTCATCAGCAAACTTGTAGACGAAGTTGGAATCAAGTTTTGCCACGCAGTCGTGTGTGTACAGGGAGTAGAGTAGGGGGCTAAGTACGCAGCCTTGCGGGGCCCCGGTGTTGAGGACTATTGTGGAGGATGTGTTGTTGTTCATTCTTACTGATTGTGGTCTGTTGGTCAGAAAATCGAGGATCCAGTTGCAGAGTGGGGAGCCAAGTCCTAGGTTTTGGAGCTTTGATATGAGCTTGGCTGGGATTATGGTGTTGAAGGCAGAGTGTAGTCAATAAATAGGAGTCTGATGTAGGAGTCCTTGTTTTCGAGATGCTCTAGGGATGAGTGTAGGGCCAGGGAAATAGCATCTGATATGGACCGGTTGCAGCGGTATGCAAATTGCAGTGGATCAAGGCGTTCTGGGAGTATGGAGGTGATGAGCTTCATGATCAACCTCTCGAAGCACTTCATTACGACTGAAGTCAGGGCCACTGGACGGTAGTCATTGAGGCACGTTGCCTGGTTCTGTATGATGGTGACATGGGACATCAGATTATCATTGAACTTGCTTTTAATTTGGACCTCAGGTGAGGATCAAGGTGTGTGATCAGCATCAGTGGCAGCATTAGAACATATAAACAGAAGAATTAGGAGCAGGAGTGTGATGAACGGTTACTGTAACAATGTACCCTTGTCATCATGTAAGGTGATGTCCCCTTTAAGACCGGGCTTGGAACCCTGGGGAACTCCGCCTCTGGCTCCGCCCATCTGTGAGCCGTATATAAGGGGCTGCCTTGTGGGCAGTGCAGCAGTTAGTACACGTCTCGGCTCTAGCCTAGTTCTTAGTTTATTAAAGCCTTCTTTACTGTTTACACTCTAAGCGTCGTTATAGAGGGTACCACAAGGAGTAAACCATCAAATATGTTTCACTATTCGATAAAAAGAAGAAAAATTGCATTTAAATAGCAATTTCCTGCCAACTCAACATCCCAAAATGCTTTCCAGCCAATGATATGTATTCTCTGTTGTAATGTAGGAAATGCAGTACTTAATTTGAACTCAGCAACCCACACAAACAGCAATGTGATAATGACCATATAATCTGATTTTTGTGATGTTGATTGAGAGATAAATATTGGCCTTGTCTTCACTAATCTATTTGTCACAGATCTAGGTGTTCATGTCAGTATTGCTAGGAGTGACCTCACATAGTTCTTGTGCAGAAGAAATCCCATCTTCACACTCGGGATACCCTTCATCGTGTTGTGTGGCACTACCACCAGTCGAAATGGGATAGATTCAGGACAGATCCAGCAGCTCAAAACATGGCATTCATGAGGCGCTGTGGACCATGAGGAACAGCAGAATTGTATTCAATCAGAATCTGGCCGTAACCATGGCTGGCATGTCCCTCTACCATTACCATCAATCCTCGTTCGATGAGGCATGCAGGAGAGCATGCCAGGAGCAGCACCAAGCATAATTAACAAAGGTGCCAACCTGGTGAAGTAACTCAGGACTATATGCATGCAAAACACCAGAACCATCATGCAATAGACAGAGCTTAGCGATCCCACAACCAACAGATCAGATCAAAACACTGCAACCCTGCAACATGCAGCCTTGAATGCTGGTGGACGGTTATACAAGCAACTGGAAGAGGCGGTCCCAAAAATATCCCCACCCTCAATGGTGGAGAACCTAATACATCAGTGCAACCATCTTCAGTTGGAATTGCAAAGTGGATGATCCAGCTCAGCCCCTTCACGAAGTTCCCAGCTTCACAGCTGTCAGTCTTCAGGCTAAGTCACGCCACGTAATATCAACATCTGAAGGCACTGAAGTGTAGAGCAAGATGCTGTTTAGCACAGGGCTAAATCGCTGGCTTTGAAAGCAGACCAAGGCAGGCCAGCAGCACGGTTCAATTCCTGTAACAGCCTCCCCGAACAGGTGCCAGAATGTGGCGACTAGGGGCTTTTCACAGTAACTTCATTTGAAGCCTACTTGTGACAATATTTCATTTCATTTTTTTTCATTTCATTTTCAAGATGCTGGATGACAATATCCTGACAATAGTACTGCAGACTTCTGTTCCAGAACTAGTCAAGCTGCTCCAGTACAGTGACAACACTAACATCCACCTGACAACTTGAAAAATTGTCCAAGTATGTCTGGTCTACAAAAAACAGGACAAATCAAATCTGACCAATTACCCATACCTCAGTATACCTTTGATCATCAGCAAATGTTGGAAGCAGTTGTCAACAGTTTTACCAAATGATATTAGGTAATAACCTATTCACTGATGCACAGTTTGGGTTTTGCTCGAGTCACTCGGCTCCTGACCTCATTACAGCCTTGGTAAGGTGACTGCCTTTCACATCAAGACAGCATTCGCCCAAGTTCGGCAGCAGAGCTCTATCAAAATTGAAGCCAATGATAATCAGAGGGGAAGCTCTCCATTGGTTGGAGTCTACCTAACACAAAGGAAGATGATAGTGGTTTTTGGAGGCCAATCATTTCAGTCCCTGGACTATGCCACAGGTGCTCCTCAGGGTCGTGTCCTCTACCCAATCATGTTCAGCTGTTTCATAAATGACCTTCCCTCCATCATAAGATTGGACTTGCGCATGTTGACTAATGCTTGCACAGTCTTCAATACCATTTACGCCTCCTCAGATGCTGAACCAGTCAATATCCATAAGCAGCAAACCTGGAAAACATTTAGGCTTGATAAGTGCCAAATAACATTCACACTGTCACAACCCCCAGAGCTACTGCACGGTCACTTACAGGCGCACTTGACCTGGAGTCAGAACACAAGTGAAATTAGATGTTATTTTAAAATACCCAAGGACCTTGGCAGAATCCAATGAACTGCAGTCACCATGTTTGTAAATTTAAGGCATGTAACATTTTATTATTTAACAGTGATATAATTATAACTGACAAAAATTGTAATTGACTATCTAATACCCTTTTCCTTACCTCCCCCCCCTTTTCCAACTCGCCCCACTCTATACACACACACACAAACACACAGACAACACAGAGGGAAAGAGTGGTGGAGAGGGAAGAAAAGTGATGATTAAGTAAAAAGGATAAAAGTTCTCTGATGCACCAGGATACTTTCCAGTTAAAGTCTTTCAGGGCTTCAAGCTTTCACTTTGATGCTTCTTCCTTCTAAGCTTGAGAGGGTTTTCTCTGGCAAGGATGTACTTTCTTGGTAAATTCAAGATCATTTCAACTATACAGTAAAGATGTGCCAGGCACTCTCTGGTTTCAGAACTATAAAACAGTCCTTTACTTCAGCAGAGAGAGAGAGAGAGACCTGCTACTCCTTTCAAGGTCGAATCACTTCTGACCAGCTCTCTCAGAAGCATCACATAGGAACCAATCACTGACTGTTGTCTCTGGCCAACCCACAGGTTGCTAGCCAGCCAATCAAACCGACTTCCTCCAATGTTGGTTTTTAAGATTCCCTCTACACCGAAGAGTGTGTTCTCTCCTCTCGAGAAACCAACTCCGGGAACACACTGTCCTGATGAGCAGGCTTCCGCAGCTTAAGTCTACTGCTTTAAGGTGCATTCTGATTATGAGTCCACGGACCAAAAATAATAAATTAAAACAAAGAAATGGCATCAAAGGAAACTCAAAAGGAAGGGCTCTTCAATGCCAAAATGCTAGGCAATGACCATCTCCAACAGGAGAGAATCTAATCATCACCCTTTAATATTAATTGGCGTTACCATTGCTGAATCCTCCAACACCAACATCCTGGGTGTCATAATATACACCAGTATATCATGGTGCAGACACACACTGATGGACACACAGTGGGACCAATCAACATACACAACACCGCAGCCAATCACCACTGAGAGCACACGCGCTATAAAGACAGGGAGCATCAGAGTTCCCACTCATTCGAGTTGCAGCTAGCTAGGAGGACAGAGCTCACAGCCTGCAACACAGACATTCACCATGTGCTGAGTGCATCGACTGGTTAGGACAAGGCAGAGGTCTTTAGTTAAAGCTAGTATCGTATTAACCCGCAGTCTAAGTATGTTTAAATGGTTAATGATTCAATAAAATAGTGTTGCACTATTTCAAGTGTTGGTGACCTGTATGTGATCCAGAACACCCAACACATCATGATACCAGGTGTGGTGGGAGACTAGCACTTCCTAGACCTACCTGCAAGTGATCTGTCTTCTGCCAGCATTCCGTCATCCTGAAACATGGACAACATCAGCCCACCGCCGCCGCTCCGCATCGCCGGCAACCTCAGGGCCAACTGGAAGATTTTCAAACAGCGCTTCCAGATCTTCCTCGAAGCCACGGACAGGGAGGGCGCCTCGGACACTAGAAAGATCGCTCTTATCCTCTCCACAGCCGAGAACCATGCCATCCACGTTTTCAACTCTCTCACCTTCGCAGATAATGAAGATAAGGCGAAGTTCAAGATGGTCCTCCTCAAGTTTGACACTCACTGCAGCATAGAGGTGAATGAAAGTTTTGAATGCTACATGTTCCAGCAGCGTTTGCAGGGTAAGGAAGAACCTTTCCAATCCTTTCTCACGCACCTCCGCATCCTTGCGCAATCTTGCAGCTACGGGCCCACCTCCGACTCCATGAAACGCGACCAGATCGTTTCTGGTGTTCTGTTGGACCCCCTATGTCAGCAGCTCCTCAAAATAAAGCAACTCACCATAGCGACCGCCATTGAGACCTGTGTCTTACATGAAAACGACACGAGTCGGTATTCCCATATACAAGCGGCTGAAACGGCGCGGCAAGGTCCCCACGAGGCTGAACGGGTCCAACTGATTGAGCACCTCCAGGGCCTCAGCCTGGATGAGGGTGGCCATTTTGCGCACTTTTTGCGGACTCCTGCGCTTGTACGCACCAAACGAGGGGACAGCGACGTTGAGGAATGTAATGAGCAGGCGCGCACCACGCACAACCGCACCACAGATGCGCGGTGGTGCAGCGAACGTGCTGACGTCACGACGTGCGGCAACTGTGGCTCCGCCCATTTAAAGCGGCAATGCCCCACAAAATCTCGACAATGCCTACGATGTGGCAGACTTGGCCACTATGCTGCCTGCTGTCGAGCAGCTCAGCCTTCCAATTCATATTGCTTCAGCCAGCCTCGCAGGAATGTTCGGGCAATTCAACCCACGGTCACCGAGTCCGATGCGGACCTCCCACACAGCAGTGACACCGAGGACCCGAAGGCATCTTTTCAAGTCGGTGTCGTAACGAAAAACAGGCTGTCCCCAAAGCAAAGACACCAGCCACTGTCGGTATACAGCATTGATCCAGACGATGAGTGGTGTGCCACCCTGAGGGCCAACCGGTCCCAAATACGATTCCGCCTGGACACTGGTGCCACCGCCAATCTCACGGCGTGGTCTGCTTTCCAATGCCTCCATGTCAAACCAGCCATCCTTCCATCGGCCTGCCAGCTATTGGACTACAATGGCAACATCATTCCTGCTACCGGCTCGTGCCAACTTGAAGTGACGCACAAGTCACGGAAAGCCATCCTTCCTTTCGAGATTGTGGGCTCCTCGAAGGACTCCCTGCTTGGCACACAGGCGTGTAAGCTGTTGAACCTCGTTCAAAGAGTTCACTCTCTCTCTCCTGATGACACGCCTGCCTTCCAGGACGCTGACTTCAGGGCGCAACTCAACGCCATCATCGACCAGCACCGCGACGTCTTCGGAGGCATGGGCACGCTCCCATATACTTACAAGATCCGACTCAAACAGAACGCCACGCCTGTGGTGCATGCACCTCACAGAGTCCCAGCACCCCTCAAGGACCGCCTCAAGCAGCAGCTGCAGGACCTCCAAGACCAAGGAGTGATCGCAAGAGTTACGGAACCAACCGACTGGGTCAGTTCCATGATGTGCGTAAAAAAGCCTTCTGGCGAGCTGAGAATTTGCATTGATGCCAAGGATCTCAATCGCAACATCATGAGGGAGCATTATCCAATTCCCAAGCGCGAAGAGAGCACATGCGAGATGGCTCGCGCCAAGCTCTTCACCAAACTTGACCCCTCGAAAGGATTCTGGCAAATCCAGCTCGACAAATCCAGCAGGAAACTGTGTACATTTAACACCCCCTTTTGGCAGATATTGTTACAACAGGATGCCGCTTGGGATCATATCGGCTTCAGAAGTGTTCCACAGGATCATGGAACAAATGATGGAAGGCATTGAAGGTGTTCGCGTCTATGTCGACAACATAATCATTTGGTCGACCACCCCGCAGGAGCATGTCAGCCACCTCCAGTACGTGTTCAAACGCATACGGGAGCAGGGGCTACGCCTCAACAGAGCCAAATGCTCTTTTGGTCAGACGGAACTCAAGTTCCTCGGGTACCACATCTGCCAGTTGGGTGTGTGGCTGGATGCAGACAAGGTGGCTGCCATCACAGCCATGAAAACGCCAGAGGACAAGAAGGCGGTCCTCCGATTTCTGGGAATGGTCAACTTCCTAGGGAAGTTCATCCCTAACCTTGCATCTCATACCACGGCTCTGATGAACCTGGTCAGGAAGACGACAGACTTCCAATTGCTTCCTGCCCACGAGCGTGAATGGAGAGAACTCAAAACCAAACTCACCTCGGCCCCGGTTTTGCCTTTTTTGATCCAGCGCAAGAGACAAAAATTTCAACCAATGCCAGCCAATCTGGCAGATGGAAAAGGAGTGCCTGGGCCTGTTGACCGGTGTCGTCAAGTTTCATGATTATGTGTACGGCCTTCCTCAATTCACCGTCGAGACTGACCATCGCCCGCTGGTCAATATAATACAGAAAGACTTGAACGACATGACGCCTCGCCTCCAGCGTATTCTGCTCAAGCTCCGGTGATGCGGCTTCAAGCTGGTATACACCCCGGGCAAAGACCTAATCATTGCCGATGCTCTCGCCAGGGCAGTCAACACTCCGTGTGATTCAGCGGGATTCATCTGCCAGGTTGACTCCCATGTGGCCTTCGTGGCCTCCAATCTACCTGCCACGGATGAAGCCTCGTCCACATTCACCGCGAGACAGCGGCTGACCCTTTGCTACAGCGTGTCATGCACCACCTAACAGACGGGTGGCTCAAAGGACAATGCCCGCAGTTCTACAACATCAGAAATGATCTGGCAGTAGTCGATGGTGTTCTCCTGAAACTGGACCGCATTGTCATCCCGCACAGCATGCGCCAGCTCGTCTTGGAACAGCTACACGAGGGCCATCTTGGTGTGGAGAAGTGCCGACGGAGGGCCCGAGAGGCTGTGTACTGGCCCGGCATCAATGACGACATCGCCAACACAGTGCTCAACTGCCCCACTTGTCAGCGCTTCCAGCCGGCCCAACCACGTGAGACCCTACAGCCCCATGAGTTGGTCACGTCCCCTTGGTCCAAGGTTGGTATCGACTTGTTCCATGTGCTGGGCAGGGACTATGTCCTGATTGTAGACTACTTTTCAAACTACCCGGAGGTGGTACGTTTACACACCATCACATCGTCTGCAGTCGTCCGTGCCTGTAAGGACACCTTTGCTCGACACGGCATCCTACTCATTGTGATGTCGGACAATGGCCCCTGCATCGCAAGCCAGGAATGGTCCAACTTTGCCAGGAGGTACAACTTTGTGCATGTGACATCCAGTCCCCTGTACCCCCAATCCAACGGCAAAGCGGAGAAGGGCGTCCACATAGTCAAACGGCTCCTCTGCAAGGCTGCCGATGCTGGGTCCGATTTCTACCTCGCCCTGCTGGCCTATCGCTCGGCCCCACTGTCCACTGGCCTATCGCCAGCCCAGCTGCTCATGGGTCGCACCCTGAGGACGACGGTGCCGTCCATTCATGTCCCAGACCTCGACCACGTTCCGGTCCTTCAACAAATGCAACTGTCTCGTGCACAGCACAAGGCGGCTCATGACGCCCGTGCAGCTGGTCTCCGTGCTCTGGCTCCAGATGACAACGTTTGCATCCATCTTCCGGATGGTGGCTGGTCTGCAACCGCTGTGGTTCTTCGGCAGGTGGCCCCCCGCTCGTTCCTGGTTCGTCTACCGGATGGCTCCATTCTGCGCTGCAATCGACGTGCCCTTTGTCTCGTTCCGCGCTCACTCCGTGATCCTGCACCATTGCCACGCCCTCCTGTTGACCCTGACCTGGACTACGCAGAGATTCCGGTTACTCTGCATCCTTCTCACTCTGACGCAGTCCAGCCCGCACCTCAGCCGGAGGCTCCCGACCCACCCTTGAGGCGGTCAACCAGAATTCGTCACCCACCTCAGAGACTTAATTTGTGAACTTTGTGGACTTATGGACTTTCTGATTTGTTCTGTTCTTCCGTTTAATCGTTCAACTGGTTTGTATATAGTGTTCATCTCATTGTTCGTGTGACACACTGTTTTTTTTCTGCACCAGGCACCTTCCCATGTAAATAGCTTAGTTTTTATGTACATAGTCCTGTAAATATTTCGCACACACGCAGTCAGGAACATTCACTGTACACTATTTATTGTCACGCAGGTACATTTTTTATAAAAGGGGGGATGTCATAATATACACCAGTATATCAAGGTGCAGATACACACACACTGATGGACACACAGTGGGACCAATCAACATATACGAAACACCGCAGCCAATCACCAGTGAGAGCACACGCACTAGAAAGACAGGGAGCATCAGAGTTCCCGCTCATTCGAGTTGCAACTAGCTAGGAGGAGAGAGCACACAGCCTGCAACACAGACATTCACCATGTGCTGAGTGCATCGACTGGTTAGGACAAGGCAGAGGTCTTTAGTTAAAGCTAGTATCGTATTAACCTACAGTCTGAGTATGTTTAAACAGTTAATGATTCAATAAAATAGTTGCAATATTTCAAGTGTTGGTGACCTGTATGTGATCCAGAACACCCAACACATCACTGGGGTTACCATTTTTCTCAGATTTGATCCTCCAGTCTTGGACTCTAGGTGTGAAACTTCATTCTTCAGATAAACTGAAGACATATTCTGGTATCTGCATAACACATGTTTATTAGTAATACTAAGCAGGTTACAGAATAGGCATGTAGCTCTTAGGCATGTTTCCAACCTCTCTATCACGAGGGTTTAAGCCATGACTGATTATTGTCAGTGGTACATCATCATCCACATCATATATTAGCATATTCCACCTGTTAACCCTCTGACATCATTGACCTAAAACTGAACTGGACCAGCCATATAACTACTTTGGCTACAAGAGTAGGTCAGAGGCTGGATATTCTGAGGGGATAATTTACCTCCTCACTCCCCAAAGCCTGTCTCCCATCTACACAGCACAAGTCAGGTGTGTGATGAAATGTTCTTCATTTGCCTGGATGAGTGTGACCAAACAGAATTTGGGATAATGCAGCCCAATTGATTGGCATTCCTCCCACCACCTTAAATATTTACTCCTTCCGGTGCAGATGTACAGTGGCGGTAATGTATAGCCTATACAACATGCACTACAGGAACTCGCCATCCCTTCTTCCACAGCACTTTCCAACCTTTCTACCATCTAGAAGGACAGCAGACATACGGTAACACTACCACCTGCAGGTCCCCTCCAAGCTACTCACAATCCGGACTTAGAAATATATCGCCGTTCAATCATTGTCGTTCGGTCAAACCTCTGGATCTCCCATTCCTAACAGTACTGTGGGTATACCTACACCACAAGGACTGCAGTTGTTCAAGAAGGTGCTGGAGGAAAAATGAGTCCCCCAGGATAATCCCATTTTCCAGCACTTGGTCCATAACGTTGGAGGTTATAGGACTTCAGGTGCATATCCAGACACCTTTTAAATGCCCTGAGGGTTTCTACTACCCTTTTAGACAGTGACTTCCAGACCCCTATCACCCTTTGGGTGAAAGATCTTCTTCATCTTCCTTCTAATTCTTCAATCAATCACTTTAAATCTATGCACCCTAGTCAGTGATCTCTTTGCTAAGGGAAATAAGTTCTTCCTATCCAGGCATGTCACAACCTTGTACACCTCCATCAAACCTCCCCTCAGCCTCCCCTGTTCCTAGAAAAACAACCCCAATCCTTGTAAATTTGCTCTCGACCCTCTGTAATGCAATTACGACCTTTCTATCATGAGGTGACCAGACCTGCACGCAGTACTCAAGTTGTTGTCTAACTATAGTGTTTTCTGTAGCTTTAGCATAACCTTCCTGCTCTAATATTTTAAAACTTGACTAATAAAGTAAAGGATTCCATATGCCTTCTTAACTACCTTATCGACCTTACCGGCACGGTAGCACAGTGCTTAACACTGTTGCTTCACAACCCGAGGGTCCCAGGTTCGATTCCCGGTTTGGGTCACAGTCTGTGTGGAGTCTGCACATCTTCCTGTGTTTGATTGGGTTTCCTCCCGGGGCTCCGGTTTCCTCCCACAGCCCAAAGATGTGCAGGTTAGGTGGATTGGCCATGTTAAATTGCCCTTACTGTTCAAAAAAGGTGGGGTTACCGGGTTACGGGGATAGGGTGGAGGTGTGGGCTTGAGTAGGGTGCTCTTTCCAAGGGCCAGTGCAGACTCGGTGGGCCAAATGGCCTCCTTCTGCATTGTAAATTCTATGATTCTATGATTGGATGCCCTACAAACTGTCGGGCCCTGTAAGCTAACTCTTACCGGCTCTGGCGGTACAACAAGGCAACCGACAGCCTGTGCCTCGACATAGTGGATTCTCTGTTTGGGAGACAGTGTTGGGCACGGCAGGCAGGTCAGCACAGGTGTAATACGTCATGTTCTCACATAGCACTGGAAGAGAAACCATAATCTATTTCTTTGAATCAATGAAAGTTGCTTTACAAGCTAGTATTGTGAATGGCCCCAGACAGTTCATGTATACTCCAGTTTAAGATGTACAAATGCCTTGCATGCAAATTGTTCGGATGCTGTTTCTCTCATTCTGGCCTCTTGAATATTTTTTCCATCTGATGACGTATTTCCTCACATATCTTGGTGACATATTTTGTTTTATAATGTTTCATTGAGATGATCCCATACCTAAATGTAAGTTATTGTTGTATTGTCATAATTGGGTAGATTTCTCTGTCCTGATCCAATGATTGCGTATATTTCATTACCAACATGGTTTATGTGGTGTTCCATGACCTGTCACTTGATTACAGGGATCAAGGGAAAGGCTCATTTTGTATACGATGGTCCTGGGGTTTCTATATCCCGGTCTGTGCGGCATTTTGAGAAGCTGAAACTTGCTCCATGGAACCCTTCAGTCAGTGTAGCTGACTACTTCTGCAACTGAGTGACATTGAATGTCCTTCCTTCTGAAAGGCTGCACGACGGGTCAAGATCAAAGATGAACAAGTGATAGAAAGAATTAGGAGCAGGAGATTGCCTCAGGCTCTGCCACAATTAATGTGTATTTTTGTGGCTTCCGCCTTTGTGTTCTGTGGGGTGACGGGAAGTGAGTGAGCCAGGACTCTGAAAACAGCACGGGAGCTGTGTGAGCCGGGACTCTGAAAACAGCACGGGAGCTGAGTGAGCCGGGACCGTGAAAACAGCGCGGGAGCTGAGTGAGCCGGGACAGTGAAAACAGCGCGAGAGGTGAGTGAGCCGGGACAGTGAAAACAGCGCGGGAGGTGAGTGAGCCGGGACAGTGAAAACAGCGCGGGAGCTGAGTGAGCCGGGACAGTGAAAACAGCGCGAGAGGTGAGTGAGCCGGGACTCTGAAAACAGCGCGGGAGCTGAGTGAGCCGGGACTCTGAAAACAGCGCGGGAGCTGAGTGAGCAGGGACAGTGAAAACAGCGCGGGAGCTGAGTGAGCCGGGACAGTGAAAACAGCGCGAGAGGTGAGTGAGCCGGGACTCTGAAAACAGCGCGAGAGGTGAGTGAGCCGGGACAGTGAAAACAGCGCGGGAGCTGAGTGAGCCGGGACAGTGAAAACAGCGCGGGAGCTGAGTGAGCCGAGACATTGAAAACAGCGCGGGAGGTGAGTGAGCCGGGACAGTGAAAACAGCGCGGGAGCTGAGTGAGCCGGGACAGTGAAAACAGCGCGGGAGCTGAGTGAGCCGGGACCGTGAAAACAGCGCGGGAGCTGCAGGAGCCGGGGCTCTGAAAACAGCGCGGGAGCTGAGTGAGCCGGGACAGTGAAAACAGCGCGGGAGCTGAGTGAGCCGGGACTCTGAAAACAGCGCGGGAGCTGAGTGAGCCGGGACCGTGAAAACAGCGCGGGAGGTGAGTGAGCCGGGACAGTGAAAACAGCGCGAGAGGTGAGTGAGCCGGGACATTGAAAAAAGCGCGGGAGCTGAGTGAGCCGGGACTCTGAAAACAGCGCGGGAGCTGAGTGAGCCGGGACAGTGAAAACAGCGCGGGAGCTGAGTGAGCCGGGACAGTGAAAACAGCGCGGGAGCTGAGTGAGCCAGGGCAGTGAAAACAGCGCGAGAGGTGAGTGAGCCGGGACATTGAAAACAGCGCGGGAGCTGAGTGAGCCGGGACTCTGAAAACAGCGCGGGAGCTGAGTGAGCCGGGACAGTGAAAACAGCGCGGGAGCTGAGTGAGCCGGGACAGTGAAAACAGCGCGGGAGCTGAGTGAGCCGGGACAGTGAAAACAGCGCGAGAGGTGAGTGAGCCGGGACATTGAAAACAGCGCGGGAGCTTAGTGAGCCGGGACTCTGAAAACAGCGCGGGAGCTGAGTGAGCCGGGACAGTGAAAACAGCGCGGGAGCTGAGTGAGCCGGGACTCTGAAAACAGCGCGGGAGCTGAGTGAGCCAGGACAGTGAAAACAGCGCGGGAGCTGAGTGAGCCGGGGCTCTGAAAACAGGGCGGGAGCTGAGTGAGCCGGGACAGTGAAAACAGCGCGAGAGGTGAGTGAGCCGGGACAGTGAAAACAGCGCGGGAGCTGAGTGAGCCGGGACAGTGAAAACAGCGCGAGAGGTGAGTGAGCCGGGACAGTGAAAACAGCGCGGGAGCTGAGTGAGCCGGGACAGTGAAAACAGCGCGGGAGCTGAGTGAGCCGAGACATTGAAAACAGCGCGGGAGCTGAGTGAGCCGGGGCTCTGAAAACAGCGCGGGAGCTGAGTGAGCCGGGAAAGTGAAAACAGCGCGGGAGCTGTGTGAGCCGGGACAGTGAAAACAGCGCGGGAGGTGAGTGAGCCAAGACTCTGAAAACAGCGCGGGAGCTGCGGGAGCCGGGACAGTGAAAACAGCGCGAGAGGTGAGTGAGCCGGGACAGTGAAAACAGCGCGGGAGTTGAGTGAGCCGGGACTCTGAAAACAGCGCGGGAGCTGTGTGAGCCGGGGCTCTGAAAACAGCTCGGGAGCTGAGTGAGCGGGGACAGTGAAAACAGCGCGGGAGGTGAGTGAGCCGGGGCTCTGAAAACAGCGCGGGAGCTGAGTGAGCCGGGACAGTGAAAACAGCGCGGGAGCTGAGTGAGCCGGGACCGTGAAAACAGCGCGGGAGCTGAGTGAGCCGGGACAGTGAAAACAGCGCGGGAGCTGTGTGAGCCGGGACAGTGAAAACAGCGCGGGAGGTGAGTGAGCCAAGACTCTGAAAACAGCGCGGGAGCTGCGGGAGCCGGGACAGTGAAAACAGCGCGAGAGGTGAGTGAGCCGGGACAGTGAAAACAGCGCGGGAGGTGAGTGAGCCGGGACTCTGAAAACAGCGCGGGAGCTGTGTGAGCCGGGACTCTGAAAACAGCGCGGGAGCTGAGTGAGCCGGGACTCTGAAAACAGCGCGGGAAGTGAGTGAGCCAGGACTCTGAAAACAGCGCGGGAGCTGAGTGAGCCGGGACTCTGAAAACAGCGCGGGAGCTGAGTGAGCCGGGACAGTGAAAACAGCGCGGGAGCTGTGTGAGCCGGGACAGTGAAAACAGCGCGGGAGGTGAGTGAGCCGGGGCTCTGAAAACAGCTCGGGAGCTGAGTGAGCCGGGACAGTGAAAACAGCGCAGGAGCTGAGTGAGCCGGGACAGTGAAAACAGCGCGGGAGCTGAGTGAGCCAGGACTCTGAAAACAGCGCGGGAGCTGAGTGAGCCGGGACAGTGAAAACAGCGCGGGAGCTGAGTGAGCCGGGACAGTGAAAACAGCGCGGGAGCTGAGTGAGCCGGGACTCTGAAAACAGCGCGGGAAGTGAGTGAGCCAGGACTCTGAAAACAGCGCGGGAGCTGAGTGAGCCGGGACTCTGAAAACAGCGCGGGAGCTGAGTGAGCGGGGACAGTGAAAACAGCGCGGGAGCTGTGTGAGCTGGGACAGTGAAAACAGCGCGGGAGGTGAGTGAGCCGGGGCTCTGAAAACAACTCGGGAGCTGAGTGAGCCGGGACAGTGAAAACAGCGCAGGAGCTGAGTGAGCCGGGACAGTGAAAACAGCGCGGGAGGTGAGTGAGCCAGGACTCTGAAAACAACTCGGGAGCTGAGTGAGCCGGGACAGTGAAAACAGCGTGAGAGGTGAGTGAGCCGGGACAGTGAAAACAGCGCGGGAGCTGAGTGAGCCAGGACAGTGAAAACAGCGCGGGAGATTTAAAAAGCGCGGGAGCTGCGAGTCAGAGCGGAGATTTTAAAAGATCGCGGCCTAGTTTCGGGAGCCGTTCGGAGGAGGAGGAGCAGTCTCTGTCAGGGAGAGAACCCGAGAACATCTAAGACCCTCAGAAGGTAAGAAGCGAAGTAAGTGATTTTTACTCATTTTTACTTTTATACCTTTTTCAAATTGTGTGTGTCGGGGGGAAACTGAAGTGACATCACAGAAAAGCTGTGGCCTGAGTGGCTGGTTGGGAATCTACACTAAATTTAAAAATTAAGCATTGGTAACTAATTAAACATAATTACTTAATTATAATTTAGAGGGATATCTAAGACAGAGATCGGAGAGTACTATATTTAGCTTTCGCATTTCTATTAGAAATCTAGTGCTAGGAAACAGATAGTTAACAGTAACTTTGAAAATTAAAAAAAAATATTTTAATTTTTTTTTTATTTTAATTTTAATTAATTGATGCAATGTCAGTTAGAGGGGTGCAGTGCTCTGACTGTGAGATGTGGCAGGTCCGGGAGGCTTCCAGCGTCCCGGATGGCTTCATCTGCAGAAAGTGCACCCAACTGGAGCTCCTCACAGACGCATGGTTCGGTTGGAGCAGCAATTGGATGCACTTAGGAGCATGCAGGTGGCGGAGAGCGTCACAGATTGCAGTTATGTAAATGTGGTCACACCCAAGGTGCAGGCAGAGAAATGGGTGACCACCAGAAAGGGCAGGCAGTCAGTGCAGGAATCCCGTGTGGTTGTCCCCCTCTCGAACAGGTATACCCCTTTGGATACTGTCGGGGGGGATAGCCTATCAGGGGAAAACAGCAGCAGCCAGAGCAGTGGCACCACGGCTGGATCTGATGTTCAGAAGGGAGGGTCAAAGCGCAGAAGAGTAATAGTAATAGGGGACTCTATAGTCAGGGGCACAGATAGGTGCTTCTGTGGACGTGAAAGAGACTCCAGGATGGTATGTTGCCTCCCTGGTGCCAGGGTCCAGGATGTCTCCGAACGGGTAAAGTGCATCTTGAAGGGGGAGGGCAAACAGGCAGAGGTCGTTGTACATATTGGTACTAACGACATAGGCAGGAAGGGGCATGAGGTCCTGCAGCAGGAGTTCAGGGAGCTAGGCAGAAAGTTAAAAGACAGGACCTCGAGGGTTGTAATCTCGGGATTACTCCCTGTGCCACGTGCCAGTGAGGCTATAAATAGGAAGATAGAGCAGCTAAACACGTGGCTAAACAGCTGGTGTAGGAGGGAGGGTTTCCATTATCTGGACCACTGGGAGCTCTTCCGGGGCAGGTGTGACCTGTATAAGAAGGACGGGTTGCATCTAAACTGGAGAGGCATAAATATCCTGGCCGCGATGTTTGCTAGTGTCACACGGGAGGGTTTAAACTAGTATGGCAGGGGGGTGGGCATGGGAGCAATAGGTCAGAAGGTGAGAGCATTGAGGGAGCACTAGGGAATAGGGACAGTGTGGCTCTGAGGCAGAGCAGACAGGGAGAAGTTGCTGAACACAGCGGGTCTAGTGGCCTGAAGTGCATATGTTTTAATGCAAGAAGTATTACGGGTAAGGCAGATGAATTTAGAGCTTGGATTAGTACTTGGAACTATGATGTTGTTGCCATTACAGAGACCTGGTTGAGGGAAGGGCAGGA
This sequence comes from Scyliorhinus torazame, assembly GCF_047496885.1. Lineage (NCBI taxonomy): Eukaryota > Metazoa > Chordata > Chondrichthyes > Carcharhiniformes > Scyliorhinidae > Scyliorhinus > Scyliorhinus torazame. The sequence continues at coordinate 221,962,957 of NC_092709.1, forward strand.
TTGGCAGCTAAACGTTCCAGGATTTAGATGTTTCAGGCGGGAGAGAGGCGGATGTAAAAGGGGAGGCGGAGTTGCGCTACTGGTTCGGGAGAATATCACAGCTGTACTGCGGGAGGACACCTCAGAGGGCAGTGAGGCTATATGGGTAGAGATCAGGAATAAGAAGGGTGCAGTCACAATGTTGGGGGTTTACTACAGGCCTCCCAACAGCCAGCGGGAGATAGAGGAGCAGATAGGTAGACAGATTTTGGAAAAGAGTAAAAACCACAGGGTTGTGGTGATGGGAGACTTCAACTTCCCCAATATTGACTGGGACTCACTTAGTACCAGGGGCTTAGACGGGTCGGAGTTTGTCAGGAGCATCCAGGAGGGCTTCTTAAAACAATATGTAGACAGTCCAACTAGGGGGGGGGTGGTACTGGACCTGGTATTGGGGAATGAGCCCGGCCAGGTGGTAGATGTTTCAGTAGGGGAGCATTTCGGTAACAGTGACCACAATTCAGTAAGTTTTAAAGTACTGGTGGACAAGAATAAGAGTGGTCCGAGGATGAATGTGCTAAATTGGGGGAAGGCTAATTATAACAATATTAGGCGGGAACTGAAGAACATAGATTGGGGGCGGATGTTTGAGGGCAAATCAACATCTGACATGTGGGAGGCTTTCAAGTGGCAGTTGAAAGGAATTCAGGACCGGCATGTTCCTGTGAGGAAGAAGGATAAATACGGCAATTTTCGGGAACCTTGGATGACGAGAGATATTGTAGGCCTCGTCAAAAAGAAAAAGGAGGCATTTGTCAGGGCTAAAAGGCTGGGAACAGACGAAGCCTGCGTGGAATATAAGGAAAGTAGGAAGGAACTTAAGCAAGGAGTCAGGAGGGCTAGAAGGGGTCACGAAAAGTCATTGGTAAATAGGGTTAAGGAAAATCCCAAGGCTTTTTACACGTACATAAAAAGCAAGAGGGTAGCCAGGGAAAGGGTTGGCCCACTGAAGGATAGGCAAGGGAATCTATGTGTGGAGCCAGAGGAAATGGGCGAGGTACTAAATTAATACTTTGCATCAGTATTCACCAAAGAGAAGAAATTGGTAGATGTTGAGTCTGGAGAATGGTGTGTAGATAGCCTGGGTCACATTGAGATCCAAAAAGACGAGGTGTTGGGTGTCTTAAAAAATATTAAGGTAGATAAGTCCCCAGGGCCTGATGGGATCTACCCCAGAATACTGAAGGAGGCTGGAGAGGAAATTGCTGAGGCCTTGACTGAGGATTATCTTTGGATCCTCACTATCTTCAGGGGATGTCCCGGAGGACTGGAGAATAGCCAATGTTGTTCCTCTGTTTAAGAAGGGTAGCAAGGATAATCCCGGGAACTACAGGCCGGTGAGCCTTACTTCAGTGGTAGGGAAATTACTGAAGAGAATTCTTCGAGACAGGACCTACTCCCATTTGGAAGCAAATGGACGTATTAGTGAGAGGCAGCACGGTTTTGTGAAGGGGAGGTCGTGTCTCACTTACTTGATAGAGTTTTTCGAGGAGGTCACTAAGATGATTGATGCAGGTAGGGCAGTGGATGTTGTCTATATGGACTTCAGTAAGGCCTTTGACAAGGTCCCTCATGGTAGACTAGTACAAAAGGTGAAATCACACGGGATCAGGGGTGAGCTGGCAAGGTGGATACAGAACTGGCTAGGCCATAGAAGGCAAAGAGTAGCAATGGAAGCATGCTTTTCTAATTGGAGGGCTGTGACCAGTGGTGTTCCACAGGGATCAGTGCTGGGACCTTTGCTCTTTGTAGTATATATAAATGATTTGGAGGAAAATGTAACTGGTCTGATTAGTAAGTTTGCAGACGACACAAAGGTTGGTGGAATTGCGGATAGCGATGAGGACTGTCGGAGGATACAGCAGGATTTAGATTGTTTGGAGACTTGGGCGGAGAGATGGCAGATGGAGTTTAATCCGGACAAATGTGAGGTAATGCATTTTGGAAGGTCTAATGCAGGTAGGGAATATACAGTGAATGGTAGAACCCTCAAGAGTATTGAAAGTCAAAGAGATCTAGGAGTACAGGTCCACAGGTCATTGAAAGGGGCATCACAGGTAGAGAAGGTAGTCAAGAAGGCATACGGCATGCTTGCCTTCATTGGCCGGGGCATTGAGTATAAGAATTGGCAAGTCATGTTGCAGCTGTATAGAACCTTAGTTAGGCCACACTTGGAGTATAGTGTTTGTGGTAGTATGCATTAGGGGTCATGTGGGACTGTGAAGCCGTGATGCCATTGGCTGACAGATCCCGGGTCCTGGTTGGCTGTTGAGCTCTAGCTCCGCCCTGAAGGCGGAGTATAAGAACCAGGAGTTCTCCCCGCAGCTCCAGTCTGTTGCTGAACTGCGGGGAACAAGTCACGCTTAATAAAGCCTCATCGACTTCATCTCTATTCGTCTCTCGTAAGTCATTGTGCGCTACAATTTATTAAGCGTGCTTAAAGGACTATGGAGCTCAGGATCGTCCCGGAATGCCTGAGGATCAGCCCCCACGCAGTGAACTCAGCAGCAATTTTTAAACACTGGCAGACTTGTTTCGAAGGCTACCTCCGAACAGCCCCTGGCCGGATCACAGAAGACCAGAAACTGCAGGTCCTGCATTCGAGGGTAAGCCCGGAAAATTTCCCTCTCATAGAAGACGCAGAGGATTTACAGATGGCGTTCGCAGCACTAAAGAGCGTCTACGTTTGCCCAGTGAACCAGGTCTACGCACGCTACCAACTCGCAACGAGACGGCAAAGTCCCGGAGAATCGCTGGACGAATTCTACGCCGCGCTGCTAATTTTGGGACGGGCCTGCAGCTGCCCGCCGGTAAACACGGCTGAACACACGGACATGTTAATTTGCGATGCGTTTGTGGCAGGTATGAACTCTCCCCAAATCCGCCAAAGACTGTTAGAAAAAGTGTCGCTAGGACTCATCAAAGGCACGGGCCCTTGCAGCGTCCCTAGATGTGGCCGCGCAAAACGCCCGCGCGTACGGCCCCGACCGCGCGGCAGCCCCTTGGGCTCCGTGGACCTCCATCGCGAAACCCCCCCCCCCTCACAGGTTTGCGCGGTTCAGACACCAGGTCATCCCGGGGGGGCCCGCTGCTATTTCTGCGGCCAGGCGAAACACCCCCGGCAGCGCTGCCCGGCCCGCGCAGCGATTTGCAAGAGCTGTGGCAAAAAGGGCCATTTCGCGGCTGTGTGCCGGTCCCGGGGGGTCGCCGCTGTCCCCGGAGAAGAAAGAGTCCAGCGCATCCCAAACGCTCCCCAACCCCCCACCCAGCGCCCCATGTGCGACCCGCAGGCGCCGCCATTTTGGGTCCCGGCCACCACGAGGGGAGGATGGGCGCCGCCATCTTGTGACCCCCCAGCCATGTGCGATGCATGGGGACGCCCATTTTGTTCACCCCCGCCGCCATCTCGGACGACAACAATGGACCCCAGCATCGACGGCTCCACAGGGTTCGAAGAAGACGCTGAGACACTGCGACCACGTCTGGCCTCGGTGACGCTGGACCAAGCACGGCCCCGGACGCTCCAGACGACGACAACAATGGTGCTGATCAACGGACACGAGACACCATGCCTGATCGACTCCGGGAGCACAGAAAGCTTCATCCACCCCGACACGGTAAGACGCTGTTTTTTGACCATCCGTCCCAGTACGCAGAAGATTTCCCTAGCTGCAGGATCCCACTCCGTACAGATCAAAGGGTTCTGCATAGTGACCCTAACGGTGCAAGGGAGGGAGTTTAAAAACTACAGGCTCTACGTCCTTCCCCAACTCTGCGCGCCCACATTACTGGGATTAGACTTCCAGTGCAACCTGCAGAGCCTAACATTCCAATTCGGCGGCCCAATACCCCCACTCGCTATCTGCGGCCTCGCAACCCTCAAAGTTGAACCCCCATCCTTGTTTGCAAACCTCACCCCGGATTGCAAACCCGTCGCCACTAGGAGCAGACGGTACAGCGCCCAGGACCGGATATTTATTCGGTCCGAAGTCCAGCGGTTGCTGAAGGAAGGCATAATCCAGGCCAGCAATAGTCCCTGGAGAGCACAGGTGGTAGTAGTAAAGACAGGGGAGAAGCAAAGGATGGTCATAGACTATAGCCAGACCATCAACAGGTACACACAGCTAGATGCGTACCCTCTCCCCCGCATATCCGACATGGTCAATCGGATTGCCCAATATAAGGTCTTCTCCACCATGGACCTCAAGTCCGCCTACCACCAGCTTCCCATCCGCCCAAGTGACCGCAAGTACACAGCCTTCGAGGCAGACGGGCGACTATACCACTTCCTAAGGGTCCCATTTGGCGTCACAAACGGGGTCTCGGTCTTCCAACGGGAGATGGACCGAATGGTTGATCAACACGGGTTGCAGGCCACGTTCCCGTATCTCGACAACGTAACCATCTGCGGCCACGATCAGCAGGACCACGACGCCAACCTCCAAAAATTCCTCCAGACCGCAAACGCCTTGAACCTCACATACAACGAGGACAAGTGCGTGTTTAGCACAAACCGGCTAGCCATCTTGGGATATGTAGTGCGCAATGGGATAATAGGCCCCGACCCTGAACGTATGCGCGCCCTCATGGAATTTCCCCTCCTCCACTGCTCCAAAGCCCTGAAACGCTGCCTGGGGTTCTTTTCATATTACGCCCAGTGGGTCCCCCAGTACGCAGACAAGGCCCGCCCCCTAATACAGACCACTACCTTCCCCCTGTCGACAGAGGCTCGCCAGGCCTTCAGCCGCATCAAAGCGGATATCGCAAAGGCCACGATGCGCGCCATCGACGAGTCCCTCCCCTTCCAGGTCGAGAGCGACGCCTCCAATGTAGCTCTAGCGGCCACCCTTAACCAAGCGGGCAGACCCGTTGCCTTTTTCTCTCGAACCCTCCACGCTTCAGAAATCCGCCACTCCTCAGTGGAAAAGGAAGCCCAAGCCATAGTGGAAGCTGTGCGACATTGGAGGCATTACCTGGCCGGCAAGAGATTCACTCTCCTCACTGACCAACGGTCGGTAGCTTTCATGTTCGATAATGCACAGCGGGGCAAAATTAAAAATGACAAGATCTTAAGGTGGAGGATCGAGCTCTCCACCTTCAACTACGAGATCTTGTACCGTCCCGGAAAGCTGAACGAGCCGTCCGATGCCCTATCCCGCGGCACATGTGCCAACGCACAAATAAACCGTCTCCAAACCCTCCACGAGGACCTCTGCCACCCGGGGGTCACTCGGTTCTACCATTTTATAAAATACCGCAACCTCCCCTACTCCGTGGAGGAGGTCCGTACAGTCACCAGGAACTGACACATCTGCGCAGAGTGTAAACCGCAATTTTTTCAGGCCGGATAGAGCGCACCTGATCAAGGCTTCCCGTCCCTTTGAACGCCTCAGTCTGGATTTCAAAGAGCCCCTCCCCTCCACCGACCGCAACACATACTTCCTGAACGTGGTGGACGAGTACTCTCGTTTCCCTTTCGCCATCCCCTGCCCCGACATGACAGCGGCCACAGTTATTAAAGCCCTTAACACCATATTCACACTGTTCGGTTGCCCCGCATACGTCCACAGCGACAGGGGGTCCTCCTTCATGAGTGATGAGCTGCGCCAGTTCCTGCTCAGCAAGGGTATAGCCTCGAGCAGGACGACCAGCTACAACCCCCGGGGGAATGGGCAAGTAGAGAGGGAGAACGGCACGGTCTGGAAGACCGTCCTACTGGCCCTACGGTCCAGGGATCTCCCAGTTTCACGGTGGCAGGAGGTCCTCCCGGACGCTCTCCACTCCATCCGGTCGCTGCTGTGTACTACCACTAATCAAACGCCTCATGAGCACCTCCTTGTCTTCCCCAGGAAGTCCTCCTCTGGAACGTCGCTGCCGACCTGGCTGGCGGCCCCAGGACCCATCTTGCTCCGGAAACATGTGCGGGCGCACAAGTCGGACCCGTTGGTCGAGAGGGTTCACCTCCTCCACGCGAACCCGCAGTACGCTTACGTGGAGTACCCCGACGGCCGACAGGACACGGTCTCCCTGCGAGGCCTGGCGCCCGCCGGCAACACGCACACCCCCCCGACACCAATCACCCCCTCCCTGCCACCGGCGCACCCCGCGACCGCCCCCTTCCCGGGAGGATCGGTCCTCCTCCCATGTCCGACCAGGAGTGAAGCAGAAGCAGACACCGTAAAGCTCCCGGAGACGACAACGCTGGAACAAGCACCGGCACCACCACCGGGGCTGAGGCGATCGACAAGGACGACCAGACCGCCCGCTCGACTTGTGGCATCGGTGTAACACAAGAATGTTGTGGACTTTAACGAGAATGTTCTTTTTTTTCTTCTTACGAATATTGTAAATAGTTCACAAACCCTGTACATAGCCCAGTGTAGGGCAAAGTGTAGGGCACTGTAATGACATGCAAAAGTTTTTCCTCCCAGGACCGGCCTTGTAAACCCCTACCACCATGCGAAGCACCACCCCGCCGGGTTCATTTTTAACAAGGGGTGAATGTGGTAGTATGCATTAGGGGCCATGTGGGACTGTGAAGCCGTGATGCCATTGGCTGACAGATCCCGGGTCCTGGTTGGCTGTTGATCTCTAGCTCCGCCCTGAAGGTGGAGTATAAGAACCAGGAGTTCTCCCGCAGCTCCAGTCTCTTGCTGAACTGCGGGGAACAAGTCACGCTTAATAAAGCCTCATTGACTTCATCTCTATTCGTCTCTCGTAAGTCATTGTGCGCTACAGTGTTCAATTCTGGTCGCCACACTACCAGAAGGATGTGGAGGCTTTAGAGAGGGTGCAGAAGAGGTTTACCAGAATGTTGCCTGGTATGGAGGGCATTAGCTATGAGGAGCGGTTGAATAAACTCGGTTTATTCTCACTGGAACGAAGGAGGTTGAGGGGAGACCTGATAGAGGTATACAAAATTATGAGGGGCATAGACAGAGTGGATAGTCAGAGGCTTTTCCCCAGGGTAGAGGGGTCAATTACTAGGGGGCATAGGTTTAAGGTGAGAGGGGCAAGGTTTAGAGTAGATGTACGAGGCAAGTTTTTTACGCAGAGGGTAGTGGGTGCCTGGAACTCGCTACCGGAGGAGGTGGTGGAAGCAGGGACGATAGTGACATTTAAGGGGCATCTTGACAAATACATGAATAGGATGGGAATAGAGGGATACGGACCCAGGAAGTGTAGAAGATTGTAGTTTAGTCGGGCAGCATGGTCGGCACGGGCTTGGAGGGCCGAAGGGCCTGTCCCTGTGCTGTACATTTCTTTGTTCTTTGTTCTTTGTTCTTTGATGGAGGGGAGGTGGGGTGGTGATGTTGGGGTGGGCGGTTGGGGCAGAAATGAATGTGAGCACAAGGCCCCACTAACTGTAAATCTGCCTCTGCTGAGCACCAAAGCAGTTTCTAGTTGGCATTTCATTTTAATCTTGCCCGAATGTTCCCCAGGCTGCTTGGATAGCAATTTTCATCACAGAATATTAGGCATTATCCCATGTATTTGCCACTGTACCCAATCCATTTCAGCAGACACATCTACCCATCTGTTAAACTATGAGCTCCTTCTGGAAATTTAGCGACCAAGCAGGCACAATATATTTCAACACCATTAACTGCCCTGAGTTTCTTTTTTTTAAATTTGTAACCAGCGTATATTTTGCTTCTCAGCAGAGATTGTTTCTAATCCACATCACGATCTGGTCGGGTTCAGTATTTACAAACAGGTGACTCAATATGGAAGGAACCCCTCTCATTTTGACATTGTTTTATGGGCTGGACATTAATCTGGCCCTAACAGTGCCAATCTTCAAGCTTGGACTCGTTGAAACTTAGGCCTTTTAAGCCATTTTAAATCAATTAAGATTTTTGTTTTAGGAAAATCTGCTTTCAGCCTCTAGAATAAACTGAGGAGTAGAAAACAGTCTTTCCAGAGGAAATCCAACAATGTAGTTGGAATAATTGTAAAATTGAAGTTAAAATAACAGAAATGTGAGAGTGTAAAATTGAGAGGGAAGGCTGAATGAAGTAAAGGTTGGAGGTAACGTGAGCAGAAGCAAAGTGTTTTAATAAATCTTTGATCACAGAGCATTAGTTTCCTTTAATCTGAAGTGTAGCCTATATTTCAAAAGTAATCTCTCCGTCATAATCTCAAATTGTGAGACAATTTTAGATTTTTCAAAGAGGTCAGTTGGATAATAGGAGATAATCTTTGTCATTCTGAACCCATCTGCCTTTCTCTTTAAAATGTCATTTTGTCATTCAAGAGAAGGCCCCTGTATTAAAAAATCACAGCCATTCATCAGGGTCGACCCAATCTTTTTGGAATTTTGACAAAAAAACGTAGTGCTATCAACAAATTTGTTCAAATCCATTTTGCTCAATGATTTCAGTTTAATAAATCAACTGTAGTTCTTCTAACTGATATGAATGAAAGTCTGAAGTTGACAGTGAAATGGTATCTGCTCAGCACACTCTTCCTGTTCTCTTGAACTTTGAAATGTTTCAGCATCAATACCTCCGTAAAGCTGTGAACAAATATTTTCATACAAATATTTTACATATTCATCTTTTAAAATTGTCCACTGGTATTTCAAGGGCCTTTGAATCTTTGTCCTGAGCTGTTTGATAATGGGGCTGAAAATCCACATGAGGGGGGGGCATTGGATGTAAATGCCAGGATGTGTCTGTTGCTTACCTCTGACATTGAATCCAACTGATATTACAAGATTAAGGAAGGTCGTCCCATTTTTGAGAGTGCTCAAATAATTAGGGCGCACCTTGGCTGTCTAACAGTCCCAATATGTTGTCTTCCACTTCCAGAAAAAACAAAAGAATGCTACCGTCTGTTAATTTCAAAAAACGGCTACATGAGAGAAAATTTGTTTCAATCATTTCTGAAGTGGAACCGACATACACCTTTCGCTTTCAGTGTCAGGCCCAATGTACTCTTAGGCTGAGGGTATGGACATGTCTGAAGTAGGGAGTAATCACCCCTGTCTTCATCCATATTGACCCTTTAAGGAATAGGCAGAGGCTTTACCTCGTACAAGACGTTGTAGCATCCCTGATATCAGGCTGTGACACAATGGAGTCAGTGTTCAGGTCCATTTCAACTACATTTACAATGAAGCTCTCGGACTTATGCTCTGAATTGACTGAGGATTTGTTGCTCTAATTAGGTGGGACCTTATGCAATTTTAAAATAATCACGTGTCGGGACTCTAATCACTTATCCCACACTTATCATCAACGTGCCTGTCTGGGAGAGGTTGCCTCCAGCTCCATCATCAAATTAATAATAATTATTAATAATAATCTTTATTGTCACAAGTAGGCTTACATTAACACTGCAATGAAGTTCTTGTGAAAAGCCCCAAGTCGCCGCATTCCAGCGCATGTCTGAGGCTGCTGCCCAATCAGAGGGCTTGCAGCTTTGAAGGGCAACTTCCTGCCATGAGTATGGGTACTGCAGCTACAGGATGGGTACCTCCATGAAAATATATGAAATGTTTTAAAAATATACTCTTCCACAAATTATAGGCCATCCCTGTGGAGGAAAAGCCCACCACAGGATAATGGCGGCTGCAGTTGTGATCTGCTGTTCCATGGTGCTGTGGTGTAGGAGGTGAGAAAAGAAGGCCTCATTGACAAACCTAGCTTGCCACTGGCTAGCTGGACTTTGTCTCAGCAGGGAGGACGCTTCCAGAGCCAGGTAGAAACCAGTATCCCCAATCAGCCCATAAAAGGGCAAAGTCGCTACCCACCTTTGCTAGGTAGGTACCTGTTGCTGATAACTTTCTTTATTCCTGGGGTGTGGGCCTCACTGGTTGAGCCAGCATTCATTGCCTAGCCCTAATTGCTCCTTGAACTGAATGGCTGGATCAGCCATTTCAGAGGGCATTTGAGAGCCAACCACAATGATGTGGATCTGGAAACACATATAGGCCAGACCACGTAAGGTTGGCAGATGTCCTTCCCTAAAGGACATTAGTGAATCAGATGGGTATTTATGACAATGAGCATCATTAGACGATGATGTGCCACTACCTAAATTGCCTGAAGGGGGAACGCACTTGGCCACTGACCCAGCTCCTTCATATATAAACTTCCTCCTCACTGGTCCATCCTTTAATAGGAACATAAGAACAGGAGTAGGCCATTCGGCCCCTCGAGCCTGTCCCACCATTCAATGAGATCATGGCTGCTCTGTGTCTTTCTTGGAAGTGCAGGGTCGGATTAGGACAAGTCAGCATGGATTTAGTAAGGGGAGGTCGTGCCTGACAAACATGTTAGAGTTCTTTGAAGAGATAACAAATATGTTAGACCAAGGAGAGCCAATGGATGTTATCTATCTTGACTTCCAAAAGGCCTTTGATAAGGTGCCTCATGGGAGACTGCTGAGTAAAATAAGGGCCCATGGTATTCGAGGCCAGGTACTAACATGGATTGACGATTGGCTGTCAGGCAGAAGGCAGCGAGTTGGGATAAAAGGTTCTTTTTCGGAATGGCAACCGGTGACGAGTGGTGTCCCGCAGGGTTCAGTGTTGGGGCCACAGCTGTTCTCTTTATATATTAACGATCTAGATGACGGGACTGGGGGCATTCTGGCTAAGTTTGCCGATGATACAAAGATAGGTGGAGGGGCAGCTAGTATTGAGGAGGTGGGGAGGCTGCAGAAAGATTTAGACAGTTTAGGAGAGTGGTCCAAGAAATGGCTGATGAAATTCAACGTGGGCAAGTGCGAGGTTTGCACTTTGGAAAAAAGAATAGAGGCATAGACTATTTTCTAAACGGTGACAAAATTCATAATGCTGAAGTGCAAAGGGACTTGGGAGTCCTAGTCCAGGATTCTCTAAAGGTAAACTTGCAGGTTGAGTCCGTAATTAAGAAAGCAAATGCAATGTTGTCATTTATCTCAAGAGGCGTTAAATATAAAAGCAGGGATGTACTTCTGAAGCTTTATAAAGCATTAGTTAGGCCCCATTTAGAATACTGTGAGCAATTTTGGGCCCCACACCTCAGGAAGGACATACTGGCACTGGAGCGGGTCCAGTGGAGATTCAGACGGATGATCCCAGGAATGGTAGGCCTAACATACGATGAACGTCTGAGGATCCTGGGAATATATTCATTGGAGTTTAGGAGGTTGAGGGGAGATCTAATAGAAACTTACAAGATAATGAATGGCTTAGATAGGGTGGACGTAGATAAGTTGTTACCATTAGCAGGGGAGACTAGGACCCGGGGGCACAGCCTTAGAATAAAAGGGAGTCACTTTAAAACAGAGATGAGGAGAAATTTCTTCAGCCAGAGAGTGGTGGGTCTGTGGAATTCATTGCCACAGACGGCGGTGGAGGCCGGGACGTTGAGTGTCTTTAAGACAGAAGTTGATAAATTCTTGATTTCTCGAGGAATTAAGGGCTATGGAGAGAGAGTGGGTAAATGGAGTTGAAATCAGCCATGATTGAATGGTGGAGTGGACTCGATGAGCCGAATGGCCTTACTTCTGCTCCTATGTCTTATGGTCTTCTGGTCTTAACTTCATATACCTGCCTTGGCCCATATCCCATAATATCTCTGTTCAACAAAAATCTATCAATCTCACGTTTAAAATTAACAACTGTTCTAGCTTCAACTGCTGTTTGTGGGAGAGAGTTCCAAAACTCTTAAAACCGTTTGAGTGAAGAAGTTCTTCCTAACATCTCTCCTGAATAGCCTAGCCCTATTTTTTAGACTATGCCACTTCCATAGGACTGTGAAAATGTTATCCATAGCTACTCGCTTGGCAACATCTGTCATGATATTCAAGTGAACATCACAGCACATACACACATACATAATGATGGACAGATCAACGGACCAATTAGCACACACAACACGACAGCCAATCACAGACAAGCGCATACACAGTACAAAACAAGGAACACAACACTTCCTGGGCAGTCCATCAGGAGACGGCTCAGGGCACAGACCTCATTGCCAGCCACTCAGACAGTCACCATGTGCTGAGTACCAGAGTTTACTATGTCAATAGTTAAATGAAATAAAACTGCATTGTACCATTCGCAACTGTGTTGGTTCGTCTGTGTCTCAGAGTACCCAACACTTCATGGTACCAGAAGTGAATTAATACCTACCCACAAATCTGCCATCCTGCACCATGGACACCATCAACACACTGCAGCTGTTGCAAGGCTGGGAACCTTGGCGTAAATTGGACGTTGTTCAAACAGCGTTTCGAACTCTTTCTGGAAGCCAACGACAAAGAGAGCGCCTCGGACAAAAGAAAGATCGCCATCCTCCTCACCACCGCAGGTCAGCACGCCATCCATGTCTACAACTCCCTGGTGTTCGCGGAAGGCGAGGACAAATCTAAATACAAGATGGTCCTCCTCAAGCTCGACCAACACTTCAACGTCGAGGTCAACGAGGCAAGGTAAGGATGAGCTCTTTCAGTCATTCCTGATGCATCTCCGCATACTCGCGCAGTCCTGCGGTTACGACACCACCTCAGAGTCCATGATCCGGGACCAGATCGTTTTTGGGGTCGCCTCGGGCACCCTACGCCAGCAGCTTTTTAAAAAAAAGGCCTAACCTTAGCCTCTGCAATCGAAGCCTGTGTCCTGCACGAGAACGCGACCAGCCGCTATGCCCAATTTAAGGCGACCGAATCGGTGTGGAGGGGGTCCTACGCGACCGGATCGGCGAGCCAGGTGCCCCACGAGGCCGAACGGGTCCAGGCGATCGAGTTCCTCCCGGCCCGCAGCCCGGATGAGGGCGGCCGTTTCGCGCGCTTTTCGAGGCCTCCCGCGCTTGTGCACGCCAAAACCTACGACAACACTGAGGGACATGATGCGCAGGCACGCTCGACGCAAGACCGAACTGCGCATGCGCAGTGGCGCAACGAACGCCATAACGTCACGACGTGCGACAACTGTGGAGCTGCACATTTAAAAGGGCAATATCCCGCAAGAACCCGACAATGCCTACGCTGTGGCAAGGTGGGCCACTGCGCTGCTTACTGTCGAGCAGCTCAACCTGTCGATCTTCCACAGCTCCGACAACCTCGCAGGGACGTGCGGACCATTCAGCCTCCCCATTACGAATCGGGCCCAGACGACATCCAGACCAGTGACACAGATGACCGAGACGCCTTCCGGGTTGCAGTCATTCATGGGAACCGAGTCAACGCGATCAATCCGGGTGATGAATGGTGTACCACCCTGACGGTCAACCGATCGCCGATCACTTTCTGCCTGGACACTGGCGCCTCCCCCAACCTCATAGCATGGTCAGCCTTCTACACCATGAAGGTCAGACCACCAATCCGGCCGTCCCGGTGCAGGATGGTCGACTACAATGGGAACGTTATTCCGGCTATGGAATCCTGCCAGCTCCAGGTGACACACAACACACACACGGCCACACTCTCGTTCGAGATAGTCGGCTCATCAAAGGACTCCCTGCTAGGCGCACAGGCATGCAAGGCTCTCCACCTCGTGCAACGAGTCCACTCTCTCTCTCCAGACGGCATGTCTGACTTCCCGGATGCAGAGTTCAACGCACAGCTCCAATCGCTCCTCGCCCACAACCAGGAGGCATTCGAGGGCATGGGAACACTGCCATATACCTACCGAATTCGCCTCAAACCAGATGCCATCCCGGTCATTCACGCACCTCGCAGAGTTCCTGCGCCACTCAAAGACCGCCTCAAGCAGCAGCTGCAGGATCTCCAGGACCAAGGGGTCCTATCCAGGGTCACGGAGGCCACGCCATGGGTCAGCTCCATGGTGTGTGTCAAGAAGCCCTCCGTCGAGCTCCGGATATGTATGGACCCAAAAGACCTCAATAACTATATCATGAGGGAACATTATCTCATATCCAAACGGAAGGAGATCACGAGCGAAATGGCCCAGGTGAAAATATTTACGAAACTGGATGCCTCTAAGGGGTTTTGGCAGATCCAACTCGATCCGTCCAGCCGAAAGCTGGGCACCTTCAATACCCCTTTCGCACGTTCTGCTACAACCGGATGCCATTTGGCATCATCTCGGCATCCGAGGTCTTTCATAGGATCATGGAGCAGATGATGGAAGGCATTGAAGGGGTGCGCGTATACGTGGACGACGTCATCATCTGGTCCACCACACCACAGGAGCACATATATCGTCTCCAACGCGTTTTTGCCTGCATACAGGAAAATGGCCTGCGCCTCAACCGAGCCAAGTGTTCCTTTGGCCAAACCGAGCTGAAGTTCCTGGCGGACCAGATTTCCCGGTCAGGGGTTCGTCCGGATGCAGACAAGGTGAGCGCCATCACAGCCATGCCGCAGCCGGCAGACAAGAAAGCAGTGCTACGCTTCCTAGGCATGGTCAACTTCCTTGGGAAGTTCATTCCCAACCTTGCCTCCCACACGACAGCTCTGCGCCACCTCGTCAAAAAGTCCACAGAGTTCCAGTGGCAACACACACACCAGCTGGAATGGGAGGAGCTCAAACTCAAACTCACCACTGCACCGGTATTGGCGTTTTTTGACACGTCTCGTGCCACCAAAATCTCGACTGATGCCAGCCAGTCCGGCATTGGGGCAGTGCTCCTGCAGCGGGATGGCACGGCGTCATGGGCCCCAGTTGCCTATGCATCGCGAGCCATGACCCCCACAGAGCAGCGCCATGCGCAGATTGAAAAGGAGTGCCTGGGCTTGCTAACCGGTTTAGACAAGTTCCATGATTATGTGTATGGTCTTCCCCGGTTCACTGTTGAAACTGACCACCGCCCCCTGGTCAGCATCATAAACAAGGACCTGAACGAGATGACCCCTCGCCTCCAGCGCATCCTACTGAAACTCAGGAGGTACGACTTCCAACTGGTCTACACCCCAGGGAAGGAACTCATCGTTGCGGATGCCCTATCCAGAGCAGTGAGCACGCCGCCAGATTCGGAGGGGTTCGTATGTCAGGTCGAGGCGCAGATGGCTTTCACATCGGCAAATCTGCCAGCTGACTCTAGTCTGGCCCATATTCGCCGAGAGACTGCGACGCCCCCTTCTACAACGTGTGATGCGTCACATGACGGGAGGGTGGCTCAAAGGGCAGTGCCCGCAGTTCTACAATGTCCGAGACGACCTGGCCGTCATTGATGGTGTCCTTCTGAAGCTGGACCAGATTGTGATTCCGCACAGCATGCACAAGCTGGTCCTCGACCAACTACACGAAGGTCACCTGGGGGTCGTGAAGTGCAGACGGAGGGCCCAAGAGGCGGTATACTGGCCGGGCATCAGTGACGATATTGCCAACATGGTGCTCAACTGTCCCACCTGCCAAAGGTTTCAGCCGGCGCAACCTCCTGAAACGCTTCTGCCCCATGAGCTGGTGACGTCTCCCTGGGCGAAGGTGGGTGTGGACCTATTTCACGCGCTCGGCAGGGACTATGTCATCATAGTTGACTACTTCTCCAACTACCCAGAAGTCATATGCCTGCACGATTTGACGTCGTCTGCTGTCATAAGGGCCTGCAAAGACACCTTCGCTCGCCACGGCATTCCGATGACTGTCATGTCGGACAATGGGCCTTGTTTTGCCAGCCAGGAATGGTCATCGTTTGCTGCCTCGTATGGCTTTACACACGTGACGTCTAGCCCTCTGCACCCCCAGTCCAATGGAAAGGCGGAGAAGGGCGTTCACATTGTAAAGCGGCTCCTCTGCAAGGCTGCTGCTGCCGGATCGGATTTCTGCCTCGCCCTGCTGGCCTATCGCTCGGCCCCACTAGCCACTGGTCTCTCACCAGCCCAGCTGCTGATGGGTCGCGCCCTCAGGACCATTGCGCCTTCCATCCTGGCACCCACAATAGACCATGCACTGGTACTGCACAAGATGCAACTGCAGCGCGGTCGCCAGTAGAGGTCATATGACACACGGGCAACTGATCTTCCCCCCCTGGACCCTGGAGACGAAGTCTGCATCCACCTACCAGAAGGTGGCTGGCCAGCACCTGCCGAAGTTCTCCGACTCGTGGCTCCCGCTCGTTCCTGGTTCGCATGCCTGATGGATCCGTTCGTCGGCGCAATCGCCAGGCTCTTCGCCTGCTTCCACGCTCGCTACGAGACCTTACACCGACACCGTGCCCTCCTGTTGTTCCTGATAGCGACTTTGTGGAGCTGCCTGCTACCATGCCCCTTCCGTCGTCACCCATGGCCAGGCCCGCACCTCAGCCGGTGGTTCCAGACCCACCCTTGAGGCGGCCAACCCAAATTCGTCGCCCACCTACTAGACTGGATTTATGAGACTGTTTACACGTTGAACTCATGCAACCACTGTTTTAACATGTTTATGTTCTTATCGTTCCAGGAATTTGTTTTATCGTTCCACATTTCCCCGTTCTTTGTTATGGTACAACCTCGTTATTATGTCACACCCGACATCGCCCCTTGTATATCGTTAAGCCCCATGTACATGCTGTAAATATTACACACACACATTTAGCTGCACTCAGTACACATCTCTATTTATAACCACGTAGGCACATAATCTTGTAAAAAAAAAGGGGGGATGTTATGATATTCAAGTGAACATCACAGCACATACACACATACATAATGATGGACAGATCAACGGACCAATTAGCACACACAACACGGCAGCCAATCACAGACAAGAGCATACACAAAACAAGGAACACGACACTTCCTGGGCAGTCCATCAGGAGACAGCTCAGGGCACAGACCTCATTGCCAGCCACTCAGACAGTCACCATGTGCTGAGTACCAAAGTTTACTATGTCAATAGTTAAATGAAATAAAACTGCGTAGTACCATTCGCAACTGTGTTGGTTCGTCTGTGTCTCAGAGTACCCAACACTTCAACATCTATCTCCACAGCCACAGCCTTCTTTCACTCTCATAGCACTGACAGCTGCTTGCAGAACCTAACACCCCCTTCTTTCAGAACTAACCTTATGGTGAAGATCACCTCTAGCTGAATTCCTCATTCCTACTTACTCTTACATCATTCACATAGCTTTGTGCAGGAGACAGTATGAAGAAATGTAAATAAGGTTTGGGAGTTAAAATGGTCGGGGCCTCAGGTATCTGAGAGAGTTTGTGTCCCATTCCCTACACGTGTCATGATAGGTTCTATCTGCTCAAACACTATCCTTGCTTTGGCAATTTTATTGTTTGTACAAATTACTTATCAAATTTTACCAGTAAATAAATGCTCCACAATGCCAAAGGGTGGGGAAGTTAAGGATTTCACCCAAGGGAGGACCACCGCACTAGCGGGCAAGCCAGCACAGAGAGGTATGAGTGAGGGGGTGGGCCGTGGCACAGCTCCTGACAGGAAGGGAATGAATGGCCAAAGGAAAATCCGAGAATACAGGGCTGCATCCATGGGATTGACCCAGCAGGGGACAGGGGTGGGGGGCGACGCCCTAGCCTTTGCCTCCCTGATCACCCGTCAGAGAATGTTGCTTGGTTGGCGATCGGCAGCACCACCCATGGCTGCAGACTGGTTGTCTGACCTGACGGAATTTCTCAGGCTGGAGAAAATAAAATTCACCATTTGTGGGCCAGAAGAAGGCTTCCATAGGACGGGGAAGCTCGTCATCAACTTGTTTCAAGACCAGTTCATAGCCAGAAACCAATAAAGTACAGGGGAAGGGGGGCAAGGGCGAAACACGGGACTAGGCACAGAACAGAAAGGAGAAAGCAAGGATGGGCAGGAGTCCCGGGGGGGAGGAAAGGAGGGAGGAGGGGCGAACACACACAAGTGGAATCCGAGGGCCACGCAGGAGGGACAAAAGCTGCAGAAGACCGGCTCATAGGCAAGCTAAAGCCCAAACCTGTCTGTAAATATTGTCTTGGCCATGTTGGAGAATGTCAAATATGTAAGAAAAGTACCCTGTTAAAGGGCGGGGGGGGGGGGGGGGGGGGGCGTTACGGCCATTGTTGTTGTTGGGGTGCTCCTCTGTTGTGTATGTGTTGGTTTAGCGTTGTTTTGTAAATTGTAGAATACAAAATATGATAACTCAATAAAAACATTGTTTTGAAAAGATCTTATTTTGGGATCCTGATAATGCTTTCTTTACACCCAGATAATTAACTTGTCCAAAAATACAAAGTTATTCTTGGTGACTTCTACTCTTACAACTGTGTACACTAATTTACGTACAGTACTAATTATGGGAATATTTAAAACCCAATTGTCTCCACTATTTAAGTGGGTTGTGGTTCCCCGTGTACCAGTTGAACCTGAATTCAAAAGTACAACAGCTTGTTCAATGTATATGCCAGAAATGAATTGAAAGAAATGAAAATCATAGAATCATACAGAACAGAAGGAGGACATTTGGCCCACTGCACTTGACTCTCTGAAAGAGCAATCTAGTCAGATCCATACTCCTGCTCTTTCTCCACAGATGGGAACTTTTCCTTTTCAAGCATACATCCAATTCACCTTCGACAGTTAATATTAAATCAGTTTCCACAACTCTTTCAGGTAATGCATTGGAGTTCACAACAAAAATCAATGCTTGAGAGTACAAATTGTAGGTCAGCCAATTATATATATCCAGCCTTATGTCCTGAATACTGTGAGTCTTGAAAGGACAAAGGATTCCACACATGATGTTCTGTTGATTTGATTTGATTTGATTTATTGTCACATGTACCGAAGTACAGTGAAAATTATTTTCTCTGCGGCCGAAGGAACGTACACAGTACGTACATCGTAGACACAAGAATAATCACCAGGGAACATTGACAAATGGTACATCGACAAAACAGTGATTGGTTACAGTGCGAACAAGGGGCCAAGCAAAGCAAACAAAGCAAATACATGAGCAAGAGCAGCATAGTGCATCGTGAATAGTGATCTTACAGGGAACAGATCAGTCCGAGGGGGAATCATTGAGGAGTGCTGTAGCTGTGGGGATGAAGCTGTTCCTATGTCTGGATGTGCGAGTCTTCAGCCTTCTGTACCTTCTGCCTGATGGAAGGGTCTGGAAGAAGGCCATACCTGGGTGGGAGGGGTCTCTGACAATGCTGTCTGCCGTCCTGAGGCAGCGGGAGGTGTATTCAGAATCAATGTGAGGGTGGCAAGTTTGTGTGATGTGTTGGGCTGAGTTCTGCAGTTTCTTGCGATCTTGGGCCGAGCAGTTGCCATACCAGGCTGTGATGCAGCCGGATAGGATGCTCTCTATCACACATCTGTAGAAGTTTGTGAGGGTTGATGCAGACATGCCAAATATCTTTAGCTTCCACAGGAAGTAGAGGCATTGTTTGGCTTTCTTGACAGTTGCATCAACGTGAGTGGACCAGGACAGACTGTTGGTGATGGTGACCCCCAGGAACTTAAAGCTATCGACCATCTCCACTTTGAAGCCATTGTTGCAGACGGGAGTGTGTGTCGTGCTGTTCTTCCTGAAGTCGATGATCAGTTCCTTGGTCTTTCCAACATTTTGAGAGAGGTTGTTTTCAGTACACCATGTAACCAAGTGATTTATCTCCCTCTTGTGGTCTGATTTGTCGTTGATTGAGATACGGCCCACCACAGTCGTATCATCCGCAAACTTATAGATTGAGTTGGAGTTAAATCTTGCCACACAGTCATGTGTGTATGGGGAGTACAGTAGAGGACTGAGCACACATCCTTGTGGGGCTCCGGTGTTGAGGACTATTGTGGAGGAGGTACTGTTGCCTATCCTGACAGATTGCGTTCTGTTGGTGAGGAATTCAAGGATCCAGTTGCACAGGAAGGGGTCAAGTCCAAGATTGCGGAGTTTGGTTATTAATCTTGTTGGGATAATGGTGTTGAAGGCGGAGCTGTAGTCTATGAACAGCAGTCTTACAGAGGTGTCCTTGTTGTCGAGTTGTTCGAGTGTTGATTACAGAGCCAGTGAGATAGCATCTGCTATGGACCGATTGCGGTGATAGGCAAACTGCAGTGGATCAAGACCGTCTGGGAGGCTGGCAGTGATCCGTCTCATGACTAGCCGCTCAAAGCATTTCATGATAACAGACGTTAGGGCCACCGGTCGGTAGTCGTTGAGACAGGCTACCTTGTTCTTCTTTGGTACTGGTATTATGGTGGTCTTCTTGAAGGAGGTGGGGACCTCAGAGTGGAGGAGTGAGATGGTGAAGATATCTGCGAGTACACTCGCCAGCTGATCTGCGCAGGCTCTGAGTGCTTGCCCAGGGACTCCGTTGGGGTCCGTCGCTTTCCGCGGGTTCACTTTCAAGAAGGCAGCTCTTATCTCTGAGGCTGTAATAGTTGGTGTGTCCAGGGCTGTTGGACCAGGTGACACTGATACATTGGCTGACTACTCAAAGGGACGTAGAACTTGTTCGGATCATCGGGTAGGGATGCTCCAGCCCCAGATATTCTGTCTGGCCTTGCTTTATAGCCTGCGATCTTGTGTCGGCCCTGCCATAGTCGTCGTGGGTTAGTGTCATTGGCCTGGGACTCTAGTTTGATGCGCTATTGTCTTTTTGCATCCCTGATGGCTTTCCGTACGTTGCACCTGGATTTCTATAGGTCAGGGTCATCAGACTTGAACGCCTCCGTCCGGAACTTCAGCAGAGAGTGAACCTTTTGGTTGAGCCAGGGTTTCCGATTGGGGAATACCCGTATTGTCCTCTTTGGTACACAGACCTCGACACACTTACTGATGAAGTCTGTGATGGTGGTTGCGTACTCGTCCAGGTTAGCTGCGGCGGCCTTGAATATGGACCAGTCCACAGTCTCCAAGCAGTCGCGGAGGATGTCCTCAGATTCCTCGGACCAGCACTGCACGGTTTTCTTGACTGGCTCAGGACACTTGAGTTGCTGTTTATAAGCCGGAAGTAGGAATCCCGACTTGTGGTTGGATTTGCCAAAGTGAGGTCGGGGAATGGAGCGGTAGGCACCTTTGATGCTCGTGTAGCAGTGGTCCAGGGTGTTTGCACCTCTGGTGGAGCAGGAGATATCTTGATGGAGTTTGGGTAGGACCTTCCTGAGGTTGGCCTGGTTGGAGTTTCCAGCCACAATTGTCAGGGCTTCAGGGTGATTTGTTTCTTGGTTGCTGATGGTGGAATGTAGTTCGTCAAGTGGTTTCTTCACCTCCGCCTGGGGTGGGATGCAGACTGCTGTGATGAGTACAGAGGTGAATTCACGTTGGAGGTAGAAGGGGCGACACTTCACTGTTAGGTATTCTAGGTCTGGGGAGCAATAGAGTTTGATAGAGTTTGATTAACATCCAGACACTACTCTTACTAATAGTGGAAGGATGCTTAATGTTTTTATAGGAGAGTCTTGTTGCATTATCAGCGGCACTAAGCAGTTTAAAATAAATGTTTTTATTTATTCCTTGACGGATATGAGTGTTGCTGATTAGGCCAACATTTATTGACTATCCCTAGTTGCCCTTCAGAAGGTAATGGCGGGTTACCTTCTTGAACAGCTCCATCCCTGAGGTGTAGGTACACCCATAGTGCTGTTAGGAAGATAATTCCAGGAATTTGACCTAGCATTATTGCTTTGATTAAAACAATTGGAACAGGAATGTCATTTAGATATTTTCAGTAGTTCTCTGCTCAGCTCACCAACAGTCATTTCTAAGCTTCGAAGACTTAGAAGTGAACACCTCTAACCAATCCACCAATATGCTAGTCAATACGGACTCAAAAGGTGCTGTTGAAGGAGCTTTGGTGAGTTGTTGCAGTGCATCTTGTGATGGTGGGAGTGAATGTTTAAGATGATGGTACATGCTACCAATCAAGCTGACTGCTTTGTCATGGATGGTGCCAAATTTCTCGAGTGTTGTTGGACTCTCACTCATCCAGACAAGTGGAAAGTATTCGAAAACACTCCTGAATTGTGCCTTGTAGACTGTGAATAGGCTTTGGAGAATCAGAAGGTGCGATATTCACCACAGAATTCCCAAACCCTGACCTGCTATTGTAGCCGCAGTATTTAAATGATTGGTCCAGTTCAGTTTCTGGTCAATGGTAACGCTCAGGATGTTGATACTGAGGAATGTCAATAGGAGATGCTTAAATTCACTGTTGCTGGAGATGGTCATTGCTTGGTACTTAGTGGAGCAAATTTTACTTGCCATTTATCAGCCCAAGTTTGAATGTTGTCTAGGGGTTGCATCTGGATATGAACTGCTTCTGAATCTGAGGAGTGGTGAATAGTGCTGAGCATTATGTAATCACCAGACTTCAGACCTTAAAATGGTGGGAAGATCATTGATGAAGCAATGGAAGGTGGTTAATCCTCGGAAATTAGCCTGAAGAACTCCTGCAACTTTGTCCCGGACTGAAATGATTCATCCCCAACAGCCACAACCATCTTCCTTTGTGTTAGGTATGACTCCAACCAGTGGAGGTTTTTACCCCTGATTCCCATCGACTTCAGTTTTGCCAGGGCTCCCTGAGGCTATACTCGGTCAAATGTGGCTGAATGTTAAGTGTAGTCACTCTCACCTCACCACTTGAGTTCAGCTCCTTTGTCTATGTTTGGACCAAGGCTGTAATGAGGTCAGGATCCAAGTCACCCTGGTGGAGCATAAGCTGAGCATCAGTGAACATAGAACATAGAACATTAATGCGCAGTACAGACCCTTCGGACCTCGATGTTGCACCGACCATTGAAACCATTCTAAAGCCCATCTACACGATTCCCTTAGCATCCATATGTTTATCCAATGACATAGAACATATCATTATGGAGTAAGTGTTGCTTGATAACACTGTCAACAACATTTTCCATCACTTTGCTGATGATTGAGGGTAGACTGATGGGATCGGAATTGGCCGAGTTGGATTTGCTCAACATTTTATGTATAGGACATACCTAGGAAATTTCCCACATTGCTGGGTATATGCCAATGTGTAGCTGTACAGAAACAGCTTGGCTCGGAGCTGTTTCTGGAGCACAAGTCCTCAGTAATATTGCTGGAATATTGTCACGACACATAGCCTTTTCAGCATCCAGTACATTCCACCATTTCTTGTTATTGCAAGGAGTGAATTGAATTGGTTGAAGACTGGTATCTGTGATGCTGAGGACCTGAGGAGGAGGCCAAAATGAATCACCCACTTTGCACTCCTGGCTGAATGAATCAGCCTAGTCTTTTGCATTGATTTCCTAGGGATCACTGAGGTTAGAAATATTTGCGGAGCCTCTTCCTCCTGTTAGTTGTTTAGTTGCCCGCCACCATTCACGACCAATGTGGCAGGATAACAGTGTTTAGATCTGACCCGTTGCGGGATCATTTGGCTCTGTCTATTGCATGCTGCTTCCACTGTTTAGCATGCGCGTAATATTGTGATGCTGCTCATTTCTAAGACTATCCGTGCTGCTCCTGGTATGCCCTCCTGCACACTTCATTGAACCAGGGTTGATGAGTTCACTCTTCATTATTGTGGAGCTTATACAATCTCTTCTGGATGAATAACTTTGCCCTTGGACATTGATATAGGTTTGTAAAGTACTGGGGCTGGATTCTCTGTTTTCGGGACTACGGCCCCACCCTGTCGTGAAAACTGTGGTCTTTTACGCCAGGAAAACTAGCGTCAAAAGGCCACAGATTCACCGTCTTGCAGGTGGCGAGCAGGCAGCTGTCATAGAGCTCACAGCTCCAGCTGCTGATACGGCCGCCCTCACTTCCGGGTCAGAGGCCGCGCATGCACACGGCGGCGGCCTCCAGCGGTCGGGCTATGCTCCATGGTGGAGTCAGCTCACGGACGTGGACCGCCGAAATAGTGCCCCTGATCAGCCACTCGCCCGATCTGGACTGCCCGCACACATAGCCCCCAGTCCCGAATGAGACCTCCCTGCCCTCCGATTGGCTCACTCCCAACTGTGGTGGCCGCGGACTGAGTCCGCAGCCGCCTTGCGAGTTTCCCGAATGGCAGGACCAGATTAGAAACACGCCGTCGGGGGATTCAGCTGGTTGGGGACAGAGAATAGCGGGCCGGGCCTCAGGCAATGGCCTGAGGAGGTAGATACTCTACGCGGTGAACTCCCTGAGCACGCCAGTTTTGGGGGGCGCGGAGAATAGTAGAACCGCCGCCAGTCCCAATTTTGTGCGTCGGGATGCGGAGAATCCAGCCCCTGATGTATAGACTTTTGATGTTAAAAATTTGCTAAAATTATGGAGTTCCGAATATAAAAATGTAGCAATTACTTTAAATGCCACAGTAATTATATGACACTTGGCTCTAGGATATGCAGATCACCTGATTACCCAAGTACAAGGGTGACATTCATAGAGCAGCCTGTCATCCAAGTCAATAGCAAGGAGCGATATAGGATCAGAAGGCATAGAATCTCTGTGGGTAGAGTTGAGGAATCGCAAAGGTAAAAAGATCCTGATGGGAGTTATGTACAGGCCCCCTAGCAGTAGTCAGGAGGTTTGGCAGAAAATAAATCAGGAGATAGAAAAGGCATGTAAAAAAGGCAATATTACAATAATCATGGAGGACTTCAATATGCAGGTGGACTGGGAAAATCAGGTTGGTAGTGGATCCCAAGAAAAGGAATTGTGGAATGTCTATGAGATGTTTTTTTGGAGCAGCTTGTGAGAGAGCCTACTCGGGAATTTGGTGATGTGTAATGAGACAGACCTGATCAGGGAACTTGAGGTGAAGGGAGCAGTGACCACAATATGATAGAATTTACCCTGCAGTTTGAGAGGGAGAAGCTGCAATCAGATGTAACGGTATTACAATTAAATAAGGGTAACTACAAAGACATGAGGGAAGAGCTGGCTAGAGTTGATTGGAAAAGGAGCCTAGCAGGAAAGTCAGTGTAATAGCAATGGCAGGAGTTTTTGGGGGTTATTAGGGAGGCACAACAGAAATTCATCCCAAGGAGGAGGAAATATGCTAAGGGGAGGACAAGGCATCCGTGGCTGATGAGGGATATCAAGGACAGCATAAAAGCTAAAGAAAAAGCATACAAAGTGGCGAGTATTAGTGGGAAGCCAGAGGATTGGGAAGCCTTTAAAAGTGAGCAGAGGACAACTAAAAAAGCAATACAGGGAGAGAAGATGAAGTATGAGTGCAAGCTAGTTAGTAATATAAAAGAAGATAAGAAGAGTTTTTTAAATATATAAAAGGTAAGAGAGAAGCAAAAATATTCATTGGACCACTGGAAAGTGTGACTGTAGAAGAAATAATGGGAAACAAAGAAATGGCAAATGAACTGAATAATTACTTCGCATCAGTCTTCACGGTGGAAGACACCTGTTGGATGCCAGAGCTCCAGGCAAACCAGGGGTCAGAGGTGAGTGCAGTGACCATTACTAAGGAGAAGGTTCTGGGGAAACTGAAAGGTCTGAAGGTGGATAAGTCACCTGGACTGGATGGACTACACCCCAAGGTCCTAAAAGAGATAGCTGAGGAAATTGTGGATGCATTGGTGATGATCTTTCAGGAATCACTGGAGGCAGGAAGGGTCCCAGAGGACTGGAAAGTGGCTAATGTAACACCGCTGTTTAAGAAGGGAGGGAGGCAGAAGATGGGAAATTATAGGCCGGTTAGCCTGACTTCGGTCATTGGTAAGATTTTAGAGTCTGTTATTAAAGATGAGATCGCAAAGTACTTCGAAGTGCATGGTAAAATAGGACTGAGTTAGCACGGCTTTGTCAAAAGGAGGTCGTGTCTGACAAATCTGTTAGAGTTCTTTGAGGAGGTAACAAGGAAGGAAGTTAGACAAAGGAGAACCAGTGGACGTGATTTATTTAGATTTCCAGAACACCTTTGACAAGCATGGGAGACTGTTAAATAAGTTAAAAGCCCAAAAATTAAGGGTAAGACCCTGGCATGGAAGAGGATTGGCTGACTCGCAGAAGACAGAGGGTGGGGATAAAGGGGTATTTTTCAGGATAGCAGCCAGTGACTAGTGGTGTGCCTCAGGGGTCTGTGCTGGGACCACAACTTTTCACAATATACATTAATGATTTGGAAGAAGGAACTGAAGGCACTGTTGCTAAGTTTGCAGATGATACAAAGATCTGTAGAGGGACAGGTAGTATTGAGGAAGCAAGGGGGCTGCAGAAGGATTTGGACAAGCTAGGAGAGTGGGCAATGAAGTGTCAAATGAAATACAATGTGGAAAAGTGTGAGGTTATACACTTTGGAAGGAGGAATTTAAGCACAGACTATTTTCTAAATGGGGAAATGCTTAGGAAATCAGAAGTACAAAGGAAAGGCACTTGGGAGACCTTGTTCACGATTTTCTGAAGGTTAATGTGCAGGTTCAGTCGGCAGTTAAGAAGGCAAATCCAATGTTTGCATTCATGTCAAGGGGGCTAGAATACAAGACCAGGGATGTACTTCTGAGGCTGTATAAGGCTCTGGTCAGACCACATTTGGAGTATTGTGAGCAGTTTTGGGCCCCGTATCTAAGGAAGAGTGTGCTAGCCTTGGAAAGGGTCCAAAAGAGTTCACAAAAATGATCCCTGGAATGAAGAACTTGTCATATGAGGAACGGTTGAGGACTCTGGGTCTGTACTCATTGGAGTTTAGAAGGATGAGGGGGGATCTTATTGAAACTTACAGGATACTGCGAGGCCTGGATAGAGTGGATGTTTCCATTTGAAGAAAAAACTAGAACCAGAGGAAACTATCTCAGACTAAAGGGACGATCCTTTAAAACAGAGATGAGGGTGGTGAATCTATGCAACTCTTTGCCGCAGAAGGCTGTGGAGGCCAAATCATTGAGTGTCTTTAAGACAGAGATAGATAGGTTCTTGATTAATAAAGGGATCAGGGTTTATGGGGAGAACGCAGGAGAATGGGTATGAGAAAATATCAGCCATGATTGAATAGCAGAGCAGACTCGATGGGCCGAGTGGCCTAATTCTGCTGCTATGTCTTATGGTCTTTGGTCTTCAGTCATTTGGCAATATGTCATTAGTCAGTGAGATTCTAGAGAAAGGATTAGTTTAGCGAACAGGACTTCTGCCTCTTAAATTTGGTTTGATTGCCAGCCCAGTGCTAGATCCCTGCCCGCAGGCATGAGGATTGTGAGGTTTGGAAGTTCTTTCTCTGGTAATACTCAGGCCAATCGGAGGAAGGCCTCCGAATAATAATAATCTTTATTGTCACAAGTAGGCTTACATTAACACTGCAATGAAGTTACTGTGAAAAGCCCCTAGTTGCCACATTGCGGCACCTGTTCGGGTACACAGAGGGAGAACTCAGAATGTCCATTCACCTAACAGCACGGGCTGGATTCTCTGGCCGTCGACGGTGAAATCGCGTTCAGCGAATGGCTGGAGAATCCAAGCTTCCGACCAAATTGGGGGAGGCGCGTCTGTCGCGATGCTCCGGCCCCTCCAAATTATGCAGCGCCACATATCGACGGCCTCAGGACATTGCCTGAGGACCCCACCCAAATGCTCTGCTCCCGACCGGCCGAGTTCCCGACGGCGTGGGCCTCTCATGGTCTCGCCCTTGGGAGCTCAGCGTGGAGGCTGCGGACTCACTCCAGCACCGCCACAGTCGGAAGAGGGCCGATCCGCAGGCAGGGGAGACATTATTCGGGGCTGGGGGCACTGTGTGGGGGGGGGAGGGTCCGGGCGCGCAAGCAGGCCAAAGAGGGGGTCTCTATTTCACGGGCTGGGTCCAAAGGCTTTGTCCATGGCGTGGACGCTGCGGGCCGTTGCCTTACGCATGCTCGGCCACGGACCCGGCAATTCTGCGGGCGTATCGGTATCTAGAGCCGGGTGCTCTACGCTGCCTTGCTGCTACCCCCAGCAAAAAGGAGAATCGGTGGCCATTTTGCGCCAGTTTTTCACCATTCCCGCGCTGGCCTGGGGACATGGGCCCAGAATCGGAGAATCCAGCCCCACGTCTTACGGGACTTGTGGGAGGAAACCAGAGCCGACGGAGGAAACCCACGCAGACACAGGGAAAACGTATGGCTGCCGTCTGTGTGAAATATGTTTGGGTTATCTTGACATGGAATGCCAGGAAGTGAATTTCAATTAAGTCCATTACCTTTACCTGACATTGGGCGGGACATGGCACAGTGGTTAGCACTGGGACTGTGGCGCTGAGGACCCGGGATCGAATCCCGGCCCTGGGCCACTGTCCGTGTGGAGTTTGCATATTCTCCCCGTGTCTTCATGGGTTTCACCCCCACAACTCAAAGACGTGCTGGTTAGGTGGATTGGCCACGCTACACTGCCCCTTAATTGGAAAAGAAAAATAATTGGGTACTCTAAATTTATATGACATTCGCACTTACAAACTTCTAACAGAAGTTATTGAGGCTGATGGAGAGTCCTGACCAATCTTTCCTGTTGCGGCCAAGGGCGCCGGAGTCAATTTTAACACCTCTAAATGCCAACTGTAATTATTTGCTCACTTATCAAAGGTTGAGGATCCAGGCAGAACCTTTTTAGTTTGTATTGCTCTGCTACTTCAATGAATAAGTTCCCTGAGTTTTGAGAGGAATGTGATCTTTCATTTTTATGAACAGAAAACTACCATTTGAAAGCATTTGAAAACAATGTCAATCACCGGCACACACAAATGGCACCCCTGGAGTGACAACATTTCCTCTGAAACTTTTAAAACAATAGTCATTGCAACAAATAATACGGTGACAAGTCCAATTTGGCTTCCAAAACTCAATGCTTAAAATAGGAATAAATACATGTTAACGACTTGAGTTGAAATTATACTGAAAATCGTAGGGCTGGATTCTCCGCTGGCGGGATTCTCTGTTGCGCCGGCAACACACCCACGCCCGGGGACTTCCCATAAAGCTGCCCACAACGGGAAACCCCATTGGCCGGCTGGTGGGACGGAGAATCCCCCTGTCAGCGGGGGTGCGGCACACCAGAAAACTGCTGCAGTGGGACAGAGAATCCCACCTGTAATCTTTTTAAAAAAAGAATCTCCATCCATTTTTTGGTGCGGCATGCCCGCGCCTGACGCGGGATCCTCCGTCCAGGCAGCTAGCCAATGGGGCTTCCTATTGTGGGCACCCCCAAGCCGTCGGGAAATCCGTGGGCTTGAGTACGCCACTGGCGAAACGGAGGATCCCGCTGATGGAGAATCCAGCCCAAAGTCTTTTTGCCATTAAGTATGTTACAACGGCTTCTTTGGATGTTGGGCAAAATTCTCCGCCTCGTGATGCCACAAGCGCGAACCACGATCGGGCGGAGAATCGGATGTCCAGCCAAAATCGAAGTCCGCCCCTGGCACCAATTCGTGGGCCATGCTCTGGTCCCTCGTTGGTGCCGATAACAAGATTTGCACCCCACGACAGTGGCGACATGCAAAGCCGGCATTTGCATGCATTTACGTGTGATTCGCAGGTTGGACCTAGAACATAGAACATAGAACAATACAGCGCAGTACAGGCCCTTCGGCCCACGATGTTGCACCGAAACAAAAGCCATCTAACCTACACTATACCATTATCATCCATATGTTTATCCAATAAACTTTTAAATGCCCTCAATGTTGGCGAGTTCACTACTGTAGCAGGTAGGGCATTCCACGGCCTCACTACTCTTTGCGTAAAGAACCTACCCCTGACCTCTGTCCTATATCTATTACCCCTCAGTTTAAGGCTATGTCCCCTCGTGCTAGCCATTTCCATCCGCGGGAGAAGGCTCTCACTGTCCACCCTATCTAACCCTCTGATCATTTTGTATGCCTCTATTAAGTCTCCTCTTAACCTTCTTCTCTCTAACGAAAACAACCTCAAGTCCATCAGCCTTTCCTCGTAAGATTTTCCCTCCATACCAGGCAACATCCTGGTAAATCTCCTCTGCACCCGTTCCAAAGCCTCCACGTCCTTCCTATAATGCGGTGACCAGAACTGTACGCAATACTCCAAATGCGGCCGTACCAGAGTTCTGTACAGCTGCAACATGACCTCCTGACTCCGGAACTCAATCCGTCTACCAATAAAGGCCAACACTCCATAGGCCTTCTTCACCACCCTATCAACCTGGGTGGCAACCTTCAGGGATCTATGTACATGGACACCTAGATCCCTCTGCTCATCCACACTTTCAAGAACTTTACCATTAGCCAAATATTCCACATTCCTGTTTTTCCTTCCAAAGTGAATCACCTCACACTTCTCTACATTAAACTCCATTTGCCACCTCTCAGCCCAGCACTGCAGCTTATCTATATCCCTCTGTAACCTGCTACTTCCTTCCACACTATCGACAACACCACCGACTTTAGTATCGTCTGCAAATTTACTCACCCACCCTTCTGCGCCTTCCTCTAGGTCATTGATAAAAATGACAAACAGCAACGGCCCCAGAACAGATCCTTGTAGTACTCCACTTGTGACAGAACTCCATTCTGAACATTTCCCATCAACGACCACCCTCTGTCTTCTTTCAGCTAGCCAATTTCTGATCCACATCTCTAAATCACCCTCAATCCCCAGCCTCCGTATTTTCTGCAATAGCCTACCGTGGGGAACCTTATCAAACGCTTTGCTGAAATCCATATACACCACATCAACTGCTCTACCCTCGTCTACCTGTTCAGTCACCTTCTCAAAGAACTCGATAAGGTTTGTGAGGCATGACCTACCCTTCACAAAGCCATGCTGACTATCCCTGATCATATTATTCCTATCCAGATGATTATAAATCTTGTCTCTTATAATCCCCTCCAAGACTTTACCCACTACAGACGTGAGGCTCACCGGTCTATAGTTGCCGGGGTTGTCTTTGCTCCCCTTTTTGAACAAAGGGACCACATTTGCTATCCTCCAGTCCTCTGGCACTATTCCTGTATCCAATGATGACATAAAAATCAAAGCCAATGGTCCAGCAATCTCTTCCCTGGCCTCCCAGAGAATCCTAGGATAAATCCCATCAGGTCCCGGGGACTTATCTATTTTCAGCCTGTCCAGAATTGCCAACACCTCTTCCCTACGTACCTCAATGCCATCTAATCTATTTACCTGGAACTCAGCATTCTCCTCCACAACATTATCTTTTTCCTGAGTGAATACTGACGAAAAATATTCATTTAATATCTCGCCTATCCCTTCAGACTCTACACACAACTTCCCATCCCTGTCCTTGACTGGTCCTACTCTTTCCCTAGTCATTCGCTTATTCCTGACATACCTATAGAAAGCTTTTGGGTTTTCCTTGATCCTTCCTGCCAACTACTTCTCATGTCCCCTCCTTGCTCGTCTTAGCTCTCTCTTTAGATCCTTCCTTGCTACCTTGTAACTATCCATCGCCCCAACTGAAACTTCACATCTCATCTTCACATAGGCCTCCTTCTTCCTCTTAACAAGAGATTCCACTTCTTTGGTAAACCACGGTTCCCTCGCTCGGCACCTTCCTCCCTGCCTGACCGGTACATACTTATCAAGATCACGCAGTAGCTGATCCTTGAACAAGCTCCACTTATCCAGTGTGTCCAACACTTGCAGCCTACTTCTCCACCTTATCCCCCCCCAAGTCACGTCTAATGGCATCATAATTTCCCTTCCCCCAGCTATAACTCTTGCCCTGCGGTGTATACTTATCCCTTTCCATCCTTAACGTAAACGTCACCGAATTGTGGTCACTGTCCCCAAAGTGCTCACCTACCTTCAAATCCAACACCTGGCCTGGTTCATTACCCAAAACCAAATCCAATGTGGCCTCGCCTCTTGTTGGCCTGTCAACAAACTGTGTCAGGAAACCCTTCTGCACACACTGTACAAAAAACGACCCATCTAATGTACTTGAACTATATCTTTTCCAGTCAATATTTGGAAAGTTAAAGTCTCTCATAAAAATAACTACCCTGTTACTTTCGCTCTTATCCAGGATCATCCTCGCCATCCTTTCCTCTACATCCCTAGAACTATTTGGAGGCCTATAGAAGACTCCCAACAGTGTGACCTCTCCTTTCATGTTTCTAACCTCAGCCCATACTACCTCGGAAGATGAGTCCCCATCTAGCATCCTCTCCGCCACCGTAATACTGCTCTTGACTAGCAGCGCCACACCTCCCCCTCTTTTGCCTCCTTCTCTGAGCTTACTAAAACACCTACACCCCGGAACCTGCAACATCCATTCCTGTCCCTGCTCTATCCATGTCTCCGAAATGGCCACAACATCGAAGTCCCAGGTACCAACCCATGCTGCCAGTTCCCCTACCTTATTTTGTATACTCCTGGCATTGAAGTAGACACACTTCAAACCACCTACCTGAACACTGGCCCCCTCCTGCGACGTCAAATCTGAGCTCCTGACCTCTGTACTCTCATTCTCCCTTACCCTAAAACTACAATCCAGGTTCCCATGCCCCTGCTGCATTAGTTTAAACCCCCCCAAAGAGCACTAACAAATCTCCCCCCAGGATATTTGTGCCCCGCAGGTTCAGATGTAGACCATCCTGTCTGTAGAGGTCCCACCTTCCCCAGAAAGAGCCCCAGTTATCCAGAAATCTGAATCCCTCCCGCCTGCACCATCCCTGTAGCCACGTGTTTAATTGCTCTCTCTCCCTATTCCTCATCTCACTATCACGTGGCACGGGCAACAACCCAGAGATAACAACTCTGTTTGTTCTAGTTCTGAGCTTCCATCCTAGCTCCCTGAAAGCCTGCCTGATATCCTTATCCCCTTTCCTACCTATGTCGTTAGTGCCAATGTGGACCACGACTTGGGGCTGCTCCCCCTCCCCCTTAAGGACCCGGAAAACACGATCCGAGACATCACGTACCCTTGCACCTGGGAGGCAACATACCAAACGTGAGTCTCTCACGCTCCCACAAAATCTCCTATCTGTGCCCATGACTATAGAGTCCCCAATTACTAATGCTCTGCTCCTCTCCCCCCTTCCCTTCTGAGCAACAGGGACAGACTCTGTGCCAGAGGCCTGTACCCCATGGCTTACCCCTGGTAAGTCCCCCCCCCACAAGTATCCAAAGCGGTATACTTGTTTCTCAGGGGAACGACCGCAGGGGATCCCTGCACTGACTGTTTTTTCCCAGTCCCTCTTACAGTTACCCATCTATCTCCAATCTTTGGTGTAACTAATTCCCTGAAGCTGCTATCTATGACCCCCTCTGACTCCCGAATGATCCGAAGTTCTTCCAACTCCAGCTCCAGTTCCCTAACTCGGTCTTGGAGGAGCTGGAGATGGCAGCACTTCCTGCAGGTAAAATCAGCAGGGACACTAACGGCATCCCTCACCTCAAACATCCTGCAGGAGGAACATTGCACTCCCTTCCCTGCCATTCCTCTAACTTTCTACCAAGATCTGGCTAACAACTAAATTAAATTTTTTATATAAAAAAAACAAAAATTTATTAATAACAATAATAAAATATGGTACTTACCTCACACCAAAGGGTTTTATTATTAGGTTAGAGGAGGAGGGCGGGTGGGAGACACTACACGTGTAGTGTCTCGGGTTTCCTCTCCACCAGAATTTATTGGTGAGGGTCTTCCCAGAAGTCCGCGGGTCGACTTCCTGTTCCCACCTTAAACACTAAAATTTAAAAAAAAAAGAAAAAATTTAAAGGAGAAACTTACCTCCCAGAAATCACTTCCGCACTGCCCCCGCTGAAATGGACTAGCATGCTCCGCTCCTGCTGAAATCGACTTGGCCTGCAAGGTAAGTAAGTTGTTAATCTGTACTCACCTCACCACAGACAGCGACCTTTTAAATGGTCCCCTCTGCCTCACAGCCCCCGCGCTTTTTCAAAATTCCCGCGCTGATTCCAAGGTCCCAGCTCTCACTCCCGAACTCAACAGCTGACCTGCAAGGTAAGCAAGTTAATCTGTACTCACCTCACCACAGACAGCGACCTTTTAAATGGTCCCCTCTGCCTCGCAGCCCCCGCGCTTTTTCAAAATTCCCGCGCTGATTCCAAGGTCCCAGCTCTCACTCCCGAACTCAACAGCTGACCTGCAAGGTAAGCAAGTTAATCTGTACTCACCTCACCACAGACAGCGACCTTTTAAATGGTCCCCTCTGCCTCGCAGCCCCCGCTCTTTTTCAAAATTCCCGCGCTGATTCCAAGGTCCCAGCTCTCACTCCCGAACTCAACAGCTGACCTGCAAGGTAAGCAAGTTAATCTGTGGACACTTCATGCTCCACTCCTCCACGACATACCGCTCCTCTCAGGCACAGGTCTCGTGGGCATGAATTGCTACGTGTATCAACAAACATGGACTGGGCGCCATGGCTGTGGAGGGGGGACGGGAGGCTGAAGAAAATGCTGAAAACTCTCGGGGTGGGGGCAGCGGGGAGGCGGCGAGGGGGTGCGCTGCCTCAGCAGCTGGTGACATTGTTCCTTTATTATTTGCTTTGGATATTGTCCTTTGGTGTATGGCTGATGACTTTGTTCTCTTCCTGCCTATTTTGTGTTCTCCTTCAGTGGTTGCTCTGTATTTTGTTTGGTTTATAATGTGACGGACCTGTTCTGGACTGAAATGTGCTCCTCTTTGGTGTGTGGACTGTTTCTCTTTCTCTCCTCCGCCTTGCTCCATGTTGGAGTGGCCTCTTCCGGTGGGCTAGGATGGTGAGCCTTTCTGCTGATGTAGGTCAGGACGGGTGAGTTCTGGGTACAGAATGATTGGTGCCCTCATTGTATTGCTTTCTGTATTTTTGTTCTTGTCAACAAACTAAAATATTTTCAGGTTGTGTTTGCTGCTTGCTCCTGCTGGTGGCTGCAAATGCCTGGAGGCTGCTGTGGCTGTTTCCTTCCTTTTTCTGTAGCTGGAACGAAGGACAATTTTTTTCTAAGATACCTAAGTCCTGGAACACCGGGCTCAGGGGGACGTATGAGTCCTGAAGACAATCCGGTTTGAAGCAAGAAGATGCTGTGGGACCTGGTGCATGACACTGTCCCAAATGGAGCACTTGCTAATGCCGTTGAAGAAATGCTTTCGCAGATTGCTGATGCTTTTGGTTTTGGTGTGGTGAGTGCCGCATGCGACTGGCACATCACCACGGGTTAAACACACTGGAAGTTAAGGATGTTCAACTGCACATTGAGCGCCAGTGGAATATGTGGATGCCAGGATTTGGTTCCGGTGAGATTGGGCCGTGTGGGAGGGACTGCACAGCTGTGGTTCCTGGACGGAGAACGGCATGGATATGTGGAACAAGTCACATATAATAATAATCTTTATTGTCACAAGTAGACTTGCATTAACACTGCAGTGAAGTTACTGTGAAAAGTCCTTAGTCGCCACATTCCGGCGCCTGTTCGGGTACACAGAGGGAGAATTCAGAATGTCCAAATATCAGTGCCTTAGTGGCAGCAATGAAACAATCGAGCTGGGGATATCCTCGTGTCCAAAGAGTGAGTGTGTGGATCAGAGGAGGGCACCTGAGCACGGTCTCTCTAATGTTCCCAGCTGGAATCTAGTGACTCCTGCTCTGGCCGGGAGTGAGTGTGCAGAGCGAGGTTCTCCAGCAGAATCGACTTGCTGGATGGCACTCTGAGAGGAGGCAGGACACGTAAGAGTGGGGGTGGCGTGGGGGATTTGAGTGTTCAAGTGTGGAAGCCTAGCTGATTGTCAGTCTATCTCCTGTTCCAATTCCTTACAGATACCAAAATGGATGGTGGTGTCGATCCTGCATTGGATGTCTTCATGGTGCTGGTGACAGTCCAGGCGGCCAGACGCAGGAGGAGGCAGCAGGAGAAGACAGCAGGATGATGGTGGCACTCCATGTGCAGGGGCCACCACACACCCTGAAGACCCAGCCACCCATCAGGCCGAGAAAGAATCCAGAGGGGGACGTGAGTGACGGCCGAAGGTGTACAGGCATCGCTGGTCTTCGGAGGAGATGACAGACAGCATGTGCTGCAGGAGACTCCACCTCAACAAGGAGACCATGCAGCATCTGCGCAATGCCCTTGTGGACTTGGCACCCCGTGGAGGAGGAGGACACTCGTTCCCGGTGGCCAGAAAGGTCACCGCAGTCCTGAACCTTTATGCCACTGGTTCATTTCAGGATTCGAGCAGGAACTTGTGCAGCTTTTCACAAGCTGCAGCCCACAAGTACATTTGTGAGATCAGCAGATTATGTGAAATTTGAACTGGGCCAAGCACACCAAGATGCTCAGGCAGCAGGCTTCTCTGCCATCGCTGGGATGCCCCAGGTCCAGGGTTTAAATAATGGCACGCATATCACCCTGCGTGCACCACAGCATCAGGGGGTGCCCTTCATTAACAGGAAGGGGTTCCCCTTCCAGAATGTTCTAACCACTACCTCCGGATCATGCAAAGTGTGTGGATGCTCCCCAGGGATCATGCATGGCAGTTACATCCTGTGACACTTGGAGGTCACAGGTGTCTTCGAGGACCACCCCGGGATGATGGGTTGGCTCTTGGGGGATAAGGGGTACCTGCTGAGGTCCTGGTTGATGACACCAGTGTGGAGGCTGGAGATTGAGGCAGAGACCTGATATAACGAGTCCCATGTTGCCACCAGTCCTGTCATTGAGCGGTGCATAGATTTCATAGAATTTACAGTGCAGAAGGAGGCCATTTGGCCCATCGAGTTTGCACAGGCTCTTGGAAAGAGTACCCTACCCAAGGTCAACACCTCCACCCTGTCCCCATAACCCAGTAACCCCACCCAACACTAAGGGCAATTTTGCCACTAAGGGCAATTTACCATGGCCAATCCACCTAACCTGCACATCTTTGGACTGTGGGAGGAAACCGGAGCACCCGGAGGAAACTCACGCACACACGGGGAGGATGTGCAGACTCCGCACAGCCAGAGACCCAAGCCGGATTTGAACCTGGGACCCTGGAGCTGTGAAGCAATTGTGCTATCCACACTACCGTGCTGACCTACCGTGGCCTACCGTGCTTCAGACTGTTCAAGGTGTGGTTCCTATGCCTCGATCATTCTGATGGTGCACTGCTGAACATTCCCCAGAGGATCTCACGCTTTGAGGTGGGCTGCTGTGCCCTTGATAACCTGGCACAGCAACGGGGCGACATGCTGGAGGAGGAAGAGGAAGAGGAGGGACAGACGACCTCGTCTGAGAAGGAGCTGGATTGGGAAGGGATGGTGGACTGGCCCGGGGTGGAGCTGCAGAATGAGCCTGAGAATGGAGGACAGGCGGCAGCAAGGACCCCGCATGCCTGGAAGACCAGCCCTCATCCTTGCCCGCTTCTCACAGGACAAGGCTTTGTCCATCAGTCACTCTCTCCCGCCAAAACACATGCCCCCCCCCCCCCCCGCAATTCCCTTCCCAGGGTGTGTGTAGCATCACTCCAGGGGGATGGGCTTTTGTCGGCACTGTCAGCGGGTCAATATACAAGGCAGGAGAGTGATGATAACTCACTGTGAGGTTAGCTCAGATCTGACTCAGTTTATGCAAAAGTCTGACTCCTGTCTTTCTGCTGACAACGCGCTCGCACCATCCTCTGAACAGGGTCTGCACCGGGGGTGTTTGATCTTTGACCACTGTGCCCAGAGGGTTAGGGTGCACGCAGGCCCACTGTGAAGATTAATGTAACAGAGGCTTCATATGTATCAGGTGTAAAATATTTTCATCCTTGAGTGTTGCACATTTCCATTCCCTGCAGCTACAGATTATGACCCCCTCCACCCCCTCCCACAGACCAGTCAATAATCCTCAATCTTCTTGATCTCACGTGGTCCATTGTTACATCTAGATGTGTCCCCGGGATGCACATAAGAGGTGGAGGCAGCCTGCTGCTTTTTGTGCCCTGTGGCCTTTAATGCCCTTGGTGGATGTCCTCTGGAGGGCCTGGAGCCGAAGGGCCCCAGCCGAGTTAACAGTGTCACTGACATTGCCGTTCCACCTTGTTCAGCCTGCTGCCCTTGAGATGTGCCATTGTCAGGAGGGGACGGGGAATCGGAAGAACTGGAGACTTCTGCCGTCTCTTTGGTGGCAGGCCACGGGTTGGTCACCAGCGCTTCCTCTTCCCTGATGGTTCCTGTAGGGACTAGGGGGGTGTAAATGGGATGAAGGGGCAGCTGCGGTGAGCTCCAGAGGACTCTGCATCATCTGACTCTGCCAGCCCTGGCGGCTCCCTATTGTCTGCACCATGGTGTTGATGCCCTCTGTTGTGCTCCTCAGTGACTGGGCCATGCTCTGCAGTGCCTTGATAATGTCCACCTGCTTCTGTGGCACATCCCCCAGCGACTGGGACATGATGTCGAGGCCCTCAACCATGGTCGTCACAGACTGCGCCATGACGTAGACACCACCACTCAAGATGCTGACTTTGTGCTCCAGGCTTTCACTGCAGAAGCCACGCTAGCAGTGTTGGCCACTGTGCCACACATTGTCTGCATCATCCCCTGCATCCTTAGCCTTTTGGATTCCTCCAATCAGCTATGCACTTGCTGGGACATTACTGCCATCCCCCTCCTGAATCTCACGGCCACGTCTTAGCATCTGCATCAGCTCTGCGATAACCTTGTCCAGAGGTTTGACAGCTGACTGGGACCCTGTCGGGCAGTGTATTTCAAACTCTTTTTCCGGGGACCCATTTTTACCAATCGGCCAAGCTTTGGGACCCCTCGCCGGCTGACCTCAGCAACCCACGCCGGCCGACATTCGCGACCCACCATTTTCTCTTACCTTTAATGCGAGAGGCAAGTCTGCTTGCCCCTCATGATCTCACTCCAATCAGGTTCACAGGAGGAGAAGGCTATGCGCATATCGGTTCCTTTGTGTAGTCTTCATCTTTATGCGTACGGAAAATCCAACCTCACTCATGTAGGTCATTGTGAAGGCCAAAAGCAACAAAATGCTTGTTTTACTCAGCTACGGAAGCTCCTCGGAGAAGTCACTCCAGAATGTTGACAGCCTCATTGACTTGTGCCGTGTTTTTAATGTGCTGTCAAAGCTGAGGCGCAGAAGCTCAGTTTCTTCATTTGGAATTAGCTGCAAGTTAAGAACTGATTCTGGGGTCTCAAACTCAAAAGGGATTTTTCACCCACCTCTTCTCTCTCAAAATCTTAAACTTCTCCTCTGAAAAGTAGCGGTCAAAACTGTTGATCAGCCCAGCCAAATGCAACTGAATTAGGTTAGTCAGTCCATTTACAGTTTCCTTACGAATGCTGTTTTCTTTGATATGTCACAGCAGTGTGGGGAACATGTAATAATTTTGGCTTTGCACTCTCAATTGCCAAACTTTCAATGAGTTTTGGAAAGCTGCGATTTCTTCACAGTGCCGAAAGCAATCATCAACCTTCCCTTGCAATTTGAGGTTCAGTTCATTTAGAATTGAAAAGATGTCGGCAAGGTAAGACATAGTTTGCATCCAAGTTTCATCAGCAAACAAATCAGCCAGAGAGGACAATTTGTCAAGGAGGAAAGCGTGGATTTCGTACCTCAGTTCGTAAACTCTGAGAAGCACCAGCCGCCTTAACAGCCAACGTACTTCTGTGTGGAACAATAAATGTTTGTGCTCAGCCCCCATATCGGAAACAGAGTCTCAAAAAGCCTGGCATTGAATGCGCTGTGTTAAATGAAATTTGTAACTTTCACAATTCCTTTCAACACTACTTCAAGATCAGATGGAATTCCTTTCAATGCCAGTGCCTCATGGTGAATAAAACAATGATTCCAAACAATGTCCTGACCAGCTGCCTCCTGAATCCTTATTATAACTACGCTGTTTTTCCCAGTCTTGTTGGCTGCTCCATTGTTTGTGATTCCTCTGCAACAAACTCAGTCGAGCCCGCACTTTCCAACAATGAAACTATTCACTGCTTCAAAAATCTCTCCGCCAGTTGTGTGGGTTGGTAAAGTCAGGTAGCACAGCAAATCCTCAACAAATTCATGGTGCCAAGCATACCTAATATAAACTAGCAAGGTTGCACAATCTGAAACGTCTGTTCATTCATCCAGTTGTATTGAGAACTCCTGTGCTGATTTTAAACGAGAAATAAGCTGGGCTTCTAAATTCTCAGCAATATCACATATTCGGCGAGCCACTGTGTTATCACTAAGTGGGATGCTTTTCACTTTTTCAACTAACCTCTCATCTATGACCGTATAAACTTTCTCTAAAGCTGCAGGCAGAATTAATCGCTCTGCTACAGTGTGGGGCATTTTCTCTTTAGCTACTTGGTAAGCTACCATGTAAGAGGCTAATTGTACTTTGTTGTTCAATGCAACATTTCTGCTGAGGACTTCAGCTGACAATTTAAGTTCTCGTTGCATCCTTTGAAAAAAATCAAGAGGTTTGTCCTCGAACTCGTCTTGTTCAAATGCCTTTGAAGTTTTGAGGGTTTTAAACTTTCATTTGCCAGCATTTCCCTGCACATGGGCCTTGCATTCTGATTTGCACTGGCACAATTAATAAATCCATATCTTAAAAAATTGAATTTATACTGCTTTGTGCCTGATTTCAGCTTCTTCTTAATGGGCTATTCACCAGAGGCCCTAGAGCTCACACCAGCACTGCTTTGTCCTGTTGTGGATTCTCCTGAACAGCTCACACCAGCACTGCTTTGTCCTGCTGTGGATTCTCCTGAACAGCTCACACCAGCACTGCTTTGTCCTGCTGTGGATTCTCCTGAGCCACTCTCTGTAGCAGATCCTGGCCTGTTTGTGTCTTTGGCCCTCTCTTCCTTATTACAAAATGATCCATTTTAAACTTTGCAGTGCTGTTGCTCGTTTGCTGCTGACAAAATGGAGGAATCACAATTGCACCCAAAGCACGTGATGTCAGTGTTCGATGCACGTGACCTACTCTCTGCCTCGCTTCAGGCAGGAAGACTGCTTTGAATTTAAAAAAAATCTTCTCCCGGGTCAGCTGCTGACGTCAGGAGGAGGCGGTGTTTCTCTCAGGGCTCCGGGCATGCACACTGATGAGCGGGTACGCATGCGCAGTACGCCCGCATTTTACTAGCCGGTCGTGGCCGTCATTTTTGAAGCAGCTCACAGCTGGCATTATTAAAACCCAGCTGCTGCAGCTATTGAACGTGAATTCCTGCGATCGGGAATGTTGCGATGGATGGCGCCGCGCTGGATGGCTCCGTGACCCTCCCGACACCCACCTGCGGCCCATCTATGCTCCCGACCACCACTTTGAAAATGCCTGCTGTAGAGCCCTGGGATCCAACGGACCTCTGGCTGATGGTTCTTTTGGATGTTCCTGCCTTCACCTGGTGTGCATCAGCAACTGTGTGGTGCCGACCAGATTGTGCCCCAGAAGCCTTTCAACTAATGCCGCCCACTGAGGTGTCTGTATGTGCGCTGGTGGAAAGTGGGGGTGAAAGCTGTGACGCCTTGATGGTGGTCTACTTGGAGCTCTTCTCTGAGTTGGTCTCTGGAATGACAAGGGGAGCCAGGGGATAACTCCAGATGGCCCAGACCCATAAGATCTTGCGAGAGAATGGACATGTGGTCAGTGAGAGGGAAGGATCATTATGTCTGACATGAACAACACACTTGAGACAGGTCATCTGGTTGAAGGTGCAATGGATCCTCACCTCTCCGGCGCAGACCAACCTCGCTGTCGGTGACTTCGCTCTCTTCAGTCCTCCCCATGATGTCCAGGGCCCATTCCTCATAGGGGATGAGGACTCTGACCTCTTGTACTCCGCCGCCCTCCTCACCCCATCTTGGCCCTTTCCCACTTATTATGGGCT
This sequence comes from Scyliorhinus torazame, assembly GCF_047496885.1. Lineage (NCBI taxonomy): Eukaryota > Metazoa > Chordata > Chondrichthyes > Carcharhiniformes > Scyliorhinidae > Scyliorhinus > Scyliorhinus torazame. The sequence goes on from NC_092709.1 coordinate 222,004,579, forward strand.
ATCTTCTGCGGGGATGGAGAGGGCTCTGTGAGCCACCTGCTTGATGGATCGGGGGGGGGTTTATGGTAGGTGGCATGTACAGGCACCACAACTGGACATGAAGGGTTGCACTGGTGGGTGTCAGAGCAGCTGAGGTCGGATGTGGGGAGGGGGCAAGGTGTCTGGCAGTTGATTGCGGGGGGAGGGTGGCATGTGGGATGGGAATTTGAAGGGTGAGTGGCGGAATTCATGCCAGGAGGTCAGAATGTTACCTTGCTGCTCGGTGGAAGTCGTTGATCTTCCTACAGTGTAGAGCAGTGCTCCTGGTCATGCTGCCCACACTGACAGCAACTTCCACTGCCTCTCAGGCGGTGTTGGTGACCCTGCTGCTGGTCCTCTGACCCTCTCGAGGGAACAGGATGTCCGTCTCGCATCCACAGTGTTGAGAAGCCTTGTGCAGTTGGAATCCCCGAAGCGAGGAACAGGTCTGCATGCTGCCATCATTGTGTGTTGACTGGAGTGTTGGTGAGGGGAGTGTTTAAAAACAGTTCCCACTTGTTAGTGGCATACCGCTGAGGTGCGAGCCTGACGAATCAGACGGTGAGACAGCAGTGATGCCCAGAAGCTCGTGGGGGCTCATTTCCGGCACTAAGTGCCAGTAAATACAGGCCACAATCCTGCCAATGTGGCCAAAATGACACTTAGAAATATTTCCATTAAATCGTGCCCTTAGTTTCCCGAACGGAGAATTTCACCAGTTGGCTTATTTTGTTCATTGTAGGTAGTTGTACTGGAAACATTAGGCTGAATTTGGTCTTCAGCAATAGCAAAAGACAGATACTAGTATTGTGGCAGCTCCTCTTACGTGATACTAAATGGAAAAGTAATTGGACCGTGTATAAACTGAACATTTAATTTGTGATCGCTCACTTGCGCCATCGGACGTGGCCAGTTTCAACGGCAGCTACTCTTGATAAATATGGTGCAGTTTTCACAATGCAATCTGGGTGGATAGTTCTACCCACAATTCTCCATGGGATTTTTGATGTAGCTTTCATTATTTCTATTCAAGGAATGTAGCCCATTTTCTGAGCCATATGATATATGCAATCTTCTATATTAATCTTCCCTGTGAGGATGTGTTTTGCTCTGATAAAAAATGAATTGTAAAAGGATATTAAGCCTCAACAGACTGAGGAGCAGCTAAATAAATATACCATGCAGGCACGTTTAATCCACCTTTTCAAAATAACTTATGCTAAAGCTTGTTGCTCTAGAACAAATTGAAATTGGAGATTCTCACAGGTTTGAAATCCTCTTTAATAATTTTTAATTCCTATAAGTCTTTCACATTAAAATGTTGCCACCTTGTGAGCATGGATGAGCTAGTTACCAGCACTATTCAACATTTGACATAACTAACTTAATCAGGATCAGAGATCGTGGGCGGGTTCTCCAATCGCGCTTGGTGATCGGCCAGAGAAATTGAGGGTGGCGCCGCTTTTGCTATGTTCCACCCCCTCATAAACAGCGTACTCGACAAGTATGTTGCATGCCTTCGGGACGGCCTCAGGATGTCACCTGAGGCCCTCCCCTGATGCTATGCCCCCGATGGGCCGAGTTCCTGACAGTGCGGAACACTTACGGTATTTTTTTCTGTGGACTCCTCGTGGCGGCTGCGGACTGTGTCCAGCACCTCCACAGTCGGTGGGGAGCCGTGCTGCTGGCCGGGGGGGGGGCTTTGGCGAAGGCTGGGGGGACTAGGGGGGGGGGGGTGGTCCGGGGTTGGCGAGAGGGGTTCCTGGAGGTCATTATTTGATAGGCTGGGTCCGCTGCAGGCTGCCGCCATGTGCATGCATGCCCACAGACCCAGCCATTCTCCAGCCATATCTGCAGGTAAAGCCAGGGGCTTTATGCTGCGCGGCTGCAAGCCCCCCACCGGATGGAGGATCGGTGCAGCTGTTGCACCATTTTTTCTGGTGTAAAACTCCACTGTTCCCATGCCGGCGTCAGCACGTAGCCTGGAAATCGGAGAATCCAGCCCCTTGTTTGCATCTTCAGCCATTTCTCATTTTCAGCAGCAGAAAAATAAAGTTGCATTCTTGATATTCTGCATATTTACTGATGATTCATCAAAGACTTCTTTCAAAAATGGTTTTGAATCATCCTGAACTAAATAGCAGATTTACTGTTCAACAACAACTTGAATTTATGTGGCACCTTTAAGAGAGTAGGACTCCCTGTGCTCCGAATGACTCCCATGGAGCCTGAGAGGGCAGGGTGTGTTTTGGGTTAACATCACACCTGAAAGGTAGCATCTCAGACAACAGTCCTTTGGTACTGCACTGCAGTGATGCCTAGATTGGACCAACTCTTCCGATCTCTGGATCGTTGAGACCGGCCGTAAAAATGAGGCGGGGCGGCACAGTGGCACTGCTGCCTCACAGCACCAGAGACCCAGGTTCGATTCCCGGCTTGGGTCACTTTCTGTGCGGAGTCTGCACGTTTTCCCTGTGTGTGCGTGGGTTTCCTCCGGGTGCTCCAGTTTCCTCCCACAGTCCAAAGATATGCAGGTTAGGTGGATTGGCCATGATAAATTGCCCTTAGTGTCCAAAATTGCCCTTAGTATTGGGTGGGGTTACTGGGTTATGGGGATAGGGTGGGATTACTGGGTTATGGGGATAGGGTAGGGTGCTCTTTCAAAGAGCCGGTGCAGACTTGATGGACCGAATGGTCTCCTTCTGCACTGTAAATTCTATGACTGTATGGAGTTTGCACTTTCTTCTCCTGTCAGCATTGGTTTCCTCCTAATATCCAAAGATGTGCAGATGGACTGACCTTGCTAAATTGCCCCTTGTGTCCAAATATGTGCAGATTATGTGGGATTTCGGGGTTGTAGGCATAGGGTGGGGGATTGGGCCTAGGTGGGGTGCTACCTCACGGCTTTGGTGCAGACTCAATGGGCCAATTTTATGATTCCATGTGCATCATGGCCCTGTGGAAGTCCTGAGGTGGCCCATGTTATGCGGCAATTGCATGGGAAGTTTAAACATCCGTTGGGAAATTCCACTTGCCCCCAGGATCCTGTGCAAATGACTCTGATTCTGGATAGTTACCCAGGAAGTTTTAGACCGTTTAAAACCTGACCAACAGCAGGGAATTACTGGAATTGACCCCCCTATGACCCCATTACCACCCGACTGCACTCCAAAACCCCAACTACACTCTATTGTTCTCCCCGACCTCACTTCCAGCCCGGCCACACGACTACCCCCCCTAACCAAACCTAACAATCGTCTGACTAGCCCCCATCCGACCAAACTCTGCCACCCAACTACTCCCAACATCCCCGGTCCTGCCTTCCCTACGCAACATTCCCCTGATCCGAACCCCGGACCCATTCAGAATGAGAACGGCACCTGCTGTAAAAACATGGATCCCTTTATTCTCCTGCTGCTGGTGTGCATGGTGGCTTTAAATGGACAGAATTCACAATACTATTTTCAACACACTACATTGCTCCCCTTTATCGTAAACGAGAGTTAGCGTGTTTGTTTCCAAAAGTGGAAACAGTAAACGTAACCATAACTTGAGCATCATCTTCACCAGCAACATTAGTACATATTCTAGATTTGTATTAATTCAACAATGCACCCTGCCTTGTACATTCACCAAGTGATAATGGTTCTCTTTGTCGCATAATCAGACTCACTCATCAGACTCCCCCATCAGACACCCCCATCAGATACCCCCATTAGCTCCTCCATTAGACACCCCATCAATGACCCAACATCAAACCCCCCCTTCAGACCCCCTCATCAGAGAGCCCATCAGTGACCCCCATCAGAGAGCCCTATCAGACTGCACCATCAGGGACCCAAATCAGAACCCCCTACAGAACCGCCATTTCAGTGACCTCCATATCAGAGACCCCCCTCAGACTACCCTACTGTGAAGCTAACATCAATCCTAGAATAGAATCACTACCATGCAGAAAGAGGCCATTTGGCCCATCAAGGCTGCACTGACTCTCTGAAGGAGCACTTCTACCTCGGGCCTCGTATCCCCGTAACCCAGTTACCCCACCTAACCTTCTGGACACTAAAGGGGCAAATTAATATTGCCAATCCACCTAACCTGCACATCTTTGGACTGTGGGGGAAACCCACGCAGATACATGGAGAAATGCCGAATTGAACCCGGGTCCCTGGTGCTGTGAGGCAGCAGTGCTAACCATTCTGCCACTATGCTGCCCCATCAACAATGTTTATAATCATCGAGGCGGTAAGTGCTTTCACAACCACTTTTCCATAAACCACTTAACTGCTTTTGACGTGGTGATGACCAGTCAATCATAACTAGATATTCATAAACATTGTGGTTAGCTTCACAGCAGGGTACTTGAGATGCATTCAAGTGTGAAGGGACATGAAAATAAACAATCCAGACAGCTGGCTGTCTGGAACCTATTACCCTCTCAATTACAGCATACAAAAGCAATTTCTCTTTGAAAATGAATAGAAGCCTCGCAAATCAAAGGATCGAAGGTTGGCTAAAGTCTTGTGATGTGATTTGGCTTTCTATGAAGTAACAGTTGCTGCTTTCTACATTTCTGTCCGAGGCTGCAGGAGTAAGGGACAGGTAAATAGTGCCATAGAATCCCTACAGTGCAGAAGGAGGCCATTCAGCCCATCAATTCTGCACTGACCCTCTGAAAGAGCACCCTACATAGGACCTGTCATATACCCATAACCCCAACTAACCTGCACACCTTTGAAAGCCACAGGATAATTTAGCATGGCCAATCCAACTAACCTGCACATCATTGGACTGTGGGAGAAAACTGGAACACCCGGAGGAAACCCACGCAGACACAGGGAGAGTGCAAACTCAACACAGTCACCCAAGGCTTGAATTGAACTCGGGACCTGGTGCTGTGAGGCAGCAGTGTGCCTCCATGACACTCAGTGATTTTTCACTGATTCTGCCTGGGCTGGCCTTTATCTTTAAAACAGTGGTGACTGATGAGGGGGGGTCTCTGATATGTGGGGGTCTCTGATATGGGGGTGGCCTCTGATATGGGTGTGGCCTATGATGTTGGGGTCTCTGAAATGGGGACATCTCTGATATGGGGGTCTCTCTGATATATGGGTGTGTGATAGGGGTTCTCTGATATTGGGGGCATCTCTGGTGGTTTCTGATATGGGGATCTCTGATAGGGGGGGGTCTCTGATATGGGGAATTGATGTGGCGGGTCCCTGTTGGTGGTCTGGTGGTGGTGGGGGCGGGGGGCGATAGTGGGGTCACCATCATGCATCTGTGCTGTGGGAGGGGGATGAACCAGGAATTCCCATGGTGGTAGGGGGGGGAAGTGTGGTGTAGGAAGCCCCTAGTCATCATGGGGGGGGGGTGCGGGGGGCGGTCGCCGGACATCATAATCTGGCCGCGCACTCAGAATGGAGACCCAATAGCGGGATTCAGTACGTAATGCCTGGAGTCCCCGTCATGCATAAATATACATTGCAAGGGAGAGTGAATTATTCCTGGGCATCAGTCCTAGTGCCAATTGTAGAGGGTGCCATCTCCGCTACTCCACTACTGGGCCGATATCTGGGGTTTGAATATCTGTGTGTGTCTCTCTCCAGCTGGCACTGAAACTTCAGAGGCCAGGGGATGTCGCACTGGGACACTTCCACTGAAGAGAGCACTGATTCAAGCCTGCCGTTTATTCCTAACCGACAGCCTGGGACTTATATCACACAGATCTCCAGACCCCTACCAATACCCAGGTGATTCTCTCTCTTGCCGGTGGTGCAACAGCCACCCGGTTCCTACTCCACTAGAGTAGCTTTCCCAAGAGAGAGAATAGGACACTGCTGTTTATTTCCTAACCAGCAGTCTGTCCTGAGTGAATCGCTCAAGATGACCCTCGATTCTTGAACCCGGAATTAAGGTGAGGAGTATTTTAACAATGACTTGGTCAGAGATCGCTGGTGAAAGATTGAAGAATTTAAACGACTCCAATTATCATCAAATCAAGGTTTATTGCAAAACCCAGGTCAAAATCATCAACAGAAGAAACACAATAAAATCTTATGCTCTAATACAAACTAAGGCTATTCAAAAGTAATATAGCGTACACAACGAAAATTCTTATGATTACACAGTTTTTAGCAATATCACAAGACACAAAACAAGTTCCCTTCCCCAAAGCCTCAACCACTATTAAAGTCAAGGGAGTTTCGGAAGCTGCTGCAGGGTACTTACGGTCACAGGCTGCAGAGGTCAAGTCAGGGGTGCAGAGGTCGAGCCAAGAACGAAGAAACCCCCAATCGAAAACACAGCCCCTTTTATATTGTTATACCTGGCTTTGTTCTGTGATCGGCCAGCCCCTTTTGCATTGAAAAAGGTAAGTTTTAAAGTTCCCGCTGGTCCCGCCCCCTTTGGGCCGGTCAGACCTGTCGAGATGGGAGTACCTCCCCTAGGTCCGCCTCCAGTCTGTTTTTTTTGAGATAACGAGGTTGAGCTCCCTTGAAGATTTTCAAAGACTTCCATCTGCTCCGGAGATAGCTGCTATGTTGATGGGGTGTTGATTGGATTCTGCTCTGGTGGAGGCAAAGTCCTTTACATCTGCATGGGGCTATGACCATCCCATTGTCCTGCTTGCATGCAAGCCTCCTGTGTATTCCCGTGCCCCTTTGTCTGTGTTTTGATGTTATCTTGTTGTCTGGCTCCTTCTTCCTTGTAGCTCCTAGGGGGGTGTTTGTAAATATTTATGTACTTATGTCCCTACTCAGCTCAGCGGACCAAGCCTGCTGGGAAAACTGGTTCTGTTCTCTTGGCTGAAAAGTCAGTTTACAGTCTCTGAGTTTTTATGCTTGGGCAGTTCCAAAAGGGCCGAATTGCCCGAAAACCTTACACAATGCAGACCAGGAGCGATTCTACTTGGGCAGGGGAACATAGGGCTGGATTCACCGTTTCTGAGGCCAAGTGTTGATGCCAGCAGAGGAACTGTGGTGTTTTACGGCGGAAAAGTCGGCGTCGGACCCTCACCTATCCTGCGACCGGTGAGGGGCTAGCAGCCGCTAGTGAAACTCCCAGCTCCCACGACAAAAACGGCTGGAGAATGGACGGGTCCATGGCCACGCATGCGCATGGCAACGCCATGCAGTACCTGTGCTGTAAAACATGGCACCGGCATTGCGCGGACCCGACCTGCCAAATATTGGACCTCTGGTCACCCCCTGGTTAACCCCCACCAGACCCCCGAGCCCTCGCAGAAGCCCCCCTGGACAGCAGCATGGCTTCTGGCCGACTGTGGGGGCGCTGGACACAGTCCGCAGCCGCCACACCTGTTCCCGACTGCTGCGACCACTTGTGAACCGTGCCGTCGGGAACTTGGCCGACCGGTGGCAGCAAATCGCAGAAGCCCCAGAGAATAGAGGGTCAGGCCCACTAATGATATGCCAATGGTGCTTAAACGCTGCATGGCGAGCGACGCATTTACGCCATTTTCGGGTTGACGGAAGATCCCGATTTTGCGTCAAACCGAGGCCTACCGCAGTTTTGGCGTCGGAGGCTATTCTCCGCCCAAACGCGTTTTGTGATTTTGGCATCAGCCGACGGTGAATTCTGTCCATAATCTCCCAAACAGAGATCCTGCCCATTTGTTTGATCTGGCAAGCTCTGATTTGTGCTCCACCTTGGGGTTAATTCCTGGAAACCATTGGCGGGATTCTCTGTTCCTGAGACTGATTGTTTTATTTATTAATCTTTATTGTCACAAGTAGGCTTACATTAACACTGCAATTAAGTTATTGTGGAAAGCCCCTAGTAGCCACACTCCGGCACCTGTTCAGGTACTGAGGGAGCATTCAGAATGTCCAAATTACCTAACATCACGTCTTTCAGGACTTATGGGAGGAAACCGGAGCACGCGGGGGAAACTCACGCAGACACGGGGACAACGTGCAGCCCCGCCGCCGCCCCCCCCCCTCCCCCCGCCCCCACCGCAGGGGAAGGAGGCCCATAACCAACGGGAGTGGGAGAAAACTGGAGGGGGACCACTGGACCTGGGGCCCCGCACCGTGGCTGAGCAGAGGCCCTGGTCGTGGTCGGCGACCCAGAGTAAAGGGAAGTCTCCGGGGTGGAGAACGGCCGCGGGCGAGGAAGTGAGACCGTGCTAAGTTGTGGTTTCCCATGCAACGTGTGTCAACCTCGCTCCTCCAACACCACCCCCCACACATCCCTCACTCCACCATCACCTCACCCCAGCCTCACCCCTACCGTCCCCCCAACCTCACCTCCACCCTCACCCTCATCCCCACTATCACCCTCATCCCCACTCCATGCCAGCCTGTGGTCTAATCATGTGTCTTGCCTTGTCTCTTATAGGACCTGGTGATGGGGCGGGTCCATCAGGTGTCCCCCACCCCAAGCCAGTGCCACAGTCGGAGACCCCCCCTCCACTCAGTGGGCTGACCAGCGATGAGGAGAGCAATACGGACAGGAGCCATATGCCTGAGACCCAAGACACCCCGGAGCTCGAGTCCGGGGATGACACTGACTTTCCGTCACAGCTGTCTCCAACACCTTCCACCATCCTAGAAACACTCACCGTGGTTGGGCACTTTAGTGAAGAGGCTCCTGAAACAATATCTGGTGCTCACCACACACATGCTACGGTACAACAGGTGGAGGTCGGAACTCCTGAGGGGACGGATGGTTGGAGGGCGGGCTGACCCCAGGGACTAGCTGCTGTCCAGACAGGATTCGGCTTCTGGAATGGACAGTCCCATTGATTGTGGAGATGCAGTCGCAGAGCCAGGGACTACATGAGGGGCTGTTGGCGAGCATCCAGCACCTGCTGGTTCAGGTGGAGGAGTCCAGCCATGTGCAGCAGCAGGAGGTGGTGCCGACCATGCGTGCCACCCAGGCCAACTGCATGGCTGGTGTCGGCTCTGGAGGCATTGGGGGTGAAGGTTCTGGCTATGGATCAGCATGTCCAAGGCTTGAGACATTCTGTGCAGGCGCTGGCCGAGGCCCAGGACAGGGTTGCTGTCTCACAGGCAGCCATGTGCCAGAGCCACGTGGAAGTTGCAGCGGCGCTTCTGAGCAGGGTCCACTCACAGCAGGCCATGGCTGGGAACATCAGTGGCATTGTCCAGGCACTGGCCGATATGGCACGGACACAGAGGGAGGTGGCCCAGTCCCAGTTACGTTGGCATGGGTGCAGGGCACAGTTTAGTTATAGGGGCTAAGGCACGCATCTGTAAATATTTGTGCACATTAAACACCTGTCAGCAGCGTTACTACCAGTCTCAGTTGGGTGTGAGGGGTGGGTTGCTCCTCGCTAGTCGGAGAGGGGGTGTCGGGAGCGGGGGGAAATGCCCCCCCCGCCTGTCTGCAACCCCCTCTGTAATACATACCTGCTGCACTGCAGGGTGTGGGCCCTGGGTTGTCAGTAACACCAGGTTGGTTCATAGGTTGGAAGGTGATGACAACCCGGTCTGCGATGAGCTCTGGTGCTCCACATCATACGGCAATGTCTGACTCCTGCCCACGGTAGCACTTTCCGACGTCCGCCTGGGTGGCCCCTGCATGCGAGCTGGTCATTCCATCACACGGTCGATCCCTGGGGTGATGGTGTAGAGACGGTCGCATGGAGGGAGATTGGGGAGCCTAGCCCACCCACAACGTTCGCCCATTGCCCCAGCCACTGCACCCCCTCTCTGGCCATCCCAGACCAGCACACCCCTCTCAACCTTCTGACAGAGGATCGAGGCATGTTGTAACAGTGTGAACAGGGTCCTGTGGTCCCCCTCCAGTTTTCTCCCACTCCAGGGGCGAAATTTTCCCCCAACGGCGCGATGTCCGCCGACTGGCGCCAAAAATGGCGCCAATCAGACGGGCATCGCGCCGGCCCAAAGGTGCGGAATGCTCCGCATCTTTGGGGGCCGAGCCCCAACATTGAGGGGCTAGGCCGGCGCCGGAGGGATTTCCGCCCGCCAGCTGGCGGAAATGGCGTTTGTTGCCCCGCCAGCTGGCGGAAATGGCGTTTGGTGCCCCGCCAGCTGGCGCGGAAATGCGGCGCATGCGCGGGAGCGTCAGCGGCTGCCGACAGTTTCCCGCGCATGCGCAGTGGGGAGAGTCTCTTCCGCCTCCGCCATGGTGGAGGCCGTGGAGTAGGCGGAAGGGAAAGAGTGCCCCCACGGCACAGGCCCGCCCGCGGATCGGTGGGCCCCGATCACGGGCCAGGCCACCGTGGGGGCACCCCCCGGGGTCAGATCGCCCCGCGCCCCCCCCAGGACCCCGGAGCCCGCCCATGCCGCCTGGTCCCGCCGGTAAATACCAGCTTTGATTTACGCCGGCGGGACAGGCAATTTCTGGGCGGGACTTCGGCCCAGAGAATTGAGCAGGGGGTCCTGCCAACTGGCGCGGCCCGATTCCCGCCCCCGCCCAATCTCCGGTACCGGAGACTTCGGCGGGGGCGGGATTCACAGCGGCCAACGGCCATTCTCCGTCCCGACGGGGGGACGGAGAATGACGCCCCGGGTGATTATCTGCAGCCTTCTCCTGGGAGGAGGGTATAGAAAATGCACAATGGTAGACAGTCGGACGCATGCAGCAAAGAGGGTGGATAGCTGGTGGCATCAGTGGCCAGGGTACCGGCCATGGCGGCTTGTATGGGTATCGGCATATAGGGCAGGGTGGGGGTTCAACCACCCTCCATGTGGGGAGGGGGGGGGGGATGGTAGGGTTACAGGTGGGGGTTGGTAGGAGGGGCACAGTGCTACCTACTCACCCTGGCTGCCCTGAGGAGATTGTGCAGTTTTTCACGGCACTGCTGGTTGGTCCGGACAGTGTTCCTCACGGCGCTCACCGTGTCTGCCACCTGCACCCAGGCACAGTGAACGGTTGCGACTGGCAGCCTCCTTCCCGGGCTGGGGTAAAGGGTCACCCCCTCTCCTCCACCGCATCCAGGAGGGTGTCCAGCTCAGCATCCGGAAATCGTGGTGTTGCTCTCCTTGCTGCCATCTTGTTGACTGGGATGGTGTGTGTGGGGAGTTCAGGGTGTATATGCGGCTGCAGCTTGTCAGCCTCCTGAGTGTCAATCACGAACCGGTGAATCAGGCACCGTTTCATTGGAATTGATTGTGTTCCACATGGTGCCGGTGCTAGCCCCTTAACAGTAGCAGATTCGGTCCAGCTGCAGCACCAGTACTGCTCATCGAACTCCACAAATCCTGCGCCGGAATCAATACTGAACAGAGAATCCAGACCCTTTCCTTCACAACCAGGAGGACTGACTGTCAGCAAAGGATGTTGCATAAAATAGTGCATTGTGTTGAGTTTACCTCACTCATCCTTAACATGACACTCCTATTCTTGTAGTTGGGTACCCAACTCTTAAGTGGGTTTTTTACTATATGGATTAATCAAAGAGGTTATTATTGGCCTTGATCAGGCAGGAACCTGACATCTTGCTCTCATTCAAACTCACTTCCAGACAAGTAGAGATGAAAGTGTAAGATACGCCATATAGTTGAGAGTGCCTCTCTCTCTCTATGATTAATGTTGCTCTCCAGGTGTTAGTGATCTGCTGCCATCACAATGATTAATGGGCTGTCTGCCTTGTCTTTCTGCATGAGAACTGCATCTAAGCCAAGCCAACAAAACTTGCATCCGTGACTTGCTCGCTTGTTTTCCCAGGGCAAGATCGGCATTTGTGCAACCTGCTGACAGCCATCGGATGATCTTTGCCCCCTCTCACTTGGTCCTCTCATTTGTCAGGTTGTGTGGATTGAGAGTTAAGGCAGCGAGGTCAGGAACAAAGTGATGAATCCTAACAGACTTCCGAATTTCTGCACATTTGTAAGATCTGCAGAATTTGCAATGAGTTCAATGTTTAGCACCATTCACTTTCTGTGATATTATCAATTATCAGTGTCAAGATCTAATCTGATTCTCAGTCTTGGGTTTCTGGGCGGCTCACCCCCAATTTTCTCAATAATGTCAAAGACAAGTAAGTGCTGAATTTACTTCTATCTGCTTTCTGACATGAAATGGTATTCATCTACGTTGATGTGCAACAGCGGGGGCGGGGGTGGTGGTGATGGGGAGGGTGTTAACTAACCCGATGTAGGTTGTTGACCTCCTTGCGGCACTGGAGGCCAGTCTTCTCGGTCACGCGTCTCGAGCTGACCGCCGCTGCCACTTCGTCCCAGGCTTCACTGGCTGCCCTGTGGCCCACCCTCTGGGACCCTTGGGGGAAACAGGACATCCCTCCTGGCCTCCACTGCATCCAGGAGCCTGGAATCATTTCTTCTCCTTTTGGACTCCCTCTGCTGTAAATGTGAACATTAGCTTTAAGTGGGCAAAATACACAATGCATTTGTCAATACGCTGCAGCGAGTACAGTTCACTACAACGAGTACAGTTCGCTACAGCAAGTACAGTTCTCCAGATGTCATCTTAGTGTTGACAGAAATGAAAGGACCGGTCCTGTATCACAGATAAACATTTTTTGTCAGCTGATTAATATGGCTCAGGGTCCTTTATGCTGTGGAGGACAGTAATGCTAACCCAAAAGGGGAACTGAAGAAAATACGTGACTAATTGTAATGACGTTGATGGTGGCATTCAAAAGGACACAACATCTATTAACTAATTTAATTAGACAAAGCTGTTACATGGAAAAATTTGATAATCCATGATTACTTGATAAAGCCATGAGAATTCATGGTGGCCTCCCTGAGCTCCCACCATAACTCAGGCAGGGATTATTTTTTATTCTTTCATGGGATGTGGCTCTCACTGGCAAGGAAAACATTTGTTGTCCATCCCTAATTTCCCTTGAAAAGGTTGTGGTGAGCGATCTTCCATTTAATTCCATTTAACCTTCCATCTGGTGTCGTACAAATTGGTGCTACCAGAAATGGAGTTACAGGTTTTTGATTTAGTGACAGTGAAGCAGTAATACAGCTCCAAGGCAGGGTAGTGTGTGGCTTGGAGGGGAGCCTGCTGGTTGTGGTGTTCCCATGCATCTGCTGCCCATGCCCTTTTGAGAAGCAGAGGTTGGGATTTGGAAGGCACTTTCGAAGGAGGCTTGGCAAGTTGCAGCAGTACATCTTGTAAATAGTACACACTACTTGTGGGACAGCTGTCCCAATTATGGTACAAGCCCCCAGATGTTAGGACGGGGGATATTGCATTAGCAAGCAACTCAAACCATTATTAATGATCAATTATACTTTAATATATATAGGGGAAATAAAGGCCTTAGTTCATATAAGAACATAAGAACTAGGAACAGGAGTAGGCCATCTGGCCCCTCGAGCCTGCTCCGCCATTCAATGAGATCATGGCTGATCTTTGTGGACTCAGCTCCACTCTCCGGCCCGTAAACCATATCCCCGAATCCCTTTATTCTTTAGAAAGGTATCTATATTTTTCTTAAAAACGTTTAAAGAAGGAGCTTCAACTGCTTCACTGGGCAAGGAATTCCAGAGATTCACAACCCTTTGGGTGAAGAAGTTCCTCCTAAACTCGGTCCTAAATCTACTTCCCCTTAGTTTGAGGCTATGCCCCCTAGTTCTGCTTTCCCCGACCAGTGGAAACAATACTTCAGAGAAATTTTGTATTTTGGAGAAATCAATTTCCATGTGGGCATCTGCTTTTCACCCAGCAGGAAAACTCTGCATTTATGTCAACAGCAAAATTTATAGAACATGCTGGGGCAGCACAGGTATGATGGACCAGATCGCCTCCATCCATGCTATAAGATTCTATGATTCTACAACATCCGCAGTTGCAACAACTTCATAGATTTATCTCGGTCTCTGAGGTTGACTCACAAGATGGGGAAAAGTATATACTGAGGAAGTGTAGTATTCTTGAGTAAATTGTTGCACTGATAGAAAGCATCTTTAATCTGTCTAAGCATGTGTGAGTGGATAAGGAACTAACAGAGTGGTTCAGGTCAAGAGTCAAGGTGAGAGGAGGATGCACACCTACGCCTGATCTATTTAATCTAGTACTGGAAGCAGAAATGAAAATGTGAGTAAAAGATGATGTTGGAGGAACGTTTTTATGCAGCAAAATTTTAAATATGCTCAGCATTGCTGATGAGATTGACTTTACAGCAACAGTCAGAACAGATTTGCATTAACTGATAAGGTGGGAAAGCAGACATTCCAGTTATAGATTAACAAAAAGGTTATATCATTTTGGATACCTCAGGGAGATGTATATAAGGTTTGCAGTTGAAAAAGTGTAAATGTGTGATTGCCTTGACAGCTTACCGTCAGAGAATAGAAATTTGAAGATATCAAAAGAAGAGAAGGCTGAGATGGGAACCTGAGTGAGGTTTACAAAATTATGAGGGACATAGGTAGATAGTTAATGTTACGGTTCAGAGCCCAGACCCCTAATTGATATTAAGAAACTGGACGATAACCCCAACAATTTTCAATTTTTAAACTGTGAGGAAAGGATATTTTACACCCAGGAGCAAGTCCACTTACAAACAGGGATTTTTTTTGCATTAAAACAAACTTTATTAACACAGGATCATCCCCATTAACATCCAAGGGAAAAACAGCTTTTCAATTAACAGTTAAACAGTTTTTTTAAAATAAAGAAAGGTCTTTGAGCTTACTTTCCCATCTACTTCTAAAATTGCAATTAACAAAATTCACATGAAAGTCAAATGCCATTTATGAATAATAATAATAATCTTTATCGTCACAAGTCGGCTTACAATAACACTGCAATGAAGGTACTCTGAAAAGCCTCTAGTCGCCACATTCCGGCGCCTGTTCGGGTACACAGAGGGAGAATTCAGAATGTCCAATTCACCTAACAGCACGTCTTTCGGGACTTGTGGGAGGAAACCGGAGCACCCGGAGGAAACCCACGCAGACAGGGGGAGAACGTACAGACTCCGGATAGACAGTGACCCAATCCGGGGCCTTGGCGCTGTGACGCAACAGTGCTAACCACTGTGCTACCGTGCCAGCTAGTGGCTTACAGAATTATTCACAAAGTCCTTGGAAAGAAGCTTACTGAAGCCAATCTGAAAGACGCTGCTCTTTTCATCAGAACCCAGAGCAGAACTCTCAAAATGAAACTAAAAATAGACTCATGGCAGGGCTGAAAATAAAACAGACCCAGTCCACCCCCGTGAGTGACATCATAGCCTGCCCAGCTGTTGACCCCTCATCACATCTTCATTAAACAAAATAGGCCAGAATTTACCGGATGTTCACGTCAGCAGGATCCTCTGGTCCCACCACTGGCGTACTCGCGCCTCGGGTTTCCCGGTGACGAGGGATGCATTCAAAGTGAAATCCCGTTGTCAACGGCGGGACCAGAAGATCCTCTGGCGGGCCACCTCCGCTGCCAAAAAAGAAAGGGGCTGGTTGCGCAGAAAATCCCATCCATAATCTGGGTGCCTTAACTTAAATTATTTTAAAAACATTTTATTTTTTAAAGTGCCCAATTCTTTTTTCCAATTAAGGGGCAATGTTATATCATTTTGGATATCTCAGGGAGATGTATGTAAAGTTTGCAGTTGAAAAAGTGTAAATGTGTGATGGGCAATTCACCTAGCTTTGGGTTGTGGGGATGAGACCCATGCAGACACAGGGAGAATATTCAAACTCCACACGGATAGTAACCAAAGGCCAGGATCGATCCCGGGTCCTCGGCGCTGAGAAGCAACAGTGTCAACCACTGCACCACTATACCACCCTTACTGTAAAAGCATTACTGCAACAGGCATATATTAAGATATATGGAAATATTTCCCATGTTCATCACATTAGAAAAAAACCTCTCCCTTAATGGAGGGGTAAATGACCGGGGGCATAGATTTAAGATAAGGGGCAGGAGATTTATAGGGGATTTGAAGGAAAACCTTTCATCTTGAGGTTGATGGGAATATGGAACTCATTTCCTGAAAGAGTGATAGAGGTGGGAAAGCTCACAACATTTAAGAAGCATTTAGATGAGCATTTGAAATGCTGTATGTTATGGGCGAGGCGTCTTCAGAACCCCAAAGTGTATCATGGAGTTCAACCAACCTCTCCCTTTAATGGATTTGTTGCTTTTCCTAGCACACGGCTTTTTCCCTAGGTGTGGGATTACAATTATGGACACGTGGGTTTTTAAACACAAAACACTGTTTATTCCATGAACTCAATTTAACATCTTAAATAAACATTGAATCTCTTACCACCCCTTACTTCAAAGATAACTCTGAAAATATTGCAACAGTAAATAATTCCTCAGAATGTTCCTTCAAACTTCCAAGAGACTTAACACCTTTAACCAGAATCACATCAGGTTAAAGGCTTTACTATTATGAGTTTAAATCACCCAAATGATCCAGAGATAATCGTTCATGGCAGACATCACAGCAAATCCAGCTCAGTGCAAAACACAGACACTCCCCAAGCTCTTTTCCTCCAAACTGCAGCTCTCTGGAAACACACAGACACACACAAGCTCTTTTTCAAACTGAAACTTAAAACTGCAAAATGGCTGATCTAAAGTCCATCTCCACCCACTCTCTGACATCACTGTTTTCTTAAAGGTACATTGCTTAAACATCCATGTCTTAAAGTTATTCTCACGTGACATGTAGCATACAAGGCTATGGAGCAAGCGCTCAAAAATGGGATGAGAATAGATAGGTGCTTGATGGCCGGTGCAGACACAATGGGTCAAGGGGTCTCTTTCTGTTCTGTAAAGCTCTATGATTCTGTGACTAAGACTTGGACTTGCTTTTATTGCTTTCAAAAGATTAAGCAAGATACGGAGGGAAAATTATATTTTGATAAAATTTGCAGCAATAGTTTACGAAGCAACGGTTATTGTCATATTGTACAAATCTGAGTTTTGGAACATGTGAAAATTTAATTTCAGGATAGAGGCTGCAGCACGGCTCTGTACTCGAAGTGTTTGGTAGGATAGACAGGCTGACGCTGTAGTTGCCCCTGTTATGTGTCTCCACAATATTTAAAGATGGCTTAAAGGCCTCATAGACGCAAAGCTCCTCAGCTCCCTACCCAGGAGTGACTCCCAACCCGAAATGCTTCAGCCCCCCAACCTACCCAAACCCCCAAATGAGGGTTAATGATATTCTTACCATTTTTGGGCGAGATCCAGAACTCGTCATCGGGAGCACGCCAGGTGAAGTACAAAATGGTTCTCGCCCGGCACGAATATCGATTTTGCCCTCTCCCATTATTGACCCTACACTCCCAGATCCGCCCCGGCACAAAGCGGCTGCTGAATCACAGTCTATTGTACTCCACGACTCCAAGCTCCCAACTAACAGTAAAATCTGCGCTCAGGCCCAGGATTCGCATGCTCCGTCCCAATTGGCACTCTGGGTCACATGACCTTCCAAGAACCCACCCCCGTGATGAGGCACACTACCACATCCCTCTCCCTTCAAGTCCCCGATTAACATGTTACAACAACAATGGAACTATTTACAATATTATACCACAAATGGAACTCAGCACAGACCCTTATAAGGTAGGTCTGTCTGGGGACTGTTTCTTTGGTAGCATTGTAAATCACTAATGATTGCTCATGCAGCAGAGGTAACTTCAGTTTGAAGTCAATCGGTTGACTCTCAACTTGCAAATGTGCATCCATGCAAATAATTTCCCACATTCCCTCTGGAACATTACTGAGCTCTTCCTCAGGGTAGCTTGGTGCTGCAATATCACTGACAGGCATATGAGGGGCTGGCTGCTCCAATGGTTTGGTGTGTGATTCTCTCGTTCTCAAATGGTCCTGGTGTTCTTTCACCCTTTTTCCTTGAGCATCTATCCCCTACGACACTGCACCTGTTCTGGCCATGACTGTTCCAGGGATTCAATTCGGACCAGCACCAAAACACTTTACATATACCAAGTCATCCACCACCAATATTCTCTCAGGTATTCTTGAGTTCTGATGCTTCTGTGCGTTTTGTTTTGTCTCCACCCTCCCCGCCAAATTCAGAAATATCAGATCCAAACGTGTTCTAATGCGTCTGACCAATAGCAACTCGGAGGGTGTACCGCCTGTGGTGACATGAGGTGTTGTTCTATAGGTGATCAGGAAATGTCCAGTCGGGTTTGTAGAGAGGCTGACGACTGTTTCTTCATGGCAGCGTTGAATGGTTTGGAGGTTCTCTCAGCCTGTCCATTTGAAGCAGGGTGGTCGGGAAGGGTTCCAATATGTTCAACACTGTTGGTTCTCATGAAATGTTGGAACTTTTCACTAGTGGAAAAGCAGGTCCATTATCCGAGACCAGCAACTTGAGTAACCCATGGGTGGAAAATGTCGATCACAATATTTCCACTGTTGTCAAGAGGTCATATTATGTATGTCCAAACACTTGGACTGAGCATCTATGATGAGCAAGTGCATGGAGCCTATGAACGGGGCCTGCAAAATCGATGTGTACTCGCACCCATAGTTGTGCTGACCACTCCCAAGGGTGCATTAAAGCTACAGATGGTAAGTTTTGCTTTTTGACACTGGTCACATTGTTTCATCAGACTCTCTTTGTCGATATCCATCCTGGGCCACCAAACATAGCTACATGTGAACATTTTCACCTTTGCTATCCCAGGATGAGCACAGTGTAGCTCCTGTGACATGATGTTAAATGTACAGAACTGTAAGGGTTAATGCTATGTCCAAATCAACCACTAGAGAGAGCTAGATGCAGAACTATATAATAATAATCTTTTTATTGTCACTAGCAGGCTTACATTATCACTACAATGAAGTGACTGTGAAAAGCCCCTAGTCGCCACATTCCGGCGCCTGATCGGATACACAGAAGGAGAATTCAGAATGTCCAAATTACCTAACAGCACGTTTTTTGGGACTTGTGGGAGGAAACTGGAGTGCCCAGAGGAAACCCATGTAAACACGGAGAGAACGTGCAGACAGTGACCCAAGCCGGGAATCGAACCTGGCGCTGTGAAGCCATAGTGCTAACCATTATGCTACCGTGCTGGAGGCATTGATGTTCAGTGTTCTGGGTGAGAGGTTGAGCAGAAGGCCAGAATACAGACTGTAGGAAAGATAGTGTGAGTGAGAGCAGATCGTAATTATTGTATTAGTGTAGAGATTGGTTGCAGCTCAGTGGGCTAGACAGCTGGTTTGCAATGCAGAACAAGACCAGCAGCGCGGGTGTGGTTTGTGATGCAGAACAAAGCCAGCAGCACGGGTTCAATTCTCGTACCAGCTTACCCGAACAGGCGCCGGAATGTGGTGACTAGTGGCTTTTCACAGTAACTTCATACTTGTGAAAATAAAAGATTATTATTATTATTATTATTAATGATGAGTGTAGATTGCATGTTTATTATCAACTGTTTATTATATACGAGTAAGTGTTGAATCCAATTAAGTAATGTAAAACAATCTTTAGCTTTGTTCAATATAAAAGCTAGTTGTGGTCTTTGTGAACACCAAGCCAACCATCCCTGAATCAGAACCACAAAGAACACCACATGTACCAGGAGTATATTTCTAAAAATAATAAGCCATTAGATTAGACAGATTAGTTTTAAGAAAATCAGAGAGAACAATCACGCCACTACACTGATCAAAAGATTTACACAGACAATGGTTCGTAGGATGGAACACCCGAAGAAACCTGACGACTTCCGAACAAACGGTAAACTATTTCAAAATTGGGCATTTTTCAAACAGCAGTTTGAGGTTTTCCTTTTTGCTTCCGCCTAGAAAATGCTTCCGATCAGAGAAAAATAGCGCTTCTTCTTAACTTGGCTGGAACGCAAGCATTAGAGTTGTATAATTCCTTTGAATTTGCTTAAAATGGGAATAAAATGAAGTATAACATAGTGCTACAGAAATTCGATGCTCACTGCAAAAAACAAGTGAACAAGACCTATGAGCGCTACATGTTCAGGAAAAGACTGCAGCTGAAAGGGGAGTTGGTAGATTTTTTATTACTGCTTTAAAGTTGAGAGCGCAGTCGTGTAACTTATCCTCCATTGCTGATTCAATACTTTGCGATCAAGTTGTATTTGGGATTAATGCAGAACATTGGCAAGAAAAAATGCTGAAATGACCGATTTTTCCACTCGATGAAGCGATTAATACGTGCAAAGCCAGTGAACAAGCATCCTCTGAATATGCGGAGTTCAGGGCAAATGGAAAAGGTGCAAAGTCGGGAAATGTGGCCGACGCATTAATGCTGTGTTGCAGCACACAAAACTGCGTACAACGTCTGGCAGCTATTTTGAGAGTAATGTCATGAGCGCGATGACGTGCACGCGCTGTGGTCACACCCACAGTAAAAAGCAAACTTTTGGCAAAAAGCAAACGATGTTCCAATCGTTGCACATTCAAACACTTTGCAGCACAGGGCTATTTCACAACAGCTTTTACAGCAAATACATTTTGAAAATCCTACAACGATTATAGGAAGATTCAGAGTATACAGAGTGAAGGAAAAGACAAAAATATCTTAACTGATAATTATGATTCCTCCCAATATGCACTGAAGAATACTTTCAAGGTTGATGCAATTACTAAAATTAATGCACTGGACTGTGATAACAAACCAGTATAACAGATTTCCAAAATTATTAAAGTGTGGACTATACTACTTGACATAAATGGGTCTGAAATTCAATTTAAGATAGATACAGGAGCACAGTCAAATTTAATAACCGAAAAGGATTCAAGACAAGCATACAGCACATCGCAAATAAAGAAATCAACCTTTCGATTGACTGACTATAATGGAATACCTTAGACACGAGAGATTCCTGCTGTCTCATTATTCAGAATAGTGACATTAGTATGCCAATTGACTTTGAAATAGTGGAGAATGATAAATCATCGCTACTTACGCTGGATGCTTGTGACAAATTAAACTTGGTAGAAAGGATACACATAACCAAGAATTCAAAGAACCAGGAAAATACTTAGTTGTTGCTGGTACGTTATCAAGAGCTACAAATAATCTTGATACCATGATTTCAGATATAGAATACATTGTAGAAGCACAAGATTCATTTGTTGTTGAAATGCTACTAGTGTCTGACAACAAGCTACAAATCACAAGAGAAGAAACAGAAAAGGACTTGGCACTCCAAAAGGTAATCAAATACCTGAAAGAAGGATGGCCCAATGGATGTTGTAGTATCAAAGATGACCTCACTATAATCAATGGATTCCTACTCACAGTAGTCAGAATAGTTATTCCCTCCTGCCTACGAAAAGGTTCATTGGAACAGAAACATAAGAGTCACCAAGGAATTGAAAAATGTCATAGATGAGCAAGACAATCTGTGTACTGGCCTGGAATCAGCAAGGATGTGGCCAATCACGTGCAGGAATGCAACATTTGTCAGATGCATCAATCTGCGCAATGCAAAGAAAGCTTGGAAGAAGATGAACTAATCACCAATCCATGGATGAAAGTTGGAATGGATCTATACTATTTTAAAGGTCATGACTATTGAGTGATTATTGACTACTATTCCAACCATCCTGAAGTTATTACATTTAACGATTCAATGACTCGATCAGAAATCCGAGCAGCAAAATCTGTTTTTGTTTGACATGGAATTCCATGACACGTTATCTCTGACAATGGTCCTTGCTTCACCCGCTGGGAGTGGACACAATTTGAGAACGGTATAATTTTAACCCTATCACATCAAGCCCATTATACCCCCAAACCAATGACAAAGCGGAGAAAGGCGTAGAATAGATAAGAAGCTATTCAGCAAAGCACTAGATGACAACAAAGATTTATCTTTGGCACTGTTGATGCACAGAGCTACTCCATTGTCATCAGGTTTGTCGGCCATCCAGATGTTGATGGGAAGAAAAATTTGTACCATTACCAGAAATCACGATTCAGAATATGGATGACCAAGAAATACATAACCGCCTGAAGTTACAAAAACAAAAACAAAAAGACTACTACAACAGGCACACAAAACCTTTAACAATGTTAAAAGAGGGAGACTATGGGCGGGATTCTCCGACCCCCCGCCGGGCTGGAAAATCACCTGGGGGTGACGTGAATCCCACCCTGCTGCCCCGACGCCGGCTGCCGGTTTTTCGGTGGGGGCGGGAATCGCGTCGCACCGGTCGGGGGCCGTTGGCAGCGCCCCCGCCCCCCCCCCTCCACCCCGACGATTCTCCACTCCGCGATGGTTTTCAGCCAGCCCGGTGTAAATCAAACAAGGTCCTTACCGGCGGGACCTGGCTCTCTGGGCGGCTTGTGGAGTCCTCGGGCAGGGAGATCTGGCAACGTGGGGGAGGGCCACGGTGGCCTGGCCCGCGATCGAGGCCCACCGATCTGTGGACGGGCTTGTGCCGTGGGGCACTCTTTCCCTCCGCCCCGGCCGCTGTAACGGTCCGCCATGGCCGGCGCGGAGAAGAATCCCCCTGCATATGCGCTGGGATCACGCCAGAACACGCTGGCGCCCCCGCGCATGTGCCAAACGCGCCGGCCGGCGGAGGCCCTTCGGCGCCGGTTGGCACGGCGCCAACCCCGCCGGCGCCGGCCTAGCCCCTGAAGGTGTGGAGGATTCCGCACATTCCGGGCGGCCCGACGCTGCAGTGGTTCACGCCACTCCTCAGCGCCGGTACGGCCTGCCCCGCCGGATAGTGGAGAATCCCGGCCCGTGTTCAAATGCAAAATCCTGATGGTGAATGGTCACATGTTGCTAAAGTATTCTGACAAATTGGACCAAGATCATATTTAGTACAAACTGAAAAAGGCACAATGTTTAGAAGAAATAGAAGAGCATTACTGAAGGTAAAGAACTATGGGGGCGATTCTCCGAGCACCGCGGCGGGCCGGGTAATTGCCGCAACCACGCCACGACACCCCGTCGCCGGTGCGCGATTCTCCGAGGTGCAGAGAATCGGCGCCATTTGCGCCGGCACATTTGATGCGCGCCGGCTGCGGCCCGCTGGAATCGGCGGGGTCGCCAATTCTCCGGCTCGGATGGGCCGAGCGGCCATGCGAATACGACCGAGTCCCGCCGGCGCCGTTCACCCCTGGTCGCTGCCGGCGGGAACTCTGCGAGAACGCACGGGGGGGGGCGGCCTGTGGGGGGGGGAGCTCCTTCACCGGAGGGGGGCTCCTTCACCGGGGGTGCCTCCGATATGGTCTTGCCTGCGATCGGGGCCCACCGATCGGCGGGCCGGCCTTTCCCCCCCCAGGCCTACATTCCGGCGCGGCCGGCCCCTGAACACCGACCCCATGTTGGGTCAGGGACGGCATGGGTAAGAAGTTCACGCACATGCGCAGGATGGCGTGGCCCAACTGTGCATGCACAGGACTGAGCTGGCCCAACTACGCATGCGCGGGTTGGCGCGGCGCCCATTTGGCGCCATGTAAGGAGACTGGAGCGGCATCGTGAAACGCGACGGCATTCATGACGGCGCAAACACTTGGCCTCCATATCGGAGAATCGCCCCCTATATTCCACTTCAAATTCCGAACATTGGGCAAAATTCTTCGTAATCGGCGCGATGTCGGCGCCAAAAACGGCGCAAATCAGTCCGGCATCGCGCCGCCCCAAAGGTGCGGACTCCTCCGCATCTTGACCGGCCGAGCCCTAACCTTGAGGGGCTAGGCCCGTGCCGGACTGATTTCCGCCCCGCCAGCTGGCGGGAAAGGCCTTTGGTGCCCCGTCAGCTGGCGCGGAAATGAAATTGCCGGGCGGCGCATGTGCGGGAGCATCAGCGGCCGCTCGCGGCATCCCCGCGCATGCGCTGTGGAGGGAGTCTCTTCCGCCTCTGCCATGGTGGAGACCGTGGCGAAGGCGGAAGGAAAAGAATGCCCCCACGGCACAGGCCCGCCCGCGGATCGGTGGGCCACGATCGCGGGCCAGGCCACCGCGGGGGCACCCCCCGGGGCCAGATCGCCCGCGCCCCCTCCAGGACCCCGGAGCCCGCCTGCGCCGCCTTGTCCCACCGGTAAGAGAGGTGGTTTAATCCACGCCGGCGGTACAGGCATTCCAGCAGCAGGACTCTGACCCCCCGCCGGGTCGGAGAATCGCCGGGGCTGGCGTGAATCCCGCCCCTGCCGGTTGCCGAATTCTCCGCAAAGGGGCGGGAATCGCGCTGCGCCGGTTGGCGGGTACCCTCCCGCGATTCTCCGGCCCGGATGGGCCGAACTCCCGCCCTAAAATGCCTGTCCCGCCAGCGTAGATTAAACCACCTACCTTACCGGTGGGACAAGGCGGCGCGGGCAGGCTCCGGGGTCCTGGGGGGGGGCGCGAGGTGATCTGGCCCCGGGGGGTGCCCTCACAATGGCCTGGCCCGCGAACGTGGCCACCGATCCGCGGGCGGGCCTGTGCCGTGGGGGCACTGTTTCCCTTCCGCCTTCACCACGGTCTCCACCATGGCAGAGGTGGAAGAGACTCCCTCCACTGCGCATGCGCCGCCCGGAGATGTCATTTCCGCGCCAGCTGGCGGGGCACCAAAGGCCTTTTCCGCCAGCTGGCGGGGCGGAAATTCGTCCGGCGCGGGCCTAGCCCCTAAAGGTTGGGGCTCAGCCCCCCAAGATGCGGAGCATTCCGCACCTTTGGGGCGGCGCGATGCCCGACTGATTTGCGCCGTTTTGGGCGCCAGTCGGCGCACATCGCGCCGATACCGGAGGATTTCGCCCCATGTGACAGCTTTTGATATCACCCAGTTGTTGGTGTACAGAATAAGGGCCGGGACTCTCCCCTACCCGACAGGACGGCGGAATCCGGTGTAATGGAGTGGCGGGAACTACTCCGGCATCGGGCCGCCCCAATGGTGCGGAATTCTCCGCACCTTTAGGGGCCAAGCCCTCACCTTGAGGGGCTAGGCCCGCGCCGGAGTGATTTCCGCTCCGCAGGCTGGCGCAAAGGCCTTTGGTGCCACGCCAGCCGGCGCCGAAAGGACTTCGCCGGGTGATGCATGCACGGGAGCGTCAGCGGCCGCTCACGGCATCCCCGCACATGCGCAGTGGAGGGGGTCTCTTCCGCCTCCGCCATACTGAAGACCATGGCGAAGGCGGAACAAAAAGAGTGCCCCCATGTCACAGGCCCGCCCGCCGATCGGTGGGCCCCGATCGCGGGCCAGGCCACCGTGGGGGCACCCCCCGGGGCCAGATCGGCCCGCGCCCCCCACAGGACCCGGGAGCCCGCCCGCGCCGTCTGCTCCCGCCGGTAAGGTAGGTGGTTCAATCCACGCCGGCTGGCGAGGGTTGACAGCGGCGGGACTTCGGCCCATCGCGGGCCGGAGGATCGCCGGGGGGAGCCCGCCGACTGGCGCAGCGCGATTCTCGCCCCTGCCAATTCTCTGGTGGCGGAGAATTCGTGACACGGCGGGGGCGAGATTCACGCCAGCCCCCTGCGATTCTCCGACCCGGCGGGGGGTCGGAGAATCGCGCCCAAGGACTCTGATCCCAGGTCTCACCATGATTTACCCAGATACTTAATATATTACTGAGCATTCAAGATCACAGAGCACATAACTCAATATCCATAGAATTCATAGAACCTCTGCAGTGCAGAAGGAGGACATTTATCCCATCGAGTCTGCACTGACCCTCTAAGCGAGCCGCCTATCTAGACCCACTCACTCGTAACCCCATCTAACCTGCACATCTTTGGACACTAAATTTAGTGTAGCCAATCCACCTATTGACTATGGGAGGAAACCAAAGCACTGGAGAAAACCCACATAGACACGGGGAGAAGGTGCAAACTCCACAGACTGTCACCCAAGGCCAGAATTGAATCCGGGTCCTTGGTACTTTGAGGCAGCAGTTAACCACTGTGCCACCCAACATAGCAAATTGGCGTACAAGGGTTCATCAAAGAAAGCAGCTATGAATATGCTGTTGGTTTGATAAAATTATAACACTTAATTGAAGAAGTGACATTGCACCAATAAAGGGAATGTAGAAGAAATAGTGCATACTTATATTAAGAAGATATTTGACAAGGTAAGCTCAGAAAGGCTTTCTAGAAAGATACACGTGCACGATATTAAAAGACATAGCCGCTAGGATAGAAAGCCGAAGAGTTGGGAGGTTCACTGCACAATACCTGACAGCAAGAAGGATTGTAAATCATGGGTCTGATTTTCAGTTCAGGATTGGAAATCTGATACGCGGATCACTTTTGGGTTCCATCCTTGTGCTGAAACTGCATTGCTCACATGATGTTATTTAAATGCCCTTATTAAGCCATGCACTTGGTGCCCTGTCATGATATCCACATCAGCATATCATGGTGCAATCACACACACACTGATGGACAGGCAGTTGGACCAACCAGCACACACATAACATCGCAGCCAATCACCAGTGAGAGCACACGCACTATAAAACAGGGAACACCACAGTTCCCGCTCATTCTACCAGGCGATAGCTCAGGGCACAGAGCTCACTCACAGAGTACGTGCTGAGTGCCTCACTTAAGAAAGTGATAGGGCTGGATCCACAGGTTAGCTGGTGAAGCACGTACCCAAGCCAGCAGTTAGTTGTTACCGTAGTTAAGACAATAAAACAGAGTTGTACCATCTACAGCTGTGTTGGATCATTTGTGCATCAGAACACGCAACACGACATGATACCAGTAGTGGACGCTAACCAGCGACAGTGAGACCTCCCTGCACCCTTTCAGAAATCCGCCATCCTGCTCCATGGAAAACATCAGCCCGCCGCAGCCGCTCCGGATCGCTGGTAACCTTGGCGTAAACTGGAAGCTGTTTAAACAGCGCGTCCAGCTCTTCCTAGAAGCCACAGACAGGGAGAATGCATCGGACACCAGGAAGATCGCCCTCCTCCTCGGCGGGGCAACACGCCATCCACATCTATAACTCCCTGGCATTCACGGAAGGCGAGGACAAAACAAAATATAAGACGGTGCTTCTGAAGTTCGAGGAACACTTCAGCGTGGAAGTCAATGAGAGCTTCGAGAGGTACCTCTTCCAGCAGCGCCTGCAGGGTAAGGATGAGCCTTTCCAATCTTACGTGACACACCTCCGTATCCTCGCACAGTCTTGCGGCTATGAGGCCACCTCCGACCCCATGATACGGGATCAGATAGCTTTTGGGGTCATCTCGGACACCCTACGCCAGCAGCTCTTTAAAATAAAGCACCTCACCCTAGCCATTGAGACCTGCGTCCTCCATGAGAACGCGACCAGCCGGTACTCCCAAATCCAGGCAGCCGAAGCGGCACGGCACGGGTCCTACGAGGCAGAGCGGGTCCAGTTGATCGAGTTCCTCCCGGCCCACGGCCCGGACAAGGGCGGCCATTTTGCGCGCTTTCCGAGGCCTCCCGCGCTTGTACGCGCCAAAACAGGGGACGTTGATGCAGAGGGACGTGATGCGCAGGCGCGCTCTACGCAGGACCGCACCGCGCACGCGCGGTGGCGCAACGAACGCAACGAACGCCATGATGTCACAACGTGCGGCAACTGTGGCTCCGCCCACTTAAAGCGACAATGTCCGGCCAAACGCGACAATGCCTCCGCTGTGGCAGAATGGGCCACTATGCTGTCTGCTGTCGAGCAGCTCAACCTGCCAACTCCCAACAATTCCGCCAGCCTCGCAGGGACGTGCGGGCGATTCAGCCCCCCTACACTGAGTCATATCCAGATAGTATGCAGACCAACAATACCGAAAACAGGGAGCCCTTCCGCGTTGCGGTAATCCACAAAAAACGGATGTCTCCAAGTCGGAACCACCAGCCGCTGCCAGTGCACAGCATTGATCCGGGCGATGAGTGGTGTGCCACCCTAACGGTCAACCGATCCCAGATCACATTTCGCCTGGACACTGGAGCCTCCGCCAATCTCCTCGCATGGTCAGCCTTCCAGACCTTGAAGGTTAAACCACCGATTCTGCCATCCCACTGTCAGCTGGTTGACTATAATGGAAACGTCATCCCGGCCACGGGGTCCTGCCAGCTCGATGTTACACACAACTCACACAAAGCCACATTATCATTTGAAATCGTAGGATCCTCGAAAGACTCTCTGCTAGACGCACAGTCGTGCAATATCCTCCACCTCGTTCAGCGGGTACGCACTCTGTCTCCAGAAGGCACGTCCGATTTCCCGGATGCAGACTTTAGGGCGCAGCTCCACTCGCTCCTCGCGCACAACCAGGAGGTTTTCGAGGGTATGGGCACACTGCCCTATACGTACAAAATACGGCTCAAACCGGACGTCACCCCGGTCATTCACGCACCTCGTAGGGTCCCAGCACCACTCAAGGACCGCCTCAAGCAGTGCTTTTCCGGGTCACGGAGCCAACGCCATGGGTCAGCTCCATGGTGTGCGTCAAGAAGCCCTCCGGCGAGCTCCGGATCTGTATCGACCCAAAAGATATGAGTCACAACATTATGAGGGAACACTACCCCATACCCAAACGAGGAGAAATCACGAGCGAAATGGCTCGGGCAAAAATATTCACCAAGCTTGATGCCTCAAAGGGCTTTTGGCAAATTCAATTGGATCAGTCCAGCAGGAAGCTGTGCACTTTCAACACCCCATTTGGCAGATACTGCTACAAAAGAATGCCATCTCGGCCTCCGAGGTGTTCCATCGCATCATGGAACAGATGATGGAGGGCATCGAAGGGGTACGCGTCTACGTAGACGACGTTATCACCACACCACAGGAGCACATCAGTTGTCTCCAGCGTATCTTTGCACGGACACGGGATCAGGGCCTGCGCCTTAACCGAGCCAAGTGCACTTTTGGCCAGACTGAGCTAAAGTTTTGGGGGGACCACATCTCCCGGTCGGGTGTGCGGCCGGTTGCCGACAAAGTGGCAGCCATCGCAGCCATGCAGCAGCCGTCAGACAAGAAGGCAGTGCTGCGCTTTCTCGGGATGGTCAACTTCCTGGGGAAGTTCATTCCTAACCTTTCTTCGCACACGACTGCTCTTCGCCACCTGGTCAAAAAGACAACGGAATTCCAGTGGCTGCCCGCACACCAGAGTGAATGGGAGGAGCTCAAGGTCAAGCTCACCACCGCCCCGGTACTGGCATTTTTCGATACCACACGGGAAACAAAGATCTCAACTGACGCCAGCCAGTCCGGCATTGGGGCGGTACTCCTGCAACGGGACGACACTGCATCATGGGCTCCGGTCGCCTATGTGTCTCGGGCCATGACCCCCACAGAACAGCGCTATGCGCAGATTGAGAAGGAGTGCCTAGGCCTGTTGACTGGCATCGACAAGTTTCACGACTATGTATATGGTCTTCCGCAGTTCACTGTGGAGACCGACCATCGCCTCCTGGTCGGCATCATTCAGAAGGACCTCAACGATATGACCCCTCGCCTCCAGCGCATTCTGCTCCAGCTCCAGAGGTACGACTTCCAACTTGTCTACACCCCGGGGAAGGAACTCATCATCGCAGATGCTCTGTCCAGGGCGGTCAACACACCGCCCGACTCGGAGGGGTTCGTTTGTCAGGTCGATGCACAAGTAGCCTTCACATCGGCCAATCTGCTGGCCACTGATACGCATCTGGCCCACATTCGCCGTGAGACTGCGGCTGACCCCCTTCTACAGTGTGTAATACACCACATGACGGAAGGGTGGCTCAAAGGGCAGTGCCCACAATTTTACAACGTCCGGGACGACTTGGCCGCCATTAATGGTGTCCTCTTGAAGTTGGACCGGATCGTGATCCCACACAGCATGCACCGGCTAGTCCTCGAACAACTGCACGAAGGCCACCTTGGAGTTGAAAAGTGCAGGAGGAGGGCCCGAGAAGCTGTATACTGGCCGGGCATCAGCGACGACATCGCCAACATGGTGCTCAACTGCCCCACCTGCCAAAGGTTTCAGCCGGCGCAACCCACTGAGACCCTTCAGCCCTATGAGTTGGTCACGTCCCCCTGGTCGAAGGTGGGTGTGGACCTCTTTCATGCGCTCGGCAGGGACTACATTATTCTTATTGACTACTTCTCAAGTTATGCGGAGGTCATACGCCTGGATGTCATCAGCTGTCATCCGGGCATGCAAAGAAACCTTTGCTCGCCAGGGACTTCCGCTCACCATCATGTCTGACAACGGGCCTTGCTTTGCGAGCCAAGAATGGTCTTCCTTTGCCATTTCATACAACTTCACACACGTGACATCCAGTCCCTTGCATACTCAGTCGAATGGCGAGGCGGAAAAGGGAGTCCACATTGTGAAGCGGCTCCTCTGCAAGGCTGCAGATGCCGGATCTGACTTCTGTTTAGCCCTGCTGGCCTATCCCTCGGCCCCACTGTCCACGGGCCTCTCGCCAGCCCAGCTATTGATGGGTCGCCCCCTCAGGACCACTTTGCCGTCCATTCATATTCCTGACCTCGACCATGCTCCAGTAATGCGAAGGATGCAACAATAGCGTGCTCAGCAGAAGGTGGCACATGACGCTCGGGCGACTGATCTTCCTGCCCTGGCGCCTGGAGACAGCGTCCGCTTGCACCTACTGAAGGGTGGCTGGCCGGCAACCGCCGAGGTTCTCCGCCACGTAGCTCCCCGCTCATTCCTGGTTCGTATGCCTGATGGCTCCATTCGCCGCCGTAATCGGCGGCCCCTTCGTCTGTTTCCATGCTCGCTACGAGATAATGCACCGGTGCCACGCCCTCCTGTTGTCCCTGATGTCGACTTTGTTGAGCTTCCTGCCACTCTGCCTCTTCCTCCCTCGCCCGTGGCCAGGCCCATTCCTCAGCCGGTGGATCCTGACCCACCTTTGAGGCGGTCAACCCAAATTCGTCGCCCACCTGAGAGACTTGACTTATGAGCCTGTTAGCACATTGGACTCACTGAATTGTTTTACAGTACTGTTAACGAGTTTCTTTTCTTGCCGTTCATTGTTCCAGAAGTTTTCTCTCGTCAATTGTTGATTGCATTTGTTCTGTTATTGGTACAACCTCGTTGTTCTGTTGCACCGGACACCTTTCTCTGTATATAGTTTAGCCTCATGTACATGTTGTAAATATTGCACACACATACTCAGATGCACTCAGTACACATTTCTAATTATTAGCATGTAGGCCCATATGCTTTGTGAAAGGGGGGGATGTCATGATATCCACATCAGCATATCATGGTGCAATCACACACACACTGATGGACAGGCAGTTGGACCAACCAGCACACACATAAGATCGCAGCCAATCACCAGTGAGAGCACATGCACTATAAAACAGGGAACTCCACAATTCCCACTCATTCTACCAGGAGATAGCTCAGAGCACAGAGCTCACAGCGTGCCACTCAGACATAGACCATGTGCTGAGTGCCTCACTAAGATAGTGATAGGGCTGGGTCCACAGGTTAGCTGGTGAAGCACGTACCCAAGCCAGCAGTTAGTTGTTACCGTTGTTTAGACAATAAAACAGAGTTGTACCATCTACAGCCATGTTGGATCATTTGTGCATCAGAACACCCAACACGGCAGTGCCCCTTAAGGATCGCTTATAACCACCTGCAGGAGTGCAGGTGGCAAAAGGAAACAGCAGCCACAAAGGGGCCTGCTAGTGCCTTGCAGAAGAGAGCAATCATCTCCTGACAGGGCAACCAACTTCAGCATGCGCAAAAATGATTAAGTGGCCACATGGAAGGTGAAGCATACAATCCGGTTCAAGATCCCTCAACTCCCAAATTTTTTCAGCATCCAAAACAAATGGATCTTCTGCCCACTTTGAACCTGATTTTTGACGTTTGACAATGAAGCAGTTCATGTCTATGTGCAGGAAGACCTGGACAACATTCATGCTCGGGTAATAAGCCACATGTTACGCTCAACTATGAGGCAATGAGCACCTCCAAGAAGAGAGAATCCAATCATCACCCCATGACATTCAATGGCATTACCATCACTGATTCCCCCACTATC
This sequence comes from Scyliorhinus torazame, assembly GCF_047496885.1. Taxonomy (NCBI): domain Eukaryota; kingdom Metazoa; phylum Chordata; class Chondrichthyes; order Carcharhiniformes; family Scyliorhinidae; genus Scyliorhinus; species Scyliorhinus torazame. The sequence goes on from NC_092709.1 coordinate 222,036,468, forward strand.
AACATCCTGTGGGCTACTATTGACCAGAAACTGAACCGGACTAGCCATAACAATACTGTGGCTACCACAGCAGGTCATAGGCTGGGAATCCTGCAGCGACCATCTCACCTCCTGACTTCCCAAATCCTGTCCGCCACCTACATAACACAAGTCAAGAGTGTGATGGAATACTCTCTGCTTGCCTGCTTGAGTGCATCAAGAAGCTGAACACTTTGTGGAGCCAGTCGCATAGTGGTATTGTCACTTACTAGAGATCCAGAGACTAAGGGTAATGTCCTGGTTGTCTGGGTTCTAATCCCACTGGGTTTGAATTCAATAAAAATCTGGAATTAAAAGTCCAATGGTGACCATGAAACCAATGTTGATTGTCATAAAAACCCATCTGGTTCACTAACGTCCTTTAGGGAAGGAAATCTGTTATCCTTACCTGGTCAGGCCTACTTGTGACTCCAGACCCATAGCAATGTAATTGGCTCTCAAATGCCTGCTGAAATGGCCTAGCAAACCACTCAGTTCAATGGTGGGGTGGGGTTACTGGGTTACGGGGATAGGGTGGAGGTGTGAGCTTGAGTAGGGTGCTCTTTCCAAGAGCCGGTGCAGACTCGATGGGCCGAGTGGCTTCCTTCTGCACTGTAAATTATTTGATTCTGTGAACCCCAGCCAGCTCGCAACACTGGCGCCGGGGAGACGAGCCCCAAGGTTCGGAGACGTTGACATGGGGAGGCTCCTTGAAAAGGTGGTGGCCGGGAGAGGTGTCCTGTTCCCCTGGGGGCCCTGGAGGTGAGCCACTGGGCAGCTAGTACTGCCTGGAACAAGGTGGTGGCAGCTCTGAGCTCGGAGAGTGTGAACAGGAGGACTGGCCTTCAGTGCAGGAAGAAGCTCAATGACCTACACAAGGCAGCACAGGTGAGTAGACACAAACACCACCCCCCCACAAGGGAGCACCTACCCCCTAACTCATACAAGCCCCAGCCTTCCCTCCCCCCCTCAAATCCCCCAACCCCACCTCCACACCCCTCCTCCCACCACAGTGAGCCACACGTTGGCTAATGATGCCCTCTGTACCTCTTCAGGAAAACCTCTCCTATAATAGCCGGGAGAGGGCCCAGACTGGTGGAGGGGTGCCAGACAAAAGAATCCTCACGTCCTTCGACGATAGATTGGTCAGCCACGCGGAGGCTGCGGGATGCTGCAGAGGTGAGGACCCACCGGGTTCCACCCGGAGGACCTGTCAAATGTGAGTACTGATTGTATTATCATCGGATCCGGTCCTCAAGGCTCGGAGGATCCTGTAAGAAAAAATAAAAGAACATTGTTAGTAATTATATATGAAGTGGAAAGAGTTTTAGTAAGTCCGAACAGTGATAAGACATAAAAGAAAAGGGTCTGGGTGAGAGAGCTCGCAGAGAGTCACCGTGCTCTGGCGCCATCTTGTTATCAAAGCCATGTCCATTCACCTGCAGGTCCTCCAGCCGACGGAGCCGGCACATCCCGGGCAGCACTCTCTCCTGTCTCTGAGGAGAACACCTCGGAGGGGAGATCCGAGGATGCAACCATAGTTGCGGCACAGCTGAGATCTCCACCAGTGCAGAAAAATACAGCTCGGTGGGACATATTAGTGGACAGGCCTTCAGTGCACAATCTGGTGAGCGCCACACTGCTGTTGATGAACATCAGATGGAGACAAGACAGCAGTCAGAGGTCTGCTGGATCCCAGGATCCAGCTGGGTCCCAACCTGATGCTGAGCCTGTGGAACAGAATTACCTGGGGCTGATGGAGACGATAGGGACCAACCTGGGCATTCAGAGGGAGATGTCAGCGTCACTCCAGCAGATCCATAGCTGCCTGGAGGAGTCCCAGAAGCTACGAGCACAGTAGATATCACCGGCAATGCGTGGCACTGAGGCCAACACTGCTAGGGTGGCGACCACTGTGGAGGAGCTGAGTGAAGGTGTCCAAGGAATCACGCAGTCAGTGACGGCCATGTCTGAGGGTCTCGACAGGATGTTCCACTTACTGGGGGATGTCTCCCAGCACCAGGCCAACCTTGATGAGGTTCTGGGGGACATGTCCCGTTGCCAGATGGGCATGGCCGAGGCGCTGCAGAGCTTGTCCCAGTTGCAGTTGGGCATGGCTGAGATGCTGCAGTGCATTGCCCAGTCACTGAGGAGCATTGCCGAGGGGGTCGACTCAATGGTGTAGATCATGGCGAATCACCAGGGCTGACATAGCCAGATGATGACGAGGCAGCCCCAGATGCCCCTCTGTCCCAAGGTGAACCCGAGTCCCAAGAGCACCGACCAGGAGGAGAGGGCTCTGAGGGACAAGTCGACCCATCCCATGGAGTGGTGATGGTGGGCACCAGCTCCCCTGGGTTCCACCCTTCTGAAGAGGCCACACCTCGAAGTCAGCACACGGTAAAGGGCGGCAAGGCTGTGCATGTGCCGCCGTCAAGTGAGCCAGGGCCCCAGAGAACGCCCGTCAGGGGCATCGAAGGCCACGGGATGAGGTAAACAGCTGGCTGCCTCCACCTTGGATCGGGAGTGGGATTTGTGCAGCACATTAAGCACATTTTCTCACTTCCTTCTGCAATTCAGGCTGACCCCAGGACCCTTTGCCCATCTCTCCAGCGCACTCCTCCCCCCCCCATAGCGGCTCACCCGTGCTGAATGTCCCCCACCGCGCACTGGAGCGCCCCGGACTCTTTGCCTGTGAACAAAGATGGTTACTCACCTCCTTGGCTCCCCACAGAGGTCCTTCCGCCAGGTTCATGTTTTTCAAAAGGAGTACTAATCGCCACCAGCGTGAGCACCTGCTGGGGAGGCCGCTGAATGACAGGAGGCCATTGGGTAAGGGGTGGCCCTTGGTAATTGTATGGAAATGCGGCTTAAGTGGTGACAATTGGTTTCTCGCTACGCTACGGCGAGATCCTTATTTCGTCTATGGGAGCAGGTCGGTTGCATCGCAAACTGTTTGGCACCTGGCACGGAACACATTTCAGGCCTCTCCCGATATTTACCTGCCTCATTATGTTTGACCGAGAGTGCAACGAGGCCGGGGAATTGTGCCCGAACTCCACAAGGAGCTAAATGGGCTATTTATTGGAGGCAAATGGATTCTCTGTCTCCCACCCCCTCATTCTCCCTTTGAAATTCTGTTATATTCCAGAGGCAGTAGGTCACAGCCCTGTCCTCTTGGAGAACAATTTTCAGATAGTACCTGCACCACACCAGCATTGGAAATCCCAGCCATTAGATTGTAGCTCAGGGGCGGATCTACTATGAAACTAATGAAGCTTAAGCTTCAGGGCCCCTAATCCCGGAGGGGCACCAGAAGCGACTTTAGTCCACATTGCTTAAAAATATTGGGTCTACTGTATGAGAAGGGTTTTTAAAAAATAATATTAATAATATAGTGTAATTCAATACAAAATAATAGTTAAAATAAAAATTAAAAGGTTATTAAAGTGTCATGTAGGCTAGCCGTAAATGAAAAAATGTTCAAATTAAGGATGTTTCATTCTAAATATATTTAATATAAAATAATTATAAATAATTTAAAACACTATTAACATTTATGACAGAAATACAAACAGTAGATGACGTATCGTAACAAAAAAGGGGAGCCGTTGAAAAGACAATCACAATGCTAACATGAATTTTCAACGTAATAGCACTCGTGATCTAGACAAGAATTTTTTTCAATAAAGTGTTCATAAGGATACAATATTTCAATTACCCCTACTCAAAAGTAAATGTTATATTTAGAAAAGAAAGGTAAGTAATAAAGGTGAACTAGTGTTAGATTAGCCTAAGCCTATTGTTTTTATGAAGAGGTGAATGAAGGAAGGCTACGACCGCATAGCCTAGGCTAATACTATATTACAAGTATTTATGAAAAATTTATAAAAGGGTTAAATTACAGGTGTTTATTATGAAAAGCGTTCAAATAATGATAAAATTGTGTTACATTACCTGAGCCTATGAGTTTTGGTGGACTAGTCTTGCCTAACTTAATCTAGCCTAGCGTAGGCTAGCTTGAACATAGCCTAGTTTAGCCAATTTAACTTATTTATTATAAATCTTAAAAAATGGCGCTTTACTTTCTGAGAAGGGGTTTTTACAAACTCTCAAACATATTTTTGAAGACTCAGAAGAGAAGCCTGAATGTAAACGAGATGCAAAGAATTTATACCACAAGTTGGTAAAGCTGGAATATGCCATTTTAACAGTCGTTTGGGAAGATGTACTGGAGCGTTTCAACAAAACAAGTAAGAAACTCCAAACACCTGGTTTTGATGCATTTGAAGGTTATCTTCTGCTATCATCTTTACTTTCGTTTGTTAAAGAACTCAGAGAAAATTCAGCCGATAGGATTGCACACTATGAATCAGAAGCAAAAGGTTTGTGTGAAGATATCACCTCAAGTTATTCTGATGCTTCCAAACGCATTGTTACAAGGAAATTTTCAGATGGAACAAGTGGTATTGCTTCTTTGAGAGGAGCTGACAAATTTAGTATAGAAGTTCTATATCAACTCTATGACTGCTTGATAATCCAGTTATGCAAGAGGATTGACCCATATGAGCAGATTGCAAAAAGGTTCAAATTCCTCTCAGAATTGGTGAACAATTCTGAAATTGATGAGGACAGTATTAAACATATAATATCATATTACAAAGATGATATTGACCACAAATTAGTAAACGAGTGTTATCAGTTCAAAGAATATTTGTACCTTAGGAAATCCCAGAGCACAGAAGAAAACACGCCATCTAAAATGCAATGCGCAGAAGTTCTTCAGCTTATTTGTGAGCAACACCTAATTGAAGTGTTCCCCAATATTACTACTGCGCTTAAGCTGTACTTGACAATGCCTATCACGAGCTGTGAAGCAGAAAGGAATTTTTCAAAGCTATCCTTTATAAAGAACACATTTTGGTCTACCATGACTGAAGAGCGCTTAAATTCTTTACGCATATTGTCTCTAGAAAATGACATTGCAAGGAAGCTCTCATATGACAAAACTGTACGTGAATATGTTGCTAGAAAAAACACAAAAAGGAGGATTTTGTAAAATGTGCTTCATGTAGTATATATTCTCATAGGTGTCTAAAATAAAAGATTATATTGACTGTGGTCTTTTCTATGTTTTATTTCATCATTCTATGATGCATCATGCATGTATATAACATTTCAGTAATTTTCATCCCCCCATAACTCGTAAACTATAAGGCATAGGAAATTTTTATTCACACCTTTGACGTGACTTTGACATGTGAGATAATCCAGCATAGCAATTTTAATCAAAATCTGAGATGTAGTGGTTAAATTTTTTTTAAATTTGTGCTGATCTGTCGTGGAACAACCCCATTGAAGAAGATAACAGTGGTTACCCAGACCTTGTTGCTGGTTGCGAAGGGGCCCCCATAACAGTTCGAGCTTCAGGGCCCCGAAAATGTAGGTCCGCCACTGTTGTAGCTGTCAGTGCTTCTGTTCTCAGTATGTGTTTTAACTGTTTAGACATGGGTGCAGGGGTCACGATCTCTACAGTAAGATGTTCAGCAAACAATGAAACAAACTCTGAAACAGACTTCCATAGATCATCAACAGGACTGCAGCATTAACAAATGGGTTGTCAATGCAAATTATGTAGAAATGTGGATACAAAAAACAAGAAATGAATAAATATATGGGCGGGATTCTTCGATTGCCAATGCCGAAATCGCATTCAGCGATTGGCTGGAGAATCCCCGTTCACGACCAAATCGAGGGCATGCCGCTTTCGCGATGCTCCGCCCCGTCCAAAGTGGCATACTCGGAGAGTACACCGCGCGCTGTATCGACGGCCTCACCCCCGATGCCCCCACCCCGACGGGCCGAGTTCCTGACGCCGTGGGTCTCTCATGGTCTCACCCATCGGGAAGTCAACGCGGCGGCTGCTGACTCAGTCCAGCACCGCCACAGTCAGGGGAGGGCCGATCCGCGGGCAGTGTGGACTTTATCAGGGGCTGGGGGCACTGTTGGGGGGTGGTCCGGGGCTCGTGAGCCAGCCAAAGTGGGGTGCACTATTTCGCAGGCCGGGTCCACGAGCGGCTGCGCCATGTTGCACGGCGCGGCTATTGCAGGCCTCCGCTGTGCCCATGAGTGGCCACAGACCCAGCAATTCCCGGTATCAACAGCTAGAGCCGGGTGCTCTACGCTGCCGGCATGCTAACCCCCAGCTACACGGAAGATCGGTGGCCGTTTTGCATCGAATGTTCGGGCGCCAAACGCCACTGTTCCCACGCTGGTGTGGGGCCATAGGCTCACAATCAGAGAATCCAGCCCAGGGTCTGAGAGCGGAACTTAATTGACCCGATCAGAGTGACAAAGACAACAGACAGAGACACTTGATCATGTGGGAGTCTGCACATCAGTTTGCCGATGGCAGGAAATCATTCCACAAATATGTCGGTGGCGAGGTAATCTAACTGCAGCAAACCTGCCTGTTCATGGAAAAAAGGTAATTGGCCTTGTTAATGAGCCTATCAAGTGACTTGAAAAATGAACTTGCTGCTATTCGGTATATCATTCCAATCATTTACAAACACCGTGGGTGTTGTTATCTTGGATCTCACCTGTATCAAAATGTATTCTATCATTGGGGTTTGTCCCAGGCTGAAACATTTGAATCTCCTCCTCGAGGTGTGTGGAGGCAGAACTTCCCCCTGTAAACTGACCTTTGGCAGGCAGAAGGCCTGGTGCTCAAAGTGTGCAAGTTCACTGAAGGAGAAGAAACCCATCTCTTAAAGACGCTGCACTGAAGTATGGCCTAACTTTGTTGTGATTAGCAATGGGAGGAATCCTGTAATAATCAATCCACTTGGATTTTAGGCTCATTTAAATATTTAGATCTGGATCTCACCCAGTGAGGACGAGATTCAGATCCTCCTGGTGAGGAGCCCGATTTGGGGCTCTCGCACGATTCACCTGTTGCGCCTGTATCCGTGCCAGGCACAATGGAGTCGCTGAATCGCGCCCAATGCTTACTTGTTCTAACCATACCAAACTTTTCTATTTGCATTGTTAAGACTTCCAGCACTTTCCCGATTGCTGCTATCAGGCTGACTGGTCTGTAGTTCTCTATTTTCTCTCTCCCTCCTTTACTCCTTTATTTGCTAATTTTTAATTTGCTGGGACCATTCCAGAATCTACGGAATTTGGGAAAATCTTAGCTCGCGCATCCACAATCTCTGAAGCCAGCTATTTTCGAACCGAAGATGCATATCATCAGATCCTGGGGATTTGTCGGATTTTAGTCTCATGGATTTCTCCAGTACTTTTTCACAGAAACATAGAATCAGACAGGTACAGAAGAGGTCTTTTGGCCCATCAAGCTTGCATCGACAAAAAAAAATGCTACACTAATCCCACTTCCCAGCACTTGGTCCATGGCCTTAAATGTTACGACATTTCAAGTATTCCCCACTGATTTTTTAAAAATTAATTTGTATGAGATGTGGGTTTCGCTGGCCAGGCCAGCATTTATTGCCCATCCATAATTGCCCCTGGGAAGGTGGTGGTGAGCTGCCTTCTTGAACTGCTGCAGCCCAAGTGGTGTAGGTACACCTAATGTCCTTAGTTTCTAATAGCCTTAGTTTCCTTAGTTTCTAATAACCTTAGTTTCCTCACTTTTTAAAGTCCCTAGGTTTCCCTCTACTTCTGGTATGTAACTTGTATCTTCGATGTCAAGACATACAGAAAATATTTGTTCAGTGTCTCTACCATTTCCTCATTCTCCACCATTTCTCCTGTCTCTGCTTCTAAGGGACTAAGATTTGCTTTAGATTTCCTTTTTATGTATTTGCAAAAGTTCTTACTTTTTTAAATATTCCTAGCTAGTTTAGACTGGTATTTTATTTGTTTCCTCTTTTTTTTTCAATTTAGAGTACCCAATTCATTTTTTCCAATTAAGGGGCAATTTAGCGTGGCCAATCCACCTACCCTGCACACCTTTGGGTTGTGGGGGTGAAATCCACTCAAACACGGGGAGAATGTGCAAACTCCACACGGACAGTGACCCAGAGTCAGGATCGAACCTGGGACCTTGGCGCCGTGAGGCAACAGAGCTAATCCACTGCGCCACCGTGCTGTCCGATTTGTTTCCTCTTTTAACAACTTTTTTGGTGGCCTTTTGCTAGCTCCTAAAACTCTCCTGATCCTCAGATTTATACATTATAAGTGCTTTCTATAACACTTTCTAATACAATGCTTTCTAATACAATATTTAGCCTCCTGTTAAGAACCCGCTGGTGTTATCTGCGAGATGTCTCAAATCCCTGAAGGATAACTTGAAACACTGGTTCTGAATGGTGCATTTGTGTTTGGAATAATGTGAGGAACCATGTACAATTCAGTGAGGAACAAGTCCAGTCATTGTTCAGCAATTAATAAAGAATGTTTATTAAAGTAAAAAAACACAATAGAAGACTGCTTACACACTATGACACTTAATGTTATGACTAACTAGACACATCCCTTCCCTCTAATGTTCTGAAGCCATCCTTTGTTATCACTGCTGACCATTCTCCTTTTTGCATTCTACCCATCCTTTAAAAATACCCTCAGTACCTTAAAATATTTACTTCCAACCTTTTGTCACTTTGTAGCCATGACATAAATTTTATGCATGGACAGAATTTCTTCTGCCAAACATCCCATCCTGATCTGGAAACAATTTTATTGTGGTGCAGGCAGAGGCTCCAATCAAAGCCCTTAAATGGCTTCAGGCTGGTGGGTTCCAGAAAGATAAAGTGAGAAAATAGAAAGATTTGAAATCCTAAATCTTGGACGTGAAAGTGGACCGGTTTCTCCATCAAAGGTCCCCTTCTGACAGAGGACACCCTCCACTCAAGACCTCCAACCCGACCCTAGCCTATCTCTATTACCCAAATAGCCCCCTCGCAGCCCTCTCCAAGAGTCCCCTACCTTTTCCTTCCCGGGATCCCTGTCACGTACCTGGCCTCCATGTCCCGACACTTAGTCCCAGGTATGTTTCTGCAGTGTCTCTTTTGGCCTCTGCAGCACTGTGCCTGGAGAGCAGCCAGCTAATCAGATTAGTCGGGAGCTCTCCAAGGTGGGAATTCTGTCCAACTGAGGACGGAACTCCTGCCTGCTGCCAATCAACATTTGCTAGAGTGTAAAATGGCAGTGAGCCTGTCGGAGTTGGCAGGGATGTGCTCCCCATTGACTCTGGATGACAAGGGATCAGTCACCACCATCCTAATATCTCTGTAATGGTGATAGATCTAAACCAGTTCTCGTTATTTGTGTCTAGAATTTGTCTATCTTATGGTGAATGCTCCGTACATTCAGATAAAGTGACTTCAATTTTATTCCTTTTTACTATTCCTCCCTGAATAGTCCTTACTCTCTGATGCACTATTATCATCAAACTCTCTGACCCTTCCTGTTCTACTCAGTTTGCCTTTACCTACATCAATATACCTTCCTTTTTCTTCAGCTTTAATCTTTGGATTTCAAAATTTCCCTTCACCCTACTTGCTCTTTTTTTAGTTCAAATCTATTTTTCCATACTCTGACCATATTTTCTGGTGCACTCTTATGTTTTTATGTTGTGTCCCTTCTTGTCACACTCTGATTATATTATCAAAACACAACTCCACCTATTGCGTGTCCTTTCTCTTTAACTTTGCAAATCTCCCCTCACGTGATTCCCTTCCCACATTATTTTATTTAAAGCCCTCTCTACATCCCCAAGGATATGATTTACCAGGGCATTCATGCAGCATGGTTTAGCTCAAAATTATTCCAATGATACAGCTCCCTCCTTCCCCAGTACTGGTTACAGTGACCATGAAGCGAAACCCATTTCTCCCACACCAATCTTTTTGCCATTCATTCAACTCTCTGATCTTATCTACCCACTGCCAATTTGCTTATCACTCAGGTAATAATCCAGAGCTTCTTGATTTAGTCCCGGGCTGCTCAAACTACTTCAGCAGAAACTTTTGGTCCTTCCTATATCATTGGTATCCACATGGACCAGGCCAACTAGATCATCTCTCACCCACTGTAAGTTCATCTCCAACCCTGAGGGGATGTGCTTAACACTGACACCAGGCAGACAACACAGCCTTTCTGATCCATGTTCTCAGCTGCAGAGAACAGAATTTACCCCACTAAATATACTCTTCCCTACAACAACTACATTCCTTTTACTCCCCGCAACTTGAATGGCTCCCTACACCACACAGCCATGGTCAGCTTGCTCATCCACCCAATCATTCTCTGCTCTTGTCCACACAAGCTGGAAGGACATTGTACCATTTGGACAATCATAGGGACTGAATATCCTTCAGTTCAACATTCTGGATTCTCATACCTGCCTCACTTATAGTCTCATCTGTTACGTTCTGATACTTAATCGGTAGGAATGATGCACAGAAGAACATCTAGTTCTTGACTAGTTAAAGTATTTTATGATAAAATAAATGCGTGGTGAAGATAACTATAATAAATATATTACAAACTACTAATACTGATAAATTATCCTCGAGCTACTGCAAGTATGACTATCCACTCACATGACTTACTCCCAACTCTTCGCGGTACAGAGTCATGTGGTAGCTTTACACTGTCACCTGCTGGTAGGAAGTCATTTGCATCATTATATACATGATTGCTTATACATATCATTTCAATATCCTCCTGACCCTGACCAAAAACTAAATCTGAAGTATCTAGCCTAAGAGGTGTGACTGCCTCCTGGCACAACGTGTCCAGGTAACTTTCCCCCCTCCCTGAAATCAGGATGCACAGCAAGTAGCTCATCCACAATCTTGAATTTTCTACTCTGTTCAAAGTGCCAAATGCTGCCAATGTTTTGTAAATTTAAAATTATTAAAATTTTCCTTTTGCCTAATTAATTCCATGTCTATCTATAATTGGGCCCCTGGAATACTTTTCTTTTGAATATGACAGACAATTTCACTGTCTCTGTGCGATGCTTTTGGCCATTTCTCAGCAGGAAGTACAAAATCTGTTCAAAATGTCTGCATGATTGAATGTGCAAAGCTTCAAGCAAGGAACCCAGAAGAACATTTTCTTCAAGACATTTAATATACTGAAAAATATTAGTACCTTGTTGTACAAAAAATATCTGTTGTTCGATTACAAAAGCAAATTCAACTGTTATAAAATATTTATTACACATTTAATCATACAACGTATTGAAGATATGACTGGTTATTGATTTATCATTTGAAGGCAATTGAGGGTGTCTCAACATAATTAAAGATTGTCAGCTCAAAGTTTAAATTCAAGTAATTTAAGCCCAACCAGTTTGAGCTAGTTCAAACTGGTGTCAATTGGAGCTTTGAGCAGCGTCCATTCATACATGAATTTCATAATATGCTGCAAATCACCAAAGGGCAAGTATATTCATCCGGAGATGAAGATTGCAGCCATATTGTTTTATACTTCAAAAATCCGCAAATGAATTCTCTCCACAGACGATGTCACCTTTTCTGGAGCTCAGGCTTTACTAATTTAGCACCAACACTCAGAGCAAACAAACATTAACATAAAAACAAACTACAGAGCATAAAATGTGTCCTTAAACTGTCCTCAGAGTAGAAATATGTCTGCAATCTACTGAATCAATCAACAAATTAAATTTGCAAGTAAAATGTAAAATCTGTCTGCGCAGTATGGAAGAAATGAGATTACTTGAAGGACAATATATCAATATACAGTATCAATATGCAGCCTTAATATGTTTTCAGTATTGCCCACAGAGGCCGGTATTCTCCGGCCGTTCGCTGGCGGCAGACTCTCTGGTCCGGCCAGCATGCACTCCTGCCAGCGGGTTTCCCAGCGACATGGGGTGGCTTCTTGGGAAATCCCATTGACAGCGGTGGGAACAGAGAATCCCGCCACCAGAAAATGGCGCAGCGCCTCCCACCGCTGAGAAACATGTGGCTGGGGGACTGGAGAATCCAGCCCAGAGTAATGGCCACATTTGTGAGGGTGAAGGCGACCAGTTAGTGTGATGTACTTGAGTATTTGGTAGGCGATGGTGCTTGGAGCAGTATGTGAGGCTAGTGGGGCAGGTGGTGGGGTATGACATTTGAAGATGCATTCACTGACATTGATCACTCGTGAGGCCATTGAATTCTTTGCAGCACTGCATCCAGGTCCTTGCTTCTGCATGCTTGGCATTGATAACCACTCTGCTCCCAATGTTGCAATCTGCCTTTGAGAGATAGCAGAACAACATCACAAGAAGGGAAGTGTTGTGTATTTTACTTGCAGGATAAAAGAAAGGAAATGCTGAAGCACGTGGGTTGAACACAATAATCAACTGAGGTTTATTAGATGATTGGGAACTGTACAAAAGTTTGATCTAGACTGACTCTAAACCCGTTGTTGTGGTGCAAAGTAATACGACAAAGCCACGTTAAATCACAATGGTAATTTATTAACAGAGGAAGAACTTTATATATACAAAACAACATAACTCCAATGCAGGAATAGTTTTCTCAACTCCCAGGCTTACACCGCTGAACCCCCACCACCCGGGACCGCACCCTGGTACCCGAAAGGTTCAGGTTCACTTGCTCTGTTTCCATAGGTTCTGGGTAGGTCATGTGACCTGTGAACGATTGCCCCTTAAAGGGGCCGCGCTATTACATTCCTCCCCCCTGAAATTCCCTTACACTTACATTTAAAAAAACTCTTATATACAGCAGTTAAACTAAATTCTCAGCAAGGGAGCCATGGGCAAAGTTCATAAGGTCAGTCTATCAGGTTACTTTTGGACTCTTGCTGTATGTCACAACTCTGCAATGGGTTCCTCTCTACTTGAGGGGCAGGCAAATTACAGATTCAGAAGATGAGGCAGTACTTTTGTTTTAATGTATTTCATTACAAACATGAATCAAAGCAAGTTACAGCAAATAAACACCCCGGGAAACAAACTTCCCAACAGTCAACTGTACAGTCTGTACAGATTTTCCCCTTTTTCACACCCCCTCCCCTCCTCCCCCCTCCCATCATCCCCCTGCGATGAACAGCTCCTCAAACATGGTCACAAACATCCCCCACCTTTTCTCAAACCCCCCTGCTGAGCCCCTTAACTCATACTTTATCTTCTCCAGCCGCAGGAAGTCGTATAGGTCACCCAACCATGCCATTATCTCCGGTGGCGAAGCCGACCGCCACTCCAGTAAAGTTCACCACCGTGCAATCAGAGAGGCGAAGGCCACAACATCGGCCTTCCTCCTCTCAGTGAGCTCCGGCTTCTCTGAAACCCCAAATATCGCCACCAAAAAGGTCCGGGTCCACCTCCTCCTTCACTACCCTGGTAAGGCTATGAACACGCCCACCCAGAATCTTCCCAAGACAATGATGAAGTGGAGCCATAAACATATAGATGAAATATTTTGACGGCATAAATGACTGTCAATTTCTCTTTCTCCATATGCGCATCCGGCAAGGTTCTGGGTGCAAAGGCTACATGCTGCTACAAACCATCTTCCATCTTATGGGAACCTTCCGGCCCTCATCGATAAGGTGAGGCACCACATGTGACTATTATGGATTTGTCTGGGTTGAAATAGACAAGTAAGGTCGACGTTGGTAGGGCCTATTTCATGTGGTCAAAAGGTTTTCTCTGGGAATCTTCCCACTTCTATCCTTGATGCTTCTTTAACAGTTATTGCAGGGTGCCAAAATTGTAGACACGATGGGGGAAAAATTATTGTACTAATTGGCCATCACAAAAAGAACTTCAATTCAGTCATGTCCCTTGGCACTGGCACCCCTTTCATCACTTTTACCTTGCCTTTGAGTGGAGGGCCGAGGTGGTCTCTCACCAGTTGCACTAATTGATCAAAGCATGGTGTCTGGAGCCTCCAGAGATGTTAGGCTTCTCATGAGGTTGTATGTTTGTGAGCCATAAACTGTGAGTGATGTATAATTTTGCTTGTCTTCTGCCATGATTTCATTGGCAGCAAAAAAGTATCGGAACCTTTCGACATATTAGCCCCAACATTTAACCTCCGGATCAAATGGATCAATATTTCCAAATAGTGGCATAGCTATTGACTATGGTTGCTTCTTTGCTTTTTTGGAGGACACTGAGAGGCCACTCTTCCCCTTTCAAAAGTTAACAACTTTTCCTTTTTGACTGGACTGATTTATTCTGGTCGCCAATGTTGTGGCGCAAGGTAATATGAAGAGGCAGAGTTAAATCATAATGGGAATTTATTAACAGAGGAAGAACTTTACATATCCAAAGCAACACTTCCTAAAGAGGACTAGTTTATTAGTATTATTATTCCCTCAATTCCCAGGCTTACATTGAAGATCCCCTGCCCCAGGGGTCCACCCCTTGTGCCCAACATGCCAGGTTCACACGTTCTATAGATTCTGGCCTGCGATGGATCTTCCCTTAAAGGGGCCACACCATTACACCCACAAACTAGCCGATGATGTCATGGATTATCTTGTGACTAAACTCCTAAAGTGACCATACAACAACACAATAACAACCACATATATAACATCCCCCCCCCTTTTACTTCTAAGGTCCAACACAACAAATAATTATTGTATTTTTATAGTCATTAAAACATATGTATAAGGGCAGGCATTCAATTATTACACAGTGGTCTTACATTGTTGCTTGCACACTTCAGGGATTTGTTTTTTCTTGATCTTAGATGTATTCTCAGATTCTTCAGTGGATGTCTCTATCCTGGAAGGTGTTACTGTCTCTTTTAGAGGGAAGATTAGTAACAGCAGGGATTTCTTTGACAATCTCTGCTTCAGCGGATTGACCAGAAGTCACATGATCTGGTTGTATGGATGGTGTTCCTTCTTGAGGTAGGTCTGTCGTACATGTACTGGCACATACATACCTGTAGATAACAACTGATCCACATGCCATTTCCACACTAACTCATTGTGGTAGTCACCACTAACTGCATATTAGATGTAGTACGGTAAGGCTCCTGTACTAGAGGTATGGGGGTAAATCCCTGCCTGCGGGCTCCACCCAGTAGGCGGTGTATAAATGTGTGTGCACACCGGAGCTGCTCCCATTCTTGTAGCAGCTGCAGGAGGCCACACATCTCTGCTTAATAAAGCCTTGATTATTCTCTACTCTCGTCTGGTAGTAATTGATAGTGCATCACTCATCTCCAGTTTGTACTGTATAAGAGATAGGGCCGATTTGAGCCAATACAGTTGCAGGAACCCACTTCTCGCTAGTGCTAAAATTGTGCGCCAATACTTGCTCTCCTTGTTTAAACAAGCGATTCCCAAATTACCTTCTCTTCTCATGACCTGCTACTGTTGATTGTCTTCTATTATTTCAGATGTCTCCTGTGATAAAATCGGGTTAAAGGTAGTTCTCAGCTTCCTCTTCAGTAGTAGTAAAGCTGGGGAACTCTGAGTCGTCACATTGGCGGTGTTGCAATATGTTGCCAAGAAACTGTTCAGATGATGATGTAATGAACTTTGGTCCTTGGAGGCTTTCAGTGCACATTTTAAGGACTGGACAAACCTTTCGGATAAACCATTTGTGGATGGATGGTAAGGTGCTGATTTTGTGTATTGGATACCAGTCAACTTTAAATAGTCCTCGAGCTCCTGAGCCGTGAACTATGGACGTTTGACACTCAGGATTTGATCTGATTTCCCAAATCTGGCAAAAATCTCAATGAGTTTTTCAATGGTTTGTTCCACGGTTGTTGACTTCATCAGGACCACCTCAAGCCATTTGGAGTGCGGGTCTACAACGACCATGAACATGTGACCCTCATATGGACCAGCAAAGTCAATGTGTAGACGAAGCTGTGGCATTTTAGGCCACTCCCATGGATGCAATGGGAACAATGGCAGAGCGTTCCCTGCCCGTGGACATGACAGGCACAGTCCAGCTTTTTCCTTTATCTGAGCATAGGTTCGTGGCTACCAAAAGTAGCTCCGTGCGATTCCTTCATTGGTGTCTTATAGCTGGCTGCCTTTCATATCATTGTTCAAATACTCAGTCGCAAACATGGAGGAATTATTACCGTCATTCCCCACAACAAGCAAATGCTTTGTATTGTCAATTTGAGCATTCTGAAATATGCGGCTTTAATTCAGGATACATTCCCGCTATCCTCCTCTTTAATACCATTTCCAATACCGTCCCCATCACGGGATCATTTCTGGTATGTGGTTGGACATGAGATATAGTCACTGGAACGTGTACTATCTGCGCATAATAGAAGATATTTCTGGTTTAGCCGGGGCTGGTTTAGCTCAGTGGGCTAAACAGCTGGCTTGTAAAGCAGAACAAAGCCAGCAGCGTGGGTTCAATTTCCGTACCGGTCTCCCCGAAAAGGCGCCGGAATGTGGCGACTAGGGGCTTTTCACAGTAACTTTATTTGAAGCCTACTTGTGACAATAAGCAAGTTTCATTCATTTCATTTCATATTTTCACTACTGGGTGGTGTCTGCCCAGCCGGCAAAGACAAACGTGACAATGCAGAAATGGCTCTCTGACTGATGGTATCTGATCTCATAGAATGTGCAGATAATATTAAAGACCATTGTTGGAGTCGACTTGCTGCATACAAAGAAATAACTTATGTGACCCCAAAATAGCTGTTAGGCACTGTCATTCATCTACAATGTGAAGTGGCGAACATAGAGGTATTGGTGGCATTTTCTCACAACAAAAATAATATTCAGTACCTCCTTCTCCAACTGAACATAGTTTGATTCAGCATTTAAGGTACATGACGCAAAAGCTATTGGGTGAGATTCTCCGTTTCCCAATGCCGATTTTGTAATCGGCGATGAGGCGGAGAATCTCGTTTTACGATGGAATTGGGGTTTTGCATGCTCCGCCCCTTCCAAAACGGCATCATCGCAGCGCGTGCCGCACGCCATTGGGACGGCCTCAAAACGTCACCTGAAGGCCCTCCCCCGATGTTCCGCCCCTGAGGGGCCGGGTTCACTACGGCGCGGGAGACATGTTGTCCTGGCTGTGTGGGAACCCGGCGTGGCGGCTGCGGACTGTGTCCAGCGCCTCCACAGTCGGGCGGGAGCCATGCTGCTGGCGGGGGGGAGCTTCCGCGAGGGCTGAGGGGAATGGTGGTAGGTGGCTGGGAGGTGGCGAGGGGGGCACTATCTGGCAGGTCGGGTCCACAAGTCTCATGAATTTGGATTCCACCTTTGGATGTATGGCATCGTAAGGTATTGCCCTAACTTTGAAACTCTTAGGCTGGCTATTTTGCTTGATCTTTAATGACACTTGTGCTCCTTTCATGGACCCCAGTGTGTCCTCTAATGCACATCTGTGGTTTTCCCAGATGGTCTGTAAATAAGCCTTTGAATCATAGAGTCATAGAATCATAGAGTCATAGATCAACTAAGCTGTTTTCAGTACTCCTGTTTAATTTGATCTTTACAAGCCAAGAGCAGCCAACGAGTGCTGGAAAGCTTCCTCTGACAACATGGAGTGGCATCTCCGCAGTTTGCCCTTTTTACTGTGACTTTGATGCATCCTCTTAGAGGCACTATTTCCTCGGTGTAGGGCCTCAGGATGACATCTGCTGGTTTTAATGGAAGCCAAATCAATTTTTGTTCATCGATAGTCTCAGGAATAAAGAAGACTGCACCCCCTGTACTGACCTCCATTTTTACAGGTTGTCCATTCAGTGTTGGAACTACCCAGAACCGAAGTGATTCACCTTGAACTGAAGATACATTCAACTTCAATTCCTCATTGGAACTATGTACTGTGTTTGTGATTGTTGTTATTCTTATTTTCTTCCACATTGTGAATTTTCTTCATTGAATTTGCTTTGTTTCTTCTAGAAGTGGTCTGTCTTTCTCTTTGAATGTTCTTCTCTGGAGAAACTGTTTTACTCGAGCAAATTGTTGCTATGTCACCAGTTCTGTCACATGTTTTGCATTGTCTATCCTTGTTCCAGCAATCAGCCTGTGAATGGCCTGTTTTTGCACACAGATGACACGCCTGTTGCTGGGTAAACATTTTCTGGGCAGCCGCTTGTGGCAGCTCCGAGCTGAGAAGCCTCCTTAGCAGCAAGCTATGTTTAATGCTGTTTTCAGACTTAGATTTTGTTCCATTATCAATCTTCTCTGAATGGTCTCATTTCTCTGCCCACAAACCTAGCAATCTCCAACGGTATCATGTAGCGAGTCACAAAATTCACAAAACTCTGTGAGGCACTTTAGGGGGGCAATTATGCGAAGTTTTCCCCTATTAGCTGATTCCTTCGGTGAAATTGAAACCTCTCTCTGACTAATGGCTTTGGTGCATAAAGGTCTTCTAATATTTTCATCAATTCTACATTTCAAGATGGCGCCGGAGCATGGCGACTCTACGAGCTCTCTCCCCCCCATCCCTTTTCTTTTATCTCCTATCAGCATTCTGACCTAATAAAGTATTTTCACTGTAACCAATCACTATTTGTCAATGTACCATTTGTCAATGTCCTCTGTTGATTATTAATTTTTGTCTACTATGTACGCACTGTGTATGTTCCCTCGGCCGCAGAAAAATACTTTTCACTGTACTTCGGTGCATATGACACTAAATCAAAGAACTAAGAACAAAGAACAAAGAAAAGTGCAGCACAGGAACAGGTCCTTCGGCCCTCCAAGCCTGCGCTGACCATGCTGCCCGTCTACACTAAAATCCTCTACACTTCCGGGGTCCGTATCCCTCTATTCCCATCCTATTCATGTATTTGTCAAAATGCCCCTTAAATGTCACTATCATCCCTGCTTCCACCACCTCCTCTGGCAGCGAGTTCTAGGCACCCACTACGCTCTGTGTAAAAAATTTGTCTCACACATCTCCTCTAAACCTTGCACCTCGCACCTTAAACCTATGCCCCCTAGTAATTGACCCCTCTACCCTGGGAAAAAGTCTCCGACTATCCACTCTATCTATGCCCCACATCATTTTGTAGACCTCTATCAGGTCGCCCCGCAACCTCCGTCGTTCCAGTGAGAACAAACCAGGTTTATTCAACCTCTCCTCACACCTAATACCCTCCATACAAGGCAACATTCTGGTAAATCTCTTCTGCACACTCTCTAAAGCCTCCACATCCTTCTGGTAGTGTGGCGACCAGAATTGAACACTATACTCCAAGTGTGACCTAACTAAGGTTCTATACAGCTGCAACATGACTTGCCAATTCTTATACTCAATGCCCGGCCAATGAAGGCAAGCATGCCGTATGCCTTCTTGACTACCTTCTCCACCTGTGTTGCCCCTTTCAGTGACCTGTGGACCTGTACACCAAGATCTCTCTGACTGTCAATACTCTTGAGGGTTCTACCATTCACTGTATATTCCCTACCTGTATTAGACCTTCCAAAATGCATCACCTCACATTTGTCCGAATTAAACTCCATCTGCCATCTCGCCGCCCAAGTCTCCAAACTATCCAAATCCTGCTGTATCCTCTGACAGTCCTCATCGCTATCCGCAATTCCACCAACCTTTGTGTCGTCGGCAAACTTACTAATCAGACCAGTTACATTTTCCTCCAAATCATTTATATATACTACGAACAGCAAAGGTCCCAGCAATGATCCCTCCGGAGCACCACTAGTCACAGCCGTCCAATCAGAAAAGCACCCTTCCATTGCTACTCTTTGCCTTCTATGACCTAGCCAGTTCTGTATCCATTTTGCCAGCTCACCTCTGATCCCGTGTGGCTTCACCTTTTGTACCAGTCTGCCATGAGGGACCTTGTCAAAGGCCTTGCTGAAGTCCATATAGACAACATCCACTGCCCCACCTGCATCAATCATCTTTGTGACCTCCTCGAGAAACTCTATCAAGTTAGTGAGACACAACCTCCCCTTCTCAAAACCGTGCTGCCCCTCACTAATACGACCCCTTGCTTCCAAATGGGAGTAGATCCTGTCTCGAAGAATTCTCTCCAGTAATTCCCCTACCACTGATGTAAGGCCCACTGGCCTGTAGTTCCCTGGATTATCCTTGCTACCCTTCTTAAACAATGGAACAACATTGGCTACTCTCCAGTCCTCCGGGACATCACCTGATGACAGTGAGGATCCAAAGATTTCTGTCAAGGCCTCAGAAATTTCCTCTCTTGCCTCCTTCAGTATTCTGGGATCGATCCCATAAGTCCCTGGGGACTTATCCACCTTAATATTTTTCAAGACGCCCAACACCTCGTCTTTTAGGATCTCAATGTGACCCAGGCTATCTACACACCGTTCGCCAGACTGAACATCCACCAATTCCTTCGCTTCATTAGTTTTGTCACAGCGTTTCTCAGGTTCAACCAAACGTCTGCGTAAATTAAAAGTTTTGCTTCTAATAGTACCAAGAAAAGCAGGGACTTGTCTTCTGAAATTTTGTTGGCTGGAGTGGAATCTCTCGGCATATGATTTTCAGTTTTCTGAATCTTCTTCAAGTGGATCCATGGCACAAAATTTCCCACAATTTTGCAATGCCATTGGAATGCTCTTACAACTTCCCTTATATTAATGGTATATTTTAATAATAGTGAATAAGCCCATTACAACAGCTTGCGATACCAGTATGTTTTCGCTTTGCCCCTCAACCCCAGTGTCTTACTTCGTTGCATGTAGCGAGCTCTGCAATTTGAACTCCTTGAGGTTCTGGATTAACGATAAGGTATGGAACATTTGAATTTGTGCCCAGGAATCTTACTGCTCAGATGCCAGGTGAGTGATGCGATCACTGACTGACTGTTGATCTGCCTCAACGTCGACTTTCAAAAACCTCAATTTCTTTTTTACTTTGGAAAATATCTGTATGTTTCTGATCTGTTCCTTGTCGCCCATTTTCTTTTTAACCTGTTGTGTATTATACTTGTAGAATAAAGGAATGGAAATACTGAAGCACGTGGGTTGAATGCAATAATCAAAGAGGTTTATTAGATGGTTGTTATCTGTACAAAGGGTTGGGGCGAGATTCAATGTTTGGGAGTTCTCCCACTAAGGAGAATTGCTACCAATTTACGTTTCCCCTGAAGTTGCAAATTGGGAAACAATTCAGTATCCTTTGCCATACAAATTTATGCATGGCAAGAAAAGCGAGAGATTCCCAAGGGAATCCTGTTATTGGGCTGTCATTTTGAATAGGCCGCCCAATAGCGACGTCCCAGGGCCGGCCACCAGGCCCCCCCAACCACACCGCACTGCAAAGCAGCCCACCCCCCGGATTTCCTGGGTGACACCCCCCTTGCGGCAATTATGGGGATGACATGACCCCCCCCCCCCCAGGGTGTCCCTAATTAGGGAGAACCTCCCCCCACCTCCGGGGCCCCCTTAATAAGGAGATGCCGCCCAAGAACTGCCTTATTAGGGAGACCCAGCAGGGTCCCCTTTACAGGGATACCCTCTCTCAGGAACCTCCTTACTAAGGAGACACCCAGGAATCCCCGTACCAGCCTCCCCGAACAGGCGCCGGAATGTGGCGACCAGGGGCTTTTCACAGTAACTTCACTGGAAGCCTACTTTTGACAATAAGCGATTTTCATTTTTTAATTTCATTTTCATTTCATTTCATCTCCTTATTAGGGAGACCCTTCCGAGACACTCGAACTGAAGATATCCCCTAACTAAAGGAAAGTCCCTTCAGGAACCTCCTGACTGAATGACCCCCCCCCCCCCTCCTCTCCCCCCACAGAGACACCCGAACTAAACAAACCTCCCCACATAGACCCCTAACTAAAGGGAACCCCCCACAAACTGTCTCCTCCACAGACAACCCACAGCCCCCAGACCACCAACTGCCCCCCCCCCACGGAAAAGAGACCATTTTGTGGAAGCGAGAGTGCAGTCCAGACAGAGGTAATGAAAAGAATTACAGCTGTAACATTTACCGAGAAGGTCCACTGTCCATTCCTGGTAGGAGAACAGCAGTGACCTGTGTTTAAACCCTCAGACCCATTAGCTACACGCCATTCATTCCTTTCTAGTAGTGGGTTGTGATTGACCATTTCGCAAGACAGCTGCAGCCTTGAGTCATTCATCTCCCTTTATGGATGAATGACTCTAAATGCTGAAACCCCAATGTTTACAACATCAACCACATCAAAGAGAGGTAAGTGCATTCCAATCACTAAGTGCAATCCAGTCACTCACGAGTGTGATTGTTTTGATTCTACGCCCCAACAGGGACCCCGATACCAGCAGCGGGTGGCGGAGAATCCAGGTCTTGGTCCGGACTGATTCTA
Organism: Scyliorhinus torazame; assembly: GCF_047496885.1. Taxonomy (NCBI): domain Eukaryota; kingdom Metazoa; phylum Chordata; class Chondrichthyes; order Carcharhiniformes; family Scyliorhinidae; genus Scyliorhinus; species Scyliorhinus torazame. The sequence continues at coordinate 222,058,745 of NC_092709.1, forward strand.
AGTCTGCAAAGTAGCAGATGACGTCACAGAATATTATGTGACACAAGTCTGCAAGCCTTAATGTGACCATGCAACAACATATCAATAACAACCTACATAGATAACAGGAAGGGTATCATGTGATCCAGTCTTAGTTTCATATTTGCTTGGAACAGAGCACTCAGTGCTTTATAATTATGTTCTCATCAGCCTAGTCTTAATAAATGAACCCTTAAGGGTGATTGGTGAATCCATGGTCTTATATCATTCCTATAACACGACACCCATTGCCTTCTGAGAATTTATCGGGAGGGCCTCCTGGCTCCTACAGCTAGATTACATCTCTCCTTCTTTGCAACTACTTGACATAGACCTCCAATGTAGCATCAGAATATATTGGAGTCCAATCTCGATTATTTAATGTCCTTCTTACTCAACCCTTTAAGAGGTACAAGCTAGCTTTAACTGATACGAGCCTTGCATGCTTTTTGCAACCCTACATAATCCCCCATTCCTCCAACTATCGAGCTCAGGTCACCTCCCCATTTTCCCTGCATCTTTCTTCTAACCTATTGGGTCTCCAATGGGAGTTGAAAAGCCGGCTTAAATGCAGTTTGCAATTCTCCTGCGGCTGGATTAATGGCGGGTTGGTTTCCCCACTGCCTCGCGAAGTGAACGCCATTTGCATTTAATAAATGCTCATTAAAACAGCTGCTCGCCAGAATCTCGTCAGGCCTTCCAATTTTTCGTCACACCAGCAGGAAATTGTATTGGCCTCAAACCTGTTTGAAAAAAAATGGAGCGAACAAGTCAAACCTCAGTTTGCTCAAGACTTTGAGGTGAGTGCAACATACATAGTTTATTTGTCAAAAGCCTGTGCTTCTCCTATGGTACTGAACACCACTCTGCTGGGGCAGACTGGCTCATGCCCTCCAACTCAATGCCAAGCTGGTCTTGATACACAGAACTCTGCTGCTGACAAAGACATGGGGGGAATGTAGAAGGAGTGCTGTGTAAGGACAGGGGGGTGGAAAGGGCAAACACAAGGGGGACAATATAGAATGAGGGCTGTGCAAGGGAAGCTCAGGAAGGGTGAGGGAACACAATGGCAGGCAAAGGGTCAAGGGGGTGGATGAATAAGATAAATAATAGAAGGCAGAGGGAAGACAGAGGGCTAGGAAACTGGACCCTGACAAGGCTGCATGAAAAGTTCACAAACAAGGGGTCCAAACTACAGCACCTTTGTTACTGAAAGGGGATGGACGAAGACCCCAGAATATGGAATGGGGGCTGGTTAGTGAGGCACATTAGGGATGGTTTGCACCAGCACTAACAAGCCGGCGTTGTAGTGGTTTGTGAAGGTCACCATTGTCCATAGTCCTCTTTGGAAACGTTTAGTGGTTGGCAGACAGGAGTCACAGGGTGCAGACATTCCTGCTGTGAAATGGAAAGGAGTTATAGGTGATACGCAGCCCAGGGGCTCTGTGGCCCTCTGCAGACGAGTACCAGCCATGCAGCAGGAGCAATCATTGGAAGCATGGTGTGCTCTAGCTGCAAGGAGGGGCAAGGACTGTGTGCTTCAAAGGAAAAATGCACAGCATGGTGTGCAGGGCTGTCCTACAGTCGATGCCCCAGGGTGTGACAGACTCTACTGGCCTGCAAAGGGTATGGTGATGGTCACAGGAAGCATCTGCAGCGAGGCTCCAGGTAAACCAGAGACACATGGACAGTGTGGGAGGGAGAATCAAATTCCATCCTTTACTAAAGGTGAAGCTCCAGCATCCTGAAGTCCCAGAACAATTACACCTTTTTACCTATGTTGTTGGATGTACAGGGACCACAATGGAATCCTCCCCCTCCCACTTCAAGTACCTCTCCAGCCCAGTGCAGATGTTCCGAACCCTGGCACTGGGCAGTCAAACAGCCGCCTGGACTCCGGCTCTTTGCTGCATAGAACAGTGTCAATCTCCCTCACTATGCTGTCCCCTACTGCCACAACATTCTTATGTGTGCATTTAATTGAATGACTTGGTCATGGTCATGACCAGACAGCTCATCCACCCTACAGCCCCACTCCCATCTGAACAAGCTGACAGAACCTCAAATCTGTTGGCCATTGGAGGGGCTGACACTCCTGCCCTCCAGTCCTCCGGGTACCCTCAGTGAAGGGGAGTCATATGTTAACAATTAACGCCATACATAGGTGGCCAAATGGCTAAATAGATTCCATTCATTGACCATAAACAACTGAAGAGTCATAGTTATGCCAATTCCAAGAAGGGAGTGCAGAGCTACATTGGTTTAAGCATTTCATTCACAACTTCCCTCCCACAGGGCTGCAGATGTCACAGCTCTGGAATGGAATGTTGCTCACCTCTATGTGTATGTCTCAGGGGTAAGGTTGCATCAGGCACAATGCAATTAAAGTTCCCAAAGCTGTGCAGACACATATCTCCCACAGGTTTCTCAATCACAGCTTTCCTTTCTGCGTCCTTTAGCCATTGTTGCGTACACAGTTTTTTTCACAGAGAAAGCAACATTACAACTGGATCCAGGATTCCCAATTGCATTTTTCTGAGTCCTCATTCAGTGAAGGAGACGAAGGAGGGAGAGGTGTCAGCACGCACATCTTCAGCAGGAGGCACCACCTGAGGGACAGGGCTGGGAGAGTCTGAGAATGAACAGGAAGCTGAGGAGGAGGGATCCAAACAACAGAGGTGACTCACCACACCAAGAGCTTATTGTCAAAGTGTCTCCTACTTTTAAATGAATGAGGCACAGTGCTGGGCATGGCTGCCATTGTCCAGAGACCTCTTAATCACATTTTCCACATTATTTGCGAAGACCTGGCATCATAAGTGTTTGAAGGCTTCCCCTCATTTCAGTGGGCCAGAAGATGACAGTAGTACTCTATTTATTTGCTCCGGGGCTTTCCAGGGATCAACAGGGTCCTGTGCAGCACCTGTCAGTCGGCAACACATTGCTGCATAAAGGAGATGACCAATGCCCTTTACAAGAAGGCCCATCTTATGTCAGGTTTGCTCTGGATGTTGCTAGCCGGGCTCAGGGATTCACTGGCATTGTAGCTATCTGAGGCTTTCAAGAGTGCAGGGAGCAAACAACTTCACTCATGCCAGGGAGCAATCGACTTCACTCATGCGGCTGACTATAAGGCTTCCCTGACAGCAGCCCCTAATATCAAAGAACAAAGAACAAAGAAGAATGCAGCACAGCAACAGGCCCTTCGGCCCTCCAAGCCTGTACCGGTCATGATACCAACCTTTGCCAAAACCCTTCGCACTTCCTTCTGCTGTATTCCTCTATACCCATCCTATCCATGTGTTTGTCAAGATGCCTTTTGAATGGCGTTAATGTATCTGCTTCTACAACCTCCCCTGCCAACGCTTTCCAGGCACCCACCACCCTCTGCGTAAAAAAACTGCCTCACACATCTCCTCTAAACTTTGCCCCATGGACATTAAACCTATGCCCCCTGGTGACTGACCCCTCCACCCTGGAACAGAGTCCCTGCCTATCCGCTCTATCCATGCCCCTCATAATCTTGTAGACCTCTATCAGGTCACCCCTTAACCTCCGTCTTTCTAATGAAAACAGTCCGAGTCTATTCAGCCTCTCCACATAGCGAACACACTCCAGACCAAACAACATCCTGGTAAACCTCTTCTGCATCCTCTCCAAAGCCTCCACATCCTTCTGGTAGTGTGGCGACCAGAATTTTGTGCAATATTCCAAGTGCGACCTTACCAAGGTTCTCTACAACTGTAGCATGAGTTTTTATACTCGATGCCCCGTCCATTGAAGGCAAGCATTCCGTATGTTTTCTTGACTACCTTGTCCACTTGTGTTGCCACATTCAAAGATTTGTGGACCTGCACGCCCAGATCTCTCTGACTTTCTGTATTCCTGAGATTTTTACCATTTACGGTATATTTCCCCACGATGTTAGACCTACCAAAATGCATTACCTACATTTGTCCGGATTAACTCCATTTGCCATTTCTCTGCCCAAGTCTCCAATCTATCTATGTCCTGCTGTATCTTCTGACAATCCTCAACACTATCTGCCACTCCACCAACTTTGGTGTCATCCACAAACTTGCTAATCAGACCGGCTACATTTTCCTCCAAATCGTTTATGTTATACTACAAAAACAGACGCCCAAGCACCGATCCTGTGGAACACCACTAGTCACAAACCTTCATTCAGAAAAACACCCTTCTACTGCTATTATTTGCCTTCTGTGACCGAGCCAGTTCTGTATCCAGCTTACCACCTCACCTCTGATCCCGTGTGACTTCACCTTTTCATAGAATTTACAGTGCAGAAGGAGGCCATTCGGCCCATCGAGTCTGCACCAGCTCTTGGAAAGAGCACCATACCCAAGGTCAACACCTCCACCCTATCCCCGTAACCCAGTAACCCCACCCAACACTAAAGGCAATTTTGGACACTAAGGGCAATTTATCATGGCCAATCCACCTAACCTGCACATCTTTGGGCTGTGGGAGGAAACCGGAGCACCCGGAGGAAACCCATGCACACACAGGGAGGATGTGCAGACTCCGCACAGACAGTGACCCAAGCCGGAATCGAACCTGGGACCCTGGAGCTGTGAAGCAATTGTGCTATCCACGATCCTACCGTGCTGCCCTCCAGCAGTTTGTACCAGTGTGCCATGAGGCACCTTGTCAAAGGCTTTACTGAAGTCCATGTAAACACCAACCACTGCCCTCCCCTCATTAATCATCTTTGTCACTTCCTCAAAAAACTCAATCAAGTTAGTGAGGCACGACCTCGCCTTCACAAAATCATGCTGTCTATCGCAGACGAGTCCATTTGTTTCCAAATGGGTATAAATCCTGTCCCTGAGAATTCTCTCCAATAATTTACCTACTACCGACGTGAGGCTCATCGGCCTATAGTTTCCAGGATTATCCCCGCTACCTTTCTTAAACAGCGGTACCACATTAGCTATTCTCCAGTCCTCTGGGATCTCACCTGTAGCCAATGAGGATACAAAGTTATCAGTCAAAGCCCAGCAATTTCCAGCCCTGGAGGTGCCCAGGCTCATAAGCGTCTCCCGCTCACCAGTGTGTACATAGCCGAGCACAAATCCAGCAGGACCTCCTGGACCAAGATCTCCATGGTGGTCGCCAACCTTCCCATGGTCTCATGTCAGAATCATGGCATCAGGTAGAGCATGGAGGGACTCCTCCATTGTGTGGTCTACTCTGAACAATGACTGTCAAGCTCTGCCCGATGTTCCGCAGCTCCCTTTGCATCTCCACCAGTGAGCTGACAGCCACTTCCAGAGGCTCATCAGCTGACTGGGACTGAGCAGGTGGTTGGTCTCCAGCAGCCCTCTGAGTGCCGTTAACCTGGGCTGTCCCTGTCTGACTGCTGTGGGGATGTGTCTGTGAGGTGTTGTCCAGAAGTGTGCCCGAGACTAACATTGAGCCATGCCTCACTGAGGTGTGTGTCTCTGCTCTGGCGGAAGGTGCGGGTGAATGCTGGGGCAGCTCTTCCTGAGACTCCTACTCCTCAGGCATGCTCTGGGCGCTCGGGGTACTGCTCAGCTGCCTGGATGACCTTGATCTGTTGGTGCCTGTAAAAAAGAAATGACAGTTTTAGTGGATGAGCTGAAGCTATTTCGGACTACATTTCACTCACTGTGGTTGTCTGCTTTTGATGAAGTGATGGAGCTGAAACCCTTACAAGGTTGCTGCGGCAGGCCAATCTCCACCTTGCTGCGGGAGCAATCCTGGACCTCCTCAATTCCATGAGGGCAATCGTCACTTCAGTCTCTTCCCTGGTCTGGGCTTGCTTTCACAGGTTGTGTGCCAGCCTGGCCTGTATTAAAGCAAAAATAAATGCATACGATCAGAGGGGACAGGGCAGAGTTTGGGTGAAATGCATGCGTGTGTTGTGACCCCTCCCCAGAAGGACAGAGATTGGAGTTCGAGCAACAAGACAGATGGGATGGTGGTGTTGTGAGTCTTGTTGAGAGAATGAATGTTGATGGGTGTGTGAAAGCCGTGAAGAGAATAGCCATTTAAGTACATAATAATAATAATCTTTATTGTCATGATGCCAAGCTGAGAGTTTGATAGTGGAGTGAGCTCAGAACGGATCTCCCCCGGCGGAGAGGATGAGATCATTCATCTACTTCCTGCACTTGATGGTGCTTGTGGCGCGTTGCCAGCTGTGCAGGTTTCCTGGGCAGTTGCCTCCCAGGTCTGAGAGGTGAGGTTCTTGTGCCATCCCTGGGTTGAGGGCATGCCTCTGTACCTGGACTCCTCGAATCAGTGCCTCGAGTGCATGCTGGTTGCAAGGGGATGCAGGCTTCTTGAGGCTGCTAGCCTTTTGCCTCTGTGTTGCTGATCTCCTGCACGGTCTAATGAAGGCTGATGATTACTAAGCGCTCCAAATGCGGAATCAGGCACAAGTTCATGTTATTTCAGCCACTGGGAATGCCACTGCCAGAACCACACCACAGCACTTTGAAAAAAAAGGATAATTCTGCCTGCTGAGTTGATGTAATTGCGATTTCTATGTACTTTGCTTTGTATTAGTGTGCATGTCTTGCCCTCAATGGGCGTGATCCACATTTACATATTCAAGTGGGTAGTTAGTTTCATTTAAACATATCTGCGCCGGAGTTACCCAAGATTTGGGATCGCAGGACCTCATCTCGGAGAACCTGCTGTGGTGCCATTTGGAACTGGTCTCTGCATATGTCGACCAGGCGTTATGGCATTTGGGGATGGGAGGCCTCTGGGTGATCGGATTCTGGGCAGGGTGGCACCCTGGCACTCCTGATGCCACCCAGGCACCCTTGCACTGCCAGCCTAGCACCCTGGCAGTGCCAGTGCCCAGGTGGCACTGTCAGGCTGGCATGAGCACTGCCAGGGTGGAAGTGCCAAGGTACCAGGTCACCTCCGCCAGGGATCAGGCCCAGGGGTGCTATGCCCTTATGAGGTGGGGTACATGGGAACTCAAGGATCCATTAATTGGTGCTCGTCAGTGCAGGAAATGAGCCTAAGTGTGGCCTCGATGGGGGGCCCTTTGCTGGGGACCAAAAAAGAAGCAGAGTTCTGTTTAATAGCAGGGTCATTCTCGACCTTTCAAGCACTGGGAAACACCCTGCTAAACGTGCCCAAAACTGGACTCTTTTTTTCCCATTAAATCGTGCCCAATGTGTTTGCTTGAAATTTAAGACTCAGTTTGGCTTCCTGGTAGAACTATTCCTGTGGAATTAAACGGTAGTTTTCCAGATTTAATACAGAGTTTGAGTGCATAATCTAGGCTGACACTTCAGTGCAATGCTGAAGGGATGCGGTATTATCAGAGATGCCACCTTTCAGGTGAGTCATGAAACCAAGGGACATGTAAAGGGAATCACATGACACCACTTGACGAGGAACAGCTGAGTCTTCCCTCAACCAATTCCACCAAAAGCAGATTAACTGGACATTTATTTGGTTGCTGTTTCCAAAACATTTCTGTTCATAAATTGGTGTTTGTGTTTGCCTCTTGTGGTGTCCCTTGTGTTGCTTATTTCAGGATGATTGGCGTAGTGTTCACAAATACCACAAAATAGCTTTAACTTAAACAAAGCTATGATTTTATTGACACTATTAAACTGAGATTCAACACTGAGTCCTTAAGAATACACAATTGATCAATAACATCTAACTGCACTCATCTACTGTTAATCTCACGACTGGTATAAACTATAATCTAACCTTACTCACACCATCTGCTGTTATGACCTTCACTAGCTATCTCCTCCCTGAGGTCCAGCATCACTGCCTTATACAGTTGTATCTGTAGCTCTCTCTAGTGGCTACTCTCAACACTACATTCATCCTTGCAATGCTGATATTTCTGATAATACCACACCTCTGAAACAACATTTCAAATGTAATCAGTGCTTTGTACTTTGGTGAAGGACTTTGAGAAGTTCTGAAGGTGTGAAACTCACTGTGAAAGTGCAAGTTTTGACTTTCTCTGCCTCTTTAAAGCAGTTATATAGACTTACATGGGCGCAAACAGACCATTCAGCCCAATAAGTCCATGCCAAGTTTTATACCCCACTCAAGACTCCTCTCAGCCTTCCTCATATAACTCAATCAGCATATCCCTCTATTTCCTTTTGTCTCATATGGTCATGTAGCTTCCCCTTAATTGTCTCCATATTATTCACCTCAACGACTCCCTGAAGAAATGAGTTCCATATTTTCATCATGCTCTGGTAAAATAAGTTTTCTCTTGGAATTTCCTGTGTGATTTCTTGGTGATTATCTGATATTGATGGCCTATAATTTTGCTTTTCCCACAGGTGAAAATGCTCTTAAAAAACTGTGTTCATGGTGTACCTCTTTTAGTGGTGCTGCACAGATAATGTTGCTTTCCCGGTAGTAGGGGGTGGACAGGTTGCTACTTGCATGGACTATATAGCATTCTTCGATTATACTAATGGAGAACATCGCATGGGCTACACAGGTCGTGACCACGGTGCTATCTGTCCCCAGGAAATCAATAAAAATTTGTGAAGTGCTTCTTGAAGTGCATCTCTGCAAACAACCTTCACACCCTCTGTCTATCCTATCAAAAACTGCCATCATTTTAAAGACTCGATTAGGAGAAAAGAGACCCTGGCTGTTCATCCTTTTCTGATAATTGTATCTTTGCAGTTCTGGCCTCACATTTGTAAACATTTCTGCACCCTCTCAGGTGCCTCTACATCCTTCTGTAATATGATTATTTCTAGGTTATTTGGTGTGACAAAAAAGTGGAAATAGGAAGTTGACCAGTGTGCTTTAAATAACTGCACAGGCAATTGAATCCTTTTAGTGATATTATCAGTCCGATTTTAAATGACCAGATTTTAACTCTATGTGGGAGATATCAAATTTAACATCCACCATTATTACCAGCAGAAAATCCTGGGAGCAGATATTAGAGCGCTGCAAGAACAATTCCCACACAAAATCCATAGAAATAAGGAAAATCCAACTCAAGGAATCAATGCAGATAGTTGTTCATTATCATTATGCTATGTCAACATATAATGTGTTGAGTCATGGATCTCTTGACATCTCTTGACATGAATCTCTTGACATAGTGTGTTTGAAATGAGCTAATCAATGTTGATATTGTAACTACAGAACTGTTAAATGTGGAGCTAATTGGAAGTAATGATTTTGAGGTAAAAGTTCCTTTTCTATTTTTTAAACTTTCTAAAAAACTAGAAATCAATTGACTACCAACGCACCAAGCAGTCACAGATGCTTACCTCCGTTTCCGACAGGGTGTGATGTGTTGCTGGCTGCTTCCTATGCTGCTGTGTAAATTTCTGCATGCAGCACCAACAACATACAAGATGCTTGACAACATCCAAGCCAAAGCAGCTCACTTGATTGGCACCCCATCCACCGCCTTCAAGATTTACTTCCTCCACCACTGACACACATTGGTAGCAGTGTGTACCATAGCAACTCACCAAGGCTCCTTCGACAGTACCTGACAAACCCAAAACTTCTGCCACCTGGAAGAAGATAAATATGTGCACTGGAATACCACTAACTGCAAACCATACACCATCCTCGTTTGGAACCGTATCATCATTCCTTCACTGGCCTGTATCAATATCCTGTAACTTCTTTCCGAACAGCACTATAGGTACACATACATCAGTTGGACTACCGTGGTTCAAGAAGGCTGCTGACCACCACTTTCTCAAGAGCAAATAGGCATGGGCACGAAATACTGATCTTGCCAGCAATGCTAACACCCCATGAAAGACATTGGTCTTGTAGATGGTGGACAGGCTTTGGGAAGTCAGGGGATAGGTTACTTGCTGCAGAATCACCAACATCTGGCCTGCTCTTGTAGCCATAGTATTTATATGTCTGACCCAGTTAAGTTTCAGGTCAATGATAAACCTGATGGTGGGAGATTCCACAATTGTAGTGTTGTTCAATGTCAAGGGACGATGGAAGATTTTCTTTCTGGTTGTAGACGATCATTACCTGGCAATTGTACGGTGTGAATGTTACTTGTCACATATCAGCTCAAGGCTGAGTATTGTCCAAATCTTGCTGCACAGGGACACAGCCTGCTACAACAGTGTGTAATCATCAGCGACCATAACCACTTCTGACCTTAGGATAGAGATCTGGATGGCACAGATTTAAGGCAATCGGCAAACTAAATAATGGCATTCTGAGGAAACTCTTTATCATGCAGCAAGTGGTTAGGGTCTGGAATGCATGGCTTGAGAATGTGGAGTCAAGTTCAATTGAAGTATTGAAGAGGGAATTGGATTAATATCCAGAAAGGAAGAATATGCTGGGCTATGGGGAGAAGGCAGGAGAGTGGCACGAGGTAAATCACTCCTTCAGAGAGCCAGCACAGATACAATGAGCTAAATGGCCTCCTTCAGTGATTAAAACAAAATTCCAATTAGGGGCAATTTAGCATGGGCAATCCATCTACACTGCTCATTTTTGTGTTGTGGGGGTGAGATCCACGCAGACACGGGGTGAATGTGTAAACTCCACACGGACAGTGACCCAGGGCTAGGATTAAATCCGGGTCCTTAGCGCCATGAGGCAGCAGTGCTAACCCACCGTGCCACACCTCCTTCAGTACTAAGATCAGTAACTGTTCTATGATTCGCTGTTGGAAGCGAGGTCATTGATGAAGCAGCTGCAGATGGTTGGTGTCATAATATACATCTATGTATACAATGGAGTGCAGACAGGCAGTGATTGACACACAGGGTGACCAGTAAGCACACAGAACAGAGCAGCCAATCACCAGACAGGACACGACCGCTATAAAGCCAGAGGGCACCAGTTTTCCCGCTCTCTCGGGACCCAGCCTCTGAGACAGTCAGAGCTCGTGAGCTAGCCAGTGCCTACACCATGTGGTAGCTAAGTTAGTCTGGTCAGGGTAGTGTCAGGCCTCCAGTCAAGTCAGCATAGTGTCGACCCACAGTTGAACATGTATAATAGTTTGGATGTTGAATAAAATCGTGTTGCATTTTATTAAGTGTTGGAGGTCTGTCTCTCGCTCCACTGCATCATGTGCAGTTCACCTCAACCCAGCCTACCCAACACATCAGTTGGCTCGAGGACATTACCCTGAGGGACAACTGCAGCAATGTTCTGGATCTAAGGTGATTGATCTCCAACAATGACAAACATCTTCCTTTGTGCTGGGTATGATTCCAACCAGTGGAGAGATTTTCCCCTGATTCCCATTGACTCCAGATTTGCTAGAATTTCTTGATGCCGAAATTGGTCAAATGTTGCCTTGATGTCAAGGGCAGTCACTCTCAGCTTACCTCTGGATTTCAGCTCTTTATTCCATGTTTGGCCCAAGGCTGTAATGAAGCATGCAGTTGGTTGGCCCTAGATTATTGTTGGTCCCCTGCTGGACATACCTGGACAATTTCCATAGTTGCCTGAGGCCAGTTCCTGCATGAATAACCATGTACTGATCCCAAATCTATAGTTTCCTCAAAGGTATATACAGTGATAGTAATCAACTATTTCCTGATAGATCTGATAGGTAAAAAGGCTATTTTAATGTAAATATTAAGATCCAGTTTTAATACCCATTTTAAAATGAAGATTTCAGCACTCATAACCTCAGATCATTACAAAACACACAGCTTCAACAGAGACACAAAAAGCCTGACACATGCATAAACTAATTGGAGATAAAAACAACATTTTCACTAAGCAAGATGAAAAATCTATTGTTCTGATGTACGTATTTTCAAAGCGAGTTTGACATTAAGAAATAAGCTGTACCAGTAATCAGATCAAGGCCAAGTAAGCACCATAGCAACATGAAGGCACCATTGTCCAGAATGTGGATAAAGCAAAGTTAGCAGAAAACCAGTAGAAATCAGTCTTGATAAAAGGACAGAATCGCATTCCATAGCATACACAAATATTCAAACATGAAACATTCAGAACTTATGTTGCACATTAAGGATTGACAGTTAACCATCGAATCAAATGTATTTGATTCTCACCCAAACCAATTAGGATGACATGGAGGTGTAGACAGATGGCTTCAAACTGATAAAAGTCTCTTTAAACATGATGGTCCGTACGGCCATCTTTATCCAGGATCATTCTACCTTTGATCTAACTACTCGCTATCTTTATTTTCACATTTTCACTTTTCCACTCTAACTCTTGAAGTAAATGCTGTTTTGCCGTAAGCAAGAAACAATTTCTGTATTATTTTGAAACTTAAATTGTTTATAAATTACTTCTTTTTGAGTCCTTTGCTAGCTGAACTTTATTGAGAATAGATTTAAGTTTCTCCTAATTATAATCAAATAGAGGCAATAAAAGATTTTTGTTTGCATCCGAGAAGCTTAACTCAAATTTCTACTGAGTTTTAGTGTCGCACGACTTCACTAAATCTGCATGGTAGATCTCTTCGTACAGTGTCAGGATCTGAGCTGGTGGCTGTGACTGTCAGACCAAGTGAAAGAGACTTTCATCCATACTTTGCTGATGCTCAATTTATTTCTGGCTCCTGGAGTTCATGTGGCTGCATGGGCAGGCAGCAATTCTTGGACATCTGAAAGCAGGAACTCAGAAGGAGAAGATTGTTGTGAAGGAAGGAACTTGCGTCCAAAACTAGTGTAGTCCATGGCCACACCATCTACATCTTGCTCATCATACCAGATAACATGATGAGGAAGAGCTGGGTGTTGAAAAGGGGCATGAAGCAGTAACATACCATTATCCTCGATGTTCTCGGCAACGTTGGATGCTCTGGGCCCCATGGCAGTCAGACCGGTGATGTGCAGAATCAATTCCTCCACAGGATGCAGAAGAGGCAGCTGTTCTTGTCCCCTCTAGCTTTTCTCTTTTCTATTGTATGCCACCTTGTCCTACATGAGAAAGGCTAAAATGTCAGTGATCAGCTGTACAGTATTGACTAGAGTTGAGTAGCTGGTACATAGAGGCAGTGAGAGGTGGGCCTGAGACTGATCAGTCTCTCGCAATGTGAGGCGATAGTGCTAACCACTGTGCCGTAGCGTCACCTCATCAAATTCAGACTCTGTAAATTTACCTTCCTACTCCCAATCCCTTTTTAGAATGGTTCTTGCCTGTCCCCTGTTCCCCTGTGGGACCAAGGTAGCTCTCCCACAGCCCTACAGGTCTATGTCCTTGAAAGACGGGTGGGGGGAGGGTATTTGAAGGGGGTGAAGGGCAGGTAATTAGGGGCCTCTGGGAGGTTGGGTGGGTGACAGGTGGGGGTCCAGGAAGGGGAGGGCCTATAAGTGGGTGTGGGGGGCCTGAAGAGTGGGGACCCTCATGGACCCCTATAGCGGGATGTCCTCACTTGGGGGGGGGGGGGGGTAATGCCCATGTGTGAGGGGGGTGACATTGCCCATGGGTGGGGTGTGTGGTGGACCCATAAGCTCACTTAGAGATCGGGGCACCCTTTCAAAATGGCAGCCCAATCTGAGTTCAACCCCCCCCCAGGGCTAAAACAAATTCCAAAGGCGCAATTCTCCAGAAAGATTTTGAAGTGTTGTCTCAAGCGGGAAATGCGAGCTTCCCGGTGCTTGGCCGGCATCACTATTCAACATTAATTGGTCCACTTAACGAGACCTCATGGGTTTCTCGCTGCAAATTAAGGCTCACCAGCTGATTAGCCGAGGCTGCTCTCGCCAGCTCCCACTAACAAGGTCGAGCAGCACTTAAACTGCACTTGCTCTGCCAACCCCAGCCAGCTCGCAGCAATGGCACCCAGGAGACCAGCCCCAAGATTCGGGGATGCTGACCTGAGGAGGCTGCTAGACGCTGTTGAGGCCAGGAGGGATGTCCTGTTCCCCCGGGGGTCCAGGAGGGTCAGCCATGGGGCAGCCAGTGCCACATGGGCCAAGGTGGCGGTGGCAGTGAGCTCAGGGAGTGTGACCAGGAGGACTGGCCTCCAGTGCAGGAAGAAGATGAATGACTTACCCCAGGCAGCACGAGTGAGTAGACACCAACGCCTGCCCACCTTCAAAGCCTTCTCCCCGCCCACGGGAGCGTCCATCTCCCCTCCTCCTTCAACCCCCCCACCACTGCGAACCATACGTGTGGCTAACGGTGCCCTCTCTATGCCTCCTCAGGAAAAACTCTCTCACAATTGCTGGGGAGAGCCCAGACCGGCAGTGGTGTGCCAGAGATCAGGATCCTCAGGTCCTGGAGGTGACACATGTGGCCGAGGACAGGGCATTCACCAACATACAGGCTAGCGGATGCCTTAGAGGTGAGGAACCACTGGGCTCCACCCGGAGTACTTGTGAAATGTGAGTTGTTATGGCCTTACTGATTGACCCATTCCTCCCACTGACCATATGTCCATTCTTCCGCAGGTCCTCCAGCTGACGGCGCCAGCCCATCCCGGGTGGCACCCTCTCCAGCCTCCCAGGAGACCACCTCGGAGGAGAGCGCTGTGGATGCCACCAAACTAGCCGTGTCACAGCTGTCATCCCCACCCTCGCCCAATGCAGATACACTCACCTCGGTGGGACATGTTAGTGGTCAGGCTTCTGGGGCATAATCTGGTGAGCACCACACTGCTGCTGATGTACATCAAGTGGAGGCAGGAACCCCCGGGTGAGACGGCAGTCGGAGGTCTGCTGGATCCCAGGACCCAGCTGGGTCCCAGCCTGATTCTGAGGTCATCCTGGATCTGATGGAGACATTAGGATGCAGCCGGAACATTCAGAGGGAGATGTCAGCATCACTCCAGCAGTTCCAGAGCCACTTGGAGGAGTCCCAGAGGCTACGGGTGCAGGAGATGTCGCTGGCATCAAGGCCAACACTGCAAGGGTGGCGACCGCAGTGGAGAGTCTGGTGCATGATGTCAGCACTATTAGTAAAGGTGTCCAAGGCGTTATGCAGTCGGTGACGGCCATAGCTGAAATGAAATGAAATGAAAATCGCTTTTGTCACAAGTAGGCTTCAAAGGAAGTTACTGTGAAAAGCCCCTAGTCGCCATATTCCAGCACCTGTTCGGGGAGGCTGGTACGGGAATTGAACCCACGCTGCTGGCCGTGGTCTGCTTTACAAGCCAGCTTTTTAGCCCACTGTGCTAAACTAGCCCTTGACGGTCTAGGCAGAATGTCCACCTCTTTGAGGGATGTCACCCAGTACCAGGCTGACCTTGATGATGTTCATGTCCTGCTCTCAGATGGGCACTGTAGAGACACTGAGAACGTGTCTCAGTCACTGAGTACCATCGCTGAGGACGTCGGCACGATTGTGTGAACCATGGGGAAGCACCAGGGCTGGCAGAACCAGATGATGCAGGGACAGCCAGGGCTCGAACCAGCTGCCCCTCCATCCCAAGAGTGAACCCCAGGGCCCTATGGGCATTGACCGGGAGAGTGGGTGCTGGGTGCCAATCCAGACCTGTCCCTTGGGGCGACGAGGGTGGCCACGAGCACTCCCGAGTTCCACCTCTCTGATTATGCCGCATCTCACAGCCAGCACCCATAACAGGGTGGCACGGTTATGCATGTACCGCCGACAATGAGCTGGGGCCTTCCGGCCTCAGAGCCCCCCGAGGATACCCGCCAGGGGCATCGAAGGCCATGGGACTTGGTAAGCAGCTAGCTGCCTCCACCTCAGATGTGCATGCTGGAGACACACCTAGACATAGTGGGAATAATAATAATCTTTATTGTCACAAGTAGGCTTACATTAACACTGCGATGAAGTTACTGTGAAAAGCCCCTCGTCGCCACATTTCTGCGCCTGTTCGGGTACACTGAGGGAGAATTCAGAATATCCAAATTACTTAACAGCACGTCTTTCGGGACTTGTGAGAGGAAACCGGAGCACCCGGAGGAAACCCACGCAGACATGGAGAGAACGTGCAGACTCCGCACAGACAGTGACCCAAGCCAGGAATCGAACCCTGGGACTCTGGCACTGTGAGGTTAACCACTTTGCTACCGTGCTGCGCATAGAAGGGCCAAGCATGTTGAGGATCACTGAGGGCACCGGGGGAGGGGGGCAGGGTATGGGGGGGTAGGTAGGGGGTGAGGGGGCTGGGTCTAGGGGAAGGGGCAGCACCATCGGGAGGGTGGAGAATTGTTACACACAACAAACACCTTTGTGCACAACTAGTATGAAGTCTCTGTCACCTTCTTCCACAATGCAGGCTGACCTCGGAACCCTTGGCCCAGCTCACCAGACATCTCCCCCTCTCAGCGGCACTCACCACCCGCCGACCGTGGACATGTCGCTGGAGCTGTGTCCCATCCCCTGGGAGTTCAGATGTTGGCTGCTGCGTTGCCTCCCACAGTGTTCAGGTACACTGTCCATGCATCAAGATGTGATTGGGATACTAGGCAATGACTCCCACATGCTGCATGACCCGCCCACCCACGGTTGTGTGAAGTGCTCACTTAACCACAATTGCCAATTCTCTATCAGCAATTGCCTTCAGCCGTACGGCCAGGGGCCTCCGCAGTTGGTGGGGGTTATGGGTTGTTGGTGGGGCAGACAGGCAGGGACGAGGGTTGCCCCAGGAATGGGTACACATGATCCAGGGGTTGGAATGGTGGTGCCACACGCAGTTGCCCCCAGGTTGTCCCCCTCCCAGCGCCTCCCCCCACCCTCCCACGGTGGCCCCGTCCCCCACACCCAGCCGAGGGTCCCCACTGCCCACTGGGGTGGTATGTCCATCGTCCACGGACTCTTTGCCTCCTCACCTTCCTGCTCCCCACAGAAGCCCTTCCGCCAGGATCACGTTTTTCAAAAGGAATACTAATTGGCACCAGCTTGACTGCATGCTGGGGAGTCCGGTGGATGATGGGAGGCCGTTGGATATGGGGTGGCTCTTGTATGGAAATGGGGCTTAAGTGGTGATAATTGGGCAGCACGGTAGCGCAGTGGGTTAGCCCTGTTGCCTCATGGCGCCGAGATCCCAGGTTCGATCCCAGCTCTGGGTCACTGTCCGTGTGGAGTTTGCACATTCTCTCCATTTTGTGTGGGTTTCGTCCCCACAACCCAAAAGATGTGCAGGCTAGGTGGATTGGCCACGCTAAATTGCCCCTGAATTGGAAAAAAAAAATGAATTGGGCACTCTAAATTTATTTTTTAAAAATTAAGCAGTGATAATTGCTTTCTTGCCATGCCACGGCGAGATCCCAATTTTGCCTATGGGAGAGGGCAGGTTGCATCGCAAACTGTTTGCCGCCTGGCGCGGTTCTCGTTTTCAGCTCTACAAAACCTCGCACAGCAGCGGGGACGACAAGCTGAAGATTAGTGATGAGGAACATGTGGCCATCTCCGAGGAGGAGGAGGAGGATGAGGTTGAGGTCAAGAAGGACAAGGATGATGAGGTAGCGCCGGACCATCAGGGGCTGGAGGACGAGGCCGGGGAGGAACCGGGGGACCAGCCAGAGGCTGCAGGGCAGGCGGCAGCGACAAGGATCCGGCAAGCCCGGGTGGCCAGGGAATCCCTCGTACTCGCCCGACAACACTGAGAAATCTTTCCGGAGAATCGCGCCATATGTGTGGTAGCGAGTGGGAACTGCCACGAGCTTCCCGATGCTCAGCCTGGCGAGACCGTCACTGCTATAAAATACTAATTGGATCACTTAACGAGGCCCCACGGGCTTCATGCTGCAAACAACTGTCTCGCCGGCTGATTCGCCAGGACCGCGCTCACCAGTCCCCTGCTAACAAGGGAGAGCAGCACTTCAACCGTTCCTGCACAGACAACCCACACAGCTCTCAGCCATGCCACTGAGGAGACCAGCCCCACGATTCGGGGATGCCGAGCTGGCCAGACTGTAGGATGCGGTAAAGGTCAAACGGGATGCCTTGTTCCCCCGAGAGTCTCTGAGGATCAGTCACATGGCAGCCAGTGGCTTTCAGTGGGAGGAAGTGGCAGTGGCAATCATCTCAGGGAGGGTCACCACAAGAACTGGCACCGAGTGCCATAAGAAAGTCAACGCCCTCCACTGGGCTGCACGGCTGGGTTTCTACCGCAGCCCCCTCACCCCCCCACAAGCATGAGCCTGGCACTGCCCCCACCCAGCATCGTTCCGTGCCCTGGCCCACCCATGTCCAGCAGTGTCACCCGCACCGCCCACCATACTCTCCATTTCCCTTCTGCATCCCCCCCCCCCCCCCCCCCCCCCCCCCTCCCCCCTTACTGTTTCACTGTGTGGACCCCCGGTGTCCTTATTAAACATTCTGGGCAAGATTCTCCGTCCGGCCGCACACGTTTTCTGGCACGTGCTCCCCTGCCATGAGTGGGATCCTCCGTCCCAGCAGCCGGCCAATGGAGTTTCCCATTATGGGCATTCCCACACCGTCGGGAAATGCGCGGGGGGGAGTGCGCTGCCGGCGAAGCGGAGGATCCCACCGACGGGGAATCCAGCCCTCTGTATATGAACTCCATTTCTCTGTATTCTCATCAAAAGGTCTAACAGAGCCAAAAAACCCTGCCATTTTTCTCCACAGAAGGACCTGCGTGCCATGAATTTTGAACACCACCTTGCTTCCTTTCTCCTCGAGTTCAGCCGTTTTTCTTTGTGACTTGCAACACCCCCAGTTCTAAATTTGTTGTTGCAGTGTACTTGCTGCTCATGGTCACTGAGATTGTTCCGGACGGAGTAGGTGGCGAACTTCTCTCCAAACTTATTTCCTTCGGATTTTTCAGTTCCTCTGGTGGCTGCAACCATTATTTGGCTCCCCTTTCATGTAGCAATTATTAATTTCAATTATGTATTATTTCTTCTGGTGCCCACAGTGTTGGACATTTGTTTTGGGGTGCCTACAAATGCTGATCACCTACCTGATCGGCAGGTTTTATGTGGAAAAGATTGTTTTTTCCTTCTGTGTTTCCTTTGAGTGGCTGCAAGCATTCTCGCTGCCAGTTATAATGTGGTGGATTCAATATGTAGTCTGGTGATGTTACCACTACAGGCTGTGATGTTAGACTGCCCGTTTGCCTTTGCAAACGCCCATTGACTTCATTTTTGATTACATCATGCAGCCATTCTCTTAAACGGCCCAAGTTCAGCAACAAGGCTGTTTGTGAGGAAAGACAAATGACACTTTGAATATACAAGTGTTGACATCACCACTGATGGAGTGGCCTTCCAGAGTGGCAGCTGGAAAGTGTTTGGGAGGGGGTGATTACAGAGAGTCAGCACTGGGGGTAACTTTGAGGTTTTTTGATGGGGTCCCAAGAGAGACCAGGCTGAACGGGCAGGGTGAGGGACTCAGGAAAGGGTTGCTTCCCTACCTCATGAGGCCTGAACACCCTCTCAATGTGGGCAGGATGACTGCTGAGAGATTTCAACCCCACGCTTAGGCAGCAGTGTGAGGACCAAGGGGATAAGCTGCATGGAAGATCAAGCCTACTCGTTATGGAGATTTGACTATCAGGGTAGGTGTCAGGGTAGAAGGCTGTTACAGATTGATGGATCATTTAATCTGCAACCCTTCTGAACTGGATGGAGTGAGGGTGCCAGCTAAGGATGAGATTGACATGTTAATTTTAGTCTTCACGTGAATCAGGTGTGCCTCACCTGCCACAAGAGGAAGCCAGTTGCCTGATCTCTGACCCTTAAATCCTATGGCATGCATGCCTTCATTGGACGGGGCATCGAGTATAAAAGTTCGCAAATTATGTTACAGTTATATAGAATGTTAGGACACGTGATCGGTGCAGGTTTGGAGGGCCGAAGGTCCTGTTTCAGTGCTGTACTGTTCTTTATTCTTTGTTCATTGAGAAGTCAATTGTGCCAATTATGTCAGCACAGCAATACATGAGTGTGGCACTGATAGGAGCCAAGATCTTAACCTTTTGGAAGAGTTGACCCAAAGCATTGTACTCCAATGCTCATACTAACGTCTATATTAGAAAGATTACACTAATATGTACCCCAATGCAAGGCATTATGGTGCAGTCTCTCACCATTCACCCCATTATTGGTCATGACAGGATGAATCTTTGAGGTCCCCGTGATGTTAAAAAGCTGGCCCAATGCATGCACTCAACTTCCCTATCACCTGTCACTTGTGAGCAGTGTTAGGTCGCATATCTTAGGAAGGATTTGCTGGCCTTGGAGACGGTCCAGAGGAAGTTCACAAGAATGATCCCTGGAATGAAAGACTTGTCATATGAGAAGCGGTTGAGGACTCTGGGTCTGTACTCGATGGAGTTTAGAAGGATGAGGGGGGGATCTCATTGAAACTTGCAGGATACTGTGAGGCCTGGATAGAGTGGACATGCAGCCAATGTTTCCACTAGGAGGAGAAACTAGAAGGTACTGCGATGCCTGGATAGAGTGGATGTGGAGACGATGGTTCCACGAGTGGGAAAAACTAGAACCAGAGGGCACAGCCTCAGACTGAAGCGATAGTCCTTTAAAACAGAGATGAGGAGGAATTTCTTCAGCCAGAAGGTGGTGAATCTGTGGAATTCAATGCCGCAGAAGGTTGTGGAGACTAAATCACTGAATGGCTTTAAGACAGAGATTGGCAGGTTGCTGATTTATAAGACGAACAGGGGTTATGGGGAGAAGGCAGGAGAATGGTGATGAGAAACATATCAGCCATGATTGAATGGCGGATCAGACTCAATGGGCCGAATGGCCTAATTCTGCTCCTGTGTCTTATGAGACGGCTGGGTGAGAGATCACCATGGAGGTGTGAATGGTGTGTGAAAGGGTGCAGCAGGAAACATGAGGAGGCAGACTTACCCTTGCTGCTTGAAGAAGGTCAGAGGATGGATGCAGGGAGGATGTTCCCGATGGTGGGTGCGTCCAGAACCAGGCGTCACAGTCTGAGGATTCTGGACAGACTATTTAGGACAGAGATGAGAAGACATTTCTTCATCCAAAGAGTGGTGAGCCTGTGGAATTCATTACCACAGGAAGTAGTTGAGGCCAAGACACTGAATACATTCAAGAGGCAGCTAGATATGGCCCTTGAGGCGAATGGGATCAAGGGTTATGGGGAGAAAGTAGGATTGGGCTATTTAGTTGGACAATTAGCCATGATCATGCCGAATGGCGGAGCAGGTCCGAAGGGCCAAATGGCCTCCTCCTGCTCCTATCTTCGATGTTCCTATGGTTCTATGTTTCTTGTGGCACTATTGTCCCGTCCTCTTCTGCAGCGAACTGGCAGTCACTAAGGCTGCCACTGCCTTCCAGGCGGGATGGTGTTCTTGGTGAATGGCCATCTGCAGGAGCATGGGTATAGGTCAGTCCGCCTCTACTCCACACCATCCAAGTGTTTGGTCAGGACTCCGTCGCAGAATCTTGGTGCTGGCTTCCTGGTAGCCCCCCCCTCCCCCACAAGATTAGATCTGGAACAGGTGCTGAGGAGGCGTTTACATGGAACGGCCCACTGATGGCAGAGATTAAGTTGTCTCGGGGCAAACAAATTATCGGGAGGCTGCCAAGAGTGTGGTGTGATTCATGTGGTTACAAACAATTTTGTTAAGAGGCTCAATACTCTGTGAGATTTCCTACCGCCGGTGCCAGCAGGATTGGCACCGGTTTTCTCACCGGCACCCACGCTGGAAAAAATACAGTAAGATTCCATCCTTAATGTGTAATACAAAATAAATGGCTAGGAGTGTACCCCATCACAAATAAATGCTATTTTGAAGGTCATCACAAACACTTGTTATTCACAAAACATTGCCTTTCAAATGCAATCCATTTAAATGATAACTTCATATTTTTTTCGAGGAGGAACTGAAACCCTGAGCACAATGACCTGTATTCTAATGAACAGCATCTCCTCACTAATTCATGTTTCAGAAGAGAAAGTGGGCTTGGCTACAATTTCATTTTGTAAACTGAATTATTTCAAGATTTGTTTGGCTGCTGTTCGTGCACAATGCACATGCTAAAAATCTCGGATTTCAGAATGATTCAGTTTTTAATTTGAAATGTGTGGTGTATAGTGGTAATTTGACAATCTTCTGGTAATAAAATATAAAATGCTCCCCTTTTCAAACGTGAACTTTCTAAAGCAACTAGGTAAGGGGTTGTTGGGATTCAATGCTGATAGAGAATTCATTTGCTGTCATTATTTGGAGTTGGCATGTGATCAATTTAACTTTTATTCAAACTAAGGAATACGGACCAATGCAAATCAAACTTCTGTGAGTAATAATATAATCTTTATTATTGTTACAAATAGGCTTACATTAACACTGCAATGAAGTTGCTGTGAAAATTCCCTAGTGGCCACACTCCGGCGCCTATTCAGGTACACTGAGGGAGAATTCAGAATGTCCAAATTACATAACAAGCTCGTCTTTCAGGACTCGTGGGAGGAAACCGGAGCATCCGGAGGAAACCCAGGCAGACACAGGGAAAACATGCAGACTTCTCACAGACAGTGGCCCGAGCCAGGAATCAAACCTTGGATCCTGGCGCTGTGAAGCAACAGTGCTAGCTAATGCATGATTAATATAAATGTGAAATTTTGCTGAGTTCATGGTCCCATCTTGCCGATATTGCAACTGGGTCATGTTGCTTTCCTGCCCAACAGCTGAATAGGTCTGAAGGCTGGAAAATCCTGACTGAGACAACCGTACTCCCTTTTTGGGCATGGGGGTGGAGCTAGAATCAGGGGAGGCGGTGGCATAGTGGTATTAGAAAATAGAACATAGAACATAGAACATTACAGCGCAGTGCCGGCCCTTCGGCCCTCGATGTTGCACCAACCTGTGAAACCACTCTAAAGCCCATCTACACTATTCCCTTATTGTCCATATGTCTATCCAATGACCATTTGATTGCCCTTAGTGTTGGCGAGTCCACTACTGTTGCAGGCAGGGCATTCCAAGCCCTTACTACTCTCTGAGTAAAGAACCTACCTCTGACATCTGTCTCATATCTATCTCCCCTCAAATTAAAGGTATGTCCCCTCGTGCTAGACATCACCATCTGAGGAAAAAGGCTCTCACTGTCCACTTTATCCAATCCTCTGATCATCTTGTATGCCTCAATTTAGTCACCTCTTAACCTTCTTCTCTCTAATGAAAACAGCCTCAAGTCCCTCAGCCTTTCCTCATAAGATCTTCCCTCCATACCAGGCAACATTCTGGTAAATCTCCTCTGCACCCTTTCCAATTCTTCCACATCATTCCTATAATGCGGCGACCAGAATTGAACGCAATCCTCCAAATGCGGCCACACCAGAGTGTTGTACAGCTGCAACATGACCTCATGGCTCCGAAACTCAATCCCTCTACCAATAAAGGCTAACTCACCGTACGCCTTCTTAACAACCCTCTCAACCTGGGTAGCAACTTTCAGGGATCTATGTACATGGACACCGAGATCTCTTTGCTCATCCACACTGCCAAGAATCTTACCATTAGCCCACTACTCAGTCTTCCTGTTATTCCTTACACAATGAATCACCAGATTAATGCTCTGGGGACCCAAGTTCAAATCCCGCCACTGCAGATGGTGAAATTTGAAAACAATTTAGAAAATCTGGAATTAAAAGTCTAATGATGACCGTGAAACCACTGCCGACTGTCGTAAAAACACATCTGGTTGATTAATGTCCCTTAGGGAAGGAAATCTGTCACCCGTACCTGGTCTGGCCCACATGTGACACCAGACCCACAACAATATGGTTGACTCTTAACTGCCCCCTTAAAGGCAATTAAGGAGGGCAATAAATACTGGCACAGCCTGCAATGCCCACATCCCAGGAAGGAATAATAGAAAAACAAAATCCTTGTACCTGAGTGATGAGACCCAAGACCAACCTGACAGTTATTTCTTTTGAGCCAGTTCGCCATGGACAGGTAAGTGAAAGGGGTGGGGGTGGTTGGTGAGTTGGCGATAGGTTCACGGCGTGAGGTCAACTGGTTGAAAGGTAGCATTGACAATCAGGAATCAGATGGTGGGATGAGCAGTAGTGATTGTTAAGAACCTGAAAGATGGGGGAGGGATTGTGGTGGCCAGAAACGTTCTTTGAATGCAAGGCCGAGGGGATAACATTGATTGTGACCCAATGGGCGGTCCCTTTCATGGGTCAGCAGAGATTGGCATCTATGAGAGCTTGCAAATATTTTTGTGCAGCTATAACTGTTTGGAAATCTTCCTGAAACACTTTTTCTTCATACCAATAACAGGCTTTAAGGTTGTAAAGAAGCAATGATTTTACACCGGTGTGACCATTGCATTAACTATCCAGGATTGCGAGACCGGAATGCTTTCTGTTGCTTTACAAGACCACGTGCAAGTTTTGTGCATCAAAGCCACAGTAATGTTTTGGCAATAGGATAAAAGAGCACAGTAAGCTCCTCACAGTTGGACCAGCTAATCTGTGGATTGTTGATGTGTTAATGCATGCTGGAGATGCAGTGAAATTATGTTGCATCATTAATTTTAGTTCAGGGGTAAAATCATGCAGTGCAATTAATTAGACCTAATTGGTGAAATTCCATTCATCATGTGAATACCATGCAGATTGCAATAATAAAAACCTTGTTGAATTTGTGCCGTGGGTTCGTGCCCATGTGTACTGGATGGCCAAGAGGAACATGCCTGCTGTAAATAAGCCTGTCCCAGTTTTCTCCTGTTCAGGCTGAAGGAGAATATCGAGCTGATTTTCCGATGGTCACTATGCCCAAGTGATTCATAGACCCAGGAATTTACCCCACAGTATTTTAGTTAGTGATAGGTCAATGCTTTCACATTGGCTCATTTGTACAGCAAATCTAGCCTATCTAGCGATTTAAAGAAAATGTGGCTGTATTCTTCTATGTGGGTGCCACATCTGTTAATATTGATGAATAAGATGACATGTTATATGTTTGGGTGTGCAAATATGGCCATATATCAATGGAGTCAAGGTGAATGTGGGCAAGTGACAATAAGGTTGTGGTCGCAGCTCCTGGAGCAATGTATAAAAATGCCCTAATATGAACTGAAATCAGCAATGCCTCATACCAAGGACAGTTAAGTCTAGTCGTAGCTTTAAATATTAAGGACTTAATCTAGTCACGGTGGTACACAGTTACAATACCTAATATCAACTGACATACATATTCTAGTTTGCCAACAATTAATAACACATTTGTTAAACTTCAATATATTTTGCAATAAAATATTGATTCAACAAAAGGTTGGACAGTTATTCAGAAAACCTTGAATATAACATAAAGGTCCGTACTTAAATTTCATCTTTCAACTTGGCAAATAGTTATTCTCTCCTTGAGTAGCAGAGAAAAGTTTCACAGCTGACCTCAAATTCCCAGAATCTAATTTGTTTCCCTGTCGAGCCACTGATTGGGCACTGGCTTGTTCAACCTTCAGGTCAAATCTTTCTAAGCTTTCAGCTTGTACTATAACTAATGGACCAAGTGTGGTCTGGGCTGAACCTAGTTGCTAGTTTTAGTTCATAAGTTCATAAGTTCCTAAGATATAGGAGCAGAATTAGGCCATTCGGCCCATTGTGTCTGCTCCGCCATTCTATCATGGCTGATATGTTCCTCATCTGCTACCCACAATGCTACAGTCCAAGAGCTGGAATTTGACTTCATTGTAGGAATAGTAAAGTGGTGGTTACGTAACTGGACTAGTAATTCAGGGAAGTTCAAATCCTACCGTGGTACGTATGGGCACAGGGACATACAAAGTAAGAGTAGGAATAGGCCGCTTGGCCCCTCAGGTGATAGTCTGAGAATTTGAATTTTTTTCAGGTGCATTTCTTCGAAGTTTCATTCAGTGGCGCATAAATGCAAACCACATTTGACACATTTTTAATATTCATTCATAGAATCTGGGCATCGCTGGCAAAGACAACGGGTAGGATTCACCGTCGGTCGATGCCAAAATCGCGAAACACGATTGGGCAGAGAATAGCCTTCGACGCCAAAACCGCAGTAGGCACAGATTTGATGCCAAATCGGGATCCTCCGGCACTCTGAAAATAGCGTAAATGCATCGCTTACTGCATGGCGTCTAAGCACCATTGGCAAATCATTAGCGAGCATGACCCTCTGTTCTCCGGGGCCTCCGCGATTCACTGCCGCCGATGGGCTGAGTTCCCAATGGTGCGGTTCACTTGTGGTCTCAGCGGTCGGGAATCCAGTGTGGGGGCTGCAGACTGTGTCCAGAACCGCCATAGTTGGCCAGGAGCCATGCTGCTGGCCAGGCGGGCTTCCACGAGGGCTGGGAGGACTGGTGGAGGCTGGCCAGGGGGTGGCCAGGTGGGCAGTATTTGGCAGTTTGGATCCGCGCACGGCTGGCGCCATGTTTTACGGCACGACTGCTGCAGGTCGTCGCCGTGCACATGCGTGGCTATGGACCCGGCCATTTTCAAGCAGTTTTTGTCGTGGGAGCCGGGGGTTTCATGCGGCGCGGCTGCCATCTCCTCACCGGTCGCAGGATCAGTGAGGGTTCGGCGCTGACTTTTCCGTCGTAAAACGCCATACTTCCCACGCCGGCGTCGGCACTTAGCCTCTAAATTGGTGAATCCAGCCCAACATTTATTGCCCATCCCTAATTGCTCTTACACAAAGGGGTGGTGAGCCGCTTGCAGTTGAGAGGTTTGTTGGACCATTTCAGAGAGTAGATAGGAGGCAGGGACATTGCTGTGAGACTGGAGTCACACATGACCAGACCAGAAAAGGACTGCAGATTTCCCTCCCCTCAAGAACATTAGTGAACCAGAGCGATGTTATATGGTAATCTGATAGTTTCAGGATCTCTATTAATGAGACTATTCCAGTATTGAATTCAAATTCCCCAGCTTCCATGACAGGATTTGAGCTAATGCTTCTTGAGAAATACTTTGGACCTCTGTTTGAGTAGACCAGCAGAATTATCAGTGGGCTACTCATCCACTTAGGTCACAAAATATCTGGGCCCAAAACCAATGTCAATCCATTAATCATTCAGGATTGCACTTTGCTGATTGGAGTTCCAGCTACGTATATGCAAGAGTCAAAGTTACTTTTTTTCTCTGTGATAATTTATTTGAACTGCTTGTACAGTGAGTTGACAAAGGTGACATTAAGATGGCTCTATATTCTCTGAATGTTGAGCCATTTAGGTATCATGGAATCACAGAATCTTTACTGTGCAGAAGGAGGCCATTCGGCCCATTGAGTCTGCACTGGCTTGCTGTCAGAGCATTCTACCTAGTCACACGCCCCTGCCCTATCCCCGTAACTTTACACGTAGCTTCTTTTCTCTTTTTCTCTTTTGAATACCTCTAACAAACCTACCTCAATCACCCTCTCCAGACCCTCTCCAGACTTTTGTTCCAGATTCATAACCACCCTGTAGGTGAAAATATTTTTCCTCACATCATTTCTGCTCCTTCTTCCCATTATTTTAAATCTGTGTGCTCAAGTTCTTGATGTATCATAGAATTCCTGCCGTGCAGAAGGAGACCATTCGGCCCATCAAGTCTGCATCGACCCTTCAAAAGAGCACTCTACCCATGTCCTTTCCGCCCTATCCCCCTAATCTAACCTGCACATCTCTGGACACTAAGGGGAAATTTAGCATGGCCAATCCACAGAACCCGCACATCTTTGGACTATGGGAGGAAGAGGGAGCACCTGGAGAAAACCCAAGCAGACACCACACAGGCCGTGACCCAAGGCCGGAATTAAACCTTGGTCCCTGGTGCTGTGAGGCAGCAGTGCTAACCACTTTGCCACTAGTTAATCCTTCAAAATCTGA
Source organism: Scyliorhinus torazame (assembly GCF_047496885.1). Classification (NCBI taxonomy): domain Eukaryota; kingdom Metazoa; phylum Chordata; class Chondrichthyes; order Carcharhiniformes; family Scyliorhinidae; genus Scyliorhinus; species Scyliorhinus torazame. The sequence goes on from NC_092709.1 coordinate 222,086,485, forward strand.
ACCTCAGTCAAGTCTCCTCTCAGCCTTTCTTTCCCCAAAGAAAATAGTCCCAACCCCTCCAACCTGTCCTGAACTACAGTTTTGTATCCCTGGAATCAGTCTTTGTATAAGAGGATCATCTGATCCTCTGACTATGAAATCCCGTACAACTATAGCACTTCCACTCTTCCACCTCTCCTCCTGTGCAAATGATCCACCCCGTGATGTCACAAAAGTGGCTCTTGCTACACTGGTCTGAGGAATCAGCTCGCTCACCAGTGGCCATGTGCGAGCCGGCGTCGCACTGTCACAGACAGGGTTTGCCAACCCCCTGGGCTCCATGGCTGCAAACCTGCAGACCCCTGTCGATACCAGCACGGGCCTCCAGGACTGGCAGCGCCAGATGACGGGGGGGCGTCGGGTGGCCAGTCCGTTCGCATCCCCCACCCATGTAGAGGCCTGGGGGCCATCGGGCACCCCGAGGGAGGAGGAGGTTGTGTGGTCCGTCCCGGCTCCCTCTGTAGGGGAGGTCCCGGTACACCGCGACACCTCGGACTCCCCCCCTTCCGTCCCAGGTGCATCGGGTGGGCAACGGGCAGGACAGGCTGGCAGCTCGCCATCCCAGTCGCCCGGGCCGCAGCCTGGCCCATCTAAGCCAGGACGCCCCAAGAAACGGCCGCCAAAGGGATCCAGTGTCAGAGGGCAGGAATCACAGGAGTCCACCTCCAGTTCTGCTGTACCGTCTGGGGAACCACGTAGACGTAGTCAAAGGGCCCGTAAGGCCAAACAATTAGACACTGAGTAAGTTGGCACGGGTGCAGGGCACAGGTGAGTTTTAGGGGCTAGGGCACGTGCATGAACTCCTTTGGTTATTAAAGTCAATGTTACACCTACCGAAGCTGCCTTTGTGCTCTGTCCAAAGTGTGCGGGGGTGTCATGTACGTTGAGCGCAAGTGTGTGTGTGAGGGGTGGTCTTACCTCAGCCCCAGGTGAGTTTGCCCCCTTCCCCCTGGGCCGCCATCAACATCCCCCGGGCAGAGGACGGGACCGTGCGCTGCAGTGTCACAGCCGCATGCAGGGATGGTCCGGGTGGATGGTGGTACTGTGGCCATGGGTCAGACATAGTCCAACGATGTAGAGCCAGGAGCTCATCGCAGGGCAGGTTGTCATCATCCTCCATGGCCTGCGATAGACACACGTCCACCCGCAACTGTGTGAGCCCGACCCGTTGTGCCGCAGGTGGATCGGCAATGGGGGGGGGTGTGCATGCGGGTGGGGTGGGTGGGGTTGGGGAGGGGGGTGAGGGTGCTGGGTGGGTGGATGGGTGGGGGGTGTGGGTGGTCGGCTGTTGCCATGGTGTGCGGTCTGTGGCCATACTACCCGATTCCCACGCCCATCTAGTCAGTGAAGCGGGCGTCTATCAGTCTGTCCCGTGCCCGCTGGGCCAGCCGGTAACGGTGGACAGCCACCCGCCTGTGTCTACCCCGTCTGCCCTGACCATTGCCCCCATCCCCCTCATCTGGGGAGGACTGGGCCTCTTCCTGCTGCTCCTCCACTCCGCCCTCCTCTGCCTGCGGCACATCGCCCCTCTGCTGGGCTATGTTGTGCAGGACGCAGCACACCACAATGATGCGGCCGACCCTATCTGACCGATACTGGAGGGCGCCCCCAGAGAGGTCCAGGCAGCTGAAACGCATCTTCAGCACACCAAAGCACCTCTCGATCACTCCCCTTGTCGCTACATGGGCATCATTGTAGCGGTTCTCCGCCTCATTGCGTGGCCTCTGTATAGGCGTCATCAGCCACGATCGCAATGGGTAGCCCCTGTCACCCAGCAACCAGCCCCTCAGCCGGGGATGGCGACCATCGTACATGCCGGGGATGGATGACCGCGACAACACGAATGAGTCGTGTACACTGCCTGGGTGACGGGCGCAGACGTGCAGGATCATCATGCGGTGGTCGCAGACCACCTGTACGTTCATCGAATAGGTCCCCTTCCGATTAGTGAACACGGCCCTGTTATCTGCAGGTGGCCGCACGGCGACGTGCATCCCATCGATCGCGCCCTGGACCATGGGGAACCCGGCAACGGCAGAGAAGCCCACGGCCCGGGCATCTTGGCTGGCCCCGTCCACGGGGAAGCGGATGTAGCGGTGCGCCATGGCATATAGGGCATCTGTCATTGCCCGGGTGCACCGGTGCACCGATGTCTGCAATATGCTGGACAGGTCCCCACTCGGTGCCTGGAATGACCCCGTTGCATAAAAGTTCAGGGCCACCGTAACCTTGACGGACACGGGGAGAGTGTGTCCCCCGCCAGTGCCACGCGGTGACAGGTGTGCCAGCAGGTGGCAGATGTGTGCCACGGTTTCCCGGCTCATCCGGAGTCTCCTCCTGCATTCCCGGTCCGTGAGGTCCTGGTATGACTGCCGGGGCCGGTACACATGGGGCGTCCTCGGGTGCCTCCGTTGCCGTGGGGCCGCGACGTCCTCCTCCCCCTCCTCGTCCTGTCGGTCAGGTGTCCCTCCAGCCTGGGCGGCTGCCGCCTGCCCCTCTGCGGCAGCCTGCGCCGCCTCTCTGGCACGCTCCTCCTCCTCCTCCTCCCCCTCATCCAGGGCAACATAGACATGAGCGGCTGCCACCACGGCGGCCAACATCGCTGGATGATCTGAAAACATGACGGCCTGGTGGGGGGGAGGGGAACGACGACATGTCATCATTGCCCATATCCCCTCCTCCCCCCAGCCAGGTGGCATGGACCGCATGGGTCCAACTGTTGGAGGCTGGCACCTGGCCAGGTGGACCAACTCACTTGCCCTCCCATCCCCCTCCTCGGCACGGACCCCCCCCAACCTCCACCCCAGCACGGAACCCCCCCCCCAACCCCCAACCTCCACCCCGGCACGGCACGGACCCCCCCCAACATCCATCCCAGCACGGACCCCCCCCCAACCTCCACCCCGGCACGGCACGGACCCCCCCCCAACCTCCACCCCAGCACGGACCCCCCCCCAACCCCCAACCTCCACCCCGCACGGACCCCCCCCCCAACCTCCACCCCAGCACGGACCCCCTCCCGACACTCCCCTGGAGCCCAGCCTACTCTAACCACCCCCCCCCCCCCCCCCCGCCGCACACACACACACACAACCCGAGACACACCTCTCCTCACGCAATCAGACTGCGGCCACGCCATTGCCTGCCCAGAGCCAACCCCCCAGGCCGTCACTCACCTCCACGCTGGTCGGCGTGAGCCTGGAGCACCGGGTCACGCCGATGAAAAGGAGGTTTGATTCACGTCGACGTGAACGGTCATCACGTCGACGGGACTTCGGCCCATCCGGAAGGGAGAATATCGGCAGGCCGAAAATCGGCTGCCTTGCGCAGACCCGTGACATTCTCCGCGGCAGCGGCGACATTAACGCCCCGCCGACATTTCTCCCTTCGGAGACTTCGGCAACAGGCGGGGGCGGGATTCACGGCGGCCAACGGCCATTCTCCGACCCTCTGGGGGGTCGGAGAATGACGCCCCAGTATTGGGGAACGTTGAATCCCACCCTATATTCTCCCGCCGGAGGAGAATTGTAACTGATCTATGTTCCCCCTGGGAGTGCAAATCGGGAAGCAATGCCAAATCCCTTGTCAGGCATGCCGAGGAATACGAGGGATTCCCGAGAATCCTGCTATTGGGCCCTCATTCTGAGTGGGTGGGCCAAAAGTGAGGTCCCGCAACTGGCCACCACCACCGCCCCCCACCCCCCCCCCCCCACCCCCCCACCCCCCACCCCCCCACCCACCCCCGCCCCCCATGCCACGGCACCACAAAGCAGCCCCCAACCCCAGATTGCCTGGGGGATGCCCTTCCCACAAGTACAGGAATGACCCAACCTGTTTCCTCTTCCCCCGGGACTCCCTAACTCGTGAGAACGCCCAGGGGCCCTCTCAATAGGGAGACCCTCCGACAGACCCCCTTAATAGAGAGACCCCCCCAAGTGATCCCAGGAACAGAAAGACTGCAGGAACAGAGACCCTCTAACTGAAGCAACTCCCCACCGAAGGAACCCCTGACAGAGACCCCCTAACTGAAGGAGCACTGCACAGAGACACACTAACTAAAGGGGCCCCCCTACAGGGAGCCCCTGACTAAAGGGACCATCCCCTTTGGTCCAATCCCCCTGAAAAGAGATGCCTGTATGGAAGCTAGAGAGCAGTCCAGACAGGGGCAGTGAAAAAAAGTACAGCTGGAACACTTACCTGAATGTTCCAGTGTTCATTCCTCGAAGGACAACAGCTGTGACCTGTGTTTAAATCTCTCAGATCCATTTGGTGGAAGCCATTCATTCATTTCGAGAAATGTGTTGTGATTGACAGCCTCCACAAAACAGCTGTAGACTTGATTCATTCATCTCCCTTCATGGATGAGTAACTCTAAGAGGTGAAACCCCCAATGTTGACAAACATCAACCATATCAAAGTGCGGTACGTGCATTGCAATCACATGCTTGAGTGGTAGGAATGCATTCTGTGATCACAATGCACTTACTGCTGTTATCACAGCTGTTCTCCTTCCAGTTACAACTGCACTTTTTTTCACTGCCCCTATCTGGACTGTTCTCCAGCTTCCAGACAGGGATCTCTTTTCTGGGGGGGTCTGTGTGAGGGGTTCCTTTTGTTAGGGGGTCCATGTTTGGGTCCCTTTAGTTAGGGGGTCTCTGTGGGGGTTCTTTCAGTTTGGAAGTTCCCTTGGGGAGAGGGTTCCTTCAGTTAGGTGTTTCTTTGGGGGGTTCCTTCACATTCGGTGAAATGGACATTCTGAATTCTCCCTCTGTGCACCCCAACAGGCGCTGGAATGTGGCGACTAGGGGCTTTTCACAGTAACTTCATTGCAGTGTTAATGTAAGCCTACTTGTGACAATAAAGATTATTAAATTATTAACTGAAGGAACCCCCACAAGGACACTTCCTAACTGAAAGAACCCCCACAGGGACCCCCTAACTAAAGGCACACACAATAGGGACCCCCAAACCAGTTAGGGGGTCCTATTCCTTGAGGGGTCTCCCTATTTCTGGGTCCTGGGAGGGTCTTCCTATTAAGGGGTCTCTTGGGGGATTCTCCCATTTTTGGGGCCTTGGGGGTGCGTGGGAGGTCTAGTAGAGGAGGGGTGGGAGGGTAGTGCTTTGTGAGGTGGAGGGTGGTCCTTGGATGTGTGGTGATATGCCTTTAAGCAATATCATAGATGGATGGTGTGCAGCCTCCAACCGCCAGTTGACGGTGCAGACACATCACGCAGTCTCAAGCCCGTGGTCATGTGACCAGGGACTGCCATATAAGTGGAGACACATTAGGCCATCAGCAAATGGTTGTAGGAGATGGTAGTAAGACATACAGGTGAACTGTCGTGCTGGGTGTAATTCCAGAGGAGTACAAAGAAACTCCATGATAACATGCTCTGTTCCTGCAGTTAAGAGGTCCTGGGGTTTTTTTACCACGTGTGATTCAATAAAGATCCTGGTTTGGACAAGTCTAGATGCTTGGTGGAATCCTTTGCAAGGTATAGAAGACGAAACACAACAGGATGGACTTTGGGGGAAACTCCCTCAAGGGGCTGACACCTTTGCCCACCACGACGACCACCACACCAGGGCCACACTGGTAAATACCAGAGGTAATCCACGTTCACGTGATTCCCAGCCTGAGGATCGGAGACTCATGGAAGGCCAGAGTATAGGCCAGAGTAATGGATGCAAATTGGTGCGAACACGATGGGCCGAATGGCTTCCTTCTGTGCAGAAAATAACAAAGAAACAATAAACAATCAAAGAAACCTATTTATTTGCATCCTACTGCTGGAGCACGGTCCTGAACCTTGATGACTGATGCCAGACTAACTGACCTGCAGTTCTTTGTTTTATCCCTCTACCTCCTTTCTTGAATAGGTGTGTCATGTATTCTAACGCCCATCCACAGGGATCATTCTGGAATCTAGGGACTTTTCTTTATTCTTTTTTAACAATCTAGGAAACTAGAAATAACAAAGAGACACACAGGAGCGCACGGAAGGATAAAATAAAATAAACTTCCAGTTTGTTTGCTTAAAAGGGAATGGCTGGTCTTTTCACAGATCACGGGTGAAATTCTCCGGTATCGGCGCGATGTCCGCCGACTGGCGCCCAAAACGGCGCAAATCAGTCGGGCATCGCGCTGCACCAAAGGTGCAGAATGCTCCGCATCTTGGGGGGCCGAGCCCCAACCTTAAGGGGCGACGCCCGAGCCGGACGAATTTCCGCCCCGCCAGCTGCCGGAAAAGGCCTTTGGTGCCCCGCCAGCTGGCGCGGAAATGACATTTCCAGGCGGCGCATGCGCGGGAGCGTTAGCGGCCGCTGATGGCATTCCCACGCAAGCGCAATGGAGGGAGTCTCTTCCGCCTCCGCCATGGTGGAGACCGTGGCGAAGGCGGAACGGAAAGAGTGCCCCCACGGCACAGGCCCGCCCGCGGATCGGTGGGCCCCAATCGTGGGCCAGGCCACCGTGGGGGCACCCCCCGGGGCCAGATCACCCCGTGCCCCCCCCAGGACCCCGGAGCCCGCCCGCGCCGCCTTGTCCCGCCGGTAAGGTAGGTGGTTTAATCTATGCCGGCAGGACAGGCATTTTAGCAGCGGGACTTCGGCCCATCCGGGCCGGAGAATCACGGGGGGGGGGGGCACCGACCGGCGCGGCGCGATCCCGCCCCCGGCGAATATCCGGTGCTGGAGAATTCGGCAACCGGCGGGGGCGGGATTCACGCCAGCCCCCGGCGATTCTCCGACCCGGCGGGGGGGGGGGGGGGGGGGGGGGGGGGGCGGAGAATCTCGCCCCACACTGCTGGTTTTAGTTCTGGCCGGGCCAGAATGTCCCGCTGCCGGCCAATGGCGGGTTACCACCCACCATCGGGAATCAGGCTGCAGGGGGTGTGGAAAATCCCACCCATAGTGACCAAAGTAATCTCCCTCCAAAATGAGAGCTAAGGATCAAAAGATGAGCTAAATTAATCAATTGAACCTAAGTAAATTGGTAGTTGGGGGGGGGGAAGTGTCTTGTGGTTCAAAGGTGAAGTCACACAGGATCAGAGGTGAGCTGCCAAGGTGGATACAGAACTGGCTAGGTCATAAAAGGCAGAGAGTAGCAATGGAAGGATGCTTTTCTAATTGGAGGGCTGTGACCAGTGGTGTTCCACAGGGATCAGTGCTGGGATCTTTGCTGTTTGTAGTAAATACAAATGATTTGGAGGAAAATGTAACTGGTCTGATTAGTAAGTTTGCAGACGACACAAAGGTTGGTGGAATTGTGGATAGCAATGATGACTGTCAGAGGATACAGCAGGATTTAGATCGTTTGGAGACTTGGGCGGAGAGATGTCAGATGCAGTTTAATCTGGACAAATGTGAGGTAATGCATTTTGGAAGGTCTAATACAAGATGGGAATATACAGTGAATGGTAGAACCCTCAAGAGTACCGACAGTCAGAGAGATCTAGGAGTACAGGTCCACAGGTCACTGAGAGGGGCAACACAGGTGGAAAAGGTAGTCAAGAAGTCATACGGCAGGCTTGCCTTCATTGGCCGGGGCATTGAGTATAAAAATTGGCAAGTCATGTTGCAGCTGTATAGAACCTCAGTTAGGCCACACTTGGAGTATAGTGTTCAATTCTGGTCGCCACACTACCAGAAGGATGTGGAGGCTTTAGAGAGCGTGCAGAAGAGATTTACCAGGATGTTGCCTGGTATGTAGGGCATTAGCTATGAGGAGCGGTTGAATAAACTCGGTTTGTTCTCACTGGAACGAAGGAGGTTGAGGGGCGACCTGATAGAGGTATACAAAATTATGAGGGGCATAGACAGAGTGGATAGTCAGAGACTTTTTCCCAGGGCAGAGGGGTCAATTACTAGGGGGCATAGGTTTGAGGTGCGAGGGGCAATGTTTAGAGGAGATGTGCGAGGCAAGTCTTTTACACAGAGGGTAGTGGGTGCCTGGAACTCGCTACCGGAGGAGGTGGTGGAAGCAGGGACGATAGTGACATTTAAGGGGCATCTTGACAAATACATGAATAGGATGGGAATAGAGGGATACGGACCCCGGAAGTGTAAAAGGTTTTAGTTTAGACTGGCAGCATGGTCGGCACGGGCTTGGAGGGCCGAAGGGCCTGTTCCTGTGCTGTACATTTCTTTGTTCTTTGAAAACACTTGAACAACAACGCTCAAGAAGCTCAACACCATACAGGACAAAACTCCCGCCTTTTCAGAACCCGATCCTTCAACATTCACTCCCTCCATCACAAGTACCTGGTGGCAGCAGAGTGTACCACCTGCACATACACTGCAGTAACTTGCCAGAGGCACTCGCATCCCATCAGTGAACAAACAGAAACATTGATACGTTGGGACCTATCCTCATGTGATCCACAGGTGACAGGAAGAGAACAATTTTATTCTCCCAAAGCTTTCATATACCATCAGGGTCTACGTTCCTTCATCATGGCCGGGATTCTCCGAGCCTCCGCGCCACAATCGCACCCAGCGCGAGTCGGTGAATGGGGCATCAGGCCTGCGCCACCTTCCCGCGGAATCGCCGCCAGTTGCGCGCAAGAGGCGGACGCGGTGCTGGTCGGGGGCCGTTGAAAGAGGCCCACGCGACAATTCTGTGCCGGTAACTGGCCGAGTTCCCTCTGGCGTGGTTCTAACATTGTTCCACCCGGCGGGAGCTCAGAGTCGCGGCTGCGGTGGCCACCATGGTGGGCGGGGTGGGGGGATCCGTCACCGGTGGGGGCCTCCACAACAGCCAGATCCGTGATAGGGGTCCACCGATCGGCAGGTGCGCGCAATCTGGCGTGGGGGGCCTACTCCTTTGGCGCCGGCCTGCTGTGTGGGTCCGCCATGTCGCAGCGCACATGCGCGGACCCACGGCTGAAGTGCAGGGCCCCGTATAGGCAGCCAGAGCTTAGTGGAGCACTCTGGGGCCCTACAAGCCCCCTTAAAAATGGAGAATCACCCCGGACGTTCTAGAAAAAAGTCCGGTGTGACTCACGCCCGACTTCCCGCGGGCATGGAGACTTATCCCCACTATTGGAGAATGTCGGCCCATGTTTTTGTTGAACATCATGGAATGTACCGGGGTTAAGTTTGTTTTACTGCTCACTAAGTATGTCAGAGGCTTAAACCTGCCCTTATTCATTGACTTCATCTCAGAACAAATGAAAATGATAAAATTGCTTCCATAGATAATCAAACATAAGTCATTAGCAAAAGTCATTAAGCAAAAAGTGCAGAGGATACTGGAAGTCTGCAGAGGGATTTGGATAGGCTAAGTGAATGGGCTAGGGTCTGGCAGATGGAGTACAATGTTGACAAATGTGAGGTTATCCATTTTGGTAGGAATAACAGCAAAAGGGATTATTATTTAAATGATAAAATATTAAAACATGCTGCTGTGCAGAGAGACCTAGGTGTGCTAGTGCATGGGTCGCAGAAAGTTGGTTTACAGGTGCAACAGGTGATTAAGAAGGCAAATGGAATTTTGTCCTTCATTGCTAGAGGGATGGAGTTTAAGACTAGGGAGGTTATGCTCCAATTGTATAAGGTGTTAGTGAGGCCACACCTGGAGTATTGTGTTCAGTTTTGGTCTCCTTACTTGAGAAAGGACGTACTGGCACTGGAGGGTGTGCAGAGGAGATTCACTAGGTTAATCCCAGAGCTGAAGGGGTTGGATTGCGAGGAGAGTTTGAGTAGACTGGGACTGTACTCGTTGGAATTTAGAAGGATGAGGGGGGATCTCACAGAAACATATAAAATTATGAAGGGAATAGATAGGATAGATGCGGGCAGGTTGTTTCCACTGGCGGGTGAAAGCAGAACTAGGGGGCATAGCCTCAAAATAAGGGGAAGTAGATTTAGGACTGAGTTTAGGAGGAACTTCTTCACCCAAAGGGCTGTGAATCTATGGAATTCCCTGCCCAGTGAAGCAGTAGAGGCTCCTTCATTAAATGTTTTTAAAATAAAGATAGATAGTTTTTTGAAGAATAAAGGGATTAAGGGTTATGGTGTTCGGGCCGGAAAGTGGAGCTGAGTCCACAAAAGATCAGCCATGATCTCATTGAATGGCGGAGCAGGCTCGAGGGGCCAGATGGCCTACTCCTGCTCCTAGTTCTTATGTTCTTATTAGACATTATTTAACCAGAGCAATCTCAGAACTGATTCATCTCTTTTTCAATGTAAAAATCATTCTGAATTTCCAGAGTCTAAATCAAACATGGGCCTTATTTTATCTTGGCTAAAAATACAAGTATTTCTACTTATCAGGTTTAGCTGATTATGATTGCGAAATTTACATTTATGGCAGTGTGATTTAAAATGACTGAAATAAATTTAGACTGATAGTACTCACATGGAGAGGTTCCGAATGCTGAGGAGCTATGGTTAGCCACAGGGAAGACACAGGCTGTATAACCAATTACCGTTCAACTCAAACACCTTTATTAAAGCTAGAACCCGAAACAGGCAACATTTTTTTGAAGCTAATCTGAGTTTTAAATGACACTGTGAACCTTAGCCAGTGCTAATGAGTTCCTCAACTGCTGATTACAAAATCACAAGACAATTTTGGATTAAAAGAGCCCTTTGGCACAGAATACTGTCTGCCCATTATATCATTTAGTTTCTTAAATAAGCCCAGTGTCCGCGACTCGACAATCTTTCTCGGCCAGCTGTTCCAGCTGTTAATGTTTCCTGTAGTTTATCCTCAACTGGTCCCTGGTTTTTAGTTGTTTTTATTGTTCTCTGACTATTTGGATCAGAGAATAATAGGAATTGCATAACAGAAGGAGGCCTTTCAGCCAACTGTGCTCATTCTGGCTCAAAAGCAATAACGGTAATTGGTCATACAGTCAGTCTGTGTCTTCCCTGTGGCTAACCGAAAGCAGTACATTTAAGTGTACTGCTTTTGAAGATAGGCAATCAATGTTAATATGTTAATACCTTGTTACGTTTTTATTTTTATAAAAAATCAAAGCATAACATTTTAAATATGGTGATCAATCCAAAGGGGAATCAAATAATAAATATTAAATTATACCTGGGGTGTCCAAATCTGAAGATATAAGTGAACCTAAATATGATAATTTCAAGAAAATTCATTCATTGCTGAAATAAGTAGCAACCTTTTTAAAGCGGGCAAAAATGTATTTTGTTGAACTGTCATTAGAAAGTATAATGAGCTTGCAAGATTTTTTAAACTAAGTTTAACACACAGAAAAACTCCTTGCAAAAGAAATCATAACATTTCTGTCAGAGTTGTGGAAAAACAGATCTCTGATCGTTGTCTGTGCAGCAAAGGTAAATGTCCTGATGCGGTGTTCCCCACCTGCAGCGTCTCTTGTCCTATAGAACTGTACAGAGGGTGGATCAGGAGCACAAACATTATAGGAAGCTCATAGCCAATTATATAAACTACACAGGAGCCTTGTGTGCAGGAAAATAAGTTTGTCTAATGGAATAGCTGCACTGAAATTCACAGAAGGTGGTTATTGGCCTGCGCCACGTCATGAACAGAGGTATAAGGACAATCGTGGCATTTGTCCCCTGTATGGGGTAATCTGCCGAGAGGGTCACATGGCCAATCAGGGTCCCGGGTATGGGGGGGAGGGGGGGGGGGATCACCATAGCAAGCGCTGGTTTCTGTACCAGTTCAGTTCTGGAAACTGATTTGCAGCCATGTGCCTGTATTGTAGTTATCTGTAAATGAACATTGCAGTTTTTAATCTACCTAACTGGTGAACGGGAAATATTACATTGGCGACGAGGATAAAAGAAAAAAAGCCATCCCAAGATCGTGAGTATTAGGTCACGTTGAAGTTCAGTTCGAGTTGAGAAATAGAATTCTGTTTGCAGATATGCCCTGATTCATATGGATAGATCCTTTTGATTCCTCTGTGGAGGATTGGAGAAAATACATTGAAAGTTTGGGCTACTTTTTAGGGCCAACGAAATAGAGGAGATGGGGACGAGAATGGCCGTGTGTGGGACTGACCATATGTGGGACCCTGACCTACAATTTAAAACGCAGCCTCACATCCCCAAGCATGCTTGACTCAAAGCCATTGACTGAGATCGTTGAATTGGTGAAAACACACAACCACCCAAACTCATCAGTAATATTGCAGATGTTTAAATTTAACTCAACCGGGAGAGCCCCTAGGGAAACTATTTCAACCTATATATTAGCAAGTTGAGACAGATTGCAGAGCACTGCAACTTCGGAGCCAATTTCAATGATATACTGCAGACCCATTTAGTCTGCGGGGTAAATAATGAAGCCATCAAAAGGAAGGTATTAGCAGAGGCAGATATAAATTTTAAGAAGGCGCTGGAGATAGCGTTAGGAATGGAGAGTGCAGGGCAGATCGGTGGCACAGTGGTTAGCACTGCTGCCTCACGGCGCCGAGGTGCCAGGTTTGATTCCGGCTCCGGGTCACTGTCCGTGTGGAGTTTGCACATTCTCCCTGTGTTTGCCTGGGTTTCGCCCCCACAACCCAAAGATGTGCAGGGTAGGTGGATTGGCCCCGCTAAATTGCTCCTTAATTGGAAAAAGTGAATTGGATACTCTAAATTTATAAGAAAAAAAAAGGAACGGAGAGTGCTGAGAAGGGGCACAGGAGGTTCAGGACATGTAAAATGGTGCAGTTCACCAGTTAGAGCAGAAAATTGCAGTCAGCAGTAGCGCCAAAAATGAAGATAATTTTTAAACGGGAAGCAAATGCAGCCACGAATAAAGCAAGAACAGTTAAAAGAGCCAATCAATAGCTTTGAATATTAGTCGAGTGTTACTGGTGCGGGAGTAATCACTCCCTAGAAGTTTGCCAGTATAGAGATGCTGAATGTTTTTTCTGCCACTGGAAAGGATACCAAATGCACCAATGTAAGTAAGAGTTAGTAATACATCGCAAGTGCATAATATAAGACCATAAGACTATGAGACGTAGGAGCAGAATTAGGCCACTCGGCCCATCGAGTCTGCTCCACCATTCAATCATGGCTGATATTTTGTCATGCCCATTCTCCTGCCTTCGCCCCATAACCCCTGATCCCCTTGTTAATCAAGAATCTATCTATCTCTGTCTTAAACACACTCAGTGAATTGGCCTCCACAGCCGACTGCGGCAAAGAGTTCCACAGATTCACCACCCTCTGGCTGAAGAAATTCCTCCTCATCTCTGTTTTAAAGGATCGTCCCTTTAGTCTGAGATGGTGTCCTCTGGTTCTAGTTTTTCCTACAAGTGGAAACATCCTCTCCATGTCCACTCTATCTAGGCCTCGCAGTATCTTGTAAGTTTCAATAAGATCCCCTCTCATCCTTCTAAACTCCAACGAGTACAGACCCAGAATCCTCAAACGTTCATCACATGACAAGTTCTTCATTCCAGGGGTCATTCTTGTGAACCTCCTCTGGACCCTTTCCAAGGCCAGCACATCATTCCTTAGATACGGGGCCCAAAAATGCTCACAATACTCCAACTGGGGTCTGACCAGAGCCTTATACAGCCTCAGAAGTACATCCCTGGTCTTGTATTCTAGCCCTCTGGACATGAATGCTAACATTGCATTTGCCTTCTTAACTGCCGACTGAACCTGCACATTAACCTTAGGAGAACCATGAACAAGGACTCCCAAGTTCCTTTGTGCTTCTGATTTCCTAAGCATTTCCCCATTAAGAAAATAGCCTATGCCTAAATTCCTCCTCCAAAGTGCATAGCCTCACACTTTTCCACATTGCATTTCATTTGACACTTCATTGCCCACTCTCCTAGCTTGTCCAAGTCCTTCTACAGCCCCCTTGCTTCCTCAATACTACCTGTCCCTCTACAAATCTTTGTATCATGTGCAAACTTAGCAACAGTGCCTTCAGTACCTTCTTCCAAATCATTAATGTATATTGTGAAAAGTTGTGGTCCCAGCACAGACCCGTGAGGCACACCACTAGTCACCAGCTGCCATCCTGAAAAAGACCCCTTTATCCCCACTCTCTGCCTTCTGCCAGTCAGCCAATCCTCTATCCATGCCAGGATCTTACCCTTAACACAAAGGGCTTTTAGCTTATTTAAAAGTCTCCTATGCGGCACTTTGTCAAAGGCATTCTGGAAATCTAAATAAATCACGTCCACTGGTTCTCCTTTGTCTAACTTCCTTGTTACCTCCTCAAAGAACTCTAACAAATTTGTCAGACACGACCTCCCTTTGACAAAGCTGTGCTGACTCAGTCCTATTTTACCATGCACTTCCAAGTACTTTGCGATCTCATCTTTAATAGTAGATCCTAAAATCTTCCCAATGACCGAAGTTAGGCTAACAGGCCTATAATTTCCTGTCTTCTGCCTCCCTCCCTGCTTAAACAGTGGTGATACATTAGCCATCTTCCAGTCCTCTGAGACCCTTCCTGCCTCCAGTGATTCCTGAAAGATCATCACTAATGCCTCCACAATTTCCTCAGCTATCTCTTTTAGGACCCTGGGGTGTAGTCCATCCGGTCCAGGTGACTTATTCACCTTCAGGCCTTTTAGTTTCCCCAGAACCTTCTCCTTAGTAATGGTCACGACACTCACCTCTGCCCCCTGGTTCTCCTGGAGTTCTGGCATCCCACTGGTGTCTTCCACCGTGAAGACTGATGCAAAGGAACTATTCAGTTCATCTGCCATTTCTTTGTTTCCTATTATTACTTCTCCAGCCACATTTTCCAGTGGTCCAATGTCTATTTTTGCCTCTCTCTTATCTTTTATATACTGAAAAAATCTCTTCCTATCTTCCTTTATATTACTAGCTAGCTTGTATTCATACTTCATCTTCTCCCCCCTTATTGCTTTTTTAGTTGTCCACTGCTCACTTTTAAAGGCTTCCCAATCCTCTGGCTTCCCACTAACACTCGCCACTTCGTATGCTTTTTCTTTAGCTTTTATGCTGTCCTTGACGTCCTTCGTCAGCCATGGATGCCTTGTCCTCCCCTTAGCATGTTTCCTCCTCCTTGGGATGAATTTCTGTTGTGCCTCCCTAATAACCCCAAAAAACTCCTGCCATTGTTGTTCCACTGTCTTCCCGGCTAGGCTCCTTTTCCAACCAACTCTGGCCAGCTCCTTCCTCATGTCTTTGTAGTTAGCTTTATTTAATTGTAATCCCTTACTTCTGATTGCAGCTCCTCCCTCTCAAACTGCAGGGTAAATTCTATGATATTGTGGTCACTGCTCCCTAAGGGTTCCTTCACTTTAAGTTCCCTAATCAAGTCTGCCTCATTACACATCACCAAATCCAGAATTGCCTGTTCCCTAGTAGGCTCTGTCACAAGCTGCTCCAAAAAACCATCTCTAAAACATTCCACAAATTCCATTTCTTGGGATCCAACCTGATTTTCCCAGTCCACCTGCATATTGAAGTCCCACATGATTATTGTAATATTGCCTTTTTTACATGCCTTTTCTATCTCCTGATTTATTTTCTGCCCCACATCCTGACTACTGCTAGGGGGTCTGTACATAACTCCCATCAGGGTCTTTTTACCTTTGCAATTCCTCAACGCTACCCACAGAGATTCTATGCCTTCTGATTCTATATCGCTCCTTGCTATCAATTTAACTTCATTCCTTACTAACAATGCATCCCCACTCCCTTTACCCATCTGCCTGTCCTTTCGACAGGACCTATATCCTTGGATATTTAGATCCCAGCCCTGATCCCCTTGCAGCCACGTCTCTGTGATGCCGACAACATTGTATCGGCCAATTTCAATGTGCGCAACAAGCTCATTTACCTTGTTCCATTAACTGCACTCATTTAGGTACAACACCCTCAATCTTGCATTGACCACCTCACTTTTCACACTCTCCTCAGTCACTGTGCCCTGCACTGTGGCTCTTTTTGATTTTTGACTATGGCTTCTCTGCCTTACACTACCCCCCTTACTGCTTTTTGTTTCTGGCCCCGTTTTACTTCCCTCCGACGTCTTGCATCGGTTCCCATCTACCTGCCACATTAATTTAAACTCTTCCCCACAGCACCATCAAACACCATTTAGATAACATGATTCTTTTTTATTTGCCTGCCAAAATGGACATTTTTCCCACATTGTGCTCCATTTGCCAGGTCTTTGCCCACTCACATAAACTATCTATGTCCCTTTGTATCCTCCTTATGTTGTTGTTGTTCTTCCCACACCTGGTGCACAGTGAGGTTTTCCCTGAAACAGGCCGTTAGCCTGTCACCAGAAGCTTATAGCATGAAGTGCACCACTCTGTGTCAAACATGGCTGCCATTGATATGCACAAAGGATTTTGCACTTTGAACCTCAACCTGTTGGCCATGTTATAAATGCACCTTCCTTGGTCAACAAGTCCTGGGGTGGTTCTCGAATCTAGAATTTCTGGCTCAGAGTTAGGGGCATTACCCATTGTGCCACAAGACCACCTCTGCCTCCTTATGTCCTCTTCATAATTTACTTTCCTATCTATCTTTGTGTCATCAGCAAATTTCACAACCGTACCTTTTTGTCCCTTCATCCATATAATTTATATAAATTGTAAAAGTTGATACCAATAACAAACCACTTATTACATCCTGCCAACCAGCAAATTGCCCATTTATGCTAACTCCCTCTTTCCTGTTGGCCAACCAATCTTCTATCCATGCCAATGTGTTATCCCTACACCATGAACTTTTCTCCACATTCATTATAATTATCATCATCGTATGTATTCTGGAAATCTAAGTAAAGAACAAAGAACAAAGAACAAAGAAATGTACAGCACAGGAACAGGTCCTTCGGCCCTCCAAGCCCGTGCCGACCATGCTGCCCGACTAAACTACAATCTTCTACACTCCCTGGGTCCGTATCCGTAAAGTATATCCGTAAAGTATATCCACTAGTTCCCCTTTATCCACAGCATATGTCTCCTTCAAAGAACTCCAATTAATTGGCTTAACACGATTTCCCTTTCACAAAACCATGTTGACTCTGCCTGATTGCCTTGAATTTTTCTAAGTACACTGTTATAATATCTTTAATAATAGTGTCTAACATTTTCCCTGCGACAGATATTAAGCTAAGTGACCTGTAGTTTACTGATTTCTGTTTCCCTCCCTTTTTGAATCAAAGTCACATTTTCTATATTGCAAACTAATGGAATCTTTCCCAAAACTAGGCAATTTTGGAAATTTACTATCTCCCTAGACACTTCTTTCAAGACCCTATAAGACCCTAATAGATTCAGAATTGTAACCTGAGGAATTTGGAAGCTATTTTAATCCTATCTAAGTTGTGCCGATATTTGTATTCCCTCCAGAGGTAAAACAATAAAACCTATTTGTTTTTGTGCACAACTGATCACACAAATTGGACAGGATTAGTAGTCAAAATGTCATGGGTATTACATGTCTACTGATCAGAGAGTTTGCACCATCAGTTGACATTTCATTGCACCATTGCCAAGATTTTGTTGGATGGCAGAATTTCTCTTTCCAACATCCGAAGAGTCAGCGGCAAACACATTGCAGCTTGTACTTACTGCGCCACAGCCATTTGATGCTTCACGGGCTGTTAATTGGCTGGAGGTGGGATGCCCACCCCTCGCTCAGGAGGAATTGGAATCTGATTTGGCTGGTAGCTCCCTAGTTCAAACAGGGTCAGAAGCTGCAATGGACTGGACTGGGACTGCAAGAAGACTGCAGAGTCTAGTCCTGGAAGTCCAGGATCAAGTATGCTTTCAGAGTCTCAGCACAGGGAGGTGATGTGAGGCCCAGTGGGGGATGGGCATAAGGAGGTGGTCAGGGTGTTGGTGGAGAGGCTGTGGGGGTGGGAGGAAGCACAGGCAGTGGCCTGACATTTTGTTGGGGAGAAGGTGTGTGGCACCATTGCTAAAAGGAGTCCCCCACCATTGTTGTGTTTGGTTGCTTCCTTAATCATGAAGGTACATGAAGATATGATTGCTACAAGTATTTATTCTTGATTGTAACCATGCATTTCTATGTGCAAACGATTCCATCTTCGTTACTGTAAAACCATGGAGGGAGATGCCTGTCCTCTTGTCTGTCCTACCGGCAAGTGCCCGCCTCCCGTCCATCCCCCGATATATATATGTCTGTGTCGGTGTTTGGTTCCACCTGCTGGCGGGTGGTCGGAACTGTCACTACATGTATTGGTCAGTGGCTATGCACAGTGGTGCCATTATATACAAATATATACATTGGTACAACTATGTGCAATTATACATAGATATGCCTGTATGCATATCACCACAATCACCATCCCACCCGAGGTCTGTGCAAGGCTATTTCTCAGGCTTCCACTCCCTGAACCCCCCCTTCCCACCCCCCACACCCGCTGGGCAGGAAATAAGCATTAAGTGGTCATTAATTGGTCACTCAATTGTCATAAAATACACCAGTATATCATGGTGCAGCCACACACTGATGGACACACAGTGGGACCAATCAACATACACAACACCGCAGCCAATCACCAGTGAGAGCACACGCACTATAAAGACAGGGGACATCAGAGTTCCCGCTCATTCCTGTAGCAGCTAGCTAGGAGCACAGAGCTCACAGCCTGCAACACAGACATTCACCATGTGCTGAGTGCATCAACTGGTCAGGACAAGGCAAAGGTCTTTAGTTAAAGCTGGTATCGTATTTACCCACAGTTCAAGTATGTTTAAATAGTTAACCTTTTAATAAAATAGTGTTGCACTACTTCAAGTGTTGGTGACCTGTATGTGATCCAGAACACCCAACACATCATGGTACCAGGACTGGGGTTGCATACTAGCACTTCTTAGACCTACCTGCAAATGATGTGCCTTCCGCCAGCATTCCGTCATTCTGCAACTGGACAACATCACCCGCCGCCGCCGCTCCGCATCGCCGGCAACCTCGGGGCCAACGGGAAGATTTTCAAACAGCGCTTCCAGCTCTACCTCAAAGCCACGGACAGGGAGGGCGCCTCGGACACCAGAAAGATTGCTCTTCTCCTCTCCATGGTCGGTGACCATGCCATCCACATTTTCAACTCTCTCACCTATGCAGATGATGAAGACAAGACGAAGTTCAAGACGGTTCTCCTCAAATTTGACACTCACTGCAGCGTAGAGGTGAATGAAAGTTTTGAACGCTACGTGTTCCAACAGTGTTTGCAGGGTAAGGACGAACCTTTCCAGTCCTTTTTAATGCACCTCCGCATCCTTGCGCAATCTTGCAGCTACGGGCCCACAGCTGACTCCATGATACGCGACCAGATCGTTTTCGCTGTTCAGTCGGACCCCCTACATCAGAAGCTCCTCAAAGTAAAGCAACTCACCCTAACGACCGCCATCGAGACCTGTGTCCTACATGAAAATGCCACCAGTCGGTACTCCCATATACAAGCGGCTGAAACGGCGCGGCAAGGTCCCCACGAGGCGGAACGGGCCCAAATGATTGAACACCTCCAGGGCCTCAGCCTGGATGAGGGCGGCCATTTCACACGCTTTTGGCGGACTCCTGCGCTTGTATGCACCAAACGAGGGGACGGCGACATGGAGGAACGTAATGCGCAGGTGCGCACCATGCAGGACCGCACCGCGCATGCGCGGTGGCGCAGCGAACATGCTGACGTCACGACGTGTGGCAACTGTGGCTCGGCCCATTTAAAGCGGCAATGCCCCGCAAAATCTCGACAATGCCTACGATGTGGAAGGTTTGGCCACTATGCTGCCTGCTGTCGAGCAGCTCAGCCTTCCAATTCATATCGCTTCAGCCAGCCTCGCAGGAATGTTCGGGCAATTCAACCCACGGTCACCGAGTCCGATTCTGACCTCCCACACAGTAGTGACACCGAGGACCCGAAGGCGCCTTTTCGAGTTGGTGTCGTAACGAGAAACAGGCTGTCCCCGAAGCAAAGACACCAGCCGCTGTCGGTATACAGCATTGATCCAGACGATGAGTGGTGTGCCACCCTGATGGTCAACTGGTCCCAAATACGATTCCGCCTGGACACTAGTGCCTCCGACAATCTCATGGCGTGGTCTGCTTTCCAAAGCCTTTGTGTCAAACCAACCATTCTCCCATCGGCCTGCCAGCTATTGGACTACAATGGCAACATCATTCCTGCTACCGGCTCATGCCAACTCGAAGTGACGCACAAGTCACGAAAAGCCATCCTTTCTTTCGAGATCGTGGGCTCCTCGAAGGACTCTCTGCTTGGAGCACAGGTGTGCAAATTGCTAAACCTCGTTCAAAGAGTTCACTCTCTCTCTCCTGATGACACGTCTGCCTTCCAGGATGCTGACTTCAGGGCCCAACTCAACGCCATCATCGACCAGCACCACAACGTCTTCGAAGGCATGGGCACGCTCCCATATACTTACAAGATCATACTCAAACAGAACGGCACGCCTGTGGTGCATGCACCTCGCAGAGTCCCAGCACCCCTCAAGGACCACCTCAAGCAGCAGCTGCAGGACCTCCAAGACCAAGGAGTGACCTCCAGAGTTACGGAACCAACCGACTGGGTCAGCTCCATGGTGTGCGTAAAGAAGCCTTCCGGCGAGCTCAGAATCTGCATTGATCCAAAGGATCTGAATCGCAACATAATGAGGGAGCATTACCCAATCCCCAAGCGCGAAGAGATCACATGCAAGATGGCTCGGGCCAAGCTCTTCACCAAACTTGACGCCTCGAAAGGATTCTGGCAAATTCAACTCGACAGATCCAGCAGGAAACTGTGTACCTTTAATACCCATTTTGGCAGATATTATTACAACAGGATGTCGTTTGGGATCATATCGGCATCAGAAGTATTCCACAGGATCATGGAACAAATGATGAAAGGCATTGAAGGTGTTCGCGTCTATGTTGACGACATAATCATTTGATCCACCACCCCGCAGGAGCATATCAGTCGCCTCCAGCGCGTTCAAACGCATAAGGGAGCTGGGCCTACGCCTCAACAGAGCCAAATGCTCCTTCGGCCAGACAGAACTCAAGTTCCTAGGGGACCACATCTCCCAGTTGGGTGTGCGGCCGGATGCGGAGAAGGTGGCTGCCATCACAGCCATGAAAAAGCCAGAGGACAAGAAGGCGGTCCTCCGATTCCTGGGCATGGTCAACTTTCTAGGGAAGTTCATCCCTAACCTCGCCTCTCATACCACAGCTCTCAGGAATCTGGTCAGGAAGACGACAGACTTCCAATGGTTTCCTGCCCACGAGAGCGAATGGACAGAACTTAAAACCAAACTTACCACGGCCCCGGTATTGGCCTTTTTTGATCCAGCGAAAGAGACAAAAAGTTCGACCGATGCCAGCCAATCTGGTATTGGGGCAGTGCTCCTGCAACGCGATGAGGCCTCATCATGGGCCCCCGTTGCATATGCGTCACGTGCCATGACCCCCAAGGAACAGCGCTACGCGCAGATAGAAAAGGAGTGCCTGGGCCTGTTGACCGGTGTCGTCAAATTTCATGATTATGTGTACGGCCTTCCCCAATTCACTGTCGAGACCGACCATCGCCCGCTGGTCAATATAATACAAAAAGACTTGAACGACATGACGCCTCGCCTCCAGCGCATTCTGCTTAAACTCCGGCGGTACAATATCCAGCTCCTATACACCCAGGGCAAAGACCTGGTCATAGCCAACGCTCTGTCCAGGGCAGTCAACAGCCCGTGTGACCCAGCGGGATTCATCTGCCAGGTTGACGTCCATGTGGCCTTCGTGGCCTCCAATCTACCGGCCACGGATGAACGCCTCGTCCAAATTCACCGCGAGACTGCGGCTGACCCCCTGCTACAGCGTGTCATGCGCCACCTAACAGACGGGTGGCTCAAGGGCCAATGCCCGCAGTTCTACAACATCAGAGACGATTTGGCGGTAGTTAATGGTGTCCTCCTGAAGCTGGATGCATTGTTATCCCGCACAGCATGCGCCAGCTCATCTTGGAACAGCTACACGAGGGCCATCTTGGCGTGGAGAAGTGCCACCGACGGGCCCGAGAGGCTGTGTACTGGCCCGGCATCAATGACGACATCGCTAACACAGTGCTCAACTGCCCCACCTGTCAGCGGTTCCAGTCGGCCCAACCACGTGAGACCCTACAGCCCCATGAGTTGGTCACGCCCCCTTGGTCCAAGGTCGGCATCGACCTGTTCCACGTGCTGGGCAGGGACTATGTTCGGATTGTGGACTATTTTTCATACTACCTGGAGATGGTACCTTTGCACGACATCACATTGTCTGCAGTCATCCGTGCCTGTAAGGACACCTTTGCTCGTCATGGCATCCCACTCACTGTGATGTCGGACAACGGCCCCTGCTTCGCAAGCCAGGAATGGTCCAACTTTGCCAGGAGGTACAATTTTGTGCATGTGACATCCATCCACTGTACCCCCAATCCAATGGCAAAGCGGAGAAGGGCGTACACATAGTCAAACGGCTCCTCTGCAAGGCTGCCGATGTGGGATCCAACTTCTACCTCGCCCTGCTGGCCTATCTCTCGGCCCCACTGTCCACTGGCCTGTCGCCAGCCCAGCTGCTCATGGGTCGCACCCTGAGGACAACGGTGCTGTCCATTCACGTCCCAGACCTCGACCACGCTCCGGTCCTTCAACAAATGCAACTGTCTCGTGCACAGCACAAGGCGGCTCATGACGCCCGTGCAGCTGATCTCCCTGCTCTTGCTCCAGATGACAACGTTCACATCCATCTTCCGGATGGTGGCTGGTCTGCAACTGCTGTGGTTCTTCAGCAGGTGGCTCCCCGCTCGTTCCTGGTTCGTCTACCGGATGGTTCCATTCTGCGCCGTAATCGGCGTGCCCATCATCTTGTTCCGCGCTCGCTACGTGATCCTCCACCAGTGCCACGCCCTCCTGTTGTCCCTGACCTGGACTATGCAGAGATTCCGGTTACTCTGCATCCTCCTCACTCTGACGCAGTCCAGTCCGCTCCTCAGCTGGTGGTTCCTGACCCACCCTTGAGGCGGTCAACCAAAATTCGTCGCCCGCCTCAGAGAATTAATTTGTGAACTTTGCACTAATAAACTCTCTGGTCTGTTCTGTTCTTCCGTTTAATCGCACTAATGGACGCTCTGGTCTGTTCTGTTCTTCCGTCTAATCGTTCAAGTGGTTTGTATATAGTGTTCATCTCGTTATTTGTGTGACACACTGATTTTTTCTGCACCAGGCAACTTCCCATATAAATAGCTTAGTTTTATGTACATAGTCCTGTAAATATTTCACACACACATAGTCAGGAACATTCACCACACACTATTTATTGTCACGCAGGCATATTTTTTTATATAAAAGGGAGGACGTCATAATATACACCAGCATATCATGGTGCAGACACCCACTGATGGACACACAGTGGGACCAATCAACATACACAACACCGCAGCCAATCACCAGTGAGAGCACATGCACTATAAAGACAGGGGACATCAGAGTTCCCGCTCATTCGAGTAGCAGCTAGCTAGGAGCACAGAGCTCACAGCCTGCAACACAGACATTCACCATGTGCTGAGTGCATCAACTGGTTAGGACAAGGCAAAGGTCTTTAGTTAAAGCTGGTATCGTATTTACCCACAGTTCAAGTATGTTTAAATAGTTAACCTTTTAATAAAATAGTGTTGCACTACTTCAAGTGTTGGTGACCTGTATGTGATCCAGAACACCAAACACATCATCAAGTGCCTCAATTGATGCAAGGGCAGGAAGGGTCGGCCCAGACCTCGTAGAATTACAGAGCGATCACGGCAGGCAAGAACTCTGTGGAAATTCCATCCAAAGAATTTTACAGCTACCCCTCACGTACAAACCAGCTGGCAAAGTATATAAAATGCTGCCCCATGAGCTGATGGAAGAGAGATTTGTTAAATCTCTAATGTGTTCGTATCAAAGAAATCTGAAAAAGGGCCAAAAATCCAAATGCAAGATGTAATCCTTCAATCAGATTTGCAATTTCATTTCCCGCTTGTAATGAAGGAACCAAAAATAAGTCTGACAGCAGTCAAACTGAAAGTTTAAAATCTTACTCTCATGTTGCTATGTTTACTGATCGCGTGCGCAGAGAAATATTCAGCCAATTTAAGTCTACATTGACACATTTAACTTGTTTATCTATCTAAGCCAACTGCAGCAAGGTTGCAGCATCTTCAATTAACCCTTCAACATGTTAAATTAAATTTTGTTTTAATGCAAATGATTTCATGTTTTCCTTTCACAGTGTGAGTCAAGAGATCACAAATATCTCTCAGAAAAATGTTTCAAACTGTATAAGCATCATTACTGTTATAATTTTAATGGTGGTGGGTGTATCTAAAAAGGCTGAATATACTTTCATGTTAAGCTGAATTGGAAAATCTCACCAATGAATATAATTACATTTGACATTGGATTCATCACGCTGAAGTAAATGAACATGCCGAGAAATGCAAAGAAATAATCAAGTAGCTCAGTATGCCACTGAACAAAAAATAAATAGCAGTTCTGAATTAGAAAATTAATGAGCTATCATGTCACAATTTCATGTTGCACTTACTTCAAATCCAATCTTATCTACTTTGTCAACTATCAGCTTAGGAAACTTCATAAAGAGCACTTGGAACACTGATGATGAGGCTTTAAGCAGGTTTTACTCTGAATGTAGGATAAAAAAAGAATCTTTAAGTCCATCTACAGCCATGGGATTACGATGTGCAATCATTCAGTGTCCAGTCCCATCAAAGCCGGCAGCATGCAAGTTTGTGGCACCTCTTCATTTTGATGACATCAAGAGTGCGACTGAGCATGACTCGTGCAGCTGACTGGCTGCATGCTTAAAAGGGGGGTTCAGTTGAGTGAAGGTTAGTATATGTTCATCGAGCCTGCCCCTCTTCAAGGTGGCCTGTCCCCTTCCTAAAGCACATTGAACAGAAGTTGCTGCAGAATGTCTGTGGAACACTTGGACAGAAGCAATAGTCTGAAAATGGAGCATACAAATGTACATATGAATTAGGAACAAGAGCCTTCGGCCCCTCGAGCCTGCCCCACCATTCAACGGCATCATATAACCTGCAAGGCTGCAGACCAGGTCTTGGAAAACGAGATTAAAATGAGCGGCTTGTTTGCTTTTTCTAATTTTTAGCCGGTGTAGACACAATGGGCTGAATGGCCTCTTTCTGCACTGTAACCTTTCCATGGTTTCCATGTTCGATCTGATTGTACACTCAATGCCACCTTCCTGTGGACTCCCTATAATATTTTACTCCCTTGTTAGTCAAGAATCTATTTACCTTTGCCTTAAAAATATTCTTTTACCCTGCCTCCACCACTCTCTGGGGAAGGCAAAATCTGTCCACCTATTTCCCATATGATAACCCTCTGAACCCAGAAATCAGTCAAATGGACCTTCTCTGAATGCTTCTGTTACAATTATTTATTTTCTTAAATAAGTAGACTGGAACCGGATGAAGTACTCTAGATGTGGTTTCACCAATACCCTGTACAATTGTACCGAAACAGTTAATATGCCATTCCCCTTGCAATAATTAGCAACATTCCATTTGCCTTTCTCATCATTTGCCATGCCTGCATGCTAACTTTTCCAGATTCATGTACCAAGACACCCGGATCCCTCTATACCTCAAGGTTCTGTAACCTCTCTATATTTAAACAATATTCTGCTTTTCTATTCTTCCTGCCAAAGTCGACAAATTCACATTTTCGCACTCACTTAGCCTATTTGTGTCACTTTGCAGATTCTTAGGGCATGGTCTACCGGCCTCGTTGTGACCTCATAGAATCATAGAATCATAGAAGTTTACAGCATGGTAACAGGCCCTTCGGCCCAACCAGTCCATGCCGCCCAGTTTTTACCATTAAGCTAGTCCCAGTTGCCCGCACTTGGCCCATAACCCTCTATACCCATCTTACCCATGTAACTATCTAAATGTTTTTTAAAAGACACAATTGTACCCGCCTCTACTACTACCTCTGGCAGCACATTCCAGACACTCAC
Source organism: Scyliorhinus torazame (assembly GCF_047496885.1). Classification (NCBI taxonomy): domain Eukaryota; kingdom Metazoa; phylum Chordata; class Chondrichthyes; order Carcharhiniformes; family Scyliorhinidae; genus Scyliorhinus; species Scyliorhinus torazame. The sequence continues at coordinate 222,112,504 of NC_092709.1, forward strand.
TACCCTCTGAGTGAAGAAATTGCCCCTCTGGGCCCTTCTGAATCTCTCCCCTCTCACCTTAAACCTATGTCCTCTAGTTTTAGACTCCCCTACCTTTGGGGAAAGATGTTGACTATCTACCTTATCTATGCCCCTCATTATTTTATAGACCTCTATAAGATCACCCCTAAGCCTCCTACGCTCCAAGGAAAAAAGTCCCAGTCTATCCAGCCTCTCCTTATAACTCAAACCATCAAGTCCCGGCAACATCCTAGTAAATCTTTTCTGCACTCTTTCTAGTTTAATAATATCCTTTCTATAATAGGGTGACCAGAACTGCACACAGTATTCCAAGTGTGGCCGTACCAATGTCTTGTACAACTTCAACACGACGTCCCAACTCCTGTATTCAATGTTCTGACCAATGAAACCAAGCATGCCGAATGCCTTCTTCACCACCCTGTCCACCTGCGACTCCACCTTCAAGGAGCTATGAACCTGTACTCCTAGATCTCTTTGTTCTATAACTCTCCCCAACGCCATACCATTAACTGAGTAGGTCCTGGCCTGATTCGATCTGCCAAAATGCATCACCTCAAATTTATCTAAATTAAACTCCATCTGCCATTCGTCGGCCCACTGGCCTAATTGATCAAGATCCCGTTGCAATCCTGGATAACCTTCTTCCCTATCCACTGTGCCACCAATCTTGGTGTCATCTGCAAACTTACTAACCATACCTCCTAAATTCTCATCCAAATCATTAATATAAATCACAAATAACAGTGGACCCAGCACCGATCCCTGAGGCACACCACTGGTCACAGGCTGCCAGTTTGAAAAACAACCCTCTACAACCACCCTCTGCCTTCTGTCGTCCAGCCAATTTTGAATCCAATTGGGAACCTCACCCTGGATCCCGTGAGCTTTAACCTTCTGCAACAACCTACCATGCGGTACCTTGTCAAAGGCTTTGCTAAAGTCCATGTAGACAACGTCTACTGCACTGCCCTCCTCTACCTTCTTGGTCACCCCCTCAAAAAACTCAATCAAATTTGTGAGACATGATTTTCCACGCACAAAGCCATGCTGACTGCCCCGAATCAGTCCTTGCCTCTCTAAATGCTTGTAGATCCTGTCTCTCAGAATACCTTCCAGCAACTTACCTACTACAGACGTTAGGCTCACCGGTCTGTAGTTCCCAGGCTTTTCCCTAGCTGCCCTTCTTAAACAAGGGCACAACATTCGCCACTCTCCAATCTTCAGGCACCTCACCTGTGGCTGCCGATGATTCAAATATCTCTGTTAGGGGACCCGCAATTTCCTCCCTAGCCTCCCACAACACCCTGGGATACATTTCATCAGGTCCCGGGGATTTATCTACCTTGATGCGCTTTAGGACTTCCAGCACCTCCTCCTCTGTAATATGCACACTTCTCAAGACATCACTATTTAGCACCTGTCCAATGTTGCAACAAGGCCATTTTACGACACTCGTTATACTTCACGAGATCTCGCGAGGAGTCGCAATCTAGATCTCTCCCTCAATGGGTGGGATCCAGATTTGCATATGCACATGAGTAGTTAGTTTTACTTGAATATGTCTTCTCTGGAGTCACCCAACATGCATGATTGAACGCCCTTGCCTCGGAGACCCCGTGGAGGCACCGTTTAGCATTGGTTTCCTTGAATATGGACCAGGCATAACAGCACTTAGGTTTTCTCCCAGGTGATCGGACACTCTGGCACTGCCAGGATGCCCAGGTGGCACTGCCAAGTTGACATGGGCACAGCCAGGGTGCCAGGCTGGCAGTGCCAAATTATGCCAGGTTGCCCGTGCCAGGGATCGGGCCCGGGGATTTCCTGCCCTTAAGAGGTGTGGTGCCGGGGGGGGCTCGAGCATTCGGGGGTCCGGAGGATGCTGTGGGGGGTTCGAGAGATCTCTTCCTGCATTGGTGAGCTGAGTTTGTGAATGCAGGAAATGTGTCAAAGTGCGGCCTCAGTGGGGCGTTCCTCGCCGAGGCCTGTAAAAGAAGTCCCGTTTAATAGTGGGGTTGCTCTCAGCACTGCAAGCACTAGTAAACAGCCCGCTAAACCCGCCCAAACGGGACTCTTTTTTTCCCATTAAATCGCACTCCTCCCTCTTTTTCACAATTTACTTTCCTACCGATCTTGATGTCATCAGCAAATTTAGAAAGTACACATTCAGTCCCTTTATCCAAGAAATTGGGTTTGGAAGGTTCTGTCTAAGGAACCTTGGTGAGTTACTGCAGTGCATCTTGTAGATGGTACACACGGCTGCCACTGTTCGCCAGTGGCGGAGGGTTTGAATGTTTGTGGAAGGAGGAGCAATCAAGCGGGCTGCTTTGTCCTGGATGGTGTCAAGCGTCTTGAGTGTTGTTGTAGCTGCTCTCAAAAAGCCATGGATCCTCCGGACACAGCCTCAAAATCAGAAATCCAGCCCAGGACATCTGTGACTTTCCTGATGCAGAGATGGATGGAAAATTGTAAGATGTTTTTGATGTTGTCCACTTCCACCTAGATGCAGCCATTGGTGTAGAAATCAAAAGTGACTGTGGGCAAGATTCTCCCAAATCATTTCAAAGTTCACTTGTGGTGGATTTTTCAGGGAGTTTCCCATGGTATTTCCCACTGGGCATGATTCCCTATTGGCTGATGCCGAAATCGGGAAATGCGATTTGGCGGAGAATAGTTTCCAATGCCAAAATAACGGCGGGCACTGATTTGACATCAAATCACAACTCTCCGTCACCTCGACAACAGTGTCAATACATCTGGAACACACATACAGTAAACACAGTTTGCATACATTACCGGGCCTGACTCGGTATTCTCTGGGGCCTCTGCAATTCTCCGGGACTGGGGCAGTATTCAATCTTGGACCACCATGCAAGGCAGCCATCTTGCTGCACAGGCCACTGAGTACCCACTTTGGCCCCTCGTTCTGCAGAGCGACACCGACTGTTTGGTGCTCCCACCCCCAAACCCTACCCTCTGCCATTCCCCCTCCCGACCCAGCCGCCACCAGCTGGCGGGGGAGCAGGCGGCCACCCAGGGCAAGGCCCACTGCAGCCCCTATGGGGGTACCGGGACCGCGGAGCATACTGCTGGCAATGGCAGAGACAGCCAATGATACCCCTGGCAGCAGGGACAGGCATGAGGGCCAGAGGCCCCCATGTTTCCGGGCACCGACTGGGACAGTGGCATGGGGTGGGGGTGAGGGAATATGCAGAGGCGAAGGCCGCAGTGCCAACCGGGGCTACCATGTAGCAGATCATGGCACATCTGCACCTCGGGGATATGGGGGAGGAGACTCGTTCCCAGTGGCCATCAAAGTGAATCTTTATGCCACGGGGTTCTTCCAGGCACCGAGGGGGTCTTGTCCGGGATCTCACAGACCTCAGTGCACAGGTGTGTCTGGGCCGTCATGGAGGCCCAGGCATCTCAATACATCCATTTCAATGTAGACCGAACCCACCAAGAAGCCTGGCAGCGGGGTCCTCCGCCATCACTGGGATGCCCCGGGTCCAGTGGATGATCAATGGGATGCATGTTCCCCTACAAATGTCTGCAGACGAGAGGCCGCTCTATACAAACTGAAAGGGGTTCCACTTCATGAACGTGCAGCTGATATGTGACCAAGTGGGTGCTCAGTGGTCTGTGCAGCAAGATGTGACCAGACTCCTATTTATTGACTCAGACTCCTATTGATTGACTACAGCTCCGCCTTCAACACCATAATCCCAGCCAAGCTCATATCAAAGCTCCAAAACCTAGGACTTGGTTCCTCACTCTGCAACTGGGTCCTCGATTTTCTGACCAACAGACCACAATCAGTAAGAATGAACAACAACACCTCCTCCACAATAGTCCTCAACACCTGCACCCCGCAAGGCTGCGTACTTAGCCCCCTACTCTACTCCCTGTACACACACGACTGCATGGCAAAACTTGGTTCCAACTCCATCTACAAGTTTGCTGACGATACGACCATAGTGGGCCGGATCTCGAATAACGACGAGTCCGAATACAGGAGGGAGATAGAGAACCTAGTGGAGTGGTGCAGCAACAACAATCTCTCCCTCAATGCCAGCAAAACTAAAGAGCTGGTCATTGACTTCAGGGAGCAAAGTACTATACACACCCCTGTCAGCATCAACGGGGCCGAGGTGGAGATGGTTAGCAGTTTCAAATTCCCAGGGATGCACATCTCCAAAAAGTCTGCCCTGGTCCACCCACATAGACGCTACCACCAAGAAAGCACAACAGCGCCTATACTTCCTCAGGAAACTAAGGAAATTTGGCATGTCCACATTAACCCTTACCAACTTTTACAGATGCACCATAGAAATCATCCTATCGGGCTGCATCACAGCCTGGCCCAGGACCGCAAGAAACTTCAGAGAGTCGTGAACACCGCCCAGTCCATCACACAAACATGCCTCCCATCCATTGACTCCATCTACACCTCCCGCTGCCTGGGGAACGCGGGCAGCATAATCAAAGATCCCTCCCACCCGGCTTACTCACTCTTCCAACTTCTTCCATTGGGCAGGAGATACAGAAGTCTGAGAACACGCACGAACAGACTCAAAAACAGCTTCTTCCCCACTGTCACCAGACTCCTAAAGACCCTCGTATGGACTGACCTCATTAACACTACACCCTGTATGCTTCATCCGATGCCAGTGCTTCTGTAGTTACATTGTATATGTTGTGTTGCCCTATTATGTATTTTCTTTTATTCCCTTTTCTTCCCATGTACTTAATGATCTGTTGAGCTGCTCGCAGAAAAATACTTTTCACTGTACCTCGGTACACGTGACAATAAACAAATCACATCCAATCCAATGTCTGCACCCGATACCCAGGCAGTGTGCATGACTCCTTCATCCTGACACACTCAACAAATCCTGATATGTTTGAGACGCTCCTCCCCGGCTGGGGGGTAGCTCCTGGGCGACAGGGGTTATCCATTGCGGTCGTGGCTGATGACACCTATCGGGCGGTCACAGACCGATGTGGAGACCCGCTACGACGACGCCCATACAGCGACCAGGTCCATGATCGTGCAGTGCTGCAGCCTCTTGAAGATGTGTTTCATGTGCCAAGAACGCTTTGGGAGTCCGAGGAGCATCTTCACTAAAGTGCCCGGCCAAGGTGGGTATCTCTGGGATGGTGGAGGGTGTTGGGGACAGCTGTGACGGGAAGTCTGTGTCATCCTCAGAATCACATCTCAGGTCAAGGGCTGCCGTCAAAGCGGCTCTCAGCATTGGTGCTAGGCTCACTGGGGGCTCCAGCTGTGGCACTGGCTGGGGGCGAGGATGCCCGATGGAACCCCCCCCCCCCCCCCCCCCCCCCCAATCCCCAGCAGGTCCTGAAAGACACAAGACAAAAGGCATGATTTGACCGGGGGCTGGTGGGGGTAAGGGTGAGGGTAGGGGTAAGGAAGTGGTGAGGGTGGAGGTGAGGAAGGGGGTGAGTGGGTGGTGAGGGTGGGGATGAGCGAGGAGGTGGTGAGGGTGGTGTGGGGGTGCGAGGGTGAAGTGTGAGTGAGGGTGGGGGTGAGGGTGGGGGTGATGGTGGTGTGAGGGTGGTGTTGGGGGGGGGGGGGCGGTTGACACACACATCATAGGGGAACTTCCTCGCCCTGGGCCAAACTTCACCCGGGCGACTTCTCTTTCCTCCGGGCCGCCTATGACAATCAGAGCCCTCTGCTCTGCTATAGTCAGGGGCCACAGGTCTGGTGGCCCCCCTTCAGTCTTCACCCCCTCCCAGCCGTTATTGGCGGCATTCTCCTGGTCGGGGGGGGGCAGGGTGCAAATAGAAAACAACAGTGTCAGACAATCCAACGCATGCAGCCCAGGAGGTGGGTAGCTGGTGGCCTCAGTGACCAGGACACCCAGCCATGGCAGCCAGTGTGGGTACTGGTATGTAGTGCAGGGTGGGGATTCTGCTGCCCTCCGGTTGGGGTGGGGGTATAGTTACGGGTGTGTGGGACAGTTTTCCTGTGATGGAACTCCAAGGGCTGGATTCTCCGTTTCAGGGACTATATCCCCACGCCATTGTGAAAACTGTGGCCTTTTACACCAGAAAGACTGGCGTCAAAAGGCCACAGATTCACAGCCCCGCAGGGGGCTAGCAGGGAGCCGCCTTGGAGCTCGGAGTGAAAGATATCAATTCAGACGAGACACTGAGAAGCAGTGAACCGATGCTTCAATAAGCTAAATATGTGCCGACCTGTAGCTCCTCCCGCACTGCAGGACTGACCCAGGTCAACAGGCTTTATACCTCCACAGCTGGGCGGAGCCACAGGCGGAGCCAACAGCAGCACCAATAATAACATTCCAACAGTACAACAGCAACAACCAATAACAGAACAGCAATAACAATAAGTATATACAACAGTGGAGATACCGATACTAATAGAACAGTAGAACAATAGTGAACATATATACAACAGGCTTACAGAGCCATACGTGGCTCACCACATTCACCCCCCTCCTGCGGGGGTGATAGGGACTCACAAGTTCAGTCGCACAGGAGGAAGAATTATTCACTGTGAACGCCTCAGCTCTGGCTGCGGCGTGGACACTGACTTCGAAACCTTCGGCTCTGGGAGCACATCGTCCACACAACAGGGACCTGGATAGGGTGACGACGCAGAGGCAGGACTAAAGGACCCTGTGGGAGATGTTGGTGAAGGTGTAGGTGGGGAAGTGGGTGGGAGGTGGCTGGGAGTGGCGCGGTGATAATGGGCGCGGGGGTACCCGCAGGAGCCAGGTCCCGGAGGGAGACTGTGTCCTGTTATCCATCGCGGTGTGCCACATACGCGTACAGAGGGTTCGCATGGAGAAGCTGAACCCGCTCGACCAGGGGATCAGCCTCATGGCTCCTCGCGTGTTTCCGTAGGAGGACCAGCTCAGGTTTCGTTAACCAGGACGGGAGCGAGACCCCGGAGATCGATGTCCTGGGAAAGACAAATAGACTGTTGTGAGGGGTCTCGTTTGTGGCAGTACACAGAAGCGACTGGATGGAGTGGAGCGCGTCAGGGAGGACCTCTTGCCAGCGGAAGACTGGGAAACTTCTAGACCGTACGGCCAGAAAGACGGCCTTCCAGGCCGTAGCAGTCTCCCTCTCCACCTGCCCGTTCCCCGGGGGTTGTAGCTGGTAGTCCTGCTCGAGGCGACGCCCTTACTGAGCAGGTACTGACGCAGCTCCTCACTCATAAAAGAGGAGCCCCGATCGCTATGTATATAGGCGGGGAAACCAAACAGGGAGAGAATGTTGCGCAGGGCCTTAATGACAGTGGCAGAGGACATATCAGAACAAGGGATTGCAAACGGGAAGCGGTAGTAATCATCAACCACGTTGAGAAAGTACACATTACGGTCAGTGGAAGGGAGTGGTCCTTTGAAGTCCATGCCGAGGCGTTCAAAAGGGCGGGAGGCCTTCACCAGCTGAGCCTTGTCCTGCCGATAGAAGTGCGGCTTGCACTCTGCACAGATTTGGCAATCCCTGGTCACAGCCCTGACACCGTCAGTGGAGTAGGGCAGGTTGCGGGCCTTGACGAAGTGAAGAAGCCGGGTGACCCCCGGGTGACAGAGGTCATTGTGGGATGGCACATAACCGGTCTGTTTGCGCACTGGCGCATATACCGCGGGACAGGACATCTGGGGGCTCCTTGAGCTTCCCAGGGCGATACAGGTCGTAGTTATAGGTGGAGAGTTCGATTCTCCACAGCAAAATCTTGTCATTCTTAATCTTGCCCCACTGCGTGTTATTAAACATGAAGGCAACTGACCGTTGGTCTGTGAGGAGAGTGAATATCCTGCTAGCCAGATAATGCCTCCAGCGTCGCACAGCTTCCACAATGGCTTGTGCCTCCTTCGCGACGGAGGAGTGTCGAATCACGGAGGCATGGAGGGTACGGGAAAAAAAGGCGACAGGCCTTCCTGCCTGGTTGAGGGTAGTGGCCAGGGCAAAGTCAGACGCATCGCTCTCCACCTGGAATGGAAGGGATTCATCCACAGCATGCATCGTGGCCTTGGCAATGTCGGCTCTGATGCGGCCGAAAGCCAAGCGGGCCACAGCCGTCAGGGGAAAAATGGTGGACTTAATGAGTGGGCGGTCCTTGTCCGCGTAGTTGGGGACCCACTGGGCATAACACGAGAAAAACCCCAGGCATCGTTTCAGGGCCTTGGGGCAGTGGGGAAGGGGAAGCTGGAGAAGGGGGCACATGCGGTCGGGGTCGGGCCCTAGGACACCGTTTTCCACGACATAGCCAAGGATGGCTAGTCGGGTTGTGGGGAAAATGCATTTCTCCTTATTGTAGGTTAAATTAAGGAGTCGGGCGGTGCGGAGGAATTTGTCTAGGCTCGCGTCATGGTCCTCCAGCTCATGGCCACAGATGGTGACATTATCCAAGTACGGGAACGTGGCCCGTACTGGTCCACCGTTCGGTCCATTGTTCGTTGGAAGACCGAAACCCCATTGGTGACGCCGAAGGGGACCCTGCGGAAATGGAAGAGGCGGCCATCTGCCTCGAAGGCAGTGTACTGGAGTTCTTCCATCCGGATAGGGAGCTGGTGGTACGCGGACTTCAAGTCTACCATAGAGAAGATTCGATACTGCGCAATCTGATTGACCATATCAGATATGCGTGGGAGGGGGTACTCATTGAGCTGCGTGTACCGGTTGATCGTCTGACTAGTCGACTACCACCTGGTTCTTTTCCCCAGTCCTGACGACCACCACTTGCGCTCTCCAGGGGCTGTTGCTGGCTTCGATGATCCCTTCCTCCAGGAGCCACTGAACCTCTCACCTGATGAAGGCCCTGTCCTGAGCACTATACCGTCTGCTTCGGGTGGCGACGGGCTTACAGTTTGGGGTGAGGTTCGCGAAGAGCTAGGGAGGGGCGACCTTCAGGGTCGCGAGGCTGCAGATCGTGAGGGGGGGCAGAGGTCCCCCAAATTTTAGTGTTAGGCTTCTGAGGTTGCACTGGATATCTAACCCGAGCAGGAGGGGAGCGCAGAGATGAGGGAGGATGTAGAGCTTAAAGTTAGTTTACTCTACGCCTTGTATTGGCAGGTTTGCGACGCAATACCCCCGGATCTGTACGGAGTGCGAACCGGACGCGAGGGATATAGTCTGAGAGACGGGGAGGACCTAGAGGGCACAGCGCCTTACCATATCCGGGTGGACAAAACTATCTGTGCTCCCGGAGTCGAAGAGGCAGGACGCCTCCTGCCCATTGAGTTTGACAGCCATCATCAAATTTCGCAGATGGTAAGGCCGGGACTAGTCGAGCTGGACCGAGCTGAGGTAATGCAAAGGACTATCTGTGGCAGCAGCATGATCACAAAATGGCAGCATCGACGATGTCGGCCAAGATGGCGGCGCCCACAGGTTGCACGTGGCGGGCCGCGTCAGCGACGACGACCAAGATGGCGTCCTCCACGGGTCGCACACGGAAGATGATGCGTCGGAAGTGGGTGGTCCCGGCAGGCACGATGCCACGTTGTGGGGTCTGTGAGCCTCAGGCCGACAGGCTTTTGATTTTGGGGGCTTAGAGCGGCTCAGACATTCCTTCGCAAAATGACCTTTCTTGCCGCACTCATTACACAGCGCTGTATGCTGGGCAGCACTGCCGGGGATGCTGGCCCTGCCCGCAGAATAACAGCAATGTCATCCGGAGCGGGCCGGCAGCCGTGCAACGTAGGAGTGAGGTACGGCCTGGGTCGGGTGATGGCTTCATCTCTGACGCCCCGAGGATGCCGCGTGGTCGGACGGGAAGGCCTCGAGGCTCTGGAAAGCCACTTCAAATGAGGTAGCCAGCTTCACTGACACCGCGTGGTGAGGAGATGTCAGGCGAGGGCCTCGTTGACCGGCCTCACAAACTGTTCCTTGAGTACATCTACAGCCTCTGTATACGAGCCCGCATCTCGGATTAACTGGAAGATCCGGTGGCTCACCCGGGCGTTGAGGAGACGTTGCTTGAGTGCCGGGGAAACCGCAGCAGTCGAGGATTTGAGGTAGGCCACGAAGCAGCTGAGCCAATGTTCAAAGATAGCCGGCGCTTCAGCGGCCTGCTGGTCCAGTTCGAGACGTTCAGGTTTGAGGGCAGCATCCATTATCTGAGAATGGGGTCCCACTGAGAAGCAGTGAACCGATGCTTTAATAAGCTAAATATGTGCCGACCTGTAGCTCCTGAACGGCAGGATCAGGAGTGGTCCACGCCATTGTGACTTTGGCCGGTCGGGGGCACAGAATGGCAGGGCGGGCCTTTGGTAATGCCGCAGGTGGGGGATAAGCGGTGCTGCGTACTCCCCGGGGACTCAGAGATTGGGCAGCCATTTTGAAAGGGTGCCCTAATTTCTAAGTGAGCTTGTGGGTCCCCCACACCTCCCACTCTTGGGCATTGTCACCGCTCCCCACCCATGGTGAATGTCACCCCGCACACCCATGGACAATGGCACCCCCCCACACACATGGGACAATGTCACCCCCACACCCATGAAGCAATATCATCCCCAAACACATGGGGCAATGACACCCCCGACGCTTATAAGGCCATAAGACATAGGAGCGGAATTAAGGCCATTCGGCCCATCGAGTCCACTCCACCATTCAATCATGGCTGATTTCAACTCCATTTACCCGCTCTCTCTCCATAGCCCTTAATTCCTCGAGAAATCAAGAATTTATCAACTTCTGTCTTAAAGACACTCAACGTCCCAGCCTCCACCACCCTCTGTGGCAATGAATTCCACAGACCCACCACTCTCTGGCTGAAGAAATTTCTCCTCATCTCTGTTCTAAAGTGACTCCCTTTTATTCTAAGGCTGTGCCCCCGGGTCCTAGTCTCCCCTGCTAATGGAAACAACTTCCCTACATCCACCCTATCTAAGCCATTCATTATCTTGTAAGTTTCTATTAGATCTCCCCTCAACCTCCTAAACTCCAATGAATATAATCCCAAGATCCTCAGACCTTCATCGTATGTTAGGCCTACCATTCCTGGGATCATCCGTGTGAATCTCCGCTGGACCCGCTCCAGTGCCAGTATGTCCTTCCTGAGGTGTGGGGCCCAAAATTGCTCACAGTATTCTAAATGGGGCCTAACTAATGCTTTATAAAGCTTCAGAAGTACATCCCTGCTTTTATATTCCAAGCCTCTTGAGATAAATGACAACATTGCATTTGCTTTCTTAATTACCAGAGGCCCTCCCAGTGATTCTCCATCCCGACCTGCCGAGTTCCCGACGGCGTGGAACTGATGTGGTATGGCCGTTCAGGTGTTTCGCGTGGCGGCTGTGGACTCGGTCCACGGCCATCCTGGTGGGGGGGCGGGGGGATCAGGCACTGGAGGGGGGGAGGGCCTTATGGGCAGCCGGGGCAGTGATCGTGCCGGAAGAATCCTCGGGCGGGCCGCCGATCGAGGGGGCCTAGTTTGTTGGTGTTGGTCCAAGTTCACCATGGCAATCGCCGCGGCGGCTGGAGGACACTGCCGTGCGCATGTGCGGACTCGGAACCAGAAGTGTGGGGGCCCGTATCCGCAGCCAAAGCTACGTGAAGCTCCCCGGGTCCCTTCTAGCCCCCAGAAGGTAAGTGAAGCGACTTTTATTTTTTGCAGGAAACTGGGGAGTGGAACGCTGGCGTGGGGACAAAGCCCTATTTTGGGAGAATCCAGCCCATAGAGATAGTAACAGATGTGAATGAGTTTTGGAGTATAAGCTTGCCTGGTACTCCAGCAAGTTGTGGGGCAGAAGTGGACAGAAACATTTCTAAGTGTCAATTTGGGCATGATTGGCTGCCTTGGTGAGATCGAGGCTCATATTTAAATGCACTTAGTGCCGAAAATGAGGCCCGACAAGCGTCTCGCCTTTATTGGCTGACTTGCTGTCTGATTCTCCTGACTCACGCCTCAGCTTCTCACTGCTACTAAAGGGGAGCTGCTTTTAAACACCCCCTCACCACTCACTCCCAGTCAACACACAAGCGCGGCTCCTCCTCCTTAAGAGGCTGGTTTAGCATAGTGAGCTAAACAGCTGGCTTGTAAAGTAGAACAAGGCCAGCAGCGCGGGTTCAATTCCTGTACCAGCCTACCTGACCAGGCGACGGAATGTGGCGACGAGGGGCTTTTCACAGTAACTTCATTTGAAGGCTACTTGTGACAATAAGCAATTTTCATTTCATTTCATTTAATTTCCTCTGATGAGATTTCATGTCTGTCCTCCTCCAGCACGTCGCCACACGACTGTGCCAGGGCAGGGAGGGCACAACAGACCACCACAAAGCAAAAGACCCTCTGGGGGGTCTACTGCAGTGCGCCACCAGAGTGGTCCAGGCATCGGAACCGTATTTTGAGCAGTCTAATGCACTGTTCAATGATGGCACTGTAGCAACATAGGGCTCATTATATCTGGTCTCTGCCTAGGTCTCCGGCCTACGCCCTGGCATCATCAGCCAGGACCTCAGGAGGTACCACTTATCCCCCAAGAGCCAGCGTGTCATCTTGGAGTGGTCCTCGAAGATGCCGGGGATCTCAGAATGTCCCAGGATGTAGCTGTCATGCGCGCTCCCTGGGAAGCGTGTACAGACGTGCATGATTCAGAGGCGGTGGTTGCACATGAACATTCAGGGAGTGGAAGCCCTGTTAATGAAGGGCCCTCCCTGATGCCTCGCTGTGTGCAAAGTGACACAGAAACATAGAAAATAGGAGCAGGAGGAGACCAGTCAGCCTTTTGAGTCTGCTCTGCCATTCATTATGATCATGGCTGATCATCCAACTTAATACTCTAATCCTGTTTTCCCCGCATATCCTTTGATCCCCTTAGCCCCAAGGGCTATATCTAACTGCTTCTTGAAAATATGCAATGTTTTGACCTCAACCACTCCCTGTGGTAATGAATTCCACTGACTGACCTCTTTCTGGGTGAAGAAATGTCTCCTAATCTCTGTCCTAAATGGCCTACCCCGTATCCTCAGACTGTGACCCCCTGGTTCGGACACACCCACCATTGGGAACGTCCTTCCTATATCAATCCTGTCTAGTCTTGTTACAATTTTATAGGTTTCTATAAGATTCTCCTGAACTGCAACAAATACAAACCTAACCGATTCAACCTCTCCTCATGCGTCAAACCAGCCATCCCTGGAATCAGTCTTGTAAACCTTCGCTGACCTCCCTCTGGAGCAAGAACATCCTTCCTCAGAGAAGGAGACCAAAACTGCACACAATATTCCAGGTGTGGCCTCACCGAGGCCTTGTACAATGCCCTGACATGCTTGCCATCAATAAACCCCTGGACCTGGGGAATCCCAGCGATGGCAGAGAATCCTGCAGCTAGGGCATTGGTCAAAGTTGATATAGTCTGCTGCCCGGTGCAATGGGCCAGGATTTAGAGAACCCCAAAGTGTATCATGGAGTTCACCTGACCCACGACGTTTACTAGATTGTGGTATGGGGAGCACACGGCCCACTCTACAGGTGTGGTGCAGCAGAAATTTAAAAGTAATTTTTAAAGCAACACAATGTTTATTCTATGAACTCAGTTAACCGTTATATAACATACAGTGAATATCTTAGCAACCATCAATTCAAATACACCCCACAAAGAATACAACATTCTAAGTAATACTTAAACTTTCCTTTTAACATTCATAAGACAACAGAACCCTTTCTACAGAAGCAGATCAGGTTTAAATTTTCTACTGAAAGCAGTTAGCACTCTGAATTCACCAAATGATCTAGAGATAGTCTTTAGATTGCAGAGAGATCAAAATTACACCTTCGTTGGCTGGCTCCAGCTCCAACACTAAAACAAAACCAAGAAACACAGACACACCCAAGCTTTTCCTCAAAGCAAAACTAAAAAGCAGAGCCCGAGCTCAGCTCCACCCACACTCTGACATCACTGCAGCCACTTGAGCAGACAAACATTTCTTAAAGTGACATTCCCATGACACCTCTCCCCAAGAAACAAACATAAACCATCAACTTCAAGATGGTTTCATTTTTCACCTTATCACTTTCCTTTAAGAAATGCAGACAGTAAATATAATTTTTTTGTTTAAAAAAAACAACACACGCAAACAGGTATAATAACATAGTCCATTTCAGTTCTTCTTCCTGTAACTTGTCATCACTTTCTTGACAAAGCATCGGCTATTACGTTTTCTCGTCCTGCCACATGTATTACCTTTAAATGAAATGGCTGTAACAATAAACTCCATCGAAACAGCCTTGCATTATTATTCCGGAATTGTGCCAAAAACGTCAGTGGATTATGATCAGTATAGATAATTGTGTCAGACGGATTGCTGGTCACATAAATTTGAAAATGTTGCAAAGCCAGCACCAAGCTCAAAGTCTCCTTCTCATTTGTGGAGTACTTCTCCTGGTGAGAATTCAATTTTTTTGAAAAATAACCAATAGGACGCTCTAGCCCTTCGTCATCGTCCTGTAGAAGCACCGCACCTACACCCACATCACTCACATCAACAGCCACTTTGAGTGGTTTTGTGAATTTGGGATGGCTAACACAGGAGCAGTGGTTAACACTGCCTTCAGGCCGTCAAATGCCTGTTGACACTCCACTGTCCACTGAAATTTATTACGCCTCTTCAGCAAGTCCATCAGTGGAGCGGCCACATTGCTAAAATTGGGTACAAATTTCCGGTAAAATCCACTCATGCCAAGAAATCGCATTATTTCCCGTCATGTCGAGGGTATCGCAAACTCCCCAATAACTTTTGTTTTCACATCCCGTGGGACCATTCGACCCTGTCTGATTGTATGGCCAAGGTAAGTGACTTGGGCTTTTCCAAATTCACTTTTGGCTAGGCTTACCACCAAACCCGCCTCCTGAAATCGATCGAATAACTCCATCAAATGCTTCAAATGTTCTGTCCATGTATGGCTAACAATTACCAGATCGTCAATGTATACCGCACAATTGGGTAATCCTGAAACAACTTTGTTAACCATTGAAATGTGGCTAGGGTGTTTTTCATGCCAAATGGCATAACTTTGAATTGGTATATACCATCTGGAGTCACAAAAGCTGAAATCTCCTTCGCCCTGTCGGATTAAGGTACCTGCCAGTAACCTTTGAGTAAATCCAATTTGGAAATACAAGCTGAATGTCCACATTCTCAATGCAATCCTCCAAATGTGGGATAGGATAAGAGTCCGTTCTTCTAACTGCATTAACCTTTCTATAGTCCACACACAACCGTTGGGTACTGTTCGACTTTGGTACCATCACTGTGAGTGAGCTCCATTGGCTGCAACCCACTTCAATTATGCCATTTTTAAGCATACTTTCAATCTCTTTGTAAACCTGTGCCAATTTTAAAGGGTTAAGTCTATATGGATGTTGTTTGATTGGAACTGCATTTCCCACATTTACATCATGTATAGCCATTTTAGTGCTTCCCAACTTATCTCCACAAACTTGCCCATGTGATATCAATAACTCTTTCAGGTCAGTTTGTTTTTCCTCTAGAAGGTAACTCAACAATTTATCCCAATTTTTAAGAACATCCTTGTTTTCCAATTTAATTTGAGGTATGTCAAATTCACAGTCATCTGGATTTGGTTCGTCACTTTGAGTTAGAATCATTAAAACCTCCTCCTTTTTCTCTCCTTCCCATTCAAAGTACCTTTTAAGCATATTCACATGACACACTCAGTGAGTTTTCCTTCTATCTGGCGTTCTTACCACATAATTCACCTCACTTAATTTCCTTTCAATCTGATAAGGTCCACAAAACCTTGCTTTTAAAGGTCCTACCACTGGTAACAATACTAAAGCTTTATCTCCACAGGTAAAACTACGAACTTTGGAGCTCTTGTCCGCTATCCATTTCATCACATGGTGTGCAACTTTTAAATGTTGTCTATCCAATTCCCCTGCACTACTCATTAGGTGCATCCTTAATTTCAAACAGTACGAATGGAATTCCTTTGTCCCAATCCTCTGGATAATCTTGACAATAAGCCATCAACATTGCCTTTAATGTCTGATTCCACCTTTCTAACATTCCCTGCGATTCTGGATGGTACGCAGTTGATTTAAATTGTTTTATTCCTAAGCTATCCATGACTTCTTTGAATAACTTTGAGGTAAAATTTGATCCTTGATCTGATTGTATTTCTGTGGGTAGTCCATATCTAGTAAAGAATTTAAGTAACTCTCCACAATCTTTCTAACTGTAATATTGCATACTGGAATGGCCTCTGGAAACCTAGTAGACACATCCATTATAATGAAAATATATTGATTCGCACTTTTCGTTTTAGGAAGCGGTCCTACGCAATCAATTAAGACCCTTGTAAAAGGTTCCTCAAAAGCTGGAATGGGTATTAAGGGCGCTGGTTTTATCACTGCTTGAGGTTTCCCTATCACTTGACATGTGTGACATGAGCGACAAAAATTGAACTACATCTGTATGTAGTCCAGGCCAATAAAAATGCTTTTAGATTTTAGCTTGAGTATTCCTTACTCCCAAATGACCTCCCACTGATACCTCATGTGTAACTCGCAACACCTCCTTTCTATACCCTACCGACAATACTACTTGATGGACTTCTGCCCACTTTTCATCCGCCTGCATATGTAAAGGTCTCCATTTTATCATCAAGACATGACTTTTACGGTAATAACACTCTGGTATACACTCAGATTCCTCTTCCATGTATGCTTTCTGATACATTCGGTTTATTTCTATATCTTTCTGTTGTACCTCCGCCAATTTTCCTGAACTAAAAATATCCACATCATCCTCCATCTGTTCTTGTTCGTTTCAACCATCTGACCAAAAATCATTTCTGATAATTGCACTTCAACGTCATCTTCACTCTTTGATTTCTCCTCTTGTCTTAACCAGTGACTTTGCAACCTTGTTACTACACAATCCGGAAAAATCCCAGGAAACTCGTCCTTCAACTCTTCAGTTGTCTGATTTTCCACTGGCTTATCAACCACAGTAGGCATCACTCCCACCTGCGATCCAGCTATATAATTACCCAAGATGAACTGTATTCCTGGACAAGATAGTTTCTCTATTACTCCTACTACCACTTCACCACTCTTCACTGGACTTTCCAACCTTACCTTATATAATGGAACACTACTCTTCTCACCCTGAATTCCATGTATTACAACCTTTTCTGGCAATATTCCTCCCAAACTACATAACTCCTCATCTCTTACCATCAAAGATTGACTAGCTCCTGTATCTCTTAAAATTGTGACTTCTTTACCTGCTCCTCCTGATATATATGAGTAAACTTTACCCACACAAGTAAATTAAAGAGATCTGGAACCTTCTTATCAATCACTTCTTGATCAGGCTGTACCATCTTTTGCATCTCCTTCGCTTCACTTGGGCTTTCCTTTATCACTTTATCAAACCCCACTGTCTTATCCTGTTTTACCATATCAGCCTTCCCAGTGCTTTTCTTCCACTACCAACACTGTGACTTTACATGGCCTAGTTTATTACAGTGAAAACATTTGAAACTTTTCATGACTCTTCCACCCTCCTGGATTCCCTTTTTAATCTGATGTACACTCTCCTTATTATCTCCCATCAGATCACCTTTACCTTTACCACTTGAGTATTTCTCTTGTCTCCAGTTTCTATCCCTCACAGGCTGAAACTGATGTCAGAAACCAAGCTTTGATTTATGAACTAATTCATAATCATCTGCCATTTCTGCTGCTAATCTCACAGTTTTAACCCTCTGCTTTTCCACATGAGTTGGCACTACATCAGGAATTGAATTTTTAAACTCCTCCAAAAGTATAATTTCTCTGAGAGCTTCATACGTTTAGTTTATTTTCAAAGCTCTCATCCACCTATCAAAATTACTCTGTTTGATCCTTTCAAACTCCATGTATGTTTGACCAATTTCTTTCCTTACATTTCTAAACCTTTGTCTGTAAGCTTCAGGCACCAGTTCATATGCATCTAAGATGGATTTTTTCACCTCCTCATTCGTCTCAGATACCTCCACTGATAGTGATGCAAACACTTCACCAGCCCTACCTACCAGCTTTGTTTGAATCAGTAATACCCACATGTCCTGTGGCCATTTCATTTGTTTAGCTACCTTCTCAAATGAAATGAAAAAAGCTTCTACCTCCTTCTCATCAAACCTTGGCACTGCGTGGACATATTTAAATAGATCACCACCAAGCCGTCGACTATGACGCTCTTTCTCACTATCCTCCAACTGTACATTTCCCTTTACGTCCACCAATTTTAACTGACTGTCATGTTTAATGGCCACTTTCTGAAGTTCAAACTCTCTCTCTTTATCTTTTTCCCTAATCTGTATCTCCCTTTCTCTTTCTTTTTGTTCTGCTCGGGTTATTCTTTCTGTTTTTCTTTCTTCTCTCTGTCTTTATCTTTTTCCTTGCTATCTCTTTCTTTTTCCTCTCTCTCTTTCGTATTCAAGCTGCTTTAATTCTTTCTCATGTTCCATTTGTCTAACTTGTAACTGAAATTTTGCTATTTCCAATGAGTCAAACTGTATCTCAGGTATTTTTAAATGCTTAGCCACCGTCATAATTACCTCATCTTTCCGCATTTTAGGTAATGTTAACTGCAATGTTTTTGTCAACTCTAAAACCCTGTTTTTAGTCTCTGTCCGTAAGGTACTGCGTGTGACCGTCTCCACCGCCAAAAGCTTCAGAGCCTCTGAAAGAGCCATTGCCCACAACACACTCCCGACTTAAACTAAAATACCACACCTGAAAAGCAACCACAATGTGCTCACACCTCACTTTCTTTAAGTTCACTAAGCCAATCCGATAGATAGACTTTTATCCCAGACGAGCCTCCAATTTGTTATGGGCCAGGGTTTAGAAAACCCCAAAGTGTATCATGGAGTTCACCTGACCCAACTTTTAATAGATTGTGTATGGGGAGCACACGGCCCACTCTACAGGGGTGGTACAGCAGAAATGGAAAAGTATTTTTTAAAGCAACACAATGTTTATTCTATGAACTCAGTTCACCTTTTTAAAACAAACAGTGAACATCTTAGCAACCATCAATTCAAACACACCCCACAAAGAATACAACATTCTAAGTAATACTTAAACTTTCCTTTTAACATCCATAAGACAACAGAACCCTTTCTACAGAAGCACATCAGGTTTAAATTCTCTACTGAAAGCAGTTATCACTCTGAATTCACCAAATGATCTAAAGATAGTCTTTAGATTGCAGAGATATCAAAATTACACCTCCTTTGGCTGACTTCAGCTCCGACACTAAAACAAAACAGGAAAACACAGACACACCCAAGTTTTTCCTCAAAGCAAAACTAAAAAGCAGAGCCAGAGCTCAGTTCCACCCACACTCTGACATCACTGCAGCCACTTGATCAGACAAATATTTCTTAATATTCCCATGGCACCGGGCATACATGGCATTCATGACCTAACCAATGTAGTTGTGGGCTGTAGCTTGTGATATGCCACACAAGTCCCCACTCGAGCCCTGGAACGAACCGGTTGCATAAAGATTCAGGGCTGTGATGACGTACACAGCCACTGGGAGCAGGTGGCTGTGACATTATGTATATTGTATAGTAAATGAAGGGTTAACAGTTTGATGTAAATGCTTCCAACCACTAGGTGGTGATCAAGAGCACACAAGTGAATCACGTGATACCTTGATTCTGGGAGTAGTCGTGGTTCAGAAGCTCTGTAGATAGAATAATAATCTTAGTATATTTTGTAATCTTTGTATCCTAGTAAGTTGGTTCAAATCTAGTTTATTTGTAGTGTTGATAAATAAGCTTCGTTTGAAACATAGCTTGATGTTCTTTTAAGTCACTACACTTCAAAGTCATCATAATCCACAAAGCAAAGAACATCACGGTGTCCTCCACAGGTGCCACACTGTTTCTTTGCTGAGACGGAGCACAACGACGCTTGTACACATTGAGCTTTCGCTTGAGTCGCCTTCTGGGCTCGTCCTCGGCCTGATGGCCAGCCCCCTGCACACGGTGTGCCGCTTCCAGCTGGTATTGACATTGCTGCCACCTTCTCCGGCACCTGGCCACCTGGCCTTCCACCAGCATCATGTGGGCAGCCTCTGTGGGACCAACATAATCAGCCAATTGTTATATCTGTAAGGAATTGGAGAAGGAGATAGACCGACAATCAGTTAGATCCACCCTGGGACCCTCAAATCCCCCAAGCCTCCTCCATCTTTTGTGTCCCACCTTCCCTCAGAGTGCCATCCACCGAGCCAGTTGTACTGGAGAATCTCGTTCTGCAAACTCCAGCCACATCAGGAGCCCCTAGACCCCAGACCCCTGCCGGCAGCTTTAGGGAGAGTGTGCTCAGGTGCCCTCCACTGAGCCACACACTTACCCTTTGGTCACTAGGATATCCCAGTGCTGAAGCATAGCTCTTGAGTGTTTGATTATTGGCTGCTGCCTCTATGGTGCTGACACTTCTAGATTTCAGGCAAGCTGTTCAAAGTTTGAGTGAAATGCCCCTCCCCATCTCTGAGGTAGCAGCTGCAGTGACCTTGAGTTGCAAGCTGAAAATGGAAATGGTGACTCACCTCCTCAGATCCCCTCAGCAGCCATTCTGCCAACTTCACATTTTTAAAAAGGAGCACTAAACGACAGCTGCGTTATTTCTTACTGGGGAACTGGTTAATTCCCAGAATGTCATTGCATTCAACTTCAAACTCGCTCATGAGATGGAAATGAATGCAAGTGAAGATTAATGATATGGTTGCCATTGGCGGCGGGCCAGTTAGATAGCAGACTGATTTGCCCGCAGCGAGAATCTTGTTGATGGTTGGAGGTCAATCATCTCCGCTCCAGGACAGCACTGCAGGAATTCCTCAGGGTAGTGTCCTAACCCAAACATCTTCAGCTGCTTCATCAATGACCTCCCTTCCATCATAAGGTCAGAAGTGGGGATGTTTGCGGGTGACTGCACAATACTCAGCACCATTCGCGACTCCTCAGATAATGAAGCAGCCCGTGTCCAAATGCAGCAAGACCTGGACAATATCCAGGCTTGGGCTGACAAGTGGCAAGCTACATTTGCATCACACAATTTTCAGGCAATGACCATTTCCTACAAGAGAGGATCTAACCATCACCCTTGACATGCCCAACAACGAATCCCCCACAATCAACATGCTGGGGGTTACAATTGATCAGAAACTGAACTGGACTAGCCATATTAATACTGTGGCTACCAGGACAGGTCAAAGGCTATGGCGAGTAACTCACCTCCTGAGCCCCCAAAGCCTGTCCACCATCTACAAGGCACAAGTCAGGAGTGTAATGGAATACTCTCCATTTGCCTGGATGAGTGCAGCTCCAACAACACTCAAGTAGCTCAACACCATCCAGTACAAAGCAGCCCGTTTGATCACTCTCCCTTCCACAAACATTCAAACCCTCCACCACCGACCAACAGTGGCAGCCGTGTACACCATCTACAAGATGCACTGCAGTAACTTACCAAGGTTCCTCAGACAGCACCTTCTAAATCCAGCACCAATATGATACAAAAGTACAAGAGCAACGGATACTTGGGAACCCCACCACCTGGAGGTTCCCATCCAAGTCACTCAGCACCGTGACTTGGAAATATATTTCTGCTCCTTCACTGACACTGGGGCAACATCCTGGAACTCCCTCCCCAACAGCACAGTGTACCTACACCTCAAGGACTGCAGGGGTTCAAGAAGGCAACTCACCACCACCTTCTGAAGGGCAACTAGGGACGGGCAATAAATGCTGACCTAACCAGTGACATCCACATTCCGACCCTCTGCTATCCTCTAGGATATATACACTGCCAGTATATATGCTAATGACTATAAGTGTCAGAGCAAGTGATGGTGGCTCTTTATCAGTATTGTGGTGTTGATCTCTCTTTCCTCCTCGTGAGGCAGCTGTGGCTGACTGGCAAGAGTTCTTAGGTGTCTGAAAACAGAAAATCCATAGAGAAAGGTTGGTGTGAGGGAAGTAGGTGGTTAATAAAGCAAGAGGTCCATAGTCGCGCCAGCTTTGACGAAGAGTCATCCAGACTCAAAACATTAGCTCCCTTTTCTCTCCACAGATGCTGTCAGATCTGCTGAGATTGTAGTATGTTCTGTTTTTGTTACAGATTCCAGCATCCACAGTAATTTGCGTTTTTCTTAGCTCTATATTCGCACCATATGTAGTTTGCACTTCCTGCCTGAGAGCAGAATAAGAGTGAGGTGAGTGTTGAGAGGAGACATAAGGCATCCTCCAAGTTCTCAGTGGCACTGGCCCCATGATGCTGTGCACTATCTCCTCAATAGGACTTAGGAGATGGAGGTTTCTCTGTTCCCCCTCCATCTCCTAAGGCCTATCGAGTTAATTGTCGGTGGCCGGTGACAGTTCAGGACGCCCCATCTCCTGGGTATTAGCTTCACCATCGGCACAGCTGGCTAAGTTGATTTGGGAGTTCTCAGCTCCCTCTGCTCAGGATCATTCACAGGAGTGTCAACAGCACCAGTGGGACCCATTTTCTCTGAAATGAGGGCCACCTACCCCCCCGACTCCTCAAATAGTCAATGTGTTTTTTGACAGTCCACCACACTCACCATGTATGACATGGGCCCAGACTGGGACATAAACCCTCCGGCTAACCATAGTGAGCCCGAGATGCAGTTACAAACCAAGACTATGTCCCCCATACGGAAAGATCTGCAGTTCCTCTGCCTATCCCGTTGCCCATCCCTCCTGCCAAGTTAGGAAACACTAAATCCAAATGAGTGCTGAGGCGACGGCCCATCAACAACTATGCGGGTGTGATCCCTGTGGTGGAGTGGCGGGAGGGGGTGGGGGGTGGGGGGGTCGAATTGTACGACAATGGAAAATTAGCAATCTGTTGGTGTAGCGGTTTGTCAGACTATTTCCTCAAGACATTTAAAAAAGTTTGGACGGCCTTCTGAGATAGTCCAAAGGACACAGGGTGGAACAGGGCTATCCTGGTATGGCATATGCCATTAGCTCAAACAAAATTCTGGATGTCAGCCCTCGTAAAAGGGGTGCCATTGACGGATACAATACATAATGGAAGACCATGTATAGTGAACACTTGGTGTAAGGCATCCATTGTGGGTGCCGAGGTTGTGGTCCCCATCTCCTGTATAGACAGCGACATGGAGTCGGCATCCACCAAAACCAAAAACATCCTGTCCAATAAAAGACCCATGTCATCAACGTGTCCATCGGTGACCCAGCCACTGTCTGGGGTGGAGGCTGGCCAATGGAGGCAGGGATTGTTGAGTCTGACAGGGAAGACATTGCGGCACCATTTCTTCAATGGCTTTATCAATGTCTGACCACCTTAAACAGCTGCGTGCCAGCAACTTCATCTTTATTTTATTAGGGCAGCTCGGTAGCACAGTGGTTAGCACTGTGGCTTCACAGGGCCAGGATCGCAGGTTTGATTCCCCGCTGGGTGACTGTCTGTGCAAGCCTGCACATCCTCCCCATGTCTGCGTGGGTTTCCTCCGGGTGCTCCGCTTTCCTCCTGCAGTCCAAAGACGTGCAGGTGAGGTGGATTGGCCATGATAAATTGCCCTTAGTGTCCAAAAAGGTTAGGAGGGGTTATTGGGTTATGAGGATAGGATGGAAGTGAGGGCTTAATGTGGGTCAGTGCAGACTCGATGGGCCGAATGGCCTCTTTCTGCACTGTATGTTCTATGTTTTATGTTCTATTATGCAGCTCCTGTAGGTTACCCCCACCCGTCACACCACCATGGGGATCACACCCGCCAAGTTGTTGGTGGGCTGTCGCCTCAGAACTCATTTGGATTTAGTGTTTCCTAACTTGGCAGTTGGGCTGGGCAATGGGCTAGGCAGAGGAACTACAGATCTTTCCGTGTGGGGGACTTAGTCGGCTCCTGGCTGGTGGTAGAACAACAATTTATGAGACCACAGGATCACATCATCCTCACAGCGCAGTTCATCTTGGCGGATTACATAAGGCTTCAGCTGCTCAGGCCTCTCATGTTGCCACACAGTCTGTATCATCTGTTTACTTGTGACAATATTGGATCCCGCTCGGTACTGTCTCAAATGTGACCAGCAGGCACTGGTAAGGTACCCAAGAAATTCAACGGCAATACAATCTCCTGGGATGCTGGTGGGGGTGACACACTATTGGATAGGGGGAAGTCGGCTCACTGCATCTGCGTTGGCAATCCGCGTGTCAGGTTTGTGCTGGAAGGCATAGTTGTAGGTCACCAACAACAAAGCCCAATGCTGACCCATGCAGAGGCTATTGGTGATACTGGTTTGTCTTCTCTCAAGAGGCCGAATAGTGGCTTATGTTCGCTGATTATAATGAATCGCCGTTCATATACATATTGGTGGAATTTCTTCACACCGTGACTGCTAATCCTTCTTTCTCGATTTGAGCATACTTTTCCTCCACTTCCGAAAGGGTCCTTGATGCAAAGGCAATGGGCTTCTCGGAACCATCTTGTGGGATATTACTGACCCAGTATAGAATCCCTATAGTGCAGAATGAAGCCATTTAGCCCAGTGATTCTGCACCGGCCCTTTGAAAGAGCACCCCACTTTGGTCCATACCCCCACCCTATCCCCGTAAACCCATTCAACCTGCACATCTTTTGAACACAAAGTGGCATTTAGCTTGGCTGTTTCACTTAACCTGCACATCTTTGGACTGTGGGAGAAAACCAGAGTACCTGGAGGAAACCCATGCAGACACAGGGAGAACGTGCAAACTCCACACAGGCTGTCACCCAAGATCGGAATTGAACCTGGGTCCCTGGTGTTGTGAGGCAGCAGTGCTAACCACTGCCACCATGCACCCCATCTCCCATAAGGAGGCACATCACATGTGAGCACAATCGGAATCCCAGGGTCGAAGTGAACTAAAAGGTTTACGGATTGCAAAGCTTGCTTCACCAAGCGAAAGGCTTTTTCTTGTGGGTCCTTCCATTGCCACAGTTGATGTTTCTTTGGTAGCTGGTGTAATGGTGCCAATGTTGTGGCTAAATTCAGAATGAACCCGCCATTATAATTTACCATGCCAAGGAAGGATTTGAGCTCAACTATATTCTTGGGTCCTGGCACCTGATAGATAACTGGCTTTCTCCTTGAGGGGATGTAGACCCGTTGTATCCGTATGGAATCCTAAATACGTCACTTCTGAGGCCTGCAATGTACATTTTCCATGTTTGAGATGGACACCTGCATCCCGGAACCTTTTTAGTACCTCCTCCAGGCTAGACATGTGCTCCTCAGGAGTAGGTCCAGTGACTAAATATCGACAAGGTAGACCATCACATTAGGGATCCCTTTAAGGAGGTTCTCTATTGTACACTGGAAAATAACGCAGACTGATGTATTGCCAAATGGTAGCCTCATGTACTGAATTATGCCCTGTTGGTGTAGCCGTTTGTCAGGCATTTATCGCGGCATATTTCTGGGACTTTCCGTCCAACTCCAATTGTAGGTATGCGTGGCTGAGATCTCATTTAGAGTAGGTGAGGCTTCTCGCCTGCTTGGCATAATGATCTTCGATCCTGGTGATCGGGTACATATTTGCCTGGGCAGCCTGATTTATAGTTAATTTGTAGTCCCCAGAGATTCTTTTGGATCAATCCTATTGGGCCTGCCCATTCGGGCTTCCAGTAGTAACAAAGGGGTTTATTAGCGAACAGCAAAGGCTGGTGATAATACAGGCACTGAACACAATAGGATGGGGCTTAGTTCTTCAGCTCCGGGGTCCACACTACCCAGGCCCCTGCTCCCAGGGCCCTGCGCTAACTCGTTATTGGCCACTGTTCGTGCACTCCCGCACGATTGGCCCCAAGCCGAGGCCGAGCTACCACAACTGAACTCTCTGCTCTTCCGCAATCATTATTCTTTTCACTCAAGGCTCCCGCGGTACAGCTGCTTTGTCCAGCTGGGCAGAGCTTGGAGAGCCGTGTCCCCTCTGGTACAGATTCTCCACACATATCCCTGCTGCCACCACCATCTAGTCTTGCTCCCTTGTGAAGGGTGAGTCACCAGCTTTCTGTCAAACCAGACCCACAGGATCCTATGTTGGTGTACCCACAGAACAAATCAGCCTCCTGAACAATCATTATCCGCGAGTCTCCTGCTGCATGCATGAAGGCACTGTTGGAGACAAAGATATGAATTCATATTGACAAGTTAAGAATTTTGCTACTTATTTTGAAGATGATCATAGTTCTCTCACTGCTGAAATCAAGTGAACATGACCGAGAATTGTATCACTTGTCTGTGCATTGTAATTGACTGCCATGATTTAATTTTATGGCCGAACAGGCTTGAGGGGCTGAATGGCCGAGCCCTGTTGTTATGTTGCTAGCTAATGATATAGAAAAGGGGAAGGGGGATGGGAGGTTCGGTTTGCCTCAGTTGAATTTGGTGGAAACTGTTCTCTTGGTGCTTATTTTGCTGTCACATGATACTTTTTTATAATAAGAATAATCTTTATTAGTGTCACAAGGAGCCTTACATTAACACTGCAATGAAGTTAGTGTGAAAAGCCCCTAGTCGCCACACTCTGGCGCATGTTTGGGTACACTGAGGGAGAATTCAAAATGTCCAATTCACCTAACAAGCACGTCTTTTGGGACTTGTGGGAGGAAACCGGAGCACCCGGAGGAAACCCACGCACACACAGGGAGAACGTGCAGACTCCGCACAGACAGTGACCCAAGTGGGAATCGAACCTGGGACCCTGGCGCTGTGAAGCAACAATGCGAACCACTGTGCTACCGTGCCGCCACAGTTCCAAACGTTAACACAGGTTTTAAGCACTGTGTTCACAGAAGACTTACAGGCCTTTTGCTTTAGGCTCCTGCCAGTTTAACATTGATGAAGCTTTTCACTGGCCGATCAAAATCATGTGCAGCTCCTTGGGAGAACTCAGTGTGAAATCTGTAGCCTTGCAGTGTCAGCTTTAGGCTATGCTTTGAGCTTTCAAGCTATGGAGGAAACAAATAAAGTGGCAGCATTTCCTTCATTCACGTGTGCAGTTGGTCATTAACCATGCAGAAACATTCAGTGACACTTGCACTGTCATGACACAGGTAATGCTCATCTTTATTTTACAAAAGCAACTAGGCAAAGCCAAAATCTGATGCATTGGAATCTGCCTCACACGTTAATGTTTGGTGTTCTGCAACAAAATAAACATTCTCCTGATCAATCATTTTGAAGATCACAACGTAGATTGTAAAGAACTGTCCATTTAGATTATGGTTGGTGTCAGGCAGAAGAAATAGTTGCAGCCACTGCAGGATCTTGTTCATAATTCAGACTACATTAAAGTGACAATCTAACAGAGCTGCAGGGCAAGAAGCACCAAGTGATGGAGCTACAATTTGTTTCACTCTACCAAGCATTCACAAAAATAATGACAATACAAATCTATTAAATAAAAAAATGAAAGATGTCCTCACCCCAGTTTACAGTCACACGCATCACAAGCCAACCATTTCTGAGCTCCAGAGCAAAGGATCTGAGGCGTACCCGAAAGATGCACTGGGGACTCCTCCCTCGGAGGTTCCCAGGTAAGGATCACAGGGCAATTGCCCAGGACGTTCAAACTTCTATTTGTAAATTGACCTTCACTCGGAACCATACAAATGTACAGTGCAAATCACAAACTCCGTGTGGTTCTGACTGCCTGACAGTAATAGTTACCATGGAAAGTTTAGAAGAATTAAAACCACCTCTAACTCCTGGGTGACTATAGTACTGACGCAACACATGAGAGTTTAAGAGTGAGAGGGGATCTCAAAGAAACTTACAAAATTCGAAGAGAATTTGACAGGGTAGATTCAGAAAGAATGGGCGGGATTCTCCGACCCCCCACCCCCCCCGCTGGGTCAGAGAATCGCTGGAGGGAGGGGGCGGCGTAAATCCCACCCCCGCCGAATTCTCCGAAGGGTGAAAAGTCGGCGGGGCGTCAATCGCGCCGCCTGCCTCGGAGAATGGCAGGGGCGGGTGCGAGACAATGGACTCCGGGGCTGCCCATATTCTCCCGGCAAGATGGGCCGAAACACCTTTTTAACGGCGTCAACCAGTGCTGCGTCTAGCGTGGAGGTAGATCACGGCCTGGGGGGTGGCCGCAGGAGAGTTGATGGCATGGGCGCAGTCTGTGTGTGTGGAGGAGAGGTGTGTGTGGGTGTGTGTGCGGTGGGGGGGGGGGGTGTGAGGTGAGGTGGGTTTTGGGAGAGTGCCGGGAAAGGGGGGGGTGAGTGCTGGCGAGGGGGGGGGGATAAGTTCCGGGGAGGGGGGGCTGAGTGCCGGGTACGGGGGGATGAGTGCCGGGTACCGGGGGATGAGTGCCGGGGATGGGGGGATGAGTGCCGGGTACGGGGGGGTGAGTGCTGGGTACGGGGGGATGAGTGCCGGGGAGGGGGGGATGAGTGCTGGGTACGGGGGGATGAGTGCCGGGGAGGGGGGGATGAGTGCTGGGTTCGGGGGGTGAGTGCCGGGCCCGGGGGGGTGAGTGCTGGGAACGGGTGGATGAGTGCCGGGTACGAGGGGATGAGTGCCGGATATGGGGGCGAGTGCCGGGCCCGTGGGGGTGAGTGCTGGGTACGGGGGGATGAGTGCCGGATATGGGGGCGAGTGCCGGGCCCGTGGGGGTGAGTGCTGGGTACGGGGGGATGAGTGCCGGGGAGGGGGAGATGAGTGCCGGGTATGGGGGGATGAGTGCCGGGGAGGGGGAGATGAGTGCTGGGTACGGGGGGGTGAGTGCCGGGAACGGGGGGGATGAGTGCTGGGTACGGGGGGGTGAGTGCCGGGAACGGGGGGGATGAGTGCTGGGTATGGGGGGGTGAGTGCCGGGTATGGGGGGATGAGTGCCGGGTACAGGGGGGTGAGTGCAGGGGCCGGGGGGTGAGTGCTGGGAACGGGGGATGAGTGCCGGGTACGGTGGGGTGAGTGCCGGGGAGGGGGGAATGAGTGCCGGGGATGGGGGGATGAGTGCCGGGAACGGGGGGATGAGTGCCGGGTACGGGGGAATAAGTGCCGGGTACGAGGGGGTGAGTACCGGGAACGGGGGGATGAGTGCCGGGTCCGGGAGGATGAGTGCAGGGTATGGGGGGGGGTGAGTGCCGGGTACGAGGGGGTGAGTGCCGGGTACGGGGGGGTGAGTGCCGGGAACGGGGGGATGAGTGCCGTGTACGGGGGGATGAGTGCCGGGGACGGGGGGTGCGAGGGCAACGGAGTTTGTCCGCCTGGCCAGGTGCCATCCTCCAACAGTCGCGCCCATGCAGCCCATGCCACCTGGCTGGGGGGAGGGGGGTACGACACTGATGACACGTCCCCCCCCTTACCCCCCCGCAGGCCGTCATGTTGTTCTGATCAGCCAGCGATGTTGGCCGCCATGGCGGCAGCTGCTATTCTTCATGTTGCCCTGGAGGAGGAGGAGGAGCGTACGAGAGAGGCGTTGCAGGCTGCCGCAGAGGAGCATGCCACAGAGGGGCAGGCGGCAGCCGCCTAGGCTGGAGGGACACCCGCTGACAGGACGAGGATGAGGGAGAGCAGGGGTAGCACATAGTAGAGGAGGAACACGAGGAGGGGGAGGAGGACGGCGCGGTGCCATGGCAACGGGGGCACCCGAGGAGGCCCCGTGTGTACCGGCCCCGGCTGTCGTACCAGGACCTCACGGACCGGGAATGCAGGAGGAGACTCCGGATGAGCCGGGAAACCGTGGCACACACCTGCCACCTGCTGGCACACCTGTCTCCGCGTGACACTGGTGGGGGGGGGGGGGGGCACCCTCTCACTGTGTCCGTCAAGGTTACGGTGGCCCTGAACTTTTATGCCACGGGGTCATTCCAGACGCCAGGTGGGGACCTGTCCGGCATATCGCAGACATCCGTGCACCGGTGCATCCGGGCAGTGACAGACGCCCTATATGCCATTGCGCACCGCTACATCCGCTTCCCCGTGGACCGGGCCAGCCAAGATGCCTGGGCCGTGGGCTTCCCTGCCGTGGCCGGGTTTCCCATGTTCCAGGGCGCGATCGATGGGACGCACGTCGCCGTGCGGCCAGCTGCAGATAACAGGACCGTGTTCACCAATAGGAAGGGGACCTATTCCATGAACATCCAGGTGGTCTGGATCAACGCATGATTATCCTGCACGTCTGCACCCAGTACCCGGGAAGTGTACATGACTCATACGTGTTGTCGCGGTCTTATATCCCCAGCATGTACGAGGGACGCCATCCCTGGCTGAGGGGCTGGTTGCTGGGCGACAGGGGTTACCTGTTGCGTTCGTGGCTGATGACGCCTATACGGAGGCCACAGAATGACATGGAGAACCGCTACAATGATGCCCATGTAGCGACAAGGGGAGTGATAGAGAGGTGCTTTGGCATGCTGAAGATGCGTTTCAGGTGCCTGGACCTCTCTGGGGGCGCCCTCAAGTATCCGTCAGATAGGGTCGGCCACATCATTGTGGTGTGCTGCGTCCTGCACAACATAGCCCAACAGAGGGGCGATGTGCCGCAGGCAGAGGAGGGCGGAGTGGAGGAGCAGCAGGAAGAGGCACAGTCCTCCCCAGATGAGGGGGATGGGGGCAATGGTCAGAGCAGATGGGCTAGACATGGGCCGGTGGCTGTCCACCGTTACCAGCTGGGCCAGCGGGCACGGGACAGGCAGATAGCTGCCCGCTTCACTGACTAGGGGGCGTGGTAATCGGCGAGTATGGCCACATACCACACACCATGGCAACACCCGAACACACTCAACCCCCCACCCAGCCACCCGCCCAGCACTCTCAACACCCCCCCCCCCCCCCAACCACACCCACCCCACCCGCATGCACACCACCCCTCCATTGCAGATCCACCTGCGGCACGATAGCCAGGTTCTCACGGGCGCCGGTGGAAGCATGTCTATTGCAGGCCATGGAGGATGATGACAACCCGCCCTGCGATGAGCTCCTGGCTCTACATCGTTGGACTATGTCTGACCCATGGCCACAGTACCACCATCCATCCGGACCGTCCCTGCATGTGGCTGTGACATTGCTGTGCACGGTCCCGTCCTCTGCCCGGGGGGATGGTGAGGGCGGCCCAGGGGGAAGGGGGCAGACTCACCTGAGGCCGCCGTAAGACCACCCCTCACACACACACTGGCGTTCAACGTACATGACACCCCGGCACGCTTCAGACAGAGCACAAAGGCAGCTTCTGTAGGTGTTAAAGTGATTTTAATAACAAACTGTGCATACACGTGCCCTAGCCCCTAAAACTCGTCTGTGCCCTGCACCCGTGCCAACTTACTCAGTGTCTAATTGTTTGGCCTTACGGGCCCTTTGACTACGCCTAGGTGGTTCCCCAGACGGTACAGCAGAACTGGAGGTGGACTCCTGTGATTCCTGCCCTCTGACTCGGGATCCCTTTGGTGGCCGTTTCCTGGGGCTTCCTGGCCTAGATGGGCCAGGCTGCGGCCCGGGCGACTGGGATGCTGAACAGCCAGCCTGTCCTGCCCGTTGCCCACCCGATGCGCCTGGACGGAAGGGGGGGAGTCCGAGGTGCTGCAGTGTTCCTGGACCTCCCCTACAGGGGGACCAGGGACGGATTCCTCCTCCCTCGGGGTGCCCAATGGCCCCCAAGCCTCTACATGGGTCGGGGGTGCGGACGGACCGGCCTTCTGACGCCCCTCCGACACTGGCGCTGCCAGTTCTGGAGGCCCATGCTGGTATCGACAAGGGTCTGCAGGTTTGCAGCCATGGATCTCAGGGAGTTGGCCATCCCTGTCTATGACTGAAACGCCGGCTAGCACATGGGCAATGGCGCCGATGATCTCAGCGATGGCCTGCTGAGACTGGGCCACGGCCTGCAGGGATTGGGCCATTGCCTGCTGAGACTGGGCCATGGCCTGCTGATCAGGGCCATGGCGTTGAGCGCCTCAGCCATCTGCCGCTGGCACTGGCTTATGGCCTCCTGTGAGAGGGCAGCCATGTCCTGGGCCACAGACGCCGCCTGCACGGAAAGCCTCAGGCCTCGCATACTGCTCCTCATGTCTGACACCGTCGCACCCATTGCCTCCACCGCGGACGCCACCCGTGCGATGTCGGCCTGGGTGGCACGCATGACCGGCACCACTCCCAGCTCCTGGACGCGGGTGGACTCCTCCACCTGTAACTGCAGCCGCTGCAAGCCTCTTCGCTCGTCCCAGGTTCGATGGTTGCATCGGGGCTATGGGTGGGTGTGGTAACTCCAGGAACCCAGGATCCATCTGGGCGGCAGATGTTCGCTTGGCCTGGGCTGCCCTCTGACCTCCCGGCCCCTCTGCAGCTCCTACCTCCACCTGCTGTACCGGGACGGCTGTGTTGTGCGCACCAGTGAGTGTACCAGACGCCGCATCACTAAAGTGCCCAACCGAGGTGAGTGTTTCTGCGATGGTGGAGGGTGTTGGAGACAGCAGTGGCGTTGTGTCGTGTGCATCGTCCGACTCTGAGTCCATGGCACTTTGGGGTGGGGGTTCGTCTCCACCCATCCACTCTGTGTCACTGTCCGGTATTTCGGTTTCCTGGGTAGGGGTCTCCTGGGTAGGGGTGTCCTGGGTAGGGGTCTCCTGGGTTGGGGTGTCCTGGGTAGGGGTATCCTGGGTAGTGGTGTCGTGGATAGGGCTGTCCTGGGTAGGGCTGTCCTGGGTAGTGGTTTCGTAGCTCGGCTGTGACGGGGGCCTGTGGCTGCCCCCCTCGTCGCTGGGTGGCACACGCCTGCGTCGCCACACCCGCACGAGACGGGGGCGTCATCTCCCTATTGCTCCAGGTCTCTCTGTCTCCCGTGGTCACCCTGGGGCATCCTGTGGGCATCGTGTGCCAGAGGGTCCGGGTCTCTCCGTACCCCGTGGTCGCCCTGGGGCATCCTGCGGGCATCGTGTGCCAGAGGGTCCGGGTCTCTCCGTACCCCGTGGTCGCCCTGGGGCATCCGGCGGCCGTTGCATGCCAGAGGGTCCAGGTCTCACCCTTTTTGGCGCCGGGTCTCGGACATCGCGCCAGTTTTCGGAGAATCCCGTCCAATGTTCCCGATGGTGGGGGTCCAGAACTTGGGGCCATAGTTTGAGGATAAGGGGTAAACCTTTTAGGATTGAGGTGAGGAGAAATTTATTCACCCAGAGAGGGATGAACTTGTGGAATTGACTACAACAGAAAGTAGTTGGGGCCAAACTGTGTAATAACAAAGAACAATACAGCACAGCAACAGGCCCTTCGGCCCTCCAAGCCTGTACCGGTCATGAAACCACCCTTGGCCAAAACCCTCAGTACTTCCCAGTGCCACATCCCTCGAAATCCAAAATCTCAAGAAGGAATTAAGTATAGCGCTTGGGGCTAAAGGGATAAGGGATGTGGGAGGAAGGCGTGATCAGAATATTGAACTTGATGATCAGCCATAATCATAGTAAATGGCGGTACAGGCTCGAAGGGCTGAATGGCCGCCTCCTGCTACTATTTTCTACATATGTTTCGATGTAACCAAAAGAACCCCCCTCCCAACTAGGACTTCCCCCACCCACCAACGCCTCGTGGGACTACCACAAGGACCTCCCAACTATCCCCACCCTCCACACAAACCTCCAACTACATTCTGACCCCCTGAAATCCCACTGACTACCCACTATTGACCACCCAAAAAAAAACCAAAAGTGCTCCCCACGCCCCGACTGACCAGGCAACATCCAGATCCCATGGACCACCTAACCCTCATCCTCCAACCACTCCCATTACCGCAATGATCAATCAATTCCCTTGACGTACATCTCCAGTGGATCAACTGGCACTCCCACCTGGGAAGAATGGTACACAATGGTTAGCACTGTTGCTTCACAGCTCCAGGGTCTCAAGTTTGATTTCTGGCTTGAGTCACTGTCTGTGTGGCATCTGCACGTGCTCCCCATGTCTGCGTGGGTTTCCTCTGGGTGCTCCGGTTTCTTCCCGCAAGTCCCGGAAGACGTGCTGTTAGGTCATTTGGACGTTGTGAATTCTCCCTCTGTGTACCCGAACAGGCGCCGGAATGTGGCGACTAGGGGATTGTCACAGTAACTTAATTGCAGCATTAATGTAAGCCTACTTGTGACAATAAAGATTAGTATAAAGATTACCTCTCTGCCCCCCAATCCTACCCACATATATTACACTGGGATCTCAAAGTTCTAAACATACACGCTTTGTGGCATCTGATGCGGTAAAAAAGGAAGCATGGCATTGTTACCTCCGCCTCTGCTGCCCTCAGCACAAGGCCTTGGGTAGCATTGTGCCTTTAACATTGGCAGTGAGAATAAATCAGTCCAGTTTGAGGAAAATTAATTAAGCGGATTCTCCATCCAGCAACGTCGGAATCGCGAAGCACAATTGGGCGGGAAATTGAGCATCAGCCGAAAATTAAGGCCACACCAGGCAGCCAATGAAATTCTATGCTCCGGTGTCTCGTCAGTGACATGAATGCGTTCCACGCCACGCACAAGTAAGGGTTGCAAATTGTACAGTAAATGCCATTGGCATATCATTTACGGGCCCGACCTGGCAATTTCCGGGCCCATTCAATGCACTGCCTCTGCCAGGAGGCATTATCAGCGACGAGGTAAATTTATGGCATTTAAATTTGGGAAACAGGTGGCATGGTGGCCGAGGGGGAGAGAGGGGATGCAACAAGTGTCCAACATCGCTATAGTGTGCTGTCAGTTGTGCTGCTGGCCAAGGCTGGGGGGAGTAGCGGGGTGCGGCCAGTAGGACGGCCATGGGGTCGGGGTGGACGGGCACGGACCACGATCGCCACAGCCTGCAAGGAGGCCATCAGGCTGAGCACACCACTGACTGCACACTAGCCCCAGCCAACCCATCAACAGGACAGGCATGCTCAAGCGCAACCAGTGCCATCTTCTTGGCTGCGATTTGGGTGTGTATGGACTGGAGTATCTACATTCAGCTCCTGTTTGTCAGGCTCTCGAGTGTCAATCCCAGCCTTGGCGAATCACACGCAGCGTTCATTGGAATTGCACTAGTTCCACGTGGCAATGTTCTAGACCATTCCGGCGTCCTGAATCGCTCCGGGACTGGTGCCACCTTTGAGGCCGTAGAACTCACAGGATTCAGTCCCGCCATCAGCATTTAGTCTCTGAAACAGAGAATTCTTGCCATTGACTCTTGGAAGGAGGAAAGAGTGGCTTCTCAATGTCCTGTAAAAAGGTAAAGAATCAACCACAGTTGAATAGCAATTCCAGTGTCTGGGAAAATTGATCCATTTGATCCGGTGTCTGAGAGTTGGGACTAATATGTGGAAAGGCTTCGATACCTTTTAGCTGCCAATGAAATCACAGCAGAAGACAAGCAAAATGTTATATTGCTCAGTTTGTGGCCCACAAGCATAAAACCTCACGAGGAACCTGACATCTCCGGAGGCTCCGGACACCAAGTTCTTTGATCAGTTAATACAACTAGCGGGAGACCACTACATTATTATACAGCTCTATAAATTCCACTCAGCCATCAGGGGTCCTGGAGAAACAGTATCCGCTTCTATCGGCAGGTTTGGACAGATGTCAAAGCAATGTGGGCTGGATTCTCCGATTCTGGGGCTATGTCCTCATGCTGGCGTAGGAACGGTGGCGTTATACGTCAGAAAAAATGGGGTAAAATGGCCACTGATTCCCCGTTTTGCTGGGGGGCTAGCATGCCGGCAATGTAGAGCACCCGGCTCTAGCTTCAGATATTGCCGGGTCCATGGCCGCGCATGCGCAT
Source organism: Scyliorhinus torazame (assembly GCF_047496885.1). Taxonomy (NCBI): domain Eukaryota; kingdom Metazoa; phylum Chordata; class Chondrichthyes; order Carcharhiniformes; family Scyliorhinidae; genus Scyliorhinus; species Scyliorhinus torazame. The sequence goes on from NC_092709.1 coordinate 222,148,316, forward strand.
GGCGGCGGCCTACAGCGGCCGCGCTGTACTACATGGCGGAGGCCGCTCACTGACACAGCCCGCAAAATAGTGCCCCACCTTTGGCCAACCAGCGCACCCTTTACCAGCCCCCCACAGTGCCCCCAACCCCAAATAAAGTCCCCCCCTGCCCACGGATCGGCCCTTCCTCTACTGTGGCGGCGCTGGACTGAGTCCACAGCCGCCACGTTGAGTTCCCGACAGATGAGACCATGAGCGACCCACCCCATCGGGAACTCAGCTGGTCAGGGCGGAGCATTGGGGGCAGGCCTCAGGCAACATCCTGAGGCCGTTGATACTCGCCGTGGCGTACTCCTAGAGTACGCCGCTTTGGCGGGGGTGGATCATTGCGAAAGCTGCGCCATCCCGATTTGGTCGAGAACTCTTGATTCTCTGGCCGATTGCTGAACACGATTTCGGCGTTGGTGACCGGAAAATCCAGCCCTGTGAATTTGGTCTGACACTACGTGGTATGTTCTGTGACCATTTGGTCTGCGACATCAATAACTTGAATATCCCGAAGAGGTTGCCGGCAGAAACCAGAATATCTCTCAACAAAACGGTTGAGTTGGCTCACACGACTGAAAGCATTGAACAAAGAGGTTTTGAACTGCAAGACTTGCAAAGTGAGGTAAATAAGTTATGGCGGGAAATGGCGGCCACTCAAAGTAACCGTGGTGAGGGTGCAGTAGAGCCTGAGAAAAGGAAGACTGACCATTAGTCACAGGGTTTAAAGGCTTTTACCATTGTGAGGGAGACCATCTCCAAGACAGATGCAAATGTAAAGAGTTCATTTGTTTCATATGTAATAGAAAAGGCTATATACAAGCCAGTCTAAATTGGCTGGAGATGTTCAGCACCATGGACAGAAACACCAGGAAAGTTTTTCAGAGAGGCTGGGGTGCATAAAAGGAGTGAAGGCCAAGATCTACATAGAAACTGAGGCAACACCAACATTTTTTAGAACCTGTCCAATGCCTTATGCTCTGTACCAAAAAGTGGAGTTGAAATGTCTGGAGGACCTAGGGGTAATTACTCCAGCATGGTTTTTGGAGTGGGCAGCAACAATAGTCCCAGTGTTAAAGCCCAACCACACAGTAATGATTTGGGGTGACTATAAGAAGACTGTAAACAGGGCTGCTAAAGTAAATATATATCCTATTAACAATCAGTAACAAACAGGAGTTAAGCTGATGCAGTGTGTTTAACTCAAGTAGAACAAAATCACTATAATACAAGTATTTTTAGAATCCATTTGACACATTGAAAAAGACACTTACCTCACACTCAGACTAATTATGTTTCCTCAAGCAAAGTAATGTGCAGAAACCAAAGTTAAACCTTGATTTGACAGCACATAAATCCCTTTGAATTATGTAAATTACAGCTGTAGCTACAGCTGAAGGAAGGAGGGCTATATCAGAGATAACGGAATAGAACCAATTAAGGGATCATCTGTTCAACAGTATAACTTCTGGACACATAAGATTGAACCACTCTCAATAGTAACTTTCTGTCCAGCCATCTATTGAAAAACTCTTGACACATAAGAGGTACCTGAATGGAATCACTCTTAGAATGAACCACTGACCGAACATATGTTAAAGCGTTTGACACTCAAACAATATTAAAAGAAACATTAATCGACTTTTAAAGACAGACGGTCAATAAGATTAAATGAAACTGTGGACAAAGCTGTTTTGACTCTGAGGTAACTGCTCATTATAGAGATAAGGAACCATCAGAAATAAAAAGGGAAATGTACAAAAAGAGACAGATTCAACTGAGCTATCACTCACTCTTCTCCTGCAACAGAGTGCAATCAAGGTGCTCTGTTCCTGTCTATTTGTTGAACAAGTCTCTTGAGAGTTTCGTGTGTGTTTGTTACTCTTAGAAAGTACTCATGCTGGTGCCGATTAGCACTCCTTTTGAAAAACGTGAACCTGGTGGAAGGGCTTCTGCGGGCAGCTGATGAGGTGAGTAGCTCACAGGCGAAGAGCCTGGGCGTGCTGGACTTGCCACCCCATTGCTCGGTGGGGGGTGGGTCACCATTGGTGGGGGGGGGGGGGTTGTGCTGGGGAGATGGGCACAGGGTCCTGGGGTCAGCTCACATTGCAGAAGGATGTGTCAGAGGCATCATAATGGTTTTGTGAAAAGGTGTTTAATGTGCCGTACAACCCCCACTCCCGATGATGCCGCTCCCCACATACCCCCAACACGCACCCCCCTCCCTCCCCCTACCTACCACGCCCCCTCCCCCCACACCCTACCTACCACCACCATCGCCCCCCCCCCCAACCCCCCACCCCCCCCCCCCCCCACCCACCCCCCCGCCCCCTCCCCGCTCTCCTGGTGCCCTCAGTGATCCTTGATGTTCTTTGCCCTCCGAGCTCCACCACAACGTCTTGGTGTTCCCCCAGGGTGCACATCAGAGGTGGAGGCAGTCAGCTGCTTGCATCATCCCATGACCTTCAATGCCCCTGGCAGATGACCTCTGAGGGCTCTGGCGCCTGAAGGCCCTGGCTCACTTGTCGGCGGCACATGCACTCGTGCCGCCCTGTGCCGTGTGCTGACTGCGAGATGCAAGGTAATCAGAGGGGTGGAACTCAAGGGAGCTAGAGCCCACCATTGCCACCCCATGGGATGGGTCCGGCTTGGCACCTGCCACCCCCTCCTCCTGACCGGTGCCCTCAGGTCCCTATGGTTCACCTAGGGACAGAGGGACAGCTGGTTCGAGCCCCGGCTGCCCCTGAATCATCTGGCTCTGCATGCCCTGACGGTTCCCCATGGTCTGCACCATCATATTGATGCCCTTGGCGATGCTCCTCAGTGACTGGGACATGCTTTGCAGTGCCTCAGCCATGCCCACCTGTGACTGGGACAAGTTGCGCCATTCCCATCTGAGAGCGGGACATGTCCCAGTGAACCTCATCAAGGTCAGCCTGGTATTGGGTGATATCCCACAGTGAGTCGGACATTCTGCTGAGACCCTCAGCCATGGCCGTCACCGACTGCATGTTGCCTTGAACACCTTCACTCATGGTGCCGACGTCATACACCAGGCTCTCCACTGCGGTCGCCACCCTAGCAGTGTTGGCCTTGGTGAAACGCATTGCTGGCGACATCTCCTGTGCCCGTAGCCTCTGGGACTCCTCCAAGTGGCTAAGGCTCTGCTGGAGCGATGCTGACATCTCCCTCAAACACCCAGGTTGGTCCCTATTGTCTCCATCAGCTCCATGCTCTGCAGTTTCTTACGATCTTTGAGGAGGTAACAAGAAAGTTAGACAAAGGAGAACCAGTGAAAGTGATTTATTTAGATTTCCAGGTGGCCTTTGACAAGGTGCCGCATAGGAGACTGCGAAATATGTTAAGAGCCCATGGTGTTATGGGTAAGGTTCTGGCATGGATAGAGGATTGGCTGACTGACAGAATGCAGAGAGAGGGGATAAAGGGGTCTTTTTCAGTGACAGCCAGTGACTAAACAGTACGGAGCTGGGACCAAAACTTTTCACAATATACATTAATGATCTGGAAGAAGGAACTGAAGGCACTGTTGCTAAGTTTGCAGATGATACAAAGATCTGTAGAGGTAGTATTGAGGAAGTAGGTGGGCTGCAGAAAGGAGTTGGACAGGATAGGAGAGTGGGCAAAGAAGTGGAGATGGAATGCAATGTGGAAAAGTGTGAGGTTATGCACTTTGGAAGAAGGAATGGAGTCAGCTATAGACTATTTTCTAAATGGGGAAATGCTTAGGAAATCAGAAGCACAGAGGAACTTGGGAGACCTTGTTCAAGATTCTCTTCAGGTTAACGTGCAGGTTCAGTCGGCAATTAGGAAGGCAAATGCAATGTTAGCATTCATGTTGAGAGGGCTAGAATACAAGATCAGGGGTGTACTTAGGAGGCTGTATCAGGCATGTACTTCTAAGGCTCTGATCAGACCCTATTTAGAGTATTGAGAGCAGTTTTGGGCTCCAAATCTAAGGAAGGATGTGCTGGTCTAAAAGGTCTAAAGGAGGTTCACAAGAATGATCCCTGGAATGAAAAGCTTATCGTATGAGGAATGGTTGAGGACTCTGGGTCTGTACTCATTGGAGTTTAAAAGGATGAGGGGGAACCTTATTGAAACTTACAGAATACTACAAGGCCTAGATAGTGCGAAGTGGAAAGTCGGACACAATATATCAGCCACGATTGAATGGTGGAGCAGGCTCGATGGACCGAGTGGCCTAATTCTGCTCCTTTGTCTTATGATCTCATGGTCTGAGAGAAAAATTCTAGCCTTCCGGAATTCTTGAAGCATTCGTAGAAATGATTTATTTTGAAGTATTTTCTTTACCTTTTTCTTATGTTAATGTTTCAATGATTTTTCACTGCAGTCTGATGAGTTTATGTATTATTTTGATCTAAGTTTTGATTTAGTTCTTATGCAAGCATATCAAGTAAATTCTAAAAAATGAAGCATGTTTTGGACACCTCTATCAACCGGACTAAGTACCTTATTTTTGGAAGAAAAATATGAGATCTTACAAATTGTAAGGGAACTTCACGGTGGTGGAATATGGGAGCTTGGCCCCTTTACGGGGCGACCCTTCATGGACCATGTGACTTGCCCAGAGCCTATGGGGACAGAGTGTGCCCAGAATCTATCAGGTTCCAAGGTGTGGACTCAGGTCTGGCGGATCTTCAGTGTGAGCCTGGGAGTCAAGGGAACTAGTCCTGTGTTGGAGCTGTGTTAATCTGTACTGTAAAATTCTTCCTATGTTAATATATCACCGTTGTGATTTAATATTGCCTCACTGTGTTGCCTCGCACTGCAACAGGCACCTACTGCGCTCAAAAGTTCTCACCCACCCAATCAGAAAGTCAGGTGAAAAAGAAGCAGCTGGATTTTAAGATTAAAAGCTAAGAGTGGAGTGGCAATCCGGGCCATAGAATTGATCCATTGAAATCCTATGTGACTGTGGCAAAGATTACCTATCACTCCTCATCCTTCTGGACTTTTCTGCAGCATTTGACATGTTTCAACACATGATTCTCCTCCGATTCCTCCCTACTGTGGCCCAGTTCGTGAGGATGTACTAATTGGTTCCATTCTTATCTATCCAGTCATAGCCAGAGAATTACTTGCAGTAGTTTCTCCACATGCTCCTCCACTGTTATCTCTGGTGTTCCCCCAAGGTTCTACCCTCGGCCTCCTCCTATTTCTCATCTATATGCTGCTCTTCGGTGACATTATGTGAAAACACAGCATTGATTTCTACATGCAGGCCGATGACACCCTCTACCTCAGTACTACCTCACTTAACAGTTCAACTGTCTCTAATTATCAGACTGTTTCTGGACAGCATCAAGCGCTGGATGAGCTGAAATTTCCTCCAACTAAATAGTGTTGAAAAATTGAATTGTAACACCCAGAGAATTCCGGCCATTGTCTATGGTCCCTGCTACAAACTCTGTTCCTCAGTCACTGACTCCATACCTCTCCCAGGCTATAGGCTGATCCAAATTGGTCACTGTTATAACCTGCACGGATCTTATTGGCTGGGGACAATTGGTTACCCCATGTTACTTGAGGAAAATGAGCTCCCCCAATGAAGGGAAGGGGGGCAATCATTAGCAGTACATCTGTATAAATAGAGCTGGCCAGTTTGGTGCCAGCTAAAGAGGGAACCAGTAGTGAACTGCTGGTACTTTGTACATATTGTTGTAAATAAAGTTACTTTCTTCTTGACATGGCAAACTCGTGCTTGATTCCTCCTGGCCTTCACAAAACTCACTCGCCATCTTTGCGTTGTACCTGATGCTGAGGTGAATGTCCAGCGACATATTTGTGGCATCACAAAGCCCACCTATATCCCCCTCCGCAATACTGCCCCTGTCTCAGCTCAACTGCTGCTAGCATCCTCATCCGTGTCTTTGTTACCTCTAAACTTGACTATTCCACTGCAGCCCTGGCTGGCTTCCCACATTCTATCCTCCATAAACCTGAGGTCATTCAACATGCTGCACATGTCCAAACACACACCAAGTCCCATTCACCCAACGCCCCTGTGCACACCCTCCTAAATTGGTTCACCATCCTTGTTTTTAAATCTTTCTTTGGCCTTGGCCCAACTTGCGCTTGTAATCTCTTCCAACCTCTGAGGTATACATGCTCTGTATAATTCTGGCCTCTTGAGCATCTCCAATGTTAATTGCTCCACCAGTGGTGGCTGTCCCTTCTGTTGCCTGGGTCCTCAGATCGCAAGTTTCCTTGCTAGATTTCTGCACCTCTCAACCTCACTCTCCTTCTTTAAGACACTCCTCAAAATCAACAACTTTGACCACACTTTTGGTCATCAGCCCTGATAATTCCATATGTGGCTTGTTGACAAATCTTGTATGAAATGCCCTTATGAAGCACCTTGGGCACTTTGCCACGTTAAAGGTATGAGATAATTACAATTTTATGCTATGGTTGACAGGATCACACATTGTCCTGTCATGTTGTTATTCACCCTGGTATTTGTTTTGATTATTATAGACTTGGTGTAACTATAAACTGGAATATGTTTCTAAATAGTTCCGCTATTTTTTTATTTTTCCACGGGAAATGGGTATCGCCGGCTGGTCCAGCATCTTTTGGCCATCTCTAATTGCCCTTGAGAAGATGCTGATGAGCTGCCTTCTTGAACTGCTGTAGTTCAAATGTTGTGGGTACACCCACAGTGCTATTATGGTGAGAATTCCAGGATTTTGACCCAGCGACAGTAAAGGAACAGCAATATATTTCCAAGTCAGGATAGTGAGTGTCTTTGAGGGAAATTTTCAGGTGGTGATGATCACAAGCATTTTTGTTCTTGTCTTTCTAGGTGGCAGAGATTGCAGGTTTGCAAGGTGCTGTCTGAGGAGTGAGTTCCTGCAGTTCATCTTGTAGATGGTACAGACAGCTGCCACTGCGCATTGATGGTGGAGGGAGTGAATGTTTGTGAAAGGGATGCCAATCAAATGGGCTGCATTGTCCTGGATGGTGCTGAGCTTCTTCCATACTGTTGGAACTGCACTCATCCAAGCAAGTGGAAAGTATTCCTTCACACTTGTACATGATGTACAAGAGTTGGGGAGTCAAAATGTTAGTTATTCTCTGCAGAATTCCATTCCCAGCCTCTGACCTACTCTTGGAGCCAGCATATTTATATGGCTTCTCTCGTTCAGGTTCTGGTCAATGGTAGTCCCCAGGATATTGATAATTGAGATTCAGCAATGATAATGCATTTGAATGTCAAGGGGAGGTAGTTGGATTCTTTTTCGTTGAAGATGGTCATTACCTGGAACTTGTGTAGTGCAAAAGCTCCTTGCTACTAATCAGCCCAAACCAGACTGTTGTCCAGGTCTTGCTGCATTTGTACATGGACTGCTTCAGTATGTGAGGAGTCAAAAATAGTACTGAACTGTGCAGGCATCAGTGAATATCTCCACTTCTTACCTTATATTGGAAGGAAGGTCATTGATGAAACAGCTGGAGATGGTTGAGCCGAGGACACTCCCGTGAGGAACTTCTACAGTGATCTCCGGGAACTGAGATCATTGACCTCCAACAACCACAGCTGCCTTTGTGCTAGGTATGACTCCAACTAGTTGAGTGTTCCCTCTGATGCTGACTGACTCCTGTTTTGCTGGGGCTCCTTGATGCCATACTTGGTAAAAGGCTGCCTTGGTGTCAAGTGCAGGAACTCTCATCTCCTTCTCGCCTCCCACTTCAGTGAGTTGTTTCATTGTCCACCACCATTCATGGCTGGATGAGGCAGGACTTCAGAGATTAGACCTGATCCATTAGTTGTTGGATTGCTTAGCTCTGTCTATCACATGCTACTTTTGCTGTTTGGCAGACAAGTAGTCCTGTGCTCCCAGCAAGTACTCCTAGCTTCCACCTTGAGTTATCCAAACACAGCTTCTTCTGTCAATCTGTTTCATTTTACAGAAAATATGCAGGGCTGTGCAGTATTATGACAACATTTGACACTTTGTACTGTTTCATTTATTTCCTTCCTGACTTTGCCCTCATGCACACCTCCTGGTGGTGAGTCTAGCAGTCACATATCCTAATGTGCCTTGGTAATTGGAATGACTAAGGCTGTGAATATCAAATAGAAATTAAGCTGGTAATTAAATAGAGCATGAACTATTCAATTATCTGATCATTTACACAGTTCCAATTCTAAATCTCCCTCAGTGACAAACCTAAAAGAAAAAAATCCTTGAACCATGGGGTGGCACGGTAGCACAGTGCATAGCACTGTTCCTTCACAGCATCAGGGTCCCAGGTTCAGTTCCTGGCTTGGGTCACTGTCTGTGTGGAGTCTGCATGATCTTCCCGTGTCTGTGTGGGTTTTCTCCGGGTGCTCTGGTTTCCTCCCACAAATCCCAAAAGACTTGCTGTTAGGTCATTTGGACATTCTGAATTCTCCCTCTGTGTACCCGAACAGGCACCGGAGTGTGGCGACTAGGGGCTTTTCACAGTAACTTCATTGCAGTGTTTACATAAGTCTACTTGTGACACCAGTAAAGATTATCGTTATTATTATTCTGATTTTACACTTCAGTCCCAAGTTCCAATCTGGATCAAAGTAGGATCCTAGCAAATCAGGAAATTGGATGGAATTCGCTTCCACCAAAATTCCATCACATTTTTCTTAGATTTGCCACTTTCCACTTGAAATGAAAAGAAAATTGCTTATTGTCACAAGTAGGCTTCAAATGAAGTTACTGTGAAAAGCCCCTAGTCACCACTTTCCAGCACCTGTTCAGGGAGGCTGGTACAGGAATTGAACCATGCTGCTGGCCTGCCTTGGTCTGCTTTAAAAGCCAGCAACTTAGCCCAGTGTGCTAAACAGCCCCAGATTGTGGATTGAGGGAGGGAAATCGACCTCCTATTATCCTTGCAACATATACGGACCATCTCTGAGGGAGTTCCAAAACTATCCTGTGTTGCCCGCCTGCAAATTCTTATAATGCCTCAGCGGAGTTTAGCAACAATATGACTTGGAGCAAAAATGTGCATTCAATACAAATTAGGGCTAGGTTACAGAGTTGAGGCTAAGTTTTTTCTCTCAGAAGGTCGTGAGTCTTTGGAACTCACTTCCTGGAAAGATGGTGGAGGCAAACCTTTTGAATAGTTTTAAGGCAGAGGTGGATAGATTCTTGGTAAGCAAAGGGGCGAAAGGTTATCGGGTGTAAGTGAAATGCAGATTTGAGGGGCGGGATTCTCCGGCACCGGATATTCGGCGAGGGTGGGAATCGCGCCGCTCCGGTTGGCGGGTTCCCCCCGGCGATTCTCCGGCCCGCAATGGGCCGAAGTCCCGCTGCTGGAATGCCTGTCCCGCCGGCGAGAATCAAACCACCTCTCTTACCGGCGGGACAAGGCGGCGCGGGCGGGTTCCGGGGTCCTGTGGGGGGGGGCGTGGGGCGATCTGGCCCCGGGGGGTGCCCCCATGGTGGCCTGGCCCGCGATCGGGGCCCACCGATCCGCGGGCGGGCCTGTGCCGTAGGGGCACTCTTTTACTTCCGCCTTCGCCATGGTCTCCACTATGGCGGCGGCAGAACAGACCCCCTCCACTGCGCATGCGCGGGGATGCAGTGAGTGGCCGCTGACGCTCCCACGCATGCGCTGCACGGCAAAGTCAGTTTCGCGCCAGCTGGCGGGGCACCAAAGGCCTTTCCCACCAGCTGGCGGGGCGGAAATCAGTCCGGCATGGGCCTAGCCCCTCAAGGTGAGGGCCCATCAAGATGCGGAGGATTCCGCACCTTTGGGGCGGCGCGATGCCGGACTGATCTGCGCCATTTTTGACGCCGGTTGGCGGGCATCACGCCGATTGCGCAGAATCCCGCCCGAGGTTACTATCAGACAGCTATGATCTTGTTAAATGATGGAGCAGATCTGAGGGCTGAATGGCCTACGTCTGCTTCGTATTCATTATAATAATAATCTTTATTATTATCACAAGTAGGCTTACATTAACACTGCAATGAAATTACTGTGAAAATCCCCTCGTCACCACATTCTGGCACCTGTTTGGGTACACTGAGGGAGGATTCAGAATGTCCAATTCATCTAACAGCACGTCTTTCAGTACTTGTGGGAAGAAACCAGAGCACCCGGAGGAAACCCACGCAGACACAGGGACAACGTGCAGACTCCGCACAGACAGTGACCCAAGTCGGGAATCGAACCTGGGACCCTGGCGCTGTGACGCAACAGTGCTAACCACTGTGCTACCGTGCCACCCGTACATGTGTTCAGATATAGTTTACTTAAAGCAAGTGTTAAAAGTTGCCTTGACCAGCATCTGGGGCGCGATTCTCCGACCCCCACCGGGTCGGAGAATCGCCGGGGGGCTGGCGTGAATCCTACCTCTGCTGTGTCCCGAATTCTCCGCCACCAGAGATTCGTTGGGGGTGGGAATCGCAACGCGCCAGTCGGCGGGGCGGGAATCGCGCCGTGCCGGTCGGCGGGCCCACCCCCGGTAATTCTCCGGTCCGTGATGGACCGAAGTCCCGCCACTGTCAACCCTCTCCCGCCGGCGTGGATTGAACCACCTTTTGAACGGCAGGACAGGGCGGCGCAGGCAGGCTCCAGGGTCCTCGGGGGGGCGCGGGGCGATCTTGCCCCGGGGGGGTGCCCCCACGATGGCCTGGCCCGCGATCGGGGCCCACCGATCCGCGGGCGAGCCTGTACTTCCAACTTCGCCATGGTCTTCACTATGGCGGAGGCGGAAGAGACCCCCTCCCCTGCGCGTGCGCGGGGATAACGTCAGCAGCCGCTGACACTCTGGCGCGGGCCTAGCCCCTCAAGGTGAGGGCTTGGCCCCTAAAGGTGCGGAGACTTACGCACCTTTGGGGTGGCCTGACGCCGGATGTTTCCCGCCACTCCATCCCGCCGTGACCCCCCGCCCCACCGGGTAGGGTAGAATCCCACCCCTGAAGTGCTGTGACCTGCATGGCTACTGACCAGGCACTGGAAAATGGGATTAGAATGGGGGGGGGGGCTGATTTTTTATTTTCCTGGCTGGCGCAGGCACGATGGGCTGAGCGGCCTTTCTGTGCCTGTAACTTCTCTATGGTTCTAGATGCTATGGTGTGAAATCTTAGCTTTGTCCAAAGACCAAGAAGTGGGGGTGTGGGGGGGGGGTTAATTCTCCACCTCCTGACCCCAGTGTTCCTCTGTGGCAAACCGTCGCTGGCACAGGATTCTCCGTTCCAGTGCTGGCCAATGGGAATTCCCCTTATAGTCCCCCCCCATTCCGCTGTGAAATCCACGGGCAGGGGTGCACCTCCACCGTAACAAAGTGGAGAATTCACCCCACGGTCTAAGGTTTGCTTTAGCTTTTGGAAAGAATCTAGAACAAAATGATAATTCCCCAGTAGCATCCTGAGCTACTGAAGATTTCAATGGCTGCTCCTCCACTCAGTCTTCCCAGATTTGCACATCATTATTTGAAAGGCACAGTGCCACTCTGACATTCCCTACCCACTAAGACATCCTTACAGGCATGATCCATTTACTCGGTCTTCAATTGACTCCGATCACAACAATGTGGGATAGTGTCTTCTCTGCTCTGCATTCAATCTTTCCCTCTTTTGTCAGCGGAGGAGGTGTGTAGGAATTTCAGTGTCTGATCATTTCAAATATATAATCTGATGAATGTTTGGTGGATAATTTCATGTACAATATGGTATTTCTTGTCCATCTCCTGAAATCGAATACTCAGCAATTACCATGTCACTGCTTCTAAACCTTCTGTAACATCTGAAAATAATATATCTGTTCCATCCCGAAAAATATTCCCGCACAAATGATTCGATGGCTAACACTTATGTGTCTGACCTTTGTGATGTTTGGTGCTTTGAGGTACAGATGAACCAACACGGTTGCGATTGGTACAACGCAGTTTTATTCCAACTTGTTATTTACAGATCTGTCTTGTTAGTCAGCATGTGGTGACAATGTGAGTGTCTTGTTAATCAGGTCCTGTCCCAGTCTTTGTCTCCAGATGGACTGTCCACCAGGTGTCGTGTTTCTTGTCTTATACTCTGTCTGCTCTTGTCTGCTGTCGTGTTATGGCTTTTGTTTCGGTGCAACATCGTGGGCCGAAGGGCCTGTACTGCGCTGTATTGTTCTATGTTCTATGTTCTATGTTCTATGTGTGCTAATTGGTCTGTTGGTCTATCTATCATGATGTGTGTGTTTGAATATCATGACATCCCCCCTTTTTTACAAGATTATGTGCCTACGTGGTTATAAATATGAATGTGTCCTGAGTGCAGCTAAAGGTGTGTGTGCGTGATATTTACAGCATGTACATGTGGCGTAACTATATACATGGGGTGATGTCAGGTGTGGCATGCTAACGAGGTTGTGCCATAACAAAAGAAGAAAAACTTTGAAGTGTGGTCCGGTCAAACGAGATCTGGAACAATAAAACAGTAACATGTTACAATACAATAGTTTCTAAACTTTGACGTGTGAACAGTCTCATAAGTCCAGTCTAGTAGGTGGGCGACGAATACGGGTTGACCGCCTCAAGGGTGGGTCGAGAACCACCGGCTGAGGTGCGAGCCAGGCCACGGATGGCGACAGAAGGGGCATGGTATATGGCAGCTCCACGAAGTCGCTATCAGGAACCATTGGAGGACACGGCGTCTGTGTGTGGTTCCGTTGCGAGCGTGGAAGTAGGCGAAGGGCTCGCCGATTGCGCCTACGCACGGATCCATCCGGCATGCATACCAGGAACGAGCGGGGAGCCACGCTTTGGAGAACTTCGGCAGGTGCTGACCAGCCACCGTCTGGTAGATGAATGCGGACTTTGTCTCCAGGGGCCAGGGGGGGAAGATCAGTTGCCTTAGTGTCGTACGATCTCTTCTGGTGATCACACTGCAGTTGCATCTTATGCAGTACTGGAGCATGGTCTGTTGTTGGTGCCAGGATGGAAGGCACAGTTGTCCTGAGGGTGCGACCCATCAGTAGCTGTGCTGGCGAGAGACCCGTGGCTAGCGGGGCCGAGCGATAGGCGAGCAGGGCGAGGTGAAAGTCCGATCCGGCAGCAGCAGCCTTGCAGAGGAGCCGCTTGGCAATGTGAATGCCCTTCTCTGCCTTTCCATTGGACTGGGGATGCAGAGGGCTGGACGTCACGTGTGTGAAGCCATATGAGGCGGCAAAGGACGACCATTCATGGCTGGCAAAACAAGGCCCATTGTCCGACATGACAGTCATCGGAATGCCGTGGCGAGCGAAGGTGTCCTTGCAGGCCCTGATGACAGCAGGCGACGTCAGATCGTGTAGGCGTATGACTTCTGGGTAATTGGAGAAGTAGTCCATGATGATAACATAGTCCATGCCAAGCGCGTGAAATAGGTCGACACCCACCTTCGCCCAGGGGATGGCACCAGCTCATGGGGCAGAAGCGTCTCAGGAGGTTGCGCCGGCTGAAACCTTTGGCAGGTTGTGCAGTTGAGCACCATGTTGGCAATATCGTCACTGATGCCCGGCCAGTATACCGCCTCTCGGGCCCTCCGCCTGCACTTCTCGACCCCCAAGTGGCCTTCGTGTATTTGATTGAGAACCAGCTGGCGCATACTGTGCGGAATGACAATCCTGTCTAGCTTCAGAAGGATCCCATCAATGATGGCTAGGTTGTCCCGTACATTATAGAACTGCGGGCACTGCCCTTTGAGCCATCCTCCCATCATGTGGCGCATCACTCGCTGTAAAAGGGGGTCGGCCGCTGTCTCTCGGCATATGTGGGCCAGACTGGAGTTGTCAGCCGGCAGATTTGCCGCTGTCAAGGCCACCTGTGCCTCGACCTGACAGACGAACGCCTCCGCATCTGGCGGCGTGCTCACTACTCTGGATAGGGCATCCGTCACGATGAGGTCCTTCCCTGGAGTGTAGACCAATTGGAAGTCATACCTCCTGAGTTTAAGTAGGATGCGCTGGAGGCGAGGGGTCATGTCGTTCAGGTCCTTGTTTATTATGCTGACCAGGGGGCGGTGGTCAGTTTCGACCGTGAATCGTGGAAGACCATATACATAATCGTGGAACTTGTCCAAACCGGTTAGCAAGCCCAGGCATTCTTTTTCGACTTGCGCGTAGCGCTGCTCTGTGGGGGTCATAGCCCGTGATGCATAGGCAACCGGGGCCCATGACGACTTGTCATCCCTCTGCAGGAGCAATGCTCCAATGCCGGATTGGCTGGCATCAGTTGAGATTTTGGTGGGACGAGACGTGTCGAAGAACGCCAACACTGGTGCAGTGGTAAGTTTGTGTTTGAGCTCCTCCCATTCCAGCTGGCGTGTATGTTGCCACTGGAACTCTGTAGATTTTTTTGCGAGATGGCGCAGAGCCGTTGTGTGGGAGGCAAGGTTGGGAATGAATTTCCCGAGGAAGTTGACCATGCCAAGGAATCGTAGGACAGCCTTCTTGTCGGCCGGCCGCGGCATGGCTGTGATGGCGCTTACCTTGTCTGCATCCGGACGGACCCCTGACCGGGAGATGTGGTCCCCCAGGGACTTCAATTCGGTCTGGCCAAAGGCGCACTTGGCTCGGTTGAGGCGCAGGCCATTTTCCCGTATGCGGGCAAAAAAGCGTTGGAGACGATGTATGTGCTCCTGCGGTGTGGTGGACCAGATGATGATATCGTCCACATATACGCGCACCCCTTCGATGCCTTCCATCATCTGCTCCATGATTCTGTGGAAGACCTCGGATGCCGAGATGATGCCAAATGGCATCTGGTTGTAGCAGAATCTGCCGAAAGGGGTGTTAAACGTGCATTGCTTTCGGCTGGACGGGTCCAGTTGGATCTGCCAAAACCCTTTAGAAGCATCCAGTTTCGTGAATATCTTAGCTTGGGCCATTTCACAGGTGATCTCCCCCGTTTAGGTATGGGATAATGTTCCCGCATAATGTTATTATTGAGGTCTTTGGGGTCTATACAGATGCGGAGCTCGCAAGAGGGCTTCTTGACACACACCATTGAGCTGACCCATGGCGTGGGTTCCGTGACCCTGGATAGGACCCCTTGGTCCTGGAGATCCTGCAGCTGCAGCTTGAGGCGGTCTTTAAGTGGTGCAGGAACCCTGCGAGGTGCGTGAACGACCGGGATGGCGTCCGGTTTGAGGCGAATTCGGTATGTGTATGGCAGTGTTCCCATGCCTTCAAATGCCTCCTGGTTGTGGGCGAGGAGCGATTGGAGCTGTGCGTTGTACTCAGCATCTGGGAAGTCAGATGTGTCGTCTGGAGAGAGAGACAGAATTCGTTGTACAAGGTGGAGAGCCTTACATGCCTGTGCGCCCAGCAAGGAGTCCTTCGATGAGCCAACTATTTCGAACGAGAGTGTGGCCGTGTGTGTTCTGTGTGTCATCTGGAGCTGGCAGGATCCCATGGCCGGGATAACGTTCCTGTTGTAGTCGACCATCTTGCACCGGGATGGCTGGATAGGTGGTCTGACCTTCATGGCATAGAATGCTGACCATGCTATGAGGTTGGCGGATGCGCCAGTGTCCAGGTGGAAAGTAATCGGCGATCGGTTGACCGTCAGGGTGGCACTCCATTCATCGGCCGGATTGATGGTGTTGACCCGGTTCACATCAATGACCGCAACCCGGAAGGCGTCTTGGTCATCTGTGTCGTTGGGTTGGATGTCCTGATGTGGAGGCTGGATGGTTCGCACGTGTCTGCGAGGTTGTCGGAGATGTGGAGGATCCATCGGTTGAACCGCTCGACAGTAGGCAGCGTAGTGGCCCATCTTGCCACAGCGTAGGCATTGTCGGTTTTTTGCAGGACATTGCCCTTTTAAATGTGCAGCTCCACAGTTGCCGCACGTCATGACGTCATGGCGTTCGTTACGACACTGCACATGCGCAGTTCGGTCGGGCGCGCCTGCGCAGTGCGTCCCTCGATGTTGCCGTTGGTTTTGGCGCGCACAAACGCGGGAGACCTCAAAAAGCGCGCGAAACGGCCGCCCTCGTCCGGGCCGCGGGCCGGGAGAAACGCGATTGCCTGGATGGTTTCGGCCTCGTGGGCGGCCTGGCTTGCCGATTTGATCGCTTAGGACCCCCTCCGTGCCAATTTGGTCGCCTGAAATTGGGCAAAGCGGCTAGTCGCATTTTCATGCAGGACACAGGCTTCCACTGCAGATGCTAAAGTCAGGCCTTTAATTTTAAGAAGCTGCTGGCGTAGGCCACTGGAGGCAACGGCAGAAACGATCTGGTCCCGGATCATGGACTCTGAGGTGGTGCCGTAACCGCAGGACTGCGCGAGTATGCGGAGGTGCGTCAGAAAGGGTTGAAAGAGCTCATCCTTACCTTGCAGGCGTTGCTGAAAGATATACCTCTCAAAGCTTTCATTGACCTCAACGTTGAAGTGCTGGTCGAGCTTGAGGAGGACCGTGTCATATTTAGATTTGTTCTCGTCTTCCGCGAACGCCAAGGAGTTGTATACATCGATGGCGTGCTGACCTGCGGTAGTGAGGAGCAAGGCAATCTTTGTTTCGTCCGAGGCGCCCTGTTTTTCGTTGGCTCGCATGAACAGTTCGAATCGCTGCTTGAAGAGCTTCCAATTGGTGCCCAGGTTCCCAGCGACTTGCAATGGCTGCGGTTTGTTGTGGGTGTCCATGGCTCAGGATGGCAGATTTGCCGGCAGGTATCGATCCACTCACTGGTATCATGTGGTGTTGGGTGCTCTGAGGTACAGATGAACCAACACGGTTGCGATTGGTACAACGCAGTTTTATTCCAACTTGTTATTTACAGATCTGTCTTGTTACTCAGCACGTGGTGACAATGTGAGTGTCTTGTTAATCAGGTCCTGTCCCAGTCCTTGTCTCCAGATGGACTGTCCACCAGGTGTCGTGTTTCTTGTCTTATACTCTGTCTGCTCTTGTCTGTGATTGGCTGTCGTGTTATGTGTGCTAATTGGGCTGTCTTTGAGGTCTGATATCTTGATATCTAGCATTTCCATAGTTGACAGAGGAATGATTGTGGAGGAGCCTATAAATGATATCAGCCTTCCATGTGAGAAATGTGAGAAATTTCAAAGGAGTTTAAAAAAAAATTCTCCCTCTCGTTGTGAGAGGAGGTAAAGGCCTGCCACGCAAAGCCTTTGGTGAACCAGGCTCCAGCAGGGAAATAACCCTGGGGCACAAATGGTGCAAGAGTCAGGGGGCCTGACTTGAATGGGCAGAAGTCCTACTCACCAAAGATGCCCACCCCCACCATCTTGTCAAAACTTAGTCAGTCTCTTATCTTCCTGTTTGATCTCAAGTCAAAGCAGACTAATTAATTAGCAATATATAGTTCATATTTTCTGCACTAATTAAAACACATGGCAGCTGTTTTTTAAAGGTTAGAAGTTATGCAAAGCACTGCCCAAGTGTCTAATATGCGTATTCAGAAAAAGGTTCCTTTGGGATCACCCAATTGGAAAATTACATTTTAAGTTGTGATACTTTCTACAGCTCATACTGCACAAAATTTTAACTCTCTTTGATTAGGGGGAATGCTGCAGGGCAATAGTAAATTGTAACAGTTCCATTTCCTATTCCATCTCATGCCAATTCCTCATTTTGATGGCCTATCCAGTGACAACCACATCTACTGAAAGAATAAAACAGCTACAGTCAGACTTATTCACTCACTCTATCCCCAGCCCTGCTTTATTTCCCTCAAGTACATATCCAATTTCCTTTGGATTGTCTCTGCTTCCACCACCTTCAGAGTCAGTGAGTTCCTGGTCATTACCATTTATTGTGTAAAACTCATATCCGCCTCCACATTTTACCCAAAAGCTTAAATCTGTGTCCCTTCGTCCTTGACCCACTAGCTAATGGGAGCAACTTTTCTTTGTCTACCTTATCTAAACTCATTGAGCGCGATTCTCTCAAAACATGAGTGTCATTTTGGGCAGGTTTGATGGGGTGATTCTTCTTGGCATTTTCAGTGAAATCCAGACGTGGATTCACCCACATTTAGTCCTTTTTGGGACCTTGGGACATCCAGCAGAGCGGAATTGATTGGCTATTGCAGGGAAAATTTGCATCGGTGCATTGCGGTCACTGTATCCAGAAGGTGTACCTGAGCAAGACACCCTCCGTGTTCAAGTGAAGGCAAGCATCCAGCAGAGGGCAGCAGAGTGGAGCCGCTGATTGGCTGTTGCGGAGAAGATTTATATCAGTGCATTGCGGTCACTGTATCCAGAAGGTGTACCTGAGCAAGACACCCTACATGTTCAAGTGAAGGCAAGCATCCAGCAGAGGGGAGCAGAGCGGAGCCTCAGATTGGCTCTTGTGGGGAAAATTTGCATCAGTGCATTGCGGTCACTGTATCCAGAAGGTGATTTGTGGAGGAGCTGTTGTCAAGTGACAGTTAAACCCCAAACACTTCTTCAGTGTTTCCCTCCCTACCTGCTCCTCTAACCAAAAAGAAAAACAATCACTGTAAGGATCACAGGCGAGTAAAGATCAAGAGGGAAACTCGAGAGCAGGTAGAAGTAGAAAGAAGTTGAACCGTGACATCACAGCCAGCAGGTAAGTGATTGGCTGGTGAATGGTAAGTCGTTTTTCTTTTCCCTGAGGTGTGTTGATAAGGTAAGGTTTTCTATTTCTATTTTTTTTTTAATCCTGTGATTGGTAACAATTTTTCTTTTTCTTT
Source organism: Scyliorhinus torazame (assembly GCF_047496885.1). NCBI lineage: Eukaryota > Metazoa > Chordata > Chondrichthyes > Carcharhiniformes > Scyliorhinidae > Scyliorhinus > Scyliorhinus torazame. The sequence continues at coordinate 222,167,020 of NC_092709.1, forward strand.
CCCTTTTTCATTTATCTATTATTTGATATTATAGGTGGACTAAGTTAAGCTTAAGATTAAAAATGGCAGGAGATCTCAGACCTGTTTTATGCTCCTCGTGCTCAATGTGGGAGCTCAGGGACGTGGCTGATGTCCCTGGCTCCTTCACATGCGGGAAGTGTGTCCAGCTGCAGCTCATGTTAGACCGCATGACGGCTCTGGAGCTGCGGGTGGACTCACTTTGGAGCATCCACAATGCTGAGGAGGTCGTAGATAGTACATTTAGCGAATTGGTCACACCACAAATTAGGATTGCTGAGGGAGAAAGAGAATGGGTGACCAAAACGCAGAGAAAAAGCAGGAAGGCAGTGCAGGTGTCCCCTGCGGTCATCTCCCTCCAAAACAGGTATACCATTTTGGATACTATTGGGGGAGGTGGCTCACCAGGGGAAGGCAGCAGTAGCCAGGTTCATGGCACCGTGGCTGGCTCTGCTGTACAGAATGGCGGGAAAAAGAGTGGAAGGGCTATAGTCATCGGGGATTCAATTGCAAGGGGAGTAGATAGGCGGTTCTGTGGTCGAAAACGAGACTCTCGAATGGTATGTTGCCTCCCAGGTGAACGGGTCAGTGATGTCTCAGATCGGCTGCAGAACATTCTGAAGGGGAAGGGTGAACAGCCAGTTGTCGTGGTGCATATAGGCACCAATGATATAGGTAAAAAATGGATGAGGTCCTACAAGCAGAATTTAGGGAGTTAGGAGCCAAGTTAAAAAGTCGGACCTCGGAGGTAGTAATCTCAGGATTGCTACCAGTGCCACATGGTAGTTAGAGTAGAAAGGAAAGAATAGGCAGGATGAATGCGTGGCTTGAGAGATGGTGCAGGAGGGAGGGGTTCAGATTTTTGGGACATTGGGACCGGTTCTGGGGGAGGTGGGACTACTACAAATTGGACGGTCTACATTATTACTGAGACTTGGTTGAGGGAAGGGCATGATTGGCAACTAAATATCCAAGGATATCGATGTTTCAGGCGGGATAGCAAGAGAGGTAAAAGGGGTGGAGGAGTTGCATTACTGGTCAGAGAGGATATCACAGCTGTGCTGATGGAGGGCACTATGGAGGACTCGAGCAGTGAGGCGATATGGGCAGAGCTCAGAAATAGGAAGGGTGCGGTAACAATGTTGGGGCTGTGCTACAGACCTCCCAACAGCGAGCGTGAGATGGAGGTACAAATATGTAAACAGATTATGGAAAGATGCAGGAGCAACAGGATGGTGGTGATAGGAGATTTTAATTTTCCCAACATTGACTGGGATACGCTTAGTGTCAGAGGTCTAGATGGAGCAGAATTTGTAAATAGCATCCAGGAGGGTTTTCTAGAGCAGCATGTAAATAGTCCAACTCGGGAAGGGGCCATACTGGACCTGCTGTTGTGGAATGAGCCTGTCCAGGTGGTTGAAATTTCAGTCGGGGATTACTTTGGGAATAGTGATCACAATTCCGTAAGGTTTAGAATACTCATGGACAAAGACAAGAGTGGTCCTAAAGGAAGAGTGCTAAATTGGGGGAAGGCCAACTATACCAAAATTCGGCAGGAGCTGGGGAATGTGGATAGGGCGCAGCTGTTTGAAGGTAAATCCACATTTGATATGTGAGAGGCTTTTAAAGAGAGGTTGATTAGAGTGCAGGACAGACATGTCCCTGTGAAAATGAGGGCTAGAAATGGCAAGATTAGGGATCCATGGACGACAGGTGAAATTGTGAGACTAGCTAAGAGCAAAAAGGAAGCATACATAAGGTCTAGGCGACTGAAGACAGACAAAGCTTTGAAGAATATTGGGAATGTGGGACCAATCTGAAACGAGGAATCAAGAGGGCTAAAAGGGGTCATGACATATAGAACATAGAACATTACAGCGCAGTACAGGCCCTTCAGCCCTTGATGTTGCGCTGACCTGTGAAACCACCCTAAAGCCCATCTACACCATTCCCTTATCGTCCATATGTCTATCCAATGACCATTTGAATGCCCTTAGTGTTGGCGAGTCCACTACTGTTGCAGGCAGGGCATTCCACGCCCTTACTACTCTCTGAGTAAAGAACCTACCTCTGACATCTGTCTTATATCTATCTCCCCTCAATTTAAAGCTATGTCCCCTCATGCTAGACATCACCATCCGAGGAAAAAGGCTCTCACTGTCCACCCTATCCAATCCTCTGATCATCTTGTATGCCACAATTAAGTCACCTCTTAACCTTCTTCTCTCTAACGAAAACAGCCTCAAGTCCCTCAGCCTTTCCTCATAAGATCATCCCTCCATACCAGGCAACATTCTGGTAAATCTCCTCTGCACCCTTCCCAATGCTTCCACATCCTTCCTATAATGCGGCGACCAGAATTGCACACAATACTCCAAATGCGGCCGCACGAGAGTTTTGTACAGCTGCAACATGACCTCATGGTTCCGAAACTCAATCCCTCTACCAATAAAAGATAACACACCGTACGCCTTCTTAACAACCCTCTCAACCTGGGTGGCAACTTTCAGGGATCTATGTACATGGACACCGAGATCTCTCTGCTCTTCCACACTGCCAAGAATCTTACCATTAGCCCAGTACTCTGTCTTCCTGTTACTTCTTCCAAAATGAATCACCTCACACTTTTCTGCATTAAACTGAATTTGCCACCTCTCAGCCCAGCGCTGCAGCTTATCTATGTCCCTCTGTAACTTGTAACACCCTACTGCACTGTTCACAACTCCACCGACTTTAGTGTCATCTGAAAATTTACTCACCCATCCTTCTACGCCCTCCTCCAGGTCATTTATAAAAATGACAAACAGCAGTGGCCCCAAAACAGACCCATGTGGCACACCACTAGTAACTGGACTCCAGTCCAATCATTTCCCATCAACCACCACCCTTTGTCTTCTTCCAGCTAGCCAATTTCTGATCGAACCTGCTAAATCACCCTGAATCCCATGTCTCCGTATTTTCTGCAGTAGCCTACCGTGGGGAACCTTATCAAATGCTTTACTGAAATCCATATACACCACATCAACTGCTTTACCCTCATCCATCTGTTTGGTCACCTTCTCAAAGAACTCAATAAGGTTTGTGAGGCACGACCTACCTTCACAAAACCGTGTTGACTATCTCTAATCAAATTATTACTTTCCAGATGATTATACATCCTATCTCTTATAAACCTTTCCAAGATTTTGCCCACAACAGAAGTAAGGCTCACTTGTCTATAGTTACCGGGGTTGTCTCTACTCCCCTTCTTCAACAAGGGGACAACATTTGCTATCCTCCAGTCTTCTGGCATTATTCCTGTAGACAAAGATGACTTAAAGATCAAAGCCAAAGGCTCAGCAATCTCCTCCCTAGCTTCCCAGAGAATCCTAGGATAAATCCCATCCGGCCCAGGGGACTTACCTATTTTCACACTTTCCAGAATTTCTAACACCTCCTCCTTATGAACCTCAAGCCCTTCTAGTCTAGTAGCCTGAATCCCAGTATTCTCCTCGACAACATTGTCTTTTTCCTGTGTGAATATTGACGAAAAATATTCATTTAGCACCTCTCCTATCTCCTCGGACTCCAAGCACAACTTCCCACTACTGTCCTTGACTGGCCTTACTTTTACCCTAGTCATTCTTTTATCCCTGACATATCTATAGCAAGCTTTAGGGTTATCCTTGATCCTATCTGCCAAAGACTTCTCATGTCCCCTCCTGGCTGTTCTTAGCTCTCTCTTTAGGTCCTTCCTAGCTAACTTGTAACTCTTGAGTGCCCTAACTGAACCTTCATGTCGCATCATTACATAAGCCTCCTTCTTCCTCTTGACAAGTGTTTCGACTGCCTTAGTAAACCCCGGTTCCCTTGCTCGACCACTTCCTCCCTGCCTGGCAGGTACATACTTATCAAGGACACGCAGTAGCTGTTCCTTGAACAAGCTGCACATTTCCATTGTGCCCATTCCCTGCAGTTTTCCTCTCCATCCGACGCATCCTAATTCTTGCCTCATCGCATTATAATTGCCTTTCCCCCAGATATAACTCTTGCCCTGCGGTATATACCTATCCCTTTCCATCACTAAAGTAAACATAATCGAATTGTGGTCACTATCACCAAAGTGCTCACCTGCCTCCAAATCTAATACCTGTCCTGGTTCATTACCCAGTACCAAATCCAATATGGCCTCGCCTCTCATTGGCCTATCTACATACTGTGTCAGGAAATCCTCCTGCACACATTGGACAAAAACGGACCCATCTAAAGTACTCGAACTGTAGCGTTTCCAGTCAATATTTGGAAAGTTAAAGTCCCCCATAACAACTAACCTGTTGCTTTCGCTCCTATCTAGAATCATCTTTGCAATCCTTTCCTCTACATCTCTGGAACTTTTCGGAGGCCTATAGAAAACCCCAAACAGGGTGACCTCTCCTTTCCTGTTTCTAACCTCAGCCCATACTACCTCAGTAGACGAGTCCTCATCAAACGTCCTTTCTGCCACCGTAATACTGTCCCTGACTAACAATGCCACCCATCCCCCTCATTTACCACCTTCCCTGAGCTTACTGAAATATCTAAACCCCAGCACCTGCAACAACCATTCCTGTCCCTGCTCTATCGATGTCTCCGAAATGGCCACAACATCGAAGTCCCAGGTACCAACCCATGCCGCAAGTTCACCCACCTTATTCCGGATGCTCCTGGTATCTTTAGCAAACAGGGTTAAGGAAAATCCCAAAGCCTTTTATTCATTTATAAGGAGCAAGAGGGTAACTATAGAAAGGGTTGGCCCACTCAAGGACAAAGGAGGAAAGTTATACGCGGAGTCAGAGAAAATGGGTGAGATTTTTAACAAGTACTTTGCATCAGTATTCACCAAGGAGAGAGACATGATGGAAGTTGAGGTTAGGGATATATGTTTGATTACTCTAGGTCAAGTCGGCATAAGGAGGGAGGATGTGTTGGGTATTCTAAAAGGCATTAAGGTGGACAAGTCCCCAGGTCCGGATGGGATCAATCCCAGGTTACTGAGGGAAGTGAGAGAGGAAATAGCTGGGGCCTTAACAGAAATCTTTGCAGCATCCTTGAACATGGGTGAGATACCAGAGGACTGGAGAATTGCTAATGATGTCCTCTTGTTTAAGAAGGTTAGCAGGGATAATCCAGGTAATGAAAGACCGGTGAGCCTGACGTCAGTGGTAGGGAAGCTGCTGGAGAAGATACTGAAGGATAGGATCTATTCCCATTTGGAAGAAATTGGGCTTATCAGTGATAGGCAACATGGTTTTGTGCAGGGAAGGTCATGTCTTACCAACTTCGTAGAATTCTTTGAGGAAGTGACAAAGTTGATTGATGAGGGAAGGGCTGTAGATGTCATATACATGGACTTCAGTAAGGCATTTGATAAGGTTCCCCATGGTAGGCTGATGGAGAAAGTGAGTCTCATGGGGTCCAGGGTGTACTAGCTAGATGGAGAAAGAACTGGCTGGGCAACAGGAGACCGAGAGTAGTAGTGGAAGGGAATTTATCAAAATGGAGAACTGTGACCAGTGATGTTCCACAGGGATCTGTACTGGGACCACTGTTGTTTGTGATATATATAAGTGATCTGGAGGAAGGTATAGGTGGTCTGATTAGCAAGTTTGCAGATGACCCTAAGATTGGTGGAGTGGCAGATAGTGAAGGGGACTGTCAGAGAATACAGCAGAATATTAATGATTGGAGAGTTGGGTGGAGAAATGGCAGATGGAGTTCAATCTGGGCAAATGCGAGGTGTTGCATTTTGGAAGATCCAATTCAAGAGCGAACTATACGGTAAATGAAAAAGCCTTGGGGAAAATTGATGTCCAGAGAGATCTGGGTGTTCAGGTCCATTGTACCCTGAAGGTGGCTGCGCAGGTCGATAGAGTGGTCATGAAGGCATACGGCATGCTTTCCTTCATCGGAAGGGGTATTGAGTACAAGAGTTGGCAGGTCATGTTACAGTTGTCTAAGACTTTGGTTCAGCCACATTTGGAATACTGCGTACAGTTCTGGTCGCCACATTACCAAAAGGATGTGGATGCTTTGGAGAAGGTGCGGAGGAGGTTCACCAGGATGTTGCCTGGTATGGAGGGTGCTAGCTATGAAAAGAGGTTGAGTAGATTAGGATTATTTTCATTAGAAAGACGGAGGTTGAGGGGGGACCTCATTGAGGTCTACAAAATCATGAGAGGTATAGACAGGGTAGATAGCAAGAAGCTTTTTCCCAGAGTGGGGGACTCAATTACTAAGGGTCACGAGTTCAAGGTGAGAGGGGAAAAGTTTAAGGGAGATATGCGTGGAAAGTTCTTTACGCATAGGGTGGTGGGTGCCTGGAACGCATTGCCGGCGGAGGTGGTAGAGGCCCTGCGCGATAGCGTCATTTAAGATGTATCTAGACAGATACATGAATGGGCAGGGAGCAGAGGGATACAGATTCTTAGAAAATAGGCGACAGTTTTAGATAGAGTATCTGGATCAGGCTTGGAGGGCCGAAGGGCCTGTTCCTGTGCTGTAATTTTGCTTTGTTCTTTGTTTTTTGGGGAGTTTCCCCCTGGTCTAGCCTACACTTAGAAATGTTTCTGGCAGTGGAGAGATAAACTTTCCCATGAGACCAGCTCCTCAGAGATCGGGGCACCATTTTCAAAGGGTGCCCCGATCTCTAAGTGAGCATGAGGGTCCCTATACCCCCCCACCCATGGGCAATACCACCCCCTGCAGACATGGGCATTACCCCTAACCCCCTCAGTGATGACCGCCAGCCACAGGGTCAATGAGGACCCCCTTTTCAGGCCCCCCCACCCCCTTTCAGGACCCCCCCTTTCAGGATACCCCTTCACACATCTTCCCGACCAATCATAAGCCCCTCACATCCCCCTCTCATGGGCATAGTTCCCCCTCAGGCCCCAACTCTTGACAGTGCCAACCTGGTACCCAGGCACTCTGGCACTCCAGCCTGACACCCAGGCAGTGACCCGGGCACCCTGGAAGTAACAACCAGGCACCCTGGCAGTGTCATGTTGGCACTGCCAGGGTGTCTGTTTGGCACTGCCAGTGTGCCTGTGTGCCAGAGGGAGTGCCAGGGTACTGTCCTGCCCTGTCCCAGGCCACTGGGGGGGCCCATAAGGCCTCCAAGACCCCCAGAGTTGCCATTAGACCTGGTCTCCACTTGTGGAGACTAATTGGCACTCTGTGTCACCGCTGATTCCTGAGGGGCGTAAGAATATGGCCTCAACTAGGCTGCGCCTATTGCCTCATTTAAATATCATCCCGATCACACCAGGCTCCGCTGGTTGCGTGACTCACGCGAGGTTCCACGTCTGGCACAAAGCATGATTTGGGCCTCTCTCACAATGCACCTGGCACACCCAGATTAATGCCGGGCGCAACATGGTGGTAGAACCGCAGCCATAATCCCCCCGAATCCCCTTGTTCTGAGGAGAACAGCCTTAGCTTCTCCAACCTAATCTTGCAGCTAAAATCCCTCATTTGTGGATCCATTCTGGTAAATCTGCTCTGCACTCGAGCAAAGATTTTCCTCCTCAAAATTTGGTGACCAGGGCTGGATGCAATACTATAGATATGGACTTACCAGAACCTTGCAAATATTCAGCAGAACCTCCCTGCTTTTGTACTCAATATTGCCGATTGCGTTGCAAAGTTTGTGCGATTTTCAATTGTAACCTTTCTTTTAGCATGCATCAACTTTGGCTCCATTGGTAGCACTCTCAGCACTGAATTAGAAGGCTGTGAGTTCAAATCCCACTCCAGGGCTTGAGCGCAGAAAATGTGCTGACACTTCTGTGCAGTGCCGAGGGAGTGCAGCATTGGTGGTGCTGCCATTTTTTGAATAAGATGTTAAACTTGGCCCTGCCTGCCTATCAGGTGGATGTAAAAGACCACATTGCACTATTTCGAAGAATAAGGGCGTTATCGCCAGTCTCCTGCCAATATTTATCTCTCAATGAACATCACAAAAACAGATTATTTTGTCAATCCGGGGTGAGGTTTGCAAACAGAGAAGGAGGGTTGACCTTAAGGGTTGTGAAGCCGCATACAGTAAGGGGTGGTAGGGGCCCGCCAAATTTCAGGGTTAGGCTCTGGAGGTTGCACTGGAAGTCCAGGCCAAGTAGCAAGGCAGCACAGAGGTTGGGGAGGACATAGAGCCGGAAGCCGCTGAACTCTACACCCTGGATGGCGAGGGTGGCGATTCAGTACCCCCGGATCGCCATGGAGTGGGATCCGGAGGCCAGGGAGATTTTCTGGTTAATGGAGTGTACCGCGAGGGAGCAACGCCTTACCGTATCGGGGTTGGTGAAGCTCTCAGTTCCCCCGGAGTCCAGAAGGCAGGATATCTCATGCCCGTCGACCATCACCTTTGGCGACGCGGTCGAGAGGTTGTGCGGTTGGGACTGGTCGATTGTGACAGAGGCGAGACGCAGCTGGTCGGCGGCGATTGCAGGCGATGAGCGGCCCGATGAGGTGCCCGACGAGCAGAGGTCCTGAGGCGGGGAAGATGGCGGCACCCACGGACCGCACGTGTCCTGAGGCAGGCAAGATGGCGGCGCCCTTGGGCCGCACGTGTACTGGGGCAGGCAAGATGACTCCGCCCATTGGTTGTGAGCAAGCAAGGTGGCGGCGCCCTCAGCCGCACATGTTGTGAGGGGAGCAAGATGGCAGCGCCCACGGGCCGCACGCGGGCGGTGCAGGGACAATAGCGGCGATTGAGCGGACCTGGCGCACTGCAGCGAAATGTCCTTTCTTGCCGCCGGCCTTGCAGAGTGCGCTCCGCGCTGGGCAGCGCTGCCGGGGGTATTTTGTCTGTCCGCAGAAGTAACACTTGGGTCCCCCAGGGTTGGTTGGCTGCCGCGCTCCGCAGGCGTGGGGTTGGCTGGGGGTGGTCGCTGATGGGGTCCACGATGGCGTGGCCGCTGGCGGGGTCCACGATGCCCAGGAGGGGTGGGCCGTACAGTCGGGGGCATACGCCTGGACGTTGCGTAAGCCGGCTGCGAGCGAGAGCGCTAGTTTCTTGGTCGCCATAGGTCAAGCGTAGCCCCTTCTAAGAGGTGCTGGCGGATGTAGGCCGACCCTATGCCCGTAATGAACGCGTCTCTCATTAGCAGGTTAGAATGTTCAGCTGCCGAAACAGCCTGGCAATTATATCTCTCACCAGGGCGAGCAGGGCACGCCAGAAATCTTCCACAGACTCACCAGGAAGTTGGTGCCGCGTGTACAGGAGGTGCCTGGCGTACATCTTGTTGGTCTGCTGAGCGTAGTTCTCCTTCACTAGCGCCATGGCCTCTGCGTAGGTAGGCATGTCCTGGATGAGGGGAAAGACATCGGAGCTCAGCCGCGTGTACAGAATCTGGAGCTTCTGTGCTTCTGGGATTGCGTCTGTCGCAGATCCGATGTATGCTTCAAAGCAAGCTAGCCAATGTTCAAAGTCCTTTTTGGCGTTGTCTGCTTGAGGATGCAGCTGCAGGCGATCCGGCTTGATGCGGAGATCCATCTTTGTAAAATCTCTGTGTAATAAATTGATGCACTATCAATTCCGACGAGACGAGAGTAGAGAGTAATCGAGGCTTTATTACACAGAGATGTGTGGCCTCCTACAGCTGCTGCTGAAATGGCTGCAGTTCGGAAAGCACACACAATTATTCTCTGCCTACTGGGCGGAGCCAGCAGGCAGGGATCTACCCCCGTACCTGTAGTACAGGGGCCTTACCGTAATATCCTCGTATGCAGTGCAGTATATACAATATAATACAACAGTGGTGACTACCACAGAGACATAGCATGAGGTCAAGTCATAGTGTAGTTTGTTGGTTGGATATAATATTGGTTACTTTACTGCAGATTCAGTATTATTTGTTTAGTATCTGTTACTCAATCAAATTTAGTAGTGTAAAATAAATTTATTTTGATTCAAACTTTTTATTTTTTATATTCCTTGTCAACACTACATCTGGCTATCTTGGAGGAAAAGGCAAGGAATATAACAATGCCCATATCCCACCAATGAATAAAATAAAGGAAGCTACTTGTGCTGTAACGAAAGTTGGGAGATCGGTCAACAGACTCTGGATCAGCATTGAGTCTGTATGTGTGTTGATGGGTGACCACCACTTGCATGCTTCGAAGAACATACTTGAAGCTTTGTGCAAAATTCTGTACCAGGTTAGTGTCAGGATAGTGCCAGGTTCCTTGACAGTGACCGCAGCTTTCTGCCAGGTTTCCCACTGCTCTCAGCATTGCTTTGCGAATACCTTTCAGTTTAGGGAATGATTATCTGATTGCTCTACAGCAGAACATGTGTGCAACACGGTCCTCCAGCCAGCTCGTAGCTGTGCTATCCTTTTCACCTGCCCTGATTCATGCCCTGTTGTCTCATCGTATGCTGACTCTGACTCTAAAGAATTTACAGTTTTAGACTTGGTGACTGCAGATGTGGAATCAGGTGACAGTGTTGTATCTTCACCATTATTGTCTTCTTGCTGTTCCCACACTGCCTTGTCAAACTGCACGCCTTGGATACCTGAAAGGATAAAAGCTCAAGAGTAAGGTTATAATGTAGGGAGGGATGGAAGTATTTATACTATCAACAGCTTGCAAATCAGAAGAAACTGTCAGGAAAGGGGCAGTTAGATTTGGTTCGGAGAATCAGGTATGAGAATCCCATCACCTTTATTGGTTCCAGTGCCTACACTGGTCATGGTTTCAGCTATGGACGGCCTAATAATGCCAGCATTATCCACGCCCCCGCCCCCCCCCCTCCCGCCCCCCCTCCCCGCTTCAGCTAGGTCCCACTGCTCCAAGTTACGTACAAACTGTCCAGTTACCCACAGTTATGTCCAACAGAAGAGGGGGAGGTCTGTCAATGAGTATTGTGCATTTGGTTGGGCTGGTGAGACTATAATGGTTTAATAGCTGGCAGCTTTTGCAGGCTGTGAGATGTGGGTGTGAGACTTTCAGCAATGCTACATATCTGAAGGTGGACTGTAGCTATAAATGTGAGGAACTGAGCAGTGGCTGAGGCGCGAGTTGCAGTTGGTAGGAAATGACATTTGAAAATATATCCACTGTGTCATGATTCAGAGATATTAGGAACTTGGGTCCGGAAATGGGATCCAAGATGTAGCAGGGGATTTAGAGGTTAAAAAGACTGTTAGCAGCAGATACAATGGGATACACTCACAGCCTGAGTTACTTGCCCCATTCAGACTTAACCTCATTAGTGGGAATACACAGGATGCCCCAATTCAGTCAGGATGATCCACTGGAGATCCATTGTCACTCAGGACAACCTTGTTTGACCAGCCATCAGCCCATCACAGAGTATGATGACCTATTTGTCTGTCAGTGGAAGGTGAACTACATATGAATGGCATAGCTCTGTTATCTTGTAGAAATGTGAGTGAGAAACAAGACAGTCCAGATAACAATAATGGATTCAAGTCTGGCCACCTCAGGGGAGAACCTTGTTTGAGGGCCTGGGCGGAGCTTAGAGAGGGAGAAACAGGAAATGCTGTTTTGAACAGTTATGAGCAGAAGATTGTGGAAGTCACCGAGAGAAGTCATGAAGGAAGGTGCTCCAGAATACAGACTTTCAAAAAGGCTTCTAAAGGAACTTGACTTACAGCAGAGAATTGCTTCACAAAGACAAGTATCATTTTTCCCTGTCTAGTCAGTGGAATGTTTATCGGATGTTTGTTTGATGGGAATTTGTGTGTTAAGATTAAGAAACTGCATGTAATCTGTTTGTGTTAGAACTGAAGTGAAAGTTCAAATATTGTTTTCTTTTCTTTTTTAATAAAGTTTGCTTATAAAATAACCAAGCGTTATTTCTTATATTATCGCTCCTGGAACAAATTGATCTTTCTGCATAGTCTTAAACTTTAAAAACATTACACGTTTGGTTCAATATTTTAGCCATTGTTGAGGGCTGACCAGGCGTACGTAACAACTGACCTGACCTCTGGTATAAGGCTGCACCTCTTGCAGCCCTGTATCTAGTTGCTTGAAGTTTGCTTCCTGTCATGGACCTCTACACTATCTGCTCCAGCTGCCTTCACAGCCTGTATCCATGGCTCCTCCTGGTACACTGTGATCACAGGGCATCTCAACGTTTTTGCACCTCCTCCACCCGGGTCTCCAGTGCAATGTTTGAAATCTTTAGAGCCCATTCTCTCACATATTTTGGCATCTTTCTATCTTTTTCCCAGGTCACAATCAGTTGTAAGATGACTTCCAGCACTTGCTCCAGCCAAGACGCACCTTCCTTTTAAGATGGTACAGCATGGTTTAAGTAGTGCAGATAACTTTTAATTGGTGCCAGCCTCTCGGGATTTCTCTGAGTTGTGCAGCCACTCAACAATATGGTTAGGTTTGGCTAGATGCTACAATCATATCAATCGGACGGCAGCATAAACTTGGCATACATGGAATAATAATGCATTATAATCTCCATGGCCATTTTCCTGGCTATCAAACTAAACCCACTATACAATCAACAAATAAAAGGACCATTTAGAGATGAACAAACTGTAACAAATTAAATAATGCTGAAAAACATCAATAGACATTCATGAATTTAAGTACGAACTGTTTTAAATGCAAATTATACATTGCTTTCTCCATTTCTCGATCTGTTAACAATGCTGCTGTGTTCAATTATAGATAATTCTAAAATCTCCCAACAATAACTTGCATTTGTTGGTCTCCCTGTCCTATCAGATCTTACCCCCACATTATCACATTATCAAACCTGTGGACAAAGGGAACACTGCTTCCGTATTGTGAATAAAACACTATCTGGCTCAGGGTGAAGAACTAATATAAGAACTTAAGAAATAGAAGCAGGAGTAGGGCATTTGGCCCATCAAGCATCGCTGCCATTCAACAAGATCATTGCCGATTTTCTACTTCCCTTTCTCCTCTCTGCACTATCCCCATTTCTCTTCACTCCTTTCGTACTCAACGACATCCACTGACCTCACTGAAATTCACAAAATTCTTATAGGACGTGACAGGTGGATGTAGATAAGGGCCGGGATTCTCCAAAATCCCGGCCAAGTATTGACGGTGGCTTCAAAACGTGCGCGAGCGACGGCAGCATCAAAGGGCCTCCAGGCCCAATCATTCTCCCCTTCCTCGGGGGCTAGAACGGCGCCGGAATGCTGTGCGCTGCTCCGGGCGGCGCAGGTCACCACGCCGGCCTGCGGGCAACATGGCGGACCCCTACAGGAGCCCGGCGCGGAGGAACATAGGTCTCTCCACCCCCACGGAATTAGCGCGCCCACCAATCGGTTGCCCCTGATCGCGGGCCTGCCCACCGTGGAGGCTCCTCCCCGGAGTCAGTTCCCCCCCCCCCCCCACCAGACGGCCCCCGCAGCCAGAATGCCGAGGTCCCACTGGGTAGAACGACGTCGATGGGACTCGGCGGAACTCAGCGGGCACTCGGCACGTCGAGCGTGCAGAATCGCCGACGGGGGCCGCTTCCAATGGCCCCCCCACCCGGCGCTGTGGCGACCGCACCGGCACGATTGGTGCCGATTGTCCGGTTGCCGGCGAACTGCCGGCCCGGCGTCGGAGCAGCGTGGCGAGTGTTGCGCGCACCCCCTGGCGATTCTCCGACCCGGCGCAGGCTCGGAGAATCACCACCTGACTGGTGAGTCTAAAACCAGGGAATAAAGTCTCAGGGTAAACGGTAAGACTGAGATGAGGAGGAAATTCTACACTCAGAGGTTGGTAAATGTAATTCTCTACCCCAGGGGGTTGTGGAAGTTCAATCATTGAGCGTGTTCAAGTCAAAGATCATTAGATTTCTGCCACAAATGACATTAAGGGATGTGGATATGGTGCTGGAAAGTGAGATCGAGGTAGATGATCCACCATCATCGAATTGAATGACAGAGCTGGTTCAGAGGGCCAAATGGTCTCCTCCTGTTCCTATGTCCTGTGCTCACTGTGTGTTGAGTGTAATACTGTTGGTGCTGGGCTGAAAAGCCAAGGTCAATCACCCTGTAGCCATTTCCAGGAGCTCTGACAACACCCCTGCCTTGCAGGCCTTTAACCGCTTGGCATCAGGGCGTCTGTACTTTTAAAGAGCAGCAATTTTATCTCCAAGGGCTGCCAGCCAAACGGAGAGCTGGCAGATCTTTATTCCCAGCAGCTCCACTGGAAACAGTGCCCACTGCTGGGACTGCAACTAGCCCAGAGCAGCAACATGAAGCAGGCTGGGAACCCTGGTAAGAGAATTGGGTTCAGGGGGGCCAGTGAGGCAGGGCCTTGCAGTTGGACATGCCCTCTGTTGTCCACAGGGTGTCAAATCAGGAGGGCACCCCCAACCCATACCCACAGGAAGCTGCCATCTTTTACTGTGCAACCTCCCCACATCACATTTGACCAGTGGTGACAGGAAAAGCCATTAAGTGGCCAGCTGATTAATAGCCCAAAAGGGGATTAATGCGTGGAGGCAAAGGGCATGGCTGAGGTATGAACTGAGTACTTTGCATCTGTCTTTATCAATGAAGAAGATGCTGCAAAAGTGGACAGCATGATAGGATATCAGTGTGGTTAGCACATTTCTTTTTTTTTAAAATATATTTTATTGAAATTTTTTTCCCTGAGCAACATTTTTCCTGCTTACAAAACAAGTGAAACGATAACAGAAACAAAACAGAAATTTTTAAACTTTTTAACAATAATAATAGTAGTAATAATATACAAGTAACAAAACCTCGTACTCTATTGACCTATACTCAACTACCACCACCCCCCCTCCCCCCGCTCCCCCTCCCCCCTGGGTTGCTGCTGCTGGTCATCTGTCTTCCCTCTAACGTTCCCCTAGGTAGTCGAGAAATGGCTGCCACCGCCTGGTGAACCCTTGAGCCGATCCTCTCAGGGCAAACTTTATCTGCTCCAGTTTAATAAACCCCCGCCATATCGTTTACCCAGGCCTCCAGTCCAGGGGGTTTCGCCTCCTTCCACATGAGTAGGATCCTGCGCTGGGCTACGAGGGGACGCAAAGGCCACGACATCGGCCTCTTTCGCCCCCTGCACTCCCGGCTCTTCCGCAACTCCAAATAGAGCTAACCCCCAGCCTGGTTTGACCCGGGCCTTCACCACCTGCGAAATCACTCCCGTCACTCCCTTCCAATACCCTTCCAGTGCCGGGCACGTCCAAAACATATGTGCATGGTTTGCCGGGCTCCCCCCACACCTCCCACATTTGTCCTCCACTCCAAAGAACCTGCTCAATCTTGCCCCCGTTATGTGTGCTCTATGTAGCACCTTAAATTGAATCAGGCTAAGCCTGGCGCATGAGGAAGAGGAATTTACCCTGCTTAGGGCATCAGCCCACATACCCTCCTCTATCTCCTCCCCTAATTCTTCTTCCCACTTTCTTTTTAGTTCGCCCACCGACTCCTCCCCCTCTTCCCTCATCTCTCTATAAATCTCTGACACCTTGCCCTCTCCGACCCACACCCCTGAAAGCACCCTGTCCTGTATCGCCTGTGCCGGGAGCCGCGGAAATTCCCTCATCTGTTGTCTAGTAAACGCCCTCACCTGCATATATCTCAAGAAATTCCCCCGGGGTAACTTATACTTTTCCTCCAGTGCTCCCAAGCTCGCAAAAGTCCCATCTATGAATAAATCTCCCATCTTCCTAATTCCCAACTGGTACCAGCTCTGAAATCCTCCATCCATTCTTCCTGGGGCGAACCTATGGTTGTTCCTGATAGGGGACCCCACCAGGGCTCCCCACACCCCTCTCTGTCGCCTCCACTGTCCCCATATGTTCAGTGTTGCCGCCACCACCGGGTTTGTGGTGTACTTTTTCGGTGAGAACGGTAGCGGCGCCGTCACCAGCGCCTCTAGACTCGTCCCTTTACAGGACCTTCTCTCCAGCCTTTTCCACGCCGCTCCCTCACCCTCCATCATCCATCTACGTATCATTGCCACATTGGCGGCCCAATAATAATCTCCCAAGTTCGGTAGTGCCAGTCCTCCTCTGTCCCTACTGCGCTGCAGGAACCCCCTCCTTACTCTCGGAACTTTCCCTGCCCACACAAAGCTCGTAATGCTCCTATCTATTTTATTAAAAAAGGTCCTGGTGATTAAAATAGGGAGACATTGAAATACAAATAAGAACCTCGGGAGGACCATCATCTTAATTGCCTGCACCCTGCCCGCCAGCGATAAAGGCTGCATGTCCCACCTCTTAAAGTCCTCCTCCATTTGTTCTACCAGCCGTGTCAGATTAAGTCTGTGCAAGGTTCCCCAGCTCCTAGCGATCTGAATCCCCATGTTTAACCTATACCCCGAAAATTCCCCGAACCTCCTCAAGATTCGCATAACCTCTATCACCCCCCCCGCTGGGTCCGACACGTACAGCAATAGGTCATCCGCGTATAACGAGACTCGGTGTTCTTCTCCCCCTCTAGTCACCCCTCTCCATTTCCTGGAGTCTCTCAGCGCCATGGCCAGAGGTTCAATTGCCAGCGCAAACAACAATGGAGACAGCGGGCATCCCTGTCTTGTTCCCCTATATAATCGGAAATACTCCGATCTATGTCGACCTGTAACTACGCTTGCCGTTGGTGCCCCATAAAGTAGTCTAACCCAGCGAATAAATCCGTTCCCAAACCCAAACCTCCTTAACACTTCCCATAAATACTCCCACTCCACCCTATCAAATGCCTTCTCTGCGTCCATTGCCGTCACTATCTCTGCCTCCCCCTCCACTGAGGGCATCATTATCACCCCTAATAGCCATCGCACGTTAAAATTCAATTGTCTCCCTTTTACGAACCCTGTCTGGTCTTCGTGCACCACATACACACTGATGGACAGATCAACGGACCAATCAACACACACGCAACATCACAGCCAATCACCAGTGAGAGCACACGCACTATAAAACAGGGAACACCACAGTTCCTGCTCATTCCAGCAGGAGACAGCTCAGGGCAGAGAGCTCACAGCGTGCCACTCAGACATACACTATGTGCTGAGTGCCTCTCTAAGACAGTATTAGGGCTAGGTCCACAGGTTAACGGGTAAATTACAAACCACAGTCATAAGTTTACAGATGTTGTTATCAAGAGTAATAAAACAGAGTTGTACCATCTGCACCCATGTTGGTTCGTCTGTATAGCGGAACACCCAACACGACATAGTACCAGGATTGGAACCCAGCAACTGTGAGACCTACCTGCACATCTTCAGAGATCCGCCATCCTGCGCCATGGACACCATCAGCCCGCCGCAGCCACTCCAAATCGCTGGAAACCTCGGCGTCAGCTGGAAGCTGTTTAAACAGCTTCCAGTTCTTCCAAGAAGCCACAGAAAGGGAGA
The DNA here is from genome assembly GCF_047496885.1 of Scyliorhinus torazame. Lineage (NCBI taxonomy): Eukaryota > Metazoa > Chordata > Chondrichthyes > Carcharhiniformes > Scyliorhinidae > Scyliorhinus > Scyliorhinus torazame. Next base: position 222,184,399 of record NC_092709.1, read on the forward strand.
ATGCATCGGACACCAGGAAAATCGCCCTCCTCCTCTCCACGGCAGGGCAACACGCCATCCACATCTACAACTCACTGGTGTTCGCGGAAGGTGAGGACAAGACGAAGTACAAGACAGTCCTTCTAAAACTTGAGCAACACTTCAGCGTCGAGGTGAACGAGAGCTTCGAGAGGTACCTCTTCCAGCAACGCCTGCAAGGTAAGGATGAGCCTTTTCAATCTTTCCTGACACACCTCCGTATCCTCGCGCAGTCCTGCGGCTATGAGGCCACCTCCGATTCCATGATTCGGGACCAGATAGTTTTTGGGGTCACCTCGGGCACCCTACGCCAGCAGCTCCTCAAAATTAAGAGCCTCACCCGAGCCACCGCCATCGAAGCCTGCGTCCTCCATGAAAACACGACCAGCCGGTATGTCCAATTCCAGGCGGCCGAATCGGCACGGCAGGGGTCCTACGAGGCCAAGCAGGTCCAGTCGATCGAGTTCCTCCTGGCCCACGGCCCGGATGAGGGCGGCCATTTTGCGCGCTTTCTGCGGCCTCCCGCGCTTGTATGCGCCAAAAGAGACGTCGACGCAGAGGGACGTGACGCGCAGATGCGCTCTTCGCAGGACCGAACTGCGCATGGGCGGTGGCGCAACGAACGCCATGACGTCACGACGTGCGGCAACTGTGGATCCGCACATTTAAAGCGGCAATGGGCAGCAAAGAATCGACAATGCCTCTGCTGTGGCAAGTTGGGACACTACGCTGCCTGCTGTCGAGCAGCTCAACCTGCCAACGCTCCCAATTCCGCCAGCCTCGCAGGGACGTGCGGGCCATTCAGCCTCCATACACCGAGTCATACCCTGAGAATGTACAGACCGGTGATACTGACGACCGGGAAGCCTTCCACGTTGTGGTCATTGACAGGAATCCCCAACTAGGACCCACCAGCCGATGCCAGTGCACAGCGTTAATCCGGGTGATGAATGGTGTGCCACCCTAACGGTCAACCGATCACCAATCACATTCCGTCTAGACACTGGTGCCTCCGCCAACCTTATTGTATGGTCAGCCTTCTACACCTTGAAGGTCAAACCACCGATTCGGCCATCCCGCTGTCAGATGGTCGATTACAACGGGAATATTATCCCGGCCATGGGATCCTGCCAGCTCGAGGCTACACACAATGCACACACAGCCACACTGTCATTTGAGATAGTTGGATCATCGAAGGACTCCCTGCTAGGCACACAGGCGTGCAAGGTTCTCCACATCGTTCAGCGGTTACACACTCTGTCTCCAGAAGGCACGTCCAATTTCCCGGATGCAGACTTTAGGGCACAGCTCCACTCGCTCCTCACCCACAACCAGGAAGCTTTCGAGGGTATGGGCACACTGCCCTACACTTACAGAATACAGCTCAAACCGGACTCCACCCCGGCCATTCACGCACCTCGTAGAGTCCCAGCACCACTCAAAGACCGCCTCAAGCAGCAGCTGCAGGATCTCCAGGACCAAGAAGTGCTTTCCCAGGTCACGGAGCCCATGCCATGGGTCAGCTCCATCGTGTGCGTAAAAAAGCCCTCTGGCGAACTCCGGATCTGCATCGACCTGGAAGACCTGAACAACAACATCATGAGGGAACACTACCCCATACCCAAACGGGAAGAGATCACGAGCGAAATGGCCCGAGCTCAAATTTTTACAAAGCTTGATGCCTCAAAGGGTTTTTGGCAGATTCAACTGGACCAGTCCAGCAGGAAGCTGTGCACCTTCAACACCCCTTTCGGCAGGTTCTGCTACAACAGAATGCCATTTGGCATCATCTCGGCATCCGATGTGTTTCACAGAATCATGGAACAGATGATGGAGGACATCGAAGGGGTGCGTGGCTGTGTTGACGACGTCATCATCTGGTCCACCACACCACAGGAGCACATCAGTCGTCTCCAGCGTGTCTTTGCGCGGATACGGGAACACGGCCTGCGCCTCAACCGAGCCAAGTGTTCTTTTGGCCAAACTGAGCTAAAGTTTCTGCGGGACCACATATCCTGGTCAGGAGTGCGTCCGGATGTGACAGCTATTACAGCCATGCCACAGCTGGCAGACAAGAAGGCAGTGCTACGCTTTCTTGGGATGGTCAACTTCCGGGGGAAGTTCATTCCCAACCTTGCCTCCCACACAACGGCTCCTCGCCACCTAGCGAAGAAGACGGAGTTCCAGTGGCTGCCCGCACACCAGAAGGAATGGGAGGAGCTCAAGATTAAGCTCACCACAGCCCGGTCTTGGCGTTCTTCGACACCTCTCGAGATACGAAGATCTCGACTGATGCCAGCCAGCCGGCATTGGGGCGGTACTCCTGCAACGGGACGACACTGCATCATGGGCCCCGGTCGCCTATGCCTCGTGGGCCATGACCCCCACAGAACAGCGCTATGCGCAGATTGAGAAGGAGTGCCTGGGTTTGTTAACCGGCATAGATAAGATCCACGACGACGTGTATGGTCTCCCTCAGTTCACCATGGAAACCGACCATCGCCCCCTGGTCAACATCATACAAAAGGACCTGAATGAGATGACCCCCTCGCCTCCAGCGCATTCTGCTCAAGCTCCGGAGGTACGACTTCCAACTGATCTACACCCCGGGAAAGGACCTCATCATCGCGGATGCCCTGTCCAGAGCAGTGAGCACACCGCCCGAATCGGGGCGTTTGTATGTCAGGTCGAAGCGCATGTGGCCTTCACATCGGCGAATCCGCCAGCTAATGATGCAAGTCTGGCCCTTATTCGACGGGAGAATGTGGCTGACCCCCTTCTACAACGTGTGATGCGCCACATGACGGAAGGATGGCTCAAAGGACAGTGCCCACAATTCTACAATGTCCGGGACGACTTGGCCGTCATCGACGGTGTCTTCCGAAAACTGGACGGGATTGTGATCCCACACAACATGCACAGGCTGGTCCTCGAACAATTACATTAAGGCCACCTCGGGGTTGAGAAGTGCAGGCGGAGGGCCCGAGAAGCTGTATAATGGCCGGGCATCAGCGACGACATCGCCAACATGGTGCTCAACTGCCCCACCTGCCAAAGGTTTCAGCCGACACAACCCCCTGAGATGCTTCAGCTCCATGAGTTGGTAACGTCCCCCTGGGCGAAGGTGGGTGTGGACCTTTTTCATGCACTCGGCAGGGACTACGTTATCATAATTGATTATTTTTCAAATTATCCAGAGGTCGTACGTCTGCACGATTTGACATCGTCAGCTGTCATCAGGGCATGCAAGGAAACCTACGCTCGCCATGGCATTCCGCTTACCGTCATGTCGGACAATGGGCCCTGTTTTGCGAGCCAAGAATGGTCTTCTTTTGCCGCTTCATATGGCTTCACACACGTGACGTCCAGCCCTCTGCATCCCCAGTCCAATGGCAAGGCGGAAAAGGACGTCCATGTCGTCAAGCGGCTCCTCTGCAAGGCTGCTGATGCCGGATCGGATTTCTGTTTAGCCCTGCTGGCCTATCGCTCGGCCCCATTGTCCACTGGCCTCTCACCAGCCCAGCTGTTGATGGGTCACGCCCTCAGGACCACTGTGCCGTCCATTCATGTTCCTAAACCCGGCCATGTTCCAGTACTGCAAAGGATGCGACAGCAGCGTGCTCAGCAGAAGGTGGCACATGACACTCGGGCAACTGATCTTCCTGCCTTGGCGCCTGGAGACAACGTCCGCATCCACCTACCAGAGGGTGGCTGGTCGGCAACTGCCGAAGTTCTCCGCCGCGTGGCTCCCCGCTCGTTCCTGGTTCGCATGCCTGATGGCTCCATTTGCCGGCGTAATCGCCGGGCTCTTCGGCTGCTTCCGCGCTCGCTACGTGATCATGCACCAGTGCCACGCCCTCCTGTTGTCCCTGATGTTGACTTCGTGGAGCTTCCTGCCACCATGCCTATTCCTCTATCGCCTGTGGCCAGGCCCATTCCTCAGCTGGTGGATCCTAACCCACCCTTGAGGCGGTCAACCCGAATTCGTCGCCCACCTACTAGGCTGGACTTATGAGCCTGTTTGCACATTGGACTCACTAAAGTGTTATGCCACAATGTTAATGTGTTTCTCTTTTTGTCGTTACAGGAGTTTGGTTTCGATGTTTGATGATTGCACTTGTTTTGTTTATGGTACAACCTCGTTGCTATGTTGCACCTGACACCTTCCTATGTATATTGCTTAGCCTCATGTACATGTTGTAGATATTGCACACACATATTCAGCTGCACTCAGTACACACCAATATTTATTACCACATAGGCACATATTCTTGTAAAAAGAAGGGATGTCATGATATTCAGATAAACATATCATGGTGCAAACACACATACACACTGATGGACAGATCAACGGACCAATCAACACACCCAACATCACAGCCAATCACCAGTGAGAGCACACGCACTATAAAACAGGGAACACCACAGTTCCCGCTCATTCCAGCAGGAGACAGCTCAGGGCACAGAGCTCACAGCGTGCCACTCAGACATACACCATGTGCTGAGTGCCTCTCTAAGATAGTGTTAGGACTGGGTCCACAGGTTAACGGGTAAATTACGAACCACAGTCATAAGTTTACAGATGTTGTTATCAAGAGTAATAAAACAGAGTTGTACCATCTACAACCGTGTTGGTTCGTCTGTATAGCGGAACACCCAACACGACAGTTGGGTGGAGTTGCTGAGTTAGGGGGATAAGGTGGAGGTGGATAAGGTGGAGGGCTTGGGCTTGGGTGGGGTGCCCTTTCCAAGAGCTGGTGCAGACTCGATGAGCCGAATGGCCTCCTTCTGCACTGTAAATTCCATGACTCTATGGTTCTCTGAAGTCATAGTGGAAAAGTAGGTATTTGAGGCACTGGATCGGCTGAAAATTGATAAAGAGGCAATATTAGAAAGGCTAGTTTATATTTCAAGCTGATCAGTATCTGGGGATACTAAGGAAAATAAGAGAGGAAATTGCGGAGGGGCTGGCTATAACCTTTCTACCATCCTTAGACACATGATAATGCCCAGAGACTGAGAATTGAAAATGTTATACCCTTGTTCAAAAAATATGTAAGGATAAGCCCAGGAACTACACTTTTGTCAGTTTGACCTCAGTGATGGGAAAGCATTGAGAAATGATAATTTAGGGCAAAATCCACGGTAACCGGGACAAAAGTGAATTCATTTAGGAAAGCCAGTACAGATCTGTGAAGGAAAATATGTATTTAGCTTAATGTAGTTGTGTTTTTTGATGAAGAAACAGAGAGGGTTGATGGTGGTCCTGGCGTACAAGGACATACAAAAGTCACAAGAACAGAGGATGCCAGGTCTGGAAGCATCTATTAGGATAGAAACTGAGTTAACATCCCATATCCTTTGACTCTTCATCAGAACTGAAGGGAGGGAGAATGTTTTAGGACGGGAGAAACTGCAACAAAAAGTAGCAACTTTAAGAAAGAAAAGACAGATGGCCTGGTGTGTGTGTTGTGGGGTCGGGGGTGCATTAAGCATTACATGTATGGATAGTTTTAAAAAGATGGAGGCAAAAGTTAAAATCCAAACTCAACCTTGAGTCCTGAGGGGCAGCACGGTGGCGCAGTGGTTAGCCCTGCTGCCTCACGGCGCCGAGGTCCCAGGTTCGATCCCGGCTCTGGGTCACTGTCCATGTGGAGTTTGCACATTCTCCCCGTGTTAGCGTGGGTTTCACCCCCACAACCCAAAGATGTGCAGGATAGGTGGATTGGCCACGTTAAATTGCCCCTTATTTGGAAAAAATGAATTGGGTACTCTTAAATTTATTTTAAAAAACCTTGAGTCATGGGGGCTGCAACATGCCAACCAGAAGATGAGATGCTTCAGTGGAGCATTGCAGCAGGCCAAGGGTGGATTGTGGTGAACCACTGTATTATGGGATGTAAGGTAGGACCTGCACTACAGGTTCGCCGGTAGCCCCTGCCGGCTGGCTCCGCCCACGAAGATCTGTATAAATATGAGCGACCTCCAGTGCCCTGCCATTTCGCCAGCTGCAGCAGGAGGCCATGCATCTGACTGCAATAAAGCCAGTTGTACCCAATCTGCATCTTTCTGCAATTGATTGCGCATCAATTTATGTGGGCATTTCTCTGACAAAGAGTCAAAGGACTCGAAACGGTAACTCTGTTTCTCTCCTGATAGATGCTGGCAGACCTGGTGAGTTTTTTTCAGTGAACTCTGTTCATGTTTCAGATTCCAGCATCCGCAGTATTTTTCTTACTTCCAAAAGGCATTTGATTAACGTGCTACATAATAGGCTTGTCAGCAATGTTGAAGCTCCTGGAAGAAAAAGGATTGTGACAGCAAAGTTAGATGAGTGACAGGAAGCAGAGAACGGTGGTGGGTGCTTGTTTTGCAAAGTGGAGGGCAATATTAGGCAGAGTGGGTAAAGACATCAGGTTTCCTTCCCTGAAGGACATTAGTGACCCAGATGGTTTTTTACAACAGTCCATTAGTTTCATGATCATCAGTACTGAGACCATATTCCAGATTTATTAAATAATTGAATTTAAATTCCCCCAGCTGCCATGGTGGGATTTAAACACATGTCTCTGGAACATTAAACTGGTGTCTTGATTATAAATCCATTAACATTACAGCTATGCTAATGCCCTTTGATTATTATGCGATTATTCTTATACAATTAACTGAGAGCTCCAAGGACCAATTCTAACCTGAATTGGGAATCAAGCAATTGAGGATAAATGACCCTGATCTTGGCTGTGTGAGACATGAGCGGTCTTATTCCCTGGATCTCATTTGGATACTGTCAGTCATTTGCTTGTCCAAAACCAGCAGGAAGTTGCAGCTGTGGTCATTGATTGAGAAAGGGGGCAAGCCAAGGGCAGGGAATGACTAAAGTTTCCTTGTGGAACATGGAGAAGCAGTCCTGCTCCTCCAGGCCCCCATAAGGAAAGTGAAAAAACAAATAACTTGTTTGATCCCTGATGCATGATCAATGACCACTAAAGCGAGGTTGTAGTCCAAATGAAGGCTTTAATAAGCTACCATACAGCTTGACCAATAGGAAGCATACAATATCTACCAATGCTGTTCCAGTATTACCAGGTACCGTAATACCTCTACACAGACTACCACATTCACCCCCTGTTAAAAAAGAGTCCGGCGGGGGTGGTGGCCTGATACTACAAACATGGCAACGCGGTAGAGTTAGTTATGGAGGTATCGTAATACCTCCGTACAGCATTTTGTAACTATTTACAATTCTATTAACTATTTACAATTTATGATTTAAATTTACAATTTAAAATGAAGCAATCAGTCGATCGGGGGCCCTGGTCGTCCTCTGTGATCGTCAGAGCTTCGGTGGTGACTCCGGTGGAGGCTCGGGCGTCTGTGACTCCGGGAGTGTGCCCTCCATCTCTGTGGCAGCTTCGACACCCCTAGACGGCGCTGATGGGGAAAACAGTTGAGCTGGGAAGGGAGTGCCTTCGGGGTGCGTCGGTGGGTGTGGGGGTCTAGACGGGGCCGGTGGAAGGACCGATCTTCCTGTAAGGTGCCTTGGTGGAGGGGAGGGTGGGACTGGTGGCTGGGGTGTGCGAGGGGCTCCGGCGGGCGCCAGATCTCGTAGGGAGACCGTATTTTGTCGGCCGTCGGGGTACGCCACGTAGGCATATTGGGGATTAGTGTGGAGAAGATGGACCCTCTCGACCAACGGGTCCGACTTGTGCGCTCGCACATGTTTTCGGAGCAGGATGGGTCCGGGAGCTGCCAGCCAGGTTGGGACCGAGGTCCCAGAGGGGGACTTCCTGGGGAAGACAAGGAGACGTTCGTGAGGTGTCTGGTTGGTTATGGTACAAAGCAGTGACCGGATGGAGTGGAGGGCATCCGGGAGGACTTCCTGACAGCAGGAGACCGGGAGATTCCTGGACCGTAGGGACAGTAGGACAGTTTTCCAGACCGTTCCGTTCTCCCTCTCTGCCTGTCCGTTTCTCGGGGGTTGTAACTGGTCGTCCTGCTCGAGGCGATGCCCTTGCTGAGCAGGAATTGATGCAGTTCGTTGCTCATAAAGGAGGACCCCCTATCACTATGTACGTAAGCGGGGAACCCGAACAGTGCAAAGGTGCTATGGAGGGCCTTGATGACGGTGGTTGCGGTCATATCGGGGCAGGGGATGGCGAATGGGAACCAGGAGTACTCGTCAATCACGTTCAGGAAGTACGTGTTGTGGTCGGTGGAGGGGAGGGGGCCTTTGAAGTCCATGCTGAGGCGTTCAAAGGGACGGGAAGCCTTTATCAGGTGCGCTTTCTCTGGCCGGTAGAAGTGCAGTTTGCACTCCGCGCAGATTTGGCAGTCCCTGGTGGCTGTCCTGACCTCCTCGATGGAGAGGGCATGTTGCGGGTCTTGATAAAGTGGAAAAAGCAAGTGACCCCCGGGTGGCAGAGGTCCTCGTGGACGGCTCGGAGGCAGTCCACTTATGTGGTGGCACATGTGCCGCGGGACAGGGCATCTGGAGGCTCGTTTAGCTTCCCGGGACGATACAAGATCTCGTAGTTGTAGGTGGAGAGTTCGATCCTCCACCGCAAGATCTGATCGTTTTTTATCTTGCCCCGCTGTGCATTATCGAACATGAAAGCAACCGACCGTTGGTCAGTGAGGAGAGTGAATCTCCTGCCAGCCAGGTAACGCCTCCAATGTCGCACAGCTTCTACTATGGCCTGGGCCTTCTTTTCGACTGAGGAGTGGCGGATTTCGGAGGCATGGAGGGTACGTGAGAAGAAGGCCACGGGCCTGCCCGCTTGGTTGAGGGTGGCCGCCAGAGCGACTTCAGACGCGTTGCTCTCGACTTGAAAGGGGAGGGACTCGTCGATGGCGTGTATCGTGGTCTTTGCAATGTCCGGTTGTAGTCCAACAGAAGGCTTTAATAAGCTAGATGTTTCCCCCAGCAGCTCAGGTACAGAATGAAGGCTGCTGGGGTGACACAGGCTCTTATACCCCGCCTAGCAGGGCGGAGCTACCATACAGCTTAACCAATATCTAACAATGGTGTTCCAGCATTACCAGGTACCGTAATACCTCTATACAGACTACCTCAATCCCCTTTTGGTCCCGGCTTCACTTCCCGCTTGTATCTTCTCCTATCTGGAGAGCAACTCTCATGGTACATCAGGCTTGTCGACCTAGCACCATTTTCACACTTCTTTGCTTATCTGCGACCGCTCTGTGATAATGATTGCCCACCTGTGCTCAAGTTGGCCCTTCTTTCTGTTGTCTCTACTTGGTCTCTAGAAGAGGTCTCTGCAGCTTTTCACCCCTGAACAAATGGTCAAAATACAAATATTTTCTCTTCTGGATGTCACTTTTTAGAGTTCTTTTTGGTCTTGCAATTTTCACGTTTCAGAGGTTTAGCTCTCTTTTCTTCCAAAGCTCTTGATTTGTTGTCCATATTTCTGAGGAAAGCAGATAAAATGTTGCATCTTATGACTTTTTTCTTGTTACAATCTTGAGTTTTCTTGTTGTTAAATACACTTCATCTTCACAAAATTACTTCTGGCTATCTCTATCCTTCTTTTAATTTCAAAACCGCATCTGCCATCTTCTGTTATTATTTGTCCTAAATAGACAAACTTATCTACTTCTGTCAGTGGGACAATGTCCATTTCAATCTTCATACTAATTTCTTCTGATGTATTCCTTCAGACTACCATTGTTTTTGGTTCTCATATTCAATCCACATTCTAAACTTAACTTGATCCATGATATTTTGTAATGCCTTTTCTGATTCCGTAAGTGACACTCTGTCATCAGCATATCTCAAGTTTGTTCTGTTCTTGCCTCCAAATTTTACCCCTGGAAGTGCCTCTACAATATACATCAATGATTTGGATAAAGGAATTGCATGCAATATCTCCAAATTTGCGGACAACACGAAGCTGGGTGGGAGTGTGTGCTGTGAGGAGGATGCAAAGAGACTTAGACAGATTGGCTGAGTGGGCAAATACTTGGCAAATGCAATATAATGTGGGTAAATGTGAGGTTATCCACTTTGATGGCAAAAATAGGAAGGCAGATTATTATCTGAATGGTGGCAGTTTAGGAAAAGGGGAAGTGCAACAAGACCTGGGTGTCATGGTGGAACAGTCGCTGAAGGTTGGCATGCATGTACAACAGGCAGTGAGAAAACTATTGACATGCTGGCCTTCATAGTGAGAGGATTTAAGTATAGGAGTAGGGATGTCTTCTTGCAGTTAAACAGGGTCTTGATGAGGCCACACCTTGAGTATCGTATGCAGTTTTGGTCTCCTAGCTTGATGAAGGCCATTCTCTCTATTGAGAGTGTCCAGCAAAAGTTCACCAGATTAAATCCCAAGATGACAGGACTGACATACAAAGAAAGACTGGATTGACTGGACTTGTACTCACTGGGGTTTAGAAGAATGAGAGGGGATCTCAAGGAAACATATAAAATCCAGATGGGACTGGACAGGCTAGATGCAGGAAGAATATTCCCGATGTTGGGGCCGTCCAGAACTAGGGGTCACAGCCTAAGAATAAAGGGTAACCATTCAGGACTGAGATGCGGAAGAACGTCTTCTTCTCTCAGAGAGTTGTGAACATGTGGAATTATCTACCGCAGAAAGCTATTGGGGCCGGTTTGTTGGATATATTCACGAGGAAGCTGGACGTGACCCTTGCGGCTAAAGGAATCAAAGGGTATGGAGAGAAAGCGGGAGTGGGATACTGAATTTGCATGATCAGCCACAATCTTGTTGAATGGTGGTGCATGTTCAAAGGGCTGAATGGCCTACTTCTGCACCTATTTTCTATGTTTCTATTTTTCTACATGTTCTATGTACAGATTCAACAGTCTTGGTGACTGTAAAGAGCTTTGTTGCTCTCTTCTCTTCACTTGAAATGTGTCAGATTGTCCATATTCTAGACTGATGCTAAAATTCCATTCCATTTTTTAGGTTTCTTAATGAATGATCATTGTTTCAAGTCAGTCAGAATGTATCGTTTGGTATAAATCTGATCACAAATTTCTATCATCACTTCTAACTTTTTTTTCTCCATGGACTTTTAGACGTTCTGTTGATGTTTCATCTATGCCTGGAGCTTTTCCTGTACATACCAATTTCAAAACATTCTTTTATCTTTGATATCACAATGTTTGATCAATTGGTTTCTTCTATATCAAGAGGACTCCCTTGATTTGTATCATCATACATTTCACTTATAAAGTTTAAAGCCCAGTTCCTACGGAGATCACCAGGGCAGCAGAATGCATCATGGGCAGACGCTACAGCTTCAAGTTCAGTAATTACATTTAAATTGATTAAATATATGGAAATAAGGTTCACATTCGTTCTGGGCATGAACCTGATTGAAGGAGGTGTCCAGAGATGAGACCCCTTAAAACTGAATAGCTAGGATAAGACTAGAATAGTTCTACATAAATGAGTTTATTAAGGATTGAGATTAATTATAGAAAATATACCCAGTAATCATTATTAACTATTAAACATGGATTTTTAGGACATAGCAGTGATAAACATTCAAACTCATGCTTCAAGCAATGGTCACAATACATGATGTGATTTATGCTAGCTAACTTGCCCATGTTTTTCAGACAAACAGTGTGGTCAGCAATAAGACGGTCAGCTCAATAGAGAGAACATAGAACAGTACAGCACAGTACAGGCCCTTCAGCCCACGATGTTGTGCCGACCATTTATCCTAATCTAAGATCAACCTAACCTACACCCCTTCAATTTACTGCTGTCCATGTGCCTGTCCAAGAGTCACTTAAATGTCCCTAATGACTCTGACTCCACCACCTCTGCTGGCAGTGCATTCCACACACCCACCACTCTCTGTGTAAAGAACCCACCTCTGACATCTCCCCCATACCTTCCTCTAATCACCTTAAAATTATGTCTCCTCGTGACAGCCATTTCCGCCCTGGGGAAAAGCCTCTGACTATCCACTCTATCCACGTCTCTCGTCACCTTGTACACCTCTATCAAGTCACCTCTCTGCTTTCTTCGCTCTAGTGAGAAAAGCCCTAGCTCCCTCAACCTTTCTTCATAAGACATGCCCTCCAGTCCAGGCAGCATCCTGGTAAATCTCCTCTGTACCCTCTTCAAAGCATCCACATCCTTCCTATAATGAGGCGACCAGAACTGGACACAATATTCCAAGTGTGGTCTAACTAGGGTTTTATAAAGCTGCAGCAAAACCTCGCAGCTCTTAAACTCAATCCCCCTGTTAATGAAAGCCAACATACCATAAGCCTTCTTAACAACTCTATCAACCTGGGTGGCAACTTTGAGGAATCTATGTACGTTGACCTCCACACTTCCAAGAATCCTGCCTTTAACCCTGTTTGCAGCATTCAAATTCGACCTTCCAAAATGAATCACTTCACATTTATCAAGGTTGAACTCCATCTGCCACTTCTCAGCCCAGCTCTGCATCCTGTTAATGTCCTGTTGTAACCTGCAACAACCCTCAACACTATCTACAACTCCCCCAACCTGCGTGTCATCGGCAAACTTACTAACTCACCCTTCCACTTCCTCATCCAAGTCATTTATAAAAACCACAAAGAGCAGCGGGCCCAGAACAGATCCTTGCGGGACACCACTAGTCACCGACCTCCAGGCGGAATACTTTCCATCCACTAACACTCGCTGTCTTCTTTCGGCCAGCCAATTCTGTATCCAGACAGCCAAATGTCCCTGTATCCCATGCCCCCTAACCTTCTGAATGAGCCTACCATGAGGAACCTTAACAAGTGCCTTACTGAAATGCATATATACCACATCCACCACATCCGACTTTCATCAATGTGTCTCGTCACATCCTCAAAGAATTCAATGAGACTTGTGAGGCATGACCTGCCCTCACAAAGCAATGCTGACTATCTTTAGTCAAAGTATGTTTTTCTAAATAATCATAAATCTCTATCTCTGATCAGTGCCCTCAATATCCTGTCTCAGACAATCCATGGTGTAAAGAGGAACCAACTTTGGCATCCTGCTCCTGGACGAACAATGAGGTGGACAGGAACTGACTGCGACAGGTAGGATGTGAATGCCAGAAAAACAACTTTATAATGGACACAGGGGGCAGGATCCTCCCATCCCGTGGCAGAGTCCCCACGCTGTCTTAAATGGTGTCGCGTTTTACGACGCGTCAGGGGCCCGATCCGCCGACTTATTCTGGCCCGCAAATGGGGCCAGCACGGGTGCGTCATGAAGAGCGGGGGGGCGTGGTGTCATACCGGCGTCATTCGCGCGACGCCCCGATAACAAGGCGCCGCGTCGCTTACAATGTATGCGAGCGCCGCAAACTCACAAGACTGCTGAGATGGACGCCCTCTGCCGTGACTCCCCGAGGTTCCATGACCTCGACCTAGAGACGCTGCTGGACACGGTCGTAGATAGGAGGACGATCCTGTGCCTTCGACATGGCCACCGGCACCCTGCCAGCACAGTGTGCAGAGGAATTGGTGTGAGGTGGGAGTTGCAGTAAGCGCAGTGGGGCAATCCCCACGGACAGCCGAGCTGTGCCACAAGAAAATGCTCGACCTGACGAGGGCAGCCAGGGTGAGTACACCGAGACGTGCCGCTGGCACCACCCAACCCCTACCAGCCACACATGTGACCAAACCCACCCTTCCCCCCCCACTGCCCCAAGCCCCAAGGAGTGTTGCCAAACCCCCCACTTGACCCTCATGGCTGCACACCCCTGAGAGCCGCCGTGGCCGGGTGCCCAGTGCTCCCATGCCATCGTATAGGCGACACCTGCGCGGGATGCTGTAGACCGACTAACTCTGATGCTTTGCTGCCCCCCACCTTGGAGAAGACCGCCCACAACCACAGGGAGCGTGCGGGAACTGGAGGGGGATCACTTGTACTGCACCCCCTCACAGTACACCAGCAGAGGGCACTGGACCTCGTTGGTGGAGGTGGGGACAGGGAGGTTGCCCCTTGCCAGATCGGAGGCGCACCAGCAAGTGAGAATCCCCTGCCTGCCTCCACCCCCAATTCCCCCCCCAGCACACACCCTCACCCCATTTCCCCTCGCCCCAGCACACACCCTCACCCCATTACCCCCCCAGCACACACCCTCACCCCATTACCCCCCCCAACACACACCCTCACCCCAATCCCCTCGCCCCAGCACACACCCTCACCCCATTCCCCCCCCCCCAACACACACCCTCACCCCAATCCCCCCCTCTACACCCCCTCACCCCAGTCAGCGTGTGTAATGATACATGCTGCATTGTGTGTTGCAGGACCTGCCGCCAATCATCCTGTACCGTCTGGCGCTGCTCTGACCGCACAAGTGCCAGGTCCAGGCGCCCCAGGGATGGACACCACGGTGGGGAGGGAAGACGGCAGCTAAGACCTTCCTCTGTCACTGTGATGCAGTAGTCATTTGTACAGAGGACTGAGACCCAGGACAGTGATGAACAGAGGATGGACACCCAGGACAGCGACTGCCCCGAAATGGGGACCATGGACACTGACGCGCACGACAGTCAGGGCAGTGATGCACAGAGGACATCAAGCTAGGACACTGACACACAGATGACGGACAGACCTGACAGTGCCCCTCAGATGGGGGCGAAAGAAAGAACACCGGCCCACGGCTCGACGCAGGAACCACCAGACTTTGGGACCGATGAAGACCCAGACTTGGTGTCACTGCATTCACCCACACCCCCCACCATCGCAGAGACTCGCACCTCGGTTGGGCACTTTAGTGATGAGGCTTCTGGGACACAGACTGGTGCGCACCACACAGCCGAACCGGTACAGCAGGTGGAGGTAGGAGCAGCCTAGGGGCAGGACAGTCGGAGGGCAGCCCAGGCCCTGGACCCAGCTGCCGCCCAGACGGTTCCCGGTTTCCTGGACCTTCCAGACCCACCCATATACCCGATGCAGTTAGACACCCAGGGACTAGATGACGGCCAGCCTCCAGCAACTGCAGACAGAGGTGGAGGAGTCCATCTGCGTCCAGGAGCAGGGAGTGGTGCCGGTCATGGCTGCCACCCAGGTCGGCACCGCACATGTGGCATCCGCGGTGGAGGCAATGGGGGCAACTGTTTCGGCTATGGGTCACGTTATGCAAGGCGTGGGGCTTCTTGTGCATGCGTCATCTGTGGCCCAGGACAGGGCTGCCCTCTCACAGGCAGCCATGTGCCAGAGCCAACTGGACATCTCAGCCGAGCTCTGCAGTCTGGCTGAATCTCAGCAGACCATCGTTGAGAGCATTGGCAGCGTGGCCCAGATGATGGCTCAGTCTCAGCAGGCCATCTCTGAGAGCATCGGCGGCCTCCAGGACTGGCAGCGCCAGGTGTCGGGGGTGCCTTGGGGCTTGTCTCCGCCCATACCCTCATCCCATAGAGAGGCCCGAGGGCCACCGGGCACCCCGAGGGAGGAGGAAGTTTCGGGGCCCATCCCGGTGACTCCTGCAAAGGAGGTCCCGGAACACTACGGATCCTCGGACTCCCCCCATCCCGTCCCTGGCGCATCTGGTGGGCAGTGGGCAGAACAGGATGGCAGCACGCCATCCAGCACGCCCGCGGAGCAGCCTGGCCCATCCAAGCCGGGACAACCCAGGAAACGCGCGCCGACAGGGAGCCAAATCGCAGAGCCGGAGTCTCAGCAGTCCGCCTCCATTCCTGCTGTACCGTCTGGGGAAACACCAAGACATAGTGGTAGGGCCGTAAGGGCAAGAGGTTTGACACCTAGTAAGTTGGCACGAGTGCAGGGCACAGTATCGTTATTGGGCCTAGGGCACTTGCATGTCACCATTACAATTAAACTCACTGTTACACCAATGCAAGATGCCTCTGTCCTATGTCCGGTGGCCGCGTGGTCGTGAACGGAACTGATTGGCACTGTGTCCGAAGGGCGATGGAACGGTGAGCCCAGGTGGGTGTAAAGATTCCCCCCCGCCGACTTGGCACCCCGCCGTACTCAGCACCCCGCCGCCAGCTGCCCAACATGTCCATGGGAGTGTCCATTACGCGTACAGGGACCACCCACGTGGAGGGTGTAGCTGTGGCCATGAGTCAGACGTTGGCTAACGATTTGGAGCTCACAGCTCATCACAGAGCGGGTTGTCATCATTCACCATGGCATTGAACACAGCCGCTTCCACAGGCAATCGTCTGAGACAAGCCCGTTGTGCCGTAATTGGAGGGTACTGTGCATGTGGTGGTGTGGCAGGTAAGGTTGTCGGGTGGTGTGGGAGGTGAGGGTGCTGGGTGGTGAGGTGGGGATTGGTACGGTGGTGCCTGTGCCTCTGCTCAGAGAGCCCCTAGTTGGTGAAACGTGCGGCTATTAACACCTCGCGTGCACGCTGGCCAAGCCGGTGGCGTCGTGCAGCCACCCATCCATAACCCGGCCCATGTCGCGTCTGTTGCCCCCCTCGTCCCCATCCTCCTCATCTGGAGAGGCGTCCCCTCCCACAGCCTCCCCCTCTGCCCCCTCCTCCTCCTCCAGCACATCGCCCCTCTGCTGGGAAATATTGTGGAGGACGCGCAGGCAACAACGATGCGGCCGACCCTCTACTGTTGGGGTTCTGGGGTCCGTCCAGGTGACTCCTGCAAGGGAGGTCCCGGAATACCGCGGATCCTCCAGATCGGTCTAGGCACCTGAAGAGCACCTTCAACAGGCCGAACCACCTCTCAATCACACCCCTGGTTGCTGCATGGGCCTCATTGTAGCGGGTCTCCACATCGGTCTGTGGCCTCCGTCTAGGCATCATCAGCCATGACTGCAACGGGTAATCCTTGTCACCCAGCAACCAGCCCCGCAGGCAAGGGGGGGGCGACCCTCGAACATGGCAGGGATGAACGATTGTGCTATGATAAACGCATCATGGACACTGCCCGGGTAGTGTCGCAGACGTGCAGGATCTTCATGTGGTGGTCACAGACCATCTGAATATTCATGGAGTAGGACCCCTTCCTGTTCATGAAGACGTCCCTGTTCTCCGCTGGAGGCCGCATGGCGACGTTCACCCCATCAATCGCCCCCTGGACCATGGATGTCGCAGCCACAGCAACAAATCCCGCTGCCCGGGCATTCTGGTGGGCGAGATCCACTGGGAATTGAATGTAGCGATACGCGATGTTGTACAGGGCACCGATGGCTGCGAGATGCCGGAGAGGTCCCCACTCGGCGACTGCAACGACCCTGTCGCATAGACGTTAAGGGCCACTGTTACCTTGACGGCCACCGGGAGAGCATATCCTCCACCAGTCTCACGCGGTGCCAGGTGTGCCATAAGTTGTAACTAAGAGGGAGGAACCCCATGCAAAAGCTATCTCAATACTCAGGAATACTCAAGTGATTGAGCAGCCATTATGGGATTTGCACTATGGCTAACAGGGCTGCTGGACCACATCCATGATCTTTTCAGCCTGGGGCAGGGGTTGGTGCATGTGAGGAATTGAACAAACGAATGTGATATAAAATAGTTAGTTCAAATATTAGTTACAGTAATGTAGATAGTAGTGAGTTCACAAAGGACAAAGGACAAAGGAATTTAGAAAGCATGGCAAGAAGGATGGGGAAAAGGATGCTGGGTAACAAGAGGCCCAGGGTTAAGGAATGCGAAGTGAGCCAATCAGGATATTTGGCCAGGTCAGGAGGTGTATAGGATGATCTATGGGAATCTTGTACGTAAAACTTGATGCCATTTGAATGTATTTGCAGAGATTTCTTTGTCTCTGACCTCACTCGGTTCTAGGGTTCCAGGAGACAGCTTCTGTGTTCTGAATCTCTGTAGAGCGAGTCAGCCTTGCAAGTTGGTTAAAATAAATAACACTATACCTACCAATCCATCTCGAGTTTTATTGAGGCCAGACTGACGGGTAAAGAATTCAATATTGTCATTTGGTGCCGAAACCCGGGATTTCTCCAGACGGTCACCGGCCAGCTGTGAAATCAGAATTAGACTGATGTTGGACAAGCAAAGTGGAAATGGGCCCACAATGTGTGTAGCTGGAAATTGACCACATTGATTTTCCCCTCTTCTCATGGTCTGATTGGTCTGTTCACTCGCGGTTGGTACTGAAAGATCGTCTCGACGAAATCAAAGGTCAGTCTGGGTATTAGAAAATTAAACTGATGGGATATCATAATATTGATAGTTCAGTTTTAGGTTAATTGTGGAATTGATGGGACATCGGAAGGATGGTTCAGTTCCACGTGTGTCTTTGATTGGGGAATTGATGGGACATCGGAAGGATGGTTCAGTTCCACGTGTGTTTTTGATTGGGGGAATTGAGGGGACATCGAAAGGATGGTTCAGTTCCACGTGTGTTTTGAAACTATAGTTGATTAAGCTAAAGTTGTATCCTTGGACTGTAGTGGCGAACAACGCAGTCTTGAGGACTAGTTCGAGATTATGGGGAATTGCCTGGATAACACGAGTGATCCAAACAGTTCATTGCAAATATTATATGAAATTTATCCAGATAAAGCGAGGAATTTTAGAAAAATGTCAGCAACTTTAAGGAAGAAATTGGGTGCCGAATAGGGGGCACTAAAGATCTGGACATCATTAAGAAAATTCAGGGTGAAATCTGGAAAAAGAGCCAAAGTATGAAAGCCAAAGAGTTAATTGGATTATGGAGACAATATTGTCAAGAGGAGAGGGATAAGATCATGTTATCAAGTTGGCAAGAAAATGCCCTTAAAATGGGGATTCCAATTAGTGAAGGGGGGAACCAGAAAACTCTGGAGATCTTGAAAAAGGAGCGTGCATTCAAGAATCACGCAAGTAAAGAGAGGGAGACACCTAGCGGGGCAGACTCGAGTTTAAAAAATGGGCTACGTAGTTCAATGGCTGGCCTTGCATTGACAGACGCAGATGATGACCCGGAGAATTGGACCATGTCGGGTAGAGTCCCGACTGCACCAGTAGCATTGTCTACACGAATTCCAGAACCACCAGGGTATCATAATTTGTATCCAGTCACTGCTCCCCAGATTCAAATCATGCCAGCCTCTCCAGTCCCTTTGGTTGATAGTTTGGGTCCTATTTCTGCACCTTCACCGACCATTAGAGAAGGGGAGCTCTGTTCCACAAGCCCAGTTAGCTCTAGGACTCGATCTCGGACAATGATCCTATCCAGAAACAATTACGCATACCACCTAGATCCCTTAAGACCGATATGGTAGGACAGAAAAGTATGAGAACAAAGAAAGAGGACGGGAATGGTTCTGAGGAGCCGGAGCTCTACCTATCGGAAGGCAAGGACATCAAAGTCTTTGAAGAGCCAGAGGAATCCACTAAAGCGCCCCCTAGTGAGACTCTGAGACAGGTGCCGATTAGGAAAATACCCAACCCTGATGCTGCAACAGCAGCAGCCCAGCCCACGATAGACGTTTATTTCCCATGGAGATCCAGTGAGATGATGGCTATTCTGGCTGCAATCACAGACAGGAAGAAATCTCCTGCTGCTTTCGTGGACTATCTGAGAACTACCATCTCAGTTTATCAAGTTGATTCTAGGGACATCTGGGCCCTAGTCCAGCAGCTTTTAAACCCAGCAGAGTACCGCAGACACCTCAACCACTTGAATTATACTAGCCATGCCGCACTTCAGCAAGCCCAAGCTTTGGACGATGATAGACGGGCACAAATCCTGAATGCGTTGAATGCCACATTTCAAAAGCTCATAAACACCTCTGCTATCTTAGACCTCAAACCTAAAAAGACTGAGGAGCCAGAGAAATTTCTGGAATGTTTTAATGAAATCTACCGTGGGCAGACAGGCAACGTGCTGTACCAAAATGGTCAGAATTCCCCTCAATATTGTGCTATGTTAATGCATTGCCTACCACCTTCCGTGGCTACTGCCGTGAAATGTAATAACATGAATTGGACAGAGAACGACCCTTCCCATACAGATAACTGGCATCAGGAATGCCCCTTTTAAAGATGGGCAGCAGAAGGAGACAACCCGACCCAAAGGAGGGGGTACCCACCAAGGGGAGAACAGACGAGGTACACCGACTTCTCCCAGGCAAACCCTTTCCCAACACAAGATTGACTAGCTAATTTAGTCATAAGGACTCTCCAATCGGACAGGGAACCTATTATCTCTCTGCAGATAGATCAACATTACCCATTTTTAATCGACACAGGAGCAGCCATGTCGACACTGGAGCAGCCATATCTTTGGTGCAATCAGAACTTCGACTACCACTATCCGACCACACCCTGCATTTGTCGGGGTTCCAAGGACAGGTGTGTGAGTATCCTATTTCTGAACCTGTGACAGTCACTTATGAGAATAAGTCTACAGATCATCAGTTTGTAGTGACTACTGGATTGGACTGTAACTTGTTGGCCCGAGATTTACTGTGTATCTTCCAGCTACAGCTAGAGTGCGGAGACGAGGGGGTAACGGTTAAATCATGGAGGATGAGACAACAATGCTTTTTTCTATCACACCCCAGTATTGGACATTAGACATTGAACATTCACTGCACCACGTTACCCTGGCCTATGACAGAACTGGAGAGAACAGGGAGTTGGAGGACAAATACCGGCCGTTAATTGGGACCGAATGGCCAGTGACGATTACAGCCACAGTCCCGGGAAAAGAAGGTACAGCCGATTTTGTTACAATACCACCACATTTATGGCCACAGTCAGCTTCTGTGGGCCCTCATGTTACATGTCAGGTCGGGGCCTATCATTCAGACCCAACAGAGTACGCACTTCAAGTCATGCCAGACGGCACTTCCATAAAATATTTTGAGGTCCCTGAAACAATTAACACTCGACTTTAGCATCACCTGGGACATGACGTTTTGAGATATATCAACCCACAGCTCTGGAAGAATAGGGGATTCCTTACCTCGGCCGACACGGAAATATCCCACCGGGGTTTAATTAATGACCTACTGCAGGCCCTCCTTAGGCCCGCGCAGATTTCCGTCATTAAATGCGCTGCCCATACAAACGGTAAGACCCCAGTTGACATTGGTAATGAACGAGCATATTGTGCAGCGTGGACAGCCGCGCAAATTCAGCAAGTGGTGGTGCCTCAAATGTTAAGTCAGACTAAACGTTCTGCAATAAATAGGTCTGCCTCTGTCAAGTCAATGCCAACCATCCAAGACGTCATAAGGTTACAAGGAGGACGCTCCTGAGAGTGATAAACAAATGTGGAAACGGTTAAGTTGTACATATGATTCTGTTTCTTCTTTATGGACCACGCCAGCACATCAGACTTGTATGTCTGATGTACTGGCTTTATGGGTCATCGAATGTGTATACTTTGCAACTCATTGTGGGGCTCGGGGGACTAGTAATTTGTTGCTGGACACTTGTTGGCACCCTAAAATGCAGGGGTTGGCCCAGAGTATCAGTAATCGGTGTTTGATTTGTCAGCAATATCACACCGGCAAAGGTATCCCTTGTGGTATGGGGCAAAGCCCATTTCCCAATGGTCCCTTTGAGACGCTCTAAATGGATTTCATTGAGTTGGAAAGGTGTCAATGTTATAAATATGTTTTGATCATTGTGGATGACAATAAAGCTGCTACTGTGGTTAAAGTTCTGATGCGGGAAATCATTCCCCGGTACGTCAGGCCGTGAGGAGAGGGTAGGAAGAGGTTGTGAGAGAGAGAGGGGGACTAGAGAGAGGACGGAGCATGTGAGAAGGGGAGTACAACTAGAACGTAGGTTATCAGGAGATATACTTAATTCATTTAGGACTGAGGGAAACCTGGGTAAAATACAGGGTGCACTGGAACAGATAGACACCCCTAGAATTTTGGCTGTTAGGATCCACGAGGGTGCAGCGGATGATGGGGGGCTGCAACAGGAATTGGAAATGCAGCGACGAATCTTCTTAGATGAGGGGCCGACAGATAGGTTATCATGAAATGATAAAAGGAGGGAATGAGGAATTGAACAAACGAATGTGATATAAAATAGTTGGTTCAAATATTAGTTACAGTAATGTAGATAGTAGTGAGTTCACAAAGGACAACGGAATTCAGAAAGCATGGCAAGGAGGATGGGGAAAAGGATGATGGGTAACAAGAGGCCCAGGGTTAAGGAATGCGAAGTGAGCCAATCAGGATATATGGCCAGGTCAGGAGGTGTATAGGATGACCTATGGGAATCTTGTATGTGAAACTTGATGCCATTTGAATGTATTTGCAGAGATTTCTTTGTCTCCGACCTCACTCGGTTCTAGGGTTCCAGGATACAGCTTCTGTGTTCTGAATCTCTGTGGAGCGAGTCAGCCTTGCAAGTTGGTTAAAATAAATAATACTATACCTACAAATCCATCTCAAGTTTTATTGAGGCCAGACTGAAGGGTAAAGAATTCAAAATTGTCACATGAAGATAAATGTATTTCTCCGTCAAGAAAATCAATAATTAATGTTGACATAATTTTAGCTTCGCTACTTCATATCATATTGCACCAATCCAAATAGAGTGAGAACTTTAGCAGTCATAAATCAATGACTGGAGAAAAAAATACATTTTTATGAACATACACATCAAAATGTTCACTTTGAGTGGGAGGCTGTCACTTTTGTGTACACATTGGATTTCTTATGTAATTTAATATTCCTTCCACTTTGTAAGCAACAATTCCAATTCCAGTTGATTTTACATTATGATGCCCATGGGCAACATGACTCACAAACTCCTTATCATCATTGAGATTGGCATTATAAATTGTTCAACCTTGAAAAATCCAGAGCCACCATGACATCATCATTGATTTGGGTCACAGCAGAGCTAGCAACCAGTCAAACTGTCCTCCTGCTACCGTAAGAAGACCAGTGCATCTCTACTATTTTGTAATGAAGAATCTTAGCGTGGCAGCTGTGACTCACTGATGAGAGACAAATAGCCCTGATAACCCTTTGCATCTTCAGTCACAAAATTTATTTAGTCTCAAACCATGCACGAAGCAGGAAGGCATTATCTTTTCAGGTAAGACTAAATTTTCACATGCATTCTATTCTAACCTTCCTTTTGCTATAAAAACACAAGTTATTGTCATGCTTTCCCTCAAATGTTAATGTCTCAGCCTATTCCTTCCATTAATTTTAATTTTAATTTCCCCTACACAGCCTTATTTTTCTAATTCTCTTTCCCATTCCCCTTTCTTATTCACCACTGCATTTCGAGTCTGCAGATGGCTTCTTTCTAAGGATCCTCACTAACTGTGACATTGTGCTCTATCTTTCCTGGCTATGAATGTGCACTGATGAGAAAGCAGAGTGTAACTCAGGAACCAAGTTGACAATCTGATCATCAGATGAATTGGTGATCATATTGGACAGAAGATGAGCTCATTCCCAAAAGATATCTTGCACCGGAGAGCCTCTGGGCAGACCGAGGCTAAAGTTCAAAGATTCAAGTGCGGTCTTAAAATCCTTGAACATTGATATACAAACTCAGAAGTACAGCTAACAACGACCACATGACAGGGCTGTGCTGCATCAGGGAACCAAAGAAGCTGAAAAGAGAGAGAAAGCAAAAACATATTAGTCATTTACCTTTGTCCAATTCAATCTCTCAGGTAATAGCTTACGTCTGTGGTTCGAGTAGAAAAACAGTTTGTGACTCATAAGAACCCGAGCAGAATAATCCCAGAGAGTGACAGTAGTAACCAAAGGATTATATATTGAGGGACATATCTTCTAATCAGGAGGAAATGTTACTTTCCATATAAGTTTATATGGACATGAATATATAAAAACTATCTAATGATAAATTCATTATTTAATTTTTACTATTTTTATATAAGAAACCCAAACTTACAAAACTGATAAATCTACATAGAATATAGAAAAATGAAGCTGTGTTCTTTCACAATAGAAATTAAATTGCTCCATCCAGTTGACAGAGACATCTGCAAAAGTAGATATCCAACTCTGTGAGGGAGATGTCCATTCATGTTGTGATGCTATGCAGATCTATAAGCCTTCATAAAACCTGGAGTTTGATTCCCCTTTATTTCTTCACTTAGGTTATAATACACATGATGAAAAGCTGAGGCTCCAACACTTGTCTCAGATGTCAAAGTGCTGAAGAAAGTTATGCACCATCCCAGGCCCAGTCATCTTTCAAATCAACTCAAGTGGCAGTGCTCTTGTTCTACTCTGTTCCCCAATCTTTCATTGCTCCATGCTGTTTAATTGATTCACTGACCAAGCTTTTGAAACCCCTGATAATTGCTCCTCAATTCAGCATTCTATTAGGGCAGCACGGTGACGCAGTGGTAGCACTGCAGTCTCACGGTGCCGAGGTCCCAGGTTCAACCCCGGCTCTGGGTCACTGTCTGTGTGGAGTTTGCATATTCTCCCCGTGTTTGCGTGGGTTTCGCCCCCACAACCTAAAGATGTGCAAGGTAGGTTGATTGAACACGCTAAATTGCCCCTTAATTGGAAAAAATTAATTGGGTACTCTAAATTTTTTTTTTAAAATTCAGCATTCTATCTTTGCTCACATCCATGGAGTACCTTTGGACCATATTTTGCATTCATGGCACTTTCTAAATCCAAACCTTTGCAGATTTTTTTGAGTGAATTTTAGTTGGGCTTTATTGTGGACTTTTGAGGATGCTTTCATATGTTACATTTTAACTCTTCGTGGGCTGCACGGTGGCGCAGTGGTTAGCACTGCTGCCTCACGGCATTGAGGATTTGGGTTCAATCCCGGCCCTGGGTCACTGTCTATGTGCAGTTTGCACATTCTCCCCATGTCTGCATGGGTCTCACCCCCACAAACCAAAGATGTGCAGGTTAGGTGGATTGGACAAGCTAAATTGTCCCTTAATTTGAAAAAAACTAATAGGGCACTCTAAATTTACTTTAAAAATAAATAAATATATTTGATCTCTTTCTTCTTTGGCTTTTTCTGAACTTTCGATGCAGGTGAGTGAAGATAGAAATGCCATACTGTGTACCACATGATTGTCATTCCACGGCAAGGTCTTGCCAAGCATAAACCAAATGCATTGTGTAAATGAGCATTTTGGATCCTCTGCATATTTTCATGTAATCCTCATTTTTTAAAGCAAGCTAAGAGAGCAAGATAACAAATTCATAGTTTCTTAAATTCTTGGGTAATACATGAAGGGTGGCTATTTAGACAATCTACTTGATAGTCCCTGCATCTATGGAATCACAAACAGCAGGGGGAAGAGCAGGACTTGGAAATTCCTTGATTCCTGATATGACAACTGCAGAATCCAACAAAGAGACACAGGTACGCTCGATAGGATAAAATGAACTCAGATTTATTTGGGTACACACAACTAACAAAGCTTATTCTCCTTGCCCCAAAGGGTCACACTGCCCGACCTGCACACAGGTCGGAGCTTTTATGCAATGAAGTTCCCCTTGTTAAAGGAACACCCTGCCCCGTTTTACCTGGGAGGTTCATACTCCGTGGTGGTCACGGGGAAACGGATGGTGCATAGTACATGACCTTCGAGGGGGTCTTAACTCCTCCTCCCCCCCCCCCCCCCCCCCAAGTCCAGGGAGACGTCCATGTCCATCGGCTGTGGAGGAGGCCCCTTTGTCTGTTTGTGGAGGGGGTGCCGTTTTGGTGTCGACGGATCAGGGTCGGGAGTTGTGTATCGCACCGGCGACCATCGTTTGCATGCGGAGCGTCAAGGCTGGACCGGTGAGGTCGGCGCAGGCATCGGCGTGTTTGGCGGTGGCACAACATCTTCTGGTGGGCAAACATCCATGTGGAAGTCCATGTCCGAGTCCACAGGATTAGAGTCAGGCATCTCAGCCTCTGGGGTATCGACGGACAGAGGTGGTGGTGGCCTAGACGCCAACGGAGACCGTGGGAGATCAGGGACCGGTGTGTCCTGAGCAGGGTCCGATGGTTCCTGTTTGCAGCTATGGATATGGTCCAAGTGGCAACTGGCCTCCTTCCCCTGCACCCAGACTGAATAGGAGACTGGACCAGTCAGCCTGAGCACCATACCTGGGATCCACGAGGAACTGGTGATGAAATTTCAGACATAGACGGTGACCCTAGGCTTGAAACTGCACAGCAACATGCGCCAGCCAGCATCCGCCTCCAAGCGGTCCTGTCTGCGGCAGATCCGCGCTCTGATGACCAGGATGACCAGGCTGAGACGTGTCCTGAGGCGACGCTCCATCAGTAGTCCGCCAGTGCCACTCCGGCCATGCAGAGTTGTCCAGTAGCTGAACAGAAACCGGGCCAGACGGATCCCCCAGGGTGGTCGGTTTCTTCATTAAACGTTTGAATGTTTGGATTACCCGTTCGGCCAACCATTCGAGGCCGTGTGGTACGAGGAGGTCTACACATGGTGGATGCTGTTCGAGGCAACGAATGCCTAAAATTCCCTGCTGGTGAAGGCAGAGCCATTGTCAGACACCAACACTTCGGGGATGCTTTGCTTGCTGAAAGTATATCGCAACGGTCTACAGGCCATGGTTGCGGCCTGCATTTTGTGGACCTCCAGCCATCATGATTAGGAGTGTTGCCCCCTGAAAAGGACCAATGAAGTCACTGTAGATGTGGGACCATGGCCTCCCCAGCCACTCCCATGGGTACATCGGTGCAGCCAGTGGAGCCTTCAGATGCTCCTGGATCAACAGCGCTGGGCCACCTTCTCAATGTCGGAATCGATTCCGGGCCACCAGCCATAGCGCCAGGCGAGCATCTTGTTAACCCTTTATATTCCTTACAATATACATATTGTTACAGGCATGACCAACAAAATGTTTAGAAAGGAGATGAGGAAGGGCCTCTATTTTCTTAATTCATTTAAGGGATGTGGGCGCCACTGGCTCGACCAGCATTTATTGCCCATCCCCAATTGCCCCTGAGAAGGCAATGGTGAGCTGCCTTCTTGAATGTGCAGACCCTGTGGTGCAGGTAAACCCACAGTACTGTTAGGGAGGGAGTTCCAGGATTTTGACACCGAAACAGTGAAGGAACGGCGATATGTTTCTAAGTCAGATTAGTGTGTGGCTTGGAGGGGAACCTCGAGATAGTGGGGTTCCCATTCCCTCCATATTTAAGGACTGCTCGCAGTTAACAAACTAAGCAGCCTTGTGTGAAAGAGGATGTGTAACAACAGAAGCTATAGGGGAAAGTAAGGCTCTAACTTCTCAGAGGTTGGCATGGAAGGGCCACTGCTAACAATTAGAGAAAAAGGAAAAGATGCAGCAATATAGGAAATGTGGCTTTGGTTTTGAGTTGGATCTCCATAACCCCAAGAACTCTTGTGCAGCATTAAATACAGCTTAATGAACTCATTGGGTCAACAGAAGCAGGAGTGCATTCAGATGAATAATGGGGTGGATAACTGAATCACAGAGAAGCACATTCTCCACAATATTCAAGTACAACCCTTTCATGTACTAGGATACCAATGGGCTAGAACCTGGATAGCCTCATTATCTGAGCAAAGACATTGTATTTCACTGCCTTCACAAAGCCATTCAGATCAAGGTGCGAAACACATGTGTGCCCGCCTCAGCAGAATACTGCTAGCATTAGGCTGGGTGTCTCCCATGCTACTTTTCCATCTGAAACGCTGCCTGGGGCCTCTGCGCTCAGTACTGAGGGCCAGGCAGCATTTTTAGCAAATTATATGGTTTGTTAGCAAGCGGCACATACTCATGCGCTACAGGAAAGGATGTCCCGAGGCGTGGTACATCGGCGACACCATGCAGATGC
Organism: Scyliorhinus torazame; assembly: GCF_047496885.1. Lineage (NCBI taxonomy): Eukaryota > Metazoa > Chordata > Chondrichthyes > Carcharhiniformes > Scyliorhinidae > Scyliorhinus > Scyliorhinus torazame. The sequence goes on from NC_092709.1 coordinate 222,212,140, forward strand.
TACGACAATGGATGAACGGACACTGCGCAACCATCGCCACGCAGGAGTTTTCCCTTCCAGTTGGGAGCGAAACCTCTTAAAACTGAATAGCTAGCATGCCACTAAAGTAGTTCTATGTAAGTTAGTATATTAAGGATTGAGATTAATCATAGAAAGTATACCCAGTAATCATTATTAACCATTAAACCTGTTTTTAAGATATAGCAGTGATAATCATGTAAACTCTAGCTACAAGCAGTAGCCACAATGCATGATGGGATTTAGGCTAGCTAGCTTGCCCAGGTTTTTGAGACACAAGGGGCGGAATTCTCCGGAAACGGCGCGATGTCCACCGACTGGAGCCCAAAACGGCGCCAATCAGACGGGCATCGCTCCGCCCCAAAGGTGCGGAATGCTCCGCATCTTTGGGGGCCGAGGCTCAACATTGAGGGGCTAGGCCGACGCCGGAGGAATTTCCCCCCCGCCAGCTGGCGGAAAAGGCCTTTGTTGCCCCGCCAGCTGACGCGGATATGACATCTCTGGGCGGCGCATGCGCGGGAGCGTCAGCGGCCGCTGACAGTTTCCCACGCATGCGCAGTGGAGGGAGTCTCTTCCGCCTCCGCCATGGTGGAGACCGTGGCGGAGGCGGAAGGGAAAGAGTGCCCCCACGGCACAGGCCCGCCCGCGGATCGGTGGGCCCCGATCGCGGGCCAGGCCACCGTGGGGGCACCCCCCCGGTTTTTATCAGGGGGCGCGATTCCCGCCCCCGCCGAATCTCCGGTGACGTAGACTTCGGCAACCGGCGAGGGCGGGATTCACGCCAGCCCCCGGCGATTCTCCGACCCGGTGGGGGGTCGGAGAATTTCGCCCATGAGATGTGTGGTCAGCAGATTACATAGTGGATTTAGTAAACAAGTTTTATCAGAGGCCCCAATAACCTGCCCCTCTGAAACAATCCATGGAGTAAAGAGGATGCCAGTTCTGATACCCTGTCTGAAACAATCCAGGAGTAGAGGATGCCAGTTCTGATACCCTGTCTGAAACAATCCAGGAGTAGAGGATGCCAGTTCTGATACCCTGTCTGAAACAATCCCTGGAGTAAAGAGGATGCCAGTTCTGGTATCTTGCCGCTTGATGGACAATGAGTGGACAGGATCTGACTGTGATATCAGGATGGGAATGTCTGAGAAAAACAAGTTAAAATGGACACAGGATCCTGGTAAACAACAAGTGACAGGATGGGGTTAAATCATGGGCTGGTCACAACTTTACTGGATAGTTTGAAAATGACAGCTTCAAGGATTGGATCAAGTTCAACTGGGGTCGGCTATTGATTTTTGGAAAATCGTATGATTGATGTGTTTTTATCAGTGTTTAGCAGATAGATCTTGGCAAGCATCCAGATCTCTCTCTCGTGTACACGAAACCAAGCTTGCGATAATAAAGCCGTCTTATCGGGGTTGTTGTGCCTGTTGCTCTCTGTACTGAGTTGAGCCGTAACCACAGGGAAGAACCCCACATTAAAGCTGACTCAATACACAGGTCTTGAAAACATTCCTACAGGGAGCACTTCATCTTCGAGGACATTCAGCCTCTGATCTCCGGGTAAACATTCTCCAAGGCGGCTTTCAAGACACATGACAACGCGGAATTGTCGAGCGAACGGCCTCAACCTGGATCTCGGGTTCATGTCACATTACATGTAACCCCCACCATAATGTCTGGGTTTGCAGAATCCTGCTAATAATAATAATAATAATCTTTTATTATCACAAATATGAGGTTACTGTGAAAAGCCCCTAGTTGCCACATTCCTGCACCTGTTCGGGTCAGCTGGTACAGGAATTGAACCCACGCTGCTGGCCTTGCTCTGCATCACAAACCAGCTGTCTAGCCCACTGAGCTAAACCAGCCATCTGGTTTACTGCTAACTGTCCTGGCTTGAGATAATTCACACCTCGATTACCTGTGATTGTCACTCACTCCACTCACACTCTGTTCCTGTAAAGACACACATTCCAACCATTGTTCACATTCCAATCTGTAATTATCTTGCAATTGTGTCTCTCCAATATATTCTGTGATTGTGAACCTGCCTCCACTTCACCTGATGAAGGAGCAGTGCTCCGAAAGCTTGTGATTTCAAAAAGACCTGTTGGACTTTAACCTGGTGTTGTGAGACTTTGTCCTATTTCTCCAGCAGTACAATCATGTAAAGTGGAATTCTGACTGAGAATAATGTGCAGAAATGAGGTAGTAGTTTTTTGAATTGTATGGCACTGTAGACCTTTCCGTCCATTGTACCCGCAATGATACTTTGGGGCAGAATTTTACTGCCCTGTCACGGCAGGGGATAGAAGTAAAATGCGGCGAGCCGTTCAAAACTCAATTGCCTTCGGCGGGTATGGAAGATACCACTGACAGGAGGGGCTGTAAAATGTTCCCCCTTTGAAAGGCACTTCCAATTGGTCCGACAAACCCACTCTTTCCTCAGAGCCCTGCAGATTTTATCAAGGACAATTCCTGTATTGAAGTTTCAATTGAAACTGCTACCACTAATCTTCAGATAATTTACTCCTGATCAAAACAATTCACAGTGTAATGAGCTATTATCATCTCCCCTTTGGTTCTTTGGCCAACTGTACCCTTTGGTTACCGACCCTCCCACCAGTAGTAACACTTTCTTCACCTTTACTCCAACAAAACTTCTTATAATATTGGATGCTACTATTTAGAATAATACTTTCAAAGAATGGTACTGATTTTAGGTAAACATTTCCTGAGTATTAAAGTGATTTATTTTCTACCTTGAATGATCAATGTATGAGCAACCTCAGCTAAGCAGTGTCCCGAATGAATGGATCTTCCCAAACAGTAGAGTCAATACAGCTGGTGAGCAGAGCATACTTGCCACCCAAACATTGTAACTGCCATAAAGTCCAAGCCATTTTGAGAGTGGGTCCCATTTACATGCAGCCATTCAACTGTGTGTTCCAAATTTTTGCTTTGAACAGCATGTCAAAATTATATTAGCAGAAGGCAATCTTGCAAAAGGTGTTCACAATAATACATTTTTTTCAATGACACCTGGTCCGTGCATGTTTCGTTATTTGTACCTCAAAATTTGGAATTGAGATCCTCAATTTGACTAATATAAGTGACCTTCTACTTGAAAGGGGAGGCACTTTGGCTCTTCTTCTCAGGACCCTACAAGGTTGGCATTGGTCAGAATGTCAGTATAAATGGGGTGGCAAATGATGAAATTTCCAGATTACTGCCCACATCTAAAATCATCAACTGCCTCTTTTAAACAGTGCCATACATTCTCGAGGGCAAGGTGATATAGGTGGCAGGAATGAAATATAAATTGGGTAATGCCACCCTGTCCACATTCTGCAGTTGCAGAGGTTGGGCATTGCTTCAGCATTCCCTGGTAGTGAATGGAATTTATGCTGCAACTAATTTTCCCAGCAGACCTCCCATGTAAATCAATCACATCAGAAAGTTCTGGCCCTTCAAATATATTATTATCGACTTACATCATCCCCCAAACCCATGAGCATCTGGATCCCAGCATCTTCAGAAGAGGAAAATAGAGTGGTTAATCTGAATTAAATTAGTCATGTGGAGACTTTCTGCCATTGAGATGGAGCAGGCAATGAAATGATTCAACTGAAAATTATAATTATGACTTCCGGTGGCGGCCATGGAGTGAGAGGTCATTTATTTGGTAGCTCCCGCTCGTGGTGGACTTTTGGGACCTTTTTCCCCGACGTATGGGGTGTTTGAGTGTTAAAATTGGAGGCTGGTGAAGAAGAGAAGAAGAATTCCCCACCAGTTTATGGTGTCGTGGACCAGAAGTGGTCTACAAAGAAGAGATTGTTCAACAAAGAAGGCAGTGGAGTCAGTGGCACAGGAAAGCATGACAGAGGCTCAGGGACTGGGATTGCCGGCCCAGTAGTCAACGGAGCAGCTGGTCAACTTCCTCCAGGCGAGCTGTGCCAAGCAAAGGCAAGAGTACCTGGACCCGATTATGACGGGGATTGACAGGGTGGAGCAAAGATTGGGAGACCAGGGACAGGCGATCCAGAGGTGGAAGAGGCAGTGGCTGAGCACGAGGACTAGCTAACCGCGATGGAGGCGGAGATGGGGCTGATGGGGGACCACCAGCAAAGGCTGCAAGAGAAAGTGGAGGATTTGGAGAACAGGTTACGCAGGCAGAACCTACGGATCGTTGGTCTCCCAGAGGGTATTGAGGGATCGGACGCAGGGACGTATGTGGCATGTAAGCATGAGAAGCTGATGGGAGAAGCTGCGTTTACTCGGCCCTTGGAGGTGGACAGGGTGCACAGAGCGCTTTCGAGGAAGCCGCGGATGAATGATCCACCGAGGGCGATGGTGGTGCGATTGCACGGGTTGCTGGACAAGGAGCAGATCTTGAGGTGGGCCAGGCAGATGAGGAGCTGCAAATGGGGAGGCAACAAGCTAAACTTTTACCAGGATTGGGTGCGGAACTGGCTAAGAGAAGGGCGAGCTTCAACAAAGTAAAACGGGCTCTCTTTAGGGAGGGGGTGAAGTTCGGCATGCTGTACCCAGCTCGTTTGTGGGTCACCTATGAAGGTCAAGAACTCTATTTCGCATCATCTTGTGAAAGACAGGGTACTGGCAGGAGATGGAGGACATTGAACTTGGGTGCAGGTAATTCTGTACTTGTGCTGCTTAATTTCTTTTCATTTTCAGTTTTGTACGCATTGGTTTTTTTACCAAGCTTTGGGCTGTGGCTCAGTGTTGTATGTGGGTAAACTTTGTTCTAATTGGGGGATGGTGGGTGGCATTTTCTTCTTTGCGTTTGTTGGGGATTGTTGGGTAATTTGCATATGTATGTTCAAGCGGTGGGGGGGGGAGGGAGTTCCCGTACGTGTCACGATTGGCACCCCAGAGAATCGGTGCCAATCGTGCCGGCGCGGTCGGAGGCCGTTGAAAGCGGCCCCTGCAGCGATTCACTGCGCTCGACGGGCCGAGTCCCACCGGTGTCATTTGCGTATGCTCCTACCCAGCGGGACCTCACCGTTCTGGCTGCGGGGCCATCCTGGCAGGGGGAGCTGACTCCAGGGGGGGAGGCTTCCATGGTTGCCAGGCCCACGATGGGGGGCTACCGATCAACAGGCACGCTTATTGCGGGGGGGTCCTACGTTCCTCCACGCCAGGTCCCTGTAGGGCTCCGCCATATTGCCCAGGGGCTGTGGCGCGCATGCACAGACCTGCGCCGGCCGTGTAGGGTCGGCTTTCAACGCCGGAGCAGTGCATAGCACCGTTCCAGCGCCGTTCTCGCCCCTGAGGAAGGGATGAATGACTGGGCCTGTAGGCCCGTTGACGCCGGAGTCCCTTGCGCCGGTTTTGACGCCGGCGTCAACACTTGGCCGGAATTTCAGAAAATCCCAGCCATGGTGTCCACTTGCCAGAGGTGAAGATTAGGCAAGGGTTTAGGAGGTGCGGCCAAAGAAATCTTTGGGATTTGCTGCAGTGCGCCCACTGCATTGCCACCAGATTGATTGGTGCAGAATAGTGTCAAGCGTCTTGCATGTTGTTATATCTGGAAGTGAAAAGTGTTCCATCACATTCCTTATTTCTGTCTTCGGGTGTTGTGAATCACTCACAGAGGAATAGTCAGCCTTTGACCTGCTCTCAACCATGTGGTTAAGGTCTGAAATGAGGTGCATGAGATTGCGGTGAAGGCAGTTCAACCAAAAGAGAATTACACTGTTATCTGCTCATACTCGTCTTTGCTGATTCTGAATAAAATATTGAAAATAAATAATTTGCAGCCTACAAGGAGAAGCTGTGAGAATAGTGCTAAATGAATTCCTCATTCGGAGAGCTAGTGCAGACTCGATGGGCCAAATGGCCTCCTTCTGCACTGTAACAATTCTGCGACTCTGTGAGCCAACAGATAATCTCAGAAATGCAGACAATCTGACAGCCATGCACAATGCAAATCTGAGCATTTACATAACTTAAACGATGATTGCAGAACCACGGAAAATAAGACTAAACTGATAGTTTTGGTGTGGGCAACAAACACCACCTTGATGTGGGCATTAAAAGGCAGACCGGGAAGTCTGTGCGAAGTTGGCAGATTGTGGCAGCAGACAGAGTGTAACGCTGATTCGACACTGGTACTGCCTTTTCCAATTTCACTATTTCAGCTAATAACATGTCTTAAATGCACACAGCTGAACATGCGTCATCAGAGGAATGAAAATGCACCTCACCAAGCCCTCTAGTTAGAGGAATCATCATCAACTAGTGGGTGCGGTGCTGATTAATTGCTAATGCCTCCGATTGGATTTGTGGCAGTGCTGGGTGATTTGAAGAGTTGCTTAAAGTTGGTGAAGTTGACAATGAGTGTTCCTGCATAATGAAAAGGCCTTGGTGGTAACTGCAAACACACCATAGGCTCCCAGTCATTTCTAGAGTTACAGTTCCTCCTTGGGTTGCAACATTAATAGGGGGATGGAACCAAGGCAGCAAAGAAGGGAACAGGCTGTTCACAGAGGAGTGGGGGGCGGGCTCTCTGCAGGAGGCTAGGATCTTCTGGGAATATTTCTCTTACCTCCACTCAAGTCAGGAGCAAGATGTGCCTTGTCTGTGCTTTACGAAGGCTGTGCTCACAGAACTGGGTTATGGACCAGATGCAGGAAGGTGGAATTAGAAAGGGCACCTAGGTGTCCTCGGGCCAGCATGGGCAAGATGGGCTGAATGACCTCCTTCTGTGGTTTTCTATGATTATAACTCTGCCTCCCCTGACAACCAGACCTGAAGCCTCAGAGCAGGGCAAAGATGACTTTGAAAGGTGAGTGTGCCTCTTAGTTTCTTAATATCAGCATTCTTCCAAAATGAAGCAGGCAACATTTAAAAAAAATTAATTTATGAGATGTGGATATCACTGGCTATACCAGAATTTATTCCCATCCTCAATTGCTCTTGAGAAGGTGAGCTGCCTTCCTGAACTGCTACACTCTCTGTAGGTGATGTAAGTACATCCCCAGTTCTGTAAGGGAGGTTGTTCCAGCTGGTTTAGTACAACTGAGTGGCCATTGCAGGGAACATTTAAGAGTCAACTACATTGCTGTAGGTGTGGAGTCGCACGTAGACCAGAGGATGGTAGATTAGACTTTTACTTACAGGTTTTTATTGAATTGAAATTCTATCCTCTGCCAGAGCATTACCCTGGGTCACTAGTCCTGTGACGATACCACTACGTCACTACCTCCATAATATGTAACATTTTCCAGTTATCTGTCCATGGCTGCACCAGAGAGGCAATAGCTCCCACTCTTTAAGCCTGGAGTGGTGACTTTATTGTGTTCTCTCAAAGCAGACAGAAGCAGGCAGGGTGTATGTGTGGGTTTGTTAGAATAGTAGCAGGGTGCCATTGACTGGAAACATAACTTTGCAGATGTTTCATATTTATTCTGAGAACCAAAACCACAAAGGTTACCATTTGCTGAATGTGCATTTAGAGTGTGACTATGTCCTGCAGGTTATACTGGTGAATTCTTGCTATTCTGGCAGCAGTCATTCTGTGCTTGGCAAGCACTGTTCCCAGGGTTATCTCCTCTGCATCGTCTCATGACTCCTCTTCACAACCCAACCATGCATGGGGAGTATACATACCATAAGAGCTAAGCTACCACTCGCATCGAGCAAAGTGCTGGGGTGCTGAAACAATGGTCCTGCTGACTGAATAGTTCTGGAGGAGCCCTCCACTACTCGCTGGAGTGGATAGCCTTATTTGTGCTGATCCACTGTGTAACCTGGCTATCATGAGGGCACCGCTTTTGCTACCAGGAATACCGAGGGCAGCTGAGGAGCAGGAGGAGGACATCAGAAAGGAAGACTTGCATTTATATAGCATCTTTCACAATCCCAGGATGTCTGAAAGCACCGTATAACCATTTTTGTTCTATATTCTTTCATGGGATATGGGCAGCACTGACGAGGTCAGCATTTATTGCCTATCCCTGATTGTCTTTGAAGTGAGGGCTTGCTCGTCATTTCTAAAGGCAGTTAACAGTCAATCACATTGCTGTGGAGGTAGAATCACATGCAAGATAAGTCAAACCAGGTAAGGATGGCAAATTTCCTTCCATAAAGGTCATGCGTGAACCAGGTGATTTTTCGAACAATCGATGATAGTTTCATGTTCACCATTACTGAGACGATATTCAAATTGATTAACTGTATTTAAATTCCACCAGCTGCTGTGGTGGGATATGACCACATGTTCCTGAATCATTAGCCTGGGCCTCTGGATTATTGGTTGGGATTACAGTATCGCTGTACCAGCATCTCTCCTTTCAGTATCCAAACCAGTCCTGTCGACCCTGCAAAGTCCTCCTTGCTAACATCTGGAGGCTTGTGGCAAAAGGGCGAGCCATCTCATAGACCCACCAGAGATGGCAACACAGTGATATACCATTGGGAGGGAGTAGGCCCGGGAGCCCTCAACAGTGATCCTGGACCCCATGAAGTCTCATGGCATCAGATCAAATATGAGTAAGGAACCTCCTGCTGGTTATCATCTACTGCCCACCCTCGCTCATGGCCCAGTACTCCGCCATGTTGAACACCACTTGGAAAAAGCGCTGAGGGTGAAAAGGGCACAGAATGTACTCTGGATGGAGGACTTCAATGTTCATCACCAAAAGTGGCTCCGTAGGACCACCACTGACCAAGCTGGATGAGTCATAAAGGACTGCAGCAGGCAGGTGACAACCAACAAGATGGAAAAACATACTTGACCTCAACCTCACCAATCGACCTGTTGGAGGTGCATATGTCCATGACAGTATTGGTAGGAATGACCACCATACTGATGTGTTGGGTGCTTTGGATCCGTGAAACACATACATGCTACCAACACTTCAAATAGAACAACACTATTTTATTAAGCTAGAAACTGTTGAACATACTTACATTGTGGGTTAACACGATGTTAGATTAAACTAAAGACCTATGCCTATCCTAACCAGTCTATGCACTCAGCACATGGTGAAGATCTGTGCTGTAAGCTGTAAGCTCTGTCCTCCTGAGAGGCTGCATCCCGAATGACCGGGAAAACTGATGCCCTCTGTCTTTATAGTGAGTGTGCTCTAACTGGTGTTTGGCTGAGGCGTTGTGTGTGTGTTGATTGGTCTTGCTGTGTGTCCATCAGTGTGTGGCTGCACCATGATATACTGGTGTATATTATGACACATACATTCCTTGTGGAGACAAAGTCCCACTTTCACATTAAGGATACCCTCACCATGTTGTGTGGCACTGCCATTGTGCTAGATGGGATAGATTTCAAACAGATCTAGCTACTCAAAACTGGACACCTATCAGTAGCAGCAGAGTTGTACTCAACCACAGATGGCCCATCTTATCCCCCACTCTACCATTACCACCGAGCCAGAAGGTCAACCCTGGTTCACTGACGAGCGCAGGAGGGCATGCCAGGAGAAGTACCGGGCATCCCTAAATATGTGGTGTCAACCTAGTGAAACTACAACACAGGACTACTTACATGTCAAATAGCAAAAGCAGAATGTGTTAGACAGAGATAAGTAATTCCACAACCAGTGGATCAGATCTAAGCTCTGCAGTCCTGCCACATCCAGCTATAAATGGTGGTGGACAATGAAACAACTCATTAAAAGAGGAGGCAGCAGAAATATCCCCAACCTCAATGATGGGGGAGCCCCGCACATCAGTACAAAAGATTAGGCTGGAACATTTGCTAATATCTTTAGCAAGAAGTGCTGAGTGGATGCAGAATCTCAGCTTCCTCCTGAATTCCCTCGTATCACAGATGTCAGTCTTCAGCCAATTCAAGGCATTCCATGTAATATTGAGATGCAGCTAAAGTACTGGACTGCAAAGAATATTGGCCCTGGAACTTCTTTCTGAATAGCACTGTGGGTGTATCTATACACATGTACTGCAAGGATTCAAGAACTACCCCCAAGAGCAATTAGGTATGGTCAATAAATGCTGGCCTAGCCAGCAACATCCAAATCCTGTGAATGAATGATACAAAAAGCAATAATGTCCAGGGAATATATTTTTGTGATGTTACCTGATGGATAATTATTAGCCAGGACACCAGAGAAAATTACCCTGAACCTCTTCATGATAGTGGCATGTGAATTTTTATATCCACCTGACGGGGCAGATAATTGTGTGCTTAAGTCCTGAGGTTGGGTTTTACCGACCCACTAGGAAAGGGCTAGGAAGTGGTAGGGTGAGAAAATAATGAGGTGGAATACCCAACACCCTCCCTCCTCCACGACATTCTATTAGCTGCAGGGAAGGTAGAGGAGAGTCCAATTATGACACTTAAGTCGCTAATTATGAGCCTATTCTTACCACCACTGGCAATTCATCAGTACTGGGAGGGCCTTTCATCCTGTGGCGAGACCGCCTGATGAGTTCTGGAGGCATCCCAGGGGCTTTGGAAAGGGCCGCCTAATCAGGCACATGGAGGAGCTGCTCAGCGGCAATGACCATCCCCCCATTCTCACTCCCACCCCACGCCCTTGCTGCAGCCTGTCTGCATGGCCCTAGTTACCCTGATCCCACTCGCCTTGTTCCAAGGGCGCTGCCTCTGCTGTGTCTTGGCTGGATGGCCCCCGCTCCCAGATGTGCTCCTGGGAAGAGTTGCCGGCCATTCAATTGGCCAGCAGCTCTCAGAGTTGGGCCGTTGTCTCTTGAAGACCCCATAGTTCTGAATCCAGATCGTTCACCACAAGCTGGGTATAAAATGTAGCCAGGGGTCTAGCAAACAGCCGAGACAGAGTTGGGTCTTGTTATCTGATCCCTCTTTGGGGCCCACCTGGCCCAAAGAAATCCGGTAGCAGGAGTGAGACTTGAACCCACAACCCTAACTCTGGCACACGAGTTCTCCCAACAACAAGGAGCAAGGGAGAAAGCAGGAGCATATCGTCACTGCAGCCTGAGAGCTACCTGGATCACCTCATCCAACTTCATTTCCTGCAAGTGAAATCCCCAAATCCCCATTCTAAACAGTGAGCGGGATTCTCCGCTCCCCAGCCACGTGTTTCTAGGTGTGATGGGATTCTCTACTCTCGCCGCTTGTCAATGGAATTTCCCACTGAAGCCACCCCATGCCGCTGGGAAACCCGCAGGCAGGGGTGCGCTGCCAGTGGGAAAAGAAAATCCCAACGGCCAGAGAATTCCGGCCAGTATTTTATCACCATCACTGACTCTTCTTGACCACAGTGCTGAAATAAAATCCACTACAAAACAACCAATCAAAAATAATTTTATCAAACAAATCATCCAATGCTCCATACAAAAGTCAACCATTCACCCTTGTTCATTATTTCATTGTCCAAGAGCTCAAGCACAGTGCCACCCTCCAGTGATTGCAGCATGGCTGATGAACGACTGCTGCCTTTCATTGGGGCGACGGCAGATAGCCTTTTAAAATGCTGTAATAGTTCCAGGAGGCACAGAAAACTGAAAATAAAGCCGCTACCATGGCACTCCAAGCAAATGTCGCAGACCAGAACTATCACGAGCTGCCAGTCCGGCTCAGGGAGCTACGTTTAAAGGCCCAGCTAAGGAGTCCCATCTGGGCGGGCCTTTGCCCACTCACACGGGAACTCTTATTCTACGAAGCCTGGGATCAGGGTAACTAGGGCCATGCAGACAGGCTGCAGCAAGGGCATGGGGTGGGAGTGAGAATGGGGGGATGGTCCTCGTGAGGGCTAACACTTGAGTAATTCTGGGTCTAGGAGCCCTGGCTTTGCTCTCCTCCAATTTGGATGGGCTGGCTGAATGACAAGGACACAGCTGGAGTGGCTGGATGGGAGTACAAATACTGTCACCCCGACAGAGGATTTCAGGGTCGTGAGCCATGGAGCCACTGCCACTCCCCAGTGCGGTGCCTCAGCAACCCTAGTGATCAGCTCGAGCACAGATTGCTGGACTGCTATGAGATTTGTATGAGACCCACAGCTGAGTGCAGTGTTAGTGTTCATGGGCAATAAATGCTGGCTTGCTGGCCTAGCAAGAATTTTAAAAAACACCTCGGCAAACCTTGGTCTGTTTTGATGCTAGAAGAGTATTAGAGTGTCTCAACCCAGGAAAATGCTGTAAAGTTCTTAGTCACAAGGAGAATTTGAACTAAGAAGAAGAGTCCTAGGGACTCGAAAAGTGACCTCTGGGCGCGATTTAATGGAAAAACTATGGTGTCATTGTAGCACAATCAATCACTCACGAGGCGAGATGAGAAGGAGTCGAACGATGGCTTTATTATGCAGACTTGTTCCCTAGCAGCACAGTTACAGAATGCGGCTGCTGGGAGAACCCGGGCTGTTATACTCCGCCTTACTGGGTGGAGCCAGCAAGCGGCTGAACCTATCGGGATCCAGTGTCTATCTACCAATAGCCTCTCGGCATCCCAGGGTACCTTAATACCCCTAATACATACCACCACATTCACCCCTTGTTAAAAAGGAACCCGGCGGGGTAGTGGGCCGTATGGTGGTACGGGTTTCCAGAGTTGGTACCTAGGATGCCACTAACGCGGTGGCTATGCTCCGATATTAACTACTTACAATGCCGCTTTTACTGGGCAACCAAACCCCCAAAAATATTTACAGAGGCATTTTGTGCTTCATTATACAGATTCGATGAGTCGGATGGGTTCCCTGGTCGTCCTCGCCGACCGGCTTAGCCACGGTGGTGATGGAGGCGCAGGTTCCGGCCTCGTCGTCTCTGGGAGCGTCGCGATGCCTCGTCCCGCTTCAATATCCCTATTCGGGGCCGGGGGAAGGACCGATCCACCCTGGAAGGGGGCGGCTGTGGGGTGCGCCGGCGGGAGGGAGGGGGTGATTGGTGTTGGGGGGTGGCTCCAGAGGGGGGTCCCGGGGGTTCGATCGCGGCGGGGGTCCACGGTGACCAAGGGGCTGCCGCGCGGTCGAGGGCGTAGGCGCGGGCGTTCTGTGACGTCACATCAAACGAGGCCGCGAGGGCCCGTGCCTCTTTGAGGCCTAGTGTGTCTCTTTCCAGCAATCGCTGGTGAATTTGGGATGAAAGCATACCTGCCAGGAATGCTCCAGAGGGGGTCACTGGTGTTGGGGGGGGGGCTCCGGCGGGTGCCAGGTCCCGCAGGGAGACCGTGTCCTGTCGGCCGTCGGGGTACTCCACGTAGGCGTATTGAGGGTTCACGTGGAGGAGATGAACCCTCTCGACCAACGGATCCGATTTATTTGTGCATCCGCACATGCTTTCGGAGCAGGATGGGTCCCGGGGCTGCCAGCCAGGTCGGAAGTGACGTTCCGGAGGAGGACTTCCTAGGGAAGACAAGGAGGCGTTCGTGAGGTGTTTGATTCGTTGTTGTACACAGCAGCGACCAGATGGAGTGGAGGGCGTCCGGGAGGACTTCCTGCCAGCGGGAAACTGGGAGACTTCTGGACTGCAGGGCCAGAAGGACGATCTTCCAGACCATTCCGTTCTCCCTCTCTACCTGACCGTTCCCCCGGGGGTTGTAACTGGTCGTCCTGCTCGAGGCCATGCCCTTGCTGAGCAGGAATTGATGCAGTTCGTCACTCATGAAGGAGGACCCCCTATCGCTATGTATGTAGGCAGGGAAACCGAACAGTGTAAAGATGGTGCCGAGGGCTCTAATGACCGTGGCCGCGGTCATGTCAGGACAGGGGATGGCGAATGGGAACCGGGAGTATTCGTCAATCACGTTGAGGAAGTACGTGTTGCGATCGGCGGAGGGGAGGGGGCCTTTGAAGTCCAGGCTGAGGCGCTCAAAAGGACGGGAAGCCTTTCTCAGGTGCGCTTTATCTGGCCAGTAGAAATGCGGCTTGCCTTTCCTGGTGGCGGTCCTGACCTCCTCGATGGAGTAGGGTAGGTTGCGGGTCTTCACGAAGTGATGGAACCGAGTGGCCCCCGGGTGGCAGAGGTCCTCGTGGAGGGTTTGGAGACGGTCCACTTGTGCGTTGGCACATGTGCCGCAGGATACGGCATCGGAAGGCTCGTTCAGCTTTCCGGGATGATACAAGATCTCATAGTTATAGGTGGAGAGTTCGATCCTCCACCGCAAGATCTTGTTGTTCTTGATCTTGCCCCGCTGTGCATTATCGAACATGAAAGCAACCGGCCATTGGTCAGTGAGGAGAGTGAATCTCCTACCGGCCAGGTAATGCCTCCACTATGGCCTGGGCCTCCTTTTCCACTGAGGAGTGGCGGATTTCTGAAGCGTGGAGGGTACGTGAAAAAAAAGCCAGGGGTCTGCCCGCTTGGTTGAGGGTGGCCGCCAGAGCTACGTCGGATGTGTCGCTCTCGACTTGGAAGGGGAGGGATTCGTCGATCGCGTGCATCGTGGCCGTTGCGATATCTGCTTTGATGCGACTGAAGGCCTGGTAGGCATCTGTCGACAGGGGGAAAACCGTGGACCGGATTAGCGTCGGGCCTTGTCCGCGTAGTTGGGGACCCACTGGACGTAATAAGAGAAGAAGCCCAGGCAGCGTTTCAGGGCCTTTGAGCAGTGGGGGAGGGGGAACTCCATGAGGGGGCACATGCGTTCGGGATCGGGGCCTATCACTCCATTTCGCACTACGTAGCCAAGGATGGCTAGACGGTCGGTGATAAACACGCATTTTTCCTTGTTGTATGTGAGATTCAGGGCGTTTGTGGTCTGGAGGAATTTGCGGAGTTTGGCGTCGTGGTCCTGCTGGTCGTGGCCACAGATGGTGACGTTGTCGAGATAGGGGAATGTGGCCCGCAAACCGTACCGATCAACCATTCGGTCCATCTCCCGTTGGAAGACCGAGACCCCGTTTGTGACGCCGAATGGAACCCTTAGAAAATGATAGAGCCGCCCATCTGCTTCAAAACCAGTGTATTTTCGGTCGCTCGGGCGAATGGGGAGCTGGTGGTAGGCGGACTTAAGGACCACCGTGGAAAAGACCTTGTACTGTGCAATCCGATTGACCATGTCGGATATGCGGGGGAGAGGGTACGCATCCAGCTGCGTGTACCTATTGATGGTTAGACTATAGTCTACGACCATCCTCTGCTTCTCCCCGGTCTTTACAACTACCACCTGGGGACTATTGCTGGCCTGGATTATGCCTTCCCGCAGCAGCCGCTGGACTTCTGACCGGATTAAAGATCGGTCCTGGGCGCTGTATCGTCTGCTCCTGGTGGCGACTGGTTTGCAATCCGGGGTGAGGTTCGCGAACAGGGAAGGCGGATCGACCTTGAGGGTCACGAGGCTGCAGATAGTGAGTGGGGGTATAGGGCCGCCGAATGTAAACGTTAAACTCTGGAGATTACACTGAAAATCCAATCCCAGGAGTGTGGCAGCGCAGAGGTGGGGAAGGACGTAAAGCCAGTAGTTTTTGAACTCCCTTCCCTGCACCGTGAGGTTCGCGATGCAGAACCCTTTTGTCTCTACCGAATGGGACCCCGCCGGCAGAATTTTTTTTTGATTACTCGGGTGGATTAGAAGGGAACAGCGTCTTACCGTATCAGGATGTATAAAACTCTCCGTGCTCCCAGAGTCGATCAGGCAGGGCGTCTCGTACCCGTTTACAAATATCGTTGTTGATGCTGTTTGGAATGTTCGGGGCCGTGACTGGTCCAGGGTCACAGAAGCCAGTCGTAGTTGCTGCACCGGGGCGTTTTCTTCAGGCCCGGTGTGGCCGTCTATCCCGGGGTCTTTAGACGTCAGCCAAGACTGCGGCGTCCATGGGTCGCACACGGTCGGGGGTGGACAAGATGGCGCCGCCCTTGGGTCGCATGTTGCCAGGGAGCACAAAATGGCGCGCCCATCCCTCCCGCATGGAGCCTGGGACCCAAGATGGCGGCGCCCGTTGGCCGCACATGGATTGTTTGGGGGGTTGAGTTTGGGGTTCTCCCCCGGAGATTACGGCTACCCCCCGGGTCTGGCACACAGCGACAAAGTGCCCCTTTTTCTCTCACCCTTTACAGAGGGCCGAGCGGGCCGGGCAGCATATCCGGCGGTGTTTCCTCTGCATGCAAAAGTAGAGGCGGGGCCCCCCCAGGGTGATCTGCCGCTCTGGCAGCGCAGGCTCGCGGGGTGGCGGGGGCTCCCGGGGGTTCGATCGCGGCGGGGGTCCACGGTGCCCAAGGGGCTGCCGCGCGGTCGGGGGTGTAGGCGCTGGCGTTCTGTGCCGCCACATCAAACGAGGCCGCGAGGGCCCGTGCCTCTTTGAGGCCTAGTGTGTCTCTTTCCAGCAATCGCTGGTGAATTTGGGATGAAAGCATACCTGCCACGAACGCATCTCGGACCAGCAGCTCTGTGTGTTCATTAGCCGCAACCGATGGGCAGTTGCAGTTTCTCCCCAGTATCAACAGCGCATTGTAGAATTTGTCCAGCGATTCCCCGGGGATCTGCCGTCTGGTCGCGAGCTGGTGGTGTACGTAGACCTGGTTGACGGGCCAAACGTAGATTCCTATCAGCATCGCGATCGCCGTCGGGAAATCTTCCGCATCCTCTATGAGCGTGTAGATATCAGGGCTCTCCCTGACATGCAGGATCTGGATTTTCTGTTCCTCTGTAGGTATGCCGGGGGCCGTTCAGAGGTATCCCTGGAAACACGCTAACCAATGTTTAAAAGTGGCCGCTGCATTTGCCAAGTGGGGGCTGATTCGCAGACACTCCGGCATGATTCGGAGCTCCATGTCCTTAAAAGTTTGCGTAATAAATTGTAGCACAATCAATCAACCATGAGGCGAGATGAGAAGGAGTCGAACGATGGCTTTATTACGCAGACTTGTTCCCCAGCAGCACAGTTACAGAATGCGGCTGCTGGGAGAGCCTGGGCTCTTATACTCCGCTTTACTGGGTGGAGCCAGCAGGCGGTTGATCCAGTCGGGATCCAGTGTCTATCTACCAACAGCCTCTCGGCATCCCAGGGTACCTTAATACCCCTAATACATACCACCACAGTCATTTTGAGCACGATCCTTCTCGTTGGCGAGATCGCGGCCCATATTTAACGACACTTAGTGCTGGAAATGAGCCTCCACGAGCTTCTCACCATTATTGATTGTCTCACTGTCTGATTCACCAGACCCGCACCTCAGCACAATGCCGCTATCAAGGGAGAGCTGCTTTTAAACGCTCTCTCACCACTCAAGCTTGACAGATGCAGATGGACATTGGCGAAACACTCTAGAGTGTGGCCCAGTCACTGAGCATTATCGCTGAGGGCGTCGACAGGACAGGCAGAGCTAGATAACGCAGAGCCTCTGGAGCTCACTCAAGCTCCCCCTCCATCCCATGGAGTCGCCCAAGGCCCTAAGGGCACCATCAAGGAGGAGGAAGGGCAGGGGGACCAACCCAGGCTTTCCACCAAGTAGACTGTCCTGGCTTGATACAATTCACACCTCTTTAACCTGAGGTTACCCCATCTCTGGATCTGTAAAGATTTAATCACCTGCAAATGCTCGCATTCCAAGCATTGTCTGGCATCTTTGAATCTGTCTATATATGTGTTTCTGGAACATACCTCTTCATTCACCTGAGGAAGGAGCAGCGCTCCGAAAGCTAGTGACATCGAAACAAACCTGTTGGACTTTAACCTGGTGTTGTAAGACTTCGTACCAAGTAGACGACAGTGGTCTCCAGTTCTTCCGAACACCCCGTCCTGACAGCGGCACAGCTCAAAGGCAGCGGGAATAAAGGGTGGCACAGCGATGCCTGTGGTACTGGTAAGTTGGCCGAGGCTCTCCAGCTCCAGACCCTCCGGAGGACACCCGCCAAGGGTATCAAAGGCCCCAGGGCTCAGAAACCAGCAGACTCCCTCCACCTCTGATGCGCATCCAAGAGATACACCCATGGACTTTATCGACGTCCCATGTATGGAACGATGTGACTGAACTGTACGCAGAACAATACTTTTCACTGTACCTTGGTATACGTGACAATAAATCAAATCCAATAATTCAATTGGGGCTGTTTAGCACAGGGCTAAATCGCTGGCTTTGAAAGCAGACCAAGGCAGGCCAGCAGCGTGGGTTCAATTCCAGTACCAGACTCCCCGAACAGGCGCCGGAATGTGGTGACTAGGGGCTTTTCACAGTAACTTCATTTGAAGCCTCCTTGTGACAATAAGCGATTTTCATTTTCATTTTCATTTGATTCATTTCAATTCCAATCCAATACAACCAGGAAAGATCAAATAGAGGGAGGAGGACGAAGTGGGCACTGGAAGTTTGCTATTTGTATTTGGGGGGGGAACGGAAATATTAAATGTTCACAATTAAAACACGTTACACCTGATACATGTGAAGCCTCTGTCACGTTAACCTTCACAGCGGGCCTGCCTGAGCCCCCACCCCCTGTTTCCCAACGCACCTCCTGACCCCTGGGTATAGCGGTTCAAGATGAAACGCCCCCAGCGCAGACCAGTTCAGAGGATGGTGTGAGCATGCTGTCAGCAGAAAGACAGGTGTCAGACTTTGGCATAAATTGAGAAGCACCAGAGCCATAATTTGTCTACCGTAAGGAAGTGGAGAAGGGGAGAGACTGACAATCAGTTAAGGCTTCCAGCCGGGACCCTCAAATCCCCGGGCCTCCCCCAACCTCATGTGTCCCGCCTTCTCTCAGAATGCCATCCAGTGAGCAAGTTGTACTGGAAAACCTCACTCTGCACACCTACCCTCCGCCACAGCAAGAGCCCCTGGACCCCATACCCCAGACCCCTGCTGGGAACATTAGGAGACCGTGCTTAGGTGCCCTCCCCTGATCCACACATTCACCCTTTAGCTGAGAGAATATCCGCAGTGCTGAAGCCCAGCTCTTGAGTGTTTGATTATTGGCTGCTCCCTCTGTAGTGCTGATGCTTCGAGAGTTAGGCAAACTGTTCAGGGTTCACCGTTTCATCAGGGTTCAAAGTAATCATTGTCTGAGACATGGGGCTGGATTCTCTGTCCCGCTGTGCCAGATTTCTGGTTCAGTGCGCCGGCGGGATGCTCTATTTCACTGGCTGGTCAATGGGGTTTCCCATTGTGGGGCAACCCGCCGGCCCGCTGGCAAAACGGAGCATCCCGCCAGCGGAGAATCCAGCCCATGGTATGTGTACCCACGAGAAGCCACTTGAAAATATTTTGTTTATTTAAGTCAAAAAATACCTTGAACAATAAAATGAAAACCAACTACTTAACAGTCCATAATTCACACTAACCATTAATCAACAAGGAAAGGGCACCGTGCCTGACAGACACAAGTATCTATCTGCTACAGAATATCGGTACAAACACAAAACTACAACAGTTCATTTGCACAAACAAAACCAAACACACTGTATCACCCCTCACAGGTCCTCAACAGAATGGAGGATCCTTGCCCTTTGGTCATTTTACATATCAGTCTCTGTCCATGAGCCTCCATTGTACAGGCCTTCAAAGATGGCCTAATTTCATTGGAACCAAAGCACAGTATCCACATGTTCCACTGGCGTTCAAGGTGCAGTAAAACAGCCTTGGCATCAAGCATGTTAGACTCACAGTGACGTGCTAGTCGACATGCAGCACTCACTACACACACGATAAAGTCACCACCAATCTGCAAAAGCATTCCTTCAACACCTTCATCAAGTTGCTCATTCGGATCAATCTGCCTCTCTCTTCTCCCTTCTGCAGCTCCCAGCAGTAGACGCCCCAACAATGGAAAACTGCACCATCCCAGAGCACACCAGAAGAACGTAGAATAGAGAACATACAGTACAGAAGGAGGCCATTCAGCCCATCGAACCTGCACCGACCCACTTCAGCCCTCACTTCCACCCTATCCTCGTAACCCAATAACCCCTCCTAACCTTTTTTGATAACTAAGGGCAATTTATCATGGCCAATCCACCAAACCTGCACGTCTTTGGACTGTGGGAGGAAACCGGAGCACCCGGAGGAAACCCACGCAGACACAGAGAGAACGTGCAGACTCCGCGCAGACAGTGACCTAGTGGGGAATCGAACCTGGGACCCTGGCGCTGTGAATCCACAGTGCTAACCACTTGTGCTACCAAAAGAACTCCCCTTTCAATTCTCCAGCACAGGCAGGAATTCATCTTACCAACCTCCCTTTCCTTACTCCAGACCACAAAAGCATAGAGGTGGCAGCAAATAAACACAACAGCCTCCAGGCAGCTGCAACTAGCAACAAGCAGCAAACACTTCTCTGTCAGATCAATCTGCCTCTCTCTCCCCCTCTTGCAGCTCCCAGCAATAGACCCTTCAGCAGCAGAGAATTACACCGACCCAGAGCACACCAAAAGAGAGAAAGAGCTTCCTTTTCCCCTCCCCAGATCAGGTAGCAGGTCATCTTCCCATCCTCCCTTTCCTTACTCCAGGCTACAGAAAATGAATAAAACAGCAGCAGCAGCCTCCAGGCATTTGCAGCCACAAGCAACAGCAAGCAGCAAATGCCACCTACAGCACCACTTGAGAGATGAGACCCAGCGCGGGGTCGGAGAATCCCCAGGTCCCGCCGCCCCGATGCCGACTTAACGATTCTCCCCCGCCAATTCTCGGCCTCCCACGAGATTCCCACCGTGCCTGTCGGGCGCCGTTAAAAGCGGCCCCCCCGGCGATTCTCCGGGCCCCGATGGGCCGAGTAGCCGCCGCGTTCGGCCGAGTCCTGCCGGCGTGGGTTACTCAGGTCCCACACAGCGGGACATGGAAGGTGTGTCTGTGGAGGCCGTCCTGGAGTGGAGGGGATCCGACCGGGGGGGGGGGGGGGGGGGGGGTGGTGGGGGGGGGGTGGGGGGGGGGAGAGGGGACCCGCAGTGGACTGGCCCAGGCTGGTTCCATGGGGGCTTATGTACCTCCGCGCCGGGCCCCTGTAGGGCTCCGCCATATTGCCCGGGGGCCGCGCGGAGAAGGGAATCATGTATGGAATCACGCCGGCCATTCCGCGCATGCGCGAACTCGCGCCAGCCGTTCCGCACCGGCTGGAGCCGCAGGGTCCACTCCGGCGCTGATCTAGCCCCCTAGGAAGGGGAGTATTCCTCATTATCGGGGACCGTTGACGCCGGAGTGGTTTGTGCGCCTTTTCTCGCGGGCATGGGGACACAGCCCTATTATTAGAGAATCCTGCCCGTGAAGTGCTCTCACAACTAACAAGGTCGATTCCTCATTTGCAATAGCCTTCAGCTGTGAAGCCAGAGGCTTCTAAAAGTCAAAGGGAGTTAAAGTGAGCTTCAGCATATAACCAAGAACAGGGCTCTATCCTGGAAGTGTTTGGTAGGACAGACAAGCAGCAGCTGCAGTGGCCCCTGTTATGGGTATCCACAATAGTTATAGATGGCTTGAAGGCCTCACAGACTAAAAGCCGCTCACCCCGTCCACGGCCCAGGGACGACCCCCATCTGGAACGCTTCAGCCCCCGAACAAGCCCAACCCCCCTGAGGGGTCCCCCAAACACAAGCACTGTGGCAGCAGCGCCAGTTCCCATGCTGGAAAATGTAAATGGCTGCTCACATCCTCTGTTCCCCTCAGCAGCCATCACGCCAGCTTCATGTTTTTGAAAAGGAGCACTATACAACATCCGCATGATTTCTCGCTGTGTAGCCCATTAATTCCCGGGAGGCTGCTGCATTTGACATCAAACTTGCCAATGAGATGGAAATTAATGCAAATGAGGGTCAACGATATGCTTGCTATATTTGGCCGTGACCTGGAACTCATCATCAGGAGCAGGCCGGTTAGATAGCAAATCGATTCACGCGGGGCGCAAATCTCGATTTTGGTGTTTCCCACGCCCGGCACGCCCAGATCCGCGCCGGGCCCAACACTAAATCGCATCCTCTGTTTCTCTCTCCATCAATGCTGAGTTTTTCCAGCATTTCCTGTTTTGATTTCCTGTTCCTCTATGCATTCACTTATTGCCGCAAGTTAACCAAACCGTTTCTAAGTGTGTTAGCGAGCGGGAACTGCCGCGAGCTTCCCGACGCTCGGCATGGCGAGGCCGTCGCCACTATAAAATGTTAATTGGTCCACTTAACGAGGCTGCACGGGTTTCACGCCGCAAATGATGGTCTAGCCGGCTGATTCGCCAGAACAGTGCTCGCCAGTCCCCTGCTAACAAGGGAGAGCAGCCCTTCCACCAGCTTCACATTTTTAAAAAGGTGTACTAATTGGAGCCCATGTGACCACCTGCTGAGGAGGCTGTTAAATCACAGGAAGCCGTTAGTTAAGAAGTTGCTTCCGTTAATTGTATGGAGACTGGGCTTCATTGGTGCTTATTGGTTTCCCACCACGTTAAGGCGGGATCCTGATTTTGGCAATGGAAGCAGGCCGGTTAGATCGCAAACATCGGCGCCTGGCATGGTTCCCGATTTTTGGCCTCTGCTGCGATTTAACAGCTTTGTCACACTCTCGCTTAAGCACAACGCGGCTATTAAACCGTGCCTTTATTGTCTGCAGAGTAAATTAGCTTTAAGATTCCCATCTTATCTCACTAAAGTATTTAAAATAAGACCCTTTGAAAAAATTGGACTGGACAAAAGGAGAAAATGCAATATCCAGTTGACATCACAAGGAAATATTGTTTCCATGCTCTGGATTACACATGCTTTGCAAAAATAAACCTTACATCAGGTGATGAAAAGTAAACAATCCATGGTGTGAGTGTACCTGTGCCAGTTGTAACAAGAAATATATAAGTGCCACAAGATTTGTCAGGGCCAACCCTCCTCCTCAATTCATTAAAAATAATAATTATTTTTTTCCAATTCAAGGGCAATTTAGCGTGTCCAATCCACCTACCCTGCACATCATTTTGGGTTGTTGGGGTGAGACTCACGCAGACACGGGGAGAATGTGCAAACCCCATATGGACAGTGAACTGGAGCCAGGATCAAACCAGAGTCCTCAGCCCCGTGAGGCAGCAGTGCTAACCATTGCGCCACCGTGCCGCCCTCTCCTCTCAAATCAATAGTAAAAAAGACTTGCATTTGTATAGCAACTTTCACAACCACAGGATGTTCCAAAGCACTTTACAAAGTACTTTTGAAATGTAGTCACAGTTGTAATGCAGAAAACATGACAGCAGAGTTGCTCATAGCAAACTCCCACACACAGCAGCGTGATAATAGCCAAATAATCTGTTTTTGTGATGTTGGATGTTGCTGAGGGATTAATTTACTGAGGGCATCAGTGATAACTATCCTGCTTTTCTTCAAATTATTGGCATGAGAACGTGAGTCAAATCAAAGTGCTACCCTTCCAAACTCCACTCGGCCACCTATACAAAGAAATTCAGGTGTGGGAAACCTGCCCAGCACTCCCATTGCCTGGGGATTGAAATTTGAGCCAGTTCTGCCTCTGGAAGAATATGTGTTCACAAGCAAAACATTTGTTTGATTTTGGTGAGGGAAAACGTGCCTGGAGACAGCCTTGGAGATTAGCCCAGTTACTGAGGAATCTTTGGAAATCCTGCTGAGCCGTATACACATGTAACGTTATATAATATGTATTTTTTACCCCTTCGGTGAACAGCAAGTAAGTAGTTTGAATAACCCAAGCAATGGAATCATTTCTACCATTGTGGTTGAATAATGGCTATTCATAGAATTTACAGTGCAGAAGGAGGCCATTCGGCCCATCGAGTCTGCACCGGCTCTTGGAAAG
Source organism: Scyliorhinus torazame (assembly GCF_047496885.1). Taxonomy (NCBI): domain Eukaryota; kingdom Metazoa; phylum Chordata; class Chondrichthyes; order Carcharhiniformes; family Scyliorhinidae; genus Scyliorhinus; species Scyliorhinus torazame. The sequence continues at coordinate 222,235,804 of NC_092709.1, forward strand.
AGCACCCTACCCAAGATCAACACCTCCCCCCTATCCCCATAACCCAGTAACCCCACCCAACACTAAGGGCAATTTTGGACACTAAGGGCAATTTATCATGGCCAATCCACCTAACCCGCACATCTTTGGACTGTGGGAGGAAACCGGAGCACCCGGAGGAAACCCACACACACACGGGGAGGATGTGCAGACTCCGCACAGACAGTGACCCAAGCCGGAATAGAACCTGGGACCCTGGAGCTGTGAAGCAATTGTGCTATCCACAAGGCTACCGTGCTACCCAAACTATTGAATAAGCACACCAGGATAGGAAAGACCAACGAAGAGTTAACACCTTTGGATGTAGTCAGGGGAAATGATGTGCAATGCAGAAGTAATATAAATATGTATATTTTCAGATTTTGTATCTCCCTCTTGTGGTTGATAATAGTTTGGTTCCAAAATGTAAAATATCTTCATGTGTAAACTAAAACTGTATAGGTGTTTGATTGTCTACCAGTGAATTTAAAGTTTCTCTTTGGAGATGTTTGATCAATCTCCAAGTTGGGACAACAGGAATCTGGCATTAATTCTATTTGGAAACAAGTTTTATCCTTATACTAAAATATGATCATGGTAATCTAAATTCTTTTGGCAAGATCTTTTAATGTGTGGAGTGCATTTATTTAATGTATGATGAATTGATCCATTAGAGGAACCCTTGCACTGAATAATTAACAAATAACATGTGAACTCACTGTGCTTTGTATGGCTTATGTATGGCTGTTAGAAAGATTGTACAGCCTGTGGTGTACTTCGCCATCATTCATACCAAGGAAGGGCCCTACTGGGGTGAGCCATACAGTATGACTCTGGGATAGACTTTGATCATTTCAATTGCAATTCACTTATGATGATGTCCTGTAAGGTATGTGCGTGTGCTGTGAAACAAAATATGGAACAGCTAAACCAAAAGTAGTATAACTTTTTCACTTTGTTGAAGAAATGTGGAAAATTGTTGGAAGATTGTTTCAATCTATTTTTATTCTCTTGTTTAAACTTTGTACATATAATCATAAAATTATTACAACACATAAAAGACCACACCTTGCCCTGTCCCTGACTACCCGGTGGTCTCTGATGGCTTGCGAGACCCCCAAAGTGCCATCACGCCTGGTCCACGTTTGGGGAAACCAGTGCTAAATGGTGCTCGATCGAGGTATCATTTGTGGGTGGGATTCTCCCCTACCCGGTGGGGCGGGGGGTTCCGGCGTAATGGAGTGGCGGGAACCACTCCGGCGCCGGGCCGCCCCAAAGGTGCAGAGGTCTCCGCACCTTTAGGGGCCAAGCCCTCGCCTTGGGGGGCTAGGCCCGCGCCAGAGTGGTTTCCGCTCCGCCGGCTGGCGGCAAGGCCTTTGGCGCCACGCCAGCGCAGAAAGGTCTTCGCCGGGCGACGCATGCGCGGGAGCGTCAGCAGGGGAGGGAGTCTCTTCCGCCTCCGCCATAGTGAAGACCATGGCGAAGGCGGAAGAAAAAGTGCTCCATCACGGCACAGGCCTGCCCGCAGATCAGTTGGCCCCGATCGCGGGCCAGGCCACCGTGGCAGCACCCCCTGGGGCCAGATCACCCCACGCTCCCCCCCCCCCCAGGACCCCGGAGCCCGCCCGCGCCGCCTTGTCCCGCCGTTCAAAAGGTGGTTTAATCCATGTGGCCTGGAGAGAATTGACAACGGTGGGACTTCGGCCCATCGCGGGCCGGAGAATCGCCGGGGATGGGCCCGCCGACCGGCGCGCCGCGAATCCCACCCCCGCCGAATCTCTGGTGGTGGAGAATTTGGGACACGGTGGGGGCGGGATTCACGCCAGCCCCCAGCGATTCTCCGTCCCAGTGGGGGTCGGAGAATGGCGCCCGTTGATCTGGATCACGCCCAGCAAGGGTGAGATCCAGATGGAGCTGGGCAGAGTGAGTTAGGTGACTAGCGATCGGTCCGGCACCCTGCACAGAGCCCGATATGGGGCTCTCGAGGGATTCACACGTTGCGTCTGGCTCAAAGCCGGGCACAACATGGTGGCTCAATCGCGCCCAAACCACTCAAGATAAATTTCACAACTGCAACTCTTCCCCTTTAATAATAATGTGGAGATGCCGGCGTTGGACTGGGGTGAGCACAGTACGAAGTCTTACAACACCAGGTTAAAGTCCAACAGGTTTGTTTCGATGTCACTAGCTTTCGGAGCGCTGCTCCTTCCTCAGGTGAATCCATTCACCTGAGGAAGGAGAAGCGCTCCGAAAGCTAGTGACATCGAAACAAACCTGTTGGACTTTAACCTGGTGTTGTAAGACTTCGTCCTTTAATAATAGTTTAGTGAGTTGATGCTGCACCATTTATATTGCTTTTATTTTTAAAAAAATATATTTTATTACAAACATGTATCAAAACAGGTTGCAGTGAACAAACACCCTGGGAAACATGCTTCCCAACAATCATCTATACAGTGTGTACAGATTTTTCCCCTTTTTCACCCCCCCCCCCCTGCGACGAACAGATCTTCAAACACAGTCACAAACATCCCCCACCTTTCCTCAAACCTCTCTGAAGAGCCTCTTAACTCATACTTTATCTTCACTAACCACAGGAAGTTGTACAGATCACCCAACCAAGCCGCTACCCCCGGTTGCGATGCCGACCGCCACTCCAGCAAAATTCGCCACCGTGCAATCAGAGAGGCGAAGGCCATGACATCGGCCTTCCTCCTCTCCATGAGCTCCGGCTTCTCTGAAACCCCAAATATCCCCAACAAAGGGTCCGGGTCCACCTCCTCCTCCACTATCCTGGCTAAGACCACGAACACTCCCGCCCAGAATCTTCCCAATTTTTCGCAACCCCAAAAGATGTGCGCGTGATTCGCTACCCCCTGAAAGAACCCACTCATTCTCACCCAAGTCATATGCACCCTGTGCACCACCTTGAACTGCATCAGGCTCATCCTTGCACATGAGGAGGTCCCGTTTACCCTTCGCAGTGCCTCCCAACTCCGCTTCCCATTTCTCCTTAATCTTCACCACCCACTCGCCTCCCTGCTCCCCCAGCCACTTGTAAATATCCCCAATTCTTCCCTCCCCTTCCACATCCGGGAGCAGCAGTGGCTCCAGCAGGGTATATCCCGGCAACCTCGGTAACCCCCTCTAGACCTTTCGCGCAAAGTCCCTAACCTGCAGATACCTGAACTCACTCCCTCTCGGCAGCTCTAACTTCTCCCTTAGCTCCTCCAGACTGGTGAATCCTTCCTCCAAATACAGATCCCTCACCTTGACCAGCCCCACTTCCCTCCACCTCCTGTATACACTATCCATCCCCCCCTGACTCAAACCCATGATTCTCACACAGTGGCATTAGCATTGATATCCCTTCCACCCTAAAATGCCTCCTCTACTGATTCCGTATCTTCACTGTGGACTGATCCACCGGGCTCCTTGAATACCTAATTTATATTGCTTTTATATTCTTTCCAAAATCGACTGCCCAAAACAATTCACAAAGGTCTTCTGCAAATTTATTTTCTTAATTTTGTATTCCACATGTCCAGGTGCAAACTGTCTTTTGTGTAGCTTACTTTACTGTTATGGACAATGCATATATCTTGAATTAGCATCATCCTCACAGATCTTTGTATATGATCTTCAGTTTTCTAGATAGACAATCAAGTGAATTTGTGGCAGGGAATGAGATTGCTGATAATATGGGGAAGGGAGTTCATGGAGCCCACAAGAGTGGGATGCACAGAAAGGAGGGCCAGCCGAACCTGCAAGTTCAGCCATGTCCCAAGTGGTGAGTACAACATTGGACACTAACCTGAACATCGAATAAAGAGTGGCATGGTAGCTCAATGGTTAGCACTGCTGCTTCAAGCACCAGCAACCCAGGTTTAATTCCCGGCTGGGGTCACTGTCTATGTGGAGACTGCACATTCTCCCCATGTCTGCGTGGGTTTCCTCCGGCTGCTCCAGTTTCCTCCCACAAGTCGTGAAAGATGTACTTATTAGGTGAATTGGACATTCTGAATTCCCCCTCTGTGTACTGTTGCTAACTTTCCGGTTGGTTCAATTGCTCTGTTTTATTACCTTTCCTCTCGAGTCGCCAGGTATCTTTATGATACCGCCACGAGGTTCAAGTCCAAGTAATGATCAATAACTCAATACACCGATTAGTAAGATTCAAATCAAAGCACATTTATTATACACAGTAATCACTACTCATGCACAAATTCTACGTCTAAGCTACTTCTACAACTAACAGGCCTATACTTAACTTCTGACCGGCCCACCAGGTCAAGGGAACAAACGGCCTTTCGTTCAGGTTCTGAGTCTGCGGGATTCACAGTTGGTACGGATTGGTAGCTCAGAGTGCCTATCTCGTAGTGAGCGTTGAATTAAGACTTACTTCTGTCGGCAGTCACTGCACCGGTCACGGTCAAGGTTAGTTCGCGTTGCTGGGTGACCCTGGCAGGACGAAGAGAGCGAGTTGAACTTGGGGCTTAACTCTTATAGTCCCCAGGAGCTTCCCGCCTTTTGGGGCGGACCCTGTACCCTGGTTCTAGGTGATTGGACTTTGTTCCAATCGCTTGGTTCGATTTCTCCAATACTGGAGCGGTTCCCTGATCGATGGGCGGTCTTGAGGTGTTCGTTAACCTCTTTTGTGTTGGCTCCTGCTGGCGCCGGGGAGTCTGCCTTTGCTTTGTGTGTCCCAAATGTTACTTATTGCTCCCGTGGATTGCTCATCAGTATGTAGATGGCTGCTACATTGTTATGCTGATGGTCGCTGGTATCGACGCTGTCTGGCCTTTTGCAGAGTTAAATACACAGCAAACCTGCACCTGCTGGTTTCTGCCTGTGTTGGCTGACTTTCCCATCAGCCTTTGCCGTTCGCCATTTTAAATCGGGAGTTGGCCAATTTAGGTGGCTACAGTGCAAAGAACAAAGAACAAAGAAACGTACAGCACAGGAACAGGCCCTTCGGCCCTCCAAGCCTGCACCGACCATGCTGCCCGTCTAAACTAAAATCTTCTACATTTCCGGGATCCATATCCCTCTATTCCCATCCTATTCATGTATTTGACAAGGTGCCCCATAAACGTCACTATCGTCCCTGCTTCCACCACCTCCTCCGGCAGCGAGTTCCAGGCACCCACTACCCTCTGTGTAAAAAAACTTGCCTCGTATATCTCCTCTAAACCTTGCCCCTCTCACCTTAAATCTATGCCCCCTAGTAATTGACCCCTCTACCCTCTATCCACTCTGTCTATGCCCCTCAGAGTTTTGTAGACCTCTATCAGGTCGCCGCTCAACCTCCGTCGTTCCAGTGAGAACAAATCGAGTTTCTTCAACCTGAACAGATGCCGGAGTGTGGCAACTAAGGAATTTTCACAATAACTTAATTGCAGTGTTAATGTAAACCTACTTGTGACACGAATAAAGGTTATTATATTATTATTAGAGTGAACAAAAATCAAAACATTGGGCTGGATTCTCCGGTGCCCCAGCAGCGTGTTTCTCGGCGGTGTGCCGTGCGCTGGCGGCAGGATTCTATCTTCCTGCCGTTTGTTAATGGGATTTCCCATTGAAGCTACCCACGTCGCTGGAAAACCCACAGACGGGGATACGCTGCTAGAGGGTAAAGAGATTCCCAACAGCTGGAGAATTCCGGCGATTGTTTCTTCCACAATGAAGGAAATGTCCCTAACTCCACTGTAAACATCAAAGTGTGTCAACCATGAGGCATGCCAGTACATTTAGCTCTCTGACTCAACTAGTCTCAACAAATAATGATGATGCACACATGGATAAAATGAAACCAATGTACCATGAAATATACACATGTGAAAGTTAAACTTAAAAAACACCCATGCCTCTTTTGTATTCTTATTATGTTATGGACATTGGAACTTACACAGGAAAGCCTTGGCTGTGATTCAGAACCTCCAGGCCCTTAAATATATTATCAAAATGTGGTGTATTTTTCTTTTTTATCTAGGCTGCTCATTAATGTCTCTAATGTCACACTGTAACATGGTTGATCACAGCTATTGGCCTGTTACTCAAGGTTGACTCAGAAATGTCTCTGTTTGCACTCTTTGTCTGAAACTCTAATTATGGTGCAAGCTGTCCCAACATTACATTTACCTTAAATTACAGTTCCTTTTCAGGTTTTTAGATAATGCCAATGATCACATTTAAATAAAATACTGTCAGGCTTAAAACAGACCCAGGAATTTAAGGAGCTAAATTTGGTTACATTGGGCAAAACAAAGAGAAAATGTACTTTGATCTTTGGAATGCTGAGATGTGTGAATAATACGGAGATAAACAATTTTCTTGGGATATGAGACCAGAACTGAAGGACACAGATTTCAAAGTCACGATTCAATTGGATTAAATATAAGAAGATTTTATTTACATTATAATAATAATGGTCGTGTAGACAAAATTTAACTTTAAAAAGCAGCTGATACTATGTTAATTAACACCATTGAAAAGAAGCTCAAAAAATGTTTGATTTGGAAATGGATTAAGGCTATAAGGATAAATAATGCTGCAAGTTCCTCAAGTATAGGTCCTACATATCAGCCTGCAAAACCAATAGTAACATTTTCAATGTTCAATAAATTGAATCTGAGAAAGTTTATTTTTCAGCAGAGCTCCCTAGACACTGGGCTCAGTGAGGCCATTATAGTTTGCATTTTCCTCGGGAACATTTGCACAAATTCCACATTTTGGGAACTATGAACACTAAGGCATATCTCATGTGGTGAAGAAGAAACTGTGGAATAAAATGATTTAATAGTCAGTGTAACACAAGGTGTTGTCCAAGAGCAATGGGAATGGGCTTAACAAGCTTTGGGCATCCAGGAAACTTGATGCAGAACCAGCTTGCAAAAGATAAATGGAGAAAAAGTAATTCGGGAGCAGGCACAGTAGGCCTACAATGAGAGAGGTCATTCCAGGATATCTGGTAAAAGTGATAGAATGAGCAGGACTGCATAATGATTAATACATATCAGGCCAACCCCAGCAATAACAGAGCAAATTAAGTTTTCTCCAATGGCCTTCCTTTCCATTCCACATGCTTCATTTTGACATAATGCAGGTTTCTGTCCTTGATCCCCTCCTTATTCCTCAGCTTCCTGCTGTCTTTCTCTGGCATTATCGGTGAATGCATGGAGTTAATTTCTAAATATCCATTGAATGCTGTATTGGCTGATATTGTGTCAGCCATCATAGCCTGGATGAGTTATATCCTTGACAATCTTGATATGACTAACACCATCTTGATCATTTTATCTGTACCTTTGACTCTCTGTTTGCCTTGTCAAATTGAACCGGGTGATAAATTACCTCAGCGTTCTGTTTAATTCCAACCTGAGGTTCATACCACACACTCAGTCCATCAGCAGGACTACCTTTGTCAAACTCGGAAATTTCCTGCTTAAATTATTAATCTATCTTCTCTGTTGCTGAAACTCGCAGTCACCTACAGAATGAACTTCATCAGTGCTTTCTTTGGTTGCTTTTCCAGGTAAAAGTATCCAGAAAACGTCACAATATTCCCGCCACCCATCACCCTTTGACCTTCTCAAGCTTCACTGGCTGCCATGTCTGAGTGTGTTGAGGTCAAGTTTCTTGCCTTTACCAACAAATCAGTTCATGCCCTATTCCATCCATTCTGGACCATCGAGTCCAGGCCATTGTCGCCGCTTTTCCAACTCTGGTTACTTCATGCTCTGTGAGGATCATTTCTATCTGCTGACTTCCCAATTCACAATGATAGAGGAGGCGCTAGGCAGATACAAATCGCAAAAGAAAATGTCATGCCCTTGGCTTGCTCAACTCCACCCTCAAGCCAATGAAATAGGCAGCCAGCTTAAAATAGTTAGGAATATTATTGTGAAATTTGAAGCGTGATTCCAAAACTGGTGTTTTGGCTACCAATGAGTGAAACTTGCACCATCCATGCACCGCCCAATAGTATTTCTTTAAAAATCTTTTTATTGACATTTTCAAAATTATGCACATTGCCGTTCGTTTTCATTTATTATACAGTGCAAAAAGGCTTTTCCTTACGTTTCTCTATTTACAAATTGTTGCCGTCTAATTCGGCGTGTCATCCCCTTCCCCCCCACACACACAGCCCCCCTTTCCCTAACACCCTCCTCTCCCCCGCCCACTCCCCTGATGCCCTCCCTGGTCAGTCTGGGGATGTGTTCCCCCCTTCTCCTTGTCCCTCCTCTTCCTCCCCCCTTTCTTTTCTCCCTCCGTCGGCTTCAGCGTGTCCTTTTTGTGGATGGTGGGGGAGGTTGCCACCCTCCCCCCTCCCTTTGCGTTATTTCTCTTTCTCCCTCTCAGGCTCTCTGTCTTCTGCCCCCCCTGGGTTGTGCGTCCCTGATGAACCTCCTTGTCTTTCTTTCTTTTCCCTTTCTAACCCTGCCAGTTTCTCTCTCTACTGGCTGTTGTTGGCCTCAAAAAGGTTTTGGAACAGGCCGACAAATTGCCCCCATGCAGTAAGGAAGCCTTCCTCCCACCTTCGGATGGCATATTTTATCTTCTCCAGATGGAGAAATTCTGAAAGGTCTGCTAGCCAGTCTGCAGCTGTGTGTGGTGCTGCTGATCGCCAGCCGAGCAGGATTCTCCGGAAGCAAAAGCTAGGGTGTCGGCCCTCTTCCCCGTGTGTAGCTCTGGCTGCTCCAATACCCTGAAGATTGCCACATTTGGGCATGGCTTCACCCTCACCCCAACAACCTTAGACATTGCCTCGGAAAAGGCTGTCCAGAACCCAACAAGTTTGCGACAAGTCCAGAACATGTGGGTGTGGTTGGCCGGGCCCCTCTGGCACCGCTCACATTTATCCTCCACCTCCGGGAAGAACCTGCTCATTCGGGTTCTGGTCAGGTGCGCTCTGTGCACCACTTTGAACTACATGAGACTGAGCCTTGCGCAGGAGGAGATGGAGTTGGCCCTGCTCAGTGCTTCGCTCCAGAGTCCCCACCCCACTCCTGTCCCCAGTTCGTCCTTCCATTTCTGTCTGATCTCGTCCAGTGGTGTTCAGGCTTCCTGTTTAGGACGACGTCGCTGTCTCGCTTGGTGCATGCAGGTTGACGTGCACACCATCCACGACACCCTGTACCATCGGGATGCCGGCCACTGAGGCGAATTGCGATGCCCTGGCAGCCTGGTGCGCATGGTCCTCTGGGAAATTGATGTATCGTGCCGCGACTGCATAAAGGCCATCGGTGACTGGCCGGATGCACCGGTGCACCGAGGCCTGACTGATACTGCAAAGTTTCCCGCTTGGCGACTGGAAGGAGCCGGTCGCAAAGAAATTCATGACGACTGCCACCTTCACCCTCACTGGGAGGGCATGTCCTCCCCCAGTTCCACCTGGTTCCAGGTGAGCCAGCAGGTGGCATATATGGCCGACTGTCTCACGGTTCGATCGGAGTCTTCTCCTGCATGCCGCCTCTTTAGGTGCTCGAAGGAAATGCGGTCTCTGTACACACGGTGACGCATGGGACGCCTTCGCCACCTTGGCATGACCACCTGCTCGTGCTCATCCCTTGGTGACCCATCAGGATCGGTGTTGTCGCCCTCTTCTGGCCAACGACATGGAGGTGATCCGCACCCTCCGCCTCCTCTTGGACTTGTTGGCCGTGATGGCCTGCAGCAGCAGCGGCAGGCACGGGGGCCCTCCGCAGCCACTCCCTCTGCAGCACCCTCCCTGAGCCGCCTTGCTCACCCGCGCCGGATGGCTATCTGCATGGCTGCCGCTACCGCCACGGCGGCGAATATTGATAGCTACTGCGAATACATCATCAACTTGAAGGGGGGGGGGTTGGTTTGGGAGGGAGAGGCAACAAAATTTGTTAGGAGGGCGCTTTGGAACGTAGGCAGCCAGGGCCCTTTAGATGAATGGGTGCCCCGGCTGCCTGGTCACTGTTCATTCAGGCACGCACCATTCCACCTGCCCACAGTATCCGTATCCCGCACTGTTCACCCCGTCCCTCCTCATCGCAGTGCCAGCGGACACAGCCCTTCACCATGCCCTCGATTTGAAAGGGTGTCTTTGCCACCTTCCTGCCACTGCACTCCAGCGGGGGGTCCTGGTCCCGCAGGCAACCGTGGAGGCCCCCCCCCAACCCGGCAGGATGTTGGCATAATTTGCCCCGCCCCCTCCTCCTTCACCCTTCTCAATCCACCACCCCCGTGCCCTTCTCATACCCCATCCCCCTTCCCTGTACTCCTTTACACAACCCATCCTCCTTAGCCCTGATGTCACCCATCCCAAACACCCCCTCCCTCCCAACCACGTATATCCTTCCCCACTCCCCCCTTCTCCACTCCCCCTCCTTCCCCCCCACCCACTTCCGCCCTTCCTCACTCCCACCCCATGCCAGCCCCAACCATCTTCCCCCCATGGGAGATGGTGGCAAACGCTTCATACAGCCCTCCCCCACCCCCACCCCCTGACATCACCGGCCGCGGACGCTACTTCCTGGGATGGGCCCGCCTACTCACCTCCCTCATCCGCTTTATTTAGCAGGGGTGAACGGCGGCCTCGGGTCATGCGGTCGGGACTTCGGCCCATGTGGGTCGGAGAATAGCGGGGGGCTGGGAGAACCGGCTCTACTGCCTGCTCGACGGATTCTCCGGCATGCGCGGCGCCGACCTCGATGAAGCCGTTCTCGCTGGTTGGGACAATGGCGGAACGGTGTCGGACCAGCGTCGCGCGAAAATCTGGCATGAACAGCGATTCTGTCAGACGGCGCAATCCCCCCCCCCCCCCCCCCCCCCTCCCCAATGTTTCCAAATTTTTTGATGACACAAAACTAGGTGGGAATGTAATTTGTGAGAAGGATACAAGGAGGCTTCAAGGGGACTTTGACAGGCTAAGTGAATGGGCAAGAACATGGCAGATGGATATAATATGTGAATAAGTGTGAAGTTATTCATCTTGGTAGAAAAAACAGAATGGGCGGGATTCTCCGACCCCTCCGGCTGCCGAATTCTCCGGCGTTCGGGATTTCGTGGGGGTGAGAATCGCGCCGCACCGGTCGGGCGCCGTTGATGGGCTGAGAGGCTGCCCGTTTTTGGCGGGTTCCGCTGGCGTATGTTACGAGAGGTACTTACCGGCGGGACCTGGCTCCGCGGGCGGTCTCCGGGATCCTCGGGGGATGCCCCCATGGTGGTCTGGCCCGCGATCAGAGCCCAACGATCCTCGGGCGGGCCTGTGCAGTGGGAGCACTCTATTCCTCCGTGCCAGCTGCTGTAACGGTCCGCGATGGCCGGCGTGGAGATGAACCCCCCCTGCGCATGCGCTATGGTGGTGCCAGCACATGCTGGCGCTCCCGCGCATGCACCAACTCGCGCCGGCCGGCGGAGGCCCTTTGGCACCGGTTGGCATGGCGCCAAGCCCCTTCCGTGCCTGCCGGAGCGGCGCAAACCATTACAGTGCCGGCCTAGCCCCTGGAGGTGAGGAGGATTCCGCACCTTTGGGGCGGCCCGACGCCGGAGTGGTTCACACCACTCCTTCGCGCCAGACCTGCCCGCCATGCCGGTTTCCGAATAATTCTGCCCAACATTTCTTAAATGGTGAATCTTTAAAAAAATTATTTGGATGTGGGTTTTGTTGACTAGACCGGCATTCTTTGCCCATCCCTCAATGCCCTTCAGAAGGTGGTGATGAGCTACCTTCTTGAACCACTGCAGTTTCCCACAGTGCTGTTAGGGAGGCGATTCCAGGATTTTGACCAAGTGACATTGAAGGAATGACGATGTATTTCCAATCAGGATGGTGAGCGACTTGGAGGGGTACGTCCAGTTGGTGCTCTTCCCAGGTTTTTCTTGCCCTTGTCCTTTTACATTGTAGCGGTCATGGGTGTGGAAGGTGCTGCCTAAGGAACTTTGGTGAGTATCTACAGTGCCTCCTGTAGATGGTACACACTGCAGCCACTTTTTGTCAGTGGTGGAGAGAGTGAATGTTTGTGAAAGGGGTAGCAATCAAGTAGCTGCTTTGTCCTGGATGGTGTTAAGCTTCTTGAGTGTTATTAGAGCTGCACTCATCCAGGCAAGTGGAGAGTATTCCATAAAACGCCTGACTTGTGCCTTGTAGATGGTGGACAGGCTTTGGGAAATCAAGAGGTGAGATACTCAACAGATTCCTAACCTTTCACATGCTTTTGTAGCCACGGTATTTATATGTCTCGTCCAGTTCAGTTTCTGGTCAGTGGTAACCCCCAAGATAGTGGGAGATTAAGAGATGGCAATGCCTTTGAATTACAGGTGGTGATGGTTAGATCCTCTCTTGTTGGAGATGGTTAATGCGGGGCACTTGTGTGGGTGCAAATGTTAATAATCACTTGTCAGCCCAAGCTTGGATATTGTCCAGGTCTTGCTGCATTTGAACATGGACAGCTTCAGTATCTGAGGAGTCATGAATGGTGCTGAACATTGTGCAGTCATCTGCGACTATAACCGCCTCTTATGATGGAAGAAAGCTCATTGCTGAAACAGCTGAAGACTTTTGGGCCTAGGCCACTGAGGTACTTCTGCAGTGATGCCCTGAAGCTAAAAGATTGACCTCCAACCACCATAACCATCTTTCTTTGTGCAACCAGTGGCGAGTTTTCCCCCTCATTCCCATTGACTTCAATTTTGGTAGAGTTCCTTGATGCTATACTTGGTCAAATGATGTCAAGGCAGACATTCTCACTTCATCTCTGGAGTTCAGCTCTTTTGGCCATGTTTGAACAAGGCTATAATGAGGTCCGGAGCTGAGTGACCTAGCAGAACCGAAACTGAGCATCACTGAGTAGATTATTGAAGAGTAAGTACCGTTTGATGACCCCTTTCATCATTGTACTGATGATTGAGAGTAAGCTGAAGGAGAAATAATTGGTTGGGTTGGATTTTTCCTGTTTCTTGCGTACAGGACACACCAGGGCAATTTTCTACTTTGAAAGGTAATATGCCAGTGTTTTAGTTGTACTGGAACAGCTTGGCGAAGGGTGCGGCAAGGTCTGGAGTGCAAGTCTTCAGTACTATTGTCGGAATATTGTCAGAGAATGGTGGGAAGTATTAATGTCTAAAGGAACCTGGGTGGCCTTGTTCACAAATCACTAATAGTTAGCTTCCAGGTGCAGCAATCAATTAATAAGGCAAATTACATGTTGCATTGTAGCAAGAGGTTTTGAGCACAGAAGTAGAGATGTCTTGCTGCAGTTATACAGAGACTTGGTGGGAGCTCACCTGGAGTATTGCACACAGTTTTGATCTCTTTATCTAAAAAAATACTCTCCATGGAAGGAGTCCTATGGAGGTCCATCAGGCTAATCCCTGGGATAGCGATACTGCCTTATGAGAAGAGTTGGGGAAACTGGACCTTTATTCTTTAGTTTTGAAGAATGAGAGGTGATATCATTAAGTGTACACCATTCTTAAAGGATGTGACAGGGTAGATGCGGATAGGATGCGTTCCCTGGCTGGTGAGGCTAGAGCCAAAAGGCCCAATCTCAGAATAAGGACCGAGATGAGGAGGAATTTTTTTCACTCAGATGGTGCTAACTCTGTACAATTCTCAACCCCAAGGGTTATGAAAGCTTGATCATTGAGCACATTCAATGACATCAAGCGATCTGGGGATAGCTCAGGAAGATGATATTGAGATAGATGGCCAGGCATGAACTGGTCAAATAACAGTGGGTTAAATGGACTCTGTGGCCTACCCCTGCCCTCATGTTCCTATGTAATATGCAGCATACCAGTCTTGTTGAAATATGTTTGCCCTTTTTTCAATCTGCTAGAATCTCACTGACTCCTTCAATATCACTATAAATGTTTGATAAATCTTCCTGGTCTCCCAAGTGTCATGGAGTAAAACTCATGCATCCCAGTTCTATTTGTTCAATTCAAATCCTTTGCATCTATTTGAAAACTTCCTTTGACTAATATCAAAGTTCTGAAAAAAATGTGAGAGTGCATTTTGTGAGATCAATATTATTACCTGACCTTGCCTGGGCCAGCACATATTAGAAGATTACAAGCACACTATCCATAATCTTGTACTTGTAATATGTGTTGGCTGCATACAAGGTCCAATTAGTAGCCTGGGGACTGCCGAAATGTACCGAGTGAAATGTGTTTAATGTTGGATCTTATACTTTCAAGAAGCAATAAATCATCATGACTTCCTCCTGACACCTCTTATTCTAATACTATGAACGAGTTTTTGACATTATTTTCTACATGTTCTGCTATACCCCATTCCAGTTTTGTCTTGGCCTTTTGATCAGCCCATCCCCTCAACTTTGTAACTGATCTATTCTTTTCCCAAATCCTTTATTTATTTGATTGGGCATTATAATTTATTTTGCTCTTAATGCACTTATAAAATTCACATCATATAATTGAAATTTGTATTTTTATGTTCAGTAGGACATTCCTGAAAAACACAGCATGTTACAGAGAAGCAACATTGTTAAGGTAAACCTACTAAGTGTATTTTGAAAGCTGTCCTCCCAAACTATTCCAAATCTGTGCTGAATGTTAATATATTTTTACAAAATCACAACAAAACTCATGAAAGATGGTTGTTCATATAGAGTGTCACTGTGACACTACCAGGTTGATGCAATCAAGAAATCATGCAGACTATAGTCAGATCAAAGATGTTCACATTTTAGTCAACCTTGGAAGCCTCGAAGAATCCTTCCAAAAACAGAGTCAACTTATACCCCGAGAATAAGATGAACCGCCAGCATGGGTGGTTGCCAATTTGAAATGACACTGACAACTGGTACAAAGAGTGTGCATATTCTTGAACTTCTGTTCATCTTCAGAACACAGCCTGCATAGCCTGCTTGATCTCATGTGCCTGTTTATAAGCTGCTGGTGGGTAAAAGGTACATTTGTTGAGATGAAAAATTGAGGCTGACTACAAAAGTGAGTATAACATGCTGTAGCTGAAAAGAGAATGGTTTATATGCCAAGTATGTGCAAAAACATAATTTTGGGGGCCAGTAAAAAGGGGTCATCTGAAAAGCCGGGTCAACTTATATGCCACAATTTATAGTAAATTGATAGTGTTGGAAAACAAAAAGGTTTTATATGTGTATGGGTAAACATTAGAAATATGGTATAGTTTTTGGTGTAGTTAATTTAATGTTTCTGTGCCTGGAAGGGACCTCTAGTTGGATTCATGCATGTGTGGGGTTGGTTTCAGTTCCAACTGGGATTCTTTTGTGATAAAGAGGGCTATGGCATGAAAATTCCTAGGCCAGCAGAGTCATGCACGCGTTGCTTAGCAACTACAGGCTCTTGTAGGGTAAAGCAAAAAGCTTTCCTTTCTTCTCAGTTTTTTAACTGAAAAGCCAGGGTGGTTGCAGTTAGACAGCCAGAGAGAAACATCTCTCAGCTCTGCTCAAGGCAAGAGAAGCTGTAAGAAGCTGCAAGAAAAAAAGGTCCAGAGAAACTAAAGGACAGTTGGTTCTAGAAACCTAGAATTAGAGCAGGATACTGTTCATGGGCACCACAGACAAAGCTGAGAAGGAATTGGCTGGTGAGAATATACGTTTCTAAAGGTTTCTAAAGCAATCCTAATGGTTTCTAAAGTAATCATAAAGTGTGGAATGTCTTACCATAGTGTGAAAAACAAATTAAAAGTATTTGGAAAAACAACATTGACTGGATATCAGAGTTTGTGCAATGATGGAAGTCAGTCGAGACAAAGAAATCCTTAAAGGGGTTGATGTAAATCCTGGAGTTGATTCATGGGTAAAAGTGGAGTGGAAGCTCTGTTTACAAGTCTTTTGAAAAACGTGGACTGGAATTTGGAATGCAAGCCGCTAATGGCGATGATATACCATCAATTCACAGCAAGACCATATGAACAAGTGAACGAAGGCTTTATTACACAAAGAACTAGCCTGCCAGTGACTTCTGTACAAATAAGCGCCTCCTACTGGGCGCAGGACTATATACCGTCCCGGGGGGGCGGAGCCAGAGGCGGAGCCCACCGGGGTTCCAGCTCAATCCTTAAAGGTTAACGGTTACACAGGCACCACATCTCCTGGTGAATACATTTCGGCACATTCACCCCCTGTTTAAAAAAAACAAAAGTCCGGCGGGGGTGACGTGGGTCAAATGTCCAGTCTACCCAGAGGCCGGATCGTCCTTTCAGACCTCTTCAGCTCTGGCGGTGTGGCGGGCACGGACATCGTAGATAATGGTGACTCCGAGAGCGTGTTGTTCGGAGCTTCCACCCGGCGTGTCGGAGACGGTTGCGGGATAGTAGTGGTGGCTGCTGTGAAGGCGCGGGGGCAGTGCAGGTGCGGGGGGTGGTGTAGACGTGGGAGGACACAAGAGCCCCAGGGGGCGAAAGAGACACGGTTGGTGGCAGTAGGCGATGCTGGGATGCAGGGGGGGCGCGTTGGCAGGGGTACCAGTGGGCGCCAGGTCCCGTAGGGAGACTGTATCTTGCCATCCGTCTGGGTGCGTGACGTAGGCGTAATGGGAGTTTGTGTGCAGCAGCTGGACCCTCTTGACTAGGGGGTCAGTCTTATGGCTCCTCACATGCCTCCGGAGAAGGACAGGCCCCGGAGTTGTCAGCCAGGTTGGAAGCGAGACCCCGGAAATGGACTTCCTGGGGAAAACAAACAAGCGGTTGTGAGGGGTCTCATTCGTGGCCATGCAAAGGAGCGACCTAATGAAGTGTAGCGCCTCGGGGAGGACCTCCTGCCAGCGGGGAACTGGGAGACTTCTAGACCGGAGGGCAAGAAGGACGGCCTTCCATACCGTTGCGTTCTCCCTCTCCAACTGTCCGTTGCCCTGCGGGTTGTAGCTGGTAGTCCTGCTCGAGGCGATGCCTTTACCGAGCAGGTACTGACGCAGCTTATCGCTCATAAACGATGTGCCCCGTCACTGTGGATGTATGCAGGGAAACCGAACAGTGTGAAGATGCTGTGCAGGGCCTTTATTACTGTGGCCGAGGTCAGGTCGGGGCAAGGGACGGCGAAAGGGAAGTGGGAGTCCTCATCAATGACGGTCAGGATGTACAGATTGTGGTTGGTGGATGGGAGTGGCCCCTTGAAGTCGATACTGAGGCGCTCAAAGGGCCGGGAGGCCTTTACCAGATGGGCCTTCTCTGGCCGATAGAAGTGCGGTTTGCACCCCGCGCAGACTTGGCAATCCCTGGTCATGGCTCTGACCTCCTCGGTGGAGTAGGGCAGATTGCGGAACTTAATAAAATGGACAAGCCGGATGACCCCTGGATGGCAGAGGTCGTTGTGGAGATTCCGCAGTCGGTCCTCCTGCGCGCTGTCGCAAGTACCGCAGGACAGGGCATCTGAGGGCTCGTTGAGTTCCCCAGGACGGTACTTAATATCGTAAGTGTAGGTGGAGAGTTCGATCCTCCACCTCAAGATTTTATCATTTTTAATCTTGCCCCGCTGTGCATTGTCAAACATAAAGGCTACCGACCGTTGGTCGGTGACGAGGGTGAACATCCTACCAGTTAGGTAGTGCCTCCAATGCCGCACAGCTTCCACAATGACTTGCGCCTCTTTCTCGACAGAGGAGTGTCGAATCTCGGAAGCATTAAGCGTTCTAGAGAAGAAGGCTACGGACCTGCCCGCCTGGTTGAGGGTAGCAGCCAGGGCGATTTCTGACGCATCGCACTCCACCTGAAAAAGGATGGACTTGTCCACCGCATGCATGGCGGCCTTAGTGATATCGGCCTTGATGTGGCTGAAGGCCGAGCGGGCCTCAGCCGTCAGGGGAAACGTAGTGGTCTTAATAAGTGGACGGGCCTTGTCCGCGTAGTTGGGGACCCACTGTGCGTAGTATGAGAAAAGCCCCAGGCACCGTTTGAGGGCCTTGAGGCTGTGGGGGGCGCATGCGGTCGGGATCGGGCCCCAGGACTCCGTTTTCCATGACATAGCCGAGGATGGCTAGCCGTGTTGTGCGGAAAACGCACTTCTCCCTATTACATGTGAGGTTAGGGGATTGGGCGGTTTGGAGGAACTTCTTAAGGGTGGCGTCGTGGACCTGCTGGTCATGGCCGCAGATGGTGACATTGTCCAAGTACGGGTATGTAGCCCGCAGCCCATACTGGTCCACCATCCGGTCCATTGTTCTCTGGAAGACCGAGACCCCATTGGTGACGCCGAAAGGGACCCTGAGGAAGTGGAAGAGTCGGCCTGCTGCTTCAAAAGCCGTGTAGTGGCGATCTTCCAGGCGAATTGGGAGCTGGTGGTAGGCCGACTTCAGATCCACCATAGAGAAAACCCGGTATTGCGCGATCTGGTTGACCACCTCCGCAATGCGGGGGAGGGGGTACGCATCCAGTTGCGTGAACTTGTTAATGGTCTGGCTGTAGTTCACCACTATCCGGTTCTTTTCCCCAGTCCTGACAACCACCGCTTGAGCTCTCCAGGGGCTGTTGCTGGCCTCGATAACCCCCTCTCTCAAGAGTCGCTGTACCTCTGACTTCATGAAAGTCATATCTTGTGCACTGTACCGCCTGCTCCTGATGGTGACGGGCTTACAGTCGGGGGTGAGGTTCGTGAAGAGCGAGGGGGTGGGGGGCGACCTTAAGGGTCGCAAGGCAACATACCGTGAGGGGGGGTAAGGGTCCGCCGAACTTCAGAGTCAGGCTTCGGTGAAGTCCAGTCCAAGCAGTAGAGTGGCGCAGAGGTGAGGGAGGACATACAGCTTAAGAAGGGCATACTTAGCGCCCTGTATCGCGAGGTTCGCGACATAGTACCCCCGGATCCGGACCGAATGGGATCCGGAGACGAGGGAGATCGTTTGAGATGCGGGGTAGATGTGCAGGGAGCAGCGCCTTACCGTTTTGGGGTGTACAAAGCTCTCTGTGCTCCCGGAGTTGAAGAGACAGTGGGTCTCGTGCCCGTTGACCCGGACGACCATCATGGAACTTCTCAGGTGCTTCGGCCGCGACTGGTCGAGGGTGACGGCGCCGAGCTGCGGGTAATCAGTGTAGTCGGAGGAATCTGGGTCATTAAATGGCGGCCCCCATGAGTCATACGTGTCGGATTGAGCTGAAGATGGCCGCCCCCACGAGTTGCACGTGGCTGATGCCGTGTCTAAAGGGGGCATTTCCGGCAGGCACGCAGCCGCATTACGGGGTCTGCGGGCCTGTGAGTCCACGGGTCGGACCTGAGGAGCTTTCGGCTTCTGGGCTTTCAATCTGGCAAGACAGACTCTGGCGAAGTGACCCTTTTAGCCGCAGTCGTTGCATGTCGCTGAGCGGGCTAAGCAACGCTGCCGTGGGTGTTGGCCCTGGCCGCAGAAGTAGCACAACGGTCCCCCGGTCTGGGCGGGCAGCCACGCGGCACAGGCCTGTGGCGTGGCCAGGTATGGCTATATCCGCGTCGGCGGGGCCCACGTGGGGCTCGCTGGGTCCGCGGGGAATGCGCTGAGGCTCTGGTAGGCCACTTCTAACGAGGTGGCTAATTTTACCGTGTCCTGCAGGTCGGTAGCCCCATTTTCCAGCAGTCGCTGCCTGACATAATTAGAGCGGACCCCAGCCACATAAGTGTCCCGGATCTGCAGCTTCATGTGCTTCTCAACTGTCACGTCTTGATAATTACAGTTTCTGGCGAGTTGGGTCAGGTTTCCCAGATATTCGTCCAGAGATTCTCCTGCACACTGCCGGCAGGTAGTGGGAAAATGCTGCGTGAACACCTCGTTTACAGGCTTGATGAAGCGCTTCTTCAGAATCGCGACCGCTGCCTCGTACGTGGCCGCCTTTTCGATCAAAACTGAAATTCGATGGCTCGCCCGGGCGTGGAGGACGTGCAGCTTGCGAGCTTCGGGGATAGGTGCTTCAGAGGAGCCGAGGTAGGCCTCGAAGCAGCTGAGCCAGTGAGAGAAGATCCCCTTGGCTTCTGGGGCACGGGCATCTAAGTCGAGTTTTTCTGGCTTGAGAGCGGCGTCCATAGTGACGTTGTTTGTGTAATAAATTGATATACCATCAATTCACAGCAAGACCATATGAGCAAGTGAACGAAGGCTTTATTACACAAAGAACTAGCCTGCCAGTGACTTCTGTACAAATGAGCGCCACCCACTGGGCGCAGGACTATATACCATCCCGGGGGAGGAGCCAGAGGTGGAGTCCACCAGGGTACCAGCTCAGTCCTTAAAGGTTAAAGGTTACACAGGCACCACATCTCCTGGTGAATACATTTCACCACAGGAGAGCATGGTTATGAAAGAAAATTTTAAAGGGTGTTTTGGGGATTAGAGTTTAGAAACTCTTATATGACAATCGCCTGGGGGGGGGGGGGATTCTGGGGATGCATCCGCAGACCTTCGCTTGGGGTTTCAAAGTGGAGTGTGTATTTGACTACAGGCATCTTGTGTGTGTCAAAGAGACATTTTGTATTAATGAGACCATTGTAGTTTTAACTGTACTTTGTCATCCGTGTTCATCTTAATACCTTTGTGTACAGAAGATCATTGATGAAGCAGATGAAGATGATTGTCTCCAGAATCCTATTCTGAGGAATACCTGTTGCATTGCCCTGGGACGGATAGGATTGGCTTCCAACAACCACAAACATCTTTGTTTGTGCAAGGTTGACTCCAATTCGTGGAGAGTTTTTCCTCTGATTCCCATTGACTCCAGTTTTGCTCGGTCTCCTTGATGCTACACTAAGTCAAATGCTACTTTGATGTCAAGGGCAATCACTCTCACCTCACCTCATTTATCTATCCGCCACTGCTACTATGTAAATCCTTTGTGATGATCTGTAAGATAGTAGCCCGCACTGCATCCATCGGGTTAACACATGCCTGACAGACATTCATAGATCTGTTATTCCACTTTGCCAGGGATGTGAACATAAAACACAAGGGAGAATTAGAGGGCATTGTTGCTAACTTTTGGTTGGTTCAATTAGCTCTGTTTTATAACCTTTGCTCTAGAGTCAGCAGGTATCTTTATGATACCACCACGAGGTTCAAGTTCAAGTAATGATCAATAACTCAATGCACCAATTAGTAAGATTCAAATCAAAGCACATTTATTATACACAGTAAATCGCTACTCATGCATAAACTCTACTTTCTAAGCTATTTCTATCACTAACAGGCCAATACTTAACTTCGGACTGGCCCACCAGGTCAGGGGAACAAACGGCCTTTCATTCGGGTTCTGAGTCTGCGGGATTCAAAGCTGGTATGGACTGGTAGCTAGGAGCGCTTATCTCGTAGCGAGCTTTAACTTGAAACTTACGTTCTTGAAGGCCGCCGGACAGGTCACTGTCAAGGGTTGCTTCGTGTTGCTGAGTGACCCTGTCAAGAAGGACAATTTGAACTTGGGGGCTTTACTTTATAGTCCCCAGGGGCTTCCCGACTTTCGGGGCGGACCCCGTACCTGGTTTCAAGTGATTGGACTTCGTTCCAATCGCTTGGTTCGATTTCTCCAATACTGGAGCTGTTCCCTGATCGTTGGGCAGTCTTTAAGTGTCCGTTAACCTCTTTTGTGTTGGCTCCTGCTGGCGCCGAAGAGTCTGGCTTGGCCTTGTTTACCTCAAATGTTCGATTGTTCCCGGGGATCGCTCATTACTATGTAGATGGCTGCTACATTACTATGCAGATGGCTGCTTGTATCGATGCTGTCTGGGTTTTTGCAGAGCCTAATACGCCGTAAACTTGCACCTGCTAGTTTTTGCCTGTGTTGGCTGAATTTCCCTTCAGCCTTTGCTGTTCTCCATTTTAAGTCGGGAAGTGGCCAACTCAGGTGGCTACAGCATTGTCTCGACAAGAAAAGGCCACAGAAACAGTGATGTTTCTGCAAACCTAATCATCAGAGATTGAAGACTGACACTTCAGAACTGCCTGGTGATAGAATTAAATATCCAAGACCCAAATTTCACATAAAACTCAGTCATGTTGACTTGATTACACCAAAGCGTGAATTGAGATTATCTTAAATATGCTCAGCGGCAACATTTTTACATTGCCAGCACTAAATATTATCACAATCATCTCTTGCCAAGGACATTTATGCATATAACTGTAGTCTGTGGACTTCCCACACTGTAGTTCCTTACAGGAGATAATTTTTTCTGAGCGAGCTGCAGGACACATGTGTAGATATCTACACATTGGACGAAATTTGATGAGGCCTGTGTGACGAGACAGGAGATTGGGGCACTGAAAAATCAGGACTGGATTTAGGTGGAGGGGGGTGAAGTGCTCATCACCTTACTTGCACCATGGCATTCTGCCGGCGTTGGAAAGGTGGAGATAGCCCTCCTACCCCGAGGCCACTTGTGCCACTTAAGTCGTGAATCAAAGGCCTCTTCCCAATACTGTTAGCATTTTACCAGTTGTGGAGGAGACCTCTGCTACATAAGGGGATTGCAAGGTAAAATCTGAAGGTCTCCCTGAAGGCTGGGGATAGGACCTCCAAAATGGGCACCTTGATGCTCATGGAGGGACTCCCCCACTACCACTCCCTCAGCATCCCCTCCCCCTCCCCCCAGCAGCAGCAATAGTTGCCCCATCAGCAACACCCCCCTAGCCCTCACCAACCACCCTCTCACTGGCTGGTCTTGGTGACTCCTGTCCCCCACTTACCAGGCTGCGCAGTTGAGGTCAAGGCTGCTTCTACCAGCTGGGTGCAGCCCCAGCAATGGCCACTGATCCTAGTGGTGCTCCTGGGTCTGTAGAGCTGCCAGTGCTCCCACTGGCTGGCAGCTCTTCCCAGTAGGTTATCCCTTAAAAGGACAGCAGCCGAGACAGCAGTTAATTCAGTCAAGGATGTCTCAGAGTGGCTGCAGGGATTTCTGGAGGAGGAGGGAGAAGAGCCAGCTGTCGTGGTTCATATAGGTACCAACGATATAGGTACAAAATAGGATGAGGTCCTACAAGTGATATTTAGGGAGTTAGTAGTTAACGAGTATGTACCGCGCATGGGGGCAATGGGACCCTGTGTGAGAACCTCTCTGGCTACATCGAGGGCATCTTGAAAAACATCATACGTCCTATCGTATCAGGCAATGGGACCCTGTGTGAGAACCTCTCTGGCTACTTTGAGGGCATCTTGAAACCCATCGTACAAGGAAGCCCCAGCTTCTGTCGCGACACGCGGACTTCCTACAGAAACTCAGCACCCATGGACCAGTTGAACCAGGAACATTCTTCGTCACAATGGACGTCTCGGCACTCTACACCAGCATTCCCCATGACGATGGCATTGATGCAATAGCCTCAGTACTCAACACCGACAACTGCCAATCTCCAGATGCAATTCTGCAACTCATCCGCTTCATTCTGGATCACAACGTCTTCACCTTTGACAACAGGTTTTTCATCTAGACACACAGAACAGCCATGGGGACCAAATTCACACCTCAATACGCCAATATCTTCATGCACAAGTTTGAACAAGACCTCCTAATCGCATACGACCTTCAACCAACGCTATACACCAGATACATCAATGACGTTTTCTTTCTTTGGACCCATGGTGAAGAATCACTGAAGCGACTACACGATGACATCAACATATTCCACCCCACCATCAGACTCACCATGGACTACTCTCCAGAATCGGTTGCATTCTTGGATACAAGCATCTCCATCAACGACGGACACCTCAGCACTTTGTTTTCCCGCAAGCCCACGGATAACCTCACGAGGCTCCACTTCTCCAGTTTCCACCCTAAACATATTAAAGAAGCCAGCCCCTATGGACAAGCCCTCTGTGTATATAGGTTCTGCTCAGACGAGGAGGAGCGTAACAGACATCTACAGACGCTGAAAGATGCCCTCGTATGAACGGGATATGGCACTCGACTTATCGATTGACAGTTCCAACGCGCCACAGCAAAAGCCCGCACCAGCCTCCTCAGAAGACAAACAGAGGACACAACCGACAGAGTACCCTTCGTCGTCCACTACTTCCCCGGAGCGGAGAAACTATGACAGCTTCTTCACAGCCTTCAACACATCATCGATGAAGACGAACATCTTGCCAAGGCCATCCCCATACCCCCACTATTTTCCTTCAAACAACCGCGCAACCTCAAACAGACCACTGTTTGAGCAAACTACCCAGCCTTCAGGAGAACGGCGACCACGACACCACACAACCCTGCCATGGCAACCACTGCAAGACGTGCCAGGTCATTGACATAGGTACCACCATTACACGTGGGAACACCACCCACCATGTATGCGGTACCTACTCGTGTGACTTGGCCAACGTTGTCGACTTCATAAGCTGCAGGAAAGAATGTCCCGAGGCACGATACATTGGTAAGACCATGCACACTCTGCGACAATGGATGAACGGACATCTCGCGACAATTGCCAGGCAGAAATGTTCCCTTCCAGTCGGGGAACACTTCAGCAGTCAAGGGCATTCAGCATCTGATCTTCGGGTAAGCAGTCTCCAAGGCGGCCTTTGGGACAAGCCTCAACGCAGAATCGCCGAGCAGAAACTTATAGCCAAGTTCTGCACACATGAGTACAGCCTCAACCAGGACCTGGATTCATGTCTCATTACATTCACCTCCCACCATCTGGCCTGGGCTTGCGAAATCCTACCAACTGTCCTGGCTTGAGACAATTCACACCTCTTTAATCTGTGATTATCCCTCTCTCCAGTCGCACCATCTGAACCTGTAAAGACTTAATTATCTGCAATGACTCACATTCAAAGTATCATCTTGCATCATTGACTTTGCCAATATACGTGGTTGTGGAACCCACCTCTTCACTCACTTGATGAAGGAGCTGTGCTCCGAAACCAATGATTCAAAACAAATTTGTCGGACTTTAACCTGGTGTTGTAAGCCTTCTTACTGTGGCCACCCCAGTCCTACGCTGGCATGTCCACATCTTGAATATAATAGAAAAGGCTTTCCTTGTTCCATTGATATATCATTATACTGGTGAAAGAGTTTGGAATTCACCATGATACAGAAAAGAGCATATCTGCAGGGTATTTCATGTTGAAGTGTATTTTATGTGATTTGGCATATCCCTGCCTACAAACCTTAACATTTCCTACTACCTGGTTAAACTTTCAGCATATCGATCTCTCCAGTAAATACTTAAAGTCTTTTGTCTCAGGAGGTCTTGAGCTGGAGAAGGCATTTATATGGAAAACTGAATTATCTTGCTTGAGTTACTTTTCCTATTGGATCTGTCATCAGATCACTCATTATGGACTTGAGGCACTTGCCTCCTATTGCTGTCACTCTGGAAGTGATGGTCTTACATCTTTCATAGGAATAGGAGTCATCGATATGATCTTCATACCACCTGAAAAAAGTGAACAACTTCATGACCTGTAATTGCTGTTTATCAAATGAAAAGACGAGATCAGCACAAGGGTTCTTTAACAAGCTAGTACAACCCTCTCGAAGGATAGCTTTGTAAATTCTTACACCATTTTAGATAATGGCTTTGAAAGTGTTTTAATAAGCATTCACATGGTGGGCTTAAAAAGAGATGCAAAGGTAGCCCGTAAAACATTCTCAATGTCTCTATCTATATCTGTAAGAATGTGCCACTGGATAGGAGAAGATGGTACATCACTCTGATGGTGTTCTTCGCTTTGTTAAAAGATGCCTGTGTGCAATGGAATAGAAGAGAAAGGAACCTAATCAGACTACCCCATAGTGTGAACTGCGTAGGTTCACCCTCAAAGGGTGGCACGGTGACATAGTAGTTAGCACTGCTGCCTCACAGCACAAGGGACCCAGGTTCGATTCCGGCCTTGGGTGACTGTGGCGTTTGCATGTTCTGCCCTTGTCTATGTGAGTTTCCTCCAGGACCTTCGGTTTTCCGCCACAGTTCAAAGATGTGCAGGTTAGGTGCACTGGACATGCTAATTTGCCCCTTAGTGTCCAAAGGTTACAGAGTAGTGGGCCTAGATAGGGTGCTCTTTCGGAGGGTCGATTGAGTGGACTCAATGGGCAGAATGGCCTCCTTCTGCACTGCAGTGATTCCATGATTCAAAGGATTGATTTGCTGTGGGGTGAAAGAAAGTTCCAATATAACAACAGAGTAATAAGATTTGCTGTTATTACTTTGCAACTGCTCAAACAACCCAGGAGCTTGCAGCCAATAATTAATTCAAGGTTCATGGAAAATCCCAGCCCACATTAATGGGACAAAAGCAGGAAGGTATGAGTGCTAGCTGCTGTAAAAAAGTTGCAAGGCAAATATCACAATAGGGTCATGTATGGAATCAAACAATCGTTAGATTTTAGAAATCATTTAGAGAGTATTTTAAATGCATGTTTCAGCTATTTCCATGACGATTGATGTCTTTGACCTAGATTTAGTTTGGTTGCCTTTTCCTGTATTGCTTCTAATAGTATACCTGGCACGGATATCAGGATCGTTTTTAAGTCTCCGAAGCTTGTTAATGTTGGGGTTGTCATGATATCCCATCATAGCTCCAGAGAGAAACTGGCAGGAAACACAAAGAAATAGTGGGTGGAATTTTTGTCAGTGGTGTGTCGTTTGCGATGGCAGACCAGAAATGTGTGGCACTTCAGTTCTCTTTTTCCCGTTTCCCATGTGATTGCAATTGTAAACTTGAAATGCCGGCGGCGTGCCTGGGAGATGTGTGATTCTGTGGCGGGACAGCTTTTCAGTGGTGAAAGCTGGGGCGGGATTCTCCGACCCCCCGCCGGGTCGGAGAATCACCGGGGTCTGGCGTGAATCCCGCCCCCGCCGGGTAGGGGAGAATCCCGCCCCTCATGTCAGCTGACAGTGCTGCAGTTATGGGCAGGTTATAAAAGAGCCTGCTGGTCAGGCAGGGAAGCTCTGCATCACAGCCAAAACGCACCTGCCCACAACTCCATTGCCATTAACATAAGTGCACAAAGTTGGCATGGGTATATTTTTTTTCCAAATTTAAGTTTCACATGTAAATATTTCACCTTACATTGGACACGGTAGCACAGTGGTTAGCACTGTTGTGTCACAGCGCCGGGGTGCCAGGTTCGATTCCCGGCTTGGGCCACTGACTGTGCAGAGTCTGCACATTTTCCCAGTGTCTGCGTGGGTTTCCTCCGGGTGCTCCGGTTTCCTCCCACGAATCCCAAAAGACGTGCTGTTCATAATTTGGACATTTTAAATTCTCCCTCTGTGTACCTGAACAGGCGCTGGAGTGTGGCCACAGTCGACCTGTGCATGTTTCACCGGCTTCACAAGTGGAGCATGCCGCTGCAATTCTGAGATACCAGAGTGAGGCTGGCAATCTATAAGAGGGAACCATTGAAGATCATGGGTGTGGTGATATGCATCACTGTAAACACACAAGGGATTCATGCAAATACACTAAGACTGAGTAAACACTAGAGGGAGCACCAGAGACATCATGACACACAGACATTCAACCAATAGGTCAGTAAGATAGGACATGACCAATGGGCAGTCAGGACACACCCAGTGGTGACACTACCACAAGGGGGCTACCCATATAAAAGGACAGGGCACACATGTTCTTTCTTTTTCCACAGGTGACACTTAGAGACACAGGGGCAGATCAGGAAGCATCACACCCACGCATGGATTAGAGCAGACTGGTTAGTTAGACTGAGTTACTATAGTAAGATCAGCAGGAGAGTCGAACTCAAGTAGGAGAATTGTTAACTGTTCAATAAGTGTGTTAAACCTATCTCCAAGTCTGAACCTTCCTTTGTCAGAGTATACATCAAGAAAGCAGCTTATGCTACATGAAGAAGCATAACATAATATGGTAACAGTTAGTGACCTGTTGAATCCCTATAGTTCAACTCAACATATCCGTGACTACCAACAACAGCACTGTTATAACCTGCCTACTTACCATTGGCTGGGGACTAATGACTATCCCACAATCCTGTGGGAGTATGAGCTTCCCCAATGAGGGGGGGCGGAGAAACCACTAGTAAACTCCTAGTATAAATAAAGCTGGCCAGTTCAGGAACCAGCAAGAAGGAGTATGTAGCAAGGGAAGTTACTGCTACTGTTATGTATATATGTTATAGTAAATAAATGTTATTACTTTGTATCCTTAAAACTCGTGCTGGATTCTTCGTGGCCCTTACAAAACTGGTGATGAAGGTTAAAGTGAATAGCTGTCTACGCTGCTGAAGCCACCTCCCTGGATTTTTGTTGGATACAGGTTGGAAGTTGTTTCTATTATACCATGCCTCTGTACGGACGATTGGATGTTTTTGATGCTGCGCTGGAAAGCTGGAACCAGTACACACAACGGATGCGTTACTATTACCGGGCAAACAATATCACCGAAAACGAGCGCCAGGTGGTCATATTGCTCACCGCCTGTGGCCCGCATACGTTTGGGGTGATTAGGAGCCTTACGTACCCAGCTGCGCCGGACACCAAAACGTTTGATGAACTTGTGAATATAGTGGGGAAACACATTAACCCAACCCCGTCCACGATAGTCCAGCGTTACCGGTTTAATACCGCTGAGAGGACCCCTGGAGAATCCCTTGCCGATTTTCTATCCAGGCTACGCAGGATTGCGGAGTACTGTGACTATGGTGAGACCTTGTCAGAAATGTTACGCGACCGTTTGGTTTGCGGTATTAACAATGCGGCCACCCAGAGAAAGTTGTTAGCGGCGGAGCCAACATTGACTTTTCAACAGGCCATTCAAATAGTATTGTCCCGAGAGAGTGAGGAGTACAGGAACTACAGGGAATGGAAGTGCATGCCTTGGGGCGCAACCCTTTCTGTCCGAAAACACACGCACTTCTGTGGTACCTTGGGCGCGGCAACGTCCAGACCGACGCCAGTGGCCGTCGGACATTCCTCCCCAAAGGGAGCCTTCTCCAGAGCCAATGGATGAGGAGCCATGTCCGTGTCAGACTTGTAGGCGCCGACCCCGTCGCGGACGGCGGTCCTGGGGACGCCAGAGGCGCCGTCGTTCCGACCAAAACTGGGACCAGCCCAGGGGCCGTAACTGGGACCAGCCCAGAGGCCGTACCTTCCATGTGGATGAACCTGCGGCGACTACTCCTGAGGACATGGAGGCGGAGGACGACTGCCTGTAGCTGCATTGTGTGGCAGCTCCCCGTGTGGCCCCCATTAAGGTGACAGTACGGGTCAATGGCCACCCGCTTGAGATGGAGTTGGATACTGGCGCAGCGGTCTCCGTGATCGCCCAGAGGACATTCGACTGCATCAAGCAGGGTATACAGACCCTTACATTAACCGACTCACAGGCCAGGTTGGCCACCTACACGGGGGAACCACTGGACATTGCAGGAACTACAATGACCCCTGTTGTCTATGGACGCCAGGAGGGGCGTTTCCCACTTATCGTGGTGCGCGGCCATGGGCCCAGCCTGTTGGGTCGGGACTGGTTGCGCCATTTGCGTTTGCAATGGCAGCACATCCTCCAAACAGTTTCTGAAGGGTTGACTGAGGTGCTAGGACGATACCCAGATGTATTCCAGCCTGGTTTGGGGAAAATAAAAGGGGCCGTAGCCCATATCCAAGTTGAACCAGGAGCCACGCCGCGCTATTTCCGGGCGCGCCCAGTGCCTTACGCCTTGCTCGAGAAGGTAGAAGGGGAGCTCACTCGTTTGGAGAGTTTGGGTATTATCAGGCCCGTCCGTTTTGCTGACTGGGCAGCACCAATTGTACCTGTAATGAAGCCAGATGCCACAGTTCGCTTGTGTGGCGACTATAAACTTACAGTGAATACGGTTTCCCGACTCGACCGATATCCAATGCCTCGCATAGAGGATCTCTACGCGAAACTTGCAGGTGGACTCTCGTTCACAAAATTAGATATGAGTCACGCCTACCTGCAGTTGGAGCTGGACCCTGCCTCCCGACCATATGTAACAATTAATACACACCGGGGCCTGTATGAATATACACGGTTGCCCTTTGGAGTATCCTCTGCCTGCGCAATTTTTCAACATGTTATGGAGGGCATTTTGAGAGGTTTACCACGTGTGGCTGTCTACCTAGATGACGTTTTGATTACAGGGACGTCGGAGCAAGAACATTTGGAAAATCTGGAGGCTGTCCTTAGACGTCTTTCGGAGGCTGGAGTCCGTTTACGTCGCACAAAGTGCGTATTTCAGGCAAAGGAAGTAGTCTACCTAGGTTATCGGGTGGACCGCGAAGGTTTGCACCCCGTCGCAGAGAAGGTGCGTGCAATTCAACATGCCCCCGCCCCGACTGACACTTCGCATCTTTGTTCTTTTCTTGGTCTCGTAAACTATTATGGGAAGTTCCTCCCCAATCTGGCAACTACGCTGGCCCCTTTGCACCTTCTGCTAAAGAAAAATCACACCTGGGTTTGGGGTCAGCCGCAAGAAACCGCTTTCCGGCGGGTAAAGCAACAATTGTCGTCGTCTGGGTTACTAACCCACTATGATCCTGGAAAGCCTTTGCTCGTCACATGTGATGCATCCCCGTATGGTATTGGGGCCATCCTGTCCCACAAGATGGAGAATGGGGCCGAGCGACCGATAGCTTTCGCCTCCCGCACATTGACTGCAGCGGAGAAAAAGTACGCGCAGATCAAGAAGGAGGGCCTGGCAGTGGTTTTTGCGGTGAAACGCTTCCACCAGTACGTGTACGGCCGCCATTTCACTTTTGTGACTGATCATAAGCCCCTGCTGGGACTTTTCAGAGAGGATAAGCCAATACCGCCCATTGCTTCTGCACGGATCCAACACTGGGCTTTGTTGCTTGCTGCATACGAGTATTCTCTGGAGCACAAACCAGGTACGCAGATAGCAAATGCCGACGCACTGAGCCATTTGCCTTTATCGACCGGCCCCATGTCGACCCCCACGACCGGTGAGGTGGTTGCAACCCTAAATTTTATGGACACCTTGCCTGTCACGGCATCACAGATCCGTGAGTGGACCCAGACGGAGCCAGTCCTGTCAAAGGTTCGGCACATAGTCCTGTATGTTGGGCAGCATAGACAGCTCCCAGGCGAGTTGCGGGCAATTTCCTCCAAGCTGTCAGAATTCAGCGTGGAAGACGGCATCCTCTTGTGGGGGACGCGTGTGATTGTCCCGGAAAAAGGCCAAGAGCTGATACTATCAGACTTGCACAATGGGCATCCAGGCGTGACCAAAATGAAAATGTTGGCCCGGAGTTATGTCTGGTGGCCAGGCCTCGACACCGACATTGAGAAGGTGGCCCAAAACTGCTCCATTTGCCAGGAGCATCAGAAGCTTCCGCCGGCCGTGCCCCTACATCACTGGGAATGGCCAGGGCGGCCTTGGGCACGCTTACATGCAGATTTCGTAGGCCCTTTTCAAGGATCCATGTTCCTTCTTCTAATTGACGCCCAGTCCAAATGGCTAGAGGTGCATAAGATGCAGGGGACAACGTCCTGCGCAACAATTGAAAAGATGCGTTTATCGTTTAGTACGCATGGCCTCCCCGAGGTGCTGGTCACGGATAACGGCACTCCATTCACGAGTGAGGAGTTTGCGAGGTTCACGAAGATGAACGGCATCCGCCATATCCGCACTGCCCCTTACCACCCGGCTTCAAATGGGTTGGCAGAGTGCACAGTGCAGACATTCAAAAGAGGCCTAAAGAAGCAGTCTTCTGGATCAATGGACACGAGACTGGCTTGCTCTTTGTTTACGTACAGGACCACCCCCCATGCGGTGACTGGGGTAGCTCCCGCAGAACTCCTAATGGGCCGGAGACTTCGCACCCGCCTTAGTATGGTTTTCCCGGACATTAGCGCAAAAGTACGCCGCACACAAGACGGCAGGGACAGGGATTTTCTCGGCATCGGCCGATTCGGCTGTTTGCGCCCGGTGACCCAGTGTTCGTTCGGAATTTTGCTGGTGGTGCCCAATGGGTTCCTGGTGTAATCTTTCGCCAAACGGGCCCTATATCTTACCAAGTGCAAGCCCAGGGTCGTCTCCAGCGAAAACATGTAGACCACGTTCGGTCCAGAAGACCATCCCCTCAAAAGATTCCCCGCCCCCGGAGCTCATTTCAACAGCCGCAGAGACCAGAGACAAGGGAAGGTAGTCCTCACAATCTTCCACTGGTGCCTCACTTGAAGCCTGCGCAGGTCGTTACGGGACCAAATGGAGATAGAGACGCTGACATGATGGAGGCAGCAGACTCTGACTCCGAGATGGAGACACAGGATGCATCAGAGGGGGAATCCTCGGGTCCACGGGCCGTGGATGTACAACCGCGCCGTTCATCACGGAAGCGTCGGTCTCCGTCTCGTTACACGCCGCCTGATCCAGCGCCGCGTGCAAATGGTGTCCGGCCTGCGGCCAAACGAGTCCGACGCCCTCCTTCGCCAGGGACTTCGGTGGATTCCTTGGACTTTGGGGGGGAGGGATGTTATAACCTGCCTACTTACCATTGGCTGGGGACTAATGACTATCCCACAATCCTGTGGGAGTATGAGCTTCCCCAATGAGGGGGGCGGAGAAACCACTAGTAAACTCCTAGTATAAATAAAGCTGGCCAGTTCAGGAACCAGCAGGAAGGAGTATGTAGCAAGGGAAGTTACTGCTACTGTTATGTATATATGTTACAGTAAATAAATGTTATTACTTTGTATCCTTAAAACTCGTGCTGGATTCTTCGTGGCCCTTACAAAAAGCACCCAGGCAAGATGTTCGAGATTCCGGTTCCACAGCAGCTCAGGTAACACGGCAATCTCAGTGCAAACTGGCGTACAGTCAGGCAGAGATTTGAGATCTACCTGGTAGCGTCCGACCTAGATGGCGTGGCGGATGCAGAGAAATAAAGCTTCTGCTCACTATTGGGGGTGTAAGTGCAGCAGAAATCTTCAAGACCTTCAAGTACTCCAAAGGGTAAGACAAGAGCGACTTCCAGGCAGTCCTGGACAAGTTAAAAGAATACCGCGAAGAACATACAAGAGAGAACGGTAAAAGAGTTGCCAATACTCACCAAGAGGTGAAGGTAGGCTTGCAAATGCAGAAAAAGGCAGTTTTGATTGGCAGCCATCTTGGGAAAGGAGCCGCACATGCGCAGTTGTGAAAACGGCGCGAAGTAAAGGAACAGTGATCTGCGCATGCGCAGTCCATTGTATGATCTACGTCACAAGCGTCATGACGTCAGAGGCCACCGACCACGCCCACTTAAAGGGGAAATGTCTCCAAATAGTGAAAAAAAATTTAAAGCCGTAAAACACAATTCTTTCACCTGGAACGACAGCACAATGCCTGAACTTCACCAGTAGCTGAAAGTAATCTCCGCAGAACCCTGCAACAAGCAGTTGGCACCGCCATAAGAGATGATTTAATCCTTGAAGACTACGACTCAGATGTTGATTACTTCTTTGGACATCACGAACACAATGACAGCTCCGACACAAAAAGTGATGATATGGTCCTTGAACTCAGACGAAGTTTAACCTTTGGAGATGGCAACCCCTGTACCAAATCCAAACCGCAATGCGATGTGTTGTACAGTGAAGAATCCGACACAGATATGGACGAGTTCTTCGGATTTGAGGATCTTCAGCCCAGCATATATGACATCCCGACTCGTGAGTGCAGGATTATGCTGCGCCTGCTGCCAAGAGACAGAGAGCGGTACAAACCGCACAGAGAGTGGTTCACCCACCGCAAAGGGGCCCAGCCTCCACACAGAAAGCAATGACAGTCTCCACAGCGAGACCAAAGCATGATTCCAGACAGGGAATGCTGCAAGACTCCACAGATAGAGTGACACAAGCCTCCACAGCGAGCTCATTGACAGACTCCACGATGGAAGCAACACAAGACTCTAAAGCGCAGTCCTTGCACGAACAAGACCATGAAGGTCTATCAAGCTTATCTGAGCAACCAGCAGCAGACAATGCAAGTCTGCCATGCTCAAGTCCACAGCAAGAAGACAATGACAGTCTACCATGCTCACGTGAACAACAAAACAACTATGACAGTGTACCAAGATTATTTGAGCCACCAGAAGAAGACTCTGACAGTCTACCCAGCTCATTTAACCAGGAAGAAGACACTGAAGGTCTACACACTGTATGTGCGACAAGTGGCGAAGGCATCACAATTCCCATACAGGATGTGCAACATGACAGCGAGGCTAACTGTTCTCCTCTAGTATGTACAGAGGCACCCGACGATCGAAGTGAGAATACTAGTGACTCCAGTGACACCACGTTAATTCAAACCTCATCCACTCGAGCCTCTCCACAAGAAAATGCATTCCTGAATGTTTTGACTCCGGATGGGGAGCATCAAGACACCTCAGATGATTCAAGTGAACCTGAAATGACTCCGGACGGGGAGTGTCAAGAAACCAAAGCTGAGTCAGGTAAACCAGAAAGGACTCCAGACGGGGAGCATCGATGAGCCGAAGATGATTCCAGTGAACCGGACATGACTCCAGACGAGGAGCGCCGAGGTATCTGAGACGGCACGCTCAATGAAACTGCAGATGCCACAAAGGACACTGACACGAGTAACTTTGTGAAGGACTAGACTTATCAACAGAGGGTGGTCATTGAGCGCAACAAAATCAACAACAAAACCTACGAAAACAACAAAGACAACAACAGAAAGCATACTAAAGGCACCAACGTCAACAACAAGCATGACAAAACAACAACACTGGAACAACGACTGGTATGACATGGTACAACTCTGCAAATGCAAGATACTGTGACAGCACAGCTCCTAACACTGGCAAGAGTACAGCCATACCATGGCATGACAGCGAATCTCACCCATTCAAGTTTTCTCCACTACAAACAAGCAGACCAGCTTTCAAGGTAGCTGACATACGGCATCAATATCGCAACACAGGTGACATACTGCATCACTACCACAAGCATTAAAAAAAAGAGTCCAAAATCAGACAACAAAGTGATTTGACCACTTCTTGGTTCCTTACGCACAGGGACACTGACGGCGTTCACAAGGACATGCCACCATCAACATCACCACCTCACCAACAAAAGGCGAAAACCACTCAACCATATTAATTCATGGACTTCGGACTCATACATATTATTTGGTGTTGTGTAATCATCACTGTCATCATGATTTGTACATGTCATCACTAATCTACCTATTTTGTTCAATTTTCGTTAATACTGTACAGAAAATATGTAACACGAACAAGGCGGGATGTGGTGATATGCATCACTGTAAACACACAAGGGGTTAATGCAAATACACTAAGACTGAGTAAACACTAGAGGGAGCACCAGAGACAACATGACACACAGACATTCAACCAATAGGTCAGTAAGATAGGACACGACCAATGGGCAGTCAAGACACACCCAGAGGTGACACTACCACAAGGAGGCTACCCACATAAAAGGACAGAGCACACATGCTCTTTCTCTTTCCACAGGTGACACTCAGAGACACAGGGGCAGATCAGGAAGCATCACACCCACGCATGGATTAGAGCAGACTGGTTAGTTAGATTGAGTTACTATAGTAAGATCAGTAGGAGAATCGAACTCAAGTAGGAGAATTGTTAACTGTTCAATGAATGTGTTAAACCTATCTCCAAGTCTGAACCTTCCTTTGTCAGAGTATACATGAGGAAGCAGCTTATGCTACATGAAGAAGCATAACACAACAGTGGGGACCACCATGACTCCAGTGTCATATGTACAGCAATTGGTCTGCCTTCCTTTGGTGGCATGCATGGACCCTTTCCTAACTTGTTAGGTAGAGACTGGTTGGGAGTCCTCTGGTTTGATTGGCAAAGAATCTTCCACATGGGCACCGGGAATCTCTACGACGACCTGGAAAAATTCCTCAAGGTGTTCCAGAAGGGTCTGGGAAGATTAAAGGGCACCAGAGTCCATTTCTACGTGGGTCCTGCTACTTCAGGGCGAGGCCTGTCCCTTACATGTTTTTCCTGAAGATCGGCGTGGACCAATGATGCCTGCAGTATCTGGGCGTGAAACGTCCTGTTTACTCTGCAGAATGGGCCATGCCTGTGGTGCCGGATAAAGCCCGATAAAACTGTTTGGTTTTGTGGGGATTATAAGCTCACCATCAACAGTACCTCACACCTGGACCAGTACCCAATGCCCCGGGTCAAAGATTTATACGCCAGATTGGCTGGATGATGCATCTTCACGAAACTGGACATGAGCCAAGCAAACTTGCAGGTGGTGCTCGACCCAGAGTCCAGAAAGTGGGCCATCATCAGTACACATCAGGGATTTTTTGATTACGCCCATCTTCGATTCAGGGTTTTATCGGCCCCACAATTTTTCAGCTACTGAGGAAAGCATCTTGCAGGGCTTGCCGAAACTGGATATCTATCTGGATGATGTAATGATCACCGGATCCATGGAGCAGGGGCATTTGAGGAATCTACAGGAAGTGCTCTGGCATTTTGCCCATGTGGGCACCAGACTGAAGCTCGGTAAATGTGTTTTCCATGTTAAAGCAGTGGTCTACCTGGGCTACCGGGTGGACAGTGATGGTCTGCACCCGGTAGGGGATAAAAATCGTACCATTAAAGGGGCCCTAACCCCCAAGGAACACCACTGAGCTCCGGTCAATGTTGGGCCAGGTGAATTATTACAGAATGCTTATCGCCAACCTGGCCACCCTGCCAGCTGCACTCCAAGGAACGACAGGGCGTGGTGCTGGGATACTTCTCAGGATGAGGCATTTGTTGTCGTTAAGAGGCGACTTTTTTTTAAACAACTTCTTACGCACTATGGCCCCTCATTTTAATGTGAGGTGTTTCCTGTTACGGCATCAGGGTGTTGCTGGCCCACGCATGGGTCAATGGCATGGAATGCCCCATTGCGTTCGCCTCCAGAACCCTGGTGGACGCTGAGCGCCATTACACGCAGATCGAGAAGGAAGGTTTGGCTGTAATTTTTGGCATTAAGAAGTTCCTTCAGTACTTGTAAAGGTGACATTTCTTCATTGTAACGGACCACAAGCCGTTGCTCGGCCTCTTCAGGGAGGATAAGGGTATCCGGCCAATTGCATCAGCCAGGATCTAGAGTTGGGTGCTCCTCTTTGTATGAATATTCTTTTCACCACTGCCTGGGTACCGAGATTGCCCATGCCGAAGCCCTCAGCCGTTGCCCGTACCCAACTGTGGCAGATGAGATGATTGCGACACTGAATGTTATTGACTCCTTACTGGTGATGGCTGCTTGGTGCATGCGTGGACACAGCGAGACTCGGAGTTGGTGACGCTTCGGCTCATACTGCTCAGCAGAGTTACAAAGGACGCACTTCCAGCGACTCTTCGGCCTTTTATTCAGAGGTTCAGGGTCAGGAGGGCCTGCTACAGGACCTGTCGAGTGGCCATCTGGGGTGGTTAAAGATGAAAATGATGGCCCAGAGTTATGTTTGGTGGATGGATATCGATGGGGACATCAAGAGAGTTGGGAAGAGCTGCCCGACATGCCAGAACATTCAGAAACTCCCGCCGACAGCCTCTCTGCACCCTTGGGAATGGCCGGAAGGTCCATGGGTTTGTCTCCATGCGGAATTTGCAGAACCATTCATGGGGTCTCTGTTCATTGTGCTCATGGACAACCACTCGATGTGGCTGGAGGTGTGCAGGCTGATCTCCACGATTGAGAAGCTCAGGGGATGTTCAGCACCCATGGGATCCCGGAGGGCCTGGTGACAGACAATGGAACACCTTTCAGCAGTGAGGAGTTTGCCGTGTTTAGGCCATGAAACTCCAGCGGACAACAGCATATCTGGCATCGAGGTCCCAGCTGAAGCTCTTCAGCGGTCAACCAGGAAGCGCCTTCGGCTACTCTGTACACTCCAAACGACCCACAGCTGCCACAGGCAGATGCACAGCTGCAGAAAAAGTGGCACAGAAAGCCCCCTCCAGTGGTGGCTGAAGAGAACCTTTGGACTTTGTTGGTGAGGGGAGTCATAACCCCCACGATGACCACGGAAAAACCTTCATTGATCTCCCTGTGGGACTCATGGAGTATGAGCTCTCCAGGTTAGGGTGGGCTTACCACCTGGGGCTCATTATGAGTAAATGTTAAAAGTCACTAGGATTGCACTGAGAGTGAGATGCTGCGCTGTGCAAACCATTGCAAATACTTGTAAATAAATCTGTCTTACATTTACCATCAGTTTCCTCTGCGACATTATATTGCCCATTCCCTTTTGAAAATTACAATTGACTGCTTCTCACCATAAAAGAGTAAAGATTAATCCTTTTGTTAAGACTGCATATTTGAAGGTTATTTTTTAATTAAAGAATAACATTATATAGAATGAACTACTTAATAAATCTAGTGACCTTATGCAAAAGGCATATGAACCAAATTAACATTTGCTCTTCTAATCATTTTTTTTTCCAAGAGGGACTCTTCACAGTGGGAACCAATTAATAAAACCATCATCAGGAACAATGATTATCTTAATGTCTTACTCTTTTTGTTCACTTCAATTTCTATTGCTTAATGCATGTTTTATTTTAATTTATGTGTGCTGATGGCATCAACAGGAGTCCTGGCCTAGATGATTAATGAGTCCAGCAATACGAGGAGGCTAAATTAATATTATTGAGAATGCACCACTTCCTTACTGCCCATTTCTGATATGGTGGAGTAAAAGCAGGTTGAAAAATACAATTAAAAATTCTTGTTTAATCTGGTGGGTGGGTCAGGTGAGGGACAGTAAGCGGAGGTGAGGAGCAGCAGCAATAGGAATAACACAAGTAGCATTTATTTTGTGCCTGATTCACAATAATGAACTGCCAACACTAATTTTACTTGTGATGTGGGGATGCCGGCGTTGGACTGGGGTGGGCATGGTAAGAAGTCTTACAACACCAGGTTTGTTTGGAGTCACGAGCTTTCGGAGCGCAGCTCCTTCATCAGATGAATAATTTTACCTGGTGCTTGAAAGCACATGCACTGGAATTTGGGCACAACTACATTTCTAGGCCTGGAACTCTGTCCTTATTCGTCGTGCCCGGATCCAGATTTCGATTTATCGAGCTGTTTCTTGGATTGACCTTTCTGTACCTGCACACACTCACTTAATGCCCAATTCTGAAGAATGAACAATAACACAAAATTGTATTAGACCATAAGACATAAGAGTGGAAGTAAGGCCATTCGGCCCATCGAGTCCACTCCACCATTCAATCATGGCTGATTTCAACTCCATTTACCCGCTCTCTCTCTATAGCCCTTAATTCCTCGAGAAATCAAGAATTTAGCAACTTCTGTCTTAAAGACACCCAACATCCCGGCCTCCACCGCCCTCTGTGGCAATGAATTCCACATACCCATCACTCTCTGGCTGAAGAAATTTCTCCTCATCTCTGTTCTAAAGTGACTCCCTTTTATTCTAAGGCTGTGCCCCCGGGTCCTCGTCTCCCCTGCTAATGGAAACAACTTCCCTACGTCCACCCTAAGCCATTCATTGTCTTGTAAGTTTCTATTAGATCTCCCCTCAACCTCGTAAACTCCAATGAATATAATCCCAGGATCCTCAGACCTTCATCGTATGTTAGGCCTACCATTCCTGGGATCATCCGTGTGAATCTCCGCTGGACTCGCTCCAGTGCCAGTATGTCCTTCCTGAGGTGTGGGGCCCAAAATTGCTCACAGTATTCTAAATGGGGCCTAACTAATGCTTTATAAAGCTTCAGAAGTACATCCCTGCTTTTATATTCCAAGCCTCTTGAGATGAATGACAACATTGCATTTGCTTTCTTAATTACGGACTCAACCTGCAAGTTTACCTTTAGAGAATCCTGGACTAGGACTCCCAAGTCCCTTTGCACTTCAGCATTATGAATTTTGTCACGTTTAGAGAATAGTCCATGCCTTTATTCTTTTATCCAAAGTGCAAGACCTCGCACTTGCCCACGTTGAATTTCATCAGCCATTTCTTGGACCACTCTCCTAAACTGTCTAAATCTTTCTGCAGCCTTCCCACCTCCTCCATACTACCTGCCCCTCCACCTATCTTTGTATCATCGGCAAACTTAGCCAGAATGCCCCCAGTCCCGTCATCTAGATCGTTAATATATAAAGAGAACAGCTGTGGCCCCAACACTGAACCCTGCGGGACACCACTCGTCACCGGTTGCCATTCCGAAAAAGAACCTTTTATCCCAACTCTCTGCCTTCTGCCTGACAGCCAATCGTCAATCCATGTTAGTACCATGGGCCCTTATTTTACTCAGCAGTCTCCCATGAGGCACCTTATCAAAGGCCTTTTGGAAGTCAAGATAGATAACATCCATTGGCTCTCCTTGGTCTAACCTATTTGTTATCTCTTCAAAGAACTCTAACAGGTTTGTCAGGCACAACCTCCCCTTACTAAATCCATGCTGACTTGTCCTAATCCGACCCTGCACTTCCAAGAATTTAGAAATCTCATCCTTAACAATGGATTCTAGAACCTTGCCAACAACCGAGGTTAGGCTAATTGGCCTATAATTTTCCATCTTTTTCCTTGTTCCCTTCGTGAACAGGGGGGTTACAACAGCGATTTTCCAATCCTCTGGGACTTTCCCTGACTCCAGTGACTTTTGAAAGATCATAACTAACGCCTCCACTATTTCTTCAGCTATCTCCTTTAGAACTCTAGGATGTAGTCCATCTGGGCCCGGGGATTTATCAATTTTTAGACCTCTTAGTTTCTCTAGCACTTTCTCCTTTGTGATGGCTACAATATTCAACTCTGCCCCCTGACTCTCCGGAATTGTTAGGATATTACTCATGTCTTCTACTGTGAAGACTGACGCAAAGTACTTATTCAGTTCCTCAGCTATTTCCTTGTCTCCCATCACAAAATTACCAGCGTCATTTTGGAGCAGCCCAATGTCAACTTTTGCCTCCCGTTTGTTTTTAATGTATTTAAAGAAACTTTTACTATCATTCCTAATGTTACTGGCTAGCCTACCTTCAAATTTGATCCTCTCTTTCCTTATTTCTCTCTTTGTTATCCTCTGTTTGTTTTTGTAGTCTTCCCAATCTTCTGACTTCCCACTACTCTTTGCCACATTATAGGCTTTCTCTTTTGCTTTGATGCATTCCCTAACTTCCTTTGTCAGCCATGGCTGCCTAATCCCCCCTCTGATAACCTTTCTTTTCTTTGGGATGAACCTCTGTACTGTGTCCTCAATTACTCCAAGAAACTCCTGCCATTGCTGTTCTACTGTCTTTCCCACTAGGCTCTGCTCCCAGTTGATTTTTCTCAGTTCCTCCCTCATGCCCCTGTAGTTACCTTTATTTAACTGTAACACCTTTACATCTGATTCTACCTTCTTTCTTTCAAATTGGAGATTGAATTCGACCATATTATGATCACTGCCTCCTAAGTGCTCCCTTACTTTAAGATCTTTAATCAAGCACTGAGTGCTGAATTTGGTGCATTTGAGTGCGATAGTGAGAGTTTGGTGACCGAGGGAGTATAAGGCTTCATTTTTATCTAAAGTTTAGTCTTTCTTTTATTTAGTTAATTAACTTAAAAGTTGCTGTTTGGTTTAGAAGAAGGTGAATTTTCAATAAGCTTTAAACCGGCTTCTACTTGTAGGCACTTGCAGCTGGAGCTTGTTAATTAGTTAATTGGATTAGGCCAGGTTTTCAGAGGCTAGATTCACAGTATAAAAGTGATCCCCTACAGTGCAGACTTTGTTTGCACTGAGTGCTGAATTTGGTGCATTTGAGTGCGATAGTGAGAGTTTGGTGACCGAGGGAGTATAAGGCTTCATTTTTATCTAAAGTTTAGACTTTCTTTTATTTAGTTAATTAACTTAAAAGTTGCTGTTTGGTTTAGAAGAAGGTGAATTTTCAATAAGCTTTAAACCGGCTTCTACTTGTAGGCACTTGTAGCTGGAGCTTGTTAATTAGTTAATTGGATTAGGCCAGGTTTTCAGAGGCTAGATTCACAGTATAAAAGTGATCCCCTACAGTGCAGACTTTGTTTGCACTGAGTGCTGAATTTGGTGCATTTGAGTGCGATAGTGAGAGTTTGGTGACCGAGGGAGTGCTGAATTTGGTGCTTTTTAAGTGCTATAGTAAGAGTTTGGTGGCCGAGGGAGTGCTGAATTTGGTGCATTTGAGTGCGATAGTGAGAGTTCGGTGACCGAGGGAGTTAGGTGAGGAGGGAGTAAGGCGCTCCTTTCATTTTGTTTCCGACATTTCCGCAAAGAGTGCGAAGAGAGCCAGGAGTTTACAGAAAGTGTAGCTGACTGGGAGCAGGGTCGGAGGGCGGAGATCTAGTTAGTCCAAGGGCAGCTATATTCTGTCAGGTAAGAGGGGATGGAGGCTAGGCCAGTTACATGCTCCTCCTGTAGGATGTGGGTGGTGAGGGATACCACCGGTGTCCCCACTGACTATACCTGCGGGAAGTGCACCCAACTTCAGCTCCTCAAAGACCGTGTTAGGGAACTGGAGCTGAAGCTGGATGAACTTCGGATCATCCGGGAGGCAGAGGGGGTGATTGAGAAGAGTTACAAGGAGGTAACCACACCCAAGGTACAGGACAAGAATAGCTGGGTTACAGTCAGGGGGAAAAAAACAAACAGGCAGAAAGTGCAGGGATCCCTCGTGGCCATTCCCCTTCAAAACAAGTATACCGTTTTGGATGCTGTTGGGGGGGATGACCTACCGGGGGAAGGCCCTAGCGGCCAGGTCTCTGGCACTGAGTCTGGCTCTGGGTCTCAGAAGGGAAGGTGGGAGAATAGAAAAGCAATAGTTGTAGGAGATTCAATGGTTAGGGGAATAGATAGGAGATTCTGTGGTCGCGAGCGAGACTCCCGGAAGATATGTTGCCTCCCGGGTGCCAGGGCCAGGGATGTCTCGGATCATGTCTTCAGGATCCTTAAGGGGGAGGGTGAGCAGCCAGAAGTCGTGGTGCACATTGGTACCAACGACATAGGTAGGAAAAGGGGTGTGGAGGTAATAAACAAGTTTAGGGAGTTAGGCTGGAAGTGGAAAGCCAGGACAGACAGAGTTGTCATCTCTGGTTTGTTGCCAGTGCCACGTGATAGCGAGGCGAGGAATAGGGAGAGAGTGCAGTTGAACACGTGGCTGCAGGAATGGTGTAGGAGGGAGGGCTTCAGGTATTTGGATAATTGGAGCGCATTCTGGGGAAGGTGGGACCTGTACAAGCAGGACGGGTTGCATCTGAACCAGAGGGGCACCAATATCCTGGGAGGGAGGTTTTCTAGTACTCTTCGGGAGGGTTTAAACTAATTTGGCAGGGGAATGGGAACCGGATTTGTAGTCCAGCAACTAAGGTAGCCGATATTCAGGACGCCAAAGCGTGTAATGAGGCAGTGGGAAAGGGAACACTGACAAAGGAGAGTACTTGCAGGCACGGAGAGGGGTTGAAGTGTGTATACTTCAACGCAAGAAGCATCAGGAATAAGGTGGGTGAACTTAAGGCATGGATCGGTACTTGGGACTACGATGTGGTGGCCATCACGGAAACTTGGATAGAAGAGGGGCAGAAATGGTTGTTGGAGGTCCCTGGTTATAGATGTTTCAATAAGATTAGGGAGGGTGGTAAAAGAGGTGGGGGGGTGGCATTATGAATTAGAGATAGTATAACAGCTGCAGAAAGGCAGTTTGAGGAGTATCAGCCTACTGAGGTAGTATGGGTTGAAGTCAGAAATAGGAAAGGAGCAATCACCTTGTTAGGAGTTTTCTATAGGCCCCCCAATAGTAGCAGAGATGTGGAGGAACAGATTGGGAAACAGATTTTGGAAAGGTGCAGAAGTCATAGGGTAGTAGTCATGGGCGACTTTAACTTCCCAAATATTGAGTGGAAACTCTTCAGATCAAATAGTTTGGATGGGGTGGTGTTTGTGCAGTGTGTCCAGGAAGCTTTTCTAACGCAGTATGTAGATTGTCCGACCAGAGGAGGGGCAATATTGGATTTAGTACTGGGTAATGAGCCAGGGCAAGTGATAGATTTGTTAGTGGGGGAGCATTTTGGAGATAGTGACCACAATTCTGTGACTTTCACTTTAGTAATGGAGAGGGATAGGTACGTGCAACAGGGCAAGGTTTACAATTGGGGGAAGGGTAAATACGATGTTGTCAGACAAGAATTGAAGTGCATAAGTTGGGAACATAGGCTGGCAGGGAAGGACACAAGTGAAATGTGGAACTTGTTCAAGGAACAGGTGCTACGTGTCCTTGATATGTATGTCCCTGTCAGGCAGGGAAGAGATGGTCGAGTGAGGGAACCATGGTTGACAAGAGAGATTGAATGTCTTGTTAAGAGGAAAAAGGTGACTTATGTAAGGCTGAGGAAACAAGGTTCAGACAGGGCATTGGAGGGATACAAGATAGCCAGGAGGGAACTGAAGAAAGGGATTAGGAGAGCTAAGAGAGGGCATGAACAATCTTTGGCGGGTAGGATCAAGGAAAACCCCAAGGCCTTTTACACATATGTGAGAAATATGAGAATGACTAGACCGAGGGTAGGTCCGATCAAGGACAGTAGCGGGAGATTGTGTATTGAGTCTGAAGAGATAGGAGAGGTCTTGAACGAGTACTTTTCTTCTGTATTTACAAATGAGAGGGGCGATATTGTTGGAGAGGACAGTGTGAAACAGATTGGTAAGCTCGAGGAAATACTTGTTAGGAAGGAAGATGTGTTGGGCATTTTGAAAAACTTGAGGATAGACAAGTCCCCCGGGCCTGACGGGATATATCCAAGGATTCTATGGGAAGCAAGAGATGAAATTGCAGAGCCGTTGGCAATGATCTTTTCGTCCTCACTGTCAACAGGGGTGGTACCAGGGGATTGGAGAGTGGCGAATGTCGTGCCCCTGTTCAAAAAAGGGACTAGGGATAACCCTGGGAATTACAGGCCAGTTAGTCTTACTTCGGTGGTAGGCAAAGTAATGGAAAGGGTACTGAAGGATAGGATTTCCGAG
The DNA here is from genome assembly GCF_047496885.1 of Scyliorhinus torazame. NCBI lineage: Eukaryota > Metazoa > Chordata > Chondrichthyes > Carcharhiniformes > Scyliorhinidae > Scyliorhinus > Scyliorhinus torazame. Next base: position 222,280,717 of record NC_092709.1, read on the forward strand.
CATCTGGAAAGACACTGCTTGATTAGGGATAGTCAGCACGGATTTGTGAGGGGTAGGTCTTGCCTTACAAATCTTATTGAATTCTTTGAGGAGGTGACCAAGCATGTGGATGAAGGTAAAGCAGTGGATGTAGTGTACATGGATTTTAGTAAGGCATTTGATAAAGTTCCCCATGGTAGGCTTATGCAGAAAGTAAGGAGGCATGGGATAGTGGGAAATTTGGCCAGTTGGATAACGAACTGGCTAACCGATAGAAGTCAGAGAGTGGTGGTGGATGGCAAATATTCAGCCTGGATCCCAGTTACCAGTGGCGTACCGCAGGGATCAGTTCTGGGTCCTCTGCTGTTTGTGATTTTCATTAATGACTTGGATGAGGGAGTTGAAGGGTGGGTCAGTAAATTTGCAGACGATACGAAGATTGGTGGAGTTGTGGATAGTAAGTAGGGCTGTTGTCGGCTGCAAAGAGACATAGATAGGATGCAGAGCTGGGCTGAGAAGTGGCAGATGGAGTTTAACCCTGAAAAGTGTGAGGTTGTCCATTTTGGAAGGACAAATATGAATGCGGAATACAGGGTTAACGGTAGAGTTCTTGGCAATGTGGAGGAGCAGAGAGATCTTGGGGTGTATGTTCATACATCTTTGAAAGTTGCCACTCAAGTGGATAGAGCTGTGAAGAAGGCCTATGGTGTGCTCGCGTTCATTAACAGAGGGATTGAATTTAAGAGCCGTGAGGTGATGATGCAGCTGTACAAAACTTTGGTAAGGCCACATTTGGAGTACTGTGTACAGTTCTGGTCGCCTCATTTTAGGAAGGATGTGGAAGCTTTGGAAAAGGTGCAAAGAAGATTTACCAGGATGTTGCCTGGAATGGAGAGTAAGTCTTACGAGGAAAGGTTGAGGGTGCTAGGCCTTTTCTCATTAGAACGGAGAAGGATGAGGGGCGACTTGATAGAGGTTTATAAGATGATCAGGGGAATAGATAGAGTAGACAGTCAGAGACTTTTTCCCCGGGTGGAACAAACCATTACAAGGGGACATAAATTTAAGGTGAAAGGTGGAAGATATAGGAGGGATATCAGAGGTAGGTTCTTTACCCAGAGAGTAGTGGGGGCATAGAATGCACTGCCTGTGGAAGTAGTTGAGTCGGAAACATTAGGGACCTTCAAGCAGCTATTGGATAGGTACATGGATTACGGTTAAATGATATAGTGTAGATTTATTTGTTCTCAAGGGCAGCACGGTAGCATTGTGGATAGCACAATTGCTTCACAGCTCCGGGGTCCCGGGTTCGATTCCGGCTTGGGTCGCTGGCTGTGCGGAGTCTGCGCGTCCTCCCCGTGTCTGCGTGGGTTTCCTCCGGGTGCTCCGGTTTCCTCCCACGATCCAAAGATGTGCGGGTTAGGTGAATTGGCCAATGATGGATTGCCCTTGGTGTCCAGGTTGCCCTTGGTGTTGGGTGAAGGTGTTGAGTTTGGGTAGGGTGCTCTTTCCAAGAGCCGGTGCAGACTCGAGGGGCCGGGTGGCCTCCTTCTGCACTGTAGATTCAATGATAATCTATGATTAATCTAGGACAGAGGTTCGGCACAACATCATGGGCCGAAGGGCCTGTTCTGTGCTGTATTTTCTATGTTCTATGTTCTATTACATAACACTAAGTCCAGAATGGCCTGTTCCCTTGTGGGCTCCATCACAAGCTGTTCCAAAAAGCCCTCCTGTAAGCATTCAATGAATTCCCTTTCCTTGGGTCCACTGGCAGCATTATTTACCCAGTCCACCTGCATATTGAAGTCCCCCATGATCACTGTGACCTTGCCTTTCTGACATGCACTTTCTATTTCGTGGTGCATTTTGTGCCCCCGGTCCTGACCACTGTTAGGAGGCCTGTACATAACTCCCATTATGGTTTTTTTGCCTTTGTGGTTCCTCAACTCTACCCACACAGACTCCACATCATCTGACCCTATGTCGTTTAGTGCTATTGATTTAATTTCATTCTTAATTAACAAGGCAACCCCGCCCCCTCTGCCCACCTCTCTGTCTTTTCGATAGGTTGTGAATCCCTGGATGTTACTTCATCTTTAAATAAACTCTCTTTCATTAATCTATTCTTTTTTTGAAGTTTATATCAAACTCTTCAAATTTGTTTTTAAGTTATTTTCTGACTTTCTCATGACTCCTTTTAGTCCTTCTGATCTCCTTTTGTATCTCTCATTGCACTTTCAATATTTCTAGGATTTTCCTTATTATTAATTAACCTTGACATTGTCAGATCCCAACCTCATCTGTTTTCATGTATTGTCTGTCATAGTATACACCAGTATATCATGGTACAGATGCATAGTCCATGTACGTAGTCCTGTAAATATGTCTTTGCACCCCACACATAGTTAGGAACAGTCTCAGCATACACTATTTGTTGCCACACATATACATTCTTTTATAAAAGGGGGGATGTCATAATATACACCAGTACATCATGGTACAGATGCACACACACTGATGGACACACAGTGGGACCAATCAACACACGCAACACCGCAGCCAATCACCAGTTAGAGCACCCGCACTATAAAGACAGGGGGCATCAGAGTTCCCGCTCATTCGAGCTGCAGCCTCCTAGTAGGACAGAGCTCACAGCCTGCAGCACAGATCTTCACCATGTGCTGAGTGCATAGACTGGTTAGGACAAGGCATAGGTCTTTAGTTCAATCTAATATCGTGTTAACCCATAGTGAAAGTATGGTCAACAGTTTCTGACTTAATAAAATAGTGTTGCACTATTTTAAGTGTTGGTGGCCTGAATGTGTTCCATGGATCCAGAGCAGCCAACACATCATGGTACCAGGAGTTGAGGGATATTAGAACTTCTTAGACCTGCCTGAAAGTAATCTGTCTTCCACCAGCATACAGCCATCCTGCAAAATGGAGTGCGTCCGCCCGCCGCCGCCGCTCCGCATCGCCGGTAACCTAGGGGCTAACTGGAAGATATTCAAACAAAGCTTCCAACTCTATCTTGAGGCCACAGACCTGGAGGATGCCTCGGACACCAGGAAGATCGCTCTCTTCCTATCCACGGCCGGGGACCATGCCATCCACATTTTCAATTCTCTCACCTTTGCGGATGATGAAGATAAAACAAAGTTCAAGATGGTCCTCCTCAAGTTTGACACTCACTGCAGCATAGAGGTGAATGAAAGATTCGAGCGCTATGTATTCCAACAGCGTTTGCAATGTAAGGATAAACCTTTCCAGTCCTTTCTCACCCACCTCCGCATCCTTGCGCAGTCCTGTAGCTATGGGCCCACCTCCGACTCTATGATACGCGACCAGATCGTTTTCGGTGTTCAGTCGGACCCCCTACGCCAGCAGCTCCTCAAGGTAAAGCAGCTCACCCTAGCGACCGCCATCGAGACCTGCGTGCTACACGAAAACGCCACTAGTCGGTATTCCCACATCCAAGCGGCTGAAACGACGCGGCAAGGTACCCACGAGGCGGAACAGGTGCCAGCAATCGAGCAACTCCAAGGCCTCAGCCTGGATGAGGGCGACCATTTTGCGTGTTTTTCGCGGACTCGCGCGCTTGTGCGCACCAAACGAGGGGTCGTCGACGAACGTAATGCGCAGGCACGCACCACATACGACCGCACCACGCATGCGCGCTGGCGCAGCGAACATACTGATGCTACGATGTGCGGCAACTGAGGCTCCGCCCATTTAAAGCGGCAATGCACTGCCAAATCCCGACAATGCCTGAGATGTGGCAAACCTGGCCACTATGCTGCCTTATGCATAGCAGCATAGCCTACCAACTCATATCGCTTCAGCCAGCCTCACAGGAATGTCCAGGCCATTCAACCTACGGTCATCGAGTCCGATGCGGACCTACTACCTGATATTGACACCGAGGACCCGAAGGCGCCTTTTCGAGTCGGCATCATGACAAAAAACAGGGTGTCCCCGAAGCAAAGTCTCCAGCCTCTATCGGTATACAGCATCGATCCAGACGATGAGTGGTGTGCCACCCTGACGGTCAACCAGTCCCAAATACGATTCCGTCTGGACACTGGTGCCTCCGCCAACCTCATTGCGCGGTCTGACCTCCAAAGCCTTTGTGTCAAACCAGCCATCCTGCCATCAGCCTGCCAGCTATTAGATTATAATGGCAATGCCATTGATGCCAGCGGCTCATGCCAACTTGAAGTGACGCACAGGTCACGCAAAGCCATCCTTCCTTTTGAAATCGTGGGCTCCTCGAAAGCCTCCCTGCTTGGCGCGCAGGCATGCAAGCTGTTGAACCTAGTTCAGAGAGTTCACTCTCTCTCTCCTGATGACACATCTGCCTTTCAGGACACTGACTTCAGGGCACAGCTCGACACCATTATCAACCAGTAACACGACGTCTTCGAGGGCATGGGTACGCTCCCATACACCTACAAGATCTTATTAAAACAGAATGCCACGCCTGTGGTGCACGCACCTCGCAGGGTCCCAGCACCCTTTAAGGACCGCCTCAAGCAGCAGCTGCAGGACCTCCAGAACCAAGGTGTGATTTCCAAAGTCACGGAACCGACCGACTAAGTCAGTTCCATGGTATGTGTAAAAAAGCCTTCCGGCGAATTGAGAATTTGCATTGATCCCAAGGATCTAAATCGCAATATCATGAGGGAGCATTATCCAATTCCCAAGCGTGAAGAGCTCACATGGGAGATGGCTCACGCCAAGCTCTTCACAAAACTCGACGCCTCAAAAGGATTCTGGCAAATCCAGCTCGACAAATCCAGCAGGAAACTTTGCACATTTAATACCCCCTTTGGCAGATATTGTTCCAAAGGATGCCGTTTGGGATCGTATCTGCTTCAGAAGTGTTCCATAGGATCATGGAACAAATGATGGAAGGCATTGAAGGTGTTCGCATCTATATCGACGACATAATCATTTGGTCCACCACCCCACAGGAGCATGTTAGTCGCCTCCAGCGCGTATTCAAACGTACACGTGAGCAGGGCCTCCGCCTCAACAGGGCCAAATGCTCTTTTGGTCAGACGGAACTCAAGTTCCTTGGGGACCACATCTCCCAGTTGGGTGTGCAGCCGGATGTGGACGAGGTAGCTGCTATCATAGCTATGAAAACACCAGAGGACAAGAAGGCGGTCCTCCGATTTCTGGGCATGGTCAATCTTTTAGGGAAGTTCATCCCTAACCTCGCCTCTCATACCACGGCTCTCAGGAACCTGGTCAGGAAGACGACAGACTTCCAATGGCTCCCTGCCCACGAGCGCGAATGGAGAGAATTCAAAACCAAACTCACCACGGCCCCGGTCTTAGCTTTCTTTGATACAGCAAAGGAGACCAAAATTTCGACCGATGCCAGCCAATGCGGCATTGGGGCAGTGCTCCTTCAATGTGATAAGGCCTCATCATGGGCCCCCGTTGCGTGACACGCCATGACCCCCACGGAGCAGCGCTACGCGCAGATAGAAAAGGAGTGCCTGGGCCTTCTGACCGGTGTGGTTAAGTTTCACGATTATGTCTACGGACTTCCTCAATTCACCGTCGAGACCGACCATCGCCCGCTGGTCAATGTAATACAGAAAGACTTGAACGACATGACTCCTCGCCTCCAGCGTATTCTTCTCAAGCTCCGGCGACATGACTTCCAGCTGGTATACACTCCAGGCAAAGACCTCATCATTTCTGACGCTCTCTCCAGGGCAGTCAATACTCCATGTGACCCAGCGGGATTTGTCTGCCAGGTTGACGCCCATGTGACATTCGCGGCCTCCAATCTACCTGCCACGGATGAGCGCCTCGTCCAAATTCGCTGCGAGACGGCGGCTGACCCCTTGCAACAGCGTGTCATGCGCCACCTAACAGACGGGTGGCTCAAGGGCCAATGCCCTCAGTTCTATAATGTCAGAGATGATCTGGCGGTAGTAGACGGGGTTCTTCTAAAACTGGACCGCATTGTCATCCCGCATAGCATGCGCCAGCTCGTCCTGGAACAACTACACGGGGGCCACCTTGGCATGGAAAAGTGCCACCGATGGGCTCAAGAGGCAGTGTACTGGCCCGGCATTAATGAGGACATAGCCAACACAGTGCTCAACTGCCCCACTTATTAGCGCTTCCAGCCGGCCCAACCACGTGAGACCCTGCAGCCCCATGAGTTGGTCACGTCACCATGGGCCAAGGTGGGCATCGACCTGTTCCACGTGCTGGGTAGAGACTATGTCCTGATCGTGGACTACTTTCGAATTACCCGGAGGTGATACGGTTGCACGATATCACCTTGTCTGCAGTCATTCATGCCTTTAAGGAAACCTTTGCTCGACACGGCATCCCGCTCACGGTTATGTCGGACAATGGCCCCTGCTTCGCCAGCCAGGAATGGTCCAACTTTGCCAGGCAGTACAATTTTGCCCATGTGACATCCAGTCCCCTGTACTCCCAATCCAACGGCAAAGCGGAGAAGGGAGTACATATAGTCAAACGGCTCCTCTGCAAGGCTGCCGGTGCTGGGTCTGATTTCTACCTCGCCTTGCTGGCTCCACCCCACTGTCCACTGGCCTGTCGCCAGCCCAGTTGCTCATGGGTCGTACCCTGAGGACGACGGTGCCGTCCATTCATGTCCCAGACCTCGACCACGTTCCGGTCCTTCGCCGGATGCAGCTGTCTCGTGCACAGCACAAGGCGGCTCATGACTCCCGTGCAGCTGATCTCCCTGCTCTGGCTCCAGATGACAACGTCCGCATCCATCTTCCGGATGGTGGCTGGTCTGCAACTGCTGTTGTCCTACAGCAGGTGGGCCCCCGCTCGTTCCTGGTTCGTCTACTGGATGGCTCCATTCTGCGCCGCAATCAACGCACCCTTCGTCTCGTTCCTCGCTCGCTACGTGATCCTCCACTGTGGCCTCGCCCTCCTGCTGACCCTGCCACGGACTATGCAGAGCTCCCTGGCACTCTGCATCCCCCTGACTCTGACGCAGTCCAGTCCGCTCCTGAACCGGCAGCTCTCGACCCACCCTTGAGGCGGTCAACCAGAATTCATCGCCCACCTCAGAGACTTAATTTATGAACTTTGCGAACTTATAGACTTTCTGAATTGTTTCGTTGCTTTGTTTGATCGTTTACCTGGTTTGTATAAAGTGTTCATCTCGTTATTCTAGTTGCATACTGCTTCTCTGTACCAGGCACCTTCCCATGTAAAAGCTTAGTTCTCATGTACGTAGTCCTGTAAATATGTCTTTGCACCCCACACATAGTTAGGAACATTCTCACCATACACTATTTGTTGCCACACATATACATTCTTTTATAAAAGGGGGGATGTCATAATATACACCAGTATATCATGGTACAGATGCACACACACTGATGGACACACAGCGGGACCAATCAACACACACAACACCGCAGCCAATCACCAGTTAGAGCACACGCACTATAAAGACAGGGGGCATCAGAGTTCCCGCTCATTCGAGCTGCAGCCTCCTAGTAGGACAGAGCTCACAGCCTGCAGCACAGCTCTTCACCATGTGCTGAGTGCATAGACTGGTTAGGACAAGGCATAGGTCTTTAGTTCAATCTAATATCGTGTTAATCCACAGTGAAAGTATGTTCAACAGTTTCTGACTTAATAAAATAGTGTTGCACTATTTTAAGTGTTGGTGGCCTGTATGTGTTCCACGGATCAAGCGCAGCCAACACATCATTGTCTATTCATTTCTCAAATATTAATAGATCTGAAAATGCTGTCGCCTTGCATGATCTGTGAGATTACAATTCAGTCATTCCCTGGTAGTGGAGGAGTGAAGGGAATGGGCTATTAGCCTCCTAGATGCATTGATTTGATGTGGATGTGAGATGTGAGGAGAGGCTCCTTATTTCTCGATCGGTCACTTTCTCAGCCTTCCCCATTTCCTTGTTTCCCCTATTCGAGCCCTCTTTCAAGATTTAGATGTGTCGTCACGTGTACCGAGGCCCACTGAAAAGTATTGTTCTGTGTACAGTCCAGACAGAACGTTCTATACATGAAAAATATATGACATACGATAAATACACAATGAAGCTGTATTTGAATCTGTTAGTGCATGTTCTCAGACTTTTGTATCTCCTATCCAATGGAAGAGGTTGGTAGAGAGAATAACCCGGGTGATTAAACAAGCCAGCGGGAGGTGTAGACGGGATCAATGGATGGGAGGCAGGTTTGTGTGATGGACTGGGCTGTGTTCACGACTCTCTGTAGTTTCTTACGGTCTTGGGCCGAGTAGTTGCCACACCAGGCTGTGATGCAGCCAGATAGGATGCTTTCTGTAAAAATTGGTAAGAGTCAATGTGGAGATGCCGAATTTCCTTAGCTTCCTGAGAAAGTATAGGCACTGTTGTGCTTTCTTGGTCATAGTGTCGAAGTGGGTGGACCAGGACAGATTTTTGGTGATGTGCACACTTAGGAATTTGAAGCTGTCAACCCTCGGCCCCATTGATGCAGACAGGGGTGTGTACGACACTTCGCTTCCTGAAGTCAATGACCAGCTCGTTAGTTTTGCTGACATTGAGGGAGAAATTGTTGTCATTACACCATGCCACTAGGTTCTCTATCTCCCTCCTGTACTCTGACTCATTGTTGTTTGAGATCCGACCCACTACGGTTGTGTCATTAGCAGACTTAGCTGATGGTTGCTGATGGTGATGATGAAGCCCTGTATTCCGATTCGCATCTTTGGTGAGCTGCCTGGTAACACTCCATCCACCCCAATATCAAGCCCATGTGCTGCTTTGATATGGAGTGTGAGAGAAGGCTCATCTCCTTTCCCCATCACTCGAATTTGGACTGTCTTAACATGAAGAAGAGACTTGGTAGGTCTTGATACCGCTGGAAATGTTTGGATTACTAGCAATTTCAACTTCCAGCCTCAGACCCGTGGAATTTAAATACCTTTGACTGAAACATCATGGTGTAATATCGCTTAGATAAAGCATCACAGGGTGAATATTATTCAGAGGATGTATTGTGATGTATCATGAATATTTCTCAGATAAAGCAACACAGAGGACTTGCATCATTATGCCTGTTTGCTCTCTACCATTAGTCATTTATTGTCCAGGTGTCATTGCTGATGTTATAACCCCCACAAGACCCATGGAGATGACCCAAGTGATCTCCCCGTGGAGTACAGGCTCCCCTGTTGAGAGATAGTTCCCAACAGCGGTCTTGTTAATTCCCTGAGATAAAAGCCGGCCCAGGAAGGAGCCGGCATCTCAGGATGGTCCCGGCTGGGATTTGGACTGTTGTTTATGTGTTGCATTTCCTGGCTGTGGGTAGGAAATAACTGACCTTTGACTCAGCTTTTCAGGGCTCCTCATTGACTACAATATTGGTGGCGAGGATAAAACAGAACAACAGATGGCTGGCCGCTCAGACTACGGCTGCTTATTATCACAAAGGAAAAAGGTTTGCACTGTTTCAAAAATGTCGCTCTTTGGTAGTCTCAGTGCATTTGGTGCGTGTGTGGGAGACTAGGCTCAGTTCTCAGAGCGTATTCACTATTTCTTCAGGGCAAACGCTGTTAGTCAGGAAGGTCACCAGAAAGTGATTCTTTTCACCGCCTGTGGGGCCCACACTTTCAGCATCATAAAGAGCCTAACCTAACCTGCAGTCCCAGACTTTAAGACGTTTGATGAATTGGTGGTACTCGTGACAAAACACTACGACCACAAGCTATCAGTCACTAACGTAATATGACTGAGAGAACCCCACGAGTGTCAAATAAACTGACAGAACACTGCGACTACGGCCATCCCTACGCTAGATGCTATGAGACCGCCTTATATGCGGTGTAAACAACATGATAACGCAGAGGCATTTGCTGGCCAAGCCATTGTTAGACCTTAAAAGGACCATGAAGATCTCCCTCTCATGGGAGAGCATGGAGACAGGAGTCCAGGAACTACAGGGTACATTGGGGATTGAGGTGAATAGCATAAGACGCCCCTCCTAAACAGACAATCAGCGCCCCCAAGGACTGGAACCCTCTCGGATGCCGCCTTTGCCTGAACACTGTCGGGACCAAGCCCTTTGACCAAGGACTGCTGGAGCAGTTGAGATATCTCCCCAGAACCACAGGAGGAGGATTCACAGAGGTGCGGCACCTGTAGCTGGAGAATCCGCAGGAACTGGCAAAGCCGGGTCATTCAACAAGCACGTCATCCTGGTCAAGGAAAGCACCTGCCTAGATCCTCCATATAGAGCAGGCCAACGAGGACGTGTGCAGGCAGTTGAATTGCATCGCCGCACCGCGGATCATCCCCATCACAATCACTATCAAGGTGAATGGGCACCCGGTAGAAATGGAGCTCGGCACAGGGGATGCAGACCCGGTGATAGGATGACAAATGTTCGAAAAGAGCAGGACGGGATCCAATATTTGAACTTAAGGGACACTGAGGAGAGACTGGTAACTTACATGGGGAAACCACTAGCCATCACAGGTACAAAAATGTCTCCAGTTGCATATGGACAGCATTCCATCAGGATGTCCTTGATAATAGTACGGGGCCCCAGCCCGAATCTGCTATGCCGTGAGTAGCTACGGAGGATGTGTCTGGCAGCAGATTTTCAGGAAGTGCACTGGGGGCCTATATGAAGTCCTGGGGAAGTACTCAGATGTTTTCCAGGAGGGTCTAGGTAAAATCAAAAGTGCCATGGCCAAGATACATCTAGACCCTGAGGCGAAACCAAAGTACTTTAGGACCTGCCCAGTTCCCTACGTGTTACTGAAAAAGGTAGAGGAAAGTCTAGGAATCATCTGGCCAGTCCAATTTTCAGATTGGGCAGCATGTGTAGTACCAGTACTGAAACCAGACAAAACTATCCGTCTGTGTTTACAAGCTAACAGTGAACAAGGCCTCTTGTTTGGATAGATACCCGATGCCGCGAATAAAGGACCTCGATGCAAAGCTGGCTGGGCGACACTTTTGCAAAACTTGATATGAGTCATTCATACCTCCAATTGGAACTAGATGCAGGTTCCAGAAAACTTTTGACCACTGATACCCACAGAGGCCTCTATGAATATAGAAGGCTGTCATTTGGGGTGTCATCTGCTTGCTCTATTTTCCAGAGAACCATGGAGAACACCCTCCAAGGACTACTGTGAGTGACGGTCCACATGGACGACGTCCTGGTCACCCGAGCCACAGTAAAGGAACACCTGCGCAACTTGGAGGAAGTTCTCTGCCGGTTTTCCAAGACAGGCTTGCGCCTAAAGAGTGAAAAATGCGATTTATATGTCAAAGAGGTCACGTACTTAGTATCGTGTCAACTGAGATGGCCTGCACCCAGTAGAGGAGAAGGTGCAAGCAATCAAACCAGCCCCCAAGCCGGAGAACATGACTGAATTGCGGTCGTTCTTAGGATTTGTGAATTATTATGGGAAATTTAACCCTAACCTCGTGACCGCCCTCGCATTACTGCACATGGTACTGAAGAAATAACAGGAATGGGCGTGGAGAGAACTTCAAAAAGAAGCCTTCGCCAGGGTGAAGCATTAATTGTTGTCATCAGGGTTGTTGACCCATTACGATTCCTCAAAGCCTCTTTTGGTCATTTGTAATGCCTCTCCATATAGAATTGAGGCGGTGTTATCTCACCACATGGACAACAAACAGGAGAGACCGATAGCCTATGCATTGTGGACTTTGGCCACTGCGGAGCGCAAATGTGCCCAGATTGAGAAAGAAGGGCTGGCCATCGTCTTTGTGGTGAATATATTTCATCACCAGCATGTGTGTGCACATCAGTTCACCACCATAACGGACCATAAGCCATCGCTCAGATTGTTTAAAAAGGACAATTCCGCCAATAGCATCTGCCCGGATATGCCAATTTGCCTTATTGTTAGCGGCATAAGAGTACGTATTTGAACATCGCCTGAGCAGGCAGATTGCAAGTGTGAATGGTCTGAGCCAGTTCCCAATGCCGACACTCCCCCCTCCCCCGCCCCCCCCATTTCCACCAAGGAATGATGATGTTGTATCGACCTTAATTTCATGGAAACCTTGCCGGTCACTGCCACACAAATATGTGATTGGACACAGAAGGACCCAGTATTGGCACAATTATGCCATGAAATTTACGGAATATTGAGAGGCCTCGATAGAGTGGACGTGGAGAGGAAGTCAGCGCCATTGCCAAAGGCTCTATGGCCAGGGCAAACAGTAGTGGGGAGAGTGGGCACCCCTGTCTCGTCCCCCGACACAGACTAAAATGTTCTGATCGAACCGGGTTTGTCCTCACATTTGCCACCGATGCCTGATATAGCAACTGGACCCAATCCATAAATCCCTGTCCAAACCCAAACCTTCTCAGGATATCCTACTTCCACTCCACCCGATCAAAGGCCTTTTCTGCATCCACGGCCACCACCACCACCACCTCGACCTCTCACCCCTCCGTAGGCATCATTATTACATTTAGGAGCCGCCTAATGTTGAACAGCAGGGGCGAGATTCTCCGACCCCCCGCCGGGTCGGAGAATCGCCGGGGGCTGGCGTGAATCCCGCCCCCGCCGGTTGCCGAATTCTCCGGCACCGGAGATTCGGCGGGGGCGGGAATCGCACCGCGCCGGTTGCCGGCCCCCCCCACCCCCCGCGATTCTCCGGCCCAGATGGGCCAAAGTCCCGCTGTTAGAATGCCTGTCCCGCCGGCGTAGATTGAACCACCTACCTTACCGGCGGGACAAGGCGGCGCGGGCGGGCTCCGGGGTCCTGGGAGGGGGCGCGGGGCGATCTGGCCCCGGGGGGTGCCCCCACGGTGGCCTGGCCCGCGATCAGGGCCCACCGATCCGCGAGCGGACCTGTGCCGTGGGGGCACTCTTGTCCTTCCGCCTTCACCACGGTCTCCACCATGGCAGAGGCGGAAGAGACTCCCTCCACAGCGCATGCGCGGGGATGCCATGAGCGGCCGCTAACGCTCCCGCGCACGCGCCGCCCGGAGATGTAATTTCCGCGCCAGCTGGCTGGGCACCAAAGGCCTTTTCCGCCAGCTGGCGGGGCGGAAATTAGTCCGGCATGGGCCTAACGCCTCAAGGTTGGGGCTCGACCCTCCAAGATGCAGAGGATTCCGCACGTTTGGGGCGGCGCGATGCCCGACTGATTTGTGCCGTTTTTTGCGCCGATACCGGAGAATTTCACCCCAGGTGTGGTCCCTTAACAAATCCTGGTCTTCCCCTATTACCCCCGGAACACAATCCTCCATGCATGTGGCCAAGAACTTTGCCAGCAATTTCGCATCCGCATTCAACAGGGAGATCGGCCTACATGACCCACAGCTCTCCGGATCCTTATCCCGCTTCAAAATAAGGGAAATCGATGCCTGCGATAACGTTGGGGGGAGCACTCCCAGCTCCTTTGACTCATTAAAAGCTTTTACCTGGAGCAGCCCCAACAGCCCAGAAAACCTTTTATAAAACTCAACGGAGTATCTGTCTGGTCCCGGAGCTTTACCCGATTGCATTGCCCCCAACCTGCCTATAACCTCCCCAAACCCAATAGGGGCTCCCAAATCCTTCACCAACTCCTCATCTATCCTCAGGAACTCCAGCCCCCCCAGAAATTGTTTCACACCCTCCTCCCTGGCTGGGGGTTCCGATTTATAAAATCTACTGTAAAACTCCCGAAACACATCATTCACCCCTGCTGAATCCAGAATTACCTTCTCCCCTGTATCTCTCACTTTCCCAATCTCTCTCGCTGCCTCCTGTTTCCTCATCTGGTGCACCAGCATCCTGCTGGCTTTCTCCCCATATTCGTACACCGCCCCCTTTACCCTCCTCAGCTTTCCCTCCGCCTTACCTGTGGACAGGAGCCCAAATTCCAGCTGCAGTTTCTGACGCTCCTTTAAAAGCCCGTCATCCGGAGACTCTGCAAACCTCCTGTCCACCTGTAAAATTTTGCCTACCAATCTGTCCAACTCCGCCCGCTCAGCCTTCTCCTTATGGGCCCGAATTGAGATGTGGTCCCCCCTAAATAACCGCCTTCAGTGCCTCCAAAACCTCACCCGTGTCATTGATCCTTATAAATCCCCGAATACCCTCCCTCACCCGACCACACGCCTCCTCCTCCACTAGCAGCCCCACATCCAACCTCCATTGCGGGTGCTGGGCCTTTCCTTTGATAACTTGCAAATCCACCCAATGCAGGGCGTGGTCTGAGACCACGATTGCTAAATATTCAGCATCTATGACCTTGGCCAGCAGCATCTTGTCCATAACAAAAAATCTATCCGGGAATACACCTTATGCACATGGGAGTAGAACGAAAACTCCTTGATGCTCGGTCTCCCAAATCTCCACGGATCAACCCACCCATGCGCTCCATGAACCCTCGGAGTTCCTTTGCCATGGCTGATACTACCTAGAACTCGAACAGTCCAGCCTTGGATCCAGGACTATATTGAAATCTCCCCCCATAATCAGTCGATGTGAATCTAGGTCCGGGATCTTCCCCAGAACCCGTCTAACAAACTCAACGTCATCCCAGTTTGGGGCATATATATTTACCAATACCAAGGCCATTCTCCCAGCTTCCCACTTAGCATAACATATCTACCCCCCGGGTCCGCTTCTATATTCCCCACCTTGAATGCTACCCGCATATTAACCAAGATCGCCACCCCGCTCGTTTTAATGTCTAACCCCAAATGGAACACATGTCCAACCCATCCCTTCCTTAATCTGATCCCCCACCTCCCGATGTGTCTCCTGTAACATAGCCACATCCGCCTTCAGTTGCCTCAAGTACGCGAACACACCGGCCCTTTTGACTAGCCCATTCAGTCCCCGAACGTTCCACGTGACCAGCCTGGTCGGGGGGGGGGCACCCCATCCCCCTCCCCTGCCGATCAACCATAACCTCTCCTAGGCCAGTCTGCGGCCCATGCCCCGCAGCTCCCCTGGCCCGCCCTCGGGTAACTACTGTCATCAGTCCTCCTCTTCCTCCACTTTGAAAGTCCCCTCCTCTTCAGCAGTATAAATCCCTCCCGCCCAATTCCCCACTCCCACTCCCCCTCGCATCCCCCCCCCATCCATCTTCAGCTCACCCCCCACTTTGCTTCCATGAACTAGCCCGTCCAGCTAGCCTGGCAGCCCCCACCCATGCGCCTATCCCCCACTGATTCCCCTCCCCCCGTGTTTAGTGCTGAGATTCCCTCAATTACGACTTTGGAGAGGAGTTTGATAATACAACGGCTTTAATAACCAGAAAATCAGACAGCTGCCGAGAAGTGTGCTCACTGCACGCTGCCTACTGAACGTAACCTTATATACAGCTTCCTGGGGGAGGAGCCAGAGGCGGAGTCCCCCAGGGTTCCAAACCCGGTCTTAAAGGGGCCTAAAGGTATATTAAAGGTACATATGTATACAGATATCATTCATCACAAGTGCAAACAGTCAAAACAAAGGCAAGAAGTAAAAACAAACAAACAATTACTCCCAAGGTCCGAACACAGAGACCCACCCCTCATCCCTTAACAAAGCACTGTCAACTGATCTAACCCCAAACAGAACTGAAAAATGGAAAAAACAAAAGAAACCCAAATAACAAAAAAACAAAGTTTTTCACAGCATAGTTCGGTTCTCCTCAATCAAAGTTCAAGGTCCTCCTTCCCCTACCAGTCCATTCTCCTTCATGAAGTCCGCTGCCTCCTCTGGTAAGCCAAATTACAGCTCTCGGCCCCAATTGATCACCCATAGGCGAGCCGCGTACAGTAAACCATACTTAACAACCTTCTTGACCTTATCAAAGCTCGTCCTCCCCTTTGCGAGCTCTGCTTCCCGGTCTTGATACACCCGAATCTCGATGACTTCCCAAGTGCATCGCCTCGTCTACCTGGCCCAACCTCATGATGTGTTCCTTGTGCAGGAACCGCTGCAATCGTACTCACCCCCCAGCGGCTTGCGCATCAGCGCCGTGTGGGCCCTATCCACCTCCAACGGCCGGTCAAACGCATCTTCCCCAAGCAGCTTCTCCAGCATCTTTCCAACATATGCACCCGCCTTCCGATCCTTCGGTTCCCTGCGGCAGACCCACGATCCAGATGTTCTGCCTCCGAAAACGGTTCTCCAGGTACTCCACTTTCTCCAGCAGTCACTAATGCTGGTCATGCAGCAGCCGGATCTCTGCTGCCATTGAGGTGGACTCTTCCTCCTGCTCCCCCGTCAGCTCCACCACCCTCTGATTCGCCTGTCACTGGGCTGCTAGTCTCGTCTCCAGGTGGTCAACCACCGCCTTGATCGAGTCCACCACCCGGGCCAGGTCCTCCAAACTTTCCTTCCACTGTTGGGTGAACTTCTCATTCAGGAAGTTCACCAACTGGTCCATCAACCACAGCCGACAGGGACAGACTCTGCCCGTCCGTCATCTTCGCGTGCGTTGTCCACTTCTCGCCTCATCCAACTGGTTCGCTTTTTTCCAGGCACTTCTGGACCGCAGTTCCATAAACTAGGGGTCACCCTTTTCTGCTCACACTTCTGCACCTTTTTCCTACAAAATTCCGGCGACAAACCGGGGTAAAGGCCACAAAAAGACCACCATGAGTGGGAGCTGCCAAATATGCGACCACTGATTCCATGTCCTCCAACAGACGTCGGCTAGTTGTGATTCTAACCAGCAATGTGTTTAGTCCATTGGAAACCCAGATTTGGCGACAGATCCAAAAGACATAAAGGAATAGATGCTCCAAAAATGTCAACATCTGAACTTCTTTTACATGTTTTTTTATCTGTCTCTTGCCCAAACCCACAGGGATGAAATTAAAGTGAATGAGCAAGGGTGGGATGAGGGACAGGACACTGATACCACTGGGGTTTCAAGTATAATAGTCCCCAATATAAGTAAGTATAGGGAAGGGGGCAGATCTAATGCCAACTGGGGGGGAGAGAAACAATGAGTTGGAAAGAGCCAAGGACCCTTGCAGGGCTCATCTGAAAAATGTCTTCTTCTCCTGGCCTTTATAAAAGCAAATACTGAATTTGTCTCGGCTTCTTTAGGTCTCTGTGCCTTATTGGAATGGTAAAGCTGTTTATTTAGCAGAATGTATAAGCTCTGCATTGCAATTACTGCCCCAATATCACACGAGGTGAATTGAATACCATTTATATTTGCATCTAAACTCCCAGAGAAAATATGCATATTCTTTTTTAATTCTGCATCATTTGTGCATAACCATAGCAGCAAGATATTGCTATCTTTTGCAGGATTTATTAAGCTGATTGAACAATGAAGGCCACATTTTAAAAATACACATGGCCAGGTTTTGCAGTGGAATTAACAATGAGACTATCGCATTCACCATTATTGTAGAGTAAAATTAACAGTAACTTCCGAACAGTAACTGCACATGAGCAGTTAAATGCAGAAATCAGTTGGTGAGTTGTTCTTTTCCACAAGTTTCGCAAAACCAGTACCTTGCCTAGAAATTTCATGAAGACGATGGGACTCTTGCCAGTCAGTGAGAGAGCTACCTGCATGGTGACTGTCCTGCCTGCCATTGGCAAATACCAGCATTAATTGCCCAGCTAAGGATCTCAATTGGCGACGAGGTGGAAAGGCCACACAGAAGCCTTCCCACCACAGACTTAATTGGGGTGGAGGCAGGAAGGGGGTGGGTGGGATCCCTGCTCACTACCCTCCCGTCAAATTAAATGTCTCCCATCACCAAACTCACCATGGGGAAAGAGCATTAAATTCCACCCATGAAAAGCATGAGGTTTGAGTATTTGCCCACTAGCTACCCACCAAACTAGCCAGTAAATGCTAAAACTTGCCCTTTCAAGTGGCAGTCTGAATTATCGAGAAACAACCTCTCTGTCATTAAAAATGAGCTTTTTTAAGCACTGAGTCTCATACCTTCAGATTTCAATTATAATTAGAGATTTTCATAAATTATAACAAATATAAATAACCTTTTTAGCTTTTTTCAATATGTCTCTTTTATATTTCTTTCTTAACATGCACCTGAACTCTGTATGTCTTCAATCTGACTGGTTTATAGGAAAACATTCCACCAACCTAATGGCCTAGAAATGACTGAAAGTCACAATGCAGTATGTTATGCAGAAAATTGTAATGAATATATTTGACATACCAAGATAATTAATTAACTGCACAAACATGGAAGCCGAAGTAAACTTGTGTAGAAATGTGGGGCAGTAAGTAACAGAAGAATTGTTGAAAATTACTTTCGACCACATGGGCAAAGAATAGAAATTAGTGTGAAACTATTTCAAGGACTGTCCATGGAGAGAATGCCTTCAATGACCTTGAATTCAATGAGATCAGCAGCTATTTGAATAAAGTGCAATATAATGCAGTAGTTTTTCTTAACAGAAATGATTTCTTCTCCGCATAATAAATATAGACAAATGCTGAATCAGTTTTCATTTTCATGACTATAATTTACATACTGATATGTTCCAATTGTATTCATGGACTATGGGAGCGGAATGCAAACTGTTGTATCGCATCCACAATTGTGTTGTCCTTTCAACAGGAATCTCATCAGTGATTCTCCTGATCAGAAACTCCAGGCATGCCGCAAAACTGGGGACCACAGTCTGAGAAAGCTCCCAGTGGTAATCATTATGAGGTAATTTGACTAAAGTGTTATATTTGATAAGTGTTAAAGCAGCGTTGCGGGAGAAGATTCGTAAGAAACTAAAATAAAATCTTGAAAGCTCTTAACTGGAGGATTATGAAATATAATATCGATTGACGCTCACCCACCACCTCAACTAGGGGTGAGTAAAGCAGACATAAGGGGCGAAATTTACATCTGACGACACCTCCATTTGTTTAAAAGGTGACCATAGATTGAAAACTTGGAAAAATAAACAACCTGCTAGTCTTTTCACATCCCGTATGATTTTTGAGCAAAGCTTGATTTATGGAGCAGCATTAGCAGGAATCTGATGAGCGTGTGCAAATGAGGCTCAAACCATTCTGGTTTCCATGCAGTCACATTGTTTTAACCAGCTTCCCAATTCTTCCAAAACCACATTTAAAGTGATCCCCAGCTGGTTGCATGTAAAATGTTGAAAGGATTTTTGGAGACATTTTGCTTGGATTAGCCAGTGATTTATGGCTACTTGGACCATTTCAAAGTGCTTGCAGTGCCTGTGCAACTTTTTAAGCTCTTAAGAAGCTGCTGTCATACGCTCCTCCTTCAGGCAAACACATTCTGAAGGTAGGACCACAGAGAACTTCACTCAAAGCTTCCTGAGATAATCTCCCCATGAACATTGCACCCTAATGGGAAATCTGCAACAGGGAATTTCCCATTATAGAATCAGAGAATGGTTTCAGCACAGAAGAAGAATGCCATTCACCCCATCATGGCTGTTCTAGCCCTTTGCAAGAGCCATTCACCTGGTGCCACTCCCCTATTTTTTCCTCGTTGTTCTGCACATTTTTCCTCTTACATAAGCATCAGAGTCCTGGTGGAGGTTTTTGGGGGGGGGGGGGGGGGGGGGGTGCGGTCAGTTGGCTGGACAGCCAATGTGGATCAAGTTGACGGCAACTGGTTGGGGATCGATCCTTGCCTCCTTGCACTACCCATGGCGGAGGTTGTGGCAGGAGGGGCTGGACCTGCCTTTGGGCAGAGAACTGAAGAAGAATTGAACCTGTCTCTTCATCCTTAGGCAATGTATTCCAAGTCCCAAACACCCGCTGGATTAAAACCGTCTTCATACTGCAACATGAGTTGCCAGAGGAAAAATGCAAAAAACTGTTTGTGACAATCCAAATTGTTTATTAAGGGGGTGCTTGTGCCAAAGTAATCTTTGGCTAAGACCTGGCCTGGATTTGTGACTCATCAAGCAAGAGAAACCAGCACTCCTGTCGCATCTGCACAAACTTCTCTGTCTCCTGGAGGAGAGTGCAATGTCCCAGGATATGCGAGATGCAAAGATCTTCACCCTATAAAAGAACCAGGGTGACTGCAGTGATGGCAACAACTCTCAAGGTACTCCCTGCTGAGCATTGCAGGAAATGTATTTGCCCGTTTTGCCCTTGTAAAATTACAGATCCTGGCTGAACTCATCTATCCCAAATTCCAGTGTTGTTTCAGAACTGAAGATCCACAATCGACCTGAGGTTCTCAATCCAGCAGCTGCGAGTGAAGTGCTGTGAGCAAAGGAAACCACTATCAATTGCCTTCATTGACCTCTCCAAGGCCATTTGACCATGTGAGCAGAGATGGTCTATTTAAGCTGCTGGAGAAAATTGGCTGCATGCCAAAGCTGTTCAATGTGATCTCTTTCCATAAAAACATGATGGGTAAGGTCAGCTTTAATGGGGAAACATCATGCTTTGAAATCTGTAGCAGAATTGTATTCTGACATCCGCTCTTTAACATATTCCTCTTTCTTGCTGTCTACTCGCATACCAGAACTGACGGAAAGATATCCAGCTTTGCTCACCCGCGATCTGAGGCAAAGGTGCACCAAGTTCTCATCAGAATTTCTCTATGCTGACGATGCCACACTAACATTCCAAACTGAGGAACACCTGCAGTGTCAAATGGACAGATTCTCTCGTGCCTCAGGAAGACAAATGTCATGGTCCAGGATGTTGCCATACTGACATCTATCAGCATTGTCAATGTGACGCTGGACACTGTTAATAGCTTCACATGTCTAGGCTCCACAATCACCAGCAACCTGTCACTCGATGCTGAAATCAACACATACGTTGCAAAAACTGCAGTTGTTATGTCCAAACTGAACATGAGAATGTGGAACAACAGCAGCCTGACTGAGAACAAAAACTTTGAATTTAGCAAACCTGTGTCCACAATGCACCCCGTCACAGAGGTATGTTCAGCATCCCTTGTCAGGAAAAGACCACCAAATCAGAAAACTTGGTCTGGATTAACTCCATCAGCATACACACATTGCTATGCCAACAATATCTGCAGTGGCTTAATTGGCCATATTTATCACATGGATAATGGCTGTGTATCTAAAGACCCTCTGTACGGCGAATTGACTACGAGCTCACGGCCTCCTGGACATTCATACCTCAGCAACAAATACACCTGCAAGATGGCAGATATTGACACTGACAACCGGGGCATAGTCGCTGATGGCCATAACCTCTGGAAGCTGACAGAAAAGGCATTGGAAACTGTGGCCAGAAACAAAAAGCTCAGCTAGCTGAGAAGAGATCCCAGAGAAGATGGAGACCAGCGAATTGTGTACCTTTTTAGCCCAGTGTCTTCCTCTGCAGCAAACGTGGCAGAGACTGACATATTAGAGTGGGTTCCTGAGCCACACCAGGTGATGCTTCACACAAAGTTGACCATCAAATCACAAACCATCATCTTGCAAGACAGGAGGTTGCCACAAGTCAATAATTTTTTTCTTGTAAAGAGAATAATTGCATGTTTTTTTTATTATTTGCAGACCTCACCGAATAATCATTATTTTATTTCTTGGCAAGCCAGACACCTTGGCCAAGGCCAAACCTTGCTGGCTGTGTCTTACTTCACCCAACACCCCAGCGCAAACTGACCTACACTACAATGATTTTTTTGACCTGTGTAAAATTAATTTCTAAAAATTTGGATTTAAAATTAAACAGCATAATGCAGATTAACTACTTCGACATCAGCAAATTTAAGCTATAGTTAAGGAAATACTGTCCACTTTTGTCTTGCAGTCCTTTGGAATCACAAGTATGATCTATTTTTCCAAGATTTTAATATTTGAATCTAAAGCATAATTTAATTGGATAATATTTCAAATATTTTATCTGGCAGACATTGATGAGCAGTTTAGGGGGAAAAAGGAGGAAGAAATAAATTTAACTAGTGTCACTGTAACTCAAATGAAACGATGGAATAAGTAGCCAAAAAAGGTGCAGTTCGTGCACTCATCCATTCATGAAATGTAAACACGTTGGCAAAGCCGGCATTTGTTGTCCAGCCCCAACTGTCCCCATGAAGGTGGTAGCGAGTGGCCTTCTTGAACCGCTGCACTTCAACTGCTGCATGTACTCCCACAGTGCTTTGGGGAGCAAGTTCCAGGTTTGTGACCCAGCAACAGTGAAGGAACAGTGATGTAGCTCAGTCAGGATGGTGTGTGGCTCAGAGGGATTTTGAAGGACATCTACATAACGTCCTTGGCACAATGCAATTTTGTTAACAACAACACATAAGTAGCCGTGAAATTAGCTTCTTACAATTGTGACTGTTTAATGTTTTTCAAATAGCTAGCTAACCTGCATTATAAAATGTGTAAAGAGGTTAACATTCCTAACAGACTTCCTCTTAAATAGGTTAAAAGCACACGTATGATCTAATAGCCACCATATAAAATTGAAACTTTGAAAATAATCTTCCACAATA
Organism: Scyliorhinus torazame; assembly: GCF_047496885.1. Taxonomy (NCBI): domain Eukaryota; kingdom Metazoa; phylum Chordata; class Chondrichthyes; order Carcharhiniformes; family Scyliorhinidae; genus Scyliorhinus; species Scyliorhinus torazame. Next base: position 222,303,118 of record NC_092709.1, read on the forward strand.
AAAATAAATAACCATAGGGGTAAATTTTCCGGAGCAAAATTTGACAGGCCATTTAAAGGTCCATTCGGATGGGAATTTCCAAGTCTGAACAGTCCAACAGTTCCAACATGAATGGTTCAAAGAATCAGAAAATCATTGGTGTATAAAAATATTAGGCCCTGGACATTCCTTCAGCGTAATGTTTGAATGGGAGTTGCAAACAGGTCCCTGGAAGGGGTTGGGACATATTGACAAAGAAGGAGATGATGGATCGTTCCCTTGCCTCACAGTCTTCATCTTTCAGTGTACGCTCCACAGGCATCTGCTGAATTAGCATTCACAGAATTTTTAATTCCTTCACGAGACGTGGGCGTCACTGGCTGGGCCCTTGCACTGAGTGGCTTTCAGAGGGCATTTAGGAATCAACAACATTGCTGTGGATCTGGAGTCACATGTAGGCCCGACCAAGTAACAATGGCAGATTTCCAACCCTTAAGGGGATTCCTCAAGGGGATTAGTGAATCAGATGGCATACTCTGCAGGATTGACAACACCAACCACTCGGATCTCTGTAAGTAATTGGAGAAGGGGAGAGACCGACAATCAGTTAGAGCTTCCACCCCAGGACCCTCAATTCCCAGACCCCTCCCCTACCTACGCGTCTCCTCTTCTCTCAGAGTGCCACCCAGTGAGCCAGTTGTGCTGGAATAGCTCACTCTGCACACTCATCCCCCGGCCACAGCGGGAACCCATAGATCCCAGACCCCAGACCCCTGCCAAGGGAGACTGTGCTCAGGTGCCCTCCCCTAATGCACACACTCACCCTATGGTCGCGAGAATATCCCCAGTGCTAAAGGCCAGCTGCTGATTGTTGGATGCTGTCTTTATGGTGAATTCCAGAGTTCAGGCAAAATTTTCAAGCTTCAATGTTTGATTGAAATGCGATGCAATGATCATCGTCTGAGACATGCCACATGTAGCCATGGGAATGCACTTGAGAATATTTTGTTTATTAAACGGTCAACAGTACCTTCATACAAAAAGATGAAAATAACTACCCAACAATCCTTATATTGCAATAACCATGAACCAACAAGGAAAAGGCACCGCGACCCACCTATTGACTGCAAAATATCAGTACAAACACAAAGCTGCAACATTGCAGTCATACAAGGAAAACTAAACAGACTTGGAACATTATACAGTGAACAATGCCACAAAATATCTCGCCCCAGGCCACAGAAGCAAAAGAGGTGGCAGCATACAACCACACAGCCTCCATGCATAAAACATTAAACAGTCACAGCCTCCAGGTTTAAAACATAAAACAGTCAAAAGTACAATAAAGTCACCAGCAATCTGCAAGAACATTTCCTCAACACCCTTACCAGGCAGCCAATTCAGATAACTCCGCCTCTCTCTCCCCCTCCCGCAGCCTCCAGCAGCAGACCTTCAAAGGCGGAATAATCACACCAGAAGGTCACACCGATTCAGGGTGCATCAGAAGAGAGAAAGAATATCGTTTCCCCTTCTCCAGTACTGGTAGCAGGTCTCACCCCAGGCCACTGAAGCAAACGAAGAGGCATCAAACAAACGCACAATCTCCAGGCATCAAACGTGAAGCAGGCAACAATACAATAACATCACCAGCAATCCACAAAAGTACTCCATCAGCAATCTGCTCATACAAATCCATCTGCCTCTATCTCCCCCCCCCCCCTTGCAGCTCCCAGCAGCAGACCCTCAAATGTGGGAGTAATAGCTGTGGAAAGTCACACTGACACACAGCACGGCAGAAGAGACAAAGAGCACCTCTTCACCTTCTACAACATTGGTAGCAGGTCATCCTACATCCTCCCTTCTCTCACTCCAGGCCACAGAGGTGACAGTGAACAAGGACACAGCCTCCAGGCAGCCACAGCAGTATTTGGGTCACTCCGCTTCTCTCCCCACCCCCCTCCCCTCCCCACCCCCACCGCTCCCAGTAGCAAACCCTCAAATGTAGGACTAATCGCACTGGAAAGTCACTCTGACGTAGCTCAGGCCAGAAGAAGAAATAGAAGTCCTTCCGCTTCTCCAGCATTGGTTGAAGGTCATCAGACATCCTCCCTTCCCTTACTGAAGGTCACAGAAGCAGAAGAGGCAGCATCAAAGAAACACATGACCTTCAGGCATTTGCAGCTACCAGCAGGAGCAAGCAGCAAATACAACCTGCAGCCACTTGAGAATATTTTTTTTATTAAACAGTCAACAATACCTTTATACAAAAAAAGATTTAAAAAACAAACCACTTAATACCAAAAGGTTAAGTGGGGTTACCGGGGATAGAGTGAAGGCACGGGCTTAAGTAAGGTGCTCATTCCAAGGGCACTTGCAGACTCATGGGCCGAATGGCCTCCTTCTGCACTATAACCTCTACGATTCTATGATAATAGTCCATATATCATATTGACCATCAACCAACAAGGAAAAGGCACCATGTCATACACTTACAAGCACCTTTTCGCTCCAGAATATTGACACAAATGCAAAGCTACAACCATGCATTTATACAAAGAAAACCAAATACATGTTAAACATTAGTCAATAGTACATTGAAGTCACCAGCATCTGAATCAACCCATCGCTCTCCACCCTCCACTCACCACAACACTGTTGGTGTAAACTTTTTTGCTTTGATAATATGCTGGAATATGAGTTAATGATTGCTTTTTGCTACACCATCGCAGAGACTATCACCTCGGTGAGGCATTTTAGTGAAAAGGCTCCTTGGTCACCTTCTGGTGCACACGTCACACATGCTACAGCACATCAGGTGGAGGAAGGGACTCCAGAGGGAGCGGGCGATCGGAGGGCTGCTCGATCCCAGGAAACAGCTGTCGCCTGGACAGGTATCGCACTTATGGAAAGTGCAATCCCATCATTGATGGAGATGCAAATGCAGATCTAGGATCTACAGGAGGGGGTGTCAGCAACTTTTCAGAGCCTGCAGGGGGGGCTGGAGGAGGCCAACCACTTTCAGGTGCAGGAGATTTCGCCGACAATGCATGATACCCAGGCTAACGCTAAACAGGTGACGTCCGCGGTGGAAAGCTTTAGTCAAAACGTCACAGCCATGCATCAGGACATCCAAGGCTTGGGACACACTATGCGGTTGATGTTTGAGGCTTAGTACAGGGGAAACCAGTCACAGGCAGCGATATACCGGGCCCACATGGACATTGCTGCGGTGCTCCAGAGCTTGGCCCAGTCACAAAGGGTCATCGCTGAGGGCATCGAGAGCATTAGCCAGTCACAGAGGGGCATGACTGAGACAGTGAGGGACATGACTCGCTCACTGAGGGATGTGGCCCAGTCTCTGTGCTCCATTGTTGAGGGCATCAAGACCCTGGTTAAGACGAGAGTGGGCCTCCAGGACTGGCAGTGCAACGTGACGGTGGAGCCTTTGGATCTCACGCCGGTCTCACTTCTGTCCAATGGAGTAGCCCAAGGACTATCGAGCACCCTGAGGGAAGAGGAAGTGACGGGCCTGTGCCTCCCACAGGGGAGAGGCTGGTATACCTCAGCGCATCTGAATACCCCCAACTGACACGAGCGCATATGATGGACAGCGGGCAGAACAGGGTGGCACCTCGTCACCTGTGACACACGAAAGTCAGCCAGGCCATCCAGGTCCAGGCCCTCCAAAGGATGCCGCCAAAGATATCGCAGGTCAGAGGGCGAGATACGCAGCTGATCACCACCATGTCTGACGTGATGTTCGGGGTAACACCTAGAATGAGCAGTAGCCCAGTAATATAAGGACGTTAGACACCAGTTATGTTGACAAAAGTGCAGAACATAGGTTAGAGGTTGGGATCAGGTCACAATAATTGTATATAGTCATGATTAAACACCTTCTCACCAACATTCTGACCTGCCTCGATCCCCGGTCGGAAGGGTGTGAAGGGTGGGCTGGGTGTAAAGCGTGTGCTGGGTTGGGGGGGTGGGAGATTAGTAGTGCGGGGTATGGGTGCTGGAGGATGGTGTGGGGCAGGGCCCTTAGCAAAAAGGAACGTTCCACCTGGGGTCACCCTCAGAGGTGGCAGGGAACAGGGCCAGACGTGTGAGGCCACCTTGTAGGACAGCTTACCCAGTGAGTGACCCATCACCACCTTCATACCTGCCCCCATCAACCCAAAGAATATATGGACCTGTGAGATGGAATGGCCAGCACACATGCAGGGGTCACCATGGTAATCAGTGGAAGGTGATTCTGAAGGCAGGAGTCAGATTTTGTCAAACAATGAGGAGCGAGTCATCATCATCCTCCATCCTGTGATCAGGAGAGAGGATGATGTGAGCAGCTATGGGAAGGGGCAGTACCTGGAAGGGGATGGGGCAGCGGGGTGTGGGGGGTGGGGGGGGGGAGTAGGAAGAGCTGGGGTAGGGTGGAGCTGCCGGTGGCCAGGCCTCCTAGTAGGTAAATCTGTTGGACGGCCGGTATTTGAGCCTCACTGTCTGGCTCCTGCTGTCTTAAGGCCACCTCCTCTTGTGCAGGGTCCTCCTGAGCAGGCCCGGTGTCTCCAGCTCCGTGTGTCCACAACGGCAGCTGCGGCCAGGTAGATAGAAAGCATTCCCAGCTGCACTCAGAAATTCATTCTCTGCAGGGGGGAAAAGAGAAGGCATGTTCGCGAGATGAATATTCCCTTGTCCATCCAGATCCAACAGACTACATGGTGACCCTGAGTTACACATCAGCTCCACCATCCACATGCACCTCCCGCAAATCCGCCCCCACCTCTCAGCCGTTCCCCCCGATACGATGACTTCCACACTGCACCCCTCTTCACTTCACTAAGTGGCACCAGGCCTCTGATGTGGGATGCCTCTATCCTCACCACCCATCCCTGTCAACAGGGGTACCAGTGGCTGCCACAACCCGTGTCAGCGATAGGCTCTGTGGCCGCTGCGCTGTCTCCCCAGTGGGGTCTACGTGGGTGTCCTCATTGGGTGGGGTGTGTTATCCCGCCAGCAGGGTGGCACCTGATTGTGCGGTGGAGAAGGTCACAATATGCCAGCAATCGCCTCCTTGCTTAGAGGCCTGTGGGTGGGCAGGTCTTACAGATGGGGGTGAGGCAGAGATGTGTGTGTCTGCTGGGAACGTAGCTGCAGTGTGATGTTGGTCCTGGTGTGACACACAGGTTGTGTCAACCTGACTGGTGGCTGGATGTATGGAGTAGGGGCGTGGTGGGCAGGCAGGGCTTGGACATAGCTGGTGGTCCTGATGAGTGGGCTAGCTGATAGTGTGGCTGGTGAGGCCTCTGCCCTGAAAGGGGCAGTGGTCCTGGAAGCTTGCCAAAGTCCAGGGTGCATGTGTCCTTTGTTTGGGGTGAGCTCTGCTATTCCCCTGCTTTCGCTACAGTGGGGCTGCGCTTCTGATGAGTGAACTGAGGAGTGGCAGCACCTGGTGAGCCACTGATTGAGCTTGGCCACGTCCATCGCATTGATGAGCCAGCTGGGGTCTGAGGGTCTCCAGAGAGATGGCCTGGATGGCCTCCCAAATGTCCAGAGGCTCTGTGAACATTTACAGGACACAGTGAGCAGTCAGCAGTGTGGGCAGCCTAGAGCCTGTAACTTGTACGCTTAAACCAAATACTGCAGCAATGTCGATCTGAGCCAGGCCACTCTGATCCCGAGGGGTACACCCTGAATCCACGGAGCTGTCAGTACGTTGCTCCCCGCTACTCTCCCCCAGCCCTGCTAGTCATCCCCCAGCAAGTGGTACAATTTTTAACAGGTTTTCAAACTTTGCTTACCTTCTCTCTCTCCCTCGGCAGCCATGGCGCCCAGTCCCCATTTGTAAATATCTGCAATAAATCGCACCTCCGTGGCTTCCACCAGAGAGGGGCAGAACGTTGCAGAGGCCCAGAGCATAGTGCTTAAATATGCTAATCACATTTAAATGCATCAAATACTGTTTTTTCATGCCACCGCCAGCACGGGGCGCAAACCTAATTATCGCCACCAGCAAGGGACCGGAGCGTGGCACCCGAATCAAAGCCGGGCGCGGACTTCAATTTCAGCCGGATGCCCAGTTCTCAATTGCGGTTCGCCTTTGTGGTGACACGAAGCGGAGAATTCTGGCCATTGCCTTTTGCCAGTGGACACTCTGGTGAACTGATAATAGCGCTGAGCACATTTTTGTGCCAGCTTTAGTATTCCTTTCGGCTATATATCTTCTGTTATAACTTCATTTGAAATTTCAAAGTGTGCAAAAGGAGCTTTCATGTTGACTATAACTTCCTTTCCTTTTCTTATCAATCCTTCAATTTCAAAGAAACGCGTAACAGTCGGAAAGATTAAATAACCGGTTCTATGCCCTTCAGATCGGTCAGATAATATTTTCTCATGGGGATTTTTCCACATTAAATGGCTGAGAAATAGTTCCTTTTGTTCCCTAGCCTGAAACTACTTTGATCTGTCACACCTTGATGTGCTGGCCTCAGTGTCCTTGTTCAGGAGTGTCGTGTTCAGCACACTGAGATAACACAGGCTGCAACTGGATGCAGCTATCACTGAAATATACCCCAGACCTTGAAGTTAGTTCAATTTGATTTATTGAACCTGTCACACAGTTAGCACAGTTCTCTGTGAGTTCGACTCTCTGCTAACCTAAGTGTGATTACTCTGTCTGACTGAACTAGACTAGCTTTTAGCCACGTGCTGTAGGTGTTATGTGATATATATACCAGACTCACTCTGCAGATGTCCCCAGTGGAAAGAGGTGGAGTGTGAGTACCTCGTGCCTTTTAAAGTGGGAAACCACCCTCAAGTGTTCTGCCTGCTGATTGGTTATGTCATGTTCTCTGTGCTCTGTGCCTGTCTGTATCTCATTATGTGCATGTCTGCATATCATGACATCTCTCCTTTTGAAATGTTTTTCTGTAGCATATGTGAAAGTATTTACATGTGTCGGCCGAAAAACTAACTTATTTACATAAAATGGCAGATGGGAACATATGTACATGTGAAAACAGGTGTCTAATGTGCGAAAACAGAACATAGCCAACAAAACAAATGTTCATAAGTCCAGTCTCTGGGGCTTGCGTCTGATCCTGTCGACCGCCGGAGAGGTGGTGGTGGGCACGACGGCGCCTTTATGGGCGGGATTGCAGCCGGACTGGTGGCCTCTTGGTTCGAGGTGTCAGGAGGTGGCACAATAACAAATGGAAACAACAAAGAAAGTGGTTGCGGGCCGGCAACTGTGTGCAGTGCCAGTCTGTTTCATCGCACAACAGAGTCATCACCCACACGCACAACATACGATCGAGGAGCAGCCTGTCGAAGAACAACCGCTGGAGCTGACCAGCCTCCATCCGGTAGCTTGATCCGAACAGCATCCGCCGGGGATAGCACAGGCAAATCGGTGGCATGAGCATCATAGCCCTGCTTTTGCCGGTCCCTGAGTTTCTGCACCTTCTGCAGCACCGGGAGGTGATCCAAATCAGGCAAATGTATGGCCGGAAGAGTCGTCCGCAGGTCCCTGTTCATCAGGAGTTGAGCCGGTGACATGCCGGTAGACAGAGGGGTTGCCCTGTACGCAAGCAGCGCAAGGTTGACGTCAGAAGCAGAATCCGCAGCCTTGCAGATGAGCTGCTTCACTATGTGCACCCCTTTCCCAACCTTCCCGTTGGACTGCGGGTAATGTGGGCTGGAAGTGATGTGATGAAACTGATATAACTGGACAAATCTTGACCACTCTTGGCTGCTGAAGCAAGGACCGTTGTCACTCATGACGTGAGTGGAATGCCATGCCTGGAGAACGTCTCCTTACAGGCCTTGATGACGGTCTTGGATGTGAGGTCCGAGAGCTTCACGACTTCTGGGTAGTTGGAAAAATAATCAATGATTAGCACATAATCACGACCATTGGCGTGAAAGAGGCGATGCCCACCTTGGACCACGGGGAGGTCACGATTTTGTGCTGCTGCAGCATCTCCTTGCTCTGTGCTGGCTGGAAGCGTTGACAGGTCGGACAGTTGAGGACCATATTTGAGATGTCCTGATGAATCCCAGGCCAGTAGACAGCTTGCCTCGCTCTGCACCTGCACTTCTCGACACCCGGATGTCCCTCATGGATTTGCCGGAGCACCAAGCTCTGGAGACTGAGTGGAATGACAATGCGGTCCAGCTTGAGGAGGATACCATCAACCACTGTCAGGTCGTCCTTCACATTGAAGAATTGAGGGCACTGCCCTTTTTGCAAGCCATTGGTGAGGTGGCGCATGGCACGCTACAGAAGAGGGTCTTTGGCTGTCTCGTCGCGAATGCGGATCACCTTTTCATCCGACGCCGGGAGGTTGCTGGCCCACAGCTGCGTCAGGGTCAAAAATGCCAGTACAGGTGCAGTGGTGAGCTTGGCTTTCAGCTCCAACCACTCTGCTTGAGGAGCTGCCTGCCACTAAAAGGCAGTAGACTTTTTCACCAGTTGGCTGAGGGCCGTGGTGTGTGAGGCCAGGTTTGGGATAAACTTGCCCAAAAAGTTTACCATGCCTAGGAAGCGCAGCACCGCCTTCTTGTCTTCAGTGGTCTTCATGGCTTCGATGGCCTTGACCTTGTCTGTGTCCGGGCACACACCCTGCTGAGATATCTGGTCATCTAAGAACTTCAGTGCCGACATGCCAAAGCAACACTTTGCCCTGTTCAGCTTGAGGCCATTGGCATGGACACGGCAGAATACCTGCTGGAGACGAGAGATGTGCTCTTCGGTGGTTGTGGACCATATGATAACGTCGTCCACATACACACAAACCCCTTCAATGCCCTCCATCACCTGCTCCATGATTCTATGGAAGAACTCCGAGGCCGAGACAATGCCGAACGGCATACGATTATAGCAGTACCTGCCAAACGTTGTTTTGAAGGTGCAGAGCCTTCTGCTGGACTCATCCAGCTGGATTTGCCAGAACCCGTGTGACGTATCTAACTTTGTGAAAAACCAGGCATGTGCCATCTCACTTGTTGGTTCCTCCCACTTCGGGATGGGGTAGAGTTCCCGCATTATATTCGGGTTGAGATCCTTGGGATCAATGCAGATGCGCAGGTCCCCCGAAGGCTTCTTTACACATACCATCGAGCTGACCCAGTCAGTCGGTTCTGTAACTTCGGAGATGATGCCCTGGTCCTGAAGATCCTTTAACTGTGCCTTCAGGCGCTCCTTCAGTGGAGCCGGGACCCAGCGTGGAGTGTGGACCACAGGCGTGGCATCAGGCCGCAGCAAGATCTTGTACCGATATGGCAGAGTGCCCATCCCGTCAAACACATCCGGATACTGAGCGAGGATGTCGTCAATGCCGACTTGAAGATCCACGTTGGGAGGTCATTGTGTAGACCCGCTGCACAAGGTGTAGCTGCTTGCATGCATGTGCGCCGAGCAGGGAGGCCCTGTCTGGCTTGACGATTTCACACCTTAGCCTTGCGTGAATGCTCCTGTTGGAGACGAGCAGATGGCAGGATCCCAGTGCTGTGATGGCATTGCCATTATAGTCCAGGAGCTGGCAGGCTGCTGGAAGGAGCTTGGGTGGCTTCTTGATGCTGTTGAAATCTGCCTGTGAAACGAGATTGGCAGAAGCACCTGTGTCCAGCTTGAACTGGATAGAGGATTGATTTACTTGCATCACCACACGCCATTCACCCACAGAATCCACAGTGAGGATGGGCAGGCTCCGTGATGATATCGGTGAGGCATGTTCACGTGTGGTGATGATGCCCACATGGTAGGGGGACTCCAGGCAATCGTCCTCTGGGTCCGTTATACTGCCAGGATCTGCGTTGGAATTGGGAGCGCTGGCCCTTGACTGGTGGTGCAGACCTGCACACGGCTGCATAGTGTCCAGGCTTTCCGCAATTTAAACATCGCCTGTCTCTTGCAGGGCAGTGTTTCTTTAAGTGGGCGGTGCCGCAGTTCAGACACGTCATGATGTTGTTACGCTCCGTGCGTTGTCGCACATGCGCAGTGCGGTCGGCAGACGTTCGCACCTGCGCAGGGTGGTGATCGGCCGCTCCGTTATCCCATTCGCATCGCGCATGTGTGGGGCTCCGGGAAGAGTGCATGAAATGGCCGCTTTCATCAATGCTGAGGCGCTGCATCCGGGCGATGGCCTGCACATACTCTGTGTGGGAACCAAGTTTCTCATTTTCAGCCGATTTGTATTGGGAATACCGATTTTTGGCGTGTTCATGCACTTTACATGTTTCAATCACGACTGACAAGGTCATATGCTTGATTTTTAAAAGCTGCTCTCTCAGAGGATCAGAGTGAACTCCAAAAACGATTTGGTCTCTGATCATGGAGTCAGCAATATCACCACAATTGCAGGACAGCGTTAGTAGACGGAGATTAGTTAGGAAGGAGTCAAAAGATTCATCTTTACCTTGTAGGCGTTGTTTGAATATATAGCGCTCGAAGATTTCATTGGTGTCCACTTCACAATGTCTATCAAACGTGTCCAGGATGGTCTGAAACTTTGTCTTGTCCTGGCCTTCGGTGAAGTTAAATGAGTTGAAGAGTTCGATGGCTTGATTCCCCGCAGTTGAGAGGAGAAGCGTGATCTTTCTTTTCTCAGATGCACCCTCGAGGTCTGAGGCTTCGATGTACAGCAGAAACCTTTGCTTGAAAGTCCGCCAGTTGACACTGAGATTGCCGGAGGTCCGCAGCTGTTGAAGAGCCTGGATCTTCTCCATGGTGCCGGGATACATTTGCTGGTCGTCACGGAACAGATTGAGGTAAACCACCTAGGGATAGCAGTCTTCTGGTACCATGTCGTGTTAAGCACACTGAAATAACACGGGCTGCAACTGGATGCAGTTATAACTGAAATATACTCCAGACCTTGAAGTTAGTTCAATTTGATTTATTGAACCTGTCACACAGTTAGCACAGTTCTTTGTGAGTTCGACTCTGCTAACCTAAGTGTGATTACTCTGTCTGACTGAACCAGACCAGCTCTTAGCCACATGCTGAAGGTGTTCAGTGATATATACACCGGACTCACTCTGTAGATGTCCCCAGTGGAAAGAGTCAGAGTGTGAGTACCTCATGCCTTTTATAGTGGGAAACCACCCCCAAGTGTTCTGCCTGCTGATTGGTTATGTCCTGTTGTCTATGCTCATTAGCTGCCTGTCTGTATCTCATTATGTACATGTCTGCATATCATGACAAGGAGGAGCCAGTAAATTACTTCTCCAGCTCTTGAAAGTCACCTTGAACCCTGTCCAACACTGCTTCATTGAACCCTTAGCCCCATCTTTCCTCTGATGGAGTGGTACAATAATTTGATCTTCTTTAAATGTCTCTGCTCAGCTAATCTCTAATATTCGGATGACCAGCAATCTGGAAGGGCTCTTCTCTTTTGATTCTGATGTTTTGGGGGGGTGCTTTTCAATAATGGAGAGTGCTGCATTTAATGAAACTTATCAAAGGGGATAAAGCTAACTGTTTTACACATCAAAGGTTATAAAGAATTTACCATTAGCATTACAGTCAATGCAGTCCCATTTCACTGTGCAATAAAAATACAGGTCGTTTATTTCTCTTTCGAACCTATTTTTTTCTGAATGTACAATTATTTTTTGTCATTTGAAAATCCACATGCTGGCATATTGCATTCACAGCTCAAAAATGCATGAGCATATTTTTAAAAACTCCTGCAAGCATCATTTCCATTTTAATCTTCGTCGAAAACCAATTTCTTTAACCTCTTTTGTGGCTGTAATTTCTGCGTAACCTTGTTCTTTCTGTATTCACATTCACAATTGAAATGTGTAGGTTAAGAAAACAAGAAAGCCAATTATTTCAAATAGCAGCTTTTTCAACATGTCTGTTTGAGAAGCTTCTAGAACACATGAATCAAGTGAGATTATCAGCAGTGAGCAACATCAACTGATGGTTCATGTTGAGAAATTGTAGGCAAGTTCCCAAGAGGCGCAGCCCTCCTGTGTCCTTCTCCCAGGGAGGGGCAGAGAGCAGAATCACACCGAAGGAGTACCGAACTCAAATGGATAACTGTTTTTCCAATCTTCCATCTTAACTCCTGTTCGGAATCACACTCACGTTGGCATCACAACAAACACAAAATTGGGTCATTCGAAGGACACTTTGGTGGTTATTTGCAGCAAGCATCATTTACAAATTGTCATGTCCTTCAGCTGAAAATGATTTTCAAGGAAACAAATTCTATTTGTTACTTCCTTCCTATTCTTGGACTCATAATGAAAGACCTGGGGCGGGATTCTCCGTTTGAGACACTAACAGCGGAGTTTTCCATTCCCGAGACGAAGTGTTGATGCCGGGGCCGGATTTGTGAAATTCTACGACAGTAAACCTGGTGCCGCCCCTGGAATGATTCAGCGACTGTTGAGGGACTAGCACTGGCACTACGTGGAACGCGACCTATTCAATGAAAAACGGTGTCTGATTTGCCGGGTCCGTGATTCACACTCGGGAGGCTGACAAGCTGCAGCCGAATATACACACTTCACTCCCCACACACAGCATCCCACCAATAAGATGGCAATGGTTGCGCTGGAGAACGCCCATCCCATTGATGGGTCAGCTGGGGCCAGACAGCACCCAGAGGAGTAGCCTCAGGGAACACCCATATAACCCATGGCACTAAGTTCACAGTGGGTAGTCAACGGTGTGTGCAGCTGCATTACTGTCTTTCAGGCTGTGGCAATGGTGTTCCATGCCCATTCCCACAGCCCACCTCCCGACCACCCCCTGCTAACCCCCAGGCCCTGGCAGAACCCCCACCCGTCCAACGGCACAACTGTCAGCATATCATGGCGATGTTGGACACTTTCCATACCCCCCCCTCTCTCCCTCAGCAGCCACGGGACCTGTTTCATGATTTTTAAAAGCACAAGTGAACCTCACCATCGGGAAGCCCCACCCCCGGTGGAGGCAGAGCCCCAGAGAATACTGAGTCAGGCCCGCTAATGATATGTAAATGGCGTCTACTGTACATACTGTAGCTAGTTAAAATGGCTAACTCCCGATTTAGAATGGCTAACCCCGATTTAAAATGGCGAACGGCAAAGGCTGATGGGAAAATCAGCCAACAGGACTAAAACAAGCAGCTACAGGTAAACTGTGTATTCACCTCTGGGAAGGCCAGACAAGATCGATACCAGTAACCATCAGCACAACAAAACACCAGCCATCTGCATACTAATGAGCAATCCCCGGGAACAATGTGCAACATTTTAGACACAAAGCCAACCCAGACTCATCGACGCCAACAGAAGCCTACACAAAGGGAGGTGAACGATCACCTCAAGACCACCCATCGATCAAGGAATCGCTCCAGCATTGGAGAATATCGAACCAAGTGATTGGGACAAAGTCCAATCACTTGGAACCAGGTACAGGGTCCGCCCCGAAAGGCGGGAAGCCCCTGGGGACTATAAGAATAGAGTCCAAGTTCAAATCGACCCTTCTGCTACCCCTTCTGCATCCTCCTGCATCCTTCTGCTTCTTCTTCTGACCGGGTCACTCAGCAACGCAGACCAACCCTTGACAGTGACCGGTCCAGCCATCGCGAAACATCCAGTAAGTCTTACTTCAACGCTCACAATGAGGTAGGCGCTCCTAGCTATCAATCTGTACCAGCTTCGAATCCCGCAGGCTCAGAACCCGAACGAAAGGCCATTCGTTTCCCTGACCTGGTGGGCCATTTCCAAGTTAAGTATTGGCCTGTTAGTTACATAAGAACTAGGAGCAGGAGTAGGCCACCTGGCCCCTCGAGCCTGCTCCACCATTTAATGAGATCATGGCTGATCTTTTGTGGACTCAGCTCCACTTTTCCGCCCGAACACCATAACCCTTAATCCCTTTATTCTTCTAGTTGTAAGAAGCAGCTTAGATGTAGAATTTATGCATGAGTATTGATTACTGTGTATAATAAATGTGCCTTGATTTAATTCTTACAAAGCAGTGTATTGGATTATTGATCATTACTCGGACTTGAACCACGTGGCGGTATCAGAAAGATACCTGGCGACTCAAGAGCAAAGGTGATAGAACAGAGCAATTAAACTGAGGCAAAAGTTAGCAACAACATTTGGCGACGTCCTGACGGGACCCGATCTAGAAGTGGAAAACCACTCCGGGAGAACCCAAGAATTTGAATTAGAATCCAATTGGAAACAAAAAACCACAAGTGTTCAAGCAGTTCTGATCAATAGTCATAATTTGGAAATGTGTGCATGCACGCGTAACTAACAGGGCTATAAGGTAAAACTGATAGATTTTTGTTGGTCAAAACTGTCGGACGTTTGTATATCGGAAAGTAGCGAAAGCCGTACCCATATTTACAGCACCGCCTTAGCTCCCCTGTTCCAAATTTAAAAGAAGCATTCGGATAGGAACGATGGCAATGCAGGCAATGCAGCGCTTCATGAACCCAGAGGAATTTGCGGTCGCAGCGACCAGCAGCAGTAGAGTGGGACAGTGTCCCATTTGGGAGGAAGAGATCAGTAAATATCTCAAAGGGAAAGGATGGCCCCTTTGGAATGATTTCTGTGATAACGAGGAATCAGGCCCCAGGAGGATAGGACATACTTGGTGGGAGAACCTGAGCGAGATCCACAAAAAGAGCTTGGGGAAAACTCGCAAGCCGATGGCAATCGTGTCCTGCTTGGCATAATTGCGAGGCACAGAGGAGGCCGTTAGGATGCTCCGGAAAGAAGTTGAGGGCATACATCGGATAAGTAAGGTTGATGTAAGCGAGGTAGAAAAGGAGACTATAGAATTGAGGAGGAATTTGGCAGCGAAAGATGGAGAGGTGGAGGACGCCAAAAGGTCACACCAGTCTTGTCTGGCGCATTTAAGCAGCTTCCAGTCTCAATACGAAAAGGCCTATCAGGACACGCAACGTGCAGTCCTGGTACGTGAGGAGACAGAAAAACAGGTAGAGACATTACAGAAACAGTGTAGCGATCTAAAGGCAGCATTAAGAGCACTCCATGCTGCCACCACAGAACAAAGACAAAGCACGCTAGATCACGCAGTGCCGGAAGCAGATTGCAGAGCTGCAATCGCTGCTTTCTGTTCAAAAGGGTTTTCAGGAAACCTTTGGGGAAAAATTAGATCAGGAAGATGGCCCTGATTGGGAAGAACTGAATGAAATAGCGCAGAGATATGTTCAAGGAACATGTGCGCAGGGAAAGCCCCAAAAGAGAAAAGCACCCAACCCCCCACACAGCAGATAGTTCAAGCGCCAATGAACCCAGTAACCACCCACCGCACAGCCACATCAGACGATGCGGAATTTCTATATCCCACCCCCTTAACAGTGACCCAATTGCGGGATGCGTGCGATAAGATCACACCGTTCCTCCCCACCTCAGACCCCCCACCATTTCTTTGCCACAGTTAAACATCAGGCGACCATGTACGGCCTGGATGAGCAAGAGCATGGAAAGCTCACCGTTTTAAGTTTAGACCCGTCAGTAGCAGCAGCCCTTCCTGACCCACAGAACGTAGGAGGAGGCACCCTTGCAGAAATGCATACCGCGATCCTGGATGCGATCGGGTATAACCGGGGTGACCCCGTAGATGGCCTCAACAAATGTGGGCAAAATAAATCCGAGCACCCCACAGCGTTTGCTGGACACCTGTGGGTCCACTTTGCAGCAGTCCTTGGAGACTTAGACCGTGCCCATTTGTCCCCAGACAACATGGCCAAATGGACCCGCACCCTTATCTCCCATTCCACAGAAACAGGACAAACAGCCTGTACGAATTATGACCCCTCAGAGGAAGCCCATAATGAGAAATGGGTTTTAAAAAGATTGTCCCGCACCTGGGAGCAGTCTGTACAAAACAATCCCGCAGTTAAAAATCCTGAAGAACAGCAGGCAGAAGCAGACAAACCCGCAGTTAGGGAACCTGAGGAAGAGCAGGCAGACATGCAGCCAGTTAAAACACACCAGAACCCTGCATGGGTAAACGAAGGAAGCAACAGCCCCCCCCCCCTCCCCCCCCCCCGCAAGAAACCACCAGGATGTTATAATTGCGGACAATTAGGACATTACGCACGAGAATGTCAAGCCCCCCTGAAACTGCAACGGAATCAGCCCACAAATGCCTCCCGAACCAGCAAAGACACCAACAGCCCCAACCCCCCACCCAGGGAACCATACCCAAGGGAACAATGCACCAGAGAGCCTGCTCCACCTTATGTGACCCAGGGGTCATGTTACAACTGTGGACAGCCAGGACACTTCGCCCGAGATTGCAGGAGACCCCCACCAGCTAGACTAGCAAAGAGAACACCACCCACAGCAGCTACAAGGTCCCAGCTGCGCCATGCAAACTGTGAGCGCTTACCCACCACTTCTCATGGCAGCGTTACCTCAGCAAGGTCACTTCATTTTTGTTTCACTCTTCCTTCCTCTCTTCCCGGTGAGTTCTCCCAGTGAGCCAGAGAGAAGACAGAGCCAGGAGTGAGACACAGCAAAGAGTGAGTTTGGGAATTTGAATCGAGGTGGGAATTCGAAGCTGGGTGGGGAGGAAGTGTTTTTTATCCCTGGTAAGTGACTGGTAAGTAGTGTTTCTGTTTTTCTGTTTCTTTTCATTGGTATATTTATTTATTTTTTTCTTCATTGTTTATTTATTTATTTAAATTTTTTGGAGGGGAAATTGAAATTGTTGAAGTTAACCGAAGGTTTAAGACATGGCAGGAGATCTCAGACACGTGTCATGCTCCTCGTGTGCAATGTGGGAGCTCAGGGACACGTCCACTCTCCCTGGCTCCTTCATGTGCATGAAGTGTGTCCAGTTGCAGCTACTGTTAGACCGCTTGACGGCTCTGGAGCTGCGGATGGACTCACTTTGGAGCGTCCGTGATGCTGAGGACGTCGTGGATAGCACGTTTAGCGAGTTGGTCACACCGCAGGTGAAAGGTACTGAGGGAGATAGTAAATGGGTGACCAAAAGACAGAGCAAGAGTAGGAAGGCAGTGCAGGTGTCCTCTGCGGTCATCTCCCTGCAAAACAGATATACCGCTTTGGATACTGTTGAGGGAGATGGCTCACCAGGGGAAGACAGCAGCAGCCAGGTTCATGGCACCGTGGCTGGCTCTGCTGCGCAGCTGGGCAGGAAGAAGAATGGCAGGGCCATAGTGATAGGGGACTCAATTGTAAGGGGAATAGACAGGCGGTTCTGCGGACGCAATCGAGACTCCAGGATGGTATGTTGCCTCCCTGGTGCAAGGGTCAAGGATGTCTCGGAGCGGCTGCAGGACATTCTGGGGGGGGAGGGTGAACAGCCAGCTGTCGTGGTGCACATCGGCACCAACGATATAGGTAAAAA